>NC_142686.1:8755000-10005000 GCF_056320005.1 Nelumbo lutea
CCGTTGCAAATTGGTCATCAGACCTATTATTGCCGCAAGTATTACTACTAGAGCCTGGAAGTGCTGCAAAATCAACGTTGGCCGCTGTAGATGAAGCTCACTGCCGTTGCCGGTTGCTGTGTGTCGCCGTCAGACACCATAGGTCGTAGCGGCCACAGGTGGTCAGCTCTGTGTGAGGGCTGAAAGGAGGGAAGGGTTAGAACGAAAATAGGGGTATAACCCCAAATATTCGTAAGATCTGGGATCGGGGATATGGAGGTTATTTCATTTTTTTTGTTTTTTATTTTATTTAAACCAGAAAAAATAAAAATGATAACCCGCAAACCGCTGCCTGGGTCGAACGGTTTAGCGGTTCAATCACCCGGGTCAGCGGTTTTTTAACTTTTTCAACAGGTTTAGTAATGGCTTGTTCTGGTTCTCTCTCACTTCAAATGCCAAAAACGTTGATACCTTGCATCCTGTTCTTCCACCCTTTTTTTCTTTATTTTCTTTGACAAATTTATGGGATAGGCGTCTGTCAACCCTTTTTTAAGTTAGCCTCGATGGGCATGCAAGTTGTTGACTCTGTAACAGGTTAAGAACTTTGCCTCGATGAAATGAGATGGCAATTTCTATTTGGTCTGCTGTTGGGTTGCCATATGTTTCTCCTCCACATCTCAAAAGATGTTCAAAGGTAAGTTCCTTAATTCTTTCACGGTTTTCTTTATCAAATTGGATTAAATGCTATGCCAACTTATACTATCAGAGGGAGAAGTGATGATGGGGTCCGCGACATATGTTACTCTCACTTCTTTGAGTATATCGTGGTTGTTTGTTATTGCTTTAAACATCAACAACCGTAGTTCATTGTTGGCTAAAGTCTCTACACTCATAGCCCGAAATTATATAAGAATGTCTCTCTACAAAGCTTGTAATTTGCTTCCCAAGGAAATATGACTCGTTGGTTTCATGTAGAGGTAGACAATCAGTTCTGTGGTTCCATAAGGATCTGCATGGTCTTTTCTCATTTATTCTTTTTCTTTCCTACTTGTGGTTTACGTCTATAAAATAAACCCAGAAGCAAACTATAATTATAAAATAACAAATTAGAATTTCATTTTTTTTAGATATAACTTTACTAAAAAATAAAAATTAACAGTAAATTTATATGTTCATAAAATAAGTCTTTATAAGACAAATTCTTATATACGGCCTATAACTCTTTTAGACATAAAATATAACAGATATTACAAGAAAATCAGGAGATCTTTATACATTATTAGCTATATAATTGGTTCAGAACAACAAAAGCTGGTCCTGACTCGTTAATTGGGACACATACCGCATAACCAGAACCCACATAATCGGTTTGGTCAACTCATTTAGTCTCTTGTTTGTCTTTTTTTATCAAAAAGGTATTGAGGAAAATTACTCTTTTACCCCACACATGTTTGTCTTTTTCATCAAAAAGATATTGAGGAAAATTACTCTTTTATCCCATACATGTTTGCCTTTTTCTATTAAAAAGATATTGAGGAAAATTATTCTTTTACCCCACATTCACGGTAATGTGTCATATTTAACAAGGTTTAAGTTCTACAAATTCTGTATTGATTTCTACTGATGAGAAGAAATGAATTATTACAAGTTCGAAGAGTCTAGAAGAACTAGGGGCAGGCCAGTGAATTGATGGTCTATTTTTTAATGATGGATATGGCACTGAACACGATAGAATGGCAGAGTAGCCAACCCCAGGCTTAGTGAATTGAGTTGTGTTTATTCTCTTTCTTGATTTTTAGTTCTGGACGATAAGTACACTGCCCCCAATAGTCTACTATAGCCCCCCTGTAAACTTCATCCTGTCCATAGATTTGGTATTAATTCATGGTTAGGATTTATTCCACATGTATGGTGGGGTTAAAAATTTTGAGGTGGACTGAACAATTATTCTCCCTTTTAGTTATTTGATTTCTTGAATTATACATCATAGACTTCTTTTCTTTCTTTTTTTTCTTTTTACAAGTGTTTTTGATCTTCTGTAAGGATACTGTTTCAGTTTGACCTGTTGGAAGAAAGTTTGCTTGCCATATCTCAAAAGTTTCTTCCCAGCTATTCTCATTTTATAGATATAATTTATTTTTTGACTTTCTAGTTTTATTATGCTTTTATAAAATGTTGTTGGTCTTATAAGGTCTTCTAATTAAGCTTTCTGTTTCCACTTGACTTTTCATCTACTTGCCCACATGCTACTTACTCCATTTTGATACATATCTTTCTTGATGCCAAAATATTCATTTGAAAATTACGTGAAGGCCATCGATCCTCTCTTTATTCTATCATGCATTTCCAAGTGTCATCCCTAGTGTTTTGGTTCTCTACAAGTTGGTTCAGGTTTGCAAATAGGAGTGTCAACTGACTGGCTTTGGATTGGATTCTGTCTAAATCAAAAATCAATTTGGACAGATTGGGTGGACCAATTCAGATTTAATGGTCCAAAGTATTTATTGGATTGGACAGGAGCTGGTCCATCTGATCCGTAATTGATTTATATTGGATTGGGTCAGGTTGAACCAATATCCAGACCATTGATATTAGAGAAGTGTCAATGGACTAAATTTGAGTTGGAATCACTTTAAATTAAAACCAATTTGAACATATTGGACAGTTAATACATTGAATTGGATTGGACCTTGCCCATATGTAATGGACTCATATTGGACCAAATCTGGTCCAATTGACACCCATATTTGCAAGCATCCAATATTCTTTTATTTACTAGGGTACATTTCCTGTTATCTGACATTTCTCTCTTTCATTATAAGTAGTGGACTTCAAAGAAGAACCCTCTGCCCTCACTTTGGAGTTAGGCTTCAGTCAATACAAACCCGTACTCACACCATTCAAACCACCTCTTATAACCTTGCATCGAGAATATCTCCCTATAAAATAAAACACATAAATCCGAATTGAAGGCTGTAAAAGCTGTTAAGTGGTAATGTCTACTGCACAACAGAATATATATATATATATATATATTATATTCTGCAGCTTTTTATTCCTTACTCTTACTTTTAGATCACTCGCTCGACCAAAGAATTCCTACAGAAAGCCCTTTTGTGGGGCGGTAATAGCTAGCTAGGCAACTTTGCTAGTAATATGTAGTTGGGTTCAAATGAATATTGTAGTGGTTTGGCACATGGGATTTCACTCACATTACTTCCTGCAGTGATGTGTGGTGTTTATGGCAAGTTCCTACAGAGCTTTATATGTGGGTTCAAATGGATATTGTAGTGGATTGGTACAATTCACATTACTTCCTGCAGCTGTTGGGACGGGCGTTACAATATAGCTTTATATTGCTTTCCCTCAAATTTGGCCATGAGCATACTGCTGATGTCATATATATGTAGGAACTTGCCATAAACACCACACATCACTGCAGGAAGTAATGTGAGTTCAGTCTCATGTGCCAAACCACTACAATATCCATTTGAACCCAACTACATATTACTAACAAAGTTGCCTAGCTAGCTATTACCGCCCCACAAATGGGCTTTCTGTGGGAATTCTTTGGTCGAGCGAGTGATCTAAAAGTAAGAGTAGGGAATTAAAAGCTGCAGAACACACAGATGTAGGGGGAGAGGGGTAGGTTATGGGTTTTGTGGCTTTAACTTTTTCTTTAAAAAAAAAAAAAATTGAGGCAATGCGCATGCAGTAAAATTTTCGAAAAGGGAATCAGGCGGTGCGCCACTCGACCAAAGAAAAGAGAGGGAGAGACAGAGAAGCAACCAACTAAAAGGGGATGGGAAATGAGCATAATCGTCCCCCTTCTACAGTTACTACTTTAAAGTTACTCTCAACTCAACTATAGGCATTTTCTATTTTAACAAACTCTACCGTGCTCTCTCTCATCAATACTAAATTATAAAAGCTTTTATCCGCTCAAATAGGACTCTACCGTTCCGCTCTTTTCTTCTTCTCCCTACGCTTAATTTTAAATGGTTTCTTGGCGGGTGTTGCGTGTACAACTTGCAGTCTTGCACCTATAGGCCTCAGTTTTAGTTCTATCAGAATTGACCCATTCCGAATCTGCTACCCACAAGCTGTTCTCACATCCCTCCTCACAGAGCATCACCACCACCATGAACCCCATTAATTCTATCAGAATTGCCCAGACCCTCTCTCTCTCTCTCTCTCTCTCTGAGGTTGCAATATAAATTAATACAAACGCCCGGCCGGGTTGCATGTATTCTTTCCTTCTTATTTATTTCAGTGCAAAAGATAGCGTGATCATATATTGGAAAGCTTAGGAATGCGGGAATGAGTGGAGTTCTGATGTGGTTTCTGGTGCTTTTTAGTCTTAGACAACAAGTCCTGATCGATTATGGTTTGAAACTCCCCACTCCAGCTACAGAAGTTTGTCTGCGTGTCCCCGTCTGCGAAAGCTTCCAACCATTGAAGGTTGTAAAATCTTTAAGGTATCATATATAGTAAATTATCATATTCCTTCCCCTTTTCAGTTTTCACTTTTTTTTTTTCCAACTTTGAGCATTTCTGGATCTTTCCCAGGAGTATATGCTGAATAACATATTGCCTTCCGCAAGTGAATAAATAGTAGAATGCCGATGAATGTCACCATACACGGGTATCAAATTACAGACCAGGCCAAACAACCTCAACCCATTTCATTTCAAATTTAGCTGATCAATTAAACTCAATCCTATTTATAGGTAGGACTGGTGCATGCATTTCCAATCCATTACCATCTTCATATTATGATCACCAGTAGTTTCATAACAAGAGCAGCTACTGCTGCAGCAACATACATGATACAACAGCATTAATGATGGTAAAGAGCAAGAAAATGCTCATATGTTTCAGCCTTTAATTAAAAATGACAATTGATTTACATTGTCCTTATGCTGAAACCAATCTAAAGCATTGGGCCATCACCTTCCTACAATTAAAAAAACAAAATTGCAGAAGGGAAGCACATGATTATAATTTATGTGTCTGATCACTACAGCACCATGAAGGTCTGTCTTGAGTCACCTTAATTAAAACACTAGCAGCTGTACTCATGTGATTTGGCTGGTCGTTTGATCAAACCGCTCCCCCTCTGCAGGCAGTAATCGATGCTTGACGGAACAAGGGGAGCTTGTGACTTTCCATAAGAATTCCAACACAGTGCCTGTTGAAAACCTCTCGAACCCATTGGCGACTTGTGCAACTGGATATCAATAAGATCAACGTCGGTGCACGGGAAACTGTTACTGCAGGCAAGATGAATGGGTTGCACCGAAAAGGTCCCGATTATATGATTATACTTGACACCGGAAATTGCAACAGCTCCTGTTCGGTTTCGACATGATCTTTTGTCACAGTAGTATTGATCTATCATGATTGGCACCTTCACTTCTGAGACTTGGACCTTTGAAAATGATACATTCTTGACGGATCCAATACCCCCCTGGAATGGATTTTCAGAAAACAGACAACAAATCAGAGAAAAGAAATGCATCATTAGTATAGTTTTCAAAATTTGAGTATGTCAATTCAAGTTTTTTTTTTTTTTCTTCTTTTTGCTAATTGATTATCAATTTTTATTTAGGCTTTGACAATTTTCTACCTGCCAAGTTTTAATCCTAACTCCATATAAAGCATTTTGCACATTAATGTTTTCCACAACGATACCGGATACACATGCCATGCTTTTATCTTTCCCTAGCCCTCCTAGGCTGTGAAGAGAAAGAGAAAATGACAGTAAGAGACAGGATTTATTAATATATAAGCAGATATAATCCACATTATTTATTTAAGCAAAATGAAAATGAAATTCAGCTGTATATCTAGGTCCTTTTGGTTCGCACATCAAAATTGGAATTGGAATCAAAATCCTTTGAAATTAGAATCGAAATCAGAATGATTTATTCCCATAATCTGTTTAGTTTAGATAGGACTGGGAATGAGAATGGGATTTCATTCCCAAGGGAGGGGCAGGGAATGGTCATTCCCTCAAATGGGGGAATGCCATTCCGGCATGAATGGGAATGGGATTCTGATTCTGCTCAACCAAGCAGTTGGAATTGGAATAGCCCGTTCCGATTCCAATTCCAGACCCGGAATGGTCTTCGTAAAGGTATGCATGTGTTAAGAGAATAAAAACCTATTCAGGAACCTAATAACATCACCTAGCATCTTAAGCTTTTAGGTTGAATGGTTCCTTTAGATGATATTAGAACATTTATGACCAAGTAGTCGATCCCCATCACTCTATTATAATTAATTAAATTTTATCAGCACAAGGTATGAGTGGATTTTGTGCTTTTCCACGCTTAAAGCCCGATGTACTTTTAGTGCGAGGGGGGTATTAAAGAATAAAAACCTATCCAGGACCTCACATAACAGCACTTAACAGCTCAAGTTTTTAGGTTGGACGGTTCCTTCAGAGTGTGTATGTAAGCTTATTACCTAATACCATGTCCAGGGCCACAGTTGATGTGATGAATATAAACATTTGAACACCCAGTTTGTATGGATACACAATCATCTCCTGTAAAAATAGAACTGGTGTATAGTTAGGAAAAAATTAAGCAAATTTCTAAGCTTTCATTAATGGATCTCTAGACATGCTTTTTTATCCATTAAAATTGGCCACGTGTATGGTGAAGGCGCTAAACAGGTTGATGGATCTGTAAACAATACTACAAGAATGGCTTAATAATATTCTATATTACCACATCCAATATGGGAATGTTGAATTTCGACATCTTGTGTGTTCTGTAGGTGAATGCCGTCGGTGTTCGGACTGGTTGCTGGCGAAGAAATTGTGATATTTTTAACCTTGATTCTGCCTGAACTGTCGAACTTTAGATGGCACTGTGGGCTGTTTACGATCATGATGTCACGAACTGTAACATCGTAACTTGAATAGAACCTCAAAGCCTGCAAAATGAACCCAGAAATTCAAACGCCCATAACTTCGACCCTAGAAAAACCCAGAAGGCTGATTCGTATGAGTTTGAAGGAAACATTCAGAAAATTGATGGCCCGAGCCATAAATATAAAGGATTGAGGATTTCTTACAGTTGGTTTTACATTTGGTATGCATTTGGATCTCTTCTGCACGAAAATAGACAGGAACGTGCTGTTAACCAATTGTATTTTGTATTTTTCCCACTCTACCTGAATGCTGGGGAAGGAAGTTGTTTAGCTAACCTGAATAAGGTTGATTTGAGAGAGATTCCACCAAGCAGAACCTTGGCCATCAACAATGCCAGTTCCTTGAATTGTGAAATTATGTACCCACTTGAAGTTTATCCATTGAAACAAGGTGGACTTTGGCCAGGCACTAATCTTTGGAGGAGCTATGAGAGTCCCATCTATCTGTTTAAATTTCAAACAGATCAGATTCCTCTATTTTCTCTTTAGGCTTATTTATCTTTCCTGGTGGAAATAGAGAAATATTAATAAAACAAGAGGTGAAGAACACACATTTTTAAGAAAGGAAGTACACAACAAACCTGAAGAAGAAGGTAAGGCATACAAGGGCCTTGGAATGTTATTGGTTTGATGAGAAACTTGAATTCTGATGGAATTTCTACTGTAGCCCCTGGAACCTTGCATGCCGCTTTCCATGCTGCTTGGAATGCCTGCATCATCAGATAGATCACCATTAACAAGTTAGAACACTATTTAACAACTACATATTCACATGCACTCACACTCATTCTCTCTCAACACATTTTCCAAATTCCAATTGTTTGCACCTTAGAATCATCAGAAACTCCATTTCCCTTAGCTCCAAAGGACAGAACATCAAAAATGCTGGAGTGGGTTCGATAAGAACCAGAGGAAGGAGCAGGGTCAGGTTCAGGACTAGGAGAATGAACTGGCCCAGGGGAATTATCACCATTCTCACTTCCTCTTTGCTTCTGATTCCTGTGAGCTTTGCTCTTCCTTTTATGGTTCTTCTTAGCATCAACTGAAATTGTAGAGAAGGCAAGGAGTATCATGATCAGACAAATAAACAGAAAGAGCAAAGATATATTCTTGCTTTTCTTCATCTCTTCAGCCTTACTCTATTAAGCAGAGGATGTGATCTCTGTTTTAAGAGTTTCAGGTGTAACTCTACTTGAAGCAGTGGAAGATGGTGGTTACAGAGTTTATATAGAGGAAGATTACAAAAATGGTTAGGACTTTTTCTGGGTACAAGTAGAGCCGGCATTTACTCATTTGGAATGTTTTGAAGACTTAATTACGAAAGTAATCCTACCTTTCACAGTCCAACTGACAATAGGCTTTTGGTTCTTTGAGCTCTGCAATCTGAAGCTAGAATTCAACTCTTTATGTAATGGGGAAGCAAAGCAAGCATGAATTCAACTTATTTAGGTCTAAACTAAACCACCATTATCATGATACCCATCAAAAAGAAAATAAAAAAGAATAACGATAATAAAATAAAGAAGGAAATCATGGTTGTGATTGAAGAATTCAATTCTATCAAGTCATGGATGGTTAATCTGATCCACTAGATCCATGTGCAGGGTCTTCGAGGGTACATAGCTCAAGATCATTAGTTCAACCGGGTTGTGGAGATTTGTAATAAAGAATACTAATACAGCATTACATTAGAATATAATATGTTTGGACTCCCCGTGGAGAGCAAATTATGGTTGCATGATAAGCTAATGAAGATTAGTACAGTCTGGTTTGTTTATGTCAGCCTTTCTCATTTCAATTGCATGCTAAAGGTTAGTGGAGAGTAGAGCTTAAGAGAATTTTTTACCCTAAACTTCATAAAAGTGTGATTTTTAAACCATAACTTGGCATTGTCATTTCAATTGCATGGGGGGGGGGTCTGTTACAGAAATACTTGTTAGGAATCTGACCGTGCACACTCCAAATGGTTCTAGTTTTAAGTTGTACATAAATGAGAGCAAACCACTCAATCAAGTACCCATGGCTATGGGTGGTGCCGTGGCGCAAACCCTACGACAAGAGTGAATTTACCAGAATGCCCTAGTGAATCTTGAAATAAGTTAGTATTCCTAATCACATTTTCTTTTAATTTGAGAAAATTGTCCGAATACCCCTAATGCCACAGACCGGTTCTAACATCCCCCATTACTTGTGAAACAATTTGGGATTTGTTCTTCTACGAATCTCAACTTTAGGCTCAGTTTGGAAGGGGTACAAAAACATATATGTGCAGTGTAAATACATACAAAACAAAAGATTTTGGAGATGTTTGGAACCGTGGCCGTTTAAAAAAAAAAAACGGTGTCACATCGGATCCATACAGGCGTTTTAACAAATGCTCATGTATCTTATTATTTGGTTCAGCAGATTATTAAAAACTGGACATTCCTTGAAAATCGGGACCCCACCGATGCATAAAACACCAAATTTGGAGTTTAATGCATTGGTGAACCGTTTCCCCCAACAGTTGATTGATGTGTATCCTATGTGGTTCTTACCTGTCAACATATACATGAAAAATGGTGATGAAAATAAATTTACCAAACAGTATAGTATTGCTCACTGCCTACGCGACAGAAGCGTTTTTTTGTGAAAAACAGGTCTTAGAAACATGAACATTTTTTCTTGAAAATCAGTTCTAAAAAGCACCCACACTTCTAAACACCATATTTGATTTGAAGTAAAAATACAAATTAATACAGTGCAAATACATACAAATCACTTACACAAGGTTTTGCGCACTAGATATTTGTATTTGTGCTCTTTCCATGTGTACCGTACAGATGTATATATTAAGTGCTCTTTCCATGTGCTCTTAGAAGCATTGGAGCGATGATTCCAAGGTGTATTATGAGCAAATCCCTTTTAGTAGCGAGTCTGGAGGTATATTGAGCAAATCCAGAACAAAAAAGCAGAATTGCAAAAGCCTAGATAGGAGGAATCACAAATATGAGAGTCCCAGAATGCATACTACAGAATAACTGCGACAAAGGTGTAGGATCACAAATAACAGGCTTATGAGTCCGTCAAGTGAATCCAGGTTAAAAAGATTCACAATGATAAACCCGATGGGTGATGGCAGAGTAGATAATCCACTATATCAACAAATGGTAGAGATACAAATTAAGACGAATACCTTCCAGTCTTCCACACACTGAGAACTTGTTACAATACACTCAAACATCCAACCTGAAAACTCTCCTGCGCTCTCACCTGCTTCTCAAGTAAAAACTACTTATTTGGGGTGCAGGCCAAAATGTTCCAACACATTTTAACATGATGTATGTCCGCACATCCCACTCATACCGCCGAGCACCCCAAAGGAGGTCAATGGTGGGCAATCATCACTTTAGTAGCAGATATATGCCCATATTTATTTGGTTGTTTGGCAATGGAAGGAAGGTGAAGAAGAAGAAGGCATTTTGGGTATTTTAATATTATGGAAGGGCAGTTTTTTTAGTTATATAAGGACCCATATATAGTAGTGAGCTACAACCTTTTCAGGTGGCTCACAAAGTCACATCACATGTTAATGAGATGGAAGGTAAAAAGGCGGATTGTTCTGAATATCTACATTGCAATGCTTTTTGGGACAACAATATAATCTATTCTTCTTGCACGTAGTGGGTAACACGTGGGACGGGTTGATGCATAAATGATTTATGTGGCGTTATCGTAGATGGAAGTTGGACCCACAGTTTGGGCTAGTGCGAAGTGCGGGAACAACTTATTACTTCAACAAGGTTCTCTTACCTCAGTGGACCTTCCACAATGGATTAGTGGGCCTTAGGATACGAGGAACAATTTTGAGTGTATATAAGGATTTGCACTGAACATATTTGTATAGAGTTCAAATCAGCCTCCCAATAACGTTTTATAGTATATTCCTGTTGTATATTGGGAATATCTCCGGATGATGATATCATCATTTTTCATATTATCATCAAAAGATATTTTCAATACACGGCAAAGATGTACTGTGGACGTTGTTGAGGGATGATTTAATATCTATACTTTTTTTCAAACTGAGCCAAAATGGTCTGATATCTTCTTATGTTCTCAATGCTTTCCCTCGCTTTCTGTTACTCTCTTATTTATACAGCTCCAAGGATTTTTGGCTTTACTATGAGCCTTATGTGTGCTGGTGCAGGGGAGATTCTTTTGTTCAAACAAGGCCCAGCCCATTTAAGTCCCTATAGGCGGATAATATAGCGGAGTTTTGCTCGAATGCTGCAGCCCATGGCCCAGACGATTTGTGTGTTTGGCATGCTTTCAGTCCAGATACTCTGATCTGATCTAATGAAGTAGTTATAAGTTTTTTCTATTTTTAACCAAACATAGCCTCAAATTTTAAAAGGTTCAACTATGATACGGAAAAGATATAATATTTGAAAAACTTGTGACCAGTTAATTGAAATCATAAATATGATAGACAATCAGGTGTTATTTATCAAAATTCATATTATGGGTTGGCTTTGATTGGTCAAAACTCTTCCCTTACTATATATTTTCCCATCATAGATTTAAAATCAGAAGAACTGCAATGCATCATTATTCTGGAGAGGGAAGAAAGAATAAAAAGGATGAAGCGAAGGTTTGGAGGAGGGAGGCAACCAACTGGGACGCCGTCACTGGCATGGTCCTGCATCGTTGTTATTGTTTCGCTTCTAGCAGGTGCCTCTGTCATCCACAACGTCTTCAACCCTGATCTGGTAAATACTCTCTCATACATGTTATATATGGGTATTGGGTGTGTCGTGACTCTATTGCTCCTTTGAAGCCTATAAGGTGTTCGACACATTGGCTCAACTAGTGCAAACATAGAAGTTAGCTGCGAATTTTCCATATAATGAACAGACACTGATGTGATGAAACTGATGCACAGACACTGCCCCCGTGGAGAGCGTATTTGGAGCGAAACAAAACCAGCCGACGCAAAAATGAATGGTTTTGCTTGAAAACCCAAGTATGTCATTCGGGTTTAAATCGACACCGAAATCATCAGAGAAATGTGTTTCAAAAAGACTAATCATATTGGAATTGTTCCTTCCTTTTTTTCCTTATTTTCTTAATTAGGGGTTCCACCATGGAATTGTGTCTCAATGGGACGGTCTTTGGTATAGGATGAATGGTCCAATAATTGCATCAAGTTACTTTGTTTCGTATCAGTGGCATGGGTAGAGAAAATGATCAGAAGAGGGCATTACTTCACATTTGAAATCGCATTCGCAAAATGCTCGTTTTCGATGCATAAGTACAGACGCCATTTATGGATGGGTGTCTAGAAATCTCAAATTTTCAATTACATGAAAGGAAATTATGTTAGCGTTTCTCAATGTTTTTTTCGGAAGCAGCTGTTAGCTTCCTTCTGTGTTTGAAACTTTGAACGCTAACACAAGGTTCACTGTATGTGTACGTCAGCTATGCCGCCCAACTAGCCTCGGACCAGCATGCCCATGCAATAATAGGTTTGGATCGGGTAATGGCCTGAAATTACTAAACATTAACTGCTTATAGATTTACGAGTGTTCTCCGATTCCCAAAAGTCAAAAGCCCTAGCATGAAATCCCCTTTGGGAGGGCCTTGACACAGCGGCTTCTGCTTCTGGCGTTGCAAGGTAGGCCTCATACAGAACGTCCTGAAGCTATGCTTGATGAAAACCCAGAAAACCAAAAATTAAGCTAGTTTTAGTAATTTCTCCCAAAGTGTCAACGCAGCTTAATTAACACTGATGCTCTCCCGACTCCCAAATGGGCCCTTAATTATTTTTCCCCTAGATCCATACTTCCTGACCCCAACAACTCAATGTCTGAACTCCAATTTCTTTAGCGAAAGAACCTAATTATTTCATAGCCTACGTTAACAAGCTAGTAGGCCGCTGTGTCTGCTTCTTGGTGTGCAACTTCTCGCATGCTTGCAACGCCATACGGGTGCCTTGTTAAGTTGGTACTTGGTAACGAACAACTTTTCCATAATTAATTTCTAGTTGCTGGTTTGTCAAAAGGGCGTCATTTCTTAATATTTCTTTTAATCTTCTTTCTGATTTGGAAATACAAGCTTCACTCCTTGCCAGTGGTGGGATGGATTAGGACTTGAGTGGGGTAACACTGGTCCAGGCAGGAAGTATATTCTTTCCTTTTCGTGGAATTTGGATGGGGCATTTCTTGGATTTTCATCAACAATGGCTGTCTCTGCTAAAAGTCTAAGGTGAAGCACCAAAGGTGCACGTGGAAAGCTAAGTAAAATCCAGGCTGCTCCAAAGTGAAAGCTTTTGTTTTTTTTCTTGGTGAACTTTCGTAGTGAAAGCTGTGAAGCCATTTTTGTTTGTCTTCATTAGTTAGTTTGGGTTCATTTTTAAGATGGAGTCCTGCATATGGAATATTATGGATGGTTGCCCAATACCCAACTCCCCCTCTTTCTCTAAATCAAAATTTTAATTGAACACGGATGAAGCAATAAAATCCAAAAATGCGCGCACGTTCTATGTTTGAACTTTGAAATATGTTTCTTGAACCTGGCTCCGGAATTGAACAAGTACGGTGGCTTTGTTTGCAATTCAATTTCATTTCTATTCATGGGAGTGTAAATCGGAACAGTTGATTTCTTCTAAATACTAATATTGGGAATTTGACTTTATAGACGTTTGTCTCTTGAGATTGAGAGGATGACGTAGCATTTTTTTGGAACTGAATACTGGATATTGACCGCGGATATATCCATTCTGCTTTTGGATGACTGTGTTACCGAAATGCTTGAATAGCACAAAGGGATGGGGGGTACCTTGGCGGAGTCGGGGTCGGGGATGTGGCTACCCCTGAATCCCCGATCGGGGACGGGGACGGGGAATGCAATCCCCGCCCCCATCCATCCCCGATTAATATATATATATAATTTGTTTTTAAAATATTAATTATTAAAACTTTAAAAAAAAAATAAAAGTATAAAACACTAAAATAAAACCTTCGACACTCGAAAAAGAGAAGAAAGAAGTCGAGAACTCTCAACTCGGCCTCTGGAACAGCTAAACCAGTGAACCCTAACTTCGTGCATGCCTTCATCTTCCTTCATCTTTGATTTTTCGTTGCCGTCAAAAGACTCAGAACCCTAGCTTCGTGCATTCTCGAGTGATAGAGAAGAGATGCTCAAAGAAGAGTTTCAGTCGTCAGTCCTTCTAACCTTTGTCTATTGTCGTTGACCGCCATCGCCTGTTGGACTCTCTCTCATCGCCGACCTTAACTCTCTTACGATACCTCTCTCTCTCTCTCTCTTTTTCTCTCTCTTAATCTCAATCTCTCTATAACCTCTCAGTTCGTCAGAGATTCGGGTCCCTGATGAAGAATTCATCCCCATTGAGGTTGGGAATAGAAGGGGGATTCCTTTCCCCGCAAAGAATCAGGGACAAAAACGAAGGATGATTTGAGGGGTCGGAGTTAAAGGATGGAAAATGTAATCCCCGCCCGGTTGGCATTCCTAACGGTCGCTATACCTTGTCACTTTGTGAGTATTCAAAGCAACAAGTGATGACGTCTAATTCTGAATACAAAAGGGACGTTTACAACTTTACAACCACGGTGGGATCTAAAAATAGTTCAGGAATCAAGCTTGTGCTCAACAAGCCAAGGACACCTAAAAACTAGACTTAGGGGCCAGGGATCTACCACGTCATATTATTAATTGGACAATGATGACGGAAAGGGATAACCAATCAACCGGTATCGTAAAAAACAAAGATCATAGTTATTCAGGCATCAGCCCTTTCCACATCAAGCCTAAATTATTTCCATAGACCGAGACGAAATAGCGACAGGCAAGCCCATCTCAATACGGTAAGATATATGCAACTCCAGTCGCAGAACTCTGATTGGTCTATAAGCGCATACTTTTATTTAGGTTACGTTTGATTTGAAGGAAAAGGTAGGGGAAGAAAGGGAAAATATAGAAATCTTTACAATTATTGTATTGATTTTTCTATCTTTCTCTTCCTTTCCTTACCTTTTTCTTCAAATCAAACATAGCGGGATATTATTCAAAACTCACTATGACATTTTATGGATTCTCTTGAACTTATCAACTTTTCAGATCGTTCACAATTCACCATGTCAATTAGTTTTTATTTTCCAGAACTCACCATCCATTAAAGCACTCTTAAAGTTTAATGATCCAAATTATTCATGTCAACCTAAATGCAAATTTCATGGCCAAACTGCCTCCTAATAGTGAGTCAACCTGTTAAACAATTTTTTTTGACTGAAGTGCCCTTAAGCGCCCAAACTTCTTTCATATATAAGATTTCTGTTTGTTTTGTTAAGATGAGTCTTTCTTACTCTCAACATCCAAGGATGAGTCTTTGCTCTCAACGTCCAATAAAGAGTTCTTACTCTCAACGTCCAACGAACCGCTAATCAATTATTTTACCTTTTTTTTTCATTTTTGCTTAATTAAGGCACTCGTTTTTTCATTGAGCGTGGGGGTGGTTTTTTTGTTCCAAAACCATATGTTACTGGTTCCCTAACTAGAAGCGGTTGATGAACACAGAGAAAAAACAAAATTTCCAGAGCACCCATCACCCACTAAGGTGTTGTTCGGTACTGTTTATATCTCGTGGATAGACCATTTCAGTCCACGCCATGAGATGAAAGTAGCGTTCAGTTCATTATGGATGGGACCGGTCTATATTATCTCATGGACCAGTCCTGTCCACACCCTAATTTCTCAGCAATGGCTTCTTCTCATGGATGGATTTCTTCCACAGTTTGCCTTTGATAATGTGTTTCATGCACAATATCTATAACCCTGCATCTTGTTCAAGGTCTCCTCCGCCAAACCTCTGCTGTTGTGCTCCACCGCCACCGCCTCAGCTGTTGTGCTCCTCCGCCAAACCTCTGCTGTTGTACTTCTGCTGTTGTGCTCTACCGCCATCGCCTCTACATGCTCCACCGCCTCTGTTGTGCTCCACTGCCTCTGTTGTGATCCACCTATGCTGTTCAAGTTCTTCACCGAAGGTAAGACCCATGTTGCATCCTTTTTTGATCTTTAACAACATCCTCTCTTTTTTTTCTCTTCATCAAACCTCTACGTTGCTTTCATGTTTTTTTTATTGGTTTTTTCGTTTCTTTCTGGGTATTGCGTTGGTGGGTTGGTGGTCACAATCTCCAACATGCGTGTTCTTTAATTCTGGGTATTGTGTTGCGGTCTTTTTCTCCCCTTTCTCTCTTTTATTCATCTCCTATTATCTTGATCATCTTTTCTTCCATTATTTAACTTTATTACAAATTTAGATTTCTTTTTATTCAATGAAAAATAGGTAGAAAAAACCTAAAACCAAATTATACCTATGAATTTGCACAAAATTCCATTGATCACATTTTCCTATGATTCAAACAATCCTTGACATTATTACTACTTGTGAATAGAATTGGTCATATGACACAATAATCTCAACTACAAGAATTTAGTTGGAAAAACAGAAGAAAACAAAGAATCAATTATAGTGATGAAATAAAATACTTATTTAGGTGCAACAGAATGATACTCGTCAAGATGAAAGCAAAGCCGGGTCACCAATAGGATGATACTCCCTGTTAGCCTCCACCACCTGCTTTGCAGATGAGAGCAGAGTTGGTTTTCGAATATGAGAATTACTATTTTCATGTCCACAAAACTTATTAGGCAAAGCACAAACAAACCCATTCAAGCCACCATTGGGAATGTCAACATCAACGAAATAATATATTTTATATGTTTTAATTATTTTACTATTATTTTATAAAAAATGATATTTTTTTGTTAATATTAATTCATTGATGCATTTTTAAATATTTATCATACAAAATGTAAAAATTATATATTTATGATTAACTATGTATACCATTAATTCCATGTACATTATATACATGGAATCAAAATAGTGTGATATGGACCGGTCAACACCACAACACAGAAACACCACTACGGGGGTGGATTGGTCATATCCATACAATTTGTCCACGGTTTAAAATAACTATGGACTCTGGTGTGATGTGGATTAATCACTGCCATATGGTGTGGTGCGGACCAATCCACACCCATCAATTTATCATCCACACTAATTTATTATCCACACTAAAGAATACCCCCTAAATTTTAAATTCTAAAACGAAGAACTTAATTGATTGTGTTTCATTAGAATATTTTTATAATTTCGTCATTTTGAAAAAAAAATGTGGTGGAAAATTTTCATATTTAAGGACCGAGTGAGTGGATTCCTTTTGGAATGAACAGGAATTTGATGTCGTGGTGGGAGATGTAACAATCATAGAAAATCAATCATTGTATGTAGATTTTACATCACCAATCAAAGATAATCATAGGAAGAATATCTAGAGAAACTATTATGGTGAATTGGTGATGCCATCTTCACTGGCATTGTAGTTTGGGTTCTTAAATACTAAGTTCTGGATTCACACAGCAACTTGGAATGATATTAAAATATGAAGATGAAGTTGAGTATAATATGCTGAAAAAATATGATATAAAATTAACAGATAAATAAAGAGCATCCTTTTTCTGATTTATATTGATTTGGAAATCATCAATCCATGCTTAAAGTTTTATAAAAACGAAACTTAAAGTTCCTAGATAAATTTTTATTATCGCTTTTAACAGTATTAAACAAGAACTAAGAGTGGTTTAGTATTTTCTTGAAAATCTCTTTAATCAATCACTTCTATTGAAACCATCTTTAATTAATTCCAGAGACAAGTATACTGTACTCCTCTCAGAAATCTAGAAATCTAAAATGGCAGCCATTCCTAGTTTACTAATAGCCCCTATAAAAATCTTAGTTCCACCCGAGAGGGGGACTAAACTATAAAATCTCCTTAATTTTATGAATGGCAATGATTTTCCCTTTCTCAAAGGGTGAAAGAAGTGACAATGGTATTCTTAGTTCAAAATATTAGGGGTTTTGGTTAAAAAAAGACGGAGTAAAATGGTGAATTAGCAATATCCGTAATTTCCCTTTTATTTATAACAAAACAGGCAGTCCATGTGGATGTGGTCACGTTCTGGTCACTGTCACTGATGGTTCTATTATTCCGAGCAGCAACCGCACCATTCCGAACAATCCCATGGACTAAACGGTCAAAATCAACGGACAAAACTCTGAAATCCAATTCGGTTCAAAAGAAAACTAAACAAAATGTATGCTGATATTCCAAAGAAGGTTTCTGCGTAAAACCCTCACATCAACCTTCAGGAACAGCCAAAAAGCACTTCTTTTTTCTTCGATCTGTGCAAAATATGGCCGCTCTGCCCACCACGTGTCGCAAGCGGATGGAAGTTTTTGCACCAATAAACACAAACCACACTAAAACACAGGAAGAGGAAGAGGAGAAATAGATGGATTTTAGATATACAAGGATGTCATTGGTGCACAAACGGTCAACTACAAAGTTAAAACTGGAAAATCTAATATACATGGTTGAAGAAAAGAAAGAACAAAAGCCCTCCCTCTCTACCTGAGAGTCTGAGACTTGAGCACAAACATGAAATGGGGTTAGAAATTAAAAGAAATGGAACTGAGGAAAAAGAAAAAGAAAAGAGGAATTGGAAGTGGAAACTTGAAACTGATGAGATGAGTCTCTAGGGTTTGCATTTTATAATGTCTTCAAGTAAGGACCGATACCTTAGGCCAATGAGCTGGTTTTAGGGTTTCGGGCAGCGGGCAGGCTGTACGTCCAGCATCAAAATGGCTTGCCCTATTGATTAAACAAATAATATCGTCTCTGTTCATTGAACATTTGGAACATTTATCTATGCGCAAGTGGGCAATACCCGCCGAATCTGGAATTTTATCTAATGGAAAGAAAGAGAGATCTATCGAGCTGCAACGAGGACCATGATGTCCCTTTGTGTGTCCTGCTTAGATAGAGATAGAATCATAGAAGTTATCCCCAATCCAAGCTACGCGGCAGTGACGGCACCTTGCAAATCGACGGCTCCTGTTTATTGGTCTTCCTCATTTGTCAACGGTCAACCTTTACATCTGATTGTCGAGGCTGTCACTCTTCGTAAATATGCACCCGTATGGGATTGAGACCCAAGGCTAGACATAGACTCTAAAACAATAACCGTCTGTTTAAATCGGCTCCCACAGATTGCCACCCATAACGTTCTACAGCTCATTACCGCCATATACCGGGAATATTTACTGATAATGATATTATCATTTTTAGTATTATCATTGAGAGATGATTTTAATATACGGCAAAAGTGTATTGTGGATGTTTTCAGTTTAATTAAAATCAATTTAAACGGATTTAACGAATTAAAATTAGACCAAGGTTCAAAATATTTATTGGATTGGACGATGTGTATTTGTAATGAATTTATATTAGAAATGCAACCGTCCATCGACCAAGTTTAGATTGGAACAAGACTATTTGAACATATTGAACAATCCACACAGTAGCGAATCAAATAAATAGAATGCAGTTAATCACTTATGAACAATATTTTTGGAGGTTCAACTTGGTTCCTGATGATGCACGATTCGATCGGTCTTAACTGTCAATGACCTTGCTTCTGAACTGAGTAGCAGGGAACCTGAAACAGAAGAGATGAGGAAGCTCTGGGGGGAACCCGGTGTAACGGCTCCGAAGCTTAAGTTAGAATCCTTCAAAAGCAAGATAAAACCAGATAGCGCAAAGTTTGCATACCTTGTTTGTTGGGGGCAGGGGGCTCTTATAATCACTTCGCGCACTCGCTCCGAGGCCCTTGTCAGGTTGGGTATGATTACCCATGCGCTTGTCAATTCGGCCCGTCCTTTCTGCTGGGACAGAACCGTCACTGCCTAACCGTCTCTCTAACTGGAGATGGCGGTGTCAGTGGCGGTGGCAGGTGGCCGTTTAGAGTGCGGCCGCCAAGCGTTAGATCCCAAGTCAGTCAGGTGCGGCGCCCTCGGGCACGGACTTCCTCAGTGTCAGGCATGGTACGACTTGTTTGGTTTTGGTGCCCAGAAGGTGATGCGGAGTGGTGAGCGAGGCGATGTCTTGAGTTCGGAGGTATCTATAGGGCAGGTTAGTTCGGCGAGGTGTATCCCGAACTGTTACAAGGTTGGCCAGTTTGGCGAGGTATACCCCGAGCTGTTACAAGGTTGGCCAGTTCATCGAGGTATACCCCGAGCTGTTACAAGGTTGGCCAGTTCGGCGAGGTATATCCCGAACTGAAGGTAGGCCAGTTCGGATTACTTTGTGGTTTTGGGCCAAGGGTGAGTTCAAGCCTCAGTAGGGAGTTCAGTCCGCTGGTGTCCCCTTGGTGTTCACGCCTTAGGCTTGCCTTTTGCCGAGCTGCTGTTTTTGCCACGTGTCGCATAACTGTGAGGTCGGGCCAAATCTTCCTTCATCAATTGACCCCCACTCCTCGCGCCAAGGGTCTTGCCCTGGTGCGGGGAGTTTCGCGAGGTGGTAGGTGGATTTGTCCCGTCCTTTGCTGGGACGTGACAGTGGGTTTGTCCCGTCCTTCGCTTTTGCCAGGGTTCTTCAGTTTCCGAGAAGGCGGGAAACGTGCCTACTACTCATAAATGTTGATAGTTGTGACCGCGCGTCTTGAATTTCAAAAATTCGCGTCGCTGGGACGTGACAGTGGGTCATTCAAACTTGAAAAAAGCGTGCCACTGCTGTACGCGCGCGGGCGGCTATCAGGGAGACGTGCGGCGCAGTCGGCGCAACGTCGGTTTCAAGAAGACGTGCACTGACGTTTCGCTCTTTTCGGAAAGACGTGCGCCAATCACGTCTCGACCACATGGGGCGTGCGGTCAACACAAATGTGGGCCGTCGGGTCGTCTTTGATCTGCACGGTCGGTTCTTGGTTACTGTAGCTATAAATAGTGGGGGACCCCAGTCGATCTGCACGGTCTAAAAGGTCACTTCTACAGTTTTCCTACTGAGCTCGCGTCCAAGTTTTTTCAGCTCGCGTCTAGGCTGGTTACATAGCCTCCAAGGTTTTTTTTTTGGCTTGTTCTCGTCTCCGGAGCCTTCAAAACTTTCTTCCGGTGAGTACTTCCTGAATCCACATCTTTTCCTCAATGTCTAGCTTTGATAGCTCAGACAACTCTTCAAGTAAGGCTGACGTAGGTTCTATAAACCGAGTCGTATCCCTCGACTGCCTCAGTGATCCTGAGGTGGAACTCGAGGACTATGAACCAGTAGGTCGAGCCGCTTCAGGTAGTTTGGCGTTTACCTCTCGCCGAGGTCAGATGCTAGACAGGTTTGGTCCCTCGACCATGACGCCTGAGAGGCTTCAATCTATACTTATATTTTACAACCTTCCTAGGGGGTATACATATTTTATTCATTCGAGTAGCTTTCCTTGGGAACACGGTCCTGATGAGATCGTGATTTTTCAAGAGCAGCTCGCTACGGGGTTGTGACTTCCTTTCCACCCCCTTCTCGTCGAAGTCATAAACCACTTCGGTGTCACCATTGGCCAACTTCATCCGAACTCCATTCGGAACCTGGTGGGTCAGTTTCCCTTTTTTGCGAGCAGAATTTTCCCTTAGACTTAGAGATATTCTCCTCCATCTTGATGCTCAAGAGACAGGCGGGTTCTGCACGATCTTCCTAATAAAGTCCCGGCGTGGAAGCGGGACTACTTCGGTGTGCGAAGTGCACAAGGATGGCCCTTTCAGACCAGGTGGGGTGAGGCCGCTCCTGATTCAGGTGTTACTCTCGATAAAGAGACGGTGAAGGGCCTCCGGCAATGGGCACGACAAGGTTTAAAGTGCCATCACTACTTAACGAAGGCCAAGCTTATTGCGGCCGGCCTGAGATCGGGTAGGTTTCTAGCCATGCGGTTTCTTGCTTGCTTTGTTCCTTCATTTTTTCTGATGTCGAACTCGTTTCTACAGGTGTGATGGACGCGGAGAGAACTCGTGGGGGGCGTCTGTTCCAAGGTACGAAGAGGAGGAAGCGGGTCGCCAAGAAAACTCGTACCGAGCTGCCCCTGGATGAGGAGCCCCAAGTTCCAGACCACACGCTGGAGGATCTGCCCAGGGAGCCCGAGGTGACTCCACCGATGCATGAAACTGCCGGGGCGCCTTACGTTGAGACCACTCATACGGGCGCTCCTGCATACTCAAGTGCTCCTGCTCACTCTGGGTCTGCTCATACGCGGGCTGGGCCCTCGGGTTCGGGAGCTCAAGGGGAGTTTAGGAGCGTGTTGATGCCGAACCACGCTCTTCAGAAGAATAGGGAGGCTACTTTCCCTGAGGAGATCGCGGCGTGGACCGATCTTCCTTTGAATCAGGTCGCCTGTCACGTCGTAACACATACTATGCTGGTAAGTTAGATTTTGTCTGCCTTTTTCATTTTCTGTCGCTTTTGTTGTTATTGCTCACTTGTTTCTTTTGGTAGGTGAATTCTTCGATTCATGCCTTAGCAGCCCAAGTGGAGAGGAGCTCGCGACAGGCGTAAGCTGCTGAGGCTGCCGCTCATGCTGCTGAAAAAGCTTTTCGTGCTACAGAGGCGAATACCCGATCTGCTGAGGCGGCCGCTTATGCTGCCGAAGAGGCTGCTCGTGTCGCAATGGCCAGGCAGGCAAGGTCTCAGCATGACACTGAGGCCATGGGGGTAGTTGTCAAGCACATGGTGGACTTGAAGTTGGATTTGCAGCATCAAGTCGAATATCTTCAGGAGGACATCAGGGAGAGAACACAAATTTTTTCCCAAGGCATTGAAGACGCCAATAAGAAGGCCGTTGAAGACTACATTGCCTCTCCGCGTTTTGACGATCTGATGGTGGATTCTTACAGAAGAGGGTTCAAACTGAGCAGGTGGATGATCCGGAACACGTACCCCGACCTCGATGTTAGTGCCATATCCACTTCGCGTATAACTCAGGAGATGGCCAATGTTGCTGATGGCGAGCCGGACTCTGAAGGAGAGGCAGGGCCTTCGGGTGTTGTTGAAGTGCCTTCTGATGGCGAAGAAGTAGCTCCGGGCATGTATATATATATATATATATATATATATATATATATATATATATATATATATATATATATATATATATTAGTCCCTTCTGATGGCCAATGTACTCCTGTTTCTTGCAACGGAATAGATAATCTTTTTGCCTGTGTTTCTTTTCCAAGAATTGATTCTTTGTCGAACTGAATACGCCATTTTCTTGTCCGGGTTATTATACTTCTGCGACCTGTTTTGCCACGAAGGCTTTTGCAGTGAACTGATTCTTTGCCGAGCTGATATAATGCCCGACTTTTCTTTGCTTGTTTACGCCGAGGTTCCTCTTGGCTCTACATCGTGGCCCATAGGACCTGATTTCGTCCACTTCGCTTGGCGGTTTAGAGGTAGTATCGCATTAAGTTCACGATGTTCCACGCTCGAGGTACTTGTTTGCCTTCCAAGGTTTCGAGTTCGTATGCCCCCCCGAGCGCTCTCTTTACTTTATAGGGCCCTTCCCAATTTGGTTCAAGTTTGCCCACGCCGGGTTCGGGCACCATAATCTTACGAAGGACCAGGTCGCCGATTCGAAAGCTTCGTTGCTTTACTCTGGCATTGTAGTAGCGAGCTACCTGCTTTTGGTATGCCACTGTCCGGATGTGCGTGAGGTCCCTTACCTCATCCAATAGGTCAAGGTTGGTACGTAACTCATCTCCGTTTGTCCGATCGTCGTATGTTTCTAGTCGCAATGTTGGTACTTCGATTTCCGCCGAGATCACTGCTTTAGTGCCGTAGGTGAGGTTGAAGGGGGTTTCTCCCGTGGCAGTTTTTTCTGTAGTTCGGTGAGCCCACAAGACAGTTGGTAGCTCTTCGGCCCACAATCTCTTAGCTCGATCCAGACGTGCTTTCAGTCCGCGCAGGATGGCTCTGTTCATTACTTCCGTCTAACCATTTACCTGCGGGTGCGCGACTGATGTGAAGTTTTTCCGAATCCCCATGTTCTGGCACCACTCTTGGAACTTGATATCCTTGAACTGCTTTTCGTTGTCGGAGATTAGTACCCGAGGTAACCCGAAGCGACATACTATGTTCTTCCAAAAGAAGTTTTGTATGTTTCGGGCCATAACAGTTGCTAGAGGTTCGGCTTCTATCCACTTCGTAAAGTAATCTACTGCAACTAGGAATTTTCTTCCACCTGTTGCTGGTGGGAATGGCCCCAGGAGGTCGATGCCCCATTGTGCAAAGGGCCACGGGCTGGCGAGGTATTTGAGGTCGAAGGCAAGTTGATGGTGGATATTGGCGTGCTTCTGACACTTGTCGCATTTTCTGACGATCTCGACAGCTTCTGCCTTCATCGTTGGCCAGTAGTATCCTTGTCGAAGTGCTTTTTGGGCGAGTGCTCTACCCCGCAAGTGTCCACCGCATAGGCCTTCATGAGTGTCACGGAGTACAAACTCGTCTTCGACAGGTCGCAGGCAATGCAAGTAGGGGAGCGTGTAGGACCGTCGGTATAATCGTTCGTCTATTATGATGTATTTGGCTGCCTGCCGCTGCACCCTCTTGGCCGCATTGCGTTCTGCAGGGAGGGTTCCATCTATCAAGAAGCTCGCGAGTGGGTCGATCCAGCTTGGCTCTGCTTCCAAGACGGGAGCGACCTCCTCTGTCCCCCCGAGAATACTAGGCCGAGGTAAGTCCTCTATGTACACAGTTCTCATTTTGTTGTGACTTGTGCTGGCTAACCGAGACAGAGCATCGGCCTCAGTGTTCTCTGACCTCGGGATTTGCCTGATGAAGTGTGATTGGAAGTTGAGCAGGGCCTCTTTTACTTTCGCCAAATATGCGATCATGGAGAGCTCGCGTGCTCCATACTCGCTCGTAACTTGGTTGACCACGAGCTGGGAATCGCTTGCAGATGACCAAGTGTTTTGCCTTTACCTTTCGCGCTAGGTCCAGCCCAGCTATCAGTGCTTCGTACTCTGCCTCGTTGTTGGATGCCGCGAACTCAAAGCGTAGTGCGTATTCTAATTTTGTGACGCCCGGGCCGCATAAGACTATTCCAGCTCCGCTGCCTTGCCAGTTCGATGAACCATCCACATGAAGGATCCAAGGCTCCTCATCCCAGTTTGCGTTTTGCCTGACCAGGAGAGATGCCACACTGGCTGCTACTTCACGGGGTTCAGACTCTATTGGCTCGGGAGCTCCGGGTTCACCCGAACTAGGGACCTCGGGCTTGACCTGTAGGGCTTCGTGGCTGAAAGTGCACTCGGCGATAAAATCTGCCAAAGCTTGGGCCTTAATAACAGTTCTTGGCTTCTACTAGAGGTCGTACTCGTTGAGTTCGATGGCCCATTTCGTCAGTCGACCGGAAACCTCGGGTTTGAGTAAAACTTGTCTCAGAGGTTTGTCAGTCAAGACGATGACGGTGTGAGCCTGGAAGTATGGGTGGAGTTTCCGAGCTGCTGTCACCAGTGCGTATGCTAACTTTTCTATTTGCGGGTACCTTGTCTCTGCTCCCTGCAAAATTTTACTAACATAATAGATGGGTCACTGGACCCGGTCTGTTTCTTTTATTAGTACCGAAATGACCACCTCGTCACTTGCCGAGAGGTACAGTTCTAAGACCTTGCCCTCCTCGAGCCGGGCTAAGGTCGGCACACTAGCGAGGTAACCTTTTAGCTCGTCAAACGCGAGCTGGCAGTCCTGGGTCCACTCGAACCCTTTGCCTTTGATTGCTTTGAAGAAAGGTAGGCAGCGGTTTGCCGATTTGGACATGAAGCGGCTTAGAACGGCTATGCAGCCGTTTAGCCTCTGAACTTCTTTTACTTTCCGAGGTGGTCTCATATCTAGAATGGCATTTATCTTGTCTGGGTTGGCCTCAATACCGCGCCAATTGACAATGTACCCTAGGAATTTGCCCGAGGTGACGCCGAAGACACATTTGTTGGGGTTCAATTTCATGCTAAACTGGCGCAGGATTTGGAAGACAGAATCTAAGTCTTGTATTAATTCTTGTGAAAACTGAGTCTTGACGACCATGTCGTCTACATAGCACTCTATCTTCGTGCCAATCAGGGGCCGAAACATCCTATTTACAAGTCTTTGGAAAGTCGCCCCGGCATTTTTTAATCCGAAGGGCATGACCTTGTAGCAATATAGGTCGAACTCGGTTATGAAGCTAGTTTTTTCCTCATCAGATGGGTCCATCCGGATTTGGTTGTAGCTCGAGTAGGCGTCCAGGAAGCTTAGCAACTCATGTCCCGAGGTCGCGTCCACTAGGCGGTCAATTCTGGGGAGGGGGAAGCAATCTTTCAGGCAAGCTCGGTTCAGGTCGGTGTAGTCGACGCACATGCGCCACTTGCCATTTGCCTTTTTTACCAACACCGGATTGGCCACCCAGCTCGGGTAATGGACTTCCCTTATGAAGTTTGTTGTGAGGAGCTTCTCGACCTCCTTGTCGACCGCCCTCCAGCATTCTGGGGCTAAGTTGCGTTTCTTCTGTCTAACGGGTCTGACTACAGGGTCGGTATTTAGTTTGTGAGTTATCAGGCTGAGGCTAATGCCGGGCATGTCAGCCGCGGACTAGGCAAAATTATCTAAATTTTGAAGTAAAAAACTCACCAGTTCGGTTCGTAGGGTTCCTCGACGGAAGCTCCGATCTGAAGTGTGTGAGCTGGGTCCGTAGCCGAAGTCGGGATTGCGACCGTTTCCTCTGTGGGTGAAGCTCGTTCCTCACCTTGCTCTGCAAGCCACTCTAGTTCGAGGTCGTCGGCCACCTTGGTTTTTCCCTTCAGGGCGGCAACATAACACTTGCGGGACTCGAGCTGGTCGCCCCGCGCTACCCCCACACCAAAGTCCGTAGGGAACTTCATGGCCAAATAGTAGGTGGAGACCACCGCCCGTAGGATATGCGTGATCGGCCGCCCTATTATGGCATTGTATGGGGAGGGGGTCGCGACCACCAGAATATCATGGTTGAGTCTGACCGCACAAGGCCATGTGCCGACTTCCACAGGTACTGTTATTTTTCCGAGGGGCTTGACTTCCTCTCCGCTGAAACCCACCAGGGGAGTGTTCGCAGGCTTCAGCTCGCTCCTCTGTAACTGTAGCTGATCAAACGCTGATTTAAAGAGGATGTCTGCTGAGCTGCCCGAATCTACGAGTACGCGTCTAACCTCGAAGTTGCTGATCCTTAGTTTAATGACAAGCGTGTCATCATGGGGGTAGCGGACCCCTCGTGCGTCGTCCTCCGTGAAGAAGATTGGTTCTTCGGTCTTTGGTCTCTTTGGGGGGTTCCGTTCCTCGAGGGCCGCTTCGCGAACTGAAGTCTGGGCCGCTGCCGAGGTACACCCTGCTACCACCGAACCTCCCACAATTACATGGATGGTTCCCTGAACTAGCCTCTCTTCCGGAGGCTGTCGCTGCAACGGTTCGATTGGTCTGCTGCTAGACTCAGGGGCATCCTTTTCGTGCTCCCCTTGCCGACATGCCTTATTGTTATTATTGTTGTGCTGTACAAAGTTTCTCAAGTATCCGCGACGGATGAGCCCCTCTATCTCGTCCCGGAGGTTATTACACTACTCGGTACTATGACCATGGTCTCTATGGAAACTACAATACAAATTCTTATTTGTCTCGTTCGGATTTCCCTTTAGGCGAGATGGCAACTTCACGTACGGGGCATTTTTTATCGTCATTAAGATCACCGTCCGCCTCGTGTTTAACGGTGTGTAGTCCGTCCAAACTGCTAGGGGAGCTCGGAACGACTGGTTCGGCTTTGGCTCCCGGGTCGGGTTTTTTCTGTCCACCGGTTTGGAGAGCTCTTCTTCTCTCTTTCTTTTTTCGTTCCCGCCTTCGGTCCATTGGTTGATTTCTTCCTCTGTCCTCATGAACTTGTCCGCGAGCTTGAGGAATTCGGCCACGGTTGCGGGCTGGTTAGCTACCATGTGCCATTTGAATTCTTTGTGCGTTACCCCTCTTTTGGCCGCCGTGAGCTGCACCGCGGGGTCCAACCGCGGTATCTGCAAGCATGCTTCGTTGAATCGCTTGATGTAGCCCCTGATGGATTCTCCTTCACTTTGGACTACTCCGAAGATGCTTTCCTCTGTTCTGGGGCACCGTTGGCTGGTGACAAAGTGTGCGGTGAAGACCTGCACGAACTGGGCCCAGCACTTTATCGACCCGGGGGCCAGGTTCCTGTACCAAGTGCGGGCTACCCCTCTGAGGGTGGTGGTGAAGGCCACGCACATGCACGATTCGCTAGCCCTGGCGAGGTGCATTTGGGACTGGAAAGCGTCAACGTGGTCGTTGGGGTCGAAGGACCCGTCGTACTTGTCCAGAGGTGGGAGCTTGAAATTTCTGGGTAAGGGGACTGCCAGGAGTTCTGATGCGATGGGGGAAGGAACCGAGAGAATCGGGGCAGCTCCTACCTCGTTCGAGCTCGTCTCTTCTTTGCCTCTGAGCTCTGACAAGACACAGGTGGCGGTTCGGTGACTTCGCCGGCGCCTTCGTTGTTGAGTGGGCCTTGTACTGGCGCTGCTGGCCTCCGTGTTGCCGAGCTCGATGGGCCCGGGATGCTGGTAGTCTGCTGCCAGGGCGCCGAATCGGTTTTCCGTGAGCAGGAACTCGGGCTTGGAGCACCGAGGCGCGATCTCGCGGGCGAGGTTCCCGACCCGCTTGCGAGCTACGAGGCGGGGATGATTTTTTTCTCTCTTCGGCCTGGGGACGAGGCCTGGCTGTTAGGGGGGTTCTAGGGCCGGGAGGCCTTCCCTGGTGGGGGCATCCATCCTGCGGGGAGGCCTTGACCGGCCTCGGAGCGGGGTGGCGAGGTGGAAGTAGTGGTTGGTTCAGTGGTAGTTGGGGGAACTGTTGTTGATAGTTATACTAGGAGATGTTGTGCAGCACTTGGTGCTGGTGAAGCTGGTGCTGCTGGAACTGCTGCATTTGGGCTTGCATTGCCCGCATGCACTGCATCAGGTCGTCCAACCGGTTTTGGCTGGCTGCTAGGGAGACGGCAATCGGTTCAGTAAAGGTTGTCTCAATAGGGGGAGGAAAGGGGATGCTTGTGGCAAAAAGGTTTACGGGCGCCACTGCTTGTGGCGCATTCAAACTGGGGATCCCATCCACCGAAAGGGGGATGGTGAACTATCCAACGCACACCACGGGGACTTGAAGTTGTTCCCCGGTGGTGTTTGTCTCCGTGCCACGTCCGGCGTTGCTGGAGGAGGCCATGAGTGTTGGGTTTTTTGAAGAAAAGGGGTTATGGAAGTTTGGAGGGAGGCTTTTTGAAGCGTTCCCACAGACGGCGCCAATTGATGATGCGCGATCCGTCCGGTCTTAGCTGTCAACGACCTTGCTTCTAAACTGAGTAACAGGGAACCTGAAACGGAGGAGATGAGGAAGCTCCAGGAGGAACCCGGTGTAACGGCTCCGAAGCTTAAGTTAGAATCCTTCAAAAGCAAGATAAATCCAGATAGCGCAAAGTTTGCATACCTTGTTTGTTGGGGGCAGGGGCTCTTATAATCACTTCGCGCACTCGCTCCGAGGCCCTTGTCAGGTAGGGTATGATTACCCTTGCGCTTGTCAATTCGGTCGTCGTCCTTTTTGCTGGGACAGAACCGTCACTGCCTAACCGTCTCTCTAACTGGAGATGGCGGTGTCATTGGCGGTGGCAGGTAGCCGTTTAGAGTGCGGCCGCCAAGCGTCAGATCCCAAGTCAGTCAGGTGCGGCGCCCTCGGGCATGAACTTCCTCAGTGTCAGGCATGGTACGACTTGTTTGGTTTTGGTGCCCAGAAGGTGATGTGGAGTGGTGAGCGAGGCGAAGTCTTGAGTTCGGAGGTATCTATAAGGTAGGTCAATTTGGCGAGGTGTATCCCGAAGTATTACAAGGTTGGCCAGTTCGGCGAGGTATATCCCGAACTGTTGCGAGGTTGGCCAGTTCGACGAGGTATACCCCGAGCTATTACAAGGTTGGCCAGTTCGGCGAGGTATACCCCAAGCTGTTACAAGGTTGGCCAGTTCGGCGAGGTATATCCCGAACTGAAGGTAGGCCAGTTCGGATTACTTTCTGGTTTTGGGCCAAGTGTGAGTTCGGGCCCCAGTAGGGAGTTCGGTTCGCTGGTGTCCCCTTGGTGTTCACGCCTTAGGCTTGCCTTTTTGCCGAACTGTTGTTTTTACCACGTATCACATAACTGTGAGGTCGGGCCAAATCTTCCTTCATCAGTTCCCGTCCCTCATGGGCACGGAGAAGTTTGTTAATCGAGAGGGATTTACTAAAGAAAGGGTTTAGTATAAACAACATATGGGAGGACTCATCGATTTCTGACTTACCAAGGTGGGGGATCTGATGAATCAAAGATCAAGGACCTGGAATGGGAGAGTTGCTTAGATCCCTGTTTTCAAATGAGAAAATCCTTGCTATCTCGGCAATTCCATTGAGCTGGTATCTCACTCAAGACACAATGGGCTGGGGCCCAACAAATAATGGTAGTTTCTCGGGGTAAAATATGCGTATCATTTGGCAATTAGCTTAGATGAGGAAAGTAACCACGCTACTGGAAGCTCAGGTGAAAACCAATCTTTCTTGAAAGGTGTTTGGAATATGCAATTACTCCAAAGCCCGATTCATTTTTCAGTAAGTTATTTATCTGGGTATATGTAATTACTTAGGTAGGTTTTTCTTGGAAAACACTTATTCAGGTAAGTGCATTTATCCATGTTCTTTTATTTTCCAAGTAAAAGAGGAAATAACTATTTTAACCATAAATATTCATTATCAAATGGGTATTTTTGTCCCATTCAAGTGTTGAAAACTTTCTCCCAAGTGTGAAATTTATTTGATCACCTAGGAGATCAAGATAAGTGATACCCAAAAAAATAAACTTTATTTAGTCCCCACATTAATCTGAAAAAAGAATATGGGCTTCTTGGTCAATGGGAACCAAAATTCCATTGACCAACTTTCCCCCATCTCAAAATCCAAAAAAATAACACCCCCCAAGAATTAATTTTTTTTCTATGGAAGTGTATTCACAACTCCCTCCCAACATTAGTGTGTTTGAAAAGAAGACATTTACCAGAAGAGGAGACATGCCCAAGATGCAGTGAGCAGGCTGAAACTATAAATCACTTGCTCATCCATAGCCCTTTTGCAAAGGCGATTTGGTTTTGGACTAAACATCCCAATTCAAACCAACTTGGTTCAGCAGAATTTGTTACAGGAGTGGTTTTGTGATTGGATTGACACAAAAAGGAATCAAAATAATCCAGAAGTGCTTATGGCTATCACATGCTGGCTTATATGGAAATCCAGAAATGAATTGGTTCATCAAGGTACACAAGACTCTCCTATTTCTGCAATTGAAAAAGCTCTGCTTTTAACAGCAGAATTAAAGGATTCTTTTCTGACTTCTCTTTGGCCAAATGGATCCTCCCTCTCTTATAGCCACACAAGAAAAACCTCCACGAGGTTTTGTTAAGTTGAACTCAGATGCAACAAAATCCAAAACAGATCCGAATGCAGCAAATAGGTTTCATTATTAGATCAGCTTCCGGTGACTTAATAGTGGTAGGAGGTGGACCAATAGCCTCTTCTTCAATATCAATCTTGGAAGCGCTGGCAATCAGACGTAATTTGGCCGAGGCTATTAGGTGTGGCATCAGACAAGTTTTGTTTAAATCAGATTGCAAAGAAGTAATTGAAGGCATTTAAAAAAGAGATGAGAATCATTTTAGTGAGCTCTGGCCTGTTCTATCTGATATGCTTTTATTGCTTGAAAGGTTTCAGCAGATCTCCTTCAAATGGATTAGCAGGACTGCAATCGTGCAACTCATCAAATAGCGGCATTCAATTCCCGTTCGCAAAGATGGAACGAGTGGAATGCTTTGGCTCCTCCTTGGCAGGAGAACTTAATCAGTTTAGAAAGCTGATTGCGGAATTCATCGTAGATAGGGAATATCTCTTTACTTGTACGTGTATAATGGGAGATCTTGTGTGTAGAGCCTTTGTAGATAACAGATCCAGACCGGACAGATGCATGAATGAGAAATCCATGCATCGTGAACTTCTCCCATAAATGAAAACGTACAAGTATGCCAGATGTTTACTCACTAAAACAAAAGATAGTATATTTTCACGAGGAAAATAAAGCTATTGAAATAGGAATGTACCAGACCACTAGTTGTATCTAGGCCCAAATTGTCAAGGATGAATAACCATCAATGAAAACTACCCAAAAATAAAAACTAAATCAGGCATCAACCAAACAGATCTGCTGTAAACACAATTGTATTAATTATCAATCACGAGTGGACTTACCAGTGTTCCATACGTGGGTCTCATAATCACGTAACATTATAATAGGCGGCGTTTGGCATGGGTACCATTCTCTGAGAAAATGACACCACCTAGAAACTACATCAGAAAAGGTGATGTTTCAGAAAGTTGCCTTATATTAGTATTTTACACTATACCTTAAAAATCGAGAAAGTGTGGTCTGAAAAAGCACCAAATTCAATATTTTATAAAAAAAACAGCCCATTACTGCTAACAGTACAATGATGTGGCATAAATGTGGCACCATCTTGAATGTTGGATAATATGATCAATATTGAAAATGGTTCTATGTTTCTGGTACCAAACAAAATTAGTGTTGTTTTTCTAGAAAACAGCCTATGTGACAACACCACTTCCAAACAAAAAATAAGCACCGTTTTGAAAACGGTATTGTGTTCCCAACACCTACTGACCTACATATTCACTCGTGATTGGTCACCTAGCCATGTTCGCACATTTGTGTTTCCAGACTCGATCCCATGGAACTGGTAAACCCATAATCACACCATATCCAGATTCCAACCGGATAGTCCAGTGAATTGGCAAAACCCATAAACATCATGTCTGTCACCGCCAGGTTTGGACCTAAATGATATAAACCGCATTTCTTGTATGCAAAACACGTTATATAAACCATTGTTATTGAACCCTATGTGCCCCATTTGAGTGATACAAAGGGTTCGTTTGATTCATGTCAAAATTGAAATCAAAATCCCTCAAAATCGGAATCAAATAGTCTATAACCATAGTTTATTTGGTTCAGACATGAATCAGAATATGAATTAAGATCAACTAGAATAGAAATTCATTCCCAAAAAGAAGAGAGGGAATGTCCAAATGGGAGAATGCCATTCCACCAGAAATAAGATTAGGATTCTAATTATGCCCAACCAAACAGTTAGAATCAGAATGATCTATTCCAAATCCAATTGCAAACCCCTATTCTTGCAAACCAAACAGGCCCCAGTGTCAAGGGCCAATTGTAAGTTTTTAATAATCATCTTTGTCACCCAATTAACTGGTTATATTTTACAAAGTCTAAGGGGTTGCCCAGTTGGTGTGCCGGTACACCGGATGAACTGCCCCAATAGTTTCTACTGTTCACTTAAAAGAGTAGTAACACCTATGGGTGTCAAGCAGAGATTAGTACCAAAAAAAATTACCATTAAAGACTTTAACATTTAAGGGTGTCAACCATGATTCAGTATTATTTATTCACATTTTTTGTTTCCCTATGCAGTTTATGAATCATAATTTTTGTCCGGATTTGGAAAAGGAGATATTGCTAGTTCATGTATCAGCAAAGCAAAATTCTTTTTCACCCTTTCTATCATTTACAAAAGGGAAATTTTGGTAATAATGTAATAGTACATGTACAGACTCCTGGACACAGCAACCCTAGTATACCACACCCTTAAGGGGGATAATTTTATCATATTTTGATCTATACACACAACTCCAAGCTCGAGAAATGGATTCTTGGAGGAAGAAAAAGGAAAAATCCACCCATTTAGTCATTTACAATTTCTCCACCTTGATAGCGTCCATCTCTTGTGATTCAGCCAACAGCCTTGCATACTCACGTTGAACCTCTTCAAGCTCGCTTCTAAGCCGCTGTACCTGTGCGCCAAATTGAAACGACTCAACAAGATTTTAAAATGTGTATATAAACATGAAAATTGACTTGGGCAACCAAGATACGACTCCGGATCTCCTACCCACGACAACTCTGCCCACGCCTACCCCGTGAATTGGGAACATCTCCCCCTGCATAATACTACGAAGAGGATGAGATGTTCTCTATGTATGGCTCTGATAAACGTGGGCAGAGTTCTTGTGGGCAGGAGATCCAGACTCCCAAGATACAGGATGGAAACTCGAAAAATGGATGGGGACAAAAGTCATCTGATTTTGATAGTCTTTCATATTAAAATGAACTTGTAAGAACCATTTAGGGGGTGTTCAAAATGGGCAGGCTTTGTTTTTGTAAACAAAAACAATTGCAACATCAGCAAAATTATATCGTTTTTGCTTCTTAACATGTTAGAGCAATGATATCTGTTCCCATTCCACCTTGAAATACCTTGAGATTAAGTTGTTGTTGCGTCTTCTCATATTCCTCGCACCTGAAAAAAGCGATAAACACAGTAACAAGGATAATCCAAATGGACTAAGAAACAGTCTTGGTTCCATAAAGGGTAAACTTGTTAAATGTAGCCATTTTTTTATACAAGAAGATCCCCTTAGAGGTGCAAGGAGCAGCCTCTCCAAACAGAAAATACAGAAACAACAACAGAGAAAACATGAATGTTGAAATTAGAACAATAGTTACAACTGTGCACAGAACAATGTTTCCCTATTTATCCCTTGTTTTGACAAGACATCAACAAAAGCATTAGCTGATCTCCCAACCCATTGTACTGTTATAGACATTTCTTGTCAGCCATTTGAATTTCTTTAACTCATTTTCGTAGCCCCAAGTGACATCCTCCGAATTATTTAGCCAGTCCACCAATGTCTTAGAGTCTCCTTCAATCAGAAGCTGCTCCACGCCCACTTCTTTTGCAAGAAGTATTCCTTGTATTGCAGCTAGCAGTTCTGCCCGGATAGAGTTCCCAACTCCTAAAGGGCCAGAGTAGATTAAAACAACCTCTCCAGCCTCACTCCTCAGTACACCTCCCATCCCAGAGGGACCCAGGTTACCCTGGCTACTCCCATCAAAATTCAACTTCAAAGAACCAAGAAGAGGGGGAACCCAGCTGGTCACTGCCCTTCCCTTGTAGGAGGAACAGCTTGCTACCAACTTCCAATCCTTCCAACAATCAGTAAAAGTAAAATGGTTAAATAATTCTAGAGTCTTTAACCAATGTAAAGACCTGGACAAAATACAGTCCTTTAAGGTTTGCCTGCTTCTTCCTTTTTCTTGGAAGATTCTGGCATTCCTTTCTTCCCATACTATCTACAACAATGCTGCTCATGAGCATCTCCACATTTTCCTTCCTCTTTTATGGGGCCAAGAGAAGAATGAAGGGTTAAAAATTGTGCTTACTTCTGCTGGTATATCCCAACTACACCCACACAAAGATAGAAGCCAAGCCCAAAGCTCTGCAGTGACACTACAAGATAAAAATAGATGATTACAATCCTCACCATCAGATCTGCAAAGAATGCACCAGTTTGGTAAAATACAAAGGACGGGTCTTCTCTTTTGTAGGTTGTCCATCGTGTTTACTTTACCATGCCACACTTCCCAACACAAAGCCATAACACCTTGAGAGGGGGGGGACCGGCCTACACCAGACTTCTTTGAAAGGGAAACTTTGATGAGAGGGAGATTGGCAAAGGAACTTGAAAAAGGAACCACTAGAAAAAGACCCTTTCGGGCGAATGGCCCAAATCCTTTTATCAAGTTTTGAGGGATCCAACCAAACCTTATCAAGGAGACATAAAAGAGTAGACAAACACTCAAGTTCCTCATCCCTTAATCCTCTACGGAAACCAAAATCCCAAGACAAAGTTGGTAAGGATAAATTCGGCGTAAGGAATTTTGAGATCACCTCATTTTTATACAAGGAACCAGAGTATAATGAAGGAAAAAGGTCTTTCAAAGGGAGATCTCCAACCCAAATGTCCTCCCAAAACCGAATAGAATTACCTGAACAAGCATCATACCTGACACAACTAAGGAGCTATGAAAGAACTTTGTGAATTGCTTTCCAAGGTGTGGCTAGGTTAGCCCTCCTTGATGCACCAGCATCCCAACCACTCTTTGAACATCCAAGAATACTCTTCACTACTTCATGCTAGACAGTATCCCTAGACAGTATCCTCCCTCCTCTTTGCTTCTACGCACAACCCCCCACTTAATTAAATGGTCTTTTTGCCCTAAAATCTCTCATCAATTTTCCAACTTCTTCGCTTCCCTAGACAGCATCCTAAAGACAGAGAGATAATAGGTAGATAGATGCATGAGGGTAGCTTTTATCAAAGTGATCCTCCCACCCAAAGAGATGTTTTTCTTCCAAACAGCTAGTCCCGTTTCTAACTTCTCAAAGACTGGGGTCCAAAACCTACTCTCCCTAGGGTTTGCTCCCAACGGAAGCCCTAAGTAAGACAAAGGCTAGGAGGAAATCGAGCATTCAAGACAGCCTGCAATCGCCCCAACCTCCTCAAAAACTAAATTTACTCCGGCTATGCAACTTTTTCCTAGATTGATTTTCAAATTAGAGACTCCTTCAAAAAAACTGTAATCAATTCTTTCAAATTTTCCACCTTCTCACTGAAACCTCCCTCATAGAAGATCATCAAGTCATCTGCAAACTGAAGGTGAGTGACTGGAATTCGGTTTGTGCCTACTCTCCAACTCCTTATCACATTTTCCCTATCAGCCCTAGCGATAATTCGACTAAACACATCAGCTACCAAGGTAAAGAGGAAGGGCTACTAGCTGGAAAATAATCCCTCACCACTCTGTTTACTAGGATGGAATAGTGGCAAGAGCTAACACAACCAGTCATCCAACTACATCGTCTTTCCCCAAACCCACACTTCCTCAAAACCTCTAGTAGGAACTACCAGTCCACCAACTCATAAGCTTTCTCTAGATCAAGCTTACAAACAAAGCTTATCTGCTTGTACCTCATCATCTCTTCCACACATTCATTGGCAATCAAAATCTGATCAATTATTTGATGCCCTTGGATGAAATCCCCTTAAGCCTGACTAATAATGGAGGGGAGGATTTCTTTAATCCTTAAAGACAAGACCTTGGCTAGGATTTTATAAATACTAATCACCAAGCTAATTGGCCTAAAACCTCACAAAGATCATCTTTTATCACCTCCCAACAATCCTGGTAAAAAGCCATTGTAAAACCATCTGATCCTGAAGCTTTGGACTTGTCCATCAAAAATATAGTCTTCCTAATCTCTTCTTCCTCAAAGTTTCTTTCCAACCACCTAACCCGATCTTCCTCCAACCTTGACCAATCAATCCCTTCGCTTTCCTCCTCTCTTCCAAGGGTCTTTTGTAAATCGATTTGAAATGTTCCACAAACTTCCTAGCAATATCACCCAGGTTAGTGAATTCCTCCCCCCTACCTCTAACTTAGACACAATTTTTTCTCCTCCTCCCATTTGCTACATCATGAAAAAACTTAGTATTCCCATCACCTTCCTTAATCTGTCAATGCCTTGATTTTTGCCTCCAGCTTATTTCTTCCCTCAGTAAGACCTCTTCTAGGTCCTTCAACTGTCCCCTCAGAACTCTCTAACCCTCCTCCATTCTAGATTCTCTCTTTCATCCAACTCTTCTATCCTAGAGATTAGATTCACTTTTTGCTCCTCAAGTCTTCCAAAATGTTCCTTATTCCAATCTTTTATTTTGGCTCTTATCCTCTGTAGTTTCTTGTGAAATCTTACCACTTTCCATTTTGTACCCCACAATTCCTCATTCCACCAAAATTTTACTTTATTCACAAAATCCGGGTGAATAGGTTAGGGAGAGCATTCAAGAAGCTAGGACTGGACTGTTTGCCAAAGATGACTGATTCCGGTGCCACTTCCTTACAAGGGAACATTTGTTAAGCGTTCATGATAAGGTTAACAGCAACATCTAACTTACTCCCTTGAAGACCCGACTCCAGTACTTCCCTTTCTGGTCATCCTTATCCAAGTTCAATAGAAAGGGTTGAGTTTTTCCATTTAAATCCCGAGAGCCTTGAGTGATTACGTTGACTTCCTCAACTTGAGATAGAAAGAGTTGTCCAGCATTTGCAATGCCTCCTGTACTTCTTTCTTCCTTGAATAGTCTGCAACAATCCCCTCTTCTTCTAAGAACATAACCTATGTATTCAAGCTTCCTGTTTCTATCAAATTTTGTCTTGTGCACGGATCGAGACTACCCAGACTCGAGGTTCCATCTGACTCAAAGTCCCCATCACTACCGCTTTCTTCTCCAGACCAAACGCCAAATCCTAGCCTTTCTAATACAGACCGCTTGATGCTTCTTGGATTCCACCTCTCAGGCAACAGCCGATTCAGATTCTTCGTTGAGATCCACTACAAGGAGCAGCTTGAGTGTTGACTCTGCCCTCCCTTTCAAGAACGAGTAGAAGAACTCGAGGATGAAGATGATAGATGGTTAACATCGTCTATCAGAGGTTCCCTCACACTGTTTACGTGCTGCATTAAGTGATCATGTGACCTCCCTGTCACATGTGGACTTAAGTAACCATGTGACCTCCTTGTGGTCACGTGTGGACTTAAGTGATCATGTGACCTTGACTTCTTAGAAATGGGCTCAAAACTGGGCCCAACTGAATAAGATTTTCTCTCCCTTGGCCCAGGAGAAATAAGAGGGTCCACAAACTCAACATTCTTGTCCGACCCCACCTGAATATTAGGCCCACCATTTCGACCCACCCCTAGTTCACCCAGTTTCTTTGTTGGCCCAAAAGAGAGTCACGTTAATTCTTTTCATTTAAACTTAATTTTCACTCTATTTATTGTAGTAATGGAGGCAATGTGAAAAGCAACTACTACTAGACCCTCAAAAGGTTTTTCGAGTTACTTCTTCGAGTTGGAGAAAAAAAAACAATATTCAAAGAACATCTGAAATCTTGAAAAGCCTTCTTATATACTCACTGTGCATGGAGCTTCTTGTTTTCTTGCAGAAGGCTTATGACTTCTGGATCTTGCAATTGGTTATCGATATGATCCCGGGGCTATCAAAAAAACAGATAGGTCAGTAAATGAGATTCCCCTGGTATAACTAAAGAAAGAAGGATAACTCAACCCAAAAGAAAAGGAAGAATGACAAAAATGTAGACAGGAAAATGACATACACAAAAGAACAAAATAAAAGGATCTTTTGTTTAGGTTGTCCTACTTGTAACCTAATTGATGGACAATATAATAAAAATACAACGCAATACACAAACAGATAAAATGCACTAAAAGCTTGGTCAAGGATTGAAATATGATCTAACCATACCAAGTAAATGATACAAACAGAGCATCTTAAGCTACCCAACTAGACAAGTACTGTATAACATTATTTGATGGAATTCTGCAAAACTGAAACCAAGAAACCAGGACACAACGACTGCCTCATCTTACTTTTGCTTGAGGTTTGAGTTTACACACACAATACTTGTATGTATAGGTATATAAAATACTTATATCAACAACCTTACAAATGTAATTAAACCAAAAAGCAGAATTATTTATCATGGACCGAAATGACTATTAGTCTTTAATTACTTGCACAATCAGAGTGCAGAAAAAGGGAGAGTTCAAGAGGCTAAAGGATCAACCTATCCTATTTGCTATCTCCCCAACTCCTGAACGAATGAAAACAATAGCCCATTATACACTAGAAATGAAAATAATATCTATTAAGCTTTACTTGCAAAATCAGAGTGCAGAAAAGGGGAGAGTTAAAGAAGCAGCCTATCCTATTTGCTATCTCCCAACTCCTGAAGGAATGAAAACAATAGCCCATTATACAGTAGATACAAATAACACAGCTAAATATTATAGTTAAGGAAACCAGTCATCCTATCAAATATAACAAAAATAAGATATTTTAGGCTAATAATAAATGATCTCCTATATGTTGAAATCAGTTTGAATGTAGAACAGCATTCTCATTTTTTTGTTGGAAACAGTAGAACAGCATTCTCATTGCCGGCACATAATCAGTTAAGTTTCTCATTGCAAAACCTGTGTTCTGATTGCAGCATCATTCTCATTTGCCTCTGTGCTTATCTGCCTTTTCAACCTTTCTGGTTCTATTGTATGATCATGTTCTTTCCTTTTCATGACTAACCCTGCCCACATTGTAAACAGGATATCACTAATGCTCTGAAAGACTGAAATACATGACACTAAAAAATAAGTAGAATTTACCAGGCTGGGTGCTGGTTTGATTGTTGCTAATAGATTCCCTTGATGTGCCTACTGATACTTGGGTTGGAGTTGCTGCAAGATTTTGAAGGGTTCTTCCTGAAGAAGCTACTCTTGGACTGTTAACTGCATAGGACCTCTGGTTCAACGTACCAGATTGTGGACCACCATACGTTCCAGAAAGAGGCAACTCCTGGGGAGGCACTGGTGTAGCTGGAGATTTCTTAGTCCGGTGATACCCAATCAACTCACAATGAAAATCCCTGCAAAATTTAATTGAATCTGAATTTTTTTTTGTAATAACATTAAAACACTGATATCCAATTAAAATTGAATATTTCGTAATCACAACAAAGAGGCTGCATAGAATAGAAAATTTTAACCGTACCAAGCTATTTACTTGTTTAAGAGTGGTCTTAAATCTTAATTGAAGCATAAAAGTGTTTGAACTCCTATGTTGTTGTGATCAGAAAAAAGATTACCAATACTCAAATGTCATTTCCTTCAAGCGTGTTTCAAGCTTCTGGAAAAGTGTAGTCTTCTCAAAATCTTGTTTATCATGAGTTGGCTCAATAAAATTTGCCTCCAATATGCCTATCAAAACATTACCAAAACTTTCAGTATGAATCTGGAATATATTCACTTGAAGGAGGGAAACAAACACCTAAAGTTGTATAAAGGACAAGTGCATCGAAGACTTCTCACCAACAACACCTCTGCCTCTACTACCACCAGTTTGACGAACTACACGCCAAAATGGCTGCAAATAGATTTCAACAGAATGATGTAAGAAGAGCTTTACTGTCACACTAAAATGAATCAAAAGAATATTGAATACATGAAGGGAGAATTATAAATGCTAAAGGCTTTCGGCACTTCAATTACCTTGACTGTCTTAGAAGACGTGAGGTTTATGCTTTGAAGCTCACCTCAAGGAAAGTCTTAAGGAAAACCACCTGATGTTCAATCTTCAGGCTCATGCCTAATAGTACAAGGCACATGGTGCACACCTTGAGAAGCCTTGTCATGTCAAGAACGTGTTGTACATTAATTTAAGTAGGATTCTCGTCACAAAAACAAATTAAAGACCATTTGAAGTTTTTAACGGGTGATTTGTTTAAACATTAAAGGTTTCTAATACTCAAGGTTTTATTTTACATTCAGAGATTACATTAATAGCAAAGGTTTTGTTCTTGAAGGATGCTATGTTTGTGCCTTGAATTCTTTGTCATGACTGGCTTCGTGACCTACACTGAACCAAGCAACAAGAACCCACTATTTGCTAATGTTGTTCATTCATTCATCCTAGTAAAATACCTTCTTAAAAGACAATTAATATTTTCTTGATGAATAAAAAAAAGACTATTAATATTATAAAATCATTTATTTTTGTGTAAGGATTAAGATCTTAAGACACTAACATGGATTTATTTGGGCTTGCCACGAGGGGCTTGGTACAAAGGAAGCTCGTAGAATCAAGAATGCAAGATGTTTTACATCACATTAGCTATTTGAAGTGATGTAATTGAGGAAAAACAGAGATTGTAGGTTTTACATGCATGAAAAATGTTTTATATGTTTGCTTTTACTTTTAAATTTTCATTTGAATGTGCTTTACATGTTATGTTTATGTATTTAATTTTAGATAATAGGTTTTCTAAAACATTTATTTTAAAACTTAAATTTATATTATGTTTAATATTTTTTATTTTTTTTGGCATTTCTGTACTTTGCACCCATAGTATCAAGGTGACACCTAGGCAACTAGGCGGTTTTCCATGGTCGCCTCGCCCAAACGCCCTGGATTTTTGTATGCTAGGCGCCTGCCCAGACACTTAAGCGGGCTAAATTTTTTTATTTATTATTTTGATATTTTATTAGATGCTTTAATCTTTTAAAATAAAAGAATAAAACATATGCATAACATATGTTTTTTCGATTCGATTGGAGAGGGAGTAGAGCCGAAGACTTCATGCCCCGGCTTCAGCAGGTAAGTTCTTCTTCTCCTTCTCCTTCTCCTTCTCCTTCTTCTTCCAGCCCAGCTTCAGTCATTTTTTAACCCCTATTCTCCTCCCTTCCTCCACAGCTCCACTCATTCTTCTTCTTCTTCTTCTTCTTCTGCCCCTGATTGTTCTCAGTCGCTAGTCCTAGTCTCAGTCCCTTTTTTTTCTGAAAAAACAGGGGCTCCGCCCTTGACTGTTCTCAGTTGATAGTCTCAGTCCCTTTTTTTCTTTTGAAAAAACAGGGGCCTATACTCCTCCCATCCCTTCCTAGTTCCTGCACTTTTTTTTCAGTTAATAGTTAGTGTACATGCTTGCTAGTTATATGAAATTTATACTCATTAGAGTGATTTATAGAGTTAATAGTTAGTATATGTGCTTGCTAGTTGCTAGTTAGCACACAAAACCAATAAAATAGCTTAGAAAATCATAGATAAAGTAAAAAACTCAAGAAATTTAACATTTTAAAATTCCAACACCTAGGCGCCTGGGCGCCCTGTGGACGCCTAGCCTCGCCTTGGCACCTTGAAAACTATGTTTGCACCTTGCTTCAAAAAATGCACGTGCCTCACCATGAGCCTTGAGCCTTGAGCACAATTTGCCCCTTGCACTTTTAAATCACCAGTTCTGTGTGCACAGCTCTGTACTGTTCACAATTGCTGACTCTATAGTGGCTTCTACTCCTCCACCCGTGGATGTAGGCTATATAAGATGAACCATGTAAGTCTGTGTGTTCTCTTTGTTCACTTATCTTTATCTCTGTTTTTCTTTTTGTTTTTGGGTGCCATTCAAATATGTATTTTTGGGTTGTGCACTACAAAGGATTTATAAGAACACAATTAGTTTAATTATACATAGATATTGTCTTTTATGAGCATGATTTTATAATTTATACTTTGTTCTAATTTTAGTTTGTTTATTTATTTATTTATTTTTTTTCATTCAAACAACAAAATTTGGCTTTCACCTCGCACAATGAATGATCCTAGTGCTTTGCCTCGTGTCTCTACCTTCTAAAGATTGTATGAGAAAAGCAATATAACTAAAGCCGCAAACCATTTTCAAAATGAACTCAGCTTGAATTATTGAACTGCATATGTAAACCTGAAAGAAATCATGCACTGGGAAATGATCAAATGGAATAAGATAACAGATAACTGGGACCAAAGGTTGAAACTAATGGAGATGAAAATTCTCCTCAACATAATCAAGGCCAATGTAGTAGGCTAGTAGCCTAACAGCTCCAGCAATAGGAATATTGGCACTTATTGGATCGTAAAAGGAATCAAAATTACATAGAAAATTAAATTCCTAAATAAATTCTACATGATGTCCATTCTATAGATGCTACTTTCCATGAAAAACACAAAAGAAAAGAAGTCTGACCACTTATATTAGAGACAATTCTAACCAAAATCAATAATGGGTATTCATGTGGAGAGGACCAAGTAATATACCTAAGGGGAGGGTAATGCAAAAAGTAAGGAGTCTATAGCTTCCATGAAAAACACATCAGAGGAAAAGAAGTCTAACAGCTTATACTAGAGGCAATTCTAACCGAAAACAATAATGGGTATTCATGTGGAGAGGACCAAGTAATGTAATCCATAAGGGGAAGGCAATGCAATAAGTAAAGAGCCTCAATATCAAAGGACTGTTCCCTCAAAACCACTCCACCCACATGAACCACATTGCCAAAACTGGCACACTTTTTCCCGTGGAAATGTTTTTACGAAAAGCTTATTTAAGCTTGAACAATCACAAAGAAGATTGTTTGAACTTTCTGAACCTACCAAGGAAAAAAATAGGGGATAAAAAATGCAAATAATGGTTTCAAGATACCTATGGAAAATATAAACTAAATAAAGGAGAGTTCACCCGGTAAATTCCAAGCAAGAATAAAAATCTTACCAATATAAGACGATTCTTGTGGTATATGTTGAAGCCATGGATATTCACTTGGGGAGCCTCTTTCAGAAATCCTATTGTCGTGACAACTATGGCCTAAAAATTGAAACCAAGAAGCAAGATAATAGTAAATAATGGCAACAAATTAGAAGTTAAAACCTACGTTATTCAGATAACTGTACTAGGGTGCCATATCATGTTTGATACTTCAATCATATCCGATACTGTACCCTTGCTGTATCTGGGTAGCATAGGTCAAAACTAGAGCAGTTGACTGCATTCCTGTTCTCGCACTTAAAGTTCCCCATTTTGTAATTACAGCATTCAAGTGCATAGATCCATTAAGGTTAAAGGTATAGCTAACTATCATAGTAAAATTGTATTGTAATTGTACCATAGCATGCCTCCATATACCATCACTCTGTTGCAAAGCATATTTGGTAATCAATTTATGTGCCATTCCAGTCTTTTGGAGGACAACCATGTCACTAGAGGCCATACCCCTACACATATTTTGTTATTCAATGTTTTAGGTCCTAGGACATGGATATTCTGCCAGCCCAAACACAACCAAGAATGGCAAAATATTCCTGCTTACCTATAACTAATAACATATGAAATCTATATTACATGCAGTTACCAATTAGAGGTAGGAAAAAATCCTAGCTAGATGCATGTCAACTTCCATATCAATATATCATGTATATTATCTATGCATACATCTAATTGGAGCATAACGCATACATTGAAAATGTGAAAATGCAATCATTTCTCCATGTTCAACCATCAGTTCTATTCATGGTTTCAAATGTCGCGAAATGTCGCTAATGTCGCCTGACATATGTTGATGTTGAGGCTCACCGACATGAAAATGGATGATAATATAAAAATTACATTATTTCAGTCGACATTGTCAACCAAATCAATCCAAATAACAAAAAAAGACAGTTTTTCCTATTATGCTGACAGGATGTCGATAATGTTGACAGAATGTTGACTAATGTACATTAATAATATAATAAATTAGTATATTATATTATTATAATACAATATATTAATATAAATTATTCCATTAATAATTTCTATTTAAAATTTCAAATAAAATATTTATAAAAAATAAATAACAAAATATAAAAACAAAAGAATAAATTAATTACTTTATAATATAAAACATAAAATACTTTTCAAGTAATAAAATAATAACTAGCTAGTATTTTTTAAAATATTTATTAAAATAGGAAAATGTTTGTTAAATTTTATAATAAATCATATTCTACATTTAATATAAAAAATCAAAATAAATTTATTAAATTTTATACTAAATCATAATTTATTAAGTTTAGTATTAAAAATCATAATAAATTCATTTAGTTTTATAGGAAATCAGAATTTATCATAATCTTAATACTACAAAAAAGAGAATCAGATTATTAAATTTATAATAAAACGTAATGTATTATAACTTTAATATTTAAAAAATCAGAATAAATGTATTTCTATTTACTAGTGTGAAATAAATATTTTAGAATTTATATTAAATCATAATTAAAAATAAGAAAAGAAAATATCAGATAACCTTGTAAAAACATCAAAATGCATAATAAATCAGTAAATCGTCATTTACTAATTTGTTATTGATCTTAGTTCCTTAGCTTTATATAATGGTTGGGAATAAGATAATAGTCTAGAAATATGTATTAATGCTTCTTTTATCATTTTACAAAATATCATTGCACATCCCACATATTTCGTAGTATTTCCACAATGTCTCTAATTTTTACAATATTTCCCCTCAACATTTCCGACATATGTCCTATATTTTGGTAAGCGACATTTCCATCGACATCAACATTTTAAACCTTGGTTCTATTAAAAAAGAATAGTAAAAAGTATGTATGATAGCCCATATGAAACAGAGAAAATAAGCTTTCTTATAGATAAACGGTGCACCATGATTCCATTAAAGCACAAACCAAAGGAGGAACTTGTACAGAAAAATAACAATATCAAAATTGTCAGTTTATATGCTGCAAAAATAGGTGTAGCATAGAACTTATATTTAGCAGGTTCTACCAACAACTCCCAAAAGAAAAGATCAAAACAACTAAAATATGACATATAATGCAGAGGACAATGTGACACAAACCTCCATATTTCCACCTGTTTGAGGCTTGTACATGATGTATTCAGGAAATTTGAGATCATTGGCAATATTGTGATGCTCAACAACTCGTCCACGCAATACTATTCTAAAATGTTGAGGAATCCGAAGGTACAAGATGGATGAATATGCCTGTGGAGTTTGTTCAAGAACAAGGTTTAGTATAAAGAGACTTATTCTAACTCCTGGTATATCAAACTCAGATAGAGCAACCTGAACTCACACGAAGAGAATGACGGAAGTGATTAGCAATATGCTGTTCACTTGGCATCTTTGAGTGATGACCAGTCTTAACTATTTGGTCAGCACCACTGATTAGAATATCCTGTAATGCCAAATCATGAGAATCAATGTCATTGAAAACAATTACGCAATATGGATAAGATGGGAATGAGAAAGAGTAAAGATTAACCTCATTATTAGATTCAAAATCAAGCTCCATTTCCCCATCATTATTGAGCCATAGATTGTAAACAATAACTTTTGTTCCATGATGTCCAATGTCATCAAACTGCTCATTAAATCCAAAAAGAGAGTGCATTAAATTTAAACCTGACTTCTGTGTGCCATATGCAAGCCTAAATCAAACCAGCCTTTTGTGTCCTAAACACTTCCCATGCACCATCCATAAACCCAGTTAAGCTCATCCAATTTCCAGAAAAAAAAAAAAAAACCCAGAAAATTACCCAAATTAGGGATTCAAGTAGGGTACCTGATTTGAAGATATTACACTTCATCAAGCCTAGGTTTCCAGGTTGGCCCATTCAAATTTTAACAAAATCCCAAACCAAGCCCGCCCAAGTTGCACACTCCAATCTGCTACCACAACATGTTCCCACATCTCTACCCACAGAACACCACCACCGTGTATTGCGAACATCTCCCAATGAATGAAAAGGGAGATATTCCCGTGGGTAGGGAAGTGGGAACAACTTTTGGGTAGCAGATCCAAGCCCCCACGTTGCACCTCTAACCCAACTGAACTTTCAGTTTAAACCGCACATTAGAGCATCTTTACCTATCTAGTCCTATATTAGGCACTTAAAACCCAACTCAACTTTCAGTTGAAATTCTAGACATTGATCACCAACTGCCATCTGATAGCATTCTTAAGACTCTAAAGATAGCTAAACTGGTGAATACAGTTAATCAGGCCCAAGTTTTTCTAATGAAGTGCTTTAGGAAACTAGAAACATTTATCTATTCACTAATATCCAAAAAAACAAATAAATATATTAATAAATAAATCAAGCAAGCAAGCAGGCCATAAAAAAAGATATTTTACAAACATACTTGCTTAAGCAGATCTGATTCTGTTGCATATGGAGACCACTTCAATAGCATGGACAGATTAGACAAGAGATGCTCTTTGCTATAGCGTAAAAAGGTTCTGAACGTGCCAGTTGATATGTTGAATTCATAATCCACCTACAAATAACAAATATCATGAACATTGCTAGGGAGACAGCATCAGTCAAGAAGGATATCAGGCAACAAACAGTAAACTCACAATCTTAGTATTATGACCAGTAAAGTAGCCCTAGACCAATGGATCATCAGGATGCACTATCCATGTAAAGCATTCATGGCCTACCATTCAATGACTCTCCCCTTGAATATATCCCTAAAGCCAAAGATAACTATCTGACTATCCATGTTACAAAGATATAAATGTTTTTAACACTTGAAAATTACTATTGTATGCATGATTGCAATTATCCAAGGTAAACAAAAATGTTTTCCCACCATTAGAAGTTAACCCTGAAATGGTCATTTTTTACATGCATAGACTGTATCATTTATTAGTGCTCTCAATGGATTGGGTTGACTCAACGGACAGAAACCAATCCAACCCCATTATACAGGTTCTGTCTCACATTTTACATGTAATGATTTCGTGTAAAGTGTATAAAATTGTCACCAATGCAGAAGATGCAGTGTGTTAAAAGCACAAGGTGCAAAAGAGGCGCAAGGGCCATTTTGTGTCTGAGGCGCAAGGCAAGGTGCACACCTTTTTTAAGCAAGGCACAAAAATTTGCTAAAACGTAAAAATGTCAGAAAAATCAAAAAAAATGCAAAAAATCAAAAATATAAAACATAATATTAATAAGAAATAGAAACTTAAATTTTAAAATTAATGGTTTAAAAAACCTATTATCTAAAATTAAAATACATAAACATAACATGTAAAGCATATTTAAATGAAAATTTAGAAATAAAATCAAACATATAAAACATTTTCAAGCATGTAAAGCCCACAATCTCTTTTTTTCCTCAATTGCATTACTTCAAGTAGCTAATGTGATGTAAAACATATTGCATTCCTGATTCTACGAGTAGCCTTTGTGCCATGCCCTTAAAAGATAATTAAAATTATAAAATCATTATTTTTTTGTGTGAGAATTAAGAATTTAAGACCCTAACATGGACTTGTTTGGCCTTTCCTCAAGGGGCATGGTCAGGCTAGGTTCAAAAAAAACAAAAAAGCGTACAATTTTCAAAAAGGCGCATGCCTGGGCCAAGGCACAAGGTGCACCAGGCACCCGCCTAGGTGCATTAGGCGTGTGCCTTTTGAAAATTGTTCCGCCTAGGACCTGGGCGAGGCGACTACCCTAAAATGCACCTAGGCACACCACAGGCGTGCCTTTGAAGATGTACCTAGATGATAAGATAGAACCATAATCAAAAGCACAAGGTACATAATCAGTCTATTACTTACAGACCTAGCTCTAGGTTGGAATTGGGACTGAGACTGGGTATTTTCTTATTGGTTTGGGACTGGATCTACCTGACTCGAACTAGACCCAACCCATTGACAGCCCCCACTTATACACCACTTGTGCATGAAAATTACCATCAACAATACTCAGACAAATAGATACCCCACTGAATATATCTAAACCCTCTAAAGCAGAACACATAAATTGATATCGACTAAAGTCAACCATCTAGAAGAAATATAACCAGCTACGGTAACAAGATGATTTAACCAGACTCACCATTGGTACAACTATTCTATCATGACCTGTTTGTCTCAAAAAGCTATAAGAAAGGAGTCCAACACTCTGAGTCAACGTCCTGTTTAAAAGAAGTCCATCAAAGAGGAAACATGAATCTTAATGATAAAGTACATCTCAAAAGAATTAGATATTTCATTTGTCCAGAAACATGATAAGATAATTCTATAGAAGAGAATAAATCCAATGTAGTATTTACTTGTTCAAAAGGAAAATGATACCAATCTATCATCTACCCAGCAGGTAAATCATACCAGAAAAAAATAAAATACAAAATTGAAACAATGTTTCACTCATACAGCAGTCAAGTAGCAAACTTCTGTATATAATGAAAACAATGTTTCGCTCATAAAGGGGATATCTGGTTTTTGGTTTCCATATAATTTCCCCCACTCATTCCCCAACTATAATGAAAAAAATACAAACTTCTGACATTCTCAACAATCGAATTTTGCAGGTCAAATAATATTTAATTTGTTTGTATTTTTTGATGGAAGACCTTCAAGAAACGTTATTAAATAGTGTTCAATGTTACAAAAGTACCAACTAATCATCTCAGTTGAGAGTTAGACAAACTGCATCACTAACTAGTTAGTCAATGTTCATAATGCAATCACCTAGGACAAGAGATATTGCTATAACTCCTTAAGACTAATCTGACTTGACTTGTAAAACTCATCTATGAAATAGCAAAAGAAGAAAAACAGCATAAAATGCTAATTAAAGATTTTGATATCGTAATTCAAACCTCTTGCCCATATGACGGCTGAAGACAATAACATCTGCTCCAAGTCTCATAGTGCTTGTCTTGAAGCCATTTCCATCTGAAAGTCTACAAGCCACCCAATTAAAATAACGGGAAGAAAACAAAAGAATAAGAAATGTGCAAATAAGAAGGCACAGACTCCTTACACTGCCCAATAGCAGACTTTGATTTCTTATCTGAAAAACCAAAGCTCATACAGCGACGCATGGCATCTGGGTCCATTCCTCCACCATCATCTTGTTGAACCAAACAAGGTTTTAGATGAACAAAATACAGATGAAAGAACACAAGTCAACTATGAAAAGTTCCCAAACTTACATCAATGACCATGGTCCAAATGATTGACAAAAATCAAGAAATAAAAAATACCTTGAATTAGCAAAGCTGGAGACCCGTCTCTTGGATTTGAGGTTTTATCAACGATGACAAAGGTGGCCCCACTTTGTATCTAGCAATCAAAACAATAATAAACTGCAAAACATGAATGAACTGATGCCACGGGAATGAAGTAACCACCTTGACTGAAATCTTGGCTCTACATCAAGGAGTAAGATTGGCCAAACATTTGGGGCTACAGCAGATTGAGATAGAGGGGGACTCCAAATTGGCAATTGGGTGGATGCAATCAGGGAATCTGGGAATGTGGCAACATAGACAGCTGATAGGGAAGTTTTTAGCATAACAAGGGAGGTGGGTGTTTGTTTTAAGTGGGTAAGGAGATCAGCTAATGGTTTAGATGATACCTTAGCAAAACAAGGGACTGTAAGGGAGAGTTTGTAATGGGCAGTTCTGTAATGTATGATGTCTATTGTCTCAACCTCTTCTACTAGGGGTTGACTTCTGTATTTCAGAATTTAAATCTCAATAATGAAGTTACAATTTCTGATCAAAAAAAGTAACCACCTTGACTAAAAAGAACTACAAGATAAACTTGTAATCAAGAAAGTAGAAGGTGAGAGAGAAATCCATACAAATAAACAATTTAGAAATTAGAAAGTAGAAAACATGAAATAGGTATGCAAAAAGCTCTATTATATTAGAAATAAGCATTTGCATTTGTCAACATGATAGTCAATAAGCACATAATTAAAAATACAGGGCCATATATCCAATCATCACGCATTTGATGCCCCCAACCTCCTCTGCCAATATTCAGTCTGAATGACTGTAACATTCTGCAACAAGATTGCATTATGCAACACTTGACACCAAAAATACTGAATAAGAACACCTAGTGAAATGCATACAAAGCGGTAAGCTCTTTCATATTAACCTACTACATGACACTAGGACTTAAGAGACAGTAAATGTAAACGTAATTCCTCTTATGTTTCTCCCAGATGGCCCCATTGGAGCTAATACTAGGTGCCCCTTGAATGTTTGAGGTCAAAGTTAACATGACACAGACATCATTTCTGATTTTTGAAGGTTAGGCCGACGTTGAGTAGTGGTATCATGATATGAACAATAGAAAAGAGTAAATGATCAGCTCAAAAGCAACAAATAGATATATACCTCATCCACTGCATTGTCAAGCAATTCGGCAATGGCTGCAAAAGAGACAAGAAAGATCTCAAAAGAAGTAGTAAATATGGGCACAATGTGTAAAAGATCTACTTAATATAATTACAAACAGAATATCTGACAAATCATATAAACCGATTGCACAAACCTCCAAATGCCCATTTATGTGAAGTAGCATTTGAGTGAAGAAACTTGGGATGAACATGTACATGATTTTTCCCATCTGCAAACACAAGAAGAAACAAAGCATTCAGGAATTATATACCAATAAGTATACTTCTTAAAGAAAAAGACATGGGCCATGGTGATTAGTTAGGAATGTTCAACTAGATAAGATTAGATCCTACTCTCATGGGCATATTGTCTAGAAATAAATATTTTCCAGGGTTTGGTTCTACAGTTTATAAATGCTTGCTTGTTGGATTGAATGATAATCTTGCCACATGATTATGCCAACCTCACCATCAACTGGAAGATCAATCAAAATATACATATGCAACATAAACAGATGAGTGAGGCCAATCAAAGTGAAAGGCGAATACCCTGAAGTAAAGCTCTCGAAGCCTGTCTGACATCATACTCCCCAGCCTTCCAGAATTGCCGACAGAGTGGTGCAGAGCATCCAGGTGATGTAGAGGAAAGACTTGACACATCAAGCAGAGAACCCCCTTCATCCAATATAACAGAACCACTTTGGCCAGTATTTAAAGGATTAGAATTTCTGCTCTCTTCAGATTCTTGCCTTGTATTAAGGATTTCAGAGCTTTGCTGTTGGACCTGTTCGGATTTACTGTACTCACTTTGTTGCACTGTAACTATGGCTGGGGCTAAGTCGGGTTTTTCAACCTTCACAACTGCCTCTCCTATCTCATCATCACTACATAAATCTATGAAATGTGTAACACTCATCTTGAAACCTGAAAAGAAATTAAGATACAAAAAATTGAATGTAAGATGGTCAGTGAAATGGGAGGAAACAACATGCTTTTAATGCCTAGGCAAAATGTTATTGGGAGGAAGTTCAAGTAATTTGGCGCAACTAAACAGCATTTTGGTTCCTAATAAATGCACTCAATAACCAAAGGTACAATCTCTATCTTCTGTGATAGAAATGCTTCAAACATCTAAAGAAAAGACAAACGTTATGACCCTTAAGTTGTCAGACCAAGAATAAATAAAAGATTGAGCAGGAATGAGAAACAAAGGGAGACAGAGCTCCTAAACACACCTCTTGGAACAAAATGTTCCATTTGAGCAACACCACATTAGTTTCTTTCCCTACTGTTCCAGAAATTTGGCATACATAAAATTAAAACAGTAAAATATAAAGTGAATATTATTTAGATACAGGTCAAAGGCCATACCTAACGCTGGTCGTGACATTATTTGGAGACTTTGGAGGGAGGGATTGCATACAAACCTAGACAGCTAGACTCCAGCACTTTTGCACACAATGGTCGCTAACAGACTCAAACCCATGCTTCAGACCCTCTCTGAGCTCTAAGGATATGCACACACTGGTCCTGATGCTATCACCAAGAAGAAAAAGGTGGACAACCAAAATAAATTTAAAAGATAATCCAATAGCTACAGTGTTCTTAAAGTTACAAAAAAAAAAAAAACCGCAAAGAGCCAGAAATATGTATCTTTGCCCCTTAATGGATTTTATATGCATTGTCCCGGGAAAATTGCAAGGTGCAGTTTGAACATGCTGTGATCACAACAAATGGAGTTTAGCACTACAAGCAAAATGGGCAATATCCATATCTCCAGAACACTATCTTTGATCTATAATAAAACCAATATTACCGATTCCTAAAATGCAAAAGGAGTCCTCATATTGCAAATAAACTTTATTTTTATCTAATATGAATATCAACCACAAACACCACTAGGAAATATTCAAATAAACAATATTAAATTAATTAATGTCTAATTAGGAAGACATTAGTCATACTAATTAGGAAGACAAGACACAAAGCTGGTTTAACAAGAATGGGGAAAAAAGGAGAAAAAAGTAAACCCACAAAAATAAATACAATAAGAAAATAAGTATAAGGATCAGTGGGATTAGAAGGATTTCTTGTTCAAATCAAGTAAGTTCCAAATTGAAAAAAAAAACAAAAACAAAAACAAAAACAAGCAAATGCTCAGAAAAAGACTAATGGAATCAGGAACACCTAATTGCTAAACACTGAAATCTACATTATTAGGAGCAGTACAGCAGAAACCTTCTCAGTCTTTGAAGAAAAAAGTGAGAAAAGAGAAGAACTAGGGTTAATACCTAATTGCTCAAACTAATGAAATCAGGGATTAGATAACACATACCTAATTGTTAGGCTCTGAAATCCACATTCTTATAAGCAACACAGGAAGAAACCCTTTCCATAAAGGAAAAGACTAATGGGAAATGAACTAGTGTTCATACCTAATTACTCAAACTGAGAGGTGCCTTCTACCCAAAAAATCCCTGAGAGGTTTGAACTTTGAAGCCCAACCAAAGAAGCAAATTCTTGAAGTAAAAGAATATATATAGTATTAAAAAGTCACGTGATTGAAGGCATAACAGCTGTATTCCACGCTTTGACAGCTGTTAAGATCATTGTTCCCGTACCGAAGAGATCAGGCTCGGACGTGCAACCAGGCTCGGAGTCATCTCGAGCATTTTCCGGCAATAAAACAAGAGCTTCGTTCAGCGCCTCTTACTAGAATCGAGGGTGCTATAATCGAGAATAGAGGTGAGGGATCTCGAAACTGGCGTTGGAAAGCTCATCTGGCAACATGGCATTTGGCGATCAATGGTTTAGAATGAAACTCCCACGCTAAATAACGAAATATGAAAGTTCATCGACTACCGCCTCTTTGGATGCTTTCGGTGGTTCGGCCGCAGCGATTTAAATCTTAGGCTTTTAAATTGGGTAAAAATGCTTGGCATATCCGAAGTTTTCAAAATAAAAAAGATTTGTACTAATTTTTAAATTTTTCTTTAAAAAGAATCTTCCTAATGTTTGGTACCATTGCGCATGGCCGCTTTGACATTTATGTCACTAATTTTTCGAGTTCATTAAATTAAAGAAATTGTTTATTAAGGACCGGACATGGAATCATTTTCGGGACCGGTTCCTGGGCCGAATGGTCTCACCGTCTAATTCAAATAAGTGATACATTCTGATTTAAAAAATAAATAAAAAGATATATAAAAAGATAATTAGTGGTTCAACCATTCAACTACCTGGACCATGGATCCTTAATTAAATCAACGGTTTTTGACTCAATAACAGTTTTAGGATGAAACGGAACCAGTTGTCTGACCGGTTTTCATGTCAAGTGGTTCAACCGTCAGGTATGATTTGATTTTTAAAACCATGGTTTTGTACCATTGATGCCATGTCATGGTAATGGGTTTGTTTGATGAAATTGAATTTGGTCCTCACAAGACCGTGCCCATACTGTTTGCACAATCCCTTATAGCATTGCATTTGGGAATATCTCCCCATGAAAAAAAAGCATACAAATACAAAAAAATCCCTATGCAAAAAGGGACTGTGTAAACAATGTGAATATGGTCTTTTTTTTTTTTTTGAAAAAAGTCATAAGCCTATATTTCAATAGATAACTCAGTAGAATCTTCAACAATAATCTTCTTCAAGAAAATAGGAATATCTAACCAGGTACAAGGAGAACACGATAGACCAAAACGAGCTAATGCATGAACCGCTCTATTAGTCGATCTTGGAGAGAAGACTACCGAGAAATCACTATGTAGATGAGTGTAGTTACACTCCACGGAGGTTTGCTAGAGTCCAACAAGAAATTTATCAGAGATGCGCAGCCACCCTCAAAAATTGCCTTGGAGATTCCACAGGAAATAGCAAAATGCAAACTTTCAAACAAGGCATTGAGATTCAACTTCCAAGGCCGAGCACTGCCAAAGAGGGATAGCTCAAGCAAAAATCAAGTTTCCGTGATGATCCCTAACTATACAGCCAGCAACGACACAGATGGCTTATCTCTTGTTTGATAGTGAGAACAATCTCCCTTAGATTGTCAAAAAAAAAAAAAAAACATAATTGGTTTTAAAAGAAGAATTATTGAAAATGGTGACTTATCTTTTAGGCCCAATTTTAGAAATCACTTTCAAGTGATTTGTCGATTTTTAAGAAGCCAACAACCAAATAACAAATTCATTAGACATCTTTGAATTGCTATGGTGGCTTTATTGTGGCATCGATTTATGAAAAACCAACAATGGTACCAAACATCACCCCACTTTTTTGGCAATCAAAATCACCATTTACTATTGACAAAAATGAAATCTTGATTTTACCCATTCAATGCTAAAAAATTCATAAACCATTGCAAGGGCAACATCACAATTCTCCTTTTGACAATTTCTACAATGGGGGGAGAAACTTCTAGGCTTGGTTCGTTTGGTAATAAGATACTTATCTAAGTAAATGCATTTATTCATGCGAGTGTTAATTGGGTAAATACATCTATCCATGTTCTTTTGCCAATTGGGTAAGTAAACAGATTTTCTAAATAGTCATTTTAGTCCTACATAGTTTGTCCAATTCCCCCCCCCCCCCTTCATGGATGAATAACTTATCCACCCCCAAGGTGGGTAAAACTTTCTTACATAAGTTGTCAAAAACTTACATAGGGAAAAGTTTTGTTTATATGGGACCAATATTTCACTAGTAAATGAAAATGAAAAAGTTTGTCAACTTTCCCATTGACCAACTCCCCCTTGTCCACAAACTTACCCCCAAACTAACAAGGCCCTAATGAAACTCCTATAATTAATTTCTACCAATAAAATTTAATGAACCATTTAACCAAATTTTGAAAGATGCAAATCACGATGGTTGGGGCTCCACAACAAATGGGTTGGTGAGACTCCCCACACTCTACATAATGGAACCCACATGTGTCCTATTAGTTGTAATTACATGACTACTATACAACTATACTCATTGGTAAAACAACAACGGTCTATTATAGTTCAAATCAAACACGTAAACATGAAGCATCCGTTTGGAAAATCAACATTAATCTTCCCATTCCCTTGCATCTCAGATCTCCTTCTTCATTAATGATTGTGATTCTATGCGAGTACAACCAATGGACACTAATTCTTATTAGTTATTATTTGAAGAGAAGTGTCCTTTGGGGCTTTAATGCAAGGTTTTAAAAACCGATCCGGAAAAGGAACTGTTCTGGTCATTGGTTTTCGGGTTAGTGGTTTGACCGTCCGAGTTAAATGGTTTGGACGGTTTGAATATTTTAACGATGATATGTCATCTTATCCATTAGATTGGAATATTAGGATAAGATGCATATAAAAATAAAAAATAAATAAATATGAAATGAGAGGTATTTGAGAAGTTGTTGGCTGAAAGAGTTTAGAAGAAGAAGAAGGAAGTGGAGGAGGAGGAGGGCTTGAAGGCTGCAGCAGTGATGACGTCGATGGCGACAACAGCGGCGGCAATGGTGAAAAACTAGAGTGGATATGAGATTTCCCAGTCTCAAATCTCTCTCTCTCTCTCTCTCTCTCTCTCTCTCTCTCTTGCATATCTGTCATTTAGAGTCTAAACTTCTCTCCCATATCTCTAAATGTGAGATCTCTCTCATTGTCTCGCACATATCTCTCGGTAGATCTCAGATCTGAGAGATCTTCTTCCCTTTTCATTTTGTTGTGACGAGTTAATAAACCGCAAACCATCTAAAACCAATTCAACGGTTTTTTACCAGAGATCGGATTTGGGGTAAAACAAAACCTACCATTTAAATGGTTTCCGGTCCAAACGGTCTGACTGTCCACGTCAACGACGGTTTGAAAACATTGCTTTAATGAGTGTAGGAGGTTTTACTCCTAAAAACACAAGGAATACTCCTCTGATGAATGTCTTCTATCAGGATATGGTGATTTCTACAACGTAAAATGGAAAGAGAGATGTGTATTGGATTTTAAGGAGGAATTGTGTTGAGTTGCCTTTATAAGCGGTTGATGGGTTAAAAAAAATAGTGAGAGAAGAAATCAAGAGTTCCTATGAGATAAATTGTAGTTATTGGGGAGATGTTTTCAACAATGAAACTATGTATTGTTACAAGGATCAATAAACGCATTGGAGGCTTGAGAACAATAGAGCTATTTGACGATGCCCACAATTGGTTTGTTGAAGTTCATCATCCAAACGTAGTAGTTTATTGGGTGTTGGCTACCAAGGAAGTCAAGGCCCATATATTCACCCTTAGGACCAGCCAAGAAAGGGCCATGAATTCCATGGAAAAAGGGCCCATATATTCACCCTTAGGACCAGCCAAGAAAGGGCCATGAATTCCATGAAAAAATAGCATCTCTCTCTCTCTCTCCATTCTAGTCCAAGGGGGTGTTTGACAACATGGTTGGTCTTGGTTTTGAAAACAATAACAGTCACATCAACAAAATTATATATATATATATATATATAGTTTTTTATGATGTTGTTAAACACCCCCAAATCTAACAATTTTACATTGCCATTGCATTTGTATGGGTTAGATCCAAATACAAAATAAACCATTTATACTCATATAACTTTACAACTATTGTTAGGACGATTCGTCATCCAACCAGATTTGTGGGTCCAATTTAGCCCATGGGTTGTTTATACGAACAAAAGATTTGATCAACTAGTGACCTAGTGTAAGAGCATGATACGCCTATTGTCATGGAATCATATAATACATTGCAAATCCCATTCATCGGTGCTTTATAATTTGTGAAGCCTACAAGACCCTAGAGCATGTATGTGACAAAATGTAACAATTTTAATAAGCTTTGATGGTGACATGTGGCAAGATCACATGAAAGGCAAGGAAAATTGTACATGTTAGTACATATTCCCCTCACCCAAATTTTTGTCAATGGCCACCCTTCTCTTTAAAGAAGGGGGTGGCCTCTTTCCTAAGAACCTTGGAGGTAGAGATATTGGAATATAATATGCATCAATAAAAGGAATTGGGGTTTAGGTTTTAGAGACTCGAGAGACTATAATGTTGTTCTACTAACTAAATTAGTTTTGATGATTTGCACTAAATAAGGGTTGTATGTGGACTAAGGTCATGAAAACAAAATACTTTCCAAATGGAAATTTCCTTCATAGTGGTGTGAAGCAAAATGGGTCTTATGGTTAGAAAAGCTTTCTTGTAAAGAGAGAGGTTCACTAAAAGGGATGTTAAACACCTAGCTTGATCCTTGGATCCTAGGGATTGAAGGGTTAAAGGTTATGGGGCCAAGTATAGAGCCCTTAGGACCTTCAAAAGTAAAAGACCTTTCCCAACCCTCTAGTAGATCATGGAATACTGATCTAATAAATTCTCTCTTCCTGGCTGAAGTAGAAAGGAAAGTTTGTGAAATTAATGTATCTCACATCCCCTGGCAATATTCTTTGAGATGGGTTCCATGTTCTAAAGGGAACTTTTTAGTTAAGTCAATTCATTACACCATTACAAGTAGGGATATGGAGCCTAGCTCCCCTAACCTTAGCTAAAAAGAAGTGTTGGCACACAATTTGGTCTCTACATGTAGAGCAAAAAATTAAGCCATTCTTATGGGAATGCTCAAATAAGGCAACTACTAAGAATTAATTTCTCTAGGGAAATGGTATTGGAGGTGGAACGAACAGACCATGAGTCAATCAAGTAAAGTAATAGAGGCTAAGTAAGACTAAATGAACTCAAGCTAGGACCTAGGGGAATCAAATTTGCCTTATAGATGTACAGTCTAGATGGGTATTTAGAAATCAGAAGAAATTTTTGGTCAAGGATTAAGAATGGAAGTAGGAGATGGTTATAGAGTTAGTTAGTTTTTCGAAGGAGGTCTAGTGCATGGATAACTCTCCTAAGGATAGATTTTCCAGCCTCTTTGATACTTCTATCAGCAAGGAGTGTATGGTGTTAGAGGTGTTTTCTCAAGATGTAGGGGTAGGTGTGCGGTGTCCTAGTTTTAGAAGAAACCTAAATGATTGGGAAATGGAGTAATGGGAGGAGCTAATGCAGATCCTGAATTCGGTAAGAGTGGTTAGTACAATGGGGGACAAGAAGACTTGGGTAAGGGAGAAATCAGATGTGTTCACAGTCAAATCCTTCTACAACAACCTATGCAGTGAGGAGAAAGCTAAATTCCCCGAATACTTGGTATGGAGGACAGTGGCTCCTTTAAATTTCTCATTTTTTTTGTGGGTGACAGCTTTAGGGAGGTGCCTAACAATGCTTTAAAATACAAATGCGTGATGTGAGTCATTCCACTACCTAGAGGCGTGAGGCATATCTAGAATATAAGATGCATAAGCCTCCCGAACACAAGGAGGCCTAATCATCCTTTAGAGGAGGAGGAAGAAGAGGAAGGAGGATCTCATTTTTTTATTTTTAATAAAAAATTTTCCTTTCCCTTATCTTTTCTTCCCTTCCCTTCCCTTTTCTTTTCTTTTTCTTTCCCTTCCCTTTCTTTTCCTTTCATTTATTTTTCTTTTTTTATCTTTCTTTTTTATTTTTTGTCTTTTTATTTGAAATGTGCACGAGGTGCATGAGGCAAACACCTCTAGCATGCCTCATGAAAAAGGCGTATGAGGCATACACTTCAGAGGTATCAACACCTTTGGTATACGCTTCAGGGAATTTTGGGGGCACCTTGCTTGGAGGGCCTCCAGGCGCACGCCTCCCACACCTTTTAAACCACTAGTGCCTAACAATTGATAATCTATCAAAGAGAGGTTGGGTGGTAGAGCCAGACAAATATGTCCTATGTGGTAACAATTTTAAGAAGTTGGAGCATCTCTTTCTGCATTGCGGATTTAGTTGGGAAATTTTGATGAAAATGTTAGAAGTTTTTGGAGTTCAATTGTGCCTCCCAAAGATTGGGGTTTGAAGGGTTTGTCGATGAGAGGTAAGATTCTTTGGAATGTGTTGTCAGCTCTTGTAGTGTGGTCAATTTGATTGGAAAGAAATGTGAGGCTTTTTGAAGACAAGTTGAGGTCATAGAAGCAAGTATTAAAGAGCATTTGGGGAAAGGTTATACTCCTAGGTGGCGACTCACAATATGTTCAAGAATTGTCCTTACAGTTCTTTTTTGGAGCATAATAACATTTTTTATGATGTTCATATAATGGTTTTTTTTTTTGAGATGTACAAAGTGTTTTTGTCCTGCCCAATGCTGCATCTTTTCAGTTTGTCTTAAAATACTTGACCTTTTCTCTCTAAAAAAAAAAAGATTGTGAATTAATTTCTCTAGAAGAAAAAGGTTACCAGATCCCCTCTTCCCCCCTCCCTTTGCCAAGTTAAGGAAGAACCTATCTTCTATGCTATGGTTGCCTACCCCTTCGCTAAAAGTGTTTGGTTCGGGAGTTCTCTCTCTTTGAGATCTAATGTGGCAGCCTATATATGCAAATTTCTGAGTTTTTGAAATAGTTGGATAAGTGCTTTCAAATGTGTGCAAAAGACAAAGCTTCAAAATCTTTCTTGTTGTACAAGGCAACCATAACTCTTTGCAAACTTCTGAGTTTGCAAACTTATGAGTTTTTTAAATAGTTGGATAAGTGCTTTCAAATGTGTGCAAAAGACAAAGCTTCAAAATCTTCCTTGCTGTAAAAGGCAACCATAACTCTTTGGATAATTTGGAATAGTATGAATAACCATGTTTTTGAAAGTACTAGCATTGATTGTATTAACAAGAAGGTGTAGGAGAGGATATGTTGCTTGCTGCTATGCTTGAAGATTGAATCTCGAGGCTGCTTTTTGGTCACCTCCAGACATTGGGTGGGTAAACGTAAATATCGATTGAGGTTTTTTACTACTAACAAAGCTTCCTATGCTGTTGTGGATCCTTTTTGTTGTATCGGCATTGCAAGCAGAAGTTTTTGCCTTGACGGAGGGAGTAAAATTGGCCAAAAGGTTAAATGTCACTGAATTATTTTTTGAGAGTAGTTGCTGGAATATTGTTCTTGCCTTCCTTGACTCTAAGAAGGAAGTGCCTTTGGATATCCTTTTTTTTTTCTTTATAAAAGATGATTGATCCTTGATGTTGTTTCAAATGTGCCTAGTTGGACCCAAAGCATCAATATTCGTGATTCCAGAGAATTTATAGTCTAGTGTGTTTAGTTTAGTTTGCTTGGTTAATAGTTGTTGTTAGTCTGGTTCTTTATTCTCTATTATTTTCCTTTCAATTGTTGTTAATTAGGCTTAGTTTGGAAGGAGTACATATACAAATATATACAATGCAAATACATACAAAATAATATAAAATATAAGGCTTTGCGCTCTACATATTTGTATTTGTACTCCTTCCAAATGGAGCCTTATGGGTTGTTTCTCGTTGGATTTTTTTGTTGTTTGGTGGCCTTTGTGCCTAAGGCTCAGTTTGGAAAGAATACAAATACAAATATGTAGAGCGCAAAACCTTGTATTTTGTATTATTTCATATCTATTTGTATTTGTACTCCTTCCAAACCTTGTGCCTATGTCTAATGAATTTTCTTTTTCACCAAAAAAACAAGTAATTCCTCCACCGACATAGTTCCCTATAGTTGTTTTTCTAACGACATTGCTCTCCTTCAACCACTTCATTCCAATATGACTTTCGGCAACTCAAAGACCACCACTACACTATCCCCTTTGGCAACTCACAAATCATGAGGTTTGTCAATTTGATAAAAATCAATATTGGTTAAGGTGGGAAAAGTTTATTCTTTGGACCAAAATGCTCCTATGGAAATAAAAAAAAAAAAAAAAAAGTGAGGGAATTATGGTGTACCTCTCTACAAGTAGGAGTGTCAATTGGACTGGATTTGGTTCAATCTGATACAATCCAATGTGAGTCCATTACAAATGGACCAGGTCCAATCCAATCCCATGAATATTTTGGACCATTTTGGATCGGTCCAATTCAATGTCCGGACCGTTCAATCTATTCAAATTCATTTTAATTTAGATTGGTTTCAACCCAAACCCGATCCATTAACACCTATATTCTTATCTTAGATCAATGGACCGGATATTGGCTTAATTCAACTGAATCCAATATAAATTTATTACAAACGGACCAGGTCCAGTCCAATCTAATAAATATTTTGGATCAGATTGGTCTAATCCAATATGTCTTGTTGGTCCGTTCAATCTGTCCAAATTGATTTTGGACTAGACGGGGTCCGGTCCAAAACCAGTCCATTGACACCCTTACCTACAAGATGGAATCCAAAACCTCACTAGTTTATGTAGTTAGATCATAAGGCACCATCTCCCAACCATCGTCAATTAATGATGCTCTATATTTATAAAAATGCCTCATCATTTGTACATTGAAATAATTTACCAAAAGGAACAATTTAGTTTTTCTACAACTTGTGATAATGAAGAATTAACCAAGATTGAGGAATCTCATTTCATTTCTCACTCACTTCCACAAGTATAAGAAAACAATACAAAACCCCAGATAAAAATCAGAGAAAAAAAATACTTGGACCTGACCTCTGCAAACAAAGGATAATCACATAAAGCAAAGTAGGGTTGTTCACGAGTCAGGTTGGATTGGTTTAATAGATTTTTTTTCAACCGATCCGAACTGGTCGAGTTACTTAAAAAGCAAACCAAAACTGACCTGCCATTAAGCAAAACCGACCCAAACATGAAGGGTCGGTTTGGCATTGTTTGTGAACAACCCTATATTTGGTGTAAAATTTCCTACTCAAAAAAGGCAAACAATCTTAAAGACAGAAGTATTTCTCATTTAACTAATATTTTATTGTTCTTTAATGTTAAAAATAAGTAACTAACTAGAAAGAAGAAACTATAATAGAAATTACCTAGTGAGGGAAAGAATAGGAAATCAAAAACTAACTAATTCGGTTCGGTTTATCCCTCTTCACAACCCAAAACCCACCAAATCGGATTAGGTTGGGCAGTTTGGTTGGTTTGGCATTGTTTGTAAGCAGCCCTAAAGCAAAGTTTACAATGTCAATTCTAGTTGAAAAGGCGATGATTAAATACTTCAATTGATGAAGGGGTCCTGTATTGTGAAATGGCTCAAAATGTTTTATTAACAGATAAGCTATTTATGTTATGTAGGGCCATTTTACAAGGTATATCCAAGTTGTTTTGCAAAATCATAGGGTATACTAAAGCAATTTAGGCTGTGTTTGGTTTGAAGGAACCTTCCTTTCCCTACTTTTTCCTTCAAACCAAACATAGCCCTAGTGAAACCATATATAGGTATATTTAAGTAATTATCCCTGTATGTTTTTACCACATAATACCAATGCTTGCCTTGGCCTCATGTCAAAATGACAACCATTCCAAAAATTTAGTCCTTTCCTTTCCATTCTCTCTTTTCCTCTTTTCCAATTATATATTGCCTTCCAAGTTAACGATCAAATTGCACTCTTTGATACATTATTTGGACGTTTCAAAATAGTAGCTACATCTTTGGCTTACTTGTTTAGAGGACATTTAACTTAAGTACAATAACATAAAAACTGAGACTAAAGATGATAAGAGTTCTTTCAGATTTTAATGATCATATATAATAGAATGGGGCATCTATACCATCATGCATTTATCATTAAGAGGTGCTTGACAACATGATTGGTTTTATTTTTGAAAACAAAAGAAACTGTGCCGCATCAGCAAAATTCTATTGGCCTAAGAGTTTCTTAATAGTTGTAATTTTAGAAACATAGGGCGAGTATCTCTTATTGTTGGAAATCCCATGTAAGAGCATTCGTAATCCATCCTTTTCTTCATTGCATGGGTGTTAGTATGAAATGAAATACACTTGGATATTTGAGTACAATCCTAACTAGTCTCTGTTTGTTTGCAATGCAACTCCATTTGCATTGGTTCAAATGCATGAAAGTGTAAACAGAAGTATAATTTCTGATTCTTTAATTTTTGCCTTAGGTTTTACCTTACTTTGTTTTAGATTTTATTTTACTCCATTTGCATTGCAAGCAAACAAAACAAAGCAAAAATTCAAAAACATAAATCAAAATTCATATAAAACTCACCTCCACTTTCATATTTTTGCATTAGTGCAAATGAAATTGCACCACAAACAAACCAGGTCCAAAGATCAAGAAAACAAATTTTAATATTTACTATTCCCATTTCTATAGTAAAATACCAGGGGAAAGGCATGCTACCACAAAAAAGCAATTGCCATTTAATGTTCCACTTCTATATTTATCATCTTATTTAAACACCCTAATAATAGTGTGGAACCATATCTATAATATCAGACTCTTGCTTGGGTTTCAACTCTCCAGACAATCCAAATGTCAATACATCTAATCAAATCTCTTATATGAATTCGTTGTCTTTTGTTTTTTTGAACAATTAATATGATTCCTTAAACAGTATGAGAAATATCTTTGAAGTTGTCTCATTTCATCCATTACTAAGTCTTAGAATGACAAGAAACATTAAAAAAATGTGTAATGGACTAAATCTTTTCATTGTGCTTTTAATTATCACCACTCTTCCCTTTGTGATATATTTCAAATCCACCACAACTTGTGCTAACCTGTAAGAATCATGTCTACTCTGCTTAAGTATTGGCATTATCATTTGATAATATTTTATCAATATTACAAATGAAGCTCATCATTAGAGCTACAACGAGGATGTTTGCCTTTTCTTTTTTTTGTTTAGAAAACCAAAACCATTAATGTTGGCAAGCACGATTGAAGAACTTACTCTTAATTGCATGTAATATTTGATTTTCATGGAGAATGCTACTAAAATTTTAGCACACTCCCGAGTATTGGACGAATCCGGAATCCCCTCTTGATAGGCTTTTGACTTCCTAGCAATTTGTGTGGCTTTTGACGTTTCCATTCTAATGTAGGACACCATCTCATGCTTTCTTTATTCAAAAATAAATAAATAAAGTTTCCAATGTTTCAACTTTTTAACCACAACTTCAAAGGAATAACAGAGGTGTAAAACGGGCCATATTGGCCATTGGGCCGGTACGATATGGTCTGCTTGTGGCCCATGCAAAGTGCAAGCTGTCTTGGGCCGTGTCGTCCTCTCCAGGGATAATTTGGGAGGCTGGCCTAGCACTGTCCATGGCCCAAGCCCGTGCAGGCCCATGCCATGCCGCAGGTCTGGGCTAAGCGGGCTATAGACCATGCTGTGGGCCAGGACTATGTCGGGCCTTGGGCGTGATCCGAACCAAGCTAGATTGTTTTTTTTTTACATCTATTTTTTATTTTTATTTCTTTGCTAAATAAAACTAAAATATTTAACTTTCCATTGGGAAGTATTTGAAAAAATAAGAAATATAACAAAGAAATGAAAAAAAAAAAACTTAACCAAATAAGAAGTCAAAGAGACAAAGACTCAAAGTGAATAACGAATTGGAGGAAAAATAGGAATTTTATTTCATTTAAATTTAAATTATACAAAGCATGCAATGGTTGGATAAATGAAATATGAAAATTGGAAAATGGAATAAATTAATAAAATATAAAAAATACAATATAGTTATAAATTGAAAATAAAAAAATTATGTTATTAAAAAATCAAATAAATTAAATAAAATTAAAAAAGCTTACAATAATTTGAAAAAAATGCTATACAACTATTGAGTATACAAAAAATATTGGCTTCATCATTTTCTCTTATTGTCATTGACTTTAATCATCTGTTCATGTGAAACATCAGGTGGTGTAGTGGCATGCCCTCATTTGTCTTGTAATTTATCTTCAAAATCCAACCAATCTTTAAAGCAGATGCACATCTCTAGACTTTCATCATTCATATAGCTTATTTTGTTGTCCACCACCCTAGTACCTACATTAAAACAAGACTTCGATGGAATTGTAGACACTGGACTAAAGGTGTAAAATGTGCCATGTTGGGGTTAGCCCAGCATGACCCATAGCTCAAGCTTGTGTAGGCCCTGGGTCGGGCGAGTTGCTGGTTGTATTGGGCTAGGCCACAGGCTGGGCCTTGGGCGTGGGCCGATCTGAGCTAGACTGGTTTTTTGTTTTTTTGACATTTTTTATTTTTTTATTTATTTGCTAAATAAAACTAAAATATTTAAATTTCATTTGAAAACTATTTGAAAAAATAAAAAATCTAACAAGGAAATGAAAAAAAAAACTTAACCAAATAAGAAGTAAAAGAGACAAAGACTCAAAGTGAATAACAAATTGAAAGAAAATTGGAATTTTATTTCATTTAAATTTGAATGATACAAAGCATACAATGGTTGGATTAATGAAATATGAAATTTGGAAAATAGAATAAATTAATAAAATATAAATAATACAATATAGTTACAAATTGAAAATAAAAAATTATGTTATTAAAAAAATCAAATAAATTAAATAAAATTAAAACAAAATTTACAATAATTTGAAAAAATTCTATAAAATTATTGAGTATACAAAAAATATTGGCTTCATCATTTTCTCCTATTGTTCTCGACTTTAATCATTTGCTTCATGTGAAACATCAGGTGTAGTGTTATGCCCTCCTTTGTCTTGTAATCTATATTCAACATCCAACCAATATTTAAAGCATATGCACATCTCTAGACTTTCATCATTCATACATTTATGTTATCGTCCAATATCCTAGTAGATTATGTGCCATGCCTGGTTTTAGTACCTACACTTAAACAATACTTCGATAGAACTGTAAACACCGGAGGGGTTAATAGATTATGTGCCATGGAAGCAAGAACTAGACAATTTTTTGCATGTTCACTCTACTAGGCTAAAATATCAAAATTATTTATTCCCTTTGAGGTGAAGGAATAATCACCTAAAGTAGACAAAATTGCTTATAAATAAAAATTAAGTTCAATAAATGAACTTGTTGTTGAGGCGATGGATTTTTGCCTCTTACTTATTAAATACAAAAGTTTTCTTCTACTATTGGATTCAAGTTTAGAAGTGGAAAAATGCAGTTGTACAAGTTGTAGAATCTTTATTATTTCCTATTACTTCAGATTCATATAAATTATACATTTCAAGCAATAAACTATTAATTTCCTCTTTTCTTTTATTTCAAATTTCAATATTCATATTTTCACAATATGTTTCAAGTAAAATATTTAAACCATATTTCCTAATCCTAGGATATAATATTGTAGTTAAGCAATAAAGAATAAAAATGTTCTACCAATATTTTTAAAATTTGTTTTCCATTATTTCAATAATACATTTAAAGTATGAATTCTTTTTATATTTTGCAAAACAATCACTAATCATCATTAATTGATAAGCTAAATTACAACTAGTTGGATAATAAATGCCTGATAATTTAGTAGTTTCTTCATAAAAATGTTTTAAAAAATCTCTTATACAAATTGCCATTTCCTAGTTTTCTTCAAATATAACATTAGTAGGCATTTTTGCAATATAAAAATCACTAAGAATTTGTTTGTGGGAAATACAATTTTTTAATATAGTATTCCACCTATGTTTAACATATAATAAAAACGTTTATATTTTAAACCATGATTTTGACATAAATATTTAAATTCTTGTTTTCTTGCTCTAAAACTTTTAATGTATATAATACAATTTCTAATTTTAGAATTATGAGTATAAACAATATTTAAAGCATCATGAATATATAAATTTAAGATGTGACATGCACATCTGATATGAAATAGTTTACCATTTAAACATGATTTTAATTGAGTTTTTAAAATATTTGTTGCTAAATCATTATTACTATCATTATCAAAACCAATATAAAATAATTTATTGTCAATTCCATAAGCATGCAAAGTATTTAAAAATACTTGTAGCAATAGCTGGGCCAACATCTAGCCATTTAAGCCTAGTAAAACTTAAAATTCTTTTATTTAAAATCTAATTTTCATCAATAAAATGATCGGTAACACAAATATAACTTATGCTAAATTTAGAAGTCCAAATATTATAAGTAATTTCATTTTAGAATTAAAATTTTATAACATATAAATTAAATTTTATTTATATGAATAACAAATTTTTAAAGCATATGATCTAATAGTATTCCTATAAACTTTTTTAAATTATGGATTTACTGAATTACATAATCATTTTTCAAGTTTAGTATCTTCAGCATGCACAATGTATTTTGTTAATTATTGCCTCATTTTTTATTGAGAATATTTAAAAGTACTAACCCCCCCTCCAATTTGTATTTGCATTGTTTCTCTCCCTTATTCTTCTTCTTCCTCATGGGTGAGCAAATGTCTACCCAAATGCCCAGTACCACCCTTGCTACAATAGGTAAAGTCTTTTATAAATTTTTAGAAAACAATTCTTTTTTCCCTTCCCTTGAACCTCTTATACTTTAAATATTTTACAAACTTGGCTAATCAACTTAGTGGCATTCTTTTTCTTTCTCATAATTTCAATACTAGGGGTGGAAGTTTCATCAATATCAATAGCATCCATATCGGTGTTAACACTACAATGCTGCGATTGAATATCGTCAACATTGAATGCATTGGCGAATTGGTTTTGGGAGAAGCCAATCATTTTTTTATTCTAAAAATATAAAAATTAATTTAATTACACTTACCCGGATTGCTAGTTCGGAATTTTAGCTTGATTTCAATGGTTGAAGACTTTCAATTCCAAGAGTCAAAGCCTCCCAAATTGCTAACTTGAGATATTTGATTTGTTAAGCAAGCATTCTTCTTATTGAAACTTCAATGAAGTTAAGAATTAGATAATCAAATAATGTATGAGAGATTGGGAGATTAAGACTTGAGAGAGTATGAGAACAAGAGAAGAGATTCAAAGAATTGTTGAATTGATTTGATGAGAATGGTGGAGGATAGAGTTATTTATAGGAATTGAAAATAATTAAATTACCCAAAATACCCTAAAACCTAGCGTCTTTTAGTTGTTAGGAGGAGTATTTTGGTCATTGTAAAGTTATTTATCACTTTACCAAAAATGCCCTCAAACTAGTTGTTATATAGTTGTTGGGGGGTATTTGTGTCATTCTTTCTCCACCCAATACCAAAATACATAAATGCCCACCTATATAGCTATTTACTCAATTCAAATTTCAGTTTGGTTCACTTTTAAGATTCTAAAATTCTTGTTTTTTTATTTTTGGTTTGGTTTGAGAAAAGAATGCAACCCGAAAACCAAATTAACCAAATATACACATATATTTACATTTTAATTATAAATATTCATATTAATATTAGCAATAATATATATATATATATAAATATATATATTAACAATACTATTTATATTAATAATAATATATAATATATATTTTAATTATAAATGTTGTTATATTTTAATAACAATCATTAATATAAATATAAACTATATTTATATTTTAACTTGATGTGTTAACAGAATTAAAACCGAACCAGACCGATTTAAATTCGATATATCAGTTAAGTTATATTTCGGAACCGAACCAAAATGAACACCCCTAAAGAAAACAGACAAGACACAGCAGAAATAACAACAGAACAGAAAAAAGGAAAACTAATAAACTAAGGAGGCTTCACAACACAGCTGGATCAAACAATTAGACGGAAGAGGGACCAGGGGATTCCTCCATTATGCATAGTAGCCCAACCTTCCTCTTGAGGGAGATCGGCTTTCATCAGGGCATGCAAACCTGAGCCCGCATCCTTCTAACAGTTTTTTACAACCATGCATTGAGTATCTCTGCATGAAGTAAAGCACACAAGTACGCCTCTTGAGTCCCAGTGTAAGGCTACGCCATTCACAGATCTGCTAACAATATCGAATTTAACAGATAAAGCTTCCCAGAGAGTATAATTCCTGTGACAAAGACCACAGCGATGGGGGGCGATCAAAGGATCTCTGATTTAAAACATTTATAATACTAAGCGCATGGATGTGGGAAGAGTTTGTGAGTAAGAATGTGGGAAATATTTTCAATACGAGCATGAAGTTTGGCGTGTGTAGAGATATGGGTAGGAGATCAAAGTTATTATGGTATCATGTATTTTCAGCAGCATAGAACTTTTAGCCATGCGTAACTTCGTCTGCCACGTCTATTTTTTGGTAGAACAACAAACAGCAACACAAACACAGAAAAACAGAGGAGACTAAAAACTAAAGGAAGGAAAAACAAGGGAAAGAAATTAAGCCTAAAGAGGGGCCAGCGACCCGATCACCCACTACTATATCCAAAAGTACAAAGGAAAACAATCATCCATTGCCAAAGCCCAAAGCCAAGCTAACTAGCTAAGTCCACGCCTACCCAACTTGTGAGCAGCAGTATTAGCCTCACGAGGTGCTAAACCTGTCTCTGCACACTGCACAGAGCTGTAATATCTTTTAACAAAAACAGGATATCTTGATGACACAGTATAAATAGAATAGTCCGCCACGTCTGCTGGTGCCATGTTAAAGAATCTCCCGCCAAAGAACGATTCATTATTCATCACCGCTTCGACCACACGTTACTGACAGTATAAATAAGGTGCGGATGTTGCTCTACTTCTCTGTTCTAACTGCAAAGCTTGTGCTTCCTACGGGTTTAGGTACTGCGGTTTCTCTCCATGTTGCACTTCCATCCTTCTTTTTTTTTTTTTTTTTTAAATTTGCTTTACTTTTCTTTTTCTTCTGGATCTATTGATTCAAGTAGCGTTCACCTGTCAGGATTATCAATCGATTCATCCCTGCCTGCTTTTATTGCATTTTCGTTGGAGGAATTGAAGATTGAACTTGGCGATTTTGTTAATTTGTTTATCCGTTTGTCGGTATCGTTTTGGTTATTATGGTCGAATGTGTGAGTTCCTGCTTCGAACTCGATTGTGTTCATGGTGTCGCCGAACTTATTTTGATTTATTATGGTCGAACGTGTGGATTTCTGTTTCTAAGCATTTGCCGATTGCTTAACAAACTCAGATCGGTGAATTGTTGTTGCTTAATTTGAAAGAAACTCAGAATTGTTTTTTCTTTCTACTGGTCCTCTTCTTAACAATGCGTACAAGAGATGAACTTCGCATTCTATTTCATTTTTGGGATTCTGGTACTCCTTTTTTTTTTTTTTTTAATCTTCTAAAGAAAATCTTTGAGTCAATAGAAGATGGACTGATTTCTTTTGGCATTTCATGAATTTTGATATTTTGTTTCATTTAGATGTAAGAGAGGAACACTTGCTACATATGCATTGGTATTTTCATGTGTATACGGCAAATCTGGAAGCCTTAAGTTGATTCCATTGAAATTTTAAACAGTGGACAAAATTCTACTGGTCCTCTTCTTAACAATGCGTAGAAGAGATGAACTTCGCATTCTATTTCATTTTCGGGATCCTGGTACTCTTTTTTTTTTTTTTTAAATCTTCTAAAGAAAATATTTGAATCTGTAGAAGATGGACTGATTTCTTTTGACATTTCATGAATTTTGATATTTTGTTTCGTTTAGATGTAAGAGAGGAAGGCTTGCTACATATGCATCGGTATTTTCATGTATATACTGCAAATTTGGAAGCCTTAAGTTGATTCCATTGAAATTTTAAACAGTGGACAAAATTGCAAGCTTGTCATGCTTTACTGCTTTTTAAGATACAAATTGAAAATTTTTTATGCATCTGAAAATAAGTGCTCTCCACGTGGCAATGATTGAGGTTTTGTACTGTTAGATTGGAATTTCCAGGTCTCAATTCAGTGATTTAGTCTATCCAGAAAATTGAAAAACTAAATATTACCAGTCAACTTTTGATACTTTTCTTTTTTGCTTGTCAATTTCTTATGTACAATTTTGCATTATGATGGATGAGAAAATAGAAACACATTTCATAATCTGGTGCAACTTTATTTATTTGTTTATTTTGGTAATAATACATGCAGCTTTAATTTATTTGAGATTATGAAGAAAACAAGTTCTACGTGGATACTCTATTCATGATTTATAACAATGAATAATGCTAGCTTTCATCTGAATGCCCATAGGCCACTTTTGTATCTTAGAATAATTTTTGTTCTTGTTATATGCAAATCATTTTGATGTAGCAGCTGTCTGAAAGCAGAACTTAACTTTGCTATTCTCTTTTGTTTAGGTTGGTGAAAGTGATCTTCATTTAGTCTTTTGTTAACATCAGTCTTACAAGAGATGAGCTCAACTATTCATTCATATGATCTAAAGTCTGTGTCAGATTTGCCTGCACCTTTTCGTTCAACTTTTAGTTTCAGGTGCTATTCCCAATCAATTGTATTTTATCACCTTGACATTGGATCATACAAATAATCTGTTATCTTGGTCATGTATTGTTTTCTGAAAATCATTTGCAAATGTGTATTTGGACTTTAGGGAATTTCCTGCATAATAATAAAAATTGAATAATCTTTTTATTTCAAATAACATAGGTTAGGTGCATTTTCTTTGAAACCAAATCTATGGTGGGCCCAAACTTTATAACACAAGGAAGCGCCTTCGTATTCTGATCCCTTTAGACTTCTATGGCATTATTTGTCCAATTGAAATGTGGTTTTTGTCCTTTGTATTCTTGTCAGTACCAATTATATATAGCTAATGGTGTAAGCTAAATAGATGATAACTATGTAAGAATTTAATTGCTAACTTGGCTCTGGCAAAACATCAGTTCCAGCTTTAAAATATTAATATTCTATGTATTTCATTTTGGCTTGAATTTGAACTGATATGGCATCATTCTTAGATGTGGTGATATTGAGAAGCATTGCAGCTGCATTATGATAACAAATGGTTACTGCAAATGCAAGATGCTCATGTTGAATTGAAATTCACAGAGATTCAAATGTTTGAATTAATATGGGTTTGTTTCTTCTGCATGCAGATATTTTAATTCATTGCAGAGTGAGTGCTTCTCTGGAAGTTATCTCTCTGACATAAACATGGTCATTTCAGCACCAACTGGTAGTGGTAAAACGGTCTTATTTGAACTGTGCATTTTGAGGCTTCTCTCAAAGTTCCTCTCAAAGGAAGGAGAGTTCATTCATATAAAGGGAACTCTCAAAACAGTACGTTAACTACCTCTAGATTCCTTAAGACTCAAACGTCCATAATCAAGCCCTTTTTCAGTTTAGTTTTTCATTTAAAAGTTCTTGATATTTTATTCTATTGATTCTGATCATGTCTAAACTAAATGTTCTCAAGGTAACTCTAAATCTCAGTTTTGGTGTTGATAACCGATCTTGATTAGCATTTAGTACCTTCTAATTGACATAGAACAGTTTACATCTTGAGTCTTTGAACGTGCATGCTTGAGGGGAAATCTATGCCTTTCTGCCTGGTATTTTATTTCATTGGTAAAATATATTCCCTTACAAAAACTGACACCTTCTTTCATTTGCTTGAATGTTGCAAAAAAAGATCTATATAGCTCCATCAAAGGCCTTGGTACAAGAGAAGCTCCGGGATTGGAACCAGAAGCTTGGTTCATGGGGGGTCAATTGTTTGGAGCTTACAGGTGACAGCGATTCTTATAACATAAGAAATATACAAGAAGCAGATATTATTCTAACTACTCCTGAGGTAAATAATTGGGGATTTTGCCCTTTTTTACTAACTTGTCATCTGCTTGAATTTTATGTCCTGCTACAGCATGGCTTATCATTTGCACAGAAGTTTGATGCAGTGACCCGGTACCGTATAAGAGATGGTGGCTTGAGCTTTTTCAGTGATATAGCACTTGTGCTTATTGATGAAGTTCACTTGTTAAGTGACACACGTGGTGCTGCTTTGGAAGCAATTGTTAGTAGAATAAAGATGCTTGCATGCAACCCCGAAATGAAATCAAGTCCTTTGGCCCATGTTCGCTTCCTTGCTGTTTCTGCCACTATCCCAAATATTGAAGACCTTGGTAAATTTTATATTCGGTAAAATTTAAGTGTTTGTAACAAAAATAGCATGAGGTCTATTGTATTACTTCATCTGAAATAATCAAAACTTCATACATTTTGAGTGTTTCTTGCCCCATATTGATCTCTGCAGCTGAATGGCTTATGGTTCCAGTGCATGGGATCAAAAGGTACTCTTTGATCTTGATGTTGTCATGCTGACTAATCACAATTCTTGGTTCTTCACTGCAGAGCCCATTTAATTTTTATTTTATCCTTCTAACACCTCTTTGCAGATTTGGAGAAGAAATGAGGCCTGTTAAATTGACTACCAAAGTATTTGGTATGCATAGAACCTCTACTTTTCCTTCCTAAAGAATTTGCTTCTGCTTAGCGGTGTTGCTCCATTATACTAATAATTTGCAACAAGCTACAATGATAAGAAAAAAATTATAGTTAGTTCTAAGAAGTGTGCCAGAGGGTGTGTGAACCTCACAACTGGGATCAAGGAAAAAGACTCCAGTTGCAGCCTCATCTGAAATCCCTCATGTTAACCCCTCAAGGTCTGAAATGTATTTGATGGGCAGGCATGATGAACTATTAAACTATTACTCATCTTATATCCAGGTTATGCACTTTATAGATTAACTGGAAAAATGATTTTTGTCTCGGCTGAAACTGAAAAAATAAAACCACTACTCATTTGTATTGGTTTGTTCATATTAGTTCTTCATTTGTTCATTTGTTATTTTCAACACAACTAGGGCTAAGTAGACTCCATATTCCATAGGGCAGTCTATCTCACATGTTTTCTCTTCTAGGCATTGAGAATTTCAAAACCATCAGGTACTTACAGTTCTTTCCCCATGATTTCTTTGTGACAATTTGTTGAAACCCAAATCCACAATTTCTGTTAGATTTTGATATGAATTTATTACAACATCATTTAATTTCAAAGTTTGATGTAACAAAAAAGTAAATTTTGTAGTTGCAGTACTTTCTTCCTCCTAATTTAGTGGGCAGACTTTTGATGTGACATGACAACCAACTACAGTATGAGATCCTTTTTCCCTTGTTTAAATGAATTATTTTCCTGAACGGCTGAACCTTGCTGCCTTTTGAAAACTATTTACCACTGCTCTAATTTAAATTTAAATGAACGATCATGAGGATAAAATTAAAACGGAATTACCTTTTCTTTCTTTTATTAGTTTCTTCCCTCTTGAAATTCTTATTGATAGTACTATACAAACATCGGCTATGTTTGGGTAGACTTCTAGTTTTGTACTTTTAATAGTACTAAAGTACAAGGTACATAAAATTCTTTTACTTTGGTATTTTTGCTTTGAAAACCATTTGGGTAAAAAAAATTGTATACTTTCCAGAACAGAACTAAGAACCATTTCCTATTTGGTTAAACCACAATCATGTGATTCAGTTGTTAAGTCAGTAATGGGAATGTCAAAAAGCAGGGAAATAACAGTTCGTTGACAGAGCTCCATCAAGGAATCCATTAAACACATGAAGTGGGTTCCTTTCAAATCAGAGATCGAATAGGTAGAGTGCATAGTTATAACAGGAAAGGAGGAAATAGCAAGAGCCTTTGTGGATCATTTTAAATCCATATATGATAGCCCAAGAAGAGAGAGAGAAGATATTCCTGATTTTGATTGGCAATTGGAATGCAAAGATCTGATGGCTGAGCTAGAAAAAGAATTTTGAGACCCAAGCAATACAAAATGCTGTGTTTTCAATGGAAAGATCTAAAGCCCCAGGCCCAAATGGATTCACAGTGGCCTTTTACCAAGATTGATGGGACATTATAGGTGGTGACTTAATGGAGGTTTTCTCTAAATTCTTTGAGAGAGGTAAGATCAATTCAGGAGCCAATGTTGCTATTATAGCTTTGATTCCTAAAAAGGCAAATGCAAGTCACCCGAAGGATTTTAGGCCCATAAGCCTAAGTGGTAGTATGTATAAGGTAATCTCAAAGGTTTTAGCAGAGAGAATAAAAAAGGTGCTACAATCTGTGATTTCTCCAAACCAAGGAGCGTTTGTGTCAGGAAGACAAATTATTGATTAGATCCTTATTGCCAATGAATGTGTGGATCATAGAAAAAAGACACAGAGAAAAGGGGTTAATTTGCAAACTAGACTTGGAAAAGGCCTATGATTTGGTGGATTGGGGATTTTTGCTTTAAGTGTTGAGAGTTAGAGGATTTGGAGAGAGGTGGTGTAATTGGGTTAAGGGTTGTATCTCTTCTTGCCACTACCCCAGCTTGGTTAATGGGGTAGCCAGGGATTTTTTTCCCTACAAAGAGAGGACTAAGACAAGAGGACCCTCTCTCCCCTTTCCTTTTCACTCTAATAGTGGATGTTTTGAGTGTTCAAATCTCTATAGTTGATGCTATAAACTTGGTTAGAGGGTGGAGAGTATGGAGGGAGGTAATAATTTTTACCCACCTTCAATTTGTTGATGATTTGATCCTATTTTGTGAAGGAAACCCAGAGGAGATGGAAAACCTAAAGTTTCTAGTAGAGAACTTTGAAAAGGTCTTCAACTTGAGTGTAAATTGGAACAAAAGTTGTGTAGCTGGAGTTAATAAACAATAAGCAAAGGTGGCATTTTTAGCTAGATCTCTAGGTTGTGAGGTAAGTGACTGGCCCCTAAAATACGTAGGTTTACCATTGGGGGGAACCTGAGGTTAGAAAGTTTTTGGTACACAATGATGGAGAGAATCTCTAAGAGGTTAGCAGGATGGAAAAGAAACTACATTTCTTCAGGGGGTAAAATCACTTTAATTAAGTCAATACTAATGTTAACAGCTGTTATTTTTTCCTATGTATAGTACCACAGGGGTACTATTGTACTTTTGCTCCTTTTTTATTTTAGTTGTTGTTGCCCTAGTATATATATATTAAAAACCTGCACCGCCAACAGTAATCTTTTTGTTTTCAGTTCTCTCTTCTTCTCTCTCTTTTCTCTCTTCTTTCATTCTTCTCTCCTGCATAATATGGTATCAGAGCAGGACAACCAGATCTGAAAAGAGAAGTCGAGCAGATCTGCCGCCCTCATCTGCTTTTCGGCTGATTGAAGATCTCACACATTGAAGTAACCTTTCTCTCCTACCTTTTTTTTCTGGTCGTGTGCCAGGGCAGAACCTGTACTAGGTCTGCCGATTGGATGTGAGGTGATTAGCACCTCTTTCTTTCCTTTTTTGTGGGGTTGACTGATCCTTGCGAAACTGTAGGTCGTGAGGACCTTTTTTGTGTGCTACAACAGCAGCTTTTGTGGTGAACTGTGGGTCAGAAAGTGACCAGTACCTCTTGTGTGCTGTAACAACAGCTTTTATGGTGAATTGAAGGTCAGAAAGTGACCAGTACCTGCTGTAACAGTAGTCCTGTTGATGCGTATGTCAAGAGATGACCTGTATGCACTGTGGCAACACTAGTGTTGAACTATTAAGTCAAGGGATGACCTGTTAGTGCTGTAACAGCACCTGTAACAACACTTTAAGGCTGTGTACTTCATTTAAGAGTTGTTTTTGAATCTGAAATCATGACTGGTGAAGATTCTGCTACATCCATGTTTCCTCAATGCTGAATGGAATGAGTGGGGGTGTGGACCTATCCTTTCCCATGGCTGTTATCCCTCTTGATGGTTTAAATTATTTAGAGTGATCAAGAGGGATCGAGCTGTACATCACTGCAAGGGGAAAGATAGGTTGTATTAATGGGAGAATCAAAGAACCACATTCTGGGAGTGCTGAATATGACAGATGGAACCAGGAAAACAGCATGGTCATGTCTTGGCTTTTAGTTTCTATGCAACCTCAAATAAGAAGGAATTTCATGCGGGCTGAAACGACAAATGAGATTTGGGAACAAGCAAAATCAACATATTCGGAACTATGACACTATGCAAAAATCTACCAACTACAGGCAGAATCGTCTACTTGTAAACAGGGGGAGAGGTGTCTATTTGTGTACTACTTAGACTTGACCTCTGTCTGGAAGAAGTTAGATCATTATCAGAGTGTGGATTGGAAGTGTGATGAAGATGCAAAACTGTACAAAAAACTTGTCTCCCAACAGAGAGTGTTTGCTTTCTTACATGGTTTAAACCCTACATATGAATATATTAGAGTCCAGTTCCTAGGTAGCAAGGATCTTCCATCAATTCAGGAAGTTTATGCTCTTGTACAATCAGAAGAAAGCAGAAGGAATTTGATGAACAGTTTTGGAGGAGATGCAATTGTGTTGGCAGCGAAAGGGAGTGTTACTACCGGTGGGGGAAATACTTCTAGGAAGGGAGATCTTCAGAAAAAGATGGATGACAAGGACAAATTGTGGTGTACTCATTGCCAGAAACCCCGACACAACCGAGACACATGCTGGGATCTTCATGGAAAGCCGAAATGAGCTCAAGATCTGAATAAGAAGCAAAGTTCAGATATGAATAAAAAGTCAGGACAGCAAGGTACAAGCAAACACACTATGGCAAACATGGCTACTCAAGAGAATCAACCCCCCCATTCATACTGTGACTCAAACACATTCATCTGGATCTGACCCAAGGGAGAATATTATAAATTTCTTCCGTGACCATTTAGAGCTCTATGGTAGAACAATTCGTCAGATGGATGCTCCTCCCTCAAATTCATTTGCGTATACATTAGGTAACTCTTCCATAGCTTTCCATGTTGCTTCTCATAACCCTGACACTCCCTGGATCATTGATTTTGGAGCGTCAAAACACATGACTGGTACATCCTTTTACTTTCAAACCTATCACCTTCTTTCTGGAAGAGACAAGGTGAGACTAGCTGATGGATCATATACTACCATATCTGGTCAAGGAACCATTTCTCTCCCTCTCGGCCTTACCCTCTCTGATGTTTTACATGTTCCGAAATTTTCCATTAATTTGTTCTCTGTTAGTAGTATTGCTAATTCCTTAAACTGCTTAGTGACCTTTTTCCCTTATTGTGTGATCCAGGATCTGGCCTCGGGGAGGACGATTGGTAGATGATGTATGGTTGATGGACTTTACATGCTGGAGAATAAGGCTGGTCTTCAAGTCACAGAGTCTAAGAGTCAGTCCTGTAAGAGTCAAGTTTATTTATGGCATTGTCGTCTTGGTCATTTATCTTTTGAGTCTTTGAAAGTGGTGTTTTCAGAATTGTTCAAGTCAGTGTCCGTTTCAGATTTCTCTTGTCAAACTTGTCAATTGAGTAAGAAGTGTAGAACTCATTTAAAAAAAAAAAAAATAAATCTGAATTTCCTTTTCACATTGTTCATTCAGATGTGTGGGGCCCTATTACTTTACCATCTGAGAGTGGTTACAAGTATTTTATTACCATTATTGATGATTATTCTAGATATACATGGGTATATCCCATGCGAACCAGGGATGAAGTACCAAAAGTTATTCAAGATTTTCAGCGGATGGTCTTCACCCAATTTCAAACTGAAATCCAAATTTTTCAGTCAGATAATGCCAAAGAGTATTTTCATAGTGATTTTACGGAATTTTTTGCGTCACGTGGTTCACTTCATCGTAGCTCTTGTGCCCGAACAACACAACAAAATGGTGTTGCTGAAAGAAAGAACTGACACCTCCTTGAAGTGGCTTGGGGTTTACTACTCCATATGAATGCCCCAAAATGCTTTTGGCTTGAGGTTGTCCTTTGTGCTACCTACCTCATCAACCGTATGCCCTCTCGTTGGTTAGAGTGCAAAGCCCCACATCAACTTCTCTTTCCTAAGGCCCCCCTTCTTCCCATTCCTCCTCGTGTGTTTGGGTGTCGTTGCTTTGTCCAAAATTTGTCCCCCACTCGTGGGAAATTGGATCCTCGTGCTATTCCTTGCATATTCCTGGGGTACTCCTTCACTCAGAAGGGATACCGTTTTTATCATATTTCTCAAAAATTTTATGTTTCCATGGATGTCTCTTTCTTTGAGAATGAGCATTTTTTCCTTGTTTCTCCTCATGGGGAGAGTAGGAATGAGGAGAAACTGGTTCGACTCCCTCCTCTTCTTGATCCTCCTCCTTTTCGTGTCTTCTTCCGTCGTCACAAAGGCCAACCAAATTCAAGAGCTGTGGAGAATCCAGAAGCTGTACCTCCAGTGCCATTAAACTCTTCGGGGGTGGATCATACTCACTCAGGTATCTTGGTTCCCATTGATGTCCCTGACCCCATTACAATTGATACTTCTGTTCCTAATGACCTTGACCTTCCTATTGCTCACAGGAAAAGTGTTAGATCGTGCACCACTAAACACCCCATGTCCCACTTTGTTTCCTATGAAAACATTTCACCCTCTTTTCGAGCCTTTCTCACATCCAATGACAGTGTCCCTATCCTTAAGAATGTGGCAGAAGCTCTTTCAGTATTTTAATGGACAGATGCTATAAAGGAAGAAATTAATGCCCTTCATAAAAATGGCACATGGGAACTTGTAGATCTTCCTAAGGGAAAGGATCCAGTTGGATGTAAATGGGTGTTCACAGTCAAACATAGGGCTGATGGCACGGTGGAGAGGTATAAAGCTCGTTTAGTGGCAAAGGGGTTTACACAAGTGTACAGAGTTGATTATGCAGAGACTTTTGCACCCGTTGCCAAGATGAACTCCATTAGAGTTTTATTCTCTCTTGTTGCTAACCTTGATTGGGATCTACATCAGCTTGATATCAAGAATGCCTTCTTGAATGGTGACCTCGAAGAGGAAGTTTACATGATACAACCCCATGGTTTTCAGGCTCAAGGCAATGAACAAAAGGTGTGCAGGTTGAAGAAGTCTTTATACGAGCTGAAACAATCACCGAGAGTCTGGTTCAGCAGATTCCATGTAGCGGTTCAGCAGAAAGGATACAAGCAATGTTAATCTGATCACACATTGTTTGTGAAAAGAGGAGAAGGTAAAATTGCTGCTTTGATTGTATATGTTGATGATATAATTATCACTGGCGACTGGAAGGATGAAATCCAAAAGTTGAAGAGTTTTCTTGCCACACAGTTTGAAGTAAAGGATCTAGGTCCTTTAAGATACTTCTTGGGAATTGAAGTTGCCCGCTCAAAAATGGGTATCTTCATTTCCCAAAGGAAGTATGTCCTAGATTTACTCCAGGATACAGGAAAAATGGGAGTGAAGCCAGTTGATTCCCCCATTGATCCTAACCATAAATTAGGTGACAGCCAAGGTGAACCTATTGAGGATGTGAAACAGTTTCAGAGACTTATAGGGAGATTGTTATATCTTTCTATGACCTGCCCAGACATTGCTTATGCAGTTGGTGTCCTTAGCCAGTTCATGCATGCCCCTATGACCACTCATCTTGAAGCAACAAAAAGAATCCTCCGATACCTTAAAAGGTTTCTAAGTGCTGGCTTGTTGTTTCAAAGGCACGAGCACTTGAAAGTTGAAGTGTATACTGATGCAGATTGGGCAGGATCCCTGAATGACAGAAAGTCAACTAGTGGCTATTGTACCTTCATAGGAGGAAATCTAGTTACCTAGAGAAGCAAAAAGCAAAGTGTGGTGGCTAGATCTAGTTTTGAAGCTGAATATCGAGCAATGACTCATGGATTGGCTGAAATTATGTGGATAAAGAATCTGTTGAGTGAGTTGGGTTTTCCAGTGGACAGACCTATGACTCTATTCAGTGATAACAAAGCGGCCATAAACATTGCTGCTAACTCTGTGCTACATAATAGAACTAAACACATCGAAGTCGACAAGCATTTTATCAAAGAGAAAGTTATCAAAGGGGAAGTGTGTACTCCCTATGTCAGCTCTAAGGATCAACTTGCAGACATCTTTACAAAATGACTACACCACTCAAGACATCATGATTTATGTGACAAGTTGGGCATGATTGACATCTATGTCCCAACTTGAGGGGGAGTGTTAACAGCTGTTATTTTTTCCTATGTATAGTACTGCAGGGGTACTATTGTACTTTTGCTCCTTTTTTATTTTAGTTGTTGTCGCCCTAGTATATATATTAAAAAGCTGCGCCGCCAACGGTAATCTTTTTGCTCTCAGTTCTCTCTTCTCTCTTCTTCTGTCTCTTTTCTCTCTTCTTTCATTCTTCTTTCCTGCATAACAACTAACAAACCTGCTTGTGTACTTTTTGTCTACCTTCAAAATGCCTGTTAAGATTGTGGACCAGATTGAAAGAGATTTTCTTTGGGAACCTGGTGATTCTAAAAAGGATCATAGGGTAAAGTGGGAAGTGGTGTCTAGAAAGAAAGACAAAGAGGGATCGAAGATTGGCAGTATAGATTAAGAAGCACAACATTGTTGGGCAAATGGTTGTGGAGATTTCCCAAGGGCTTCTCGCTCTTCCCCATGGAAAGACATTGTTGGTGTACTGCCTGTTTTCTCACCTTTCATAAGGTATGATGCTTGCCTAAGTAATAAGGTACTCTTTTGGGAGGACACTTGGACTGGGGACTCTCCCATCAAGGATGGTTTACCAATCATCTATTCCCTTATTTGAAAAAGTTTCAAGTTATTTCTTCCTTTCGTTTCTCTGAGGACTTTTGGGATCTGAGACTAAGGAGAGGTTTGAGGGACTCAGAAGTGGTATTGGCAGATGATCTTTTTTTTATCTACTCCGTTCAGTTTTCCTCGGCCCTTCTTGTCCTGATAGTAGAATTTGGACTGAAAACCTCTTCAGGCTGTTTCTCTTGCTCTTCCTTTTTCAACACTCTGGTGCCCCCTATTAACCTATCTACTTCCTGCAAGTTCTCTGCTGTTAATGGCGATTCCAGCAAAGAAGTAGTAGTGGCGACAATTGACCGTGCTTCCAGCGACAATTCCTGGTGGTTGGTGATCAGAGATAGGTGACGACAGAGCAAGTTGAACAGCAGGAGGTAGGGCCGTGGCTTGAAGACGGCAGTCAAAGGAAGAGTCTTCAGTCGAGGGGTTTTATCTAAGGGTGGTCACATGTGACCACCGTTCACACGAAAATGGAAGCACAATTTTGCCAAAAGCATTAAGTAATAAAAGCTAACTTCGTGCTTTTAAAAAGTATGAAAGCACAAGTACAAAGTATGCAATCTAAATGATATGTAGTGCTTTTTGTACTTTCATATTTTCAAAAGTACTTTGTAAAAGTATATCCAAACAGGGCGTTAGGCTTTCTCTATTTATTGATATATGCTGTGCTTGTCTCTAATTTGTTTAGTGAATTAAACTTGTAGGTTATTCTCCTACCAAGAATGACTTCTTATTTGAAAAGGTATTTGGTTACCTTAGGTTGGTTTGTTTTGCTTTCTATATTCAGTGTTTTGGATCCTCTTAAACCCTATTTTCATTTATCAAAAATAAATCTTTGATTTCTACTTTCAAGTACTATGTAGATTCTTAGTCATAAATGGAAAATTGAAATTCTGATTGGATGATCCCTTGGTTCATTGTTCAGCGTCTTCAAAACTTCATTTTTGGTAAGCAGGGATCACATATCTTACTGTAATGTTGATCCAATCTCCCTCTTTTACCTCTTTTTACACTCTCTTACTTTCTTCTTAAAATGTTTGAAAATAATCTGATGCTGAGATTTGGTTTGAAGACATTCTTATGCAACACTCAAGAGGAAAATCTGCCTTGATTTTCTGCTCCACCAGAAAAGGAGCACAAGAAGCTGCACTCCGTCTCTCTCAGATGGCAATGGACTTAGGCCATTCAAATCCATTCATAAAATACAAAGAGCAACAGGAGAGGCTAAGAGAAGCTTCTCTAGCATGCAGTGACAAGCAACTTCAATCATGTATTCTTTATGGTGGTATGTTCTTGGCTTACTATTTGATATTGTCCTTTCTATTTTCAATCATGTTTTCTTTTTATCTAATTTTCTTTGTCATCTTAGGCTAGCTGCTTGATCCTGGAGTATCTACTGATAACACTTGGAAATGGGCTTTATAATATTTTATCTTGTTGTTCTTCTTATTAGCTAGTTGTTGTTGCAGTTGGTTATCACAATGGTGGACTTTGCTTAAAAGATCGCAACCTAATTGAAGGTCTTTTTCTTAATGGTGATCTTCAAATTCTGTGCACTACAAATACTCTAGCACATGGGATAAACTTACCAGCACATACAGTAGTCATTAAATCAACACAATACTAGTAAGTCAAAGTGTTGATCTCTATTCATATTTGGAGTTTGATTCTTCTGAATTATAATGATCAAAGAGTACCATAAGTGACATCATGTTTAGACACTAAAAAAATTTTTCCCTTGTTCAGCAACAAGGAGAAAGGCCTTTATGTGGAGTATGATAGGTCCATGATACTACAGGTATGCCATATCACAGTCTTCGGGTTCAGTTAAAATAGATTTCTTTCCTTGCATTAGGAATATAGTGGAACTCCTTGCATATCCATTCCTAAGATTTGGAAATAAGATAAAATTATTTGGTCCAATGTATTCATGTAAGTTTAACTTTTTATCTCTCTCCTCCATGACATTTCTCTTTGACTAAGCAACTCATAGCTATGGTTAATTCCTTTTTGTAATGTATCCTGCATCTCATATATTTAGTTTTTCCATATAGTCTGTGCTTTGTTATTTACATGAACGTATAAATGGAATATAGATGCAAGTGGAGTCCAGCACTGTCAGAATGGAATTTCTTGCATATAATTTTATTTTGAGAAATGGTAAAATTTGAATTAATGGAGGAAATGCATTCCTCAGAACATCACAGAAAGGCCAGAGGTGCCAGATGGAACAGCCCATCAATAACAAAGTATTGAAAGAATTGCTCCATAGGATTTGAAAAATACATGGAACATGTATAAGAGCCTTTAAGAACTAATACACAAAATATATACATGCATTCCTTGGTATTCTTGCACAATTAATCCTTCTTTTAAAGGTGAATCAACTATTTGGAACCTGCAGATGTGTGGAAGGGCAGGTCGCCCACCATTCGAGGATACTGGCATGGTTATAATCATGACAAGGAGAGAAACAGTAATTTGTTCATTCTATTCTTTGTAGTTAAGACATTTTCTTCAAAATTGGTCTTATTTTTCTTAAAGTAATCATTGTTTCTATATACAACCCCTTTGCTTCACTCTATGAATCCTTATTTTTAATTTCAGGTTTATTTGTATGAGAATCTCTTGAATGGGTGTGAAATGGTAGAATCTCGGTATGCCCTTGGCTTTATTTTCCTGGATATGCTTGGTGGCTGGGGCTTTGTGTCATGTTAATATCATTGATGTAATGTTATTGTGTTCAAAATAGATTGCTATCATGTATCACGGAGCATCTAATTGCAGAAATAGTTCAGCTAACTATCTCTGACATAACTCGGGCCATTGAGTGGATGAAGTATTCCTATTTGTATGTGAGAATGAAAAAGGCATGTGTTCATTAGAATCATTTTAAAGATTTCACATGGGTTTTCTTTCCCTGTCCAAGCATGTATCTTATACTCTGCTGTATATTAGAACCCTGAGAATTATGCTGTTAAGAAAGGGATTCCCAGTGAACGTCTAGAGAAGCACATGCATGGTAACCTTATATACTCTCTTAAAAGTTCTTGGCTTCTTTTTTTTTTTTTTGTATTTTTCCAAATTGATTAATTTCATACAAATTTATAGAGATATGTGTGAAGAATATTAATGAGCTGTCAAGACATGGAATGATTTGGACAGATGAATATGGTTTTCTCTTGAAGCCGCTAGGTATCTTGAGCTTATAATAGTATGGTCATTATTTTCATGATTTACAATAATGTCATTAATTTTTTATCTGAGCTTTTTTCCATTCTTTGTTTTCACTATTTCAGAACCTGGAAAGCTGATGACAAAATACTATCTGAAATTTGACACAATGAAACACATTATAGAAGCTCCTGAAAGCTGCAGCATGGAAGATGCACTTCACATTATTTGCCGGTCTGAGGAGATAGCTTGTATGTATATCCATCCACTAATGACAGATCCTGGTATTTTACAACTTATCTAGACATGTAATGTATGCACCCATAAACTGCGACATGAAGGGATACAACTCAGACGCAATGAAAAAAAGCTTCTGAATGACATAAACACTGATAAAGATGGTCGTCTTCGTTTTCATATTGTTGGTGAAAATGGCAAAAAGAAAAAGCGTATCCAAAGCAGAGAAGAGAAGATATTTGTGTTAGCAAATGACTGTTTGACTGGTGATCCTTCAGTGCATGATATATCCCTCAACCAGGTCTATCTCCTTCTAGTGGATGATACCATGTGGCTTCATAATTTTATCATCCAAGCTTGAGACCAATGTCAGAACTCATCTATATTGTACAGGATATGAACTCCATATGCTCAAATGGGTGCAGAATTGCGAAGTGTATGAAAGAGTATTTCATTTACAGGAAGAACTACAAAGGAACAATCAACTCTACTCTTCTAGCCAAATGTCTACACCAGAGACTCTGGGATGACAGTCCTTACCTGCTGAAACAATTACCGGGCATTGGAATGGTGACTGCTAAGGTTCTTGTTCTATTTCATTCCTTATCATACTTTGTTTATATTTCTGAAAAAAAAGGCCAATACCCAATGTTGACCCAGCTATCTGGGTCTTGAGAGGGTGGGCTGGATATGGACCTAACGTTTGACTCTTTAGATTTCTGAATATGTTCCTTTAAATACATGATGCCTTAAATCCTAGATTTAGAACTAAAATGATTTTATTTGTCATTAAATCTACTAGGCACTACATTCAATTGGAATTATTTCATTTGAGACGATGGCAGAGGCTGATCCAAGGAGAATAGAGATTGCCACCGGTCGGAAGTATCCCTTTGGTAACCATATAAAGGAGTCTCTCTCGACACTTCCACCAAAAGTTGAGATGAAGGTTGAGAAAATTGAATGTCGAAGGCAAGGAAAGTCAAAGTTAGCAATAACATTGACTAGGTTATCACAGGCCATTGCATCAACTAAGCGGCATTATGCTGATATGGTATACATTCAAGAAATCTCTTGCCATTTTCTTTATGTGGCCCAGTTACAATTGGGTTACTCTAGATAGTCTCCCCATTTTGCATTTGAACACAGTTCTTTTAACACATACAAGTGATTATGATTGCATGCAGGTTGTTGGTTCAGAGGCAGACAACCACATCCTCTTTCATGAGAAAATAAGGTGATATCGACTTTTTTTATAGAGAACAAAGGGGATACTGGTAATAATATTGCAAATATAACCAAAGGAGTCACCACATGTCTTGTATCCTCATTGTCCCACTGTTAATCCATGCAATTTCCTAGTTCAGATCTCAACCCGGTAGAATTATTTGGATGATCTGGTTAGTTGCATCATTTCGGACATGGGGCAATTTTCCATAAAATCCCATGTATTGAAGACAGGGTTGCCTTTTGTGCTAGGTGATCTTCCTGTGGTGGGGGTGGGGGCTATAAATCTGACTCACTAAAATTTATTATACAAAATCATGCATATGGTAGATTTCCTATAGTTTATACTTGTAATACTATTTACTAAGCCATTATTTATTGTACTGGTATTTTTATGCCTCCATTTTGTTTGGCTGCAACAGAGTGGATGAATTTTCCAGGTAAGGAAACCAGTATCCTTGTTGATCTATCTGATTTGCATTTCTATATTTTCTAAACAATAAATATGATATGCTTGCTTCTTGGACATTGGATGCTTTTGTATGGTATTAGGTTTATTGTCCCATCTCCAAGCTGTTAAACATAGGTATTTTGATATGATAATGTAGTATTTTGGTTTGATGTAGCCACCTGGGCATTGACAGGATGTACTGAGCACTAGGGCCTAGGAAATCCCAAGACTTTGGAGCATCCATATTTTCATGAAATAACATAGCACCATGTCTTTCTTTCTTTCTTCTTCCCTACGGCAGCAACCTGTCCTGTTATTCTTCAGTTTTTTTTTTTTTTTTAATAATTAAAAGCAAACTTACCAAGATACTAAATGTAGTCACTTGAATTGCATTGCTGAGATTTACAAAGTACCACATGGTCGCCCAAGCCCAAAGGCAGTTAATGTGTCTTGGAATCTTGAGGAAAAGAGTATAAGAAAGTAGGGCTGCAAACAGATCAGATAATCAGATTGAATCAGATATACCTAAATCCAAATTTGATTCATTAATATTTGGATTACTTGGAAATAGGAATTCTGGAATATTCTTAGGCATGTATATACATTGAATCAAATCATATCCGGTCATCCTTAACCAGATTGAATTTGATTGGAAATTGGACCAACAGATACCTTTTGCAACCCTATTTGAAGGAAGTTGTTCCAGGGAGCCCCTGTAGCACCATAATTTGGCCTTTTCTTTCTCTATCCACCAGAGACAACTCGTTCCAACTCCTGCTTATTTCTTATTTATTTTTGGGGATTGGTTTAGGCACATCCAATTATTGATAAACCAGGCAGATCACTTGTAGAAAGACTAGGAAACTTTTCTATGTAAAATGCCAATACATAAAGATGCTTTTGGTCTTTTAAAATGTGTTTTTGAATAGAATTTTTGTTTTGAATAATGCTCAGGGATGTGCCCCTTTCATTACAAAACAGGATATGGCCAAATCACTCTCCCTATTTTCAATTTGTTAAATTGTATTTCTAATTTTGACAAGTCTATTTCAGCCCCTACAATTTGACGGTTCTTGTGCCAAATCCTAGAGAAGGGAAGCTGACTATACAAGCTGACCTATTCTTTGAAGAATACAGTAAGTAGTTATTTTATGTCAGCTGATATGAAGTGGAGTTAATTCTCAGATTCATGCAATTTATTCTAAGGTGATGTTCATGCAGTTGGTCTAGATGTCCATAAAAAACTTGTAATAACAAGGGAAAGCATTTCAAACCTGAGCTGCATGAACAGTAATAAGCAATACACCACCTTTACTCTGCCGAAAGAAATCTACATGGTTGAAGATGACGATGACAACACCACCTCTCAAGCTACAACTGGAGAGAAGAAAATTCCTAGTAAATCCAAATGGGAAACATCTTCCATGTGAGCAGCTGTTTTTTTCTTAGTAGTTAAATTGGTTTGAATTTTCTTTTATAGTCCATGCCCACGACGCAATTAGGTCTGAAAACTATTCATGCATTTGCTTACAGGCCGAGCTTCAACCTCCTAGATGAGATGGACGAAGGTACTTCCTCTGATACAATTCCAACACATCTTTACCTGCATCCGAACTCTTTTCGTTATGGTTTTTAGCCTGCATTTTAACTGTTCTTATTATGGTTTTTCTAAATTCTTCCTTTAGGCACCCTCATTATTGAAGCTGAACAAAACGAGTGTGAAATTCTTACTGAAAAAACTATATTCGACCACATACGTAGAAAAGCTAAGAACTTTCCCATGTTGGCTGCATCAAAAACCATGTCTTTAACATCAGAAACCTCGGTCCCTACACGAAAACGAGCATACGACAGTGGATTTCAGAATGCAACTTCTGTTTTGGGAGAGAAAGATACCAATAAAATTCCGAGACAGACTGTGGTCCTTTCAGAACTGCAGCCCAGAAACGTGGAAGAGAAAAATTATGTCATAGATATAGATGAACATGGTTTCATCTCCGGAGGCTTGAGAAGCTTTAATGTCCTAAAGGAGCACACTCTTACAGGTACTGACCAGAACAATTTCTATTCATCGCTATCTTTTATCTTCAATGTAAATTTTACGGTTCACCTTTTATGTCGATATCTTTTCAAGGTGTTCAGGCTCCTGAAATTGAAGAAAACAGACCAAGAACTGCAAATGAAGGAACAATATCTGCTAATCAGAAAGTCAATAATTTTCTGACGTTTGACACACCCAAAACCACAGATTTTGAGGCTTTGATCCTTACAGAGAAACAATTTTGTGAAGAACAGCCTGAACTTCACAATGCTACCGACAGGTTGGAAAAAGCAGCTCCAAGTAACGTCCTGATGGGCACTTGGAGAACTCCAGATTCAGAACCCAGAGTGATGGAAGAATCCATTAATGGAACCAAGGGAACTGCAAAATCCAAGCAGTTTATAGTTTCCAGAAGTCCCAGCAGCAGTACGAGGAAATTGGATCCCCCTGCAGGAGTTTCGAGAACCAATACTGAGACGGTGTGTTCTGTTTTGTTCCCGGAAAAGGACTTTGGGTTGCTGGTGCAGGGAAAAGCTACCTCACCGCTAGAACTTCCTGGAGAAAATAGATGCAAGCAGCAACAGTTTTCAGATGGAGCAAACAAGAAATGTTCATCGGAAACAGTACGTGGAAACAAGGAACTAGCGTCATCCCTTGGCTTTCAGAGTGTCTTTTCATTTCTTTGATTTGGTTTTACTCGAGCGATGCTAGAAAAACCGTTTACTATTTCATCAGGAATGAGATAGTGGATTTTCGTCTCTTGATTCCTAACCTACAAAAGGCTTGGAAGTCCAGGACATGCTTAAAACTTGTTTACAACTGTATATACCTGTCACACTGATTTTTTTGAATTCTTTGGTATGGCGTATCATGTCACCAACAAATGAAATGGATATCCATTTGATGAATATCAAATTAAGCTTTGGTTTTAACTCTTGAACCAACCGAAATGAATTTAGTTAATACTAACCTTTGGTTTTAAACCAATTACCAAAAATAAACTTGGGTTTTAAACAGATCAATCAGATATTAGATCGAATCAAATTTGTCGACTTGAATTCGGATAAGCCCAAATCCAAATTCGATTCAATTCACTGTTTGTATCCCCTATTTAGGCGCGATGTTAGAAGGTTCCAAGCGTCGATATGATAAGTTTGATATAGGGGGTGTATTTGTAGGGTGCTGATACATTTTTTTTAAGGCTAATCCTCTTTTTTTTTTTTTTTTATACACTAATTTATACTTAAACCTATCCCTCAGCCCTACTTTTGAAAAAAAAGAAAAAAAGAAAAATGTATGGTACAAAGTACTGAATAGTGAATACCAAAACGAACAAGGTTTAACTGAACAAGATGACTGTTCAGGGGGCTGTGGAACCAATTATACTATGAGACCCACACCTTTTAGCCATGAATTTATTACTGATATGAAACTTATCATTAATTCCATAGTTTCGCTGAACAGCCATCGAGTTCAGCTAATCGGAATTCTACCAATACCCCTTCTGCTGTATCGGGTGTACGAGTGTATTCACACTTTCTTTTATTAAACAGTTTCAAGTTTTCCAACTTACAATAACCAAGTCAAGTACATTTATCAACTGTATTACTACTCTTACTAGACTATCATGTCTAGAAAATTTTTTACATATGGGGCTAATAAAAAATTTTCCACCTTCAGTCTATGTTTGGATCAGGTGTCTTCCTCTGCTCCAATAAATTCCCTGCACAAAGACATTTGAGTTGGATAGAAAGGTGCCTCAAAACATTCGTTATGCTATGAGAAATTTGTCGGTATTCGTTAATGGACGTTAAGTATTATGTAAAGGATAAAAATGCCCTTAACTTATCATCTAATTTTTGTATGATCGAAAAAATTTTACTTTACTACCCTAAACCTTAGGGTAGTGTTAAATTAGTACCTGAATTTTCAAACGTATCGTTGTAGTACTCAAATCTTCAAAAAGTGTCAAATTGATCCAAAACTGTTAAGTATCATATGAAAACTACAAAAATATCCTTTATTTATTGATGAGGGCAGGTTTGGCCCTCCAGTGAAATTGTGACACATGGCACCTCGTGACAAATAGGTGACACCCAGGCAATAACTTACCAAGTTGGTGTCCCACCCAGGCACCGGCCTGGCGCGACCTGACACGGCCTACACGCGGCCTGGCGCGCGACTTGCACGTGGCCTGGCACACGGCTTGCACGCAGCCTGCACGCGGCCTGCGCGCTGCCTGGCACGCGGCCTGCGCACTACCTGGCGCGGCTTGGCATGACCTGCGCGACCTGGCCAACCTGGGTCAGCCTGGCACATGATCCGACCTGGCCGACTTGGATCAGCCCGGCACATGTTCCAACCTGGCCGACCTAGCCAACCTGGATCAGCCTAGCACACGACCCGACCTGGCCGACCTGGCAACCCATAAGACGTGCCCACCAATAAACTCGACATGCATATACCCCACGATCTGTGGAGATCGGCCCACGTTCCGGAAGTTGGTCAACGTGCATGGTGGTTCTCCAAGGAGCTTGGTAGCTCACCAAGGAGCTCGCCAAGGAGCTCGGTAGCTCTCCAAGGAGCTCGCCAAGAAGCTCGGCAGCTCACCAAGGAGCTCACCAGGGAGCTTGTCACCAGGTAGCTCACCACTAGGCAGCTCGTAACCAGGTGGCTCATCACCAGGGAGCTCGTCACCAAGTAGCTCACCACTAGGGAGATCATCACCAAGTAGCTCACCACCGGGGAGCTCCATCACCAGGTAGCTCTCCACCAGGAAGCTCGTCACTAGGTAGCTCTCCACCAGGGAGCTCATCACCAGGTAGCTCACCACCAGGGAGCTCGTCACCAGGTGGCTCACCACCAGGGAGCTCGTCACCAAGTAGCTCGTCACTAGGCAGCTCACCACCAGGGAGCTCATCACCAGGTAGCTCTCCACTAGGGAGCTCATCACCAGGTAGCTCTCCACTTGGGAGCTTATCACCAAGTAGCTCACCACTAGGGAGCTCATCACTAGGCAGTTCGCCACCAGGGAGCTACATCATCCTCTGAGTCACAGGCCACCTAGGAGCAGGTCAAATGACGAGGTACTTAGCCAAAAAATTGATACATCACAAAAAATTGGTACGTGACCAGAAACGGTTACATCAATTGGCGCCATCTGTGAGAACACGCTACAAAAAGCTAAGTTATCATCCTACAAAAGCTAAGTTCTCATCTTACAAAAGCTAAGTCTTCTTCTCCCAGAAAGCTAAGTCCTCACTTTTTAGAAATTGAAGCTCTTGCTCTATAGTTTACATTTTTTATGAACTCAAAGACTAGGCAGGGAGCTAACAGACTAAGTAACTTTACTTTCAATTCGAATAAAGCCTCATTAGTCCTCTTCACAAGGTCTCCCCTACAATGATGAGCTCTTCGTGGCTTCCGTGGGAGTTGGCGGCCAACAGACTACATAGGCGCCCTTATTGGTCGAGCCTTCCAAGGCTCCCGTGTGAGCTGGCAACCTAAATGCTGCCCTCGAAGGTCGAAGCTGATGCAGCGCAATCATAGCCCTAATGTGACGGTCTAACACAGGCTTAGCCTTGCCTACGCTTGGCAGGCTTACGTTAGGGACATGCCCATCATTTTCGCCTGTAAGATTTTTGGGAGAATTGATGTCATCTTCAGGCAGACCACCAAAAGCTTAACGTACTCTTTGAGGAGGGGTGGTCGACCTCCTTGGGTGCCTAACCTTGGCACTCCTAGACCATCATCCCCTTGCGAGGCGGCCCTGGTTAACGGCTAGCATGGCTACTAGGGTTCCTCATGGGCGCACACTTGCTCATGGGGACAGTGTTGGACCGGCACTGCGCTGTTGATACTCAAGGGAGGCTTGGCATGCGGGCTTGGCTCAAGCATGTCCCTTCACCACGCCAGTCCCTTGCCCAAGCTAAGTGAGCTACCCCGTTGCCCTTGGCGCACGGGTGTGTTCCGACCCAAGTGGTTGCCTATCATCATGGCACACAAGTGCCTGTCATCATCGGCTTACAGAAGACCCATCACATCGGTGCCAAGTCACCTCATCGGTGCATGGTTGCCTTCCTTATGGTTGTCCCCCTTTAGCACGTAAGTGGCGCCTCCCATGGACCGGTCTGAGCCAGGAGAGTGCCCTGGCCATTGGACTTAAGGTCATGATCCAGAGCTACTAACTTTGGTGGAGCCATCCCATCGGGCAACTCCTAGCCTCTATGCGTTACAAATGCTTGTTCTGGCCTGCCTTGGCCAGGACGCCGCACGGGTTCTTCCGCTGTAGAACTACCCCGTGACAGTTGGTATCAGAGCGAGTTGGCCAATTGCAGCCGCAGTTGGTTTTCAACAGATTAGCCCAGAGCCAGTTGAAGCGGTCATTTCGACAAGCAGCATTTTGTGGGGTGCGGTCCCTAGGCACTTCCACCTAGGATTGAGCAGAATTCAGATCAGGCCTGGAAAGAGGCCATTTCAGTGTTCGTGTCCCCATTCCAATGACACTAAAACATCTTCCCTTGCGGTTGCAGACACATTAGTTGCTGTCCTCATGCGGGGGCAGACGCGTGAGCCTTGATAGGAATGTGGGTACACTGCCCGAGCAGATTGCTTATCAGGCCTAGCAAGAGGCCATTCATTGTTCGCGTTCCCATTCCAATGACCCTAAAACAACTTCCCTTGCGGGTGCAGACACATTGGTTGTTGTCCTCATGCTGGGGCAGATGCGTGGGCCTTGTTAGGAATGTGGTTACGCTGGCCGTTGGAGCATGGCGGCCCTACACCGTCAAAGTTTCAGGTGGACATGCTTAGTTTTCTGTTTGAACACTTGTAGTAGCAGAAGCTCATCACAAGGCGAGTGCATGTTCGGCAACTCATGGGTAAAATTTGCCACACTCGCACAGATTGCGGTCAAGTCTCCTTGAGGCAGCAGTAGTGGGACCCCCTCGGAGTGAAGATGTAGCCCGAGTCGGCGAGGCGAAGCGTAGTTTCGAGGGCCAGGAGAGCATAAGCCATGGCTAGGTTTGAGTAACCCGCACAGGGCGAGGTGAAGTCTGCAGGCCAACATGGTGAAAGGGTACCTAGGTCTTTGCCAACAGGAGGAGTAGACCTATCAGCGTGTTCGGTAGCATCACTGAAAAGCTACCAAGAAGACGGTTGAGCCTTGAGGTAAGATGGTACATGGGGCGGACCTCTGCGAAGCACCACACACATTTCTTCAAGGGCCCTTATTTCACAAATCAACGACATAGCCATTGCGCGGTTTGAGTAATCTCAACATTGGAGGGGTGAAGTTCAGGCACGCCGACAATGGTGAAATGGTTCCATCCCCATAAATGGACACCAACATAGGCAAGACCCGGGTTGACCAGGTGAGCCCAAAAACTGGTGGAGAAGGGGATGGCGCGGGACACATACGCACATTCACATGAAGACCATTGTCGAGGTCGACAATGGATTGAGTGGGGGAGCCTATGACGGTCTGACATAGGCTTAGCCTTGCCTACACTTGGCAGGCTTACGTTAGGGACATGCCTGTCATTTTTGCCTGTAAGATTTTTGGGAGAATTGATGTCATCTTCAGGCAGACCACCAAAAGCTTAACGTACTCTTTGAGGAGGGGTGGTCGACCTCCTTGGGTGCCTAACCTTGGCACTCCTAGACCATCATCCCCTTGCGGGGTGGCCTTGGTTAACGGCTAGCATGGCTACCAGGGTTCCTCATGGTCGCACACTTGCTCATGGGGACAGCGTTGAACCGGCACTGCGCTGCCGATACTCAAGGGAGGCTTGGCATGCGGGTTTGGCTCAAGCATGTCCCTTCACCACGCCAGTCCCTTGCCCAAGCTAAGTGAGCTACCCCGTTGCCCTTGGCGCACGGGTGTGTTCTGGCCCAAGCGGTTGCCTATCATCATGGCACACAAGTGCCTGTCATCATCGGCTTACAAGAGACCCATCACATCGGTGCCAAGTCACCTCATCGGCGCATGGTCGCCTTCCATTATGGTTGTCCCCCTTTAGCACGTAAGTGGCGCCTCCCATGGACCGGTCTGAGCCAGGAGAGTGCCCCGACCATTGGACTTGAGGTCATGGTCCAGTGCTACTGACTTTGGTGGAGCCATCCCATCGGGCAACTCCTAGCCCCTATGTGTTACAAAGGCTTGTTTTGGCCTGCCTTGGCCAGGATGCCGCACGGGTTCTTCCGCTGTAGAACTACCCCCGTTACACTAAGGCACCCTCCTGGTCAGCTCGGCACCTCACAACCAAAGCCTACGGGCCACATTACTGCTTAAAGACCCAGTCGCATCTTCGGAACGGGCAAAGTCAAAAAAGAGTGGACTATGAGTCGCTCCCAAAGCCTACGGGCCACATTATTGCTTAAGACCCAGTTGCTTCTTTAGCATGGGCAAAATCAGCAAAAGTGGACTATAAGTTGCCCCCCATAGCCTAAGGGCTACACTACTGAACTAGCGGAGACCTCCTCACCTTATAGGCAACTCGCTACTTGCAGGCAGCTCGCCACATACAGACGACTCCCAAGGCCTAAAGGAATTGGATCGACACTTACTAGCTCGTCTACTTACAGGCCAAAAGAAGAATACTCCCTCTAGTGAAATTGTGACACGTGGCACCTCGTGACAACTAGGTGACACCCAGGCAACAACTTACCAAGTTGGTGTCCCACCTGGGCACCGGCCTGGCATGCAGCCTGAACGCGGCCTGGTGTGCGGCCTGCGCGACCTGCCCTACCTGGGTCAGCCTAGCATATGATCCGACCTGGATCAGCCCGGCACATGATCCGACCTAGATCAGCCTGGCACACGACCCAACTTGGTCGACCTGGAAACCCATAAGATGTGCCCACCGATAAACTCGACATGCATATCCCATGATCTGTGGAGGCCGGCCCACGTTCCAAAAGTTGGTCAACGTGCACGGCGGCTCCAAGGAGCTCAGTAGCTCACCTAGGAGCTCGCCATCCCTCCAAGGAGCTCGCCATCTCTCCAAGGAGCTCGCCAAGGAGCTCGGCAGCTCACCAAGGAGCTAGGCAGCTCTCCAAGGAGCTCGCTAAGGAGCTTGACAACTCTCCAAGGAGCTCGCCAAGGAGCTCGTCAGCTCACCAAGGAGCTCACCAGGGAGCTCATCACTAGGTAGCTCACCACCAGGGAGCTCATCACCAAGTAGCTCACCACCAGGGAGCTCGTCACCAGATAGCTCACCACCAGGGAGCTCATCACCAGGTAACTCTCCACCAGGGAGCTCGTCACCAGGTAGCTCACCACCAGGGAGCTCGTCACCAGGTGGCTCATCACCAGGGAGCTCATTACCGAGTAGCTCACCACCAGGGAGCTCGTCACCAGGTAGCTCACCACTAGGGAGCTCATCACCAGGTAGCTCTCCACCAGGGAGCTCGTCACCAAGTAGCTCTCCACCAGGGAGCTCGTCACCAAGTAGCTCATCACCAGGCAGTTCGCCACCAGGGAGCTCCATCATCCTCTGAGTCACAAGTCACCTGGGAGCAGGTCAAATGACAAGGTACTTAGCCAAAAAATTGATACATCACAAAAAATTGTTACGTGACCAAAAACGGTTACATCACCTATCATCTAATTTTGGTATGATTGATAGTAACCACCTCACATTAAGTTGGTTATGGATTCAGGGCCCATACTCAATCAAGCAATAAAAAGGGAATAAAAAAAAAAGAAATAGAAGCAAGGGATAGAAATTTCTGAAGACCTTTTGCATTGGTATATGTTACAGCACAACTCCATAATCAACAATACTGAGAAGAACGATGGACTTTCACTGAAATGGGATTCAGTCAGTGGCTTTAGTCAGGGCAAATTCATGCCCACACCATTCTAACAGCCTTTTTCGACTTTGCATTGGGAATATCTCCCCATTAATAAAGCATGTTAGAAGACAGTAAAGTGTGCCTAAACAGAGTTTGCCCTGATTGAAACCGAACTTGTTAGATAGTCTACTGAAACCCAGGCAAGGCAAAGGATAGGGGGAGCGAGGGGATAAAAGATTCAAGAATGAGCTGGGGGATGGCAAGGGAAATGGAGAAGGTAAAAGGGCAGGACCATTTGTTCGTGGCGAAGGGAACACATGTAGCGGAGGGGTAGGAAATAAGCCTGATGAGAATGCCTGAGCTTGACCTTGTGCTTGAACTTGAGGTTGGGGTGCAACACGAGGTTAGATTGGGCTGTCTTGGACCCAAATCTATGATAGGAACTTGATTCCATTTTATTACTCTTATCATGCAATGCTTTTGTCTTACTAGACCTTAGATCTTTTATCCATGGAGAAGGAGAGATTGGATGAGTTTTTTCCTCGGGAAGTTCTGGAGAACTACCTCCGAAACTTAGAATTTGGTACAAGTTCATCCAAAGCTAGTACATTGAATTCTGATTCTCGAACCAATCATAGAGTAGTCTCCCATTGACAGGAATTTGTTTAGCTGATAAAAACTCGAACAATAAAGCGATTACACACCTTCTCTCCTTTCAGAGTTCCAAAGCTTTCAAAAAGGAAGGACATAAACAAACTCTTTGAATCGAGTCTTGCTTTTAGAGGCGGAGCTCTTAAATCCACCCTACGACTGCTCTTGTTTTTTGGTTTTACCGCGTCGGTGTTGGGTGAATTTGGGTTTCTCCAGCACATTGTTGTCGGTCTCTGATCCCGTTTTGTCCTTAGGATTTGACAAGAGAAGTATGCTGCTCGTTGGTTGATGGCGAAGTGAGGTTATAAGCTGTGTATCCGTTCATTTGATTTAGCTAAGTGTTTGGTTTTGAATGAGTTCTGCATTTAGATGCCTTTGCCTAAACTTAGGGTTTGTGTTACTTGGCTAAGATTTTAGCTCGAAGAGAATGTTACTTGGTTTAGTACGGCATTTTGGACGGACTGGATTTGTTCTGCCATTTGCTCTACTGAGATACTGGCGCTGGGTACCTTGGGTAGTTTCACTAGATCCAGCGCATGGTTAGGGACCTTCATGTACACGATGGAGAATGGGGATCTGCCTGTAGAACTATGCACTGCATTGTTATAGGCGAACTCAGCCTGGGCTATGGCGAAGTCCCACTGTTTCGGTCATTCCCGACATATGCTGTGAATTAAATTCCCTAAGGTTCGATTTACCACTTCTGTTTGTCCATCTGTCTGCAGATGGGCTGCACTACTGAAATTAAGTGATGAATCAAACAACCTCCACAGGGTCATCCAAAAGTGACTGAGGAACCGTGTGTCACGATCTGAAGTGATGGTCTAGGGTACCCCATGTAAGCGAACAATCTCTCTGAAAAATAATTTGGCTGTTGCGGATGCATCTGCTGTTTTCTTGCATGGGAGGAAGTGAGCCATTTTTGAGAACCTATCAACCACCACGAAGACGGAGTCCATGTTCCTCTGGGTCTTTGGCAAGCCTAGCACAAAATCCATGGACAAGTCTTCCCATATAGCAGTAAGAACGGGTAGGGGCATGTAGAGACCTGTGTTCTGGGTTTGTCCCTTAGTTGTCTGACAAACATAGCACCTGCTTACGATGGTAGACACGCCCCTTCTCAATTTCGGCCAGTAATATCGCCCCTTAACAACTTCTATTGTTTTGTCCCTTCCCAAGTGTCCTGCTAGTCCACCCCCATGCAAATCCCTGATGATCTTTTCGCGGAGGGAGGTGCAAGGGATACACAACTGCTCCCCTTTCATAAGGAACCCGTCATAAATAAAGAAGTCTTCTGCTGACTGCTTATTCACACATTTCTTCCATACCTGTTGGAAGTCTTCATCTTGGGCATATAAATCTTTTAGGCACTCAAAACCCACAATCTCAACGCTGAGGGTCTTGATTAGAGCTATTCGCCTACTAAGTGCATCAGCCACTTTATTCTGCTGTCCTGTCTTATACACAATTTTATATGGGAACTTGTCTAGAAAAGCAGACCATCTGGCATGTAAATCAATTCTTAATTGCTTTTGCCCACTAAGATATTTTAGGGCCTGGTGGTCAGTATAGAGAACAAATTCTTTTGCAATTAAATAGTGTTCCCATGTTTTCAAGGCTCTTATCACAACATAAACTCCTTGTCATAAGTAGACCACTTTCTCCTAGCTTCACATAAATTTTCACTAAAGAAGGCAATGGGTCTTTTCTCTTGGGACAACACAGCCCCTATGCCAACTCCACTGGCGTCACATTCAACTTCAAATAATTTATTGAAATCTGGTAAGGCAAGAACAGGAGCAGTACATAACTTTTCTTTTATGAGAGCAAAACTTTGCTCTTGTTCTTCTCCCCATTGAAATTTCCCCTTCTTCAAGCATTCAGTAATGAGAGCCATGATACTACTAAAATTCTTAATAAAACGCCTATAGAAGGTTGCCAACCCATGAAATCGCCTGACATCTGTGACAGTGGATGGGGTTGGCCACTCTCTAATGGCTTTCACCTTTTCCTCATCTACTTTCACACCATCATTGCTTATAATAAATCCCAGGAATAATATATTATCATTCATAAAGATGCATTTCTTCAAATTAGCATATAATTTATTTCCCTCAATGTTTTTAGGACCTCCCTAATATGTCCCACATGCTCAGTGATAGATTTGCTGTATATCAAAATATCATCAAAATAGACTACCACAAATTTACCAATGAAGGGGCGCAATACCTGGTTCATCAGCCTCATGAAAGTGTTGGGTGCGTTGGTTAGTCCAAAGGGCATGACCAACCACTCGAACAAGCCATCTCTAGTCTTGAAGGTTGTCTTCCATTCATCTCCGAGACAGATCCTGATTTGATGATATCCACTCCTGAGATCTATTTTTGAGAAAACTACAGCTCCGCTTAGTTGGTCCAGCATGTCATCCAGCCTAGGAATGGGGAATTTGTACCAATGGTGATCTTGTTAATGGCCCTGCTGTCGACACACATTCTCCAACTGCCATCCTTCTTAGGTGTTAATAAGGCAGGTACTGCACAAGGACTCATGCTGATTTGAATGTGCCCCTTTTTCAATAATTCTTCTACATTTTCTCGTAAAATTTCATTCTCCTTAGGACTCATCCTGTAATGTGGGAGGTTAGGTAGACTAGCACCTAGAACAAAATCAATATGGTGCTGTATATCTCTCATGGGAGGGAGCTCATTTGATAACTCCTCTGGAACTACATCATTAAATTCATTCAGTAGTCCCTGTATTTCAGCTGGAATTGTATTTTCATCATTAACATCTTCTCCTTTTACTACTAACAAATGTATCTCATGAGTATCCTTACATTCTTTAACAAATTCAGCATGATGATGGGTGATGGGTGATGGTAAGGAAATTTTTCTCATGTGCCTTTGGAGTATTTGTAATACTTTTTTCTGCTATGGTAACAAAGTATAACGTGTACCTTCTTTTTCAAGTTGGTAGGTATTCTTCCTACCCATGTGCCTTGCATCTGTATCAAATTGCCAAGGCCTCCCTTGCAGCGTTCTTCCACTCGTACGCCGCCTCCTTCCTTGATCCACCCAATTGTGTATGGGTTGGGATTTTTTCAGAAATCAGCTGTAATTGTTAGATGACATCCCTGCAAATAATATTTTCCTGACTACCACTGTCAATAATTAAATTAAATAATTTTCCCTTGACAGTACATCTGATACGAAATAATCTGTGCCTTTGAGAAGTATCCTTATTTCTCTAGGACAACATTAATTTTCTTACCACACAAGTATACTCCTCATGTTCATATGGACCCTCTTCATCCTCCCCATCAGGTCCACAATATACTTCTTCCTCAATATCTTCTTCCTCTTCCCTTTCTACCATATTAACTACCTTCCTCCTGGGGCAGTCATTGGATCTATGTCCAACCTCATTACATTTAAAACATTTAATAGGATCAGGCCTTGCATAAGGGTTACTGGGTTTAGGAGGGTTGGAAGGATTACCTTGAGTATGTCCTCCTGTAGTAGCCTTACCGGCGTCACTTGTACTTGCCGGGTGAGAAGGTGGTACTGCTGGAACTGATTTATTCCTGTCGACAGTTGCCGGTCTGTTGTCGCTCTTGCTGTACCGGCGATAATTGTCACTGCGTGCCTTGTCCTGGAACATTAATTCTGCTTTCAAGACTAGGTTCCTTGCTTCCTGCACATTGAGAACCATCTATACACCAATTTTATCTCTGATAGACGGTCTTAAACCGCTTAGATAACGGACTGCCTACTGGTTATCACTTTCAGATAATTGATTTCTTTCAGCTAATCTCAAAAATTCAGATGTATATTCATTAACACTACGAGAACCCTGTGCACACCTCTGATAAGATTCAAACATATATTGTTCATAGTCAGGGGGTAAAAATCTACATCTGATTAATTGTTTCATGCGCCTCCAGGTTCGAACAGGACCCCTTCATTCTCTCATCTGGGTCTCTCTCATCCGTTCCCACCAAACAGATGCGCCTCCCTTTAATCGGAAAGCTACTAATTTTACCCTTCGTTCCTCTGGTATTTCCATGTAATCAAAGAACCTATCGACTTCTGTGATCCAATCCAGAAGTCCCTCTATACCAAGATCTCCACTAAAAGTAGGAATATCTACCTTGAGTTTAAATTCATCATTATTCCTACGGGGGTTGAAATTACCTTGATTGTGCCAATTTCTACCGTTTCTGTCGTTGCCGGGAAGAGCTGGAGCACCATTAAATTTGAAATCGTCATCATTGTTGTTGACAAGAACTGGGTGTCGGGACGCAGTAGCGACGGGTGGTCTGTCGTGGTTGTCTCCTGCGATCTGCTGTGGATGTTCCCGGATTCGTGGGACAACCTCCCGTAACAAGGTTTGCAGTTGTTCAATCACCTCTGCCAACTGTAGTTCGATGTTACGTGTGGCTATACGCTGCTCTTCGATTGCTCTCCAAACAGCTGGGAACCCCTGATCTCCGTCACGGGGTGGGTTGCGACTGCTACCGTCTGGGTTGGACATGACTGGGCGAATTCCCTGCTCTGATACCACCTGACGCAGCGTGGAAGCAATGAGAACAGAAGCTGGCTATGCAAGCACCGGGCGTCCGCTAGCACCTAGCGAAAAACACCGATTTCTCTAGGAGAGAGAAAAAGGTGGCGAAAATATGAAGAAGAGAAATTGAAGAAATTCTAAAAATTTGAAGTATGAATTGATTAATAATTATGGGAAATAACAGTATTTATAATACATTGAGAAATTATAAAAGAACTAGGAAAAGGAATTAGATTTGATCTAACACATCTCAAACTTGTAGATAGGATCGAACTCTGCTTGACTTGATCTCCCCCGTCCGATCTCCCTTGATCTTATCCATGCATGAATCTTGGATTATCTAGAATTCTTGAATTCTTGATGAGCCTTGGATTCTTTGAATTCTTGATTTATCTTGGAATCTTGTCCTTATCCTAGGAGCTGCCGCCCCTAGGGTGAGATGGGCCTTGGGATGGTGTAGACTTCTTGTGACCGGAGGAGAAGATCACAGCTCACAAGGTCAATTTGTGGGCGATTGGGAAATCGGGCTCATTACTGGTCAGTTCAAATTCCGAAATTCTCTTCAGCTGCACATTCGTGCTTCTCTGAATTTGTCATAATTTTTAAACTCATGGCTTCTAATAGGTGCTTCTGTTTCTACATATTGTGGTAAATATAAACTAATAAGTCGAACCGAATTGAAATAGATACAATTACTTTAGAGGAATTCGTTGCCCATGCATCGAGTTTCAAGTAAGGAAATTGTGTAGACTTCTTGTGACCGGAGGAGAAGATCACAGCTCACAAGGTCAATTTGTGGGCGATTGGGAAATCGGGCTCATTACTGGTCAGTTCAAATTCCGAAATTCTCTTCAGCTGCACATTCGTGCTTCTCTGAATTTGTCATAATTTTTAAACTCATGGCTTCTAATAGGTGCTTCTGTTTCTACATATTGTGGTAAATATAAACTAATAAGTCGAACCGAATTGAAATAGATACAGTTTAGTTAACCAAAGGATAATTCTTTCATGGAGTTAAACTGGCCACTTATTCTTCTTTTTTCTTTTTAATTGCATGTTAATGTTAATCTTATAACTTTTCATTGTCTGCAAGGATCCGACGTTTAGGTACATCATTACCTGCTGTGACAGGATATCACTCTTCTTTTTTCGTGTAAATATGCAGAGCCTGTCTTGTCACACAAATGCAATTGAATGTGTAGCTTTTGATTCAGTAGAGGTTTTGGTGGTTTCTGGAGCTTCTATTGGTGCAATAAAGCCGTGGGATTTGGAAGAAGCAAATAGTAAGTCTATTCTTTTCACCCCATTGATTGTTTAAGTTGAAAAACACTAACTAAATAGTTTAAGTAGTTTAAGTACCAAGATATGGCACCTGAAAATTGGAACTCATGACACATGCACTGTAATAGAATGCATCAGTTAATGACTCAAGGAAGCATATAATTGAAATAATCCTGTTGTTTGGTCTCAGTTGGGCTTGGGAACCTAATTGCTTGCATCCCAAATCTGACTTATTAATTTTGTTGATTAGGACCTTCACATAACAATTCCTTCACTTTTTAAACTAAAGCTTGTATTTGGAGATTTTTTGGCATTTTCTAATTTGTTTTATGATTCTTGTTGAAGTGTAGTTGTTCGCACCCTTACTGGACATAGAATCAATTGCACCGTCGTTGAATTCCATCCATTTGGTGAGTTCTTTGCATCTGGTTATTTGGATGTTAATCTAAAGATTTGAGACATCAGAAAGAAGGGATGCATTCACACATACAAGGGCCATACTCAGGGAATCAGTACCATTAGATTCACTCTTGATGGCCGCTAGGTTGTTTCTGGTGGTCAATACAGGGCCAGGGGTGCGTGTAGACTTCGGAGAGAGTAGGGACACGTGAAAAGCATGCATGCCAAGGCATCGATGCGATCGAAGCAAGACCGTTCAACAATTGAACCCAACATTTTAGGTGGGCCACTGCATCTAAAGGTTGGTTAATACTGTAATAGATGCTCTCATTGCTGGGCTTCTCTACTCCAGAAGGTTCTGTGACAACACACTCTGTTCCGAATTGCAGTATTGGAGATTAAGAGGTGAGAAATTCATCGAACTCTCTCAACTTTTCATATTAGTTCTCTTCTTTTTTTAGATGCTTTTGCCTTTGAATTTTGGTCTTTATTCGATAAGTGACGATTCCTGTTGTCATTTCCTCCTTTCTTCTCTTGTTTCTTTTTCTGCTCAAATTCTCTCTCTTATTATTAGTTTCATTCCTTTATGTTCAAGGCCACTTCATATTTGGGGTTCCTCTGCACTTCTTTAAGGAGAGAACGATCTCACTTATTGTTTCCACAACTAGTTCTATAACTTCTTTCCAGTTTCAGTGTTGCCGCAAGTATCAAAGACTTGACTGTACTTTTGAGAGTTTATTTGTTCCTCTGTTAAGTGTGAAGGATTGCCAAATGAAATTCTGAATAGTAAACCTTCAGTAGTGTTAAAGAAGCTTTCTAATTTTCAAATCTAATTTCATGTATGGCTCATGGCTGGTGACAATGAGTCAATGACTCGGTGAGAGTACTGATTTCTGTTAGACAAAAAAAAACTGCATGCACAGAGAGAGATGGGTGTTACCCAGAGGATTGGTCATGCATCGTACAACAAAGGCTCTGGGCCTAGCGTACTGAAGGAGATAATGTATGGGATGGCACTGGGCCTGATTGCTGGAGGCTTTTGGAAGATGCACCATTGGAGCTATCGGAAGAGAACCAAGGAATTCTATGACCTGCTTGAGAAAGGTGACATCAGCGTCGTGGTTGAAGATGAGTAGCCGAGTTGATGGAATGGAATATTAGGATTAATAAAGTATATAGGGTCTGTTAGGTTGTAGATGTTTCTTTTTCATTCTGTTACTGTAGTGTTGTGTTGGTTAGCCAGATCACATGCAGATGTAGATTGGGATTTTTTTTAATGGGTATTAAAGCAAAATATCCGTTAGAGGTGGGAGTACAATCACTTGTCTAATCACACTTGCCTATCACACAACCCCCCACCAACACACCTAATACAAATATACGAGAAACATAAGAAGCATTTGAATGAGATATCTTAGATTGATCAGCTGAAGCAAATTAATTAAAGATGTATCACATCGATTATATAAAATCTGACTTAACAATTTCATTTACATGACTACTCAAAGCAGACTTATCTCCATTATTGAAATTTTGTTATTCCTTACTGCCCACATGTAAGATAGCTCTAGGCTCTAAGCCATATTAGATATTAGAGTGACAGAAAATGCATTAGAGAAGAGACTTTTCTTCGGTTCTTCCTGCCTGCTCACAGACAGGACAAGACGTTTCAGTAAGTAAGACAGTAACCAAACCTTTCCTAACCAAAATTCACCTACAACTAATCAAACCCTTCACAACTCTCCAGATAAAGAGCATAAAACGGGGTGGGCCTGGAAGTAGAACAGGAAGCTTCCAAATATTGCCCATCAAATCCCGAATGTCACTGCACAACAAATTTTTAAATCCAACCCACTCCAAATAACAGAAATCGGGCGAATTGATTTTTTTTTTTTTCCGGTTTAGGGCTCTTCCACTCCTTGATACACCTATCATATAAGCGAATTGGAGGGACCCAGAACGATACGTATCGGGGCCGTGTCAATACTTTGGGCCAGTTATTAGTTCTATCCATACAATCTAACTTGTCGGAAAAGGAAAAACTCCTTTCTGGAGTCCACTAATAGGGAGAGGACTATCGAGGATTTGGTTTTCTTCAAGATGGATGACTTCAAAAACAGACAAATTGCTGAAATTTAGTTGAAAACAGGATGATAAATGTTAGGATTACAATGGATTACAATTAGGATTGAACTCTGTTGTAATTGTAATTGAATCAGAGTCTCCGATCCTTGTATACGTAGGAGATATCGAGTGTATATATTTGGGTATTGTTAGTGAATAAAATACGATAGTAGAAACCAGAGAAGCTCTGGTTTTACATGGTATCAGAGCCAGGGCACTCTAGAGATCAACGACAACAGCAACGATCGTTCAGCGGCGGCACTTCGGACCAGTGATCAGCGGCGACTTCGAACCAGTGATCAACGGCGACTTTGGATCAGCGATCAGCGGCGACAACGTTCTGCGTTATGGTTTTTAGTCTGGCGCTGTGTTTTCGGACAAGCGGCGGCACTTCAGTGATTATCGTCTTCTTCGGTGAACAGCGACAACACTTCTTCTAGTTTCAGACCAGTGATCAACTGCATTGTGTTTTTTAGTCCAGCGCTGTGTTTTCGGACCGGCGGCGGCACTTCGGTGATCATCGTCTCCTTCGGAGAACAGCGGCAACACTTCTTCTGGTTTCTGAAGTATCACCGTTCATCGTCTTCTTCGGTGAACAGCGGCGACACTTCGGATCAATGATCAGCGGCAACGTTCTGCACTGTGCTTTTCAGTCCGGCGTTGTGTTTTCGGACCAGCGGCGGCACTTCGGTGATCATTGTCTCTTTCGGTGAACAGCGGCGGCACTTCTTCGGTGATCAGCGGCAATTCGGACCAGTGATCAGCGACAGCAACGTTTTGCGCTGTGCTTTTCAGTCCGACGCTGTGTTTTTCGGACCAGCGGCGGCACTTCGGTCATCAATGTCTCCTTCGGTGAACAACGACGACACTTCTTCTGGTTTCTGAAGTATCACTATTCATCGTCTCTTTCGGTGAACAGCAGCGGCACTTTGGACCAGTGATCAGCAGCGTGAGCTGTGTTTTTCACAGACCAAATCAGTGCGGCACTGTGATTTTTCGCAGAGTTCTTCCGACGAATCAACGTTCTGTGGCAGTTTCTCTTCAGCGGCACCAACACTATACTCAAAATGGCTGAAAACAAGGATCAGGGCGGCAGTCAATGTCCAAGGAACGTGATCTCACCCTACCTTCTATCAACCAATGACGATTTAGGGAGCGTTATCACACAGATCCAACTTAGAGGTGACAACTATGATGAATGGACTCGAGCAATAAGAACGTTGCAAAGAAATTCAGCTTTATCGATGGATCAGTGAAACAACCTTCGGAAGATTAAGTGGAATTAGAAGATTGGTGGATGGTGAATTCCATGCTTGTGTCATGGATTCTGAATACGATTGAACCAAATTTATGTTTAACCATAATGTACACAGAGATTGCGAAGACACTATGGGACGACATAAAGGAGCGATTTTCCATTGCTAATGGACCACGAGTCCAACAACTCAAATCCGAGCTAGCGAATTGCAAACAAAGAGATATGACGATTCTGAATTACTATGGCAAACTCAAGATGATATGGGAAGAATTGGGAAATTATGAGCAATATCCCACTTGTCAATGTGGCAAGTGCAGCTACGACATAAGCAGGGCGTGGGATAAGAAGTGAGATGAAGGGAAACTTCATCAATTTTTGATGGGGCTAGATGACACGGTCTATGGAGGTGTGCGTTTGCATATACTGAGTACGGAACCCTTGCCAAATTTGAATCGAGCCTATGCCATAGTGGTTCAAGAAGAGCAAGTTCAGAGTATGACGCACGCAAAGGAAGAGAAAGCTGAAGCTGTGGCCTTCGCAGCCCACACAGGAAAGAGGCAAAGCGAAGGCAGAGACAAGAACACAGTATGTACTCACTGCAACAAGACAGGCCACGATGTAGAGTCTTGTTCCAACTGATCGACTACCCTGAATGGTGGGGTGATCGGCCGAAAAATAATACCCGTGGAACAGTCCGAGGGCGTGGTGGATAGAAACAACGAACAAGGGCAGGAGGAAAATGTTGTGACAACCAAGCTAAGGCCAATATAGCCAAAGCCTCTGCGCAACGCAATACGTCTCATGGAGAACCAATCGATGCAGCCAAGACCGGATTAAATGGACTGAGCAGTGAGTAGTGGAACATGTTACTTAACCTTTTGAACACACAGAAAGAAGGGAGTCAACAACTAAGTGGTAAGCAAAAATTGTCAGAATGGATAATAGACAAAGGGGCCTCTCATCATATGACAAGAAACATTGAGTCGATGAGAGACATAAAGAATATCATTCCGTGCTCTATCGGGTTGCTAAACAGGAAAGCGATGATAGCAGAAAAAGAATGCACAATTGCACTGGACGATCACCTGAAACTGACTAGTGTTTTATATGTGCCTAGTTTGAATTGCAATTTACTTTCTGTATCTCAATTAATTAAGGAATCGAATTGTATCGTCCAGTTCACTAACAAATTCTGTGTGATACATGACTACACTACGAGAATGCTGATTGGAGTGGGTGAGCAGCGAGAGGGACTCTATTATTTCTGGAGCATTGCATCAACAAGAGCAATGAAGACTATAGAGAGCAGAACGTCGGATATTTGGCATCAAAGGTTGGGGCATCCTTCTTATAGAATTATTAAATTGCTACATTTTCGTACTAAGCATACTGACAATATTAAGGGTTGTGATGTATGCTTCCGAGCTAAACAATGTCGGGAAGAGTTTGTTCTTAATAATAATAAAGCATCCGATATTTTTGAGTTAATTCATTGTGATTTGTGGGGTCCTTATAAAACCGCAGCTTCTTGTGGCACACATTATTTCTTGACCATAGTGGATGATTTTTCTAGAGGCGTTTGGATTTATCTTTTGATTGATAAAAAGTAAGTGGGACGAGTCCTTCGAATTTTTTTTTGCTATGGTTCTAAGGCAATTTAACAAACCTGTCAAGGTGATCCGTACTGACAATGGGACTGAGTTTGTCTGCTTGGCTGGTTATTTTGCTGAAAGTGGCATTATTCATCAAACCACTTGTGTCGGGACCTCTCAACAAAACGGGAGGGTTGAACACAAGCACCGCCACATACTCAATGTTGCCCGAGCCTTGCGCTTTCAAGCTAACTTGCCTATTGATTTTTGGGGGGAATGTGTCTTGACCGCATGTTATCTGATCAATCTGACACTGTCCATTCTGTTAAAGGGAAAGACTTCCTATGAAATGTTATTTGGGTGACTTCCTTCTTATGATAATGTGCGAGTCTTTGGTTGCTTAGCATATGCGCACAATCCTAGTCATGGAGGGGATAAATTTGTTAGTCGAAGCAGACGGTGTGTTTTTGTCGGGTATCCTTTTGGGAAGAAATGATGGAGCTTATATGATTTGGAGTCCGGCATGTTCTTTGCTTCTAGAGATATTACTTTCTTTGAGCATGAATTCCCGTATGCACACAAAGAGGATGCACGGCCGAACAAAGCACAAGATTGTGGAATAAGTGGGACAGATAAGGTGTTGGTACCATTCACTTCTTCACCTGGACTTGCAAATGGCAAGACAGAGACTAACCAACAAGATGAACTCGCAGAAGGAGTCCGTGTAGAAGAAGGAACCCACGCAGACCCGAATACCAATGCACCCATGCATCATTCTAACGTCACCACAGAAAATGCAAGCGAAGACAAACCTGACGTCAGGGGGGGTGGCAGTGTTGAGCAACAACAACACTCTGATGCTCATTTGGGGCATGGGCATCGACAAAAACAGTAGTCCACAAGGTTAAGAGATTATGTGCTTCACACCACACAGTGTTTGAGTCCCTCTCCGCGTCCCTTTGCAAGTTCACTCGGCCAATCACATTCTGCAGGTAGTCCTTACCCCATAGATAACTATGTGAACTGTAACAAATTTTCTTGTCGACATCGTGCTTTCTTGGCAGCTATCACTGCAGGAATTGAACCCACTTCTTTTGCTGAAGCCGTAAAGGATGAAAAATGGAGGGATGCTATGCTGAAAGAAATACAAGCACTTGAAAATAATTAGACATGGACTGTGGATCCTTTGCCATCCAAAAAACGAGCCATAGGATGCAAATGGGTTTATCGAATCAAGTATAACGCTGATGGGACAGTGGAAAGATATAAAGCTCGTCTCGTGGTTTTTGGGAACAAGCAAGTTGAGGGAATTGATTATAATGAAACTTTTGCCCAGTTGCAAAAATGGTTACTGTCCGTACCTTTTTTGCAGTCGCAACAACTAGAAATTGGGAGTTTCATCAAATGGACGTACATAACGCATTCTTGCATGGTGATCTACATGAGGAAGTCTACATGCGAATGCCTTCGAGTTTTCAGTCAGATAAACCAGGTATGGTGTGTAGGTTGCGAAAATCTCTGTATGGCTTGAAACAAGCATCGAGATGTTGATTTGCTAAATTAACCGCAACCTTGAAGATATATGGGTTTCAAAAATCATGTTCAGATTACTCCCTCTTCACCTTTCGTCGAGACAGGGTGCATGTGCTTGTTCTCGTGTATGTGGACGACATTATCGTGTTAGGTAATGATCGTATGGCAATTCAAGTCTTCAAGAAATATTTGAGTGACTGTTTCCATATGAAAGACTTGGGACCATTGAAATATTTTTTGGGCATTGAAGTTGCCCGAAACTCAACAGGAATTTTTCTGTCTCAATGTAAGCATGCTTTGGATATTACCTCTGAAGTTGGATTACTTGGTGCAAAACCTGCTCATTTTCCTTTGGAGCAGAATCACAATCTCGCATTGACAGATGAGCCTCTCTTATTTAATCTTGAGCGATACTGGCACTTGGTGGACAGGCTTATTTATCTCTTAGCAACTCGTTCAGAGTTGTCTTATTGTGTGCATGTTCTGTCCCAATTTATGCAGCAACCGCAAGAAAGACATTGGGAGGCTGCATTGCGAGTGGTGCGCTACTTAAAAGGAAATCCTGGTTCAAGAATTCTCTTGCGTTCAGATTGTGACTTACAGTTATATACATGGTGTGATTCAGACTGGGCGAGCTGTCCTTTGTCCTGACGTTCTCTGACTGGATGGTTTATTTTGCTTGAAAAACTAAGAAGCAACACACTGTGGCTCATTCTTCAGCGGAAGCAGAGTATCGTTCTATGGCCACGGCCACGTGTGAATTAAAATGGCTGAAGGGATTGTTATTGGCTCTTGGAGTTACGCATTCAAACCCAATGCGATTATATTGTGATAGTCAGGCAGCCTTGCATATTGCAGCAAACCCAGTGTTTCATGAGCGTACGAAACATATTGAAGTTGATTGCCATTTTGTATGTGATGAGATTCAAAATGGTTGCATTCATCCTGCTTATGTGTCGACTACCGTTCAACTGGCTGACATTTTTACAAAGGCATTGGGTTGCAAAGAATTTGAGTACTTTCTCCGCAAATTGGGTATTCACAATCTGCATGCTCCAATTTGAGGGGGGTGTTAGGATTACAATGGATTACAATTAGGATTGAGCTCTGTTGTAATTGTAATTGAATCAGGAGTGTACGATCCTTGTATACGTAGGAGACTCGTGTATATATTTGGGTATTATTAGTGAATAAAATAAGATAGTAGAAACCAAAGAAGCTCTGGTTTTACTATAAAAATAATGAAAGTAAATTTCGACGGTGCATGTACGTCAAGTAACATTTGCCTTGATATCAATAAAAATAATATTTTTTATATAATAATTTAAATGAGATTTTCTTTTTAAATATTAAATAAGGGCATTTATCTTCCTCATTTGTATTGAGTGGCTTATCTATTAACATTTGCCATCGACAACTCTAAGTTAAGTGACGACCTTTTAGCTGGATTAGGACTTTCAATCCATCATCCATGTGTGCCATCAAGAACGGAACAAAAGCAGATTCCTCTAATCCAACTGGTTTGAACTCGAACTGCTTCAGCAGCGAATCTAAACAAAAGCCATCTCTTTCCTCAGGCACACACTGTGTCCGGCTTGAAACACCGGGAACTTGAGGCGCCGCTTGGACCCAAGACACAACGCTCGTTTAATCTTCAACAACGAAGATGGGAGTGGATGCATGCTTGGCGCTTATCTTGGAGGCTATGTGAAAAGCTCTGGCCAGAACCGAAACATGAAGCGAAGAATCCAAGCAACCAGGATCAATTCTTAGCGATACCATGCACACCGTGTCGAAGGCGAACCTCCTTAACAAGTCCTGCAGGTCTACTACTTGGCCGATTTCCATTGCAGACGCAAATACTGACACCAAGTGATCTGTCACTACTCCCTCCAACGTCTTCCCAACGAATTCCCGCAGCGACATGGTACTGAACTCATGGCTTGCTAACTTGCGCTAGGCGCACCAGATCAACAAGTTGAATATACCACAACCGAGCAAGTCTCTCAGGATGTCGGTGAAGGGTTTGTCATGATGACTGTCCATTTTGCACCAGAACGGATTAGCACGATTGTTTGCATAGATCAAGCACCCAATTTGATGGTAGGTTGGTAGGCCATCACCGGAGGACTTACACAGAGGCAGAGGAAGACGATCAACAGTGACATTGCTCTTGTTTGATATTTTTCCCCAAAAAATATCCCATTTTGGTTATTAAAAAAAAAAACGTCTCTGCACCTGAAAGCTTTTAACATTGGATCCAGCGCACAGTTTTTTTTTTTAACAACGATTTAGGTTATGGATACAAATCAAGTTGTCTTATTGAACTTTTTTTTGTTATTATTAGCAAATGAATACATGCTTTGCACATAGCAAATTTAGATGATTATAGTAAAAATATGTTTTCAATATTTTCTACAAATTATTATATAAAAATAATACTTATTTATTACATTTATTTTTTATTTAATATGATAAATATATGATATTAGAAATATATCTAAATGTTTTTCACAAAAAGGTTGAATTGTTGATCCACTACCAAACATGAAAACAATTTCATTTTGGGTTACTAAATTTTGTAAATATTTTCATTATCAATAAAAACAATTATTCTTTATCACACTTAATTTTTCTTTAATACGATTAATATAAAATGTTAGATATTTTCTAGGAAGTTCATATATATATTTGTAATTTTTATTTTTTGTAATTTTTATTATTTAATTATGACATCCACTAGATATGCTAGGCTTGAAAGGTTGACATATTTGACTTGAAAGGTTAAAATGTTGATATGCTAGGCTTCCATTAGATAGGAAAATAATTTCACTTTTGGATTAGTTTTTAAATTTTGTATTTCATTTCCATCATTAATAAAAATATTCTTGTTTAAAACATTTATTTTTCTTTAACATAATTAATATAAAATATCATAGATTCGCCAAATGTTTTCTACAATTTTTTTTTTTGTATTTTTCATAACTTTTATGTTATTTATTATTTAATTTTGATATCAAGGGTTGACATATTTGACATGAAATGTTAAAATATCAATTCATCACCAAATAAGAAAATAATTTTATTTTGGGTATTTTTACATTTTATATTTTATTTTCATAATCAATAAAAGAAATTATTTATAAAAGATTGACAGATTTGACACAGAAGGTTGGGCCGTTTAATTGCCACTAAATAGGAAAACAATTTTATTTTTGGGTTGGTTTTAGATTTTCTATTTCTTTTCTAACATCAATAAAAAAATAATAATTATTTATCACACTTATTTTTTTTAATATAATTAATATAATATATTCAAGAGAGACCAAATTCAATGATATAGGTATTTTAGTAAAAAATTACACTAAATCAAAGATAAAGCTAATACTTTAAATATAATATTTACTAAGAGGAAATTGAATGAAATATAATTACGTTTTATGCCTTTACAATTATATAATGACCAGATTCAAAAAATTAAGAATATTTTAATCAAACAAAAGTTAGTTCATGTTAAAAAGGAAATGGAATACAACCGTGTAAGATGAATGGAGTTGTTGCACAATGTACACCAATCTTTCTTTTTCCATTCTATTTTGAAATCGAGCCACCCTTACGGGTGAAGTGGCGAAATCCTGTTTCAATCTGAATGTGTTTGAAGTTTGAACTAAGGATACATCTTATATGCTCATATGGTCACGCTTTAGGTAAAAGGTCCAATTGATGTGCTTGACGAAATGGCTCAAAAAAACAAAAGCACTCGTTCCACGCGTATTGTTCTCCAGATGCGCCCCCACTATTGGTTGGTTCCATGGATTCTTGCGCTTGTCTACGCCTCAACCTCACTATGATCACGGTCAAAGGTTTGCATTGACCATTGTCTTGATCAGATAATCCCATCAACTTTGAACATTGTCATGCCCATTACTAAAGTACCCATCAACTTCAACTTGCACTTGGAGTTGTAGGTGGCCCGCCCTTCTCCATTGAGGGGTAATTTGGCCCGACCAATTATTATACGGTCATGTGAAAGGACCTAATGATTAGACGATAATTCAATAATATTTTTTATCATCTCAGTAGGTTAGGTCAGCTTGGGTACTTCAGGCACCTCGGCCAAGATTGAAGTTCGGGCAATTTGTGGTGATCCGGCTTGCCGAGGTGCCACACAACCCATTTTTAGAAGTTAGCTAGTGACTTCGACCTTTCTGGGATCACACCACACGTTTGCAAGCCTTATCTCACCTGGATCAGACATACTCGATAAGACTTATCAATTCACACGAAGTCTATCTTTAGGTGCAAAAAAGATTCTGGGTAATGTGGGTCAGAGATCTTGGATGTGTTTCGTGAGGCTTACGGTAATTTGCCTATATAAGGGCTTCACTTCCAATTTTATAAGGTGTGTGCGATATTAGCTTTTTAGCTCTTTTGCTTATAAAGTCCTTCGACTTGCATTACACTCTTTGCTAATTTAAGTATCTGAGTGCCTACACCGAATAAATCACCTTGGGTCCTCTAACCATGTTTTCTTACAATTTGACTGGCCACTTAAATAAATCAACGTCTGAACTGTCATCTAGTTAGGAGAAACCGGATTGTTTACCATCACCCACCACTTACTTGACATATATATTTCATCTTCCAAAGCCAGGCGTGGACAACTTTGCAGAATTCACGTCAACGCCCCTCTGCTCATCCCAGCCGTGTATTAAAAACATCTCCGCGTGATAAATACGAGAAATGTTTCCAATGCACGCTTGAGATGTGTATGATCTCAAATTTGCACTGTTAACCTGCATCTATTATTTCCCACTACAGTGCAGAATGTCTGCCTTGAGCATTAAATATTAACGGTTTTCTCCTGTTGGCCACCTTCACCCTTAGTCAACAACTTAATTAATTTCTAATCGCAGAGTTTAACTCTATGGGGATTCGGAGCCCATCTGAATTCAGCAGCTTATCTGCTATGAGAGCAGATCCCAGTCATCCCACACTAATCATTTGATGCTGTATTAAAAATTGAATTTTTTTTTTCTTTTTTAGTAAAAGTATTAAAAATTGAAATCTGATTGCACGAGTACGAGCCGTAAATGTTGACTCTATTTCCTTCTGGACTGGACATAGCAAGAACATGATAAGGCAAAGCCCACATTGGAATTTAATTTATTATTATTATTTTTGGTTGTAATTGTCAAATGACTCAACTGGGTTGACGTTGGGACTTCCAAAATTTCCAATCCAAGAGTTAAATCGGTTTCCAGGTGGACCAACTTATTTAATTAACCATTGTTAAAACGCTTAAACGTCACTTCGAATTTCCCTGCCGAACCACGTCAGCTCCATATATGTAGGTGGATCCTATGTAGCGGGCTGACATGGCATGTCTTGATTGACTCAGCATTTCTTCATTGACAATGTACCAACCGGCCACTGTAACTGCACATAAGGATAATCTCCCTTGTCGTTCATGGGGAGATGTTCTGAAACTGCTGGGAGCGTTTGTTAGTATAGTAGTAGATCTGAACTCTTTCATTCTATTACATTGGGCCATTGGCTTATAAGTGGAGAAAATTAAATTTAATTAATGATGAGGGTAGATTTAAATTCAATTATATACACAATAGCACCTCTAGATAATTTTGTTTTATTTTTGTTTATTATTAACTAGATAAAAGGTCATAATACCTTATTACCCTGTTTTTCAGTCTTCTTTTTTATTTATTTATTTTTAAAATTTTTCTGGTAAGAATTTTCAGCCTTCTTATGCTAAGATCAAAATGCAATCTTTTGATATGAAAGGTTTTTCTCTTCTGGCTTTGAAACAGAAGTTTTGAGTTTTGTAATTTCTCCAAATTTGGTTTAAAAGAAAAGATAGGAAAAATAAGGAAAAGGCAGAAAAAAACAGCCTTAAAGAATTTACGTTCTTATCGAATTTTTGTTTATTAGTCTTATAACTATTAGGTATCATGCTGGCTTCTACACTGATACAAAATTATGATAATGCAAATGATGTGGGTGCAAATTCTGCTTTAATTTTTACTTCAAATTTTACCTTATTTTGCGTTCTTTTTTCTTGTACGCATTTATACTAGTGCAAATAAAATTGCACTACAACCAAACTCAGCCTGAAATTTTTATATTGGAAAAAATAGTTGAGTAATGCTAGTCATGTATAAATACATCAGCATGGCTAAAGCTAGAGTAAGGTGACGGTGGAAATCTGTCATATATTTTGAAACTTGAACATAGGGAATTGGGACCATTTTGAGTTGCATTTTAAGATCCAAGGGTGCGTTTGGCATTGACGACTATGGATTCTCATTCCATAGATAATAAAGTTGAAGGGGTTCTTAAAGGGTTAAGATATACTTTAGGTATATCTTCAGAGTATATCTGGGATGCTTGTAACAAATGCATTTTCCAAGTGTTTATCTTCAGTGTACTTTAGAGTATATCTGGGATGCTCGTAGCAAATGCATTTTCCAAGGATATTCGGCTCAATCCATGGGTGTCTATCGTTTCTGTGGTGAATGGCGTAATATTCAACAAACAGCAACACATGAGGATGTGGGGGTTCAACACATGTGCAGGAGTATGGAATCAAACTGTGTCCCTGCTGAGGCGGATGTCATTATTTACATTGATGCTGCTGTCAAAGATGAATACATTTCTGCTGAGTGGGTGATTAATGGCATGAATAATAGGTTCATCAATGCAGGAGTTACTCCATCTCCTCTTTGTAATGTTGAAGGTGTGGAAGCATGGCTATTCTCTCTTCTTTAAAGCATTGTTTGGCGTTTCATCATCAAAAAATCTGTGTGGTAAATGACAATCTCAACGTGATTTACTGTCTTGGGAGGGACATTTCTTTTGTTTTCATGGGCTGCTCAACTAGTTATATCTGACATTAAGAACGTTGCTGCTTGTTTTGATGATTTATGTTTCGTTCATGTGCATAGATCTTTAAATTTGATTTCTCATACTTTGGCTACAAGATTTAGGGGAATTCAACATGAATCTGTTTGGATTTCTCCTCCCGATGTACTCCTTGACTTTTTTAGCAATTGAAATTTTAATTACAGCAAAAAAAATATTGATTATTATTAAAATTGCAAAAGGCCAAAAGGGTAGTTTGAGGGGTCGTTGATAATCGTATGATAACACCTCAATGGAATGACTTATTTCTTTGCCTTTTTGTTGAACTAGTAAACTTGCACGTGCTTTGCATGTAGCAATTTTAGATGATGAAAACAGTAACATACATCCAAATTATTTTAAAATTTGCATATATTTCTATGTGTATAAAATAATTCTATATTATAGATGTTCCAAATGTTTTCTACAAATATTTTGTATTTTTTGTGTTCTTATCTTTCTTTCATTTTTATTATTTAATTATGATGTCATGGATTGACCCATTTGACCTAGATGGATGATCTTACCCACAACCTAGACAAAAGGACAATTTCATTTTTTGTTCAATTTTGAAAATAAAAAGTGATTTATATTGTTAAAAGTATTGGATATAGATCTAATAACATACTTTATTGGTGAAAAAATATCTTAAATATATTATTTAATGAGAGAGAATAGACGTTAGTACTTCAAATATATGACTTAATGAGAGGGATTTGAATGACATCATCGGTCAATCCATTTGACCCAACCCATGACCCAAAAATGAAAATAGTTTGGTTTTTAGATTTTCTCTAGTTTTTTTTGTGATTCTTTTTATTTTCTATTTTTAAAATTTTATTATTTGACTATGACATCATTTCATTTCTTGGTTGATTTTAGAGTTGGTGTTCCATTTTCATCATTAATAAAAATACTTATTATATTTTATACTTATTTTGTTTAGTATAATGAATATATAATATTAGAGATATGCCCAATTATTTTTGTTTTTTCTATATTTTATATTTTATTTATTTTAATTTATTATTATTATTATATTATGACATTGCTAATTAACTCATTTAACCCCAAATGGTTGAATTGCTTATCCATCACCGAGAGGTAAGAAAATGGTTGTGTTCAATTTACTTTTAAAAATATTTATTTTTATACTATTAAAATTAATGTTGTGGATTTAATTATTAGAATTTAATGATGAGAAAAATATATCTCCAATATAGGATTTAATGAGAGAATATAACTTAGATATGAGATTTAATGAGAGAGAAGAGAATAGGAAAATAGTTTTATTTCTAATTGGTTTTAAATTTTATATTCCATTTCCATAATAAATAAAAAGATTTCTTATTTATCATAATTATTATTGTTTAATATGTTGAGTATATGATATTAAAAATGTTCCTAAATTTTCTTTGATTTATATATATATATATATATATTGAATTTTTATCTATTTTTGAAATTTTTATTATTCAATTGTGGCAACATGAGTTGGCCCATTTAACCCAAAATGGTTTAACTTCTAACCACCACCTAGATAAAAATATTATTTTTTTCATGTAGTATAAGTTTTTATTTTATTGGAATTATTAATTTATTATGTATGGATTTAATTAGTGAAATTTAGTGATGAGAATAAATAAAAATGCTTTAAATATATGATTGAATGAGAGTGAATGGGAGTTAATACCTTAAAAGTGGGATTTAATGATTGAATTGAATTCATTGAATAATAGTATTTAATTTACATTTTTTACCCTCATGATAAAGGGACCATGTTTCAAAAAAATGAGGTATTTTAGTTAGAAAAAAAAATCCAAAAATTTTGGAGACTATTAGTAATTTTTATAGTACTAGTAATTATGCACGTGCTTTGTACGTGACAATTAAAAATTTAATATATATGGCTGAAATATTAAAAATGGTGCTATAAACGTGATACAACATTAAAAATATGGTATCATGTCAAAAGAATAACATAACATGAATAAAAGTCTTAAAGAAAAAAGAAATGTACACAAGAGTCTTAGCATGCCTTTAATCTCAACAAATTGCCCAACTTTGATGATAAAACCTTAAATTATCTAAAGAATTTGGCATGAAACAATCTCACTCGATAATTTATTCTTAGTTAGGATATTCAACACAAATTTTATATGGGCTCAACAAACCCAAGAAACTCTGTTCACTTGAGTGGATCACTTTCATTGATCATGGCAACATCTGTCCTTAGGGAGGACCGTTATGTTTATAAAGAAACTCTTAAGGGATAAGAAATTTAACATGGGCAATGGGTATCCAAGGTATTTGTTGTTGTTTCTGGTGTGTTTAAGGGGACGTGGTTAATTGCTGCCTAAAGAAAGGTGAGGGAGATTTTGCTTTTACTCTATCATTCTCAATGCCTTAATAGTAGTAGTGGTACTTGGGTGAATCGGATCTATTTTACAGAGGAGACAAGTTAAAGAAACCCAAAAACCCAAAAATAGTCACTAACTGAAGCAACGAATAATCAGCTTCAATTTACTGGTTAGCTTTATAAGGAAAAGTGTTGGGAGGTATATTGGATAGTAAAATTGAGTGAAGAAGTATTGTTATGTCTTTAGGTCAAATGGGATTTTAAGTGTGTCCAACACTATCCAAAAGCCTCTATTTGTTTAGCATCTATACATTAAGCAGATAATTCTGCTTGCACATTCAAAACCTACTTTCTCTAGAATCTTAGTATCAACTTTAAGCATAGAATATATGAAACAACCCATATTCATGGACCAAAGGTAGCAATAATAAAGGATAAGTCTTTTGAGATTACATGATAGATTACAATGAAAATTGTATTAAATCACTACAATTTTGTAAGAGCTATTTTAAAATGCTCAACGATGAGTTTAGGGGTGGATACTGGATAGTGGATTGCTTCCACCTTTCCTCAGATCTACGCCTGAGTTGTTTATAGGTAATAGGGAACTTATTTTACTTTTTCTTGGATTCACTTCAGTTTTATGTAGACCTAGCAATTGGGTTGGGTGGGTCAGGTTAGGATTGGGTCAAGACACCTGAGGTTAATTTTGGGTTGGTCAGCAAATGCTAAACCCTAATCTTAAATGTTTGGGTTAGGATTGACCCATGGGTCAATTTGGACTATTCCTAAAAATAACTAAAATAAAAAAAAAAAATCATGAAAATGTGGGTTTCTTCTCTTTTCACTTTCAATGTGGGTTGGGTTGGGCTTCACTTTCAGTTTTATGGGGTTGGGTTACATTGACAACGTGGGTTTCACCTAGACTTATTTATATGGGTACCTCCCTAGGATATAAGGCACTCACTTAGGCAGAACTTAAGTGCACAGGCAAAAAAATTAGTAAGATATATATGGGATATTAGGAACGTTATTATAATGTGAATTGATAAAGAAAAGAAAATGGGTTGCAACAATATGGGTGGATTCAATTTTATGAGCAAGCTCAAAAAAAGAAAAAAAGAAAAAGAAAACACACTTATTCCAAATTGATCGTAGTTTAGAAAAAATTGCATGACAACTTATAATTGACCATATACATGTCTATAAGGAGATAGGTTATAGAGCAGACTTCAAATCATACATGGGATGACCAACCAATATGATGCAGCGTCTACTTTGATTGTTTTAATTTCTATTGTAATTGGTGTTGGTTAAGATTCAGAAATATGGACTTTGCATTTTCAGTCAAAAATTTATGAAAAGATTTTATGGTTGAAAAATATTTTGGGTGTCTTATTTTTAGAATCTAGTGGTTGAGTTGAAAGGCTTGTACACATATGGAACGTTGGGATGCAGTGTATGCTCTAGATTTGTACTTGGCTAAATTAATGAAGAAAGAATTTGAAGTTACAACTTTCCTTGGAGACTTGAGGTAGTTGTATCGATTTAGTTTCAGGAAATGTTCAATTACTCTGTTTAGTCTTTACTGCCAAAGTGCTAAGTTCCAACAATGTTATTGAAGCTTGTTAGTGGACCGGGCAAGGAACTTAAGCAGTGTAGCATCTTTTCTTTATACTTGTAACATTATTTTTATTTTTATTTTTTTGTATAAGGTGGCTCCCTCTATACTTTGTTTTATTTCTTTTTCTTCATATTTGCGTTTTTCCTTTTTCTTTTTCCTTTTAATGAACTTTTGCTTAGCTATTCAAGATGAAAGAAAATAGTGGTTTGAATTGGGAATACATCTCTGTGATTTTATTATTTTATCAGCTTTTTATATTAACTTCATAAAACAAGGTTTCCCTTTCCTAGCTATAAAATGTAATGCCAATTCTTTTGACACAATTAATTTTAGTTGTTTATTTGTTGTATGTTGTAGATTTTGCATTTATGTGGTTTAGGATTTACCCTATATGTTACACCAAAATGTATTGATACTTTCTATTTTTCCTCACTTTTATTTGGTTTATCTTATTTTACCCCTCTTGGTGATTACATAAGATTTACGGTGTTTATGTCATGCTTGTCATTAGATTATTTCCTATGCAGGGGTTTGTTATTTTCCATGCTCTGTATTATGTAAAAGCAGTCAATTAACAGTCATTGCATATAAACGATCTTTACATATCTTTACTGTTTCTTAGGTCCATTGCAAATCCTTCTAATCCACCTATATTTATCTATACTTGTTTATGGATGGTTTAATGTATGTGATTGATATTTGAAAATTCTATTTTTTGTTTAGGGTCTGTATCAAATCAATGTTTTATTTTTGTTTGTGGATCTGTATCAAATTTATGCACTTCCTTCACTTGTTCACTTTCTTTTTGTGTGCACTTCATCTTTCTCCAGGAGTTTCACTAATTTGAGTACAAATATCAATCAGCTAATCAAAAGTAAACTGATTGGTTTTAGAAACAAAACTAATAAAAAACTTCACGCTTTTTACTAAGAATCCGTTTGGTTCGTAGTAATAGGGGTCCAGAATCGGAATCGGTTCTAATTCCATGCGTTTGATTTGGCGGAATCAGAATCCGATTCCCATTTCGGACGGAATGGCAATCCCCCATTTTCGGGAATGGGCCATTGGGGACTTGTGCTTTTGGTCAATTGTCACATATATTAGAGCACTTATCTTCTTCCAACACTCCAAAGAAGTTAAGTTGTTATAAAGGCGGACCAAACATCTGGAAGAGGAATAGGGAGATGACACAGAACAGATAGCACTCCACTGGGGATGCTTTTCAAATTTCAACTAACTTGTCTTTCCTTGACATAGGGAGAGATTGATTTATGGAGAGAGGGTACTTTGTTTCCTAGAAAAGGAATCTGAGCAATTCCACTAGTTTGTGCCTTAGATATGCAACCTTGAATTAGTCAAATGCTGTTAATCAAGAGTTGAAGTTAGACTTGCAATATTTCTATGAGAATATGAACTTGGATGGATTGCTTGTCAGTCAATGTAAGAGGTTTGTTTGGATGGTTTTAGTTGTTAGAAGGAAGAAATGAGCAAGTGTCCAAGATGCTTTGTAGGTCAGCAGCATTGACTTTATGGGGTGATTGTCTCTATATATTTTTTATCCAGCCAGAAAATTCATCTAAACTTTATGGGGTGATTGTCCAGGATTTAGCAATGTGAATGCCAGATTTCTTTTTTCTTTCTCACCAATAGATAGTTCTTATGTTTATGGAAAGCAGCTTATGTATGAATCCAATATTTGTGTAAATTAGCGATTGCTAATACTAATCCTAAAAATTAGATAATCGAAAAGTACAAACAGATGGAGGAGGTGATACAACTCACAAAGATAAGAGTGGTGCATTGGGATTTAGTGACAACAAAATTTAAAGATTTACCTTGTAATAATTGATTAGAGACTGATAAACAGTGGTGGGTTTCCAAAGAAGTAAACAGCTAAGAGTGATGCAATGGAGTCCACCAGGTAAAAATCTTACCAATCAAGAAGCAAAAAAAAAAAAAAAAAAAAAAAATCTGATCAATCAGGATTTGTGAAACACACTAGAGAGCAATGGAAGCAAATTGAACATTGACTCCATGTTACCTGATTAGGTTATAATGAATGAATTATTAAATACATAAGAAAACTAAGATTTTTATGTTGTTAATTTATAATGCATTTGATGTAGGACAAAATTCACAATGAAATGTGGACCTAATGTGTACGGACAATATCAATTCAGATCTAGAACAAATCTGTAGAGTAATAATTATTAAATACACAAGCAATGGAAGGTAATTGAACATTGACTCCATCTTACCTGATTAGGTTATAATGAATAAATTATTAAATACACAAGCAAACTAAGATTTTTATGTTTAGTTGTTATTTTTTCTTTCAGGTTTTTCATCTGCTTTGAGACTGTTATCTGTTTCTCTTTATTTTGTTTGTTTTTTTTTTTCCAGAAAAGCAGTGAATTGTGCCTTTTATCCCGTGTTTTCTTCAGTTTCTTTATATAATTATATCTTGTCTTTTCAGAGTCTCCAAAATACCAAGCCCCATCAGTGAAGGAAGGGAAAGATGGCCAGAAATTGCCTTCCAATCCTGAAGAGGTTGAGGACCTACGACGTGATTTTGCTGCAAATCCACTGATTGCATTCTCTTACGATGAACTAAAGATAATAACAGAGAATTTTAGGCCAGATCATGTGTTGGGTGGAGGAGGATTTGGAAGTGTTTATAAAGGATACGTTTCTGAGGATTTAAGTAAGGGGCTTCAGCCCCTTCAAGTAGTAGTCAAGGTTCATGATGGGGATAATAGTTTTCAGGGCCACACAGAATGGATGGTACTTTTGTCTTTGGAGATTATTTCTCTATTTTTCTCTACTATTCTTTGGAGATTATTTCTCTTTCAGTTCTGATAAGAACTTGGTAGGTTTGTAGGTAGAGGTTATATTTCTAGGACAACTCTCTCATTCAAATTTGGTTAAATTCATTGGATACTATTGTAATTTCTGCATTTTCCCTGCAATCTTTTTATGTTTTTCTATTTTTCTTTTGCAAAATTTCTCGTATTTTCATGCATTTTCTGAATTTTATGCAAAATTATTGTAATTTCTGCAATTTCTGATTTTCTTGCAATTTTCTGAAATTTCCTACAAAAATTATGTAATTTCTATAATTTTATGCAAAATTGTTGTACTTTCTGCATTTTCCTGCAATTTTTGCAATTTCTACAAAACTCCTGATATTTTCATGCATTTTTTGAAATTTCTGTAAAATTGTTGTAATTTCTGCATTTTCCTGCAAATTTTCTCTATTTTTATTTTTCTACAAAATTTCTAGTATTTTCATACATTTTCTGATTTTTTTTTGCAAAATTGTTGCAATTTCTGCATTTTCTTGCAAAACTTTTACTTTTTTTGCAAGTTCTGCAAATTTCATTTATTTTCCATGCATTTTCTGAAATTTTTACAAATTATTGTAATTTTTGCATTTTACTGCAATTTTTGGCATTCCTATGCATTTTCTGCTATTTTTATTATGGGCAAAATTGGAAATCATAGCTGATTCCGATTCCAGCCTCTTAATGAACCAAACAGCATAAATTAGAATTGAATTCCGATTTCAGTCTGAACCAAACAACCAAGTGAAATAGACCATTCCAATTCTGATTCCAAGGGAATCCGATTCCAATTCCAATCACGAATCAAACGGGCCCTAGATATATAATAACATGAGAAATAAAAATGGGGAAGAAAAAGGAAAAAAAAAAGGATAAGATGAAATGCAAAAGAATTATCCTTGATTATACCTACCTTTGCAATTGCCATGTGCTTAGATTTTGTTGATTGAGATTTGTGTGAGATACTCCTACAGTAGTGCAAAATCCCATCGTACACATTCTGGTTGCTTTCATATGGTTTCATCTCAAGAAATGAAAAAAAATTCTAATCACTCCTCAGAGGGGGAGTCAAATAGTGCCCCTTTTTTTATGATAATCCAAGAGGTTGATAAACACCAGACCCATGATCAACATAACCAATGGCATTTAGGAAGCTTCCAATGAAGGCATTATCAATAGTCAATCTCTTCAAACGAACAAAGCCCTCTCAATCTCCCATTCTATCAAAGACAAAAAAAAAAAAAAATTCACTTCATCTAGCCTGCCCAACTCCAGAAACTTGATCCCGTGTTCCACCATGAAAAACGACTGACTATTATTATAGAGGCATACCTGGGAGCAATAAAAGAAAGTTAAAGAGACCCAGTAAATAACAACTGACTCAGCGATTTTATTCTTGCAAATGGAAAAAAGATGAAAATGAATAAGCATTGAAAATCCATGCTTATTCAAAGGTAGAACATAACACCACCAAAAAGTTAAACGTTATCCTCTCCATTTTCTTTAACTGATCGTTTCTTAGCCAAAACCGAAAAATCATCATCCAAACTAACCTCAATTGCATGCATCAATTTCTTGGCCAAAAACGAAAAGACATCGTCCAAGCCAAAAGCCATCATTAATCATTCTTCACCTGTATTAATGCATTAATTACTGTGGAAGAATTTTATCAAATTACGATAACATGCATGCCCTCCAAAGACATCAAGATGTAAGGGTAAAAGATAGATCAATTCTTGTAACCTCCGATATATTATTATTTATTTGATTATTTATCTTAGAAAACAAAATGGGTAGATCTCTATCATACCGTAAAGACAAAGTACGGAAGAGCTGTGGATTCCGCACCTGATTGTACTGATTGATTGGATAATTTGGATTATTAGTCGAATCCAAACAAAATAACAACAAATAGTTCAGTTCAGCCACGGTCCAAATGTTTGAACTGTTGACCATCATCCGGAGCTAAAACCGGTTCGGGCATTTTGAACACCGATACATGGCGTTGGATACTTGGGACACACTCGGCTCCTCCATCTTTGAATACGGAAGAAACGACAAGTTATTGGCACGGGCGTATTCGGCTCTTCAACGCGGAGGCGGACCCCCGGGATTAAGCAACGCGGAGATCCTTCTTTGTGTTTTTCGGGTCCCACCATACCACAATCTTTTCTTTTTCGTAAACAGGGTCCCACCATTCAGCGATAGCGAAGTTACGCTCAACGCTCGAATTCTTCTTCATTTTTCAGATCTGCGGAGTTCAAATCTGCGCCCCACCCCCCACAATCGCCCACACACCGAACGTCCGCCACCTGTCCATTCACACGTAATTAGCATTCCCGCGTACGGGGCTAATGGGAAGGCCGTTAGCTTGTCCCGTTAGTCCCAAAATTAGCCCCAAATCCTCATTTCTACATTCCCGCCCCCTCAACCGATCCCCTTGAACTGGCCGTCCCCTGATCCCGTTCTTCTCCCCTCCAACCGAGTTCTCCTTCTCCGGCACCGGCAACCACTCCGGTGAGATTCACCTTGACCTGGTATCTGCAACCTGATTATCTGCAAAACTCAGCGCTGTGTCTATTCCCTACCAAGCGCGGCGCTGCCGGAATGTCTACTTTCTACTTCTCCGGAATATCTCTACTCTCCGGGATAGAATATATCTTCCGGTCGTGGCGCGCTCCCTATGTTGCCTCCTCCGTCCCCTCTATCCTCTACCTAATTGCAGTGATCCCCTTCATCTCTGAGTCACCTCGCTGGTATCTTGTTCGAGGCAAGGTGGACCATGCCACGGAGATCATGAGTAGCATTGCTGAATCCAATGGAAAGCAGCTACCCGACGGGGTTCGCCTAGCCCTGGACGATGAGCTCATGAGCGCCGGCGCCGATGTCTCAAATGACACGCAGGCAGGCAACGACAGTGAAAGAGGCTGTTGCAACAGTATCCCTGCTTGATGTCATCCGATTACCCCTCACCCGTGTGCGTCTATTCCTAACCGTAGCCATCAACTTCGTGTGTTGTGTTGGATACTACGGACTTAGCTTGAACGTCGTCAACCTCAAAACTAATCTCTACCTCAGCGTGCTCCTCAACGCCGTTGCGGAGATGCCAGCATTCCTGATAACCGCAATTCTGTTGGACAGGTTTGGAAGGAAACCACTGGCGATTGGGACGATGTTCCTTAGCGGAGTGTTTTGCTGGGCGGGGAGCGTCGTGAGGAACTACGGGGTAGGGAAGGTGGTAAGGATGGTGTGCGGGATCTTCGGGATATTTGGGATGGCAGGGACCTACAACTTGTTGTTCATATACACAGCTGAACTGTTTCCTACTGTGGTTAAGAATGCAACACTGGGGTGTGCGACAGGGGATTGCCATTTGCAGTCTTCGGGGCATGTGGAACTCTCGGGGCTCTGCTTGCATTCTTCTCGTATATCAATTTCTCCACCCGTGAACCACCATGTTGTGCTCCTTGTACCTCTCTACCTCTCCAGAGGCAGCTTGAACTCCATGTCCGTGAACACCGTATCCCAGTCCATCCACCATATCCATTCCGCCTCCAGGTGAGCAATCACCGTGGCCCGTTGCACTAGGATCTTTGGCAATTGATGAAGGAAGATTTGGCCCGACCTCACAGTTATGCGACACGTTACAAAAATAACAGCTCGGCACAAAAAATAAATCTAAGGCGCGAGCACCAAGAGGAGAAACTCGCGGTCCAAACTCCCTACTAGGGGCCTGAACTCACCCTTGGCCCCAAACCAAAAAGTAATCCGAACTAGTCTGCATGCAACAGTTCGGGACATACTTCGCCGAACTGGCCTGCCTTGTAACAGTTCGGGATATACTTCGTCGAACTGGCCTACCTTGTAACAGTTCGGGACATACTTCGCTGAACTGACCTGCCTTATAACAGTTCGGGATACACCTCGCCGAACTGGCCTACCCCATAGCACTACGGGACATACCTCCGAAGTCAAAACTTCGCCTTGCTCATCACTCCGCATCGCCATCTGGGCACCAAAACCAAACAAACCGTACTATGCTTGACACCGAGGAAGTCCGTACCCAAGAACAGCGCGCCCGACTGACTTGGGATATGACGCTTGATAGCCGCATTCCAAACGGCCACCTGCCACCGCCATCTCCAGTTAGAGAGACGGTTCCAACAAAAGGCAGTGACGGTTTTGTCATAACTGAAAGAACGACATCCGAACTGATAGATACAAGGATAATCAAACCCGACCTGACAAGAGCTTCGGAGCGAGTACGCGAAGTGGTTATAAAAGGCCCCTACCCCGGAGTGCCTTTGAGAGATTACTAACTTGAGCTTCGGAATTATCTCACGGGGTTCCCCCCGGAGTTCCCTCCCGTTTTAGACTCCCCGTCGCTCTAGCTCAGAGGCGAAATCATTGACGGCTAAGACCAACCAGATTGTGCCAACAATCCACCTTGTTCTTGAAGAATCTCAGGAGGAGGTGATCGCCGATGGGGTTCTGGCACGGCGACAGATGCCATCCGGACACTATGAGAATTCGCTCCTGTATTCCGGGGGAAAAATATGGGTGGTGCTTCAGCCATTCACGCCGTAGTAGTTGAGGTTGGGATCATCATAGAATGTGGGAGAAGAGGGGTCGTGGCTTCGGTTTACTCTCATTGACGCAACAGCTTGGGCGCAATCATCTGAGGCGAATACCTCCGAGACAGAGGGCTTTGGTTGAGTGATAGCAGAAGAGAAAGTAGGGGGTAGGGTTGGGAATGATAGCTGGTGGTTGTAATAGATAACGGGTGGGGATTTCCTGTCAAGACCACCTCAGCCTCTCTGTTTAGATAACCTCTTTGATTTCCTGGACCTATTTCCTCCCCTCACTGTAGACCCTCCGATTCGAGCTTCTACAACAGAACCCGACAAATTCGACCCCTTTTCATCCTCCGCAGCATACAAACTCCTAGAACCAGACGAACCCGCAATGCTCCCATATGGTTTGATGCTGTGAACAACACCCTTGGGGAAAAATCTCGCAGAAGGGAGTCCATCAGGAGTCTGAAACAGCTGCGGTCCATCCTTCTCCGTCCACAGGTCGAACCCACCAGGCTTCTGGAACCTATCAGCTAAAACCTGAGAACTCTGCCGCCAGTTTCTCTTATTTCTGGAAAACGAAAATATCAGAAAAAAAAAAGAAAAATAAAAAAAATGTATGAAAAAGTTGAGCTGGAGAATACCCGCCGGTTGTCGTTGTAGATCGCCGGTGCCGGAGAAGGAGAAGAGAACTGGAGGGGCAACGACGGAAGAGGTGGGAATAGGGTTTTGAGATTTCGAATAATATGTTTTGAGAGTTTTGGGGGTAACGGGAGGGGCTAACGGACGTCCCGTTAACCCCGCGCTCACTATAAGCGGAAGGCGTGTGAAGGGACAGATGGCGCACTAGGGGTGTCTGAGGCATTTGTGGGGCGAGAGGGGGTGGGGAGCAGATTTGAACTCGCGAGAATGAGATATTTTCTATGATTAAGATAAACGTGACAAAATTCTCGTGGACTGGAGAACCGGGCTCATTGATAAATGATACATGGACATATGTATGTTACCCGGGTGGCTCGTGTATATCGGTATTTAGTATTGTTTAGGAGGGCATTATTAGTCATTAAACGGAGCACAAAATTCTATCCTCCACTTGATTATAGGTTTGATTGGTCATACTTCAAAATCCGAGGTTTGTTATTTTTTCCCTAAATTATTATTTTTTATCAAAATTTTAATTCATAAAAAAACGAAAAAAATCTAAATTAATTTTTGGAGTTTTATAGTTCGGTCCACCCTATAAATCTGGGGTAGAAGGCGGGAGTCTTCTCGCCCAGTCGCTCCCGCAGGTGGTGTTGCTGCTCTGAGCTTCCGTCCCTTTGACTTCATATATTTATTATTTAAGTTTGGGAAACTGTCCAAAATTCACCGTCATTTTCTATGAATTCTCCTAAATTCATCATTAATTTTTTAAAACATCCAAAACTTATCATATCATTGAGATGAAACCCACCATCCGTTAGAACCCCGTTAAAGTTCAATGGCCGAAGTTATCCATATCAACTTAAATGCATATTTTATAACTAAACTGCCCCTGAATAATGAATCAACCTGTTAAATATTTTTTTTCAATGGAAATGTCCTTAAACGCCTAATCCTATTTCATATATAAGATTTCTCACTGAGAATCTTTCTTTGCATTTTCACCATGGTTTCAAAACTTTCTTTCTCAAAGATGCAGTAGAGATGCGGTGGCTTGGACAGCATTTAGGCTATTCAAAGCAATGACATTTGAAAGGAATACCGTATTGTCACGGGGGTAATTCTACAGCGGAAGAAACCCGTGCGGCGTCCTGGCCAAGGCAGGCCAGGACAAGCCTTTGTGCGCTTAGAGGCTAGGAGTTGCCCGCTGGGATGGCTCCACCAAAGTCAGTAGCACTGGATCATGACCTCAAGTCCAATGGCTGGGGCACTCTTCTGGCTCAGACCGGTCCATGGGAGGCGCCGCTTACGTGCTAAAGGGGGACAACCATCATGGAAGGCGACTATGCGCCGATGAGGTGACTTGGCACCGATGTGTAGGGTCTCCGGTATGCCGATGATGACAGGCACCTGTGTGCCATGATGATAGGCAACCGCTTGGGCCGGAACCCACCCGTGCGCTAGGGGCAACGGGATAGCTCAATCAGCTTGGGCAAGGGGCTGGCGAGGTGTAGGGACATGCTTGAGCCAGGCCCGCGTGCCAAGCCTCCCTTGAGTGTTGGCAGCGCAGTGCCGGTCCAACACTGTCCCCATGAGCTAGTGTGCGCCCATGAGGAACCCTGGTAGCCATGCTAGCCATTAACCAGGGCCGCCCCGCAAGGGGATGATGGTCTAAGAGTGCCAAGGTTAGGCACCCAAGGAGGTCGACCACCCCTCCTCAAGGAGTACGTTAAGCTTTCGGTGGTCTGCCTGAAGATGACATCAGTTCTCCCAAAAGTCTTACAGGCGAAAATGACGGGCATGTCCCCAACGTAAGCCTGCCAAGCGTAGGCAAGGCTAAGCCTGCTTTGAACCGTAACAGGCTCCCCCACTCAATCCATTGTCGTCCTCGACAATGGGTCTTCCTCGTGAATGGGCGTCTGTGTCCCGCGCCATCCACTTCCTTGCCAGTTCCAGGGCTCGTCTGGCTAGCCCGGGTCTTGCCTATATTGGTGTCCATTTATGGGGACGGAACCATTTCACCATGCCGGCCTGCCTGGACTTCACCCCAGTGTCGAAGTTACTCAAACCGCGCAATGGCTATGCCGTTGAATTGTGAAAGAAAGGCCCTCGAAGAAATGTGTGTGGTGCTTCGCGGAGGTCCGCCCCATGTATCATCTTACCTCAAGGCTCAACCGTCTTCTTGGTAGCTTTTCGGTGATGCTACCGAACACGTTGATAGGTCTACTCCTCATGTTGGCGATGACCTGGGTACCCTTTCACCATGCTGGCCTGCAGACTTCACCTCGCCCTGTGCGGGTTACTCAAACCTAGCCATGGCTTATGCTCTCCTGGGCCCTCGAAACTACGCTTCGCCTCGCCGATTCGGGCTACATCTTCACTCCGAGGGGGACCCACCGCTGCTGCCTCAAGGAGACTTGACCGCTTCGAACGCGAGTGTGGCAACTTTTACCCATGAGTTGCCGAACATGCACTCGCCTTGTGATAAGCTTCTGCTGCTGCAAGTGTTCAACCTGAAAACTGAGCATGTCCACCTGATACTTTGCCGGTGTAGGGCCGCCATGCTCCAACGGCTAGCGTAACCACATTCCTAACAAGGCCCACGCGTCTGCCCCCGCATGAGGACAACCACCAATGCGTCTGCCCCCGCAAAGGAAGCTGTTTTAGGGTCATTGGAATGGGAACGCGAACATTGAATGGCCTCTTGATAGGCCTGATTAACAATCTGCTCGGGAAGTGTACCCATATTCCTATCAAGGCTCACGCGTCTGCCACCGCATGAGGACAACAACCAAAGTGTCTGCAACCGCAAGGGAAGTTGTTTTAGTGTCATTGGAATGGGGCCACAAGCTATGAAATGGCCTCTTACCAGGCCTGATCTGAATTATGCGCGATCCTGGGTGGAGGTGACTAGAGACCGCACCCCACCAAATGCTGCTTGTCGAAATGACCGCTTCAACTGGCTCTGGGCTAATCTGTTGAAAACCAACTGCGGCTGCAACTGGCCAACTTGCTCTGATACCAACTGTCACGGGGGTAATTCTACAGCGGAAGAAACCCGTGCGGCGTCCTGGCCAAGGCAGGCCAGGACAAGCCTTTGTGCGCTTAGAGGCTAGGAGTTGCCCGCTGGGATGGCTCCACCAAAGTCAGTAGCACTGGATCATGACCTCAAGTCCAATGGCCGGGGCACTCTTCTGGCTCAGACCGGTCCATGGGAGGCGCCGCTTACGTGCTAAAGGGGGACAACCATCATGGAAGGCGACTATGCGCCGATGAGGTGACTTGGCACCGATGTGTAGGGTCTCCTGTATGCCGATGATGACAGGCACCTGTGTGCCATGATGATAGGCAACCGCTTGGGCTGGAACCCACCCGTGCGCTAGGGGCAACGGGATAGCTCAATCAGCTTGGGCAAGGGGCTGGCGAGGTGTAGGGACATGCTTGAGCCAGGCCCGCGTGCCAAGCCTCCCTTGAGTGTCGGCAGCGCAGTGCCGGTCCAACACTGTCCCCATGAGCTAGTGTGCGCCCATGAGGAACCCTGGTAGCCATGCTAGCCATTAACCAGGGCCGCCCCGCAAGGGGATGATGGTCTAAGAGTGCCAAGGTTAGGCACCCAAGGAGGTCGACCACCCCTCCTCAAGGAGTACGTTAAGCTTTCGGTGGTCTGCCTGAAGATGACATCAGTTCTCTCAAAAGTCTTACAGGCGAAAATGACGGGCATGTCCCCAACGTAAGCCTGCCAAGCGTAGGCAAGGCTAAGCCTGCTTTGAACCGTAACAGTATGCTGGAATGCGATGATTGTAGGCAGGGGGTGGGAGAGGGGAGCCATAGCCCCCCATTCCTATAATAATCATTTAAATTTCACATATTTTGCCGTTTCTACCCATGTTTTCTATCTCTTGGCCCTCTATCCATGTTTATTACGCTTTGACCCCACCAATAAAAAATCCTACCTCCGCCCCAGATTGTAGGGTTTATTATGCGGGGTGAGATTGCTGCTGCAAGAGAGTTGTTTGTTGTGTGCTGAATGCAGTGTGTTGCATTGATGCCAAACATTCTCAAGCCTTATTCAATTCAACAAAATACCAAAGAAGTGCTTCCGTTCCATCTCAATTTGTCTAAGCTGTTTTTGATGCTCAAACACCAAGAAATAAGAACCTTTAATGGAGAGAGATATCAAGTTGAAATATGTTTACATTTATTGGAAACATCTATCTTTCTGTTCATAATCCAAATACATACATTTACTGTTCAAATCAAATCACCCTCATCAAATCGACTCCCATCTCACATACCTAATCGTATGCCGTCTCAGCCACAGCTGATATATGACCGTGTGGAAGGCATCGTTCGGCTGCGGGGACGATTTCCAAACAAAATGCTGACTCGCCACCATGGCTAGATTCTTCATTCTCTCGTATCTATCTCTCTTGCACAGTTGCACGTGCGATACAGTTGCTTCTTCATCCCCTCAACCCCTCCTCCCGCCCCCACAAACACCGTGATCTCCGACCATCTCAGCACGTCCATGAACGGAAGATCCAGAATTGGACTCTCCGTAATCACCGCCGGCACGCAACCGAATTGCAACGCGTCTCCGATTCCTGAAATATTTCCTCCGTAGAAAAACAAGCAGAACTTACTGCTCGATAGCCTCTCCGCATACAACGCGGGATCAGACGGCTCGGATTCGACTAGGAACTGGGATCGCCACACAATTCGTTCGAGAACGTCGATTCAAACTTCCCATTTCGATCCCCGCTGCCGTTTAGGTTTAAGTAGCCCAGGTACTTGGCAGTTCCATTGCCGGGCGGCGCGTGAAGATGTTGGTCGTTGAGGTGAGGAAAGCTGACATCTTTGTGAGGGATGAACCTACCTTCGGCTGTCGGAAAACACGAGATTTCTACGGAGTTTCTTCGACGATGTTCATGTTGGAGTTCAGGAGAGAATCGTGGAAGAGCGATTCGACTGTGGTACGAAAGGGCAGGGACTTCTCTGGAGACGGAAAGAAAGAGAGGGCAGAGTCGGAGTGAGAGAAATAAAGGGAAATAATGATAGCGTTAAAATAGAAAACAAAAATTTTAGCGGCAGAATAAGGGTAAAATAGTAAATTAACGATGTCCACTTGAACGTTGGGTTTTGGACAATTTCCCTTTAAGTTTTACGGGGTGGTGACTGCTGAGGCCTGAGAATCGATTAAAAACTTGGTATCAAATTATGAATCATATATAGCAATAAATATTTTCTCCTACTCTATTCCTCTTTCTCTGTTGCTTTAATTAAATAATAATATTTAAGTATTTAAGTGCAGAGAATTCAAGGCAGGTCGCTGCTCCTCTTTTTCTTCTTCTTTCTGTTTCCCTCTCATCAAAACCCGCAAGTAAACCTTGAAATTCTATGCCCGTCTCCTCTTTTTTTCTGGATTTTGCAGAGATAATTCTTCATCTTTGCCTCTGGGTTCCTAAGCTCAGAACACTATTCCTCTTTGAATCTTCAGTATTTCTTTTTGTAGAACTGAACGGTATTCCTTAAACTTCAATTTCAAAACCTAACACTTTCTTTTTCACAAGCCTTTTTCTCTATTTTTCTTTGTACATCTTGGGATCTCTTTCGGGCACAAGATCCTAGAAGCCTGCGATTCTCCTTTCAAAGGCCTATTCTGTGTAAAGTATACGTATCTGTTCGTGTTATTCCTGTCAAAGCTCATAGAAATCCTTTAGAACATCCCTGTAACTTTTTCCCCCGCCTCTTTAATGTATTCTCTTTTATCATTTGTATTATTTCTCTCCTTTTTGTCGCTGTTCCTCAATACAGCTTTTTCGGACCCTCGAGCTACACAGGCTGCCCTAGTATGCACCAATAGAACCGCTGCAACGCCCGATCGCCAGACCTTTATTGCCAATTTCTTAGCGGCCATGGATTCCGTTACCCCACAAATTGCTTCGCAGAGATATGCGAGAACTGTTGAGGGGACTGGAAACAATACGGTATATGCATTCGGTGAATGCATGAAGGATCTCTCACAGAACGACTGTAATCTCTGCTTTGCTCAGTGTAAGACCCAGGTCCTCAGGTGCCTTCCGTTTCAAAAAGGAACTCGAGGTGGCAAAATTTTCTACGACGGGTGTTACCTGAGGTACGACGATTACGAATTCTTCGGTGAAGCTTTGAGCCCAGCAGACAGGACTGTTTGTGGGACTACAGGTTTTGGTGGAAAAAGGACGGCCTTCAGGGTGAATGCTCTTGAGCTTGTGAAGAATTTGAGTGCTGAAGCACCAAGAAATGATGGATTTTTCGTGGGTTCCGTGGATCGAGGGAACTCCACCGTTTACGGATTGGCACAGTGCTGGGAGTATTTGAATGCCAGTTCTTGTAGGAGTTGTTTGCAAAGTGCTGTCTCCGAAATCGATTCTTGCCTCCCTAATGTAGAAGGGAGAGCATTGAACGCTGGCTGTTACCTGAGGTATTCAACAGACAAATTTTATAACAATTCAGGGACTGATGCAGTTGGAGGAGATGGAGGTGAGTTGGATTTTGTTTAATGTTTCATATGCTTTGATTACATAAGCCTTGTCTTTAATTTTGGGGATCTATCAAACCTGGTAGAATTTATTATTTATCTGTTCGTTTAGTTATTTCTTTTGGGTACTTGGTGGCTGGTTCAATTCATGGGGAGTTCTTAGTTTTCTTTCTTTCTCTTTTTTCCCACTATAAGAGTTCTGCTACTTGTTTCTAATTGAGATTTTGTAGGGTGTATTGGAATTTTCTCCCCTTCCATCATATGGGTTCTAGGGATGTTTGATTGTCAATAGCTTTTAATCATTGTTATGAAAGATTCTGAGTTTACTATCCTCTGTCTTTAGGGTTTTTTTTTTTTTAATAGAACTTCTGTGCATTATAGTATTTCTGTATCTCTAAAGTTGATAGTGATGAAATGCGCTCTCTCCATCTATTAATATTTGTGGAAGAGATCTGTGATATTGTGGCATAAAATGTCATAAAGATAATTTCTATACAAGAAGTCCTTATGGCTTAGCTGTTTTATTCAATGGTTTTTTTCAATACCACCTTACTTGTTGTAATGATTGTATTGGGTTTACTTCATCTTCTTCTAGATTGAACCACTTCATGAAGAAAAAGTTGATATGATCTACGTTGGACAGAATTCCAATTTCGCAAAATCCTATCATTTGAATTTTGAATTAAGTTGTTCGTAAGTTATTAATAAAAGTCCAACTCTTCTTTCTTGTTACAAGAATTCTATTATGGCAGAGCTTGTTTCCAACATAGCCACTTCTAAAATAGAATCTAAGTTTTGAACACTCGAGTTATCTTTGATCTTTGAAGTGGAACCTCAACTAATCTGCATTTGTGTTCCTTAAATTCTACCTGATATATACACCAATTCTTGTAGTAGATCATCTACTGACAATTTTATGGTGTTGGTAATTAGGAGTGCGCCATTTGGCCACTATTCTGGCTGTAGTTTCTTCTGTTCTGGCGGTTGTGATGGTTGTTGCAACAGTTATTTTCTTTGGGAAGAGGAAACTTGCAAGGAGTAGGAGAGGTACCACCCGTTGCTTCATATTTTAAAGGTTCCTTTCCTTTTGTTATAGTTTGGAATCCAAATTACATTGATCTTTCATCTGTTTCAGAGAGGAAGCAACTTGGTGCTCTGGTGACTGTTGTAAATAAATCTGAGCTTAACTTCAAATATGAGACTCTTGAAAGGGCCACAAACTATTTTAGCAATTCCAACAAACTGGGTGAAGGAGGATCTGGTTCTGTGTACAAAGTAATTCTGAATTATCCAATTTTCTTCACAGGGAGTTGGTTTTGAATACGCTTTTGACTTAAGGTATTGTCAAACAGGGTATTTTGCCTGATGGGGAGGCTGTTGCTGTAAAGAGACTTTTCTTTAATACAAGACAGTGGGTGGACCAGTTCTTTAATGAAGTAAATTTGATCAGCACTGTACATCACAAAAATCTTGTAAAGCTGTTAGGCTGCAGTATCACTGGTCCAGAGAGTCTTCTTGTTTATGAATATGTTCCTAACCATAGCCTTGCTCAATACCTGTTTGGTATTATTCTCCCAGCAAATCTGTTTTTTTTTTTTTTTTTTCAGTTAATTATAACTTTATCCTCCTTTTTGAATTGGAACCTATTTGTCTAATGCAGATAAGAGAAATGCTCATCAGCTAACCTGGGATGTGAGATATAGTATAATTGTAGGAACAGCTGAGGGTTTGGCTTATCTTCATGAGGAATCAAGGTTGAGGATTATACATAGGGACATCAAATTAAGCAATATATTGCTGGATGAGAACTTCATGGCCAAGATTGCAGATTTTGGACTTGCTAGACTATTCCCTGAAGATAAGACACATATCAGCACTGCCATTGCGGGAACACTGTAAGTGTATACATTTTATCTTTAATTTGGAGTAGGTTGTTCTGTCTCCTTTGCTTGTGAAAGTTACAAGGCAAACTCCAACCCTATGGCTACATTTAGTTGTAGTGCAGATCTGAACCAGATTCAAATTTTACACAGTTCAGCTTTGCATCTGTTTATTTGTTACTATGTTTTGCACTCCTACCTGATGCAAAATTTGTACTTTTTGTCCCATTTTTACTCACTAGCAGTGTAAGTTTTGCATCTCAAAAACTGATGCAAAATTTGCACCACCTTCCTCCTACCTCAATTCTCTCTCTCTCTCATATAAAGTGGGAACCACATCATCTTGCTTCCTACTTCACTCCCAAGCAAATAGTCCTCCTCCTACCTCCATTCTCTTGCATATGAGGTGGGACCACACCATTTCACTTCCTATTTTTACTTTTCACAAACAAACAAGACAAAGTTAAATCTCAATGAAAAATAAACCAGAATTTACACTCAGCCTACTTCCATGTATTTACATTAGTGCAAATGAAATTTTCACTGCAACTGAACGCAGCCTAAATGATAAAACAAATTAACCTATCTAATGTTGACCCCTTGAAGTGCAATGGTCCTAGACAAGCTGCTTTGCTTGACATATATATGTCGGGTTCATGAGGAAGGAGGTCTATTCCCTTTATTGTGCCAGACACATAGTGTAAGTGAGGTGAGGCTTGTTTCATGTATACAACAAATTCTAGTATCTTTTCTTGCCACAGACTTTCTGCTTTTCTTTATTTATTGGAGCTTTTCTTGATAATATTTTTCAATTCAGAAAATCAAATATAGACTGTATATAAATATTGATTTCCTATTATGAGTAAGTTCCGGTCCAATAAATCTCCATGATCTCAAAAATGGTTATTGCAAAAGGAGTTGTCACTGTATATCTTGCCCATAGGGAGCTCGAAGACAAGATTAGCATAGGGATGGGTTGAACTGGACATATGGCCAATTGAAGTATTTCCTGCGTTGGATGGACATTTGGATTGACTATTTCATCCTTCTATTTATCTGAAATAAGATTGCTAGTGCTATTCAGAAACTGTTCTGTTATTTACCAAGATTTTCACACTTATCCTTTCAAAATTTACATTTGTTAGAGGTTACATGGCCCCTGAGTACATTGTCCGTGGCAAATTAACTGAGAAAGCAGATGTTTATAGTTTTGGTGTGCTTGTAATTGAAGTTGTCTGTGGCAGGAGGATTAGTTCCTTCACTCAGGATTCATACAATATTCTTCAGATGGTAATGCTTTTTATTTATTATACACGTATATATATTTTTTTATGGTGCTCTTTTTTTTTTTTTCAAAGAATTGGCTTATTCAACAATCAAGCTCTTGTTCAGGTTTGGAACCTTTATGGCTCAGCTAGACTTTATGAAGCTGTTGATCCATCTCTGGCGAGTAGGTTTCAAAAAGAACAGGCATCTCGGCTACTCCAAATTGGTCTACTTTGCACACAAGCTTCCGCTGAATTGCGGCCATCTATGTCAATGGTGGTGAAAATGCTCATTGATAACCATGACATTCCTCAGCCAACACAGCCACCATTTCTCAATTCTAATAATGTTGGGCCCTCTTCCATTTCACCTGGGGCTTACAATTCTCGTCCAGATTCATACAGTCAATCTTCAGGGAATGATATGACAGAAAGTTGGATTGAACCCAGATGAATCATTTCCCTGTTGAACATAACTAATGAGTTGGATCGATCCCAGATCAACACTTGAATTTTAACAGTTAAAAACTCAATCCCGACAACATGCTTCCCAAGATCTGCTAGTCTGCATTCTCACTCAAACCAACTCACTGTGCGAAGAAGCATCACGTTCTGATTCTCCCTCTTTGGGTAATTCTCTGTTGCTTGGGTGACTTCTGAACGGGCCAAACGATTCGTAGCTGAGTGTGCCATGTTCCGAATCAGCTGTATAGAGGATTGTTGAAGCATTTACATTTTTAGGAAAAAGAGGTGTTCCATTTGAATGTGGAATGTCGCCTTAATTTATTTTTTCAGATTTTAACCATTTTAAATGACATATCTTTGGTGTAACATGTATGTGTGCTCTGTGAAAGTTCGTCCTGATTTGTATTTTTGAATATTTGGTGTAATCTTTTGGCATTCAATAGTTGTGAACTTGAGATTTTAATGTTATATACATTTTTTCTAACCCCAAACATTCTTTCAGCGGAGGAGCCGCTACCATGAAATTTTAATTATTGATATAAAGAAAACCTATGGGGGACTTAGATTAATGTTGTATATATACATAACACTTACCAACTTCAGCAAACAAATGGTGTGCTTAGGCTAGAGGGCAGATATCACAAAATGAGTGCGTGCAGATGCATGTGTACCAAAATGATTAGAAGGGGTGCTCACGATTCGGCTAACATTAGAAACATATGTAATATTATATGTATGTATATATATATATATATACATTTTTCAGTTCCATTTCATTCATTCGGTTTGATTTTTTGATTTTTGATTATCACCATAATTAAAAGAGGATTTGTTGTATAATGAAATTGTAGTTACAGTGGTTGTCCGATCCCTTAATAATGGTTTGACCGATGTTTTAAAAATCGACCCTGAGGTTGAATCGTTTTTGATTTTGGGTCGTGGGTCACCAGTTTGACTGTCTGAGTGGAATGAGTCAGATTATCCCACTTTGTATAAATATGTTTTAGATATGTTATATGTATTTTTGTATTTAATTTATGTTTTTTAATTCATCTTTTATTTTTTATTTATAAAAAATATTGAAAATTGTAATTTATGGCCTCGGAAAATTTGCATGCATTGAGTGTGCAACATGCAATCCGGTCACTGGGTTGAATGGATCAATGGTCAAACCGATCAGATTGAATGGTTCTTGACCGAGTTAACGATTTTTAACCATCTGGCAGGTCTTAACTGAACTAGACCTAAAATCCTGGCTGGTGATGGTTCAAATGGTTCAACCGACCAGGTCAATTCTAAATTGAAAAACTAGGTTTGACACCATTATAGTTTTTCTTTCTATATATCTTCTTTCCACGGTTTCAGCCTTTTCAGTCTAATATTTGCTCTACTTGCCCAGATGGGGCTACATAGTACATTACTCTTCCACTTTGTAAAGGCCCTGGATGCAATGGTTCCCCAACAGAGGTTAAATTTATTATTAAAAGCTGAAGTGTAAGATAAAACCAAGCAAAATCAGTGTTTTTAACCTGCTATTACCTGATTGATTGAACCGCTTGACTCGCTAATTCGTCTTCCGGTAGAGAGTAGAGACTACTACACTTGATTCAATAATGCTTATTTTAAATGCACAACAAACAACAGAACACTTCTAATACAGTATTGTATAGGCCACACTTTATCTTATGTCGATGGGATCTGCTGATGCATGAATACATGACCCATCACGAGTGGATACGTCAGTACTTCCTGAGCCATGTTTGTTGACGTGAAACAATCTTTAGGTGGGTCCAAGTTCTTTGAATTGAAAAAAGAAAACATGAAAGAAAATATATGAACGCATTAATTATAGGAAATTCCTAAGCATTGTATCAATTGTGAGGAATTGTAAGAGCTCCTGTTCTTTTGAGCTTTCTTTATCATCAAAGTATGTCGGCCTAAGCCTTAAACACCGACCTGGACCAAAGCTGAAAGCCCCAACCAACCACACTAATAGAAGTTTGTTGGGAACCCAATAAACACTGATGTTACCTCCACCGTCCCGTTACACACCCCGGCACTTTCGGTTCACGCATATATTAATCATTGACCCTGGATCTCCTGCTCGCTATTCTCAGTGGGCGAGTGATGACACATTGCCATTAGAGGTGTAAACCGGGCCTGGCTCTCGTTGCTCTAACAAGCGGATTATGTATACCGCCCCCGGGCTGTATTAGGTTTGGATTTTATATATTTTTAATTTTATTATTTTAATTTAATTTTATTATTTTATATATAAACAATCGGATATACCAAAATTCGTATAAAATAAAAAGTTAAGTTTTTTTTTTTTCAATTTTTGTTTATTTTGTTGATTTATTTTAAAAATTTTATAGTATTTTTTTTTCAAATTTTTATAAAATGTCTCTTATGGCCTGGCCCCAAATTTCTGTCTCGTTTTGAATTAAGTCACATCAAACCAAGCACACTCAATAAATAAAATAATCCTTAAAAAAATAAATAAAATAATGGTTCATATTTTCCTTCTTTTATGCAGCAACCAACCAACCGGAAATGGATCCCATACCTGCATAACGATTCCTACAGATATGGCATCTAGCTCCGGTTTTGGAGCCCATACCAACGTGGGTCCCCACATTTTGATCTCTCTTTAGCCTATTAGGATTTGAAGAAATTTTTTATTATTTTTTTTGAAAGTCCTAACCTAATGGAGATATCTCATAGGAATGGGGCTGTGAGTTCCGTGTAAGGTGTGATTTATGAGGAGCAGATCCCAATTCGTCCTACGATGAATTCATTCACCAATCATTGAGAACATATATGCAAGAAGCGAAAATACAAAGGAAGGGTCACCCCGTCTGTGTGAAGAAGCGAGTGTTTCTCCACCTTTAGTGGTCTGAGGAAGCGAGATTACAATCGTCTGTGTAAAGAAACTGCCCATCCTACAACGAATGAGATGGAAACGTAGAATGGAATAGCAGAAAGAGGAGGACAGAGCATAATGATGGTCAAGGGCACCCAAAGTTCCAATGGTCTTTATGCGAAGATCTTCTCTGACAAACCACTTAATGTCTGGTGTAATGGACCAAATAAGAAATACGTGGTGGTGGATCAAACGAGAAATGCAAATCGAAAGAGCTACTGATGATATTCTCTGGATTTCTTTCTCCAGGGAAAAAGACATGAGGAATATTCTAAGGGAAGAACCATGGAAAATCAAGAAATATCCACTACTTCTCAAAGAGCAGTCAAATGAAGTTTTGGTGACTGAGCTGAAGTTGAACACAATCGCAGTATGGCTTTGAATCCTGAATGTACCTATAGCATACAGAACAAAGGCAACGGGAGACCTACTGGCAAGGGAAGCAGGTAAGATCTTAGAAGTGAAGCCGAAGGAGGAGAGGAAAAAGAAAAAGAAGGGGGAATGGAATAAAGGATTGAGAGTTCGAGTCTGCTTGGATGTAAGTAGACCTCTTGTAATGGGATCGAAAGGAATGCTTGAAGACAGAGCGGAAAATTGGTTTTCGTTTCATTATGAAAACATTCCGCTATTTTGTTACCGGTGTGGTCTACTTGGCCATATTGAAAGAAGCTGTGTAGTGGACAAACAAAACAGAAAATCTTTGGAAGAGCTAGAAGCAAAGTTTGGAAAACAAGATCTAAGCAGTTCGAAGACCCCAGACGGCTGTGGACCTTGGCTAAGGGTGGAAGTGGGGAACGATTCTGATTGTTTCCTGAATGCTGGAATCTGACCAAGAGGGGGCAAAACTGCAGGATTCAGATGGGGCAAAGGAAGACAACGAATCAGATGAAGCTACTCAAGGGGAATCTAAACAAGAAGCACCAAGCCTCAGCATAGTAAAAGCACCGGTTAAAAGGAAATTGTTTGAAGAAGGAGAAGCGATTGGTGCAACATCAACAAATCCTGAAATTTTCAAAGGCAACATAAACGTAATCTTGTCGCCGGTAGCTTTTTTCTGGCGAAGACATGCCGCGTTAGTGGAAGAATGGTTGGATTTCCGAGACTCCAGAGCAGCATCGACAAATCTTACCTTTCCAAGATACAATGTCAAGGAGAAACATCTGGAGACTTTTTCGAGTTTTCACAATAATAGTAAGTCGATCCTTGCACTCCAAGTCTTATTAGAAACGGAGAGTGAAATAGAGGGGCCAATAAATCTAGAGTTTGCCAGAACTCCAAATTGGGAAACTTCTCGGACAATGAATCTGGGGCTTCTTCGGATGACTTTTTAGAACCGGGACAGGAGGAAAAAGGAATTAATTTGGACTAGGGTCTATGGTCGGGTAATTACAATTCAAGAACCAAATCCATTGACGGCCCTAATCCACTCACAAACCTAACTGAGGTGATCCCGCTTGTGAAATCGGTGGGATCGAAAAGAGAAAGGGGAGAGATGTCGGAGAAAGAGGAAGATTTGGAGCAGTAGAAAATGAAAAGGAAGAAAGTGATTGAAGATGTTGATTCTGATGGAATAGAGGAAGAAGTCTTAAAGTTGTTCAACTGTGAATTAAATCAAACGCCTCTGAACGTGAATCTGTTAAACTTTTCATTGCCAGACAAGGTATGCCTTGGTGTCAGTACCTCTGGAGACAGAAATATGTTGGAAGAGTTGGAAACAGGGATCAAACTATCATAAGAAAAATGTTGAAGAGTTGGAAACAGAGTTAGATAACTGGCTTAAGAGAAGGAAATTTTGTGGGCCAAAAAATCAAGGATTAATTGGCTAAACCATGGAGACAGAAATACTAGATTCTTTTATAACTCCACAATTAAGAGGAGGGTGAAAAGTAGGACCCTAAAAATAAAAAATGATAATGGTGATTGGATGGAAGGCCAAGATCAAATTAAAAGCATCCATGGAAATCATTTTAAGGGAATCTTTTCTACCTCCTATCCTACAGAAATCCCTCAGGCCCTTGAAGACATTAACCACCAAATCAGTGAGGAAAACAATGAGGTTCTCCAGAAGCTGGTTACAGTAGAGGAGATTAAAGAAGCTCTCTTCCAAATGTCTCCTAGAAAGACCCCTAGACCTAATGGTTTTCCAAATTTCTTTTTCCAAAAATTTTGGGAGTTGACAAAGGAGGATGTAGTGAGAGAGGTAAGGTCTTTCTTTGATGAAGGAATTTTAAATAGATCATTGAATTCCACCTTCATAGCCCTAATCCCCAAAGTTAAGAATCCTGAAGAAGCCTCTCACTTTAAGCCTATTAGTCTGTGTAACACAGTGTATAAAATCATTCCTGATAGAGCAATTACAGATAATATTCTTATAGCTCATGAAGTAATGCACTTCATGTCACATACCATAGCAAAAAATGGCTTTATGACTGTCAAATTAGACATGAGCAAAGCATATGTTAAAGTGGAATGGGGTTTTTTGAAATCTACCTTGGAAAAAATGGGTTTTGGGAACAAGGGGATCTCCGGGGTCATGACTTGTGTAACAACAGTGTCATACCAAATTCTGGTAAATGGATCTCCCTCCAGGAAGTTCTATTCTCAAAGAGGTTTGAGATAGGGTGACCATCTTTCTCCATTTTTCTTCTTTGCAAGAATCAAAATCTGTAAAAGAGCTCCAACTATTTATCACTTATTTTTTTTTAGATGATAGCTACATTTTCTCTAAGGTAGATCTTAGTGAAGCAAGCTCTTTGCTGGAGGCCATCTCTTTCTTTCAAAAAGCTTCTGGACAACAGGTGAATTACCAAAAATCTGAAGTTTTTTTTTTCAGTAAAAATCTGCATCCTAAGCTAAAGAAACTGATTGAAAACTGCATGCATATAAAAAAGGTAGAAAAACCCTCAATTTATTTAGGTTCTTATCCTCTCTTAGGAAGGAAAAATCCCAAGCATTTAAGTATCTTGTTGAAAGATTATCAAATAGAGCAAGGAGCTGGAGGGGATCCCTCTTATCTCAAACAGGCAAGGAAGTGGTCTTTAAATCTGTGCTTACGGCAATACCTGCATACTGCATGTCTTGTTTCCTTCTCCCTAGGTCTGTGTGCAATTCTATGGTGAAGAGTCAAAAAGCTTTTTGGTGGGTGGATAGTGAAGGAAAAAAAAAGAAAATTAGGTGGGTGAAATGGGACCAAATTAGCCAGAACAAATCAGATGGGGGTCTAGGCTTTAGAGATCCAAACTTGTTCAATCTAGCTCTCCTGGCAAAGCTGGCCTGGAGGCTTTGCTTAGATTCCTCAAGCTTGTGGGCCAGGATTCTGAAGGCAAAGTATTTTGAAAAGACCAACATTCTTCACTCTTCCATGACCAATAGACCTTCCTTGGGGTGGAGAAGCATTGTGGCGGGTAGAGAAGTTTTGAAGGAAGGGGCAATGAAGTATATGGGAAGACCCCTGGATTACAGGTTTAGAGGGTTTTAAAATAATGGGGCCTAGACCAAATAATCCTTCTTCCCAAAAGGTAGTTGACTTAATAGATTGAAACAATGGAACATGGGATGAAGAAATAATTTCCATCTTCATTCAGCCTATTGCTCAAAAAATAAGGATCTAGGCCTCCCTACTAATCCTTGACCAGATAAACTAGTGTGGACTGGAAATAAAAATGGTTGTTTCACTGTTAGATCTACCTACTCTATTGCAAAAATCCTTTTGGAACTTAATTCGGCTCCTTCCAGCCCCTTAAATGAAGAAAAATCCTTTTAGAACTTAATTTGGAAGATTCCAACTGAACCAAAGATGAAGCTTTTCTTGTGGAAGTCTTGTTTAGGAGGTTTAGCTGTTAAAACATCCTTGTTGAACAGAGGTATAGGTGACTCAGAAATTGTGAGAGATGTGGCAAGGAGCCCGAAACAACCCCTCATGCTCTCTTGTTGTGTGATAAATGTAGATGCATATGGTTGGGTTCTGGTTTGGGCCACAATCTAGAACACGGAAGAGCTTTCAATACTTTTGGTGAGTGGTTTAAAAATATTGTGCTACCGCTAGGAAAAAGAAACTAGGACCTTTTGGCAAATATAATGCAAACAATGTGGGGAATTTGGAAAGATATTGAACCTTTTCCTTTTTCAAAACAAAATTATAAGTCCCTACATTGTGCTAACATTCACAAGTCAATAGTGGAGAGATCTCTTCCAATGGTGATGCCCATTGGAAGCCTCCTGAGAAAGGTTTCCTCAAGATGAACTGCGGTGCTGGTTTTGTCTCAACAAATAAAGCGTCCTTCGGCTTCATTCTGAGAGATCACTGCGGATTTTTCTGGGGTGTAGGTTTTGGTGCAATGAAAGCTTCATCACCTTTGGTAGCTGAAGAAAAAGCAATAAGGGAAGCAGTGTTTTTTGCTGATTTATTTGGAGCTGTCAAACGTAACTTTTGAATCAGACTGTACTTCTTTGGTTAAAGTTTTTTGTGACAGTAATTCTGAAGTGCAGCCTGAAGTTTTATTTTGTTATCGTGATATCAGGAGGTGGCAGCTTATAAAAAAGAAAATTACAGGTTTCAGTGGTGTTCAAGATTGCTGAATAGTGCTGACCATTCTGCAGCAAGTCGGGGCTTTTACTGTTCTTTTGAATCCAGTTCGTCTGTTCCTTTTAGTATCTCTGAAGTCTGACTTACCCAAAGAGTTTTCCTCTTCTCTGTAGTTGTTTTTCTTTTGTTTCTGTTTTTCTGTTTCTTTTTCCTTGTTGTTTTGTTGCCTTTTGCCTTTAATGAAAAGCTACTTCAAAAAAATAAATAAATAAATAAGAGAAAAACATAAGAAAGGACAAGGTTGGGACAAAAATCTACCAAGTCCCGTCATGATAGACAACAGACATATTGGGCTAGAAAGTGAGCCACAGAATTGCATTGTCTCGTTGTGTAAGTGATTGATATAGCATTACAATTACAATATAGAGAATTGTATAAATTCCTGCGGTCAGCAATCGAATTACGGATTTGCCAAGGTGGACGGAGGGAAGCGTCCGACAAGAATTTGATAATGACTTTAGCATCTCCTTGCAAGATGAAGTTTTGAAAATTTGACAGTTGAACCAAATGTACACCTTCCAATAGAGCTTGTTGTGAATCATACCTCCTCAATCTTTGCAATAGCTTCAAGCACTCCACTATCCCCTTCATGGTCACACGCAACTACCTCGAGATTAACATCCCAATGCCATCCGAAATGTTTATATATTTGTTTAACGTCATTGTTAACATTGTATTATCAAATTTAACTTTTTATCACATACACTGAAATAAAGACAAATGTCCCCTTTATATTCTTCTATAGGCATGTATACAAGTTGGATTAAGTGCTAAACTTGCATTGACGAAACCCCTACAGATTAGACTCCAGTTAATTATATTAATAATTGGATTTTGGATTTAGGTTTTGGTTGGAGAGAATCCGTACTGAATTTGACCCATTAAAGTTGCAGCATTAAAGCGTTTATATTATAGGCTTGGTTGAGTATGGATATGTCGGGGCAGGATGGATCCGGTACCCCCTCTTTTATCTAGCCGACTTGAATAGGAATTGCTTTTGATTCGGTTCAATATCAAATATGACCTGTTGACCCAGTACATAATCACCAAGCATTTATTCAAAGTAGGAAGCACAAGATCAAGATCAAACCTACCAAACCGCAGGCTCTTCATGGTATAACCAGTGAGCCTCGTGCAAATTCAGATTAGCAGAATGTGTAGGTTGTTCAGTGGGCTGTGCCCCATGTATTTTATAACTGGTGTAGAGTGTTATCATTGGTTCCACAGCCTGAACAGCTAAAGCATTGAACTAATCTTATCAACGACGTCTGCTTCAATCATAACCTCAACTGTTTGAAGCTTCCCAAAGAAGTGTCTGCTTGTGGCTAGAAATTTAGCCGATACTCAACCTGCTAAGCAGATTATTATTGATCATATTATCCAAAAAAGAAAAAAAAATAAAGAACAAAGAACAAAAATCAATGAAATGAACTCAGAGAGAATTTGGGCCTCGTTCACCCACTTGATCATTGAAATTTTGAGACTTAAATGAACAAAATGCATGAGGGGAGGGACCAAAAGGATACAATGTAAACTCACCATCCATTTCTATTTATTGCGGTTGGGGGTTGGGGAGGAATAAGGGAGGAAAAGAAACAAGAGAATCAAATATAGAACGCCTCCCTCCCTCAATCCACACAAAGTTACAAATGACAAGAAGTCCTCGGTAATATATCATTAGGTCTACCATCTTATGCCATGCCTCTATTGTTCATATGTGGCAAGCATCTCCTCATCTTCAGTACATTAATTCAACATGGGCTCCCAAGCTTCACTGAGGATGAATGCATATAAAATCTGCCAAAGCTGCAGGATTTTTGCACAGATAGTCTTTCGATTTCAAAGTTTCAAACCAAAGATATTTAACTTCAGATTCGAGATCATGGCGCTGCTATAACATATCATATCCAATTGATTACTCCTGCTGTTTCTACCTTGGCTCATATGCCTTAAAGGTTGTACTCTCATCTGATGATGAAGTAGGTAAGATAAAAGATTTGATGGACGTGGTTGGATCCATGATAGTAGAATTTAGAAAAGGAGGTTGCCTTGGCAAAGGAATAGACACACTTTTATCAGTAAGCATCTGAACAACATCAGGCATGAATGGTCTCAAAGAAACTGAAGCTTGTGTACAAAGAAGTCCAATTTGGAGCACAACTGATGCTTCCTTCACTGGAAAATCATCTTTCAGGCATGGGTCAACACATTCTGGCAGTGTATTAGATTGGAAATGCTTCCAAACCTGAGATCATAATGAACAATTTGACTAAATGGAAGGAACGCTTTATGCCACTACATACATGTAAGAGCAAGAAGGAATATGAGATAGACTGAATGTTGTCCAAATAAGAATATGAATCTTACTCGTTGTAGAACAGAACCAGTCTCCTGTACGAAAATTGTGTTCTTTCTACCACATACAATCTCAAGGACCAGCACCCCAAAACTATAAACATCTGCCTTTTCTGTTAGCTGCCCTCGAACAAGATATTCAGGAGCCATGTACCCGCTGCACCAAGAAGACACTTATTAATAGACTTGTAGAAATACTTCCAAAAGACAACAGAGAAGAAAAAAAATGGATACCTAGAAGCAGGTATGTTTAGTCAAATACTTATCAAAACGTAAACAGTAACTGAAACTTCATGGAGAGATAAATGAGTATTTGGGTCAGTGGACGCCTCACCCTGTATCGGGTTCCTGCTGTTATACACATGTAGAAATTTCTTTACCAACACAAAAAAGGGAGAAAATATATTGTCATTGTCAATGGGTTTATTTCAAAATCAGTGAAGAAAGTTCCGGACAAGTCAACCACTAGAACTGATACTTGATATTAGACAGCATTAAGATCTCCATTAGAACAATGATGCTAAATCATTAAATTCTATACTACAAAATAAATGCACGTTGGTTTGTAGTTCAATAAATCCTGAACCAATAAAAAAGTGTGGCATGTGCACTCAATGTGTAGAGAAAGGAAGAAAAAAGACATGTATTCTTGTCTATAGAGTAAAAAAATACAAGTTTAGCACAGCTAATTATTTCTGACTACTTATTAGAATCCATGATTCTTTTCTCTATACAAGAATCTTTAGCTAAAAGAGCTAATAAGAAACTGCTTATTGTATTATTAAAGGACAACCATTGTCTTCACTCTACATTAATTGCTAGAGTTACTAATATCCTTAACGTAGATATATTGCATGGACTTCATGAGAATGATAGAGAAAATTTACTGATAGATGAGCTCTTTCTTACAATGTCCCTGCGATTCCAGTGCTAATGTGAGTTTTATCAGCTCCAAAGCATCGAGCCAGTCCAAAATCAGCAATTTTTGCAGTCAGATTCTCATCAAGGAGAATGTTGCTACTTTTAATGTCCCTGTGGATTATTCTTGTTTGAGAACCTTGATGTAGATATGCAAGTCCTTCTGCTATCCCAACAATAATATTAAACCTCTGCCGCCAACTTATCATTTGGGTCTGGTTATCATCTGTGTGCAAGAAAGAAATATACAGATCATATCTCGTTTATTTCCATTTGTAATGAATACATATTGTCCATTTATAGTCATATTAATAAGTTTAATGTAGGAATTTGAAGATGTTAATTCTGGAATTCTCAAGCAGTGTAAACTTGTTTGAAATTCACTAGCAAAGGAAACCAGAAATTTAAGTAAAGAAACTTAAAATTGGGTATTGAGAAATGAGAGATTTGCAACTGGCTCTGCCAGAGGACTTACCAAAAAGGATTTGGTCAAGGCTTTTATTTGGCACAAACTCATAGACTAGAAGACTCTCTGGGCCTTCAATGCTACAACCCAAGAGTTTTACAAGGTTCTTGTGCTGAATCCCACCGATCAAGTTTACTTCATTGAAGAATTCATCCACCCATTGCCTGGTGTTAAAAAACAACCTCTTAACAGCTATGACCTTTCCATCAGGAAGAGTCCCCTTGAATACTGAACCAGCTGCTCCTTGGCCTATTTTATTTGAGAGATTGAAAAAGTCTGTAGCCACTTCCAGTGTCTCATACTTGAAGTTCAAATTAGACTTATTCACAGTGGATGCAAACCTACCGAGGTTACTCCTTTCTATAGGATGCAAGAGAAGACAACTATATCAGAACCCTCAATAGATAAGATGGAGAACCACAAAATCTAATCGAGTCAATTTATGTTTCTTTTACAGTTATTAATAACATTGCTATTATTGGAGTTGTACCTTTTCTGGTCTTTAATATTCTTCTGTAGCCGACCCAAGAGCCAAAAAGAATAAGCACAGAGAGGGCAATTGCTGCCAAAGTAATTGCAACAATAAGACCTGTATCAGCTGAGCCTGAAACAACAAGAAACAGAGAAGAAAATCAAATGAACTTATAGATAATGTTAACCAGCAACCACATGTCCAAATCCCCATATTCCACCAGTAAATAATAACTAGAAGTATAGCTGAGTAGCTAAATGCAAGAACCAACACAACCACATCATCCTGGGTCAGTGCAAAGCAGGGAAGAACAGATTCCTCTTCATCAGAAACACAGAAACCATGAACTCCAGAAATACAAAAGTCATGATAACACCTAAGACACAGATATACGAAGATGCAGCATTGTTTCATTAATCGATTTAAAGATTCATATAGTTAGAGTTTTACAGGATTGAGTAATTTAATATCCTGTCCCTTTTCTATCAGAGAAAAAAGAAAACAACAATAATATACACTACACTATAATAGCACTGTAAGACACATTAAACCAGCACAACAACCCAACATCCCCGTGAAATATGGAAAAAGAAAAAAAAAATCAGATTAAAGTATTAACAGTAGAAACTGGATTTGATCCTAAAGTTAAAGAAAAAACAAAAAGAAGATGCAAATTTGGAATACATCCCCATACAGAAAAGGGAGGAGAGAGAGCCCAAACTGTGGAGCATCAAGAACAACCAAAACCCAGAACTCAATTTACTTCATGCGACAACATATTTAAAACTAAAAACACACACAAGAAGAAAAACCATTCTTACCTGCTGTATGAATTTCTGAAAAGTCGTTATAAAACTTCTCCGTTGAGTACCTCAAATAGCACCCGGCGTTCAAAGCCCTCCCTTGACTTGCCGGAGCACACCCTCTGATTGCACTCCCCCCCTTCTGCAAGCACTGCCTACATCCGTTTTTGCTCAGCGTCTTCCAACATTGCGCCAAGGCGTAAACCGAAAAGATTCTATTTTTCACCTCCGTCACTCCAAATCCGTCGTTCAACAATGCAATATCCGTTACATTGATGATCGCTTGCCCGACTTTATTTGCAAACTCCAATTTCATGTCATTTTTTAGGATACCACCATCGGTTGAACCACAAACCACTTTGTCGTGTTGAGGATCGAGGGATTCGTTGTAAAAATTGTAAGTGTCATAACGGAGGAAACACCCATCCAAAAACATTCGACCTGAGTTGGCGGGAAGGCAGCTGGGAAGCTTAGTTCGGCTCTCGGCGAAGCAGAGGAGGCAATCAGTCAGGGAGAGGTCGCCGTGGCATTGAGCTAGGCCGTATATAGAGGAAGAGTTGCTGCTGGGAGAAGAGGAGGTGGTTTGGGTTCCCCAACGTTGGACATTGACAAGTTGAGCAAGACCTTCCATTTCTTTAACGAAAATCGGGACGAAATTGGTGCCCGTCTGGCTCCGAGAGGATCCGCAAAGTAGGGCAGCTCGGGAGATTCGTGGATCGGAAAGGGAGGGTGAGAAGAAGAATGAGAGAGCGAAGAAGAAGACTATGAGATGTTGAAGCATTAGGAACGAGAAAATTGTTCAACTTCAATTGGGTTTCTTGAATTTCGTTATTTTTTCGTTCAGATGCTGTGTAGCAGGAGAAAAAGATAACAGGACAGATGAATGGATATCCAAACTAGTAAGTTTATATTTCCATGAAACATCTCTCTCTCCTGCTGTTTCTCTCTCTTATTTCTGAAGGATTTATTTCTTTTTTTTTCCAGATTTCCCCCTTATTTCTATTCTAATCGAGATTAGGTTGCATACAGTTGGTGGGATGGACTATTACTTGGTTGATATTTTGACTCAAAAAGAGAGATGCTTCAGCCTCCAATCTCTGGTTACAACTTGGAAGTTCAGTGCAGAGATTGAATTTCGGTTGTAGCCAAATGATGGCGGTTCTTTGACTGTTTGTAGCAGAGACGTGAGATAAAATGGGTTTGGGCCTTGGTGGATGGGGTACCGCTGTTGGGTACAGTACTGTGCAGAGATAGAGCGGAACTGACGGCGACGAAATCGTCGGAGGTATCTTTGTGAGGTAGGTGAGTGGTGAGGTTAATTAAATTATATTTAATTATATACAAAAAGAAACCGCCCAGCAGCAGGCAGCGCTCCAAAAGTCCAAACTGGACAAAAGTCCATCAACTATCCCACAATTACTTGAACTATTCACATAGTTTCGGAATTTCATTAAAGTATCCTGAATTTTTAGAATCTATTTAAAATATCTATGAGTTTTCAAAAGTATGGCAAATACTACCCTTATGTTAGTCATCCGGCACGTTCCATTTACATGTAACATCGCGTGAGCCTTTTTTTAAGACCCGTTTGGCGCATCTTTTTTTAAAGATGTTTTGATAATTCTGATAGTTAAGACCCGTTTGGCAGATGCGTGTCTTTTGTGTAAAAATAGAATGCGAAAGACGTGAGAAGTTTCATTTGGAGTTTCTCGAAATCAGCCTAGAATGAGCTTTTTGTGTCTTTTTGGCATTCCATCTTTTGACTATTAGATCTTTCGTGGACCAAACGAAAATAGACCAAAAATCCGTTTTTCTAACATGTAAACTAAGGTTGTTCATGGGTCGGGTTGGGTCAGTTTACTGTGGTTTTTCCAACCGACCCAACCTAGTCCGGTTACCTGACATAGAAACCGAAACCGACACAGTGTTAAACAAAACCGACCTGGTCGGTTTGAGTTGGGTTGGGTCGATTTCGATTCTAAGTTCATCCCTGTGATAAAACCTTGCTAATTTTAAAAACAATCATAAATTGAACATCATTTCAGCCATCTCCTATGATAAAATTTAAATGAAAAGTTAATCACAAAAGTTGTTCATTAATCACTATTCACTAATCCAAAGTTTCTTTCAACCATTCAAAAACTAGGTGGCCTAATGGGCTTTAGAACTTCATGTTTGAACTAGGAACTAAGTCGGTTCAGTTCGGGTTGGTTTTCGATTTTTTTGTATGAAAACCGAAACTGACCCGAATAATCAATTTAGGAATTTGCACAACCAAAAATCGACCCGTGTTGATGAAAACTCGACCAACTCGGATTGGGTCGGTCCGTATTAGTGGGTTTGGGCCTTCTTATGAACAACCCTAATGTAAACAGCCAAAAGACTGCATAGGCATGCTAAACGGGCCCTTAATTTTTGAAAACCCAGTTTTTCCCTCACCACCGACCTAGTACCTTATCCATTTAAGAGTAGAAAAGGCCTTAAAAGGATTAATCCTAACCGATTATATGATTTGGGTTTTCAAATTTTGAAGAATAATTGAGGGTAAAAAAGATTTCTTTCTTTTTATCTCATTTAAAAATAAAATGTAACTAAAATTGAATTTCTAAAAGTTCAAGGGTAATTTAAACAAATTGTGTAGTTTTAAGAGTACTTTTAAGAAATTGTGAAATAGTTCAGGGGGGTACTTCAAATGATTAATTCGTCCAAAAATTATATGAGCGCATACGTCTAATGCACCCAGTTTCCAGATTAATTTATGTATAGATGCTGCAGACTGCAGTTGTGGGAATTCTCATCGTGTGTATCCGTATTTCTCCGATAAGTTTATGATGTCTGAAAAGGTACGATATCGAAGAGTGAACGTCCTTCGCGTTTGTGGAACCAATCATGAAACAACAACAATATCGGGACGTGTACGTAAGTGACCGGTGTGAAGCGGCCTTAACTGGGTATGGGTGCGTTATATATGATTGGGTATCTATTAAGGGCAATTTTTGTGGTTTAATATCAACAAAAGTAATATAATTAAAAAAAATAAAAATAGGTTAATTTTTTAAAAATGATATCAATAAAGGGTAATAATACTGTTGATATTCTTCTTCTTGCCTTTTGTTCATCAAAGCCGCCACCCGTTGCCGCCTCTACCTCCGACAACATTGCTAAAGGTGGCCAGAGGTAGAGGTAGTGGCGACAGCAATGACACTAGTGATTTCTCTGTCCAACACCGCCACCTCTGCCTCTACCTCTAGCGACGTTGCCGAAAATGGGTGGAGACAAAGGTAGCAGGCAGAGGAATAACCACCAGCGCCGTCACCACCACCTTCAGCAATGTTGCTAGAGTCAAGAGGCAGAGGTGGGCAGAGGCATTGGCAGGCGGCAACGAACAGTAGTGGCGAACGATGGCTTTGGTGAACAAATGACAAGAAAAAGAAAATGAACAGTATTTTTGCTCTTTATTGATATTATTTTTAAGAAATTAACCTATTTTTAATTTTTTTTAAATATATTGCTTTTATTAATATTAAACCCTAAAAATTACCCTTATATGCTATTACCCCTATATGATCCATGATTCATGACTCATGAAAGAAGATGATGAATCCCGACGGACCCACCCATCCATTTCCATCGTCTCAGATTCTCAATAGTGGGCCAGTGGTTGGCTGGCTGGCTGGCTACACCTTCCTTAGATTGAAAAAATGTCATCAGTTGGGTTGGGCCCTTTAGTGCTTATGAAGAGGTCATTTATTCAAAATCCATATATAATATTAAGTCATTATATTTGTTAATTGCTAAGGCCAAACTGACTCAATTAATAACTCATTTAGGAGGTTTCAAGCTACCTTGGTAAGATTAATTACTATGTTATCCAATATTTTATCATTTAATTAATTTATTCACTGAAGTTTCATTAATCTCATCCATTTCATCTGTTTTCAAACAGCCCCCAGAGATTCGTTCGTCCAAATATATTAACTTTCGTTTATTTGACTATATATGTAAAATCTAGAACAACGTGATTGACAAGTGAATCCTCTAGAAAATGGAAAGCAATTTGAGTTTCTATTGACGTCAGAGTGCTATTTGGCCAAAGTTTTTCCACATGTTAATTGGAGTGATGTGGCAAGTTATGTGGACCCATCTGATGAGGTAGCAGGATTCATGTGTTCATCACTAATTGGCTCGAGTCTTTTGTCATTTCGGCCACCAATTTAATTTCATGTTAATAAAACAAAATAAAAGAAAGAAAGAAAGAAACAAATTCACAATAACAAGCTTCTTCTGTGTTAAGACCTTAGAGTCTTAGCTTGCGTGTTTGGGGTTTGAAAGAAAAAGTAGAGAAATGAAGATAAAGGTAAGGAAACTTACTGCCTTAAGGTTGTATTTGACTTCATAAAGATTGTATAAATCTTTTAACCTTTCTAGCTGTGCTATTTTGATTGTTTTTTTTTTTTTTTTTTTGTTGAAACCTCAGGCTTAACTACTTTGATAGCTAAATAGTCAATGAATCCTATATAAAATAATAAATATAATATTGTGGTCTATCTTCTGTTAATTAATAATTAATTTGTTTATATTGTGGTCTATTTCTCAAGGTACTTTTGCCCTTTCAGTTATTGTTTATTCGTCTCAATATATTTTCCTTTGAAGTAAATAATCAATAGATATTATAATTGATTATTATTACCAACTTTTTGTTGTACTTCTGCTTTAAGAAGCTAAAAGCACACTTAAAGGTTGGGTTGTCTTATTTAAAGAATTTCAATTATATTTGGCTCAGGTTAGGGCTTGGGCCCATTGAAAAGTTGACAAATTTCTAACCCAACCCAAGTTGCGCCATTTAGAAAATACAATTTTTTTCATTTCATATTTTCTACTGAAAACTAGAATTTAATGTATGAATTAAAAAAAGATGATGATATCAACCGATTTAAATGAAAATTTTGAAGACAAAGCTTTGATGGGTGTAATTGAGCCGAGTATAAGGCTGTTTAAGTTCGAACTAACTCAAAACTTGAAATTCAACTTGAGCTTGATTGAGTTTCAAGTTTCTAGCTCACACTCGACTCTTATCAATACTTCCAGCTACTCGAGCTTGGTTAGACTCAAGCCAGTTATAAATAAATTAGTATTAAAAATTATAAATAAATTATATATATTAAAAAATTATAGATAAATTACTATTATAAATACTATAAAGGAAATATATTATGAGAATTGATTATAATTTTATTTGTATTTATATTATAAACATAAATACATTAAAAATAGTATTTTATTATGAACTTGATTAGGCTTGCGAACCACTTGAGCCAAGTACTGCAGAAGCTCAAACTTTTGAGTCAAGCTTGACTAGAACTTTATTACTTTAAGCTGAGTTTGAGTATTTAGCAAGATGAGACTGTCTAGCTCATAGGGATGTAGTAGCAACTAGCAAATTGATGCACTTGATTTCTGCAAGTTAACTATCTTGCATTCATTAATATTATCTGGATGTAAAATCGAGATCTCAACTTAAAATTTGCTTACTTTTCTTTGATCCAAATTTCATAAAATATACTTTCTTACTATCATGTGCAACCAATCACACGTTTTACTGCAGGGAAGGTTTTGCCTGGTTTTTAATATCAAATGATGCCTACAGTTTATAGCTGATGTAACCGTTTTCGGCCACGTACCAATGTTTTATGATGTAAAATTTTTTGGCAAAGTACCTCGTTATTCGACCCGGTGGTGGCGTGCCTTAGTGACGAGCTACTTGGTGGCGAACTCCCTGGTGGCGAACTGCCTGGGGGCGAATTGCCTTGGTGGCGAACTGCCTGGGGGCGAACTGCCTTGGTGGCGAACTGCCTGGTGGCAAACTCCCTGGTGGCGAACTGCCTGGGGGCAAACTGCCTTGGTGGCGAACTGCCTGGGGGCGAACTGCCTGGTGGCGAACTGCCTGGGGGCGAACTGCCTGGTGGCGAACTCCCTGGTGGCGAACTGCCTGGTGGCGAACTGCCTGGTGGCAAACTGCCTTGGTGGCGAACTCCCTGGTGGCGAACTGCCTGGGGGCGAACTGCCTTGGTGGCGAATTCCCTGGTGGCGAACTGCCTTGGTGGAGAACTGCCTAGGGGCGAACTGCCTTGGTGGCGAACTCCCTGGTGGCGAACTGCCTGGGGGCGAACTCCCTGGTGGTGAACTGCCTGGGGGCGAACTGCCTTGGAGGCTAACTCCCTGGTGGCGAACTGCCTGGGGGCGAACTGCCTTGGTGGTGAACTGCCTGGGGGCGAACTCCCTACTAGGCGGTCGATGCCTTAGAGAATGTTGGAGCTCCCTGGTGCGGCGCAATCCGACTGCCCTCAGCATGAGGTGGTCTTCTTTCCTTTGTAGGTTGCGGGAGATGAGGGACTTGCGAGAACTTCATCTTTTCCTCCTCTTTGTAGGTGGCGGGAGCTGAGAGACCTACGAGAACTCCATCTTTTCCTCCTCTTTGTAGGTGGCGGGAGCTAAGGGACCTCCGAGAACTCCATCTTTTCCTCCTCCTTGTAGGTGGCGGGAGTTGAGGGACCTCCAAGAACTCCATCTCTTCCTCCTCCTTGTAGGTGGGGGGAGCTGAGGGACTTCCGAGAACTGCATCTTTTCCTCCTCTTCGTAGGCGGCGGGAGCTGAAGGACCTGCGAGAACTGAATCAGAGGTCCCGGGGGTACTTTCCTGGTGGGGGCTCTCCGATGCTTAAGTTAGCACTCTTATTGTAGAGAGCTTTGAAGATAATACGAGAGAGCTAGAGAGCAGGGTTACTTCCCTTTCTTTTCCATCCCCTTCCCCTTTGGGGGGTGAGGTCTTTATATACCGGAGTCTTCGCGGGTTAGGTGGGTGAAAAGCCTCCAAACGGTAAGACTCGTCACATCCGGTCAGAACTGGGGTATGGTGGTGAACTCCTCAAGGTCGTCAGGCTGGTGCTTGTGTCAGGCGGCCAGGTCGGCGCCTGGGCCGGGTTGTCAGAGGGGTGCCTGCGTCAGTCGGCGGGTCAGTGTTTAGGCTAGGTCGTCAGGTCGGCACCTGTGTCAGTCGGCGGGACAGTGCCTAGATCAGGTCGTCAAGCTGGCTCCTGTGTCAGTCGGCGGGTCAGTGTCTAGATCAGGTCGTCAAGCTGGCGCTTTGGCCGGATCATGCGCTAGGCTAGTCCAGGTCGGCCAGGTCGCGTAGGCCGTGCACAGTTCGCGCACGCCGTGCGTAGTTCGCGTAGGCGCGCGTCAGGCCGCGCGCAAGTCACGCTAGGCCAGCCAGACTAGTGCCCAAGTGGGTCACCAACTTCGTAAGTTTGTTGGCTGGGTGTTTTCCTAGTTGTCACGAGGTGCCACGTGTCACAATTTTATTGGAGGGCCAAATCTGTCCTCATCAATAGCCCCCCACTCCCGAGCTGATAGTAACTCAGCGAAGGGAGTAGATTTCTTTTGGCCCGTAAGTCGATGAGCTAGTAAGTGCTGATCCAATTACTAGTACGGCCCGTAGGCTTTGGGAGCGACTAGTAGTCTATTCTTTTTTGACTTTGCCCGTGCCGGAGAGGCGACCGGGTCTTGAGCAGTAATGTGGCCCGTAGGCTTTTGGGAGCGACTCATAGTCTACTCTCTTTATTTGACTTTTGCCCGTGTCAGAGAGGCGACTGGGTCTTAAGCAATAATGTGGCCCGTAGGCTTTTGGGAGCGACTCGTAGTCTACTCTTTTTTTTACTTTTGCCCGTGCCAGAGAGGTGACCGGGTCTTAAGCAGTAATGTGGCCCGTAGGCTTTTGGGAGTGACTCGTAGTCTACTCTCTTTTTTTTTTTACTTTTTCCCGTGCCGGAGAGGCAACCGGGTCTTATGCAGTAATGTGGCCCGTAGGCTTTTGGGAGTGACTTGTAGTCTACTCGTTTTTGACTTTTGCCTGTGCCGGAGAGGCAACCGAGTCTTAAGTAGTGAGGTGGCCCGTAGGCTTGGCCTGCATCAGCTTCGTAATGCCGGTCACCTACTCCTACAAGAAGCTACTAGGGGCTCGACCTTCGGGGGCAACACCACTAACTTTAGGTTGCCAGCTCACACGGGAGCCTTGGAAGGCTCGACCAGTAAGGGCGTCTATGTAGTCAGTTGGCTGCCAATTCCCGCGGAAGCCACGAAGAGCTCATCTTTGTAGGGGGGACCTTGCGGAGAGGACTGATGTGGCATTATTTGAATTGAAAGTAAGGTTGGTAGAGCTACTTAGTCCATTAGCTCCCTGCATAGTCTCTGAGTTCATAAAAAATGTAAACTATAAAGCGATAGCTTCAATTTCTAAAAAGTGAGGACTTAGTTTTGGCAAGATGAGAACTTAGCTTTGGTAGGATGAGAACTTAGCTTTTTGTAGCGGGTTCCCACAGACGACGCCAATTAATGTTACTGTTTTCGGCCATGTACCAATGTTTTGTGATGTAAAATTTTTTGGCAAAGTACCTCGTTATTCGACCCGGTGGTGGCGTGCCTTAGTGACGAGCTACTTGGTGGCGAACTGCCTGGGGGCGAACTGCCTTGGTGGCGAACTGCCTGGGGGCGAACTGCCTTGGTGGCGAACTTCCTGGTGGCGAACTCCCTGGTGGTGAACTGCCTTGGTGGCGAACTGCCTGGGGGCGAACTTCCTTGGTGGCGAACTGCTTGGGGGCGAACTGCCTGGGGGCGAACTGCCTGGTGGCGAACTCCCTGGTGGCGAACTGCCTTGGTGGCAAACTCCCTGGTGGTGAACTGCCTGGTGGCGAATTGCCTTGGTGGCGAACTCCCTGGTGGCGAACTGCCTTGGTGGCGAACTGCCTGGGGGTGAACTGCCTTGGTGGCGAACTGCCTAGGGGCGAACTGCCTGGTGGCGAACTCCCTGGTGGCGAACTCCCTGGTGGCGAACTGCCTGGGGGCAAAATGCCTTGGAGGCCAACTCCCTGGGGGCGAACTGCCTTGGGGCGAACTGCCTGGGGGCGAACTGCCTTGGAGGCTAACTCCCTGGTGGCTAACTGCCTGGTGGCGAACTGCCTGGGGGCGAACTGCCTTGGTGGCGAACTGCTTGGGGGCGAACTCCCTACTAGGCGGTCGATGCCTTAGAGAATGTTGGAGCTCCCTGGTGCGGCGCAATCCGACTGCCCTCAGCATGAGGTGGTCTTCTTTCCTTTGTAGGCTGCGGGAGATGAGGGACTTGCGAGAACTTCATCTTTTCCTCCTCTTTGTAGGTGGCGGGAGCTGCGAGACTTGCGAGAACTCCATCTTTTCCTCCTCTTCGTAGGTGGCGGGAACTAAGGGACCTCCGAGAACTCCATCTCTTCCTCCTCCTTGTAGGTGGGGGGAGCTGAGGGACTTCCGAGAATTGCATCTTTTCCTCCTCTTTGTAGGTGGCGGGAGCTGAAGGACCTGCGAGAACTGAATCAGAGGTCCTGGGGGTACTTTCTCGGTGTGGGCTCTCTGATGCTTAAGTTAGCACTCTTATTGTAGAGAGCTTTGAAGATAATACGAGAGAGCTAAAGAGCAGGGTTACTTCCCTTTCTTTTCCATCCCCTTCCCCTTTGGGGGGTGAGGTCTTTATATACCGGAGTCTTCGCGGGTTAGGTGGGTGAAAAGCCTCCAAACGGTAAGACTCGTCGCATCCGGTCAGAACCGGAGTACGGTGGTGAACTCCTCAAGGTCGTCAGGCTGGCGCTTGTGTCAAACGGCCAAGTCGGCGCCTGGGCCGGGTTGTCAGAGGGGTGCCTGCGTTAGTCGGCGGGTCAGTGTTTAGGCCAGGTCGTCAGGTCGGCGCTTGTGTCAGTCGGCGGGACAGTGCCTAGATCAGGTCGTCAAGCTGGCGCCTGTGTCAGTCGGCGGGTCAGTGTCTAGATCAGGTTGTCAAGCTGGCACTTTGGCTGGATCATGCGCTAGGCTGGTCCAGGTCGGCCAGGTCGCGCAATTCGCGTGCTAGGCCGCGCAGTTCGCGCGCGCCGTGCACAGTTCGCGCAGGTCGCGCTAGGCCGGCTAGACTGGTGCCCGGGTGGGTCACCAACTTCGTAAGTTTGTTGGCTGGGTGTTTTCCTAGTTGTCATGGGGTGCCACGTGTCACAATTTTATTGGAGGGCCAAATCTGTCCTTCAATAGCAAATGCCCAGCTTCTTAAGTCTCACTTATTCCTATTCTATCAATATATATATATATATATATATAGAGAGAGAGAGAGAGAGAGACAAAAAAGGGCTTATTTATAAAAAAGTTAAAAAAAGGCTTGTTCTGGTTTATTGTCGATCAACGAGGGCTGTTATCCAATCCAACGACGACAGGCATTGGATGAAGGCCTTTGGTCAAATAGAAAATAGGGGCTATTTTGTCAAAAAAATAAAGAAGGGTATAAGAATCACATTCCTGGGGAGCATATGGGGGATTCCTATTTTACCTAGAATGGGAATCCCATTTTGACCAACCAAATGGTCGGAATCGAATGGGCTATTCCATTCCAATTCCAATTCCAGGTGCCTATTCCTTGAGTTCACATAGCACATTCCCAAACACCTCATAGCACATTCCCATCGTGTGATGGTGGCATCATAAGGACTGATATTATCATGGGGAGATGTGATAGGGGATGTGCTGTGGGGCGGAGATGTGATATTCTATGCACCTTGAAAATGACTAGAAAACATGATGTTTCATAAATAGGCCTTATCCATGTGGCCTTCGATTCGTTCGCTCCCTCCTTTATTAATGTTCACTTACTACTGTCCTCACTCATCACTCTCACCGTACTTCATTTTGACTAACAAAAATCCTAATTGGCAAGCCCTTTGGAGCCCACTCCAACTGGCTCAAAGGTACCCCATACTTTGGGGGTACTGACAGATAGGTACCTTGAACATTCAATTGTATTTTGAATTTTAAAAAATAAACACTTGAGTATATCTATTTTGTCAGTTAAATTTTACATAACATCAAAAATACCCTTTTCATGTATTTTTTAGATCATTATATCAAGTAAAATGATCACCAAAGAACGATATTGTTAAAAAATTTGAATATGTTGTTTTCTGTCCATGTGAGAATGTCATTGTGGGGAGCCTTCTAGGAACATTTAATTGACGGAATACTAACAGATAGATCTAACTATCTATTTTTTTAGAGTTGAGGATACTCAAGTGTTGCAATTAAAAGTTCAAAGTACCTATGTGTCACTACCCCCAAAGTACATGGTATTATATGTAATTTATCCTTATATTGGGTTGGATAGATTGAACCAATATTGGATCCATTGATAGAAGATACGAGTTCAGGTGTCAACCAAGTGTTAATGTGAGCATGTTAGGATTGGACTTGCTCGCATATGTTTTTCTGGTATCATGTTTTTTCTGTTATCATAGATTTTCTCGACCATAAATTTATGGAATGAAAATCATTAGGCTACGTTTGGATGGAGTGTAAAACCCGGTTTGATATATTTTTACACTCCGGTTTAATCTTGTGACCATTTGGATGGCGTGTAAAAAATACACCGAAACAGTTCAATTTTTGTATTTATAGATTTGACCGGTTTTCATTTACACTGGTGTATTTTTGTATTCACACCTCAAACAAACGAAGCCTTAATGACAACTAACAAGATCATTAAAAGCAAAAAGCGTTATAGCCCCTTGAAGACAAACGAAATAGACAAATAAATATCCTATAGATAAATAAAATAAAATGAGCATCCATAACTTCATAGACTAATTTTTTGGTAGACACCCATAAATCCACAGCTATAGGCATATATGTGGCTGTGTACTAAGATAAATAGATTATGATATTATGTAGCGGAGCTATAACCTATAATGATAGAATCGGATTGCTCAAAGGTCCTAATCTGGAGTAAAATAAGGTTGACAAAAAATCAACCCTAATCCAGTCGTCAATCCCGACCCAATTAGACCATATTTCTTAGGTTTATGTTGTAGAGAACTTTTGGTGGTCATTGATTTGCAGTGCCAATGGTCACAATTATCCACCATTCAACATTCGTTGTTGACTGCTGAAAAATAGAGTTCAATCAATGAATTGGACCTCCATTTACTGGTCAGAGTGGACTGAACTATTGACTGGGTTGCCCCGGCCCATTTATTCCAAGCCAAAGTGATGAAAATACATTGTTAAACAAAATAAAAATAAAAAATAAACAAAACAGGTGATTTACAAAAGCTCGTGCCATTAAGCCATAGAAATTAGACATTTATACGATAGATTTTAGTAAATCTAATAAATTACCTTTTATTAAATTAAGATTTAAAAAAATAATAAAGAAAAAACAAGATGTGGACTTTACTTTGATTTCCTTTGTTTACCAACCCACTATTTGTTAATTTACTTGAAATTTTTATCAGAAAAACGTAAAGAATCCGGATGGTAAAACGTATAGCATCCTTTGTTTCTTTGTCTTTATTCAAATCTAGCGCACTGGAGTCTGGAAATTTTGGATGGCTCGGCTCTCATCATCGTCATCAAGCTGAATTGACCGGACGTCGCTCCGCTGATGCCACCCTCATGGGCCATGGCAACTCAGGTCCTCAGCCGCAGCAGCAAAAGAGAACAATTGCACCGCGTAGATTAGGTGGCCGACTACCACGAATCGAAAACCAAAGAAGTCAAAGCAATTGAGGAGAGGCAGCAAAAGAATAAGAATGCGATATCATTCTCAATTCTCATCAAGAGCTTAGCGACCCAAGCGTCCATGTGGGTCGGTATATGTCACCTCAGGTATCACCTGTATGCATGGTCCATGTGTTGGGATTTGAAAAGACATTCTTGGGTCCCCCTTCAACCGTAGGACGCCAATACTTTGACTTGTGCCCAACGTTGGGGACCATGCGGCTTGCTGTTGCGGGCCGTGGATCAAAATTCAAAATTCAAAAAGATTCTTGGGTTCCGTACGTGTGATGCACGTAGACCTGTTCATGGGCCGTCCCGGCCCATGGATGGGCTTGAACATGCAAATGAGCTCACAGGTTTGACCTTGGGCCAAAAAGCCCGGCCAACAATAGATTCGAGCCGAGTTCCAAATTTGCCAAAATAGCCCGGCCCAACCTAACTTATAGACTAAATCCAAAAATCCTAATATCCTAACATTTCTCATTCATCTATTTCCACATTTCCTGTTAGTCGAATTGTCCAGTGCCGAACCCCTCTTCTCTTCACATCCTCACACTATCAAGCAGCCACAAAACCAGCGAACATTCACCGGCGCAACAACCCCGGTAGACCGGCTGGTGAATCCTCTCTCTCTCTCTCTTTTACACACACACACAGACGCAAACTCAACACCAGCGAACACAATCACCGGCGGTGAGTTTTTTCTTCTGTTAGGTCGAGTTTCGGGCTTTTTATTAGGTCCGAGCTTGGGCCCATGTTATGGCCCGTTGGTTGGTCCGGGCTTGGGCTCGAGCCTAACAAAATCATGTTTATGAAGAGTAAAAGCCCGGCTCGAGCCCGATCCATGAACAGGTCTAGATGCACGAATTTTTTTTCCTTAAACAAAGTAGAAGTGGAATTAATCTATTAGAATGGAATTAATTCAAAATTGATTTTAATTCCTTATTAATTATTTTAAACTTTTATTAATATAATTATCTTTAAATAGAATTTAAATTAATAAAAAATAATTTAAAATTTTAAAATACCCTTACATCTATAAAAAAAGTGGAATGGACCATTTGCTTTTTGATTTTTCTTAAGGCTACATTTGAAAACGATGCAAATGGAGTGTAAATCCCGGTTCATGGTAAATTTGCACTTTAGTTCACTTTTGCTTGTGTTTGACAACATTACATTTATGCATTGACAAATGATAGACCAATGCATATTTACATTGATAATAAAATGTAAAAGTACATCAATAAGAAAGAAGTAAATTTGCATTAAAGTGGTTTTTTGATAAAAAAAAAACATATACTTTATTAGAACTCATGTTTGCATCCATTACAGCTAAAAGTATGTTTGGTAAAAAGTAAATTTGTCAGTGCAAAACTAACCCAATTTTGTATTTTATATGAACCGTTTTACACTCTACATATTTGCATTCACACTTATTTGTATCATTTTCAAACACAGCCTAAGGCTCGGTTTGGAAGGAGTACAAATACAAATATTTAGAGTGCAAAATCTTATATTTGTACTACATATTTGTATTTGTACTTTTTTCAAACTGAGCCTAACTAATAAAATATCCTTATTTTCTAATTTGAATCCTCGATGTTGTAAGAGTAAAATCGTAAATTTAATTAATAATTATCATTTCATCCTATCCCCTCATATTAAGTTCCATAACTAATTTATTGACTCTTATTTTCACTTATTAAATTTTATATTTAAGGTACTTTTGTTTCTCACCGTTAAATTCTATAAATTTAATTTATAACCAATAATTTTAACTTTATAAAAGCCTATATTTTTTTTTTCTAATTTAATGTACCTACCCAAATATTTGTGTTTTACTAATTAAAACGTCTCCTATATATAGTTGGTAACTGATTTACATAATTGATCCTCCCTTAGATGGAAGTGGAAAATGATGTTTTAAACATAGTGTCCACTCAAATGAATTTAATTAAAAGGAAACCCAACTATGGCACATAAACATGGATCATGAAAAAGAGACGCCGTAATGAGCTTATAGTTCTAATTGATGCAACCCAACTATGACCCATAAACATGGATCATGATCCCCATGATTGACATATCTTCTTCATCTTAAGTTCGGTGTACATTATTTACATTCTAAATCTCTTATTATCAGACAAGACAAAGACAAAAATGCGTAGTAGTTCAGAAAATGGGACCCCTAAAGAATCTTTTACTCAAACTTCAGAAGTCCATACGGCATGCGTTAATTGTTATAGATGAAGCAATGAACCCCATGTGATGATGCTAGCTAGCAATATGGAATCTGGATTAGTATATGACTGACTGCATGTTTCCAAGTTCCGACCCAATTTACGTCTGTCTACCTTGTTTCAAGTCCGACCCTTTTAACCCAACAAATCAATATATTAGCTAGATCAGTAAATTAATCCTTGGTAGAGTCATGAGTCATCCCTAGGTTTAACCATGATCAAAATTTCCTTTTGGCGTTCTGGGGGTGGGGGAGTTAACCGTAGTCGTTAATGGCGGATTATGGAAAAGAGAAAGGCGAAAATCTTCTGAAAAACAAAGGAGATGTTTATCTATCTATAGTCAGTACACGTATTAGATGATGGGGAAGAGTGTGGGCCTGAGGCGTTTAAGGGTTCACAAATAAAAGGAGGCTTGGAAGGCCTGGGGATTTCCAAATCTTTTCGTTTGATCATTTGGATTACCTCTGTCATTTCAGGGCGCAACATCAGAGATTCTTGAGTGCACAGAAGACCCACTTGAACAATCCTTGTGACTTCTTCTATGTCTTCAATCTCCAGGCTCTCATCTATGATTTCTGATACCGTATTCGACTGAAAGTGCCGCCATGCCTGTTTTAAGAGATGGGTTCACGTTCACCATATATGAAATGAAACATATTCATATGTATATATTTTAAATCTATGTAAATTAATGCAGAAACACAGAAATATCTGAAAACATTGTTAATGGGATTTACACAGGTAACTAGGGTGTCGAGGGAATTATCTGGCTGGTATTTGTTATTCTGAATTCCACCGACGATTTCCAGTATCAGAATTCCAAAGCTGTACACATCTGCTTTGTCCGTTAGAAGCCCACGAGTAATGTACTCAGGAGCCATGTATCCCCTTAAAATAAAAAAAAAATAAATAAAAAAAAAACAGAAAACTAAAAATGTTAAAACCCCCCAAAATGGTTTTAAACATTTAATGAAATCTGGAGATTCATCAGCTGATGCTAAGGCTAATTGGGGATTCTTGTGTTAAGAAAGCCCATGTCTCAAGCTAGCCCTTGCTAGAATAATTAAAAAGAAAACTAATACTTACAATGTGCCTGCAATATTAGCAGAGTTCTCGGTGGTCTTTTCAGTAGTAGTGCTGCAAAATCTCGCTAGACCAAAATCTGCAATCTTGGGTCTATAACGCAAGTCTAACAAGATGTTACTTGCCTTGACATCTCTGTGAACAATCGTCACATCACACCGTTTGTGAAGATATTCTAGGCCCTCAGCTGTTCCCATGATTATATTCAGCCTTTTGTTCCAGTCCAATTCTTTCTTCTTTTCTGGGTCTGCCTTCCATGGATATATATATATAGGAATTAGGAGGAGGAAATCAATCACAACTCAGAAAATTTTCACACAGATGCATATATACATGACATGAATCCAGGAATCTACTACTATTTGTGCATCTATTTACACATTTAAATGTCCATTAATAATTCAGTCATTCCAAGAGGAACCCAATAAAAGAAAAAAGCAGAATTATCAAGTAACCTTTTTTTTTGAATTAAGTAGTTTTATTTCCATTTTGATTAACATTAATTAGAGCTTTAGCTAAATTTGGTTTCTAGTTTAGTATTAGAGTTTAGGGTCTCTAGATAAAATGTGTAGGGTCAATTATTCAAAAAAAAAAAAACTAATTTTATGTTGTGGTGACCCGTACGTACTTCCCCATCATAGCTCTCTCTTGCTTACCAATTTAACCTTTTTCTTTTATCTGTAAGATTAGTCTGAGTTCTGTTACTTATAATGAGCTCTTGCTTACCGAATATGTAACAATCGAGGCTTTTGTTAGGTACAAATTCGTAAATAAGGAGACTAACTTCGTTGGTGATGCAGAAACCCAGGAAACGAGCCAAGTTCCTGTGGGTTGCCCGACTAATGATGTTAATCTCATTGTGGATCTCCTGATTACGATTGAAGTAGTTCACATACAGCCGCTTGATTGCTATTTCCCTACCGTCTCCTAGAGTTCCCTGCTTATTGGAAACACAACACAGACAATAACTAGTGTTGAGACTTGAGATTTATAAGTTAAGTTTTCCTGACATTAATTAGCATGAAATTAAGATATAATTAGTTAATACCTTGAATACCTCTCCATATCCTCCATTACCAAGCTTGTTAGCTTGACTGAAGTAGTCTGTTGCCTTCTCCAAGGTCGAGTACTTGAAATGCATGGTCCTCGCGAACATTGAAGTCTCCACCACGTCCAATTCTTAATAGTTTTATTACAAATTAATGAAATGGGGATGAGGAGCACAAACGAAAAGAGAACATCTAGAAATTGAAAAAGTGACTTCTCTGTCTGTCAACTATGATCTGATCGGTTTTCATTATGAGAAACAAAGATTACTGAAGCTTGAATTAATTAATTTATGGTGTGGTGCTAAGATTGATTAGTTAATTGTTACCTGCTTTCCTTCTTCTCTGCCTATGTAGACCTTTGTAGATGACATCACCCAGGCAGATCCCCACGAAGATAGAGAGTATGCAGACAGTAGCAAAAACAAAAACGAAGGTGGTGAATGAAAACAGAGATCCTACAAAGATCAAACACAACATTATTGATCAACATTATATATATATATTTAATTAGGACGTATATAATTAATCACGTAAGACTTAGGAGAGAGGGGGGCGGGTTGCTAGTTCTATGCTTCTAGCTACGTATATACGACGTACGACTTACCTTTTCTTGAGAAGAGATCTTCGTTGTCGTTCAAAAATTTATAATCGGAGTATCTTAAGAAGCAGCCAGCATCAACTGCACGGCCTTCCGTCGACGGCAGACAAGTGAGGATGTTGGTTGCAGCGTTTTGCAGGCAAGACAAGCAGGACTCCTCATTCAGCGTCTTCCAGCAATTTGCAAGTGCAAATACTGATCCAGAGCCCCATCTCTCAGATCCGTCTCCATACCCATGGTTGGTAACTGCTATCTTCACCACTCTATCGAGCAGTAGCTTGATGGTGGCGTTAAAATCTATTGGCATAGTAGACTCGGTCATTCCGCATACCTGTTTCACCATTCAATTACAGGTATATAATCAATATATTTATATATGTATCGTATGTATATGCGAATGTGGTTAATATATATAAGAGGATTTGATGGAGGAAATTAAAGAAAATTGTTACGTACTGAGTCGTCTGAGGGTAAGACGCTCTCGTTGAAAAAATCGTAACTGTCGAACCTGGCGAAACAACCGTCGAGATAAATGCGTCCGGCGGTCTTGGGGAAGCAACCCGGGAGGAGGGTGAGGCAGAAGTTGGTGCAGATGATGCAGTCGTCGTATGTTAGGTCGCCGTGGCACTGAGCCATGACATAGATCTGCTGTAGGCCTTCTCCCACGACCGCTGTCCCAAAACCATTCATGTAAATTTCGTCTTTGATTATTTTCAGAGTCTTTGTGAATTCATCGACGTACAGCCTGCTATCGTTTGATGTCACATTTCCACAAATCCTTGCGACGATATCAGTTCGAGGGTTTGCCTTCGTTACCAGCTGTTTCAACAATGGCATGAAGAGGAGGATGTAGATCAGCCGAGTTTCCATCGATATTACATGAGGCCCAGACAGAAACAGACTTACAGATGCAGAAAAGAACAACAACTAATGGAGATGATCGTTTATCCTTCTTCCCATTATTATTTTTAGTTTACTCATTTGTGGTGTTTATTTATCCATCTAAACTAAATATCCTAAGTATTAATTCTTTCTTAACTTAAACGGCTGGACGGGATAATTAAGGGGGTGTTTGTCGATGTGAATGGTTTTGTTTTCTAAAACAAAATAGTTATATGCCATGTCAGCAAAACAATACATTCTTGATGATGCGTTGTGTCACTTGTATTTTGTTTTATAAACTAAAAAAAAAAAAACAAAACAAAACGAAAAAGTATGAATTATTTAAAATGTAATCCAAATGTGAAATGTGATGCAACTGGGGCCCAATCAAAATCTTCAAAGCTTGAGAATGTAGAAAATAATTGTTGTGCGCTACTGCTATTTTAATATTCAGTAGTTGATGATTAGATGTCTTCACATTATTAACACTATTAAGATCATGTAGAAAATAATGGCTGCACATGGTTAATAATTCAACAACAAAAAGGAAATCATTTTACCACATTTCATATTCTAGCCACGTGGAGGAAGATGTGGCAAGTAAGAGTCTACGATTTGGCAGAAAAGTAACCTTCTAGATCGGCGATCTATTGGGGATAGTATCGAATCTTTGTCCTCAAAAATTTAAATAAAGATCAGGCAATCTGTTTGGTTTTCGGTGCGTGCCAGACTGCCGTGCTTTGAACCTTGCGTAGTGTCCAGGTATAAAACCATTAAGCTTGTTTTAGCCTTTTGATTGCTCCATCACACCCATAAATTCATCACTCTTTTATTACTTATAAGGGGCAAATTTCTTAAGAGTATAAATTAAAAGTATTAGGAAATTGATTAACTCTACAATTGACATCATTGTCATAAAATGTCATATTTGTTATTTATTATTTATCAAATTTTTAAAATATTTCAAGCAAGCGCCCCTCATTTTTTCCGAAGCTGTATGCGTCTACACTCTACAATATTGGAGAAATGTCCTGGCAAGCAAGCTGGTGTGCTTCCGTGAAAAGCTATTGGTGAGACATTTAAGGTGGTGGCTTTTTTGGTAGGATGGCAGACACTAGGAGGGTGTTTGGAACTGTATGTGCGGGTTTCTTAAATAAATACTGTTATACGGGCGTTATTTCAGCATTTGCCCTATTATCTGAATTTGTATGTATAGAAATTTGTAAAATTAAATTTCGGTTTATGTGCATGTTTAATGATGGAGCGCGATCCGGCCGGTCTTAGCTGTCCGTGGCCTTGCTTCTGAACGGGGTAGTAGGGAACCTGAAACGGAGGAGATGGGGAAGCTCCGGGGGGAACCCGGTGTAGAGGCTCCGAAGCTCAAGTTAGAATCCTTCAAAAGCAAGGTAATACCAGATAGCGCAGAGTTTGCATACCTTGTTTGTCGGGGGGCAGGGGGCTCTTATAATCACTTCGTGCACTCGTCCCGAGGCCCTTGTCAGGTCGGGTATGATTACCCTTGTGCTTGTCAATTCGGCCATCCTCCTTTCTGCTGAGACAGAACCGTCATTGCCTAACCGTCTTTCTAACTGGAGATGGCGGTGTCAGTGGCGGTGGCAGGTGGCCGTTTAGAGTGCTGCCGCTAAACGTCAGATCCCAAGTCAGTCAGGCACGGCGCCCTCGGGCACGGACTTCCTTAGTGTCAGGCATGGTACGACTTGCTTGGTTTTGGTGCCCAAAAGGTGATGCGAAGTGCTGAGCGAGGCGGTCTTGAGCTCGGAGGTATCTATAGGGCAGGTCAGTTCGGCGAGGTGTATCCCGAACTGTTACAAGGTGGGTCAGTTCGGCAAAGTGTATCCCGAGCTGTTACAGGGTCAGTTCGGCGAAGTGTATCCCGAGCTGTTACAAGGTGGGTCAGTTCGGCGAAGTGTATCCCGAGCTGTTACAAAGTGGGTCAGTTTGGCGAAGTGTATCCCGAACTGTTACAAAGTGGGTCAGTTCGGCGAATTGTGTCCCGAGCTGTTACGATGCGGGTCAGTTCGGCGAAGTGTATCCCGAGCTGTTACAAAGGGTGAGTTCGGGCCCCCGATAGGGAGTTTAGTCCGCTCGTGTCCCCTTGTTCCCGCCTAGGCTTGGCCCCTTTTGCTGAGCTGTTGTTTCTGCCATGTGTCACGTAATAGAGAGGTCGGGCCAAATCTTCCTTCATCAATTGCCCCCCACTCCTTGCGCCGGGGGTCTTGCCATGGTGCGGGGAGTTTCGCGAGGTAGCAGGTGGATTTGTCCCGTCCTTTGAATCTTCACTGCGCGAGTTGCTTTTGCTAGGGTTCTTTCGGTTTCCGAGAAGGCTGGAAACGTGCTTATTCAAGAATGCTGGTGGTTGTGACAGCGCGCGTTTTAAATTTCAAACCAATTCGCGCCGTTGGGACGCGACAACGGGTCATTTCAAAAAGGCGCGCCACTGCTGTACGTGCGCGGGCGACTGTCAAGGAGACGTGCGGCGCGTTAGTTTTGGAAAGACGCATGTCGAAGCGATGTCGGTTTCAAAAAGACGTGCGCTGATGTTTCACTTTTTTCGGAAAGACGTGCGCCAATCACGTCTCGACCTTAAGGGTCGTGCGGTCAGTAAGAACGTGGGTCATTGGATCATCTTCGATCTGCACGGTCGATTCTTGGTTACTGTAGCTATAAATAGTGAGGGACCCGTCGGTTTGTCACTTCTGCGGTTTGTCTACTGAGTTCGCGTCCAACCTTTCAGCTCGCGTCCAAGTCTTTTTCAGCTCGCGTCAAGGCTGGTTATATAGTCTTCATGGTTCTTTGGCTTGTTCTTCAAACTTTCCGGTGAATACTTTCCTGAATCCATCTTTTTCCCAATGTCTAGCTTTGATAGCTCAAACGATTCTTCGAGTAGGGCCGACGTAGGTTCTACCAATCGAGCCGTGTCCCCCGACTGCCTCAGTGATCCTGAGGTGGAGCTTGAGGACTATGAACCAGTAGGCCGAGTTGCTTTGGGCAGTTTGGCGTCTACCTCCCGCCTAGGTCGGATGCTAGACAGGTTTGGTCCTTCGACCATGACGCCTGAGGGGCTTCAATCCATACTTATGTCTTACAATCTTCCTGGGGGGTACACATATTTTATTCCTTCGGGTAGCTTTCCTTGGGAAAACGGTCATGACGAGATCGTGATTTTTCGAGAGCAGCTTGCTGCGGGGTTGCGACTTCCTTTCCATCCCCTTCTCGTCGAAGTCATAAACCACTTCGGTGTCACCATTGGCCAACTTCATCTGAACTCTATTCGGAACCTGGTGGGGACTGTTTCCCTTTTTTGCGAGCAAAACTTCCCCTTGGACTTAGACATATTCTCCTCTATCTTGATGCTCAAGAGACAGGCGGGTTCTCTTCCAGGGGGGAGATGGGCGTATTACCTTTCTCCTCGCCAGGGTTTTAAGCTTCTGCACGATCTTCCTAATAAGGTCCCGGCGTGGAAGCAGGACTACTTCGGCGTGTAAAGTGCACAAGGATGGCCCTTTTAGACCGGGTGGGGTGAGGCCGCTCCCGATTTAGGCGTGACTCTCGATGAAGAGACGGTGAAGGGCCTCCAGCAATAGGGACTGCAAGGTTTAAAGTGCCACCACTACTTAACGGAGGCCAAGCTTATTGCAGCCGGCCTGAGTTCGGGTAGGTTTCTAGCTATGCGGTTTTCTTGCTTGCTCTGTTCTTTTCGTTTTTTTTTATGTCGAACTCGTTTCTGCAGGTGTAATGGACGCAGAGAGAACTCGTGGGGGGCGTTTGTTCCAAGGTATGAAGAGGAGGAAGCGGGTCGCCAAGCCCCAAGTTCCAGACCATACACCGGAGGATCTGCCCAGGGAGCCCGAAGTGACTCCACCGATGCACGAAACTGCCGGGGCGCCTTATGCTGAGACCACTCATACGGGCGCTCCTGCATACTCAAGTGCTCCTGCTCACTCCGGGTCCGCTCATACGCGGGCTGGGCCCTCGGGCTCGGGAGCTCAAGGGGAGTTTAGGAACGTGTTGACGTCGAACTACGCTCTTCAGAAGAGTAAGGATGCTACTTTCCCTGAGGAGGTCGCGGCGTGGACCGATCTTCCCTTGAATCAGGTCGCTTGCCGCGCCGTAACACATGCCATGGTGGTAAGTTACATTCCGTCTTCCTTTTTTATTCTGTTGCTTCTGTTGTTTTTTGCTCACTTGTTTCTTTTGGTAGGTGAATTCTTCAATTCATGCCTTGGCGGCCCAAGTGGAGAGGAGCTCACGACAGGCGCGAGCTGCTGAGGCTGCCGCTCATGCTGCTGAAGAAGCTTTCCGTGTTGTAGAGGCAAATACCCGGGCTGCTGAGGCGGCTGCTTACGCTACTGAAGGGGCTGCTCGCGTCGCGATGGCTAGGCAGGCGAGGTCTCAGCGTGACGCCGAGGCCATGGGGGTAGTTGTCGAGCATATGGCGGACTTGAAGTTGGATTTGCAGCCTCAAGTCGAATATCTTCAGGAGGACATCAGGGAGAGAACACAGATTTTTTCCCAAGGCATTGAAGACGCCAAGAAGTAGGCAGTTGAGGACTACATTGCCTCTCCACGTTTTGACGATCTGATGGTGGATTCTTACAGGAGGGGGTTCAAGTTGAACCGGTGGATGATCCGAAATACGTACCCCGACCTCGATGTAAGTGCCATATCCACTTCGCGTATAACTCAGGAGATGGCCAATGCTACCGATGGCGAGCCGGACTCTGAAGGAGAGGCAGGGCCTTCGGGTGTTGTTGAAGTGCCTTCTGATGGCGAAGAAGCGGCTCCGGGCATGTAATATATATATATATATATATATATATATATATTGTAAGTCCTTTCTGATGGCCAATGCACTGTTTCTTGCAATGGAATATATATGTCTTTTTCCCCAAGTGTTCTTCTTCCCCGAACTGATTCTTTGTCTATGCCACTTAGTCCGGGTTATTATACTTCCGCGGTCTGTTCTGCCGCGAATTGGTTTTTTGCCGAGTTGATAATATGCTCGACTTCTTTGCTTGTTTACGCCGAGGTTCCTCTTGGCTTGCATCGTGGCACATAGGACCTGATTTCGTCCACTTCGCTTGGTGGTTTATAGGTAGTATCGCCTTAAGTTCACGATGTTCCACGCTCGAGGTACTCATTTGCCTTCTAAGGTTTCGAGTTCATATGCCCCCCCGAGCGCTTTTTTTACTTTATAGGGCCCTTCCCAGTTAGGTCCAAGCTTGCCCACACCGGGTTCGGGCACCATAATCTTACGAAGGACCAGGTCGCCGACTCGGAAGCTTCATTGCTTTACTCTGCTATTGTAGTAGCGAGCTACCTGCTGCTGGTACGCCGCTGTTCGGATGTGCGCGAGGTCCATTACCTCGTCCAGTAGGTCAAGGTTGGTACGTAACTCGTCTCCGTTCGTTCGATCGTCGTATGTTTCTAATCGCAATGTTGGTATTTCGATTTCCACCGGGATCACTGCTTCAATGCCGTAGGTGAGGTTAAAGGGGGTTTCTCCCGTGGCGGTTTTTTCGGTAGTTCGGTGAACCCATAAGACACTTGGTAGCTCTTCGGCCCACAATCCCTTAGCTCGATCCAGACGTGCTTTCAGTCCGCGCAGGATGGCTCTGTTCATTACTTTCGTCTGACCGTTTGTCTGCGGGTGCGCGACTGACGTGAAGTTTTGCCGAATCCCCATGTTCTGGCACCACTCTAGGAACTTGATATCCTCGAACTGCTTGCCGTTGTCGGAGATTAGTACCCGAGGCAACCCGAACCGACATACTATGTTCTTCCAAAAGAAGTTTTGTATGTTTCGAGTCGTAACAGTTGCCAGAGGTTCGGCTTCTATCCACTTCGTAAAGTAATCTACTGCAACAACTAGGAATTTTCTTCCACCTGTTGCTGGTGGGAATGGCCCCAGGAGGTTGATGCCCCATTGTGCAAAGGGCCACGGGCTGGCGAGGTATTTGAGGTCGGAGGCATGTTGATGGTGGATATTGGTGTGCTTCTAACACTTGTCGCATTTTCTGACGAGCTCGACAGCTTCTGCCTTCATCGTTGGCCAGTAGTATCCTTGTCAAAGTGCTTTTTGGGCGAGTGCTCTGCCCCCCAAGTGTCCGCCGCACAGGCCTTCATGAGTGTCGCGGAGTACGAACTCGGCTTCGACAGGTCGTAGGCAATGCAAGTAGGGGAGCGTGTAGGACCGTCGGTATAACCGTTCGTTATTATGACGTATTTGGCTGCCTGGCGCTACACCCTCTTGGCCGCATTGCGTTCTGTAGGGAGGGTTCCGTCTATCAAGAAGCTCGCAAGTGGGTCGATCCAGCTCGGCTCTGCCTCCAAGACGAGAGCGACCTCCTCTGTCCCCTCGAGAATACTAGGCCGAGGTAAGTCCTCTATGTACACAGTTCTCATATTGTTGTGACTTGTACTAGCTAACCGGGACAGGGTGTCGGCCTCAGTGTTCTCTGACCTCGGGATTTGCCTGATGATGTGTGACTGGAAGTTGAGCAGGGCTTCTTTTACTTTGGCCAAATATGCGATCATGGAGAGCTCGCGTGCTTCGTACTCACCTATAACTTGGTTGACCACGAGCTGAGAATCGCTGTAGATGACCAAGTGTTTTGCCTTTACCTTTCGCGCTAGGTCCAGCCCGTTGATCAGTGCTTCGTACTCTACCTCGTTGTTGGATGTCGTGAACTCAAAGTGTAGTGCGTATTCTAATTTTGTGTCACCCGGGCCGCACAAGACTATTCCAGCTCCGCTGCCTTGCCGGTTCGAGGAACCATCCACGTAAAGGATCCAGGGCTCCTCATCCCAGTTCGTGCTTCGCCTGACCAGGAGAGATGCCACACCGGCTGCTACTTCACGGGGTTCGGACTCTATGGGCTCGGGACCTCCGGGTTCGCCTGAACTGGGGACCTCAGGCTCGACCTGTGGGGCTTCGTGGCTGAAAGTGCACTCGATGATAAAATCTGCCAAAGCTTGGGCCTTAATAGCGGTTCTTGGTTTGTACTGGAGGTCGTACTCACTGAGTTCGACGGTCCATTTCGTCAGTCGACTGGAAACCTCGGGTTTGAGTAAAACTTGTCTGAGAGGTTTGTCAGTCAGGACGATGACGGTGTGAGCCTGGAAGTATGGGCGGAGTTTCCGAGCTGCTGTCACTAGGGCATTTGCTAGTTTTTCTATCTGCGGGTACCTTGCCTCTGCTCCCTGCAAAATTTTACTAACATAATAGATGGGTCGCTGGACCCGGTTTGTTTCTTTTATTAGTACCGAACTGACCACCTCGTCGCTTGCTGAGAGGTACAGTTCTAAGACCTCACCCACCTCGGGCCGGGCTAAGGTTGGCACACTAGCGAGGTAACCTTTTAGCTCGTCGAACACGAGTTGGAAGTCCTGGGTCCACTCGAACCCTTAGCCTTTGATTGCCTTGAAGAAGGGTAGGCAGCGGTCTGCTGATTTGGACATGAAGCGGCTTAGAGCGACTATGCGGCCATTTAGCCTCTGAACCTCTTTTACTTTCCGAGGTGGTCTCATATCTAGAATGGCTTTTATTTTGTCCGGGTTGGCCTCAATACCGCGTCGATTGACAATGTACCCTAGGAACTTGCCCGATGTGACGCCGAAGACACATTTGTTGGGGTTCAATTTCATGCTAAACTGATGCAGGATTTGGAAGACAGAATCTAAGTCTTGTATTAATTCTTGTGAAAACTGAGTCTTGACGACCATGTCGTCTGCATAGCACTCTATCTTCGTACCAATCAGGGGCCGAAATAGCCTATTTACAAGTCTTTGGAAAGTCGCCCCGGCATTTTTTAGTCCGAAGGGCATGACCTTGTAGCAATACAGGCCGAACTCGGTTATGAAGCTGGTTTTTTCCTCATCGGATGGGTCCATCCTAACTTGGTTGTAGCCTGAGTAGGCGTCCAGGAAGCTTAGCAACTCGTTTCCCGAGGTTGCGTCCACTAGGCGGTCAATTTTGGGGAGGGGGAAGCAATCTTTCGGGCAAGCTCGGTTCAGGTCGGTGTAGTCGACGCACATGCGCCACTTGCCGCTTGCCTTTTTTACCAACACCGGGTTGGCCACCCAGCTCGGGTAATGGACTTCCCTTATGAAGTTTGCTGCAAGGAGCTTCTCGACCTCCTCGTCGACCGCCCTCCAGCGTTCTGGGACTAAGTTGCGTTTCTTCTGTCTAACGGGTCTGATTACAGGGTCCGTATTAAGTTTATGAGTTATCAGGTCGGGGCTAATGCCGGGCATGTCGGCCACGGACCAGGCAAAAATATCTAAATTTTGAAGTAAAAAACTCACCAGTTCGGTTCGTAGGGGATCCTCGATGGAAGCTCCGATCTGAAGTGTGCGAGCTGGGTCCGTAGCCGAAGTCGGGATTGCGACCGTTTCCTCCGTGGGCGAAGCTCGTTCCTCGCCTTGCTCCGCAGGCCGCTCTAGTTCGAGGTCATCGGCCACCTTCGTTTTTCCCTTCAGGGCGGAAACATAACACTTACGGGACTCGAGCTGGTTGCCCCGCGCTACCCCTACACCGAAGTCCGTAGGGAACTTCATGGCCAAATAATAGGTGGAGACCGCCGCCCATAGGATATACGTGATCGGCCGCCCTATTATGGCATTGTATGGGGAGGGGGTCGCGACTACCATGAAATCATGGCTGAGTCTGACTGCACAAGGCCATGTGCCGACTTCCACAGGGACGGTTATTTTTCCGAGGGGCCTGACTTCCTCTCCGCTGAAACCCACCAGGGGAGTGTTCGCGGGCTTCAGCTCGCTCTTCTGTAACTGCAGCTGGTCAAATGCTGATTTGAAGAGGATGTTCGCTGAGCTGCCCGAATCTACGAGTACGCGCCTGACCTCGAAGTCGCTGATCCTTAGTTTAATGACAAGCGCGTCATCATGGGGGTAGTGGACCACTTGCGCGTCGTCCTCCGTGAAGAAGATTGGCTCTTCGGTCTTTGGTCTCTTTGGGGGGTTTCGTTCTTCGAGAGCCGCTTCGCGAACTGAAGTCCGAGCTGCTGCCAAGGTACACCCCGCTACCACCGAACCTCCCACTATCACATGGATGGTTCCCCGAACCGGCCTGTCTTCCGGAGGCTGCTTCTGCAACGGTTCGGCAGGTCTGTTGCTAGACTCGGGGGCATCCTTTTTCGTGCTCCCCTTGCCGACATGCCTTATTGTTATTATTGTTGTGCTGTACAAAGTTTCTCAAGTATCCGCGACGGATGAGCCCCTCTATCTCGTCCCGAAGGTTATTACACTGCTCGGTACTATGACCATGGTCTCTATGGAAACTACAATACAAATTCTTATTTGTCTCGTTCGGATTTCCCTTTAGGCGAGATGGCAACTTCACGTACGGGGCGTCTTTGATCGTCATTAAGATCACCGTCCGCCTCGTGTTTAACGGCGTGTAGTCCGTCCGAACTGCTAGGGGAGCTCGGAACGACTGGTTCGGCTTCGGCTCCCGGGTCGGGTTTTTTCTGTCCACCGGTTTGGAGAGCTCTTCTTCTCTCTTTCTTTTCTCGTTCCCGCCTTCGGTCCGTTGGTTGATTTCTTCCTCTGTCCTCATGAACTTATCCGCGAGCTTAAGGAACTCGGCCACGGTTGCGGCATGGTTTGCCACCATGTGCCATTTGAATTCTTTGTGCGTCACCCCTCTTTTGGCCGCCACGAGCTGCACTGCGAGGTCCAACCGTGGTATCTGCAAGCATGCTTCGTTGAATCGCTTGATGTAGCCCCGGATGGATTCTCCTTCTCTTTGGACTACTCCGAAGATGCTTTCCTCTGTTCTGGGGCACCGTTGGCTGGTGACGAAGTGTGCGGTGAAGACCTGCACGAACTGGGCCCAGCACTTTATCGACCCGGGGGCCAGGTTCCTGTACCAAGTGCGGGCCACCCCCCTGAGGGTGGTGGTAAAGGCCACGCACATGCACGATTCACTGGCCCTGGCGAGGTGCATTTGGGACTGAAAGGCGTCAACGTGGTCGTTGGGGTCGAAGGACCCGTCGTACTTGTCCAGAGGTGGGAGCTTGAAGTCTCTGGGTAAGGGGACCGCCAGGAGTTCTGATGCGAGGGGGGAAGGAACCGAGAGGATCGGGGCAGCCCCTACCTCGTCCGAGCTCGTGTCTTTGCCTCTGAATTCCAACAAGGCACGGGTGGCGGTTCGACGACTTCGCCGGCGCCTTCGCTGCTGAGCGGGCCTTGTACTGGCGCTGCTGGCCTCCGTGTTACCGAGCTCGATGGGCCCGGAATGCTGGTAGTCTGCTGCCAGGGCGCCAAATCGGTTTTCGGTGAGCGGGAGCTCGGGCTTGGAGCGTCGGGGTGCCGACCTCGCGGGCGTGGTTCCCGACCCGCCTGTGGGTTGCGAGGCGGGGATGACATTTTTCTCTCTTCGGCCTGGGGACGAGACCTGGCTGTTAGGGGGGTTCTGGGGCCGGGAGGCCTTCGCCTGGTGGGGGCGTCCATCCTGCGGGGAGGCCTTGATCGGCCTCGGAGCGGGGTGGCGAGGTGGAAGTAGTGGTTGGTTCAGTGGCAGTTGGGGGAACTGCTGTTGATAGAAATACTGGGAGATGTTGTGTAGTACTTGGTGCTGGTGAAGCTGGTGCTGCTGGAACTGTTGCAATTGGGCTTGCATTGCCCGCATGCATTGCATCAGGTTGTCCAACCGGTTTTGGCTGGCTGCCAGGGGGATGGCAGTCGGTTCAGTGAAGGTTGTCTCAATGGGGAGAGGAAAGGGGATGCTTGTGGTAGGAGGGTTTACGGGTGCCACTGCTTGTGGCGCGTTCAAGCTGGGGATCCCATCCACCGAAAGGGGGATGGTGAACTGTCCAATGCACACCACGGGTACTTGAAGTTATTCCCCGGTGGCGTTTGTCTACGTGCCACGTCCGGTGTTGCTGGAGGAGGCCATGAGTGTTGGGTTTTTTGAAGAAAAGGGGTTATGGAAGTTTGGAGGGAGGCTTTTTGAAGCTTTCCCACAGACGGCGCCAATTGATGGAGCGCGATCCGGCCGGTCTTAGCTGTCCGCGGCCTTGCTTCTAAACAGGGTAGCAGGGAACCTGAAACGGAGGAGATGGGGAAGCTCCGGGGGGAACCCGGTGTAGAGGCTCCGAAGCTCAAGTTAGAATCCTTCAAAAGCAAGGTAATACCAGATAGCGCAGAGTTTGCATACCTCGTTTGTCGGGGGCAGGGGGCTCTTATAATCACTTCGTGCACTCGTCCTGAGGCCCTTGTCAAGTCGGGTATGATTACCCTTGTGCTTGTCAATTCAGTCGTCGTCCTTTCTGCTGAGACAGAACCGTCACTGCCTAACTGTCTTTCTAACTGGAGATGGCGGTGTCAGTGGCGGTGGCAGGTGGCCGTTTAGAGTGCTGCCGCCAAACGTCAGATCCCAAGTCAGTCAGGCGCGGCGCCCTCGGGCACGGACTTCCTTAGTGTCAGGCATGGTACGACTTGTTTGGTTTTGGTGCCCAGAAGGTGATGCGAAGTGCTGAGCGAGGCGGTCTTGAGCTCAGAGGTATCTATAGGGCAGGTTAGTTCGGCGAGGTGTATCCCGAACTGCTACAAGGTGGGTCAGTTCGGCGAAGTGTATCCCGAGCTGTTACAGGGTCAGTTCGGCAAAGTGTATCCCGAGCTGTTACAAGGTGGGTCAGTTCGGCGAAGTGTATCCCGAGCTGTTACAAAGTGGGTCAGTTCGGCGAAGTGTATCCCGAACTGTTACAAAGTGGGTCAGTTCGGCGAAGTGTGTCCCGAGCTGTTACAAGGCGGGTCAGTTCGGCGAAATGTATCCCGTGCTGTTACAAAGGGTGAGTTCGGGCCCCCAGTAGGGAGTTCAGTCCGCTTGTGTCCCCTTGTTCCCGCCTAGGCTTGGCCCCTTTTGCGGGGCTTTTGTTTCTGCCACGTGTCACATAATAGAGACATCGGGCCAAATCTTCCTTCATCATTTACTATTGAGGAAAGCCTCCCCCAACATGTAGATTTTATTCACTATTTTGTTGATGTTGACAGTTAAGTGTTAATAAACGGGTTTATTATTATTTTTCTTAATTTTCCAAACAAATCAAATACAAAATATTTAGTAAATAAGCATTCACTGTTCCAAACAAATAAAATACAAAATGTTGAATTAAGCTGCCCAGTTCAAGTGGGATGGAGGGATCGACGTTGGGGTTTTCATTGAAACAATTTGGATTGATGGTAGGGGTGTACATTTGGTCAGTTCAGTTCAGTTCAAACCCATGAACTAACCAACTATTCAGCTTGGTCATATCCCACAACCGAACCAAATCGGTTTGATTTTTTGACAATTTAAAAAACAAAAGAACTCGGTTTTTGAGACGGGGAAAAGGGAAAAAAATCAAATAAGAGTCTAGCTGTATCTAGTTGTAGTTGTTTTTTGAGTTTCCCAAATTGGCAACTCCACTTTCCATCCTTTGACAGTTTGAATCCTAACCCAACACGGCAACTCCAGTCTAATTGTACTCTTTTGAGTTTTCCAAATTGGCAAATCCTAGTATTTACTATGTAGTATCACACTCCTGTAGTCCCACTATTAGTTAACTAGTTATATTAATTATTAATTAATTTAAAGTAGTGTTTTTATTTATTATTGATACTAATTTCATTTGGACCCAAAGCCCAAAGTGGTTCACTGGCTCTACAGTTCCGTTGTATTAAACTCTTATATACATACAATTATATATAGTATAGTAATTCAGTTTTCGGTTCGGTTCGGTTAATTTTTGTAAATAAATTCAATCAAAACCGAAAACTGATTTTTTAACACATCAAAAATCGAATTGAATTAAACCAAATTAGCTTATTTAGTTTGGTTTGATTTGGTTTTTGGTTTCTAATCCAAATTTGAACACCCCTAATCGTTAGAGACTATGTATTTAATAAACTGGTATGTTATGCTAAGCTGTCTGGTTTAATTAGGCTGGAAGATAATATTGGATTTTCAAAATGTTTTATGTGTCGTGTGGTGTCACATATGTATAGATTGTGATAGAATGTTAACGAACGCTAACGATACGAGTAGAACTAGCCAATTTCTTAAACCATATAAATTAAAATTCTAAAAGGGTAAAACATCCCGACGCACATTCACATTGGAAATGTTTCTTCTACATTTTTTTTTTTGTTAAATTTCAAACCGAATTTCCTACCCACTACTCTCCATCCGCCTTAAATTGCAAGATACCTGTAATTTCATGTAGAATTTTAGCTTTCAGGATATCCCATCACAAATAATAGAAAGATTCTTATTTCTTAATTAAGCAGTGCAGATCTCTGGGTTGGGACTTTTCTTTATTTATTTATTTTTTATTTTTTGTTCTCTATCAAATAACGATCGATATGATGCAAGACCAACCCCGCAATCTAATGCGTGATTAGTCATTTCCGATTCAAAGAAACATTGCGTGAATTGCTTTTAAAGAAAATATATAATATATAATTATATCAACCAAACCAATGGATGATGAAGATTATCCTTTTAAATTTTGGCAAATAAGCTGCAGATCATCGTGGCAGTGGGCTCCACGAATCTGTCGGTCCTAGATTCGGTACTGGGATCAATATTACTTAATTACCATCTCAGTTTTAATTCCCTAGCATCGATCCGTCACAAATGCCAGATGTGGTGTATGGAGTATTATATATATGGAGTATGGTGATTCAGTATTTCGATAGTGTGAAATGAGGAGGGCAAATACTTGCTAACAGTGTGGTGCCGAGTTACAAGAACGAGGCCATGCTGCAAGACCTATGATCAAGAAAGGAGAAGTTAGAGGCCCGAGGAGTTATCCCTGGGTTGGCACTCCGGCACTCAAGTCAGTAGGAGGTGCTAGATGGTCGGGGCGAGCTATAAAGATGCTGGTCCGAGCAGAATAGCAGTATGGGTGTCAGAAGTTGGAATCTCTTACCTTGAGCATGGAATACCTTCTTATAGCTGCGGACCCATGCCCTGGTCGGATCAATCTCCTGGGGTTGTCGAGATGAGGTGAGCCATCGAGGTATTTGGCATAGAGTCCTAATCCCTGGCAGAGTTGTCTTCCTTACTCATCTTTATTCGTAGTTATGCTTATCTGCACCACGAGTAACTGACATGGCTGAGGGGATAAGATGAGGGGCCACAGTAATAGTGTAGCCCGGCCAAGGCCACGGAATGAGTGTGTGTTGCGGAGTTCGCCGAGATATGCTGATGTGGCTGGACTAACCGGGCAATGACTGGGTGGCCACGTGTCTCACTGGACCAGCTTAGCCATGACCCGAACACCACCCTCCCAGTTTTGAAGTCGAGGCATGAGGTGTTCGATCGAGGTGTAGCGTGGCATGACACCTTGTTCCTTAGCTGAGGAATTCCAAATAGAGTTCTAGTTGAAGTATGGATGAGTGTCTGGTCCACTTGATGTTCCTTAGTGTTTGCTAGAATGTGAGGTCTGTGCAATGTCGGTTGTGGCCAGGGAGTCCTTTAATCTTCGGCGGCAGAACTCCAAGAATTCTAACTTTGGAATCCGAACACCACTCCCCCAATTCTAGAGCCGAGGAGGAGGAGTGCTCGGCCAAAGTGTTGCAAGGTCATGTAGCTCAACAAGGCACCAAGGTGTCAAGATGAGCTTCGGGGTTCGTCTTTTTGATGGAGCCGAGGAAGGGCTCTTTGTTCCTCGGCTGAAATTCTATGTGGTCACTTAGCTCGACCGGGTGTCGAGGAAGGGCTTTCTGATTCCTGGTGAAGACCAAGCTTTGGTGTTGAGGCTACTGTAATGCTCGGCCATGGCTTGTCGAGGAAGGGCTTTCTGACACCGATGGAGGCCAAGGTTCAGTGTTGAGGCCACTGTGATGCTCGGCCATGGTGTGCTAAGCTCTGAAGTTAGGGGTTTAACTCGGCCAGGTGCCGAGGAAGGCTCCGCTGCGTCAGTGAAGGCCGAGCCTTGGTGTTGAGGCCATTGTGATGCTTGGCCATGGTGTGCCAAGGAAGGGTGCCAAGCTGTCTGTCCTTCGGCTGAGGAACTTGCTCTTAAAATTTTGGAATCCGAACACCACTCCCCTAGTTTCGAATTCAAAGAGTGAAGTGCTCGGCCGAGTTATAGCGTGGCCTCCCTTGGTCTGTGTCCTGAGGAGATCCGAGGAGTTAATTGGACCGGTGATCTTGGGTGAACCCTGGGCTTCTGTGGTGTCGGTTGGACCGGTGCTGAAGGGTGAACAGGGGCAATTAATGCTCTGAACGTTGCTTGTCAAGGTCGTCACTTTGGTTCTCGAGGCCTTGCGGGTGTGGTAACAATCGCGCCGATTGGTCTTCCCGAGCTTCGTTAAGGTGGCGGTTGATCCCCACCGTTGATCTAGCTTCGATTTGCGCTCCTGGGGGTTATAAGAAGGGGTGGATGGGCATATCTCCTTTGCCATTTGCGAGAGGAGTTGCCTAGATTGCTTGGCGAGGTGTTGTTGGTGTTGCTCGGACTTTGCTCTCGTTCCTCGACTCTAAGCTCAGTAAGATGTCTTCCTCATCCTCCCATTCTTCTTCTGCTTCTAGTTCTTTGGGTTCTAGTGAGTCTAACTATGAGCCGGAGGTTGGGGATTTCGAGGATGCCAAGGTTGGTCCCTCTAGGGTAAAAGTTGAGTTTCCCTTGCGATCTAGACATCGGTTCGAGACCATGCCTTGCATCTTGACCCCTGGAGATATAGGTCGGGTCCGGGCTATGTACAATATCCCCGAGGAATTCAGGATGAGGTGTCCGCAGCCCGACGAGATGGCGATAAATGCTCAGCCCAGCAAAATTTATGTTTACGATATTAGCTTGGACGTCGGGCTGAGATTTCCTCTGCCTGAAGGGATCGCCGGGGTGCTTGAGTGGTACCGAGTATTGTAGGTGCAACTGATGCTGAACTCCTTTAGGTTTTTGTTCGGCCTTATGTCGTACTGCGCGGTTCGCAATATCGAGATGACCCTTGGCATAGTGAGCTTCCTCCTTCAATTAAAGCATCACCAACAGGGGTATTACTACTTTTTGATTAGGAAGAACGTCCGGGTGTTAGTCGGAGCCCCTGATTCTGTGAAGCATTGGAATGAGACTTTCTTCTTCATGCACTGTCCTAGGGGGTTCTCCCTTTCTGCTACGCTACAGGTGCCGAGGATGAAAGAACCCCAGCCTCTGTGGTTAGCGCTCACCTAGGAGGAGAGGTCGGCTCTGAGCATGATTCACAAGATAGATGTGATAGCGCATACATGCTCAGAGATGTTGATGCTCGTCGGGTTGATGTGTAGGGTAGTCGGGTTGTACTTATTGCTTTGATCCCACGGGTGCAGGTGTGGAGATGGCAACCTAGGAAGAAATTATCCGTCGCATGAAAGAGAATCGACAAAGGCAGAGCCGGGTTGGTGCACCACCATAGGACCGCCCCGAGGTGGTCCCTCCTCCTAGGTCTTTTGAGAGAGTGCCCCGTCGCCATAAAAGAGTTAGGCAGCAGGGCAATGATGACGAGGACGTCGCCATCGTCGATCCTGAGGAGGCTCGTACATTACCGAGGAAGTAGTTTGGATATAGACATGCCACGTTGGTCGGTCCATACTAGGGACAGGCTAGAGACCCCAGGAGTTCCCGAGCAGCTCCTTCGAGGAATGATGATGGCGTACATTACCGAGGAAGCCATGAGCACTAGAAGTGGTGCCCTGAAATGTTTGTTTATTCAAGCTGCGGCTCAGGTAAGCTCGTACTCATTCTTGTTGCTTTTAAGTAGATTTTTTCATGCTAAGGATACTTCCGATGTTCACAGAACACGTGCTTGGAAATAGCTCTTGTTGACCACCTCCGACACTTGCATGGACTGTACGAGGTGGAGCATTCCGAGTATTTTGATAAAAGGCTCAGCTACACCATCTTCGGGCGGCAAGGGGACGATCAGCCGCGCTAGAGGAGGTCACTGAGCTAAAGGCATAGTTGGCTGAGCAGGCGGGTGTGGTGCGTAGCATGAGGCATGAGATTTCCGAGCTAAAGGATGAGAGGGAGCGGCTGAGGCAAGAGGCGGCCAAGGAAGCAGTGGATCGGTATAAGGCCTCAGTAGAGCTTCGGTAGGATATGGACCAGTATGCCTCGACTTCCTTTGAAGCTGGATTCAATGTTTTCCATAGGAGGGCTCTGCGTCACTGCCCAGAGTTAAGCGAGATTGCCCAGACTTGGGAGCCGTATGACTTAGACACTCCACCTGCTTCGAACAATCTTATCGATGTGGTGATGAGGCCATTGATCCACCTACCGAGGATTGAAGAGCTGTGGGTTCCTCTGTTTTTCTTGTTCTTGTAATGGCTCGTTATGCCGATCTTTCATCCATTGTACCAACTGTTTAACTTAATGAAACCTTTTGTGCTAAACTCGTGTGTATACTTTTTTTTGTGTTCCTCGGCCTTGCCTTGATCGAGATCTTCAGTCTCCGTCTAGTGGGCTGAAGTATATTCTGAGCTCTCATCTCTAGGATGTTTAGTTTCTAGTCTTGGGAGCCTTTGGGGCCCTTTGAGGGATAGTTGTTGCTTAGCTAGCTCTTGACTGACTATTAGTCAGTGAGTGAGTGAAGTTTGATGACCACCTTCGGGCCTTGGTGGGCGGGGGCATTCTTCTCCACCTTAGGCTCGGCCATTAACAACCAAGTCGAATTACTTGGTCAACAATGCGTTGCCAAGCTATGCATGAGGGGCTCAGGCCGTTTCAAAGATCAGTTGAGTCAGTGAGGTGTGCCGAGCTACGCATGTGTCACTCGGCGGTGTAGCACGGTTGTGTAGTGTGGCTCTGTGTGCGTACAGTGGTGTGTGTGTGTGTGCAAAGTGTAGGACAATCGGGCGTGTAGTTTGAATTAAACACTTTGCATTAGTCACCAAACTATTGATAATACATCCAAAGATTCCATGTGTTCCAATTTCTCAATATTGGTCCTCTATCAAGGTCTTCGAGTTTGTTGGTGCCCGGCCCAAGGTCACTTGGGCTGAGCTTGCCTTCCCTGGGTGTGGGTACGATGGCTTTGCGGAGGACAAGGTCACTTGTCTTGAACTCATGTCTTCTGACATTGGAATCATAGTACTTCGTCACCCTCTACTATTGTGCCACCATTCCTACATGTGCTCGGTCTCAGGCTTCTTCCACTAAGTCCAACTCCGTGTGGAGGTCCTCGTCGTTCTGGTCTTCATCAAAAAGCTCGGTCCAGAAACTCGGAGAGCCTATTTCCATAGGCACCATGGCCTTGGCCCCGTAGGTTAGGCTGAAGGGTGTCTCTCCTGTAGTCGTCCGTCGAGTAGTCCTGTATGCCTAGAGTTCGCTCGGAAGTTCCTCGACCCACCTTCCCTTGGCCTAATCCAACTGAGTTTTCAGGCCGTGTAACAAGGTTCGATTGGTTACCTTGGTCTGCCCATTGCTCTGGGGTCGATATACGGCAGTGGTTTGATGATCAATCCTTAGGTAGGTGCAAAGAGCTTTGAACTTTCGGTCGGTGAATTGCATACTGCTGTCTGTAATGAGGATGAGCAGAATACCGAATCAACAAACAATATCTTGCTAGAAAAAGTTTCGGGCATTTTGTGCGGTAATGCGTGCCAGACCTTCGGCTTTCACCCATTTAGTTAAGTAATCCACTACTACCAGGAGGAACTTCTTCTGTGCAACCACAGTGGGGAAGGGACTGAGGATGTCCATACCCCACTGTGCAAATGGCTACGGGCTTGTGATCGACTTTAAGGGGACTACATGTCGATGATGGAGATTGGAATGTTGCTAGCAACTGTTGCATTTCTGAACTAGCTGAGCTGCGTCTTGCTTCATAGTCGGCCAAAAATAACCTTGCCGGAGTGCCTTGTGTGCCAGAGTGGTCTCCACAGATACCTTCGTGGATCTGCCGAGGACGTAATCTGCTTCGGCTAGGGAGAGGCATTTCAGGTATGAGAGAGTACGCGAGCGGCGATAGATCTGACCTTGGATAAGGTAGTACCGGGCTGCTTTGTTCTGTAACCTCTTTGCTTCTATCCGATCTTCTAGAAGTGTGCTCTCCCGAATGTACTGTGTAATGGGGTCCATCTAGGATGAACCGTGTTGTATCGAGAGGATAAGGAGGGTCGTTGATGCAATGCTCAGCTAGGCCAATGTGTCCAACCGTACTGTCGTGTCGAGGTCGGTTTTTGGAGAGTTAGCTAGCTTGGATTGTGTGTCGGCTCGCATGTTTTCTGCTCGAGGGATCTACTGGATGTTGAAGTGCTCAAGCCGGTGGATGAGCTCTTGCACATTTTGTAGATAGCTCGCCATGGTAGGCGTTAACGTCTCGAACTGGTTGTGGATCTGGTTGACTACTAGCTGAGAATCGTTATTAGATGCTTTGAACTTGAATTTGAGAGTGTGCTCTAGCACAATGTCGCCTGGGCTGAGGAGGGTGAGGCCGGCCCCGCTGCCTTTCTGATTCGATGAACCGTCCATGTGTAGAGTTGATACTTGTGGCAGCAGGTCTGGGTCTTTGGAAGTAAAGGTACACTCGACAATGAAGTCTGCCAGGGAGTAGGCCTTGATCACGGGACGAGGTGCATACTTAATGTCGAACTCACTAAGCTCTACACTCCACTTGATTAGGTGACTAGATGCTTCCGGCCTTTGAAGGACCTGCTTGAGGAGCTGGTTAGTGAGCACTTTGATGCTGTGGGCTTGGAAATATGGCATGAGCTTCCTGGTCGGGGTGACTAATGCCAATGCCATTTTCTCCAAGTTGGAGTATCGGGTTTCCTTATCGCTGAGAACTTTGCTGGTATAGTAGATCGGCCTCTGTACCTGGTCTTCCTCTTTAACCAACACCGAGCTGATGACCTCATCCCCAGCTGAGAGGTAGAGCAATAGCTCATCCCCTGGGCTCAGTTTGGTGAGGAGAGGCGGTGAGCTCAGATACTACTTCAGCTCTTGAAAGGATCGTTCGCATTCCTCGATCCACTAGAAGTCGTTTGGTTTTTTGAGGGCTTTGAAGAAGGGCAAACACCAATCCGCGAATTTGGACATGAATCTGGTGAGGGCGGCTACTCTACCGGTGAGTTGTTACACTTCCTTGTGAGTCCAGGGTAATTGCATGTCGAGGATGGCCTGTATTTTCTCTGAATTTGATTCAATCCCCCTCTGTGTCACCATCAACCCCAGGAATTTACCTGAGCCAACCCTGAAAGCGCATTTGGTTGGGTTCAGCTTCATCTTAAACTTCCTAAGGGTATCAAAGACTTCTTTTAGGTCGGAAAGGCGGTGCTCAGCCTTTTTGCTCTTCACAAGCATGTCGTTGACGTATTCTTCCACGTTTCGGCCGAGTTGGTCCTTGAACACCTCATTCACCAAAGTGGCGTCGACATTCTTGAGGCCAAAGGGCATCACCCTATAGCAATATAAGCCACGATCAGTGATGAAAGTTGTTTTCTCGTAGTCATCAAGGTGCATTTGGATCTGGTTGTACCCAGAGAAAGCATCCATAAAGCTCAAGAGTTCATGGCCTGCTGTTGCGTCAACGAGTTGGTCGATCCTCAATAGAGGAAAGATGTCTTTGGGGAAGGCTTTATTTAGGTCGGTGAAGTTGATGCATATCCTCCACTTCCCATTGGCTTTGTTCACCATTACCACGTCAACCAACTAGTCGGGGTATTTAACTTCTCGAATGAAGCTAGCGTTGAGCAACTTTTGCACTTTGTCTGCGATCACTTGCCACCATTCTATTGCGAAGCTCCTCTTCTTCTGCTTGATAGGTCGGTAGTGGGGGTCGACGTTCAGGTAGTGCGTGATGACTTTAGGGTCGATCCCCACCATATCCGCCACTAACCAGGCAAACACATCAGTGTGGTCCCTCAGCAACTGCACAAGCTCTTCCCGGAGGCGGTCATCTAGGAGAGAGCCAATCCGGACCCTCCTCTCGAGGTCTTCTTCATTGATTGGGACCTAGATGAGGTCTTCAACAGGTTGGTCGCACTGTGCTTTTACCTTGTCTTTTAGATCATAGGCATCGACCATCAATGTTTCTGTAGCTGGGCGTAGTCCTTGACATGAGAGCAAGTAGCATTAACATGTAGTTCTTTGGTCTCCACGCGCCACCGCCCACTCCATACTCGGTAGGGAACTTCATGGCGAGGTAGAACATGGAGACCGTGGCCTATAGAGCATTAAGGGTTGGCTTGCCAAGGATGGCATTGTAGGACGAGGGGCAATGAACCACGATGAAGTCTACCATGATTGTTGCGTTAATGTCGCCACCTCCGATCAAGAGGGGAAGGGTTATCATTCCAGTATGTATGTATGTGATGAATCAATTTTTTGTGCTAAGTACCTCGTCATTTGGTCTGCTTCCAAGTGGTCGATGACTCAGAGGCCGAAGTGAACTTTTGTTGGATGAGGACCTAGATGCCGAGCTGGGGGCAGATTAGGTGCCGAGTTAAGTGAGCCGAGCTGGATAGGTTAGGTGCCGAACTGACTGGGTCAAGCTAGGAAGGTTAGGTGATGAGCTGACCAGAGGGCTGAGCTTCCTATTAGTTGTCGAGCTGACCAAAGGGCCGAGCTGCTTGGTGGCGAGCTAGATTGATTGTTGAGTTTTGTAGTTCTTTAGAGACCTGCAAGGAATCAATGTTAGAGGACCCGGGGTGGCTAACCCGGTGAGGTCGCTTCGATGCTTAAGTCAGTACTCTCATAGTAGACTGCGAGCTAAAAATCACAAAGTATGAGAGCTAGAATATGCTTACTTGCCCCCCTATGCCATTGGGGTTGGTGCCTTTATATGGGCATTGTGTGGCGTGGACTTCACGCGCTGCATCCGAGATTTTTGAAAAGTCGTCTAAGTGGTCCAAGATTCCCTGAGGCAACCGCCATGCACGTTGACCACCCTCCAGATCGTTCGGCACGTGGGCCAACTTCCAAGGACCATGAGAGTGTTAGGATATGCATGCCGAATTTTTCGGTAGCATGTCTCGCAGGTCGCCAGGTCAGCGCCTGTGCCAGGCTAGGCCAGGCCGCCAGTTCGTGCCTGTGCCAGGCCGCCAGGTCGCGCCTGGGCCAGGCCATCAGTTCGGTGCCTGTGCCAGGCCGCCAGGTCACGCCTGTGCCAGGCCACCAGGTCGCACCTGGGCCAGGCCGCCAGTTTGTGCCTGGGCCCGGCCACCAGGTGGGACACCATCAACTTGGCTAAGGAAAGTTGTTGCTTAAGTGGTTCCAGGTGTCACCTAGTTGTTCCGAGGTACCATGTGTCACAATATCATTGGAAGGCCAAATCCGCTCTCATTAGTATATATGTATGTATACTATTAATATAGGTTTCAAAAAAATAAAAAATAATAATTTTTTTATATAAATAAGAATGACTAAGACAAGATAGGTCAAATTCGGGGACCCCGTTCCCTAAAGGGATGGGTTAGAATTTCTTGTCTCACGGGGATTCGTAGGAGTGGGGATTTGAGTTTGGGGTTAGGGAGGCAAAACCCAATCCTGCCCCACCCTATTTGCCATTCCTAAATATTTTATCCTAAATAAAAATTAGAATTCAACTATAATACATTCATTAATATTAATTTCATCTTAAATTTAGATCTCAAATAACCACATTAAGACCTGCTTACTTTTCATTGATAAATTATTCATAAAGAGTATATTTTTACATTTAACAAACTATAATTATTACTGCGTTCAACCAACCACATTTTTTTGCAGCAGTACAATGCGGTGGATGCATGCACATGTTGCCTTAATATAAAATTTGAAAATTTGGCTTAATTATATATTCAATCAATCACATCATTTGGTGCACAGTGCAATGGATTCATGATTCATCATAATTTTGCCTTTAAAATTAAATTTGAAAAATTAATTTAATCGTACATTCAACCAACCAGTTACACGGTGCGGTGGATATATTTTTATATTGTAGGTTTTGGCTGAAAATAAATTTGAAAATTTGACTTAATTGTACTTGAATCCATACCCCTTCATTTTCATTTTCTTTTTTTTTTTTTTTTGCGACTCTTGACGACACGTATATCTGATGAGATTGTTTTGGATATTTTGTCAAAAAACAAGGGGCAAATTCTAGGTTGACCGGAGCATAAGGATTGGATTTAGATTATGAGGGGTTTGATTTTAGGAGGTAAGAAAAGTCAAAGTCATTCTTGCAGTAGTCACTACTCACTAGCCACTTACAACGCGGCAGCCTAATAATAATAGGACCCACCGTGCGTTCTAGAAAATTACAAACAAATTCTCTATCACCAGAAAACTTCTGGACTTTTTGACGGTGGAGCAGAAAGGGAAATATGGACAGGTTCGGAATTATGGAGCAAGATAATGGGTAAAGTGTAGATATCGAAAAGCGGTTTCCATTTTGTCCAACGTCTCTTGCGCGCAAGCGTGTCTGTTGTCCTGTCCGAACTCCGAAGAATAAGATTATTTAGTCGCAGAATTCAATTCGCGTAATCGCTTTCTTTCTTCAACAACCCTCTTTAGAGGCTTTCTTTCTCTTTTCTCCTTCGGTTGCATTTTATACAGAGGATCGTTGACTGGTTTCTGTTTTAACTTCAGAAGGATTTCTCTTTGATTTTCTTTCATAGGAAGGAAGAACAGAAATAGAAGAGTCAGATCTTTCTCAGAACTCAACGATCGACGGTTTTACTTTGAGCAGAAATAAGAAAAACAGAGGTAAATCATTGAACGTCTTTTCTTCGATATATTTGCAAAAATATATTTCAGATTATTTTCTGTGATCTTAAATTCCGATGGTTGACCGCGGTTAAGATCGGTTTTACTTGCGATTTCTTTGAACTTTTCGAATGAAAGAAACACTGGTATAAAGACGTGCGATTAATAAATAATGATTTAGAATCCTGTGGATTGAAAATATGCTTAAAAAAAAGCAAAAGAAGAAAGCAAACCTTCTCAACATCCTATATTCTGTGAGATCAAGCTGTAAAACCGTCTTTCCTCTCAGACGTCAAAAAAGTCTATTCTTCCGGAGAGGATCTTACAAGTAACCAGTTCTTCCGGCTCTTTCTGTAGTTAAAAGATTTTGGATATTTGGGTGATAAAATGAAGAACTTAATTTATCTCGTTATTCAAACTTTTTTCTAGGATTTTTTTTTTATAATTTATAATTTACAGTTGGAATCACATAAGAATTCCTATAATTTCATATCGTGGTTACCCATAAGATCAGGGGGAATAACTCCGGTGTATCAACGGGATCAGTCTTTACTGCTTTACTGATTATGCGGTTCAGACTTCAGACGTGGTGAGACCTGAGACTATAGAGTTCGAGTAGGGGGATTTGGAATCAAGGCCGAAATGGAATTGGATTTGCCAATTCCGTGAATCTCAAGATTCCATCATTTGGACCCTTCTTTCAGTTTCAGCCTCTCGGAATCTGGAAAATCATGAATTCCATGTCTTGGTAGAATTGGTATTCGTTCCTCCCCACATCAGTTATTTCATTTTTGTGGCGGAAATAGAATTTAAATCCACTCTACTCTTTCTTTCCTTCACCTGAAGAGTATAGACACGGCAACATTTTCTGGTCAGAAAATACAGTCAAACAGTGATATCTGTCATTTAGCTATTAATTAAAATGCCTATTACGATCTTGTTGGGATAACATTTACATTTGGGAAAATTTACGATAGTAATTCGGGTTTAGTGTCACTTTGGTCCTCAAATTTAAAAATCTGATAATTCAATATCCAAAGTTTCAAAATATGATAATCTAGTACTTATTATTAATTAGTTGTTAATTAACTTTTAAGTGACACTTTAAAAAGAAATAAATATCCTTCGAGTGCTATTTAATTTTCTTTATTAATTATTTAAACACTGATAAAAAAATTAATAGTCTCAAATCCTTGCCTCTTCTATTCAATAAAGTTGGATCAACAGAATGCCTATTCAAAGTAATTCCAACTTTCTTTAATGGAAGAAGCGATAATTTGGGACTGTTAATTATTTTGTCAATATTTAAATAGTTGAGAAAGAAAATTAAATGACACTCGAAAGATATTTATGTCCTGTTAAAATGTTACTTAACATATATTAATTAATGATTAATAGAAGGTATTGGATTATCACATTTTAAAAATTCAATACTGAATTATGACATTTTAAAATTCAAAAACCAAAGTGACACGAGACACGAAATACAATATTGTAATGGAGAAACATCAAGTTTTTACGGTATCATGGTAGAAGCCCATTTATTATATATGTATATGTAAAAAATAATTATTTTTTATTTAAAATTTTGTAAGGACAAGAAACTGGTTCCGAATTAAATCCCAATGAGATATTTTGGATTTGGAATTTCAATAGTTGGATCAGATTCGGACATGACCGGTTCTGATCCAAAATTGACCCGATTTAAGCCATATAATAGGAAGTACGGAGGAAAGGGTGATATTACTATGTGAGTCACTGATATTATTACTAGTTGAGACTTTTAGATGACCCCCATCTCTCATTAAATATAAATATTCATTACGAAAGACGTATCATTAAATGTGACATTTTACGTTGAGAGAATCAATTATTGGACCAATAAATAAGACATTTAATTTTAATGTACCATAGTTTAAAAGTGGAAGAATTAGCTGAACGCCATGGTATGGTTGTTGTGTAGACTGTAAAATGATTTTTCACTCCAGCAGTGATAAAATCCATAGGACTTGCATCTGTTATAATGGAGTGGAGCCCATTATTTTATTAATGGAATCTCATATTATTATTGGTTCCACAGCCACCATGTTCGGTTAATTCGAGACAAAATTTTCAAAATTAAACCACTAATTATAATATTCTTGGGTGGAAATAACAAAATTATCCCCACAATTTAAGATTTAACTATCGTATTTTGTACAAAATCAATACGCTAGGTTAGTTTGTACTCTATACCGCATCTCCACACGTATGCTATTGTTACGTACAAAGTAAAAAACAAAAAAAAAAAATTGATGAAATGCAGTGATCCTATGAAACGAGCTGGGATTAGGTATAAAATAGAAAAAGTTATGTCGTATACTGGAGGTGGAGGAGATTAGCATTGCATTGACTTTGATGGTGGTTTTATTTAGGCAAAACCCACATGGAGATAGGATGGGACTGGGCGCGAGCGTGATGATTAATGTCATCTCCAAGTTCAATTAATTAAGGAACACGATTGGGAGCATTTCACACTTGCAAAATCAGTTGCATAAATGTCTTAAGTGACGGTGGTTGGATTGCATTGCTGATTGTTTGGGTGTTCATTTGGTGGTGCGTTCTCTGGAATGTTCATTTCTGCATTTATACATCAACTCATAAATTCAATATAGAATAGATTATTCCGATTTTCAATTGGTTGCCGACTTTTGCTGGCAAAAGAGCCTTTAAATCTTTACAGGTCACATGTTGACTTAAGGGATTCCGTTTATTAAGAAAATTTCTTTCATTCCGGGAAAATGCACGGCTACGGTATGATGTACTTTGGGGTTAGTGTGAAGCACGGCCATTGAGGAACAAATCTGGTTTTTGAGTTAGGATGGATGAGGCTAGTTCATGAATCCATTTGAACGAAAATCCTAAAACACTTCAATAAATTTCTCAATAAAATAAAAAATATACGGAGAGATGTTCAACTACTCTTTACAGTGTCTGTATTTAAATCAACTTTAATGAGCAGCGGAAAAATAAATTTCGGGTTGTATAAGCGATTGTCTTAACATTGACACACCCTTAATTATCAGAGACGGGATGCGGTGTTCATTGTTGCCGGCTCGATTAGGCTGATTATTCTGTTTTTCTCTCTCTGCCACAGAAGAAAGCATCAAAAGAGAACGAAGAAGAAGAAAGCAAAGCACTTTACACTCAATTTAGGAAAAGATGAGGAAGTCGGTCTCAGCTCCTTCGCTCTCTTTCCTCTTCTTTTTCATGGTATCTCTACTATTGAAAGCAACAGTAGGAGACCCAAGAACCCAAACGGTGAAAATCTTTTGCGGGCATCAAAAAGAACATAATACCACCGCCTTTGTCCCCAACTTCGTCGCCACCATGGAGAACATCAGTGACCAAATGCGCACTACTGGTTTCGGAACCTCAGTCGTGGGCTCAGGACCTGACACTAACTTCGGCCTTGCCCAATGCTATGGGGACCTCTCCTTGCTCGACTGTGTATTGTGCTACGCTGAGGCTCGTACCATCCTTCCCCAGTGTTTCCCCTACAACGGGGGCCGCATCTTTTTGGACGGTTGCTTCATGCGGGCAGAGAACTATAGCTTTTTCCAGGAGTTCACCGGTCCTAATGACCAGCCCGTGTGTGGGAATGCCACCCGGATGGGACAGAGGTTCCAAGAGTCGGCCAGACGGGCTATTTCTGAAGCAGTTGCGGCCGCACCAAATAATGGAGGCTACGCCAGGGCTGCAGTGCCTGTTTCTGGGTCAGTGAATCAGTCGGCTTATGTTCTGGCCAATTGTTGGAAGACATTGAATGCTAGCTCTTGCAGAGCATGTTTGGACAGCGCATCAGCTTTTGTCACAGGATGCTTGCCATGGTCAGAGGGTCGGGCTCTGAATACGGGTTGCTTCATGAGGTACTCAGACAAAGATTTCTTGAACTCCGAGACGACTAACGGAAGCTCCAAAGGTACCCACAATGCCTCAGCAGTTTCAACACCATTCAAATTGCAGTTCGATGTGTAGGACCAAATATGATAACACAGTCAATTGCCATTTACAGCAGTGACTCAACACCAACTTATGAATACCGTAATAAGCTGTATTACCTGATTGTTGCAATGTGGCTTCTGCAGGGAACACAGTAGTGATGGTAGTTGCTATTTTAAGTTCTGTAGCCGTCGTGGCTGTTGGAGTGGCCATCGGGGCTTATATTTGGAGACACAGAAGAATACAAAAGAAAAGAAGAGGTACAATACTACAATACTTGAAAACGTATTATTAACTTTCCTATCTCTGTTGAATTTTCATTATTATGTTTTTGGATTGTAAAAACATCACTTCCAGAAACTAGTACTTACCATCTCAGAGCAATAAAGTTCTAAAAGATTATAAACAGAGAGCTTTAACGGAGCAATCAACTACGTTCTAACCTAGTTGAGAACAATGATGGTGATCTCTGGCTTTCCTTTTTCTGAATTTCTGTATTTATTTTCTGGGATTCCAGGTTCAAATGATGCAGTAAAACTGGCAAAGACCCTTAATGACAGTAGCTTGAACTTCAAGTACTCTACACTAGAGAAGGCCACTGGATCTTTTGATGACGCCAACAAGCTTGGGCATGGAGGATTTGGGACAGTTTACAAGGTAATTTGCCTACAGATGTGCAACTACGCATCACCACCAGTTGCTGGTAACTTTAAAGAGTGGAATTCCAAACACTAACTTCTAATAAGTCAGAATTTTTAAGGTTTCAGCAAACTGCTTTTATTATCTTCTTTTATTTGCATCTTTAATTAAATTAATCACCTCCATTGTAGGGTGTTCTGCCTGATGGAAGAGAGATTGCTGTAAAGAGGCTTTTTTTTAACAACAAACATAGAGCTGCAGATTTCTACAATGAAGTTAATATTATAAGCAGTGTGGAGCACAAAAATCTGGTCAGGCTGTTGGGTTGTAGTTGTTCCGGGCCAGAAAGCCTTCTTGTCTATGAATTCCTCCCAAACAAGAGCCTTGATCGCTTCCTCTTTGGTATGATATAAAACTTCTGTAATTGTCCTTTCCTCTTACGATTACAGTGCTCAAAAAAAATTGCTGAACAACCAAAAATAGGTGTTTTCATCATTCCATACAGTTGAGCTAAGCTAAAAGCACATAGCATCTGATCTTCAATCTACTGCTTTGAACAATGATAACTACCAATAATACTAAACAATTGCTACTTCTGTGAAGTATGGTAGATTCTAAATTATTTGAATTTGTCTTCGTGTTTTCTTCCTTACAAGTTACAACTATTTAACAAGTGTATAATTATTTTATTGTCTTGTGGCAAAATAGACTCGAACAGAGGGAAAGCATTGAACTGGGAGAAAAGATTTGAAATAATTGTAGGGACATCAGAAGGTTTGGTGTATCTTCATGAGAACAAGAAGATCAGAATAATCCATAGAGATATAAAAGCCAGTAATATCCTATTGGACTCAAAGCTCCGGGCGAAAATTGCTGATTTTGGATTGGCAAGGTCTTTCCAAGAAGATAAAAGTCACATAAGCACTGCAATTGCAGGAACTCTGTAAGTTTCTATTCCTTCTGAGTGTTTCCACACTCTGACATGCATTTATTGTAAACTTATCAATTAGGGAGATTGGTACATATGCATGTAGATATTAAATTTATATTTGAATGAGTATAAATTTAGATCCCTTTCTTTGGATCCAAAGAGGATACATGGCTCCAGAGTACCTAGCTCATGGTCAGTTAACAGAAAAGGCAGATGTCTATAGTTTTGGAGTGCTTTTGCTAGAGATTGTTACTGGAAGGCAAAACAATAGAAGTAAAACATCTGAATACTCGGACAGTCTTGTCAATTCTGTAAGTCTCTAGAACAGTTTTCTTGTACTCATATCTACCATTCTCTGTACTGCTTGCATAATTCAAGTTTAACCATTTATTTTCTTCATTTTCCCCATTGCATCTGGGTGCAACAGGTATGGAGGAAATTCCAAGAGGGAACAGTAGAGGACTTTTTTGATCCAAATTTGATGCTGCATAACTATGATATCAACAGCACCATTAAGAAGGATATTTTGAGGGTGGTACATGTGGGACTTCTGTGCACACAAGAGGTCCCTTCATTACGGCCATCAATGTCGAAGGCACTACAAATGATGTTAAAGAAAGACGAAGACCTCCCAGCACCGACCAACCCACCTTTTATCGACGAAAATACCATGGAGTTCAATGACACGTGTGAAAACCCATGTAAACATCTTCATGCCACATCTTCGCCTTCAGTTGCCAGTGTCTCCTACAGTTCGTTTTATCCCAGGTGAAATCATAGAAATGTGAATAAAAGAATTACCTCATATACTGGAAACACCCTTCCACCTAACGCTGCTTCAATTAAAAGCTCCAGCAACAAGAAAGTAGAGTTTCACACCGCTGAATCAATTGCGAGCAATATATGATCTATGGGCTGGCATGCAACAGCTTGACAAATCATATACTGTTGACAAGCTGATGATAGAGAAGAGCTGATCTGAGAGAAAATTTTGAATGAAAGGCAAATTTGTAGAACTAATAAACTTTATTACTATTGTTAGTGAATTTTGGCTTATTGAATGCATGCCAGCTTGTAAACTGGTTTAAATTATTCTCTTGGTCTTTTAGTTAGGGTATTCACTAGATAACAACGTTTCGAGGACCCTACAAAGCTCAGCTAGGTATTTTTGTAAATGTAGCAAACAAAATTTAACAGTGCAATCGTTGGTCAACGATGTACATGACCAAGTCGTCTCAGCCCTCATCTTGTCACTGATTAGTGTCATCTCTAATCCCTCCATGATGTGCTCATTTCTTATTGGGGTATCTCCTGGTCATCTATCTTAATAGCACCAAGATTGTTGCTTAATATTTTTACTCGAGTTGCAAACTTGCAATAAGCCAGTAAGTATATTTTGTTTTAGTCAATGTAAACATTGTGGATTTAGATTACAAAAGAATTCTTAACCTAAAGTTGCAGTTTAACTGATGATAAACTTGCATTCTTCTAAACAAACTTGGAAAACTTGCAAAGAGAATGCGAAGCAAGTGGAAATTCCTATTTAACGAGTTGCTACTAAATTTCCCATGAGGCCTCCAGCTATCTCATAATGTTTGGCACTGGAAAATCCTACTTCCATGGCAAGTTCCTCTAGCTCTCTGCCTGCATCAGAACATTGTAGAATATTATATTCACTTTCCATTCTCCATACTCACTCAAATTACACTGAAACAAACAGAACCTATTTAATAAATAGTTAACGATTAAATGAAACAATTATAGCAAGGATCATTCACTAAGAACTTGGTCCCATTTTGTGTGCAGCACACCATTTACTTTGGAAAAGGGTGAAAGTTTTTGCTGAAACATTTCAATCTAATAAAAAAAAATCTCCCTTTACATTGATAGTAACAGAGCCTATACAACAAATGGTTTATCATCATTAAATGAACAACTATAGTGAGGATCACTCATTAAGAAGTTGGTAAGTTCCAAGCATACTATAAACATGTTTCATACAGGATAAAGGTTATCTGTGCAGAGCAGCCACAGTTTCCCGCTAGGATTTGGAACAAGTTCATATGAACCATGTACCAACATAGTACTTAACTATTTGAAGTTTCCCTGGAAGAAATTTTCCACATCATTATATGATGGAGATGAGTTGGCCTGACAGATGTGGACACCAGGTCTTGCACCTACTCTCCCATATCTACAAATGCAATAACTGAAAGGCAGCCTTGTTGCAGGAATCCAATACACATCACGATTAATACCAATGACACTTGAGTTGCAGGCAGATTTTTGGGGAAAAAGTTCCCTAGTCTGGTCAAATAAGGATCTTCCTGCCTGCCATATTTCTGCCATGTGGAGGAACAATATCTGAGACATCCACCATGTAGGGAACCCCCTCAGTTGGCCAGCTGTGCAATCTTCTGTTCAACATCAGACTGTGCCTAACCTTCTCTAGTGTCTCTCACAAGTACTATTGGCTATTCAATATTTGATATTACACTTGCCTGAAAAAGGGTTTCTTCTGACCATTGGATTAAAGGTTCAATTTTCCATATTTATTCGTGCCTTCTTGTCTACCCAAACCTGTTACCAATTCTTGTTTGGCTCTGTGGGCAGAAATCTCTTTACATCAAAAATAGAGCCCCCCCCCCCCCCCCCCTTCACCACAAAAAAGATGAAACGTTAAAATCCTCACTAGAGAAATATTTCAGATATTATTTTCACCCCTTTTATAGAATTACTTTGTCTTTCACCTCCCTTCCAATTTTTTTTGTTCTGATGTAAATGTACAGAAATTAAGTTTTTTGCATGAAAGGGACAAAAATAACTGAAATATTTCAGTCTGATAACTTATCTATACATTTTACATTGAAATGAAAGGATCCTTTGTTAAATATTTCTGAATAAAGATAAAATGTCCTATAGTCAATATTATATTCTTACGATATAATTTCCACATGCATGCACCTCTCAGACAGTTTATTTTCACCAAGACCTTACCTGTTAAGAATTCACGGATTGAACTTTTCAAATATGTATACTCCTTGGCCAGGTTGTAATTGCTTGCCACCGGAACAACAACATTATCAATCATCCATTCCTTGCAAAATGGAAATGCTCAATATCATCATTTTTTACCAATATATGCAAATAAAATATGGAATTAAGATTTTGAAATACTAAAACTTGCCAATACCCTAGACAAAATTAAAAATTTTAAATTAATAACGTTGTAAACAATTAATGAGAGAGGAAAAAGCAACAAAAACATTTCCTCAAATTGGAATAGATACTAAATAGCAACATAGGCCACCCATCAAGAAGATTGAAAGAAGATATAATGGATGTACCAGTCTGAATATGAACTCCCAAATTATCTAGTTAACTTTTCATGTACTTTATGCCTCTACAAATAATCCATAACAAGGGAGAGAGTGAGGTGGGATGTCGCCCATAGAATTGGAGCAGGATGGGAAAATTGGAGGGGGGCATCCAAAGCTCTATGCGATGGGAGAAAACCACTTAAGACAAATGGAAAACCTTATAAAATGGTTATAAGGCTAGCATGGTCAGTATACATGTTATGAATCTGGATCTGATGGATAAACCGGTCCAAAGTAATGTAGAAGTAGTTCCTATAGGTGGTAAAATGAGAGAAAGTAGAATAAGATGGTTTGGTTATGTGCAAAGAAAGCCATCTACACAACTAATGAGAAGAAGTGATTTGTTACAAGTTGAAGAGTTTAGAAGAGCAAGGGGAATGGATTGAGGTAGTTAGAAATGATTTAAAGGCCCATAATTTCACAATGATCAAGGCATTGAACAGAGAAGAATGGCGGAAAAGGATTCATGTAGCCAACTCCATATAGTTGAGATAAAGGCTTAATTGAGTTTAGTCAGTTACTTTATGCCTCTATGAACTCAAAATTGGGTAGCTATTTGTCCTTCAATGTTCCCATGCAATTTTGTTTCAATATATCAGTGTAACAGTCCATGATCATTAAACCTTTCATGTCATGCATCTGGATCTAATGGATAGACCAGTCCAAAGTAACTAAGAAACTCTTTACATCATGAGGATAGCAATGCAGTATTGATTTCAAAGAAATCAACGAATACAATAATATTGAAGATTGCATGCAATGCCTTGATATATTGTGATAAGTACCTGAATTGTGGTAGTAAATTGTTCTGTGCTCTTGTTGAAGTCCAAAAGTGATACTCTGGAGCCTGAAATGCTCAGGACAAGTTTAGAAATCCTACCATACAAACTACAATTTTTCTTTCTTAAGAAACAAAATAGGGAGTTAATAAAAGTACCTGGTTTCAGGACTCGAAACATTTCCTTCATGGCTCTACTCCTATCCACTAAATTCCGCAGCCCATAACCAATAGTAATTGCATCAAAATAACCATTGGGAAAAGGTAAATCAAGTGCATCACCTTCAACCCATCTGCAATTGTTGTAATTAATCATTCAAGTATGAAAATAGAAAAGAAGGTTGATCTCGCTGGTCGATAGAAGTATGCAAATTTAAAATTCAATGACTCAGATCCAGTCATAAAGGGTTGAACTAAAAATGTGTACATCTCTATGTCCAGTCATAAAAGGTTGAATTAAATATGTGTATATCTCTAAGTCCAGTCATAAAAGGTTGAACTAAAAATGTGTACATCTCTAAGTCTAGTCATAAAAAGTTGAACTAAAAATGTGTATATCTCTAAGTCCCCCTGAAGTACAGTGCACAATGGGCAACTTAAAATTGTGAGTCCGTGACATATTGAGCACACTCAAAAAAACAGAAAGCTTCATCAGGAAGCTTGAGAAAGAAGCTTTACAATTTTTGGTTCAGTAGTGATGTTAGTGTTCTGACCAAATGCTAGATTTACCAATGCTCACACAATGTTTTTGTAGCAAGCTTTCCAAAGCAAGTCTTGTCGAAAGGATGCCACCAGTAATTGATTCTTTGAGAAGTCAAGACCAGTTACCTGCGAATTGTAACCAAGTTATCAAGTAGAAAATGCAACTTCCATTAACTACTAACTGAACTTACGGTTTGAAGTAACAGGCAGCCAACATTTTATGGATAAATAAAGAAAACCAAGGTCTGCTAGTCTTGAGGTCTGACCCCATCAAGAGATGAAATGGGATCCATATCTTCCTACAGTGGACGAGTTTCAGGCTTTTAGCCCAACAGACCCAAATTACTGTATGTGTAGAAAAGCTTGTCACTTCAAACATGGTTGAATTGTTGACAGAGGCCCTCGGATGGAGCTCTGGTGAGTAGTAACAGTAAACAAAGACCACCAAATTGTTGAAAGAAAAAAAGATTAAATAAATCTATCTATCTATATTACTATAAAAAGTACAAATAGGGTCTAAGATTTCTGGATTTTTTTTGGATTAAAATACCCCTTTTTGGAATAGGGTCCCTATCTATTATCAGAGCAGAAAATGTAATTTGAATACTATTATTCATTGCATTCAATTCCCTCTCATTAAATTCCATTGAAGGTATTAACTCTCATTCACCCTCATTCAACCATACATTTAAGGCATTTTTGTTTCTTTTAATTATTAAATTCCACTAATTAAATCCATACATAAATAATTCTAACAACATAAAAACTTGTACTTTTGAAACTGACTTGGAAAAGCAGTATTTTTATGTAGTTGTAAGAAATTAAACAATTTTGGGTCAAATAGGCCAACCCATGTTGCATTGTTGCCACAGTTAAATAATAAAAAATTAAAACTTGATAAAATGCAAAAAAAAAAAATATAGAAATTAAAGAAAATTTTAGGAACATCTTTAATATCATATATTCATCATATTAGACAAGAATAAGTATGATAAATAAGAAATACTTTTATTAATGACGGAAAGAGAATATAAAATTTAAAACCAATTGGAAATAAAATTGTTTTCCTATTCTCTCTCATTAAGTCTCATATCTAAGGTATATTCTCTCATTAAATCCTATATTTAAGATATATTTTTCTCATCATTAAATTCTATTAATTAAAACCACAACATTGATTTTAATAGTATAAAAATAAATAATTTGAAAATAAAACCATTTTCATCCCTCCCAGTGGTGGGTAAGCAATTCAACCATTTGAGTCAAATGGATTAACCAATAATGCCATAATCAAATAATAAAAAATAGAAAAAAAATAATATATAAAAGTACAAGAAAAAAGAATTGAGAATATCTCTAATATTATTTATTCATTATACTAAATAAAATTAAGTACGAAATGTAAGAAATATTTTTATTAACAATGAAAATGAAAATACAAATCTAAAATAAACCTTGAAATTAAATTAAATAATGTCATAGTCAAAAATAAGTATATTTGATGTTATATATATAAATAAAATATTATACATTCATCATATTGAATAAAAATAAGTATTATACATAATTTTATCAATGATGGAAATACAATAATAAATGGTTGGGGTGGTGGGTTAGTTGTTTGGGTCAAATGGATTAACCAATGATGTTATAGTAAAATAATAAATTTTTAAAAAATAAAAAGGTACAAAGAATCAAAAATATAAAAATTATAAAAAATTTGGACACATATCTAATATTATATATTAATTATATCAAATAAAAATTAAGTATGATAAACGAACGTTATTCATGTAATGTAGATGAAATATATAATTTAAAATTGATTTGAAAGCAATGCTACTTTCCTATCTAGATGGTGGGTCAATGATCAAACTTTTCAAGTAAACTTATGGTGATGTCATAATCGAATAATAAATATTTAAAAAAGATAGAACACCAAAATTAAAAAGTATACAATTTCGTCAAAAATATTTGGGAACATTTCCATTGTTATATATTCATCATATTAAATAAAAAATTGTTAAAATAAAAATAACTTTTATTTATGATGAAAATGGAATACAAAATAATACAACACCAACAATAATAATAAATTAATAATAATTGTCATGGTAAAGAAAACAAAAGTATGTTTTGTAATTTAAAGTTACAACTGCAAGCACGTCCACATTTACTAGTATAATAAAAACAAAAGAAAAAAAAAAGAATGTTTACCATTATTAATTATTAATAGTAAAAATAAAATGAAAGGAAAAAAAGAAAAAGTATGTAGGCAAACCTTCCCACGAGATCCAATTTTCTCTGACAAAAGGAATGTCAGATCCCCACTTCCACAACACAAATCAAGCACGCAGTCTCCTTCTTTAGCCCTGCTAGAATTATATGTCACGATTTCAAAAGCAATAATAATAAAAATTTCTTTCTGGGTAATAACTACAGAAAAACCTTAGAAAAAAAATGAAAAGAAAAAGACTACGAAAAGAAAACTAATTAATTAACAAGAAAATTTGATGCTTTTGATAAAAAATGGAATTGAAAGTGTTAGTTTAAAATTGCATACCCGCTCCAGGAGACGGCCATCCTTTTCCACACGCGATGTTGCCCCAAACTCAGTAAATCATTCAGCTGAAAAAAAAAATTAATTAATAGTCAGATTGTATACTTCCGCAGGACAATTTGGCGCCCTATTAGAACGTAATAAGTCGTCGCCGGTGATAATTAATTGAAATAGAAATAAATAAATAAATAAAAGCGAGTTTGGGGTATGGAATGAAAAGAATGTGCAGGTGGCGGACGTTATCGTAGACGGGAGCAATGCGGCTAAAGAGTGCTTGGCGATCCCCTGCACATCGCACAGACCGATAACCACCGGAGAATGAGACTTTACTTTTTGAACGAAAGGGTACAACGCAGTGACCGGAGAACGGAGAATGACAAAGGAGGAGTGAAGCCATCCCCGGTACTCTGCTTCGGCTTATCCTCGCTCCTCCGTCGGCTTTCTTTCAGCCTGGAAGAGAAAAGCTGGAATTCATTGACGAGGTTGCCCCTGAGAGGGATGAAGCGCTGCGTCTTCAGGCTTTCCGTGGTGTGTTTGGTAAAAAAGCTATCGGCTGTCAGTCAGTCATTTGAGAGGCTGTAGCTTATCCGCACAAACGGGCGATGTTCAAATTGGGGTGATCATTCTTCCAGCCCAGCCCGGCCCGGCTCGGAAATTTCGGGCTTTGGGCCTGGGTTTTGTGTTCAGGGTCGGTCCAGGCCTGTATCAAGTTTACAAAATTTAAGATCGGCCCTGGGCTTAATACTTCAAACTCGATCCGTATATATTTGAACATATATAATATATATAAGACTTTTTGCAAAATAAATGACAAAGTACGGCTGTTCATGGGTCGGGTTGGGTCGGTTTACTGAGATTTTTCCAATCGATCCGATCTGGTTGGATTACTTGAAATTGAAATCGAAACCGATCATGTGTTGAGCAAAATCAGCCTGATCAATTTGAGTCAGGTTGAGTCAGTTTGGGTCGATTTCAGCTCTAAGTTCAACTATGGCAATAAATTGGTAAATTGGAGAAAGAAGACTGAAATTTGATGTAAAAAATGACACATAATTCTATTAGAGAAATAAAACTGAAATTGGTAAGGGGGCAGACCAAGTTAGAATAGAAGTTATCAAGAAAATAGAAAGTGAAATTGTATTAGAGAAAGAATACTGAAATTTGTATATTTCAAGAAACCTTCTAATCTAAGTAAAAAATGACACTTAATTCTAATTGTAATTGGTTGTCTATTTCGTGTAAAAGATCATAAAAACTATGATACTTTAAACTTTTCCAAAAAAAAATTCTTGTCTAATTGTCTTACAATACTTGCCACTAGTGTCATTCCTAACTAGAATACTAGAAATTAAGTTAGGTTATAACTAGGATAGAGACAACTTAATTAAGTAGGAACTAAGTAGGTTGTAACTACTAACTAGGAACTAACTATTAAGTCGGTTCGGTTCGAATATCGGTTTATGAATTTTTACAACCCGAAACCGATCAGTGCTGAAAAAACCTGGCCGACTCGAATTAGATCGGTCCGGATTGGTTGTTTTAGTCAGGTTGGATCTTCTTATGAACAGCCCTATGACACAGTTTGATAAATTTACAAATTCAGTAATCTTTAAAAAAATATGACCAAATCAGCGAGATTGACAAAATTTAAAAATTTTTGGACAAAATTACTTTTAATAAAAAATAAAAACGAAAGCTAGACACCGACAACAGTATCCATCTTTTGCTTTTTTCTGATCAAAACCCCTTCCCTTATTCTTTCTTTGTTTTTGATAAACAATTATAATAGATCAAATCGATTGCAGAAAAAATCAATACAAGTTATCAAAGTGGACCTGACTTTTCAAAGCAATTGCAAAGTTAAAAAGGAAATTTGATCATATTTCCAATCATTGGAGATTAACAAAACAAAGATTCCGACGATGATATCGTGGTGCTGTCACAAGTTTAGAGAATTGAAGCATTGCAATTTGTAGCGACTTTTCCAAATCCTTTGCTGTGAACATATATTTCTTTAGTATATTTTCAACATTGAATAAAATCCTACTGTGGGGTTTCCCGTCTTTTTTCACCACCACAATTGTGGGAATTAGTAACCAAAACCGTAGTAGGAATTGGGGGAACCAGTAGTCATACTTTGTTTCGGTTTGAGGGTAGAAGACGTGGTTCAGTTCTGTTTTGTTTTGATTTTCAGTGGGGTTTGGACCTGATCACTTGGAAAAAAAATGAAAGATGGGAAGAAGGGGTTGTTGAATCTGGGAAGCTGACAGGTTGTTGATCCTACTATTAGGTTCAGGTACAATGGGAGAGCAGATCCAGATGGTTGCACCTATCTGGTTTTGTTAATTCATCAAAATTTTCTTTTTAATTTTTTATAAATATTATAATATAATACACATAATGTATATTATATAATGTATAAAATAAGTTTATAACCTGTACGAATACAGATAGAGTACGATATTAGACTAAATTCGACCCTTCCTGATTCACATATTGTAAATGGCCTATGAAATTTATATAATAGAAGTTGAATTTATTAATATTTTAATTTTATGTAAATGACAATTGATAGTTTATGCACTTTTTACATGTTTTAATCAAATAATTGAGTTTTTTATGTTATTTGGCTGGTTTATTGCTCATATTTAACAGGAAATTATATGGGAATTTTGGATCCAATTCGACCTATCCCACCCTCAAATGTGCGGAAGGTTTGGATTTTAATGCCGGGTAAGTACAATTATAAAGGGTTTTGCATTTTAATGTGCAGGGAAAGGTATGGGTTGGGAGGTGGGTATGGTTTAGAATTTGCAAAACTCTCCCTAAACCCACTTGCTTGCCATCCCTACTTCACTCCCACATTCAATGTTAAATTATATGTGTTTAAATAATTTCCTATTACTTCCACCCAACTATGCAATTACTTTTGTGTATGTCCCCAACTCTTTTAACCACTTTCAACTTGTAACATATCACTTTTCCTATATAGGTTCTGTAAATGGTCATTTATGTATGTGATTAAATCATCTTAATCCTTTTTTTTTTCATTTTATCACCTATGGAACTATTCTTAAATTTTATTGCATAATTTGATTATTGACCCTGTCATTTCTAGTTTTAGCACTCATCTATCTAACTATTCACAATTTCTGCCACATTCATTTTTTTTTTTTTTTTAACATCGCTCTAATTTGAATCTTAGGCTTTTTCCATCCACCTATAACCTCAACAAATTATCCCTTTTTCTCCCCAGAAGCCATTAAAAGAAACTTTTGACGAAAATCCATTTTTTGGCCGACAGATGGTTACATTTGGGCTTTTCGCGTTTTTCACCCGACATTACTTAAAAAAGCTCTCCAGCAGAGAGTTAATTCGTGCAATTTCAAACAGTAGATACTTCATTTTTTTAGCCAGCGTATTTGAGTTCTAACATCTGAAACATTCAAAACCAACCCCCAAATTCTCAGTAGTTCGATTCGAGTGTCAGTGGCCTTGGGTTACCGATACAATACGCAGAATACAATACAATACAATACGTATTCATATTTGGAAGCTTGGACTCTTGGAGACTGCCACCAAGCACTTATAGCTGGGTCGGATTGAATGAATGTGGGTTGGATTGTATTGATGATCGATGGATGTAGATGGTAGATAGGTTGCTTTAGCTGTACCCAATGTAATCCCTTGGAAATTGCCTAATAATAAAAGCATAGAATTCGATGACTGATTATAACAAAACATAACAAACAGACGAGCTTCTTTGCGTACACCAAACCACAAGAGTGATAAAAGCCCATTTATATGCTGAAGCTCTAGTCTAGTTCACTAAGCAAATATGAAATAATCTCTTTGCTCAGTAGCACGCACTCTGATCCTTGGCCTTCTTTTTAAGGTGGGGTTTATTTTCTAGGGTCTTGAGTCAATTCCCTTTTGCTCTTTCTTTCTCAAATCACTGCTTGATCATTTCGATTTCACTTCTCCTTTCTCTCGGGTTCTGTAAAAGCCTAAAAGCCTAAAAGGAATGTACTCAACGGAATTCCTTCTCTGGAAATTTTCATTGCCAGGATCTTTCACACCCTCTTTTTTTGAACCTTATATTTGTCTTTACAGGTGTATAAAAAAAGACTGTTAGAAAGGCAAAAACTGCCGGACTGGCCGGTTTCCAAGCAGTAATTTCAGCTTCTAATGGATCAATGTGAGCCATTTACTTAACTGCCACACATCTTACTAATCTATCAGAGGGTTTTAATTCCTTTTTGGCCTGAAGAAAAAAACAAACCACCATCCAAGAAGGGTGAAATGAGAAACCAGCCTTACAGACTGAGTTAAAACAGAGGTTCCACATCCAAAATCTAGGAAGTTGGGATTCATCATATTGTTACGACTCAAGAATAACTTGAGATTTGGTGATCTGAAATTCTGAATTCCAATGCCGTGCTTTTTCAGTTGTCTCGCCCACGCCCCACGTTACTCAAGTTAGTAGGCAATGACCCCTCAACCTCAATGAATGTATAGAGAGCTCAAATTACTGATGAAGCATGTCAGGGCTTTCCAGTTTCCAAGCCCAGTGGCCATTAGAGAGGTCTCTTTCATGATCACACACAGAGAGGCCGGAGCCAGACACAGCGCAAGCTTTAATTTGCGTCCAAGCAGTGGCCCCATGCCCATCCAAGTGAGATTTGCTTTGTTTGGTTGTCTTTAATTTGGATTTGGATGGCTTCTGGGTTGTCACTTTTCACTTCATCAGCTACTGCAGCTCTTCATCTTGGGGCCCTACGAATTCCATGATGGATCTGCTAGCTTTTATGTACTTCGTTTGAAACCCCTCCGCCTCCTAGGGGTGTCCGTGACATCCAACGTGGAGATGCCCCAAGAGAAACCAGTCTTTTTAGAAGAGGAGAGACAACAAAGATTGTACACAAGAATTGAGAGTTGCTGAAATCAGATTTGGAAGCACTATTACACTCCAGTGTTTCTTTTTTTTTTTTTAATTAAGAAGAAAAAAAAAAATCTATTTGTTTCCAGGGGATGGGGGACGATAATGAGTGGAGATTATTGGAGACGAGTGATACTAGAAAAACCACAACCTCTCCCCTCTTTCTGTGAGTGTGTGTTGTGTTGCTTTTTGGCGCATCTGTGGTCACTTTCTTCACTCTTGGCGGCTACAGAGAATCATAGATATATCTGTACGAGTAAAAGAGATCCCCTATGACAGACATATCCATTTGCCTGGACAAAAGGGTGAAGGCTTTCGTCTCTACTTGCTCCCTTTCTACTGTTGTATTCTGCGCTAGCTTGGCCCCTACAAACTCCTGGACCTGGAGGTGGAGGGTTATACTTGACAAATTTGTCAGTAGTAGTCTAGCCTCTAAGAGGGCCAACATCACATGCTCTTCTTTGTCAGGCTCAGTTAATGGGGTCCCAGGCCCTCTATCTCTGTTGTATTCTGTTCTCCAACTCCCAACTCCCAGCAGATAGCGAGCTGTGCTAATATGCTAAATGCTAACGTCCTCTGGCAATCTCCACGTTACATGCATGTACTCTCTGATGATGATCTCTCACCTCCCCATGGGATCTCCTGCTCCTGATGGCAGTTCTTGGGTCGACTCACCGATCCCTCCAATCTGGGTTGGGTTGCATGCCTAAGTAATGCCTGAGTGTGCTTATTTAACTTCGACTCCAGTTATTCTTAATTACCATTTACCATTCTTTCTGGACTCTGGGCTGGGGTGTCAGGTGTGTGAATCCGGCACAATTGACTAGCTAGTAAGTAGCCATTTGGTTTGGACCCGCCTCTTCTTGCTTTGCTTGATGATGTATATATGGCTATGGGTGTATTCTAGTCGGGTTAAATCTGGGTTGGGGCCTTGGGTATTGGCAGCAACAAAGAATTGAAACGGATCGGAATTAGCTGAACTTGATGGCTGTGTTAGAGGCTGTGTGACCAATAATAACACAACACCCCACAACCACTCAATCTCTCACTTCATGTGCATGGCTGATGTGGGGGACAAAGCCCCTATTCCAGCCATCAAGTTCAACTAATCTAAGTAATCTGGGCTGAAGGATAAAACATTCATCTCATCTCAATCCATTAAAGATTTTAAGTCTAGAGCGGGATTTCAGTGGTGAAAAATATATAAAAAAAAAGGAAATAATTTGTTAAAAGAAGAAAAGAGAACAACGTTTTTCTTTTACAACTTGTTACAAATTACAAAACAAATTTATTAAAAAATGGGAGTTATGCTCTCATCCATAACTGACCAAACAGTCAATTGAAAACAAATTCTTGCCTTCTTGGAGGAAGAACTCAGCTCTTGAGTCATGATTCTACAACTTCCAGGTTTCAATGTTTCAATGCATACCCCTTAGTTTGATGGAGGAACCTTTTTAGTCATCCAATGAAAACCCATCAGATTTTTAAAACCAGAGAGCTGTAAATCCTTGAAAACGTACTACTTCATTCTCGAAAACTCATCGGTTGTGAAGTGGGTTGGAACCACTTGGGGTTGTTCTCTTCTGTTCTGCAGAGGTATCATGACCACCCTTTCTTCCGAAGCCATAGTAGTTGAAGTTGTTGGCACTGTTGTTTTTCCTCCATATCTTGACTCCTGAAGAATATTCTTGGGTCTTGGCATAAACTGACGAGCACAGATTTATGTTGAATAGTAGTGAAACAAGAGAAATTACAATCACTAATCTAATGTATCTCATCTCTCTATCTCTCCAAAAAAAAAAAACAATGTGTTGGGGGAAGAGGAGGCGAGGGTGAAGTTAGAAGAAAAACAGGATAACGGGGTACACAGTTAATGAGCCTGTGAGTCTGGAGAATGAATAAAAGAGAGCAAGAAGAAGGCTCAATGAGGAGGCGTCTCTTTCCTGTCAGAAACCCGATCAGATCAACAAAGGAGTCATTTTTCATTTTTTTTCTTTTGAGAGTAGGATAAAAGGGTTTTGAAAAGACTTTTAGAAAGGGTATTTTGAGATGGATACCGCGTAATGTAATGCCAATTGCCAAAGAATTCCAGAGATGTGAACATGAAAAACTGATGTGTACTAGTGCTCTGCAATATGCATGTCCATGGTTCCATGCAAAAGAAAAGAAAAAAAAAAGTGATTGAGGAAAGGAGAGAAAAAATACACCAGCGAATTGTCTTTTTCCCATGCTACTCAAAGTTTTCCATATCAGACGGCTACTTTCTCCTAAGGCTGATGCTCTACTACTGACAGGCCTCTTCCGGCTTCCTACCATCCAAAGCACTCAAACACCAACCTTGCAATCAGTGGGCCACAAATTCCAATCTCATCAAATCTAAGCCAACCAGCGTCCCTGTATTGTTATTTATGGAGATATTCCCAATGCATGGTGCAATGTTTTCCAAGGTTAGTGTGAAGATCAAATGCCGATTTGGGTTAGGGTGTATTTGAGGTGAAGGCTCACTTTGAAAAGAGTATAAATACAAATATATATGTATAGTCCAAATATATAGAAAATAATATAAAATATAAGATTTTGTATTTTTACTCCTTCTAAACCGAGCCTAAGGTTCCCTTTGGTTTGTGGGATGGGCATGAGAAAAAGAGAATATTCCATTTTTTCATATTTGTCTTTAGGGAAAGAGGGGGATGGGATGAGAAAAAGGTGGGATGTCATATCCCAAAATTATGGATTTGGGGTTCCTCCAAAACAGTGGGATCCCAGTGAAAAAAACTCAAGAAAATCTATCTCCTTCCTCACTCCCACATGCCTCGTCCATTCAACTGGAACTTGGTATTCTTCTTCATCTTCCTCCTCCTTCCCGCATGCCTCGTCCTCTGTCGATGCTGGTTTTACAGGCCGTCGTTGCTTCGAGCTTCGCTAGTTTCACAGGCCGCCGCTGCTTCGTGCTTCATTAGTTTCGCAAGCTACCATTGCTTTGAGCTTCGCTGGTTTCGTAGGCTGCCAATGCTAAGAATTGTAGTGGATGAGGGAGGAGAAATAGCAAATAAAAGAAAGAATGGAGGGAGAGAGGGAGAGATCAGAGAGGAGAGAGATTGCCACCACCACCGCTCCTCTAGTTCGAATAGCAAGGAGAATGAACAATAGATTGAGCTCCAATACTTCGATCCTTCGGTCCCTTTCACACTTTCTCATTCCATCTCATCACAATAAAATCAAACAATGTAAAATTAAATTTTTATACTTTCCTATCCCACCCAAATCTTCTCACAAACCAAACGGAGCCTAAATGACATACCAGCTTGAACACATTTCATCAATACAAGGAATGCAGCTAACTTGACATCAATGGTTTGGCGAGAAAAACGTTCTTTGTTGATTAGTAGATAAAAATGCCATGCCACCCATGCATGAAAGAACTTAAAACATCATTTGACAACATGAACTATGTGGCTGTATGTTCATCCCGGATGCTAACAGAAGCAATTGTAATTGTAATCTGAGCAGTTATTAATGAATTTTCTCTTTAATTGGCCAATTTGTTAGGGTATGTTGTGTTTAAAGGAAAAAGTAGGAAAAGGAAGAGAAATATAGGAAAACTTATACAAGACTTGCAAAGGTTATCCTACGTTGCCCTACTTTTTCCTTTAAATCAAATACAGATTAAACGTCTTTTAGCTCTCAAAAATTAAAAATAAAATAATAATCATTCCCAAAGAGCAAAAGCATGCATTGTTGTGAAGACCTAGAAAAAGCAGTATGTAATCGAAGTAATGGGAAGTTTAAGATTCTCTCAAACACAGATGGTGTTCCATTGAGACAATATAGGATATTAAGTCTAAGATGCATTTTAGAAGTCGATATGTGATCAAATTCAAAGGGAACCCAAATAGATAGATAGTCTAATTGGTAACATCATTTATCGGCCGGCATGACTCCAATATTGCCAAAGGTCGTGGAATGTCACAATGAGAAGCTTATTCAATCCATTTCCTTTTCTGTAACTCCAATTGTTCAAATAAGGGAAAGGGATTACTTCAACAGTTTAGCCATTAGACCATTACAAAGCGATTCTTGGAGAAACCGAAGAGGATGTCCCTCAAACTATTTTGGAGAGAGCTTGTATGGCTTTCTCTGAATATTGGCTTACTGGGAGCTCTTGGAGAAATCAAATGATAGTAAAGATAAACAAAAAAGTGGAATCACATTTCTTGGCTCCCCCCAAAGTACGGTGAAATCAAAATTAATTTTGATATATCTCGTGTTAGGGATGGAATTTGTTCTGTCACTGTCATTGCTAGAGACCAATTGGGTGAATTCTTGGATTTTAATTTAAAGATTTTTCTCTTGGCACTTCTTCTATAAATGTGGGTTGAATTTCAATCTCATTAGAGATTAAATTCAATGGGATTTGATTAATCAATTATATGGAAAACACACTTGCACGCATGTTTTGAAAAAATAGTTTTTCTCTTACTTAAATCAGTTTTCAACTTGTCCCAAAATATATAAAATTTGTTTCGAATTTTTAAATATGAGATTATTTTCACTCTTTAGAAATAAAGAGGAGAGTATGAATATTACTATCGCGCAACGCATATGAAAGGTGGCTTTGACTTTTGATGCAAGGCCGACCGTTGAAGCAAGTTTAGAGAGGCTTTGACTTTCCATGACCCCGTATTTCCAACAAAGGCTTGGGGAGCTTGGGAAGCCCATAATCTGGCCCTCAACTTCAGCAACCTACCAATTACGATTAAGGGGGACTTGAAAATTGTTATTTACAAAGGGCCGATCTCTCATCCTTGAAATCTTAAAAACATTATTTCAGGATGCTTGCAAATGAAGGAGACGATGGATGGTGGTGCAACCTATAGGCACATGTTTAGAGAGGCGAACCAGGCAAGAGAATTGGCTTGCTCAGAGAGTGTTGTCTTCTCGATCCTAATGGTTTTGTTTCCTTAAGTTATTTAGTTATTGTAGTCTTCCTAAATACCTTTTTGTTTGAATGATATAGGTGTTTGGTGTGTGAAATTTTGCTTTTTCAGACAAAAAAACAACTGCCATTTCAGCAAATGGGTATTGTTTTTGCTGATATGGTTCTCATATATACTGACAAATGCTCCCTCCAAATTGCAAGCTGTGCTTTAAAAATCAACACGGATGTCCAACTGGAAAGCTGTAAGAGGTTGTTCAGCAGTTTAGTCTACACTAAACGTAGAAAAATCAGGACCGAGTCCCAGTCACGAGTTCTTCGATTCAACTATCTGGTTTGGAAGCTTTGCCCTCAAAATGACCTTAGTCTGCACTTTAGCATTGGTATAAGCCTGTAATTCATGTAGTTCTTTTTATACCCATCATTACTAAACAATGTTTTAAAAATTGACCGAACAGAAACCTCAAAAACAAAAAGAAAAGCTTTTCACCACCACCCAATAAGTGTATGTGTAGCACCCAACTTCACAAGCTGACTTTTGGGATTTGGCATATAACTCAAAACTCATCTTCCAAGTATAAACCCATCTGTTGGTCAGTTCTGATGCTCCTAACGTTTGGTAGCAGTCTATTATGGCCCCAAGATCAACATCAGGGACCTATGGAAATCGGACTTGCTACTCACAGCGCCTCACATCAATTTTAATAACATATAAATGAGGAAAATTTTTCAATTAATATCTTGTACTTTAGGCCTAATGCTATTTTGGTCTCCGAACTTTATAATATATGGGACAATTCAGTATTAACTTTCAAAATGTGTCAATTCAGTACCTATTGTTAATAAGTTGTTAATCAACCGCTATATTCTTTTAAAAAAACGCAAATGCCCTTTGAGTGTGACCTAATTTTCTTTATCAACTATCCAAACATTAACAAAAAAGTTAACGGTCATAAATCCTTGCTTCTTTTATTCAAGAAGTTCAAGAATACCTACTAAGATGTGGTCCCAACTTTCTTGAATAGAAGAAGCAAGGATTTGGGATCGTTAATTTTTTGTCAACGTTTGAATGGTTGATAAAGAAAATTATATGACACTCAAAGGGCATTTGTGTCTTTTTCAAATACCACATAACAGCTTGTTAACAATTCATTAACAGTAGGTACTGGATTGACACATTTTAAAAGTTCGGGTACTAAATTGTCACATTTTAAAGTTTGGGGACCAAAGTGGCACTAGGTCCAAAATAGAGGGTACTAATCGGGAATTTTTCCTATAAATTAACCATAACACCTTTCCATGAATAATAACATATAAATATGGGAGATGTTCCTAACTCACTGCTAAAAATTTATGATGTTGGTGTGAGGTACACTCTATAAAGAGAAAATCCAGAATCTCAAATCTAGCTATAATGAATTTACATCTATGCCCCACATGCACATCTGGGTGTGCATTGGAAACTTCTCCCATACTTGTTATTGGGAGATGTTCCCAATGCACAGTTTAGATGTGCTGTGGGGTGACAATGTAATCCCATCCACATTGCCAGAAAGACATGATATCAATTAGGCTTGACCAATGAAAATCCACCTGGTTAATTCGGATGATTGGTTGTAAGCTTTTCAAAATATCATGTCTTTCTGGCATCATTGGACTTTGATATGAAAAAGATATGGTATCTGAAGAACTTCTGACCAATCAACTGGAATCATAAACATGGTAGCCAATCAAGTGTTATTTATCAAAATTCATAGTTGGGTTTTGATTGGTCAAAACTCTTCCCATACCATATCTTTTCTACATCATAGATTTTCCCCATAACCTAATCCCAAAACAATACAAACAAGAAAAGGGAAATAATGACTTGAAGTCTTGAACAGTCAGTACAAAATGAGAAGAAAAAAAAAAAACAGACAAACAAATAAGCTTTTTGCCCAAAAGGGGAATAAATAGGAACTATTACTTCGATAAAACACGAAAAGAAAACCAGAGAAAATGCCTACAAAGCATAAACTATTAACATTGAAATCATTTTGTTTCGACAAAAACAATGCTATTAAATTTTTAAATGACCAAAGCTGGAGTCTGACTAGAGCTGCAACTTGAGAGGACTGAACCGGAAAAGAGTCAACACAGGCCCAACCATACATGTGAAACGTAGGACCACGCCCAACCCGACCTAAACCCAGACTCTTTTGCACATAAATCGGGATGGGCTTGGTAAAGGCATAATTATTGGGCCAGTATATACAATGATATTTGTACGTTAAAAGAAGAATTCACTTTAGCATGATTAATTAAATGGTCATTTTCTGTAGAGAGATCCAAGGTTCAAATCCTTGAAGACAAGTTTTGACATTAAATTTATGTAAGTCATGCCTACATAAGGCCAGATCTGGGTAACACTCAAGCTATATCCAATGCACCAGCCCAGGAATTTACCTGGCTCAAGTTTTAAATACAAAGGCCCATCCCAAATCCCAGAATTTGAATCCATGCCCAGAAATAGTTATGGTTGAGTAAGGCAAGGATCGATTTAGCCCACCCATGCAACCCTAGGTCTCAGGACTCCAGAATTATCCCGTTTGCCAAGGGCTTCAAGCTGCGTTGACTGAGTAAATGGAGAAAAATAATGTGTGTTATTACATTTAAAAGGATAATGGAAAAAATAATTCTAAATGATAACAAATAATCATAGATTTCAATCAATGGTGGCCTAAGTAATAACCACCATAGGCATTTTAAATTACAGAACAATACTTGAACACCGGAAGGTGCTAAGTGGCTCAGTTAGTAAGGTCTCTAGCTGCCCAGGTTGGTTTCGTGGTTTGGAAAAACGAGACCTATCAACTAAGGGTGGTCATGAACTGAGATTTTTACAAGCTATTCAAAATCAGTTCGTGAAAATTTTGATTCGATTTGGTCTAAACTGAGCTTCGAACCAAACTTGAGGCACACTCTCCGGGGAGCAAATCCAAATTCAGGGAAATGGGCTATTCATTTATGATAACTAATAGTGAAGGCTTTCGGCTTTTCCTCAGACAAAATTGTATAAAATGTATATCAAATAAACACCCATCAAATACCAAACATCCCCTAAGTTGTTCCATATCGTAAGAATTTAACAAATGGTCACTCATCCATATGATCATCAGACCTTTTAGCCCTTCCTATTATGTACTATCCAATTAAACAATTCATCATATCCTTTCTTACTGTTCATCTGACTAGAAAGCACATGCTTAATGCAGGGACTAGAGGGACAAACTGGTTTTATCTAAGAATCCATTTACCAAAAAATTCCTAACCATCCATTTACCTTGTCAGGAAGGATATGCAGTCCTAATAGGCCCTAGATTTTAGCTCTTAAACCCCCGAACAGGGGTGAACAAAAAAACCGACCGGTTTTTTCTTGATACAAAGATCACTGAGAGGTTCTGAAATTGCGTGTGTTACAAAATAATACAGGTGACTTAAAAAACATGTTAGCGCATTTACTGAGCCTGAAATTGAACCTCAAGTTTCTTGTTCGGATGGTTCCCCATGACCGCACCTCACAAGCACCCCACCGCACATCTCGGCGTGCAGGAACATCCCCCGTAAATGGCATGGGGACTTCCCAATTAATGCACGGTTGACGAATTGTGGGGAGTCTGAGGCGCACCACAATAAATAACGATCATCAGTTTAATTTGCACCTAGGCTATTGTTATCTATTTCAAGTTGCTTACATAGGAATTAGCAACTTAGCATATTTACTCTTTTCCAATTACTACTGGTGACCCTAGGTCCTCAATTATTATACAGTCTTCAGCACATTAAGCTGAGTTTGGAATTCATGTAAACGATGTAAATCGCGGTTCAGGGTAAATTTGCACTCTATTTCACTTTTGCATGTTTTTGGCAATATTACATTTATGTATTGACAAATGACAGACCAATTTATATTTTCATTGATACTAAGATGTAAAAATACATAAATAAAAAAGAAATAAATTTGCATTCAAGTGGGCTTGTGATTAAAAAAAAAAAACATGCTTTATTGGAATTCATGTTTACATCCATTACAGCTAAAAGTCTGGTAAGAATGAAAATTTGTCAGTGCAAAACCAACCCAATTTTACAATTTATATGAACCGTTTTACACTCCACATATTTCCATTACAGCTAAAAGTCTGGTAAGAATGTAAATTTGTCAGTGCAAAACTAACCCAATTTTGCAATTTATATGAACCGTTTTACACTCTACATATTTACATTCACACTTATTTGCATTGTTTTCAAACACAGCTTTAGAGATGAAACATCAAAATAGAGGAAAAAAAAAGTTAATAAGAGGAAATGTGTAAACAAAACAAATACAAGGGTCAATGTAATGGAAAATAATGCCTCCAACCACCAGAAATGACAGTATGAATAAGTTAACAACCAAAGTACAAAACTATGTAGAAAAAAAATTGAAAATTTTCCATGTACAACAAGAATATTCACATTACAAGTATGAGGGAGAAATTTCCATGCAGAATGAGCTATCATTCAGTTTTCCTTTTCTCATAACCAGGGACAGCTTGCTAAACCTAAATGACCGTATTTAGACTCACCAGGAAGGCATACAGCATCGGTTATGGAAGCCACTCTTAAGTTGCTCAACATGGCAGACTGAACCTTCAAATCCACAAACAGCTAGATCCTGGATTATAGTTTTGTGAAAAGTGCAAAAGATGTTTTATCTAAAGAATTACACCAAGTCTTCTGGCGACCAGCCCAACCAAACTTATAATAATCAAGGAAAAAGTAGGAAGAGATAAAACAACCATGAAGGCATTGGGTTTGGTATGAGCTACGGTTACCCTCAAGGATAATGCATCTGCTGCTATAAAAATTAGCCCACCTCAATCGCCCATGAAGAAGGGTCCAGAAAAACTCTCCATAACATCAAACTGCATGCTCTCTGATGGCTTCCAGTGACGCTTCCGCTGGTTTATAAACCAATTGTTTATTTGTTTCTGGTCAAGGCCCGTCAATTCAGCTAGCGCTAACTTATCAACTTCCTGAACAATTAGGAATTGCAGAATAAGGCCATATATATCTTCATGAAAGAGTGCAATGTTTATGCACTTCAGTCTATAAACTTAGCAGAATATTTACTCCAGCTGGAGATTTGCGAAAAAATATATCCAGATCTTGGGAAAAAATACAACAATTTAATTAAAATAAAATGTGAAAAATAAATCATTATAGATAAGTAATTCAGCTTGTACTAAATACAAGAAACCAAACAAATTTAGCTTGTGTTCAATAACAACTAGAATCTGTAAAAGACATAATACACAACCACAAAAGAAAACCTACAATGATAATAATCTAAAACCTCTACATGGAGATGGCGCTAAAATGGTAAATCTGAACCTTGTATATAACTTTTACCGTTGGATATGGCCATTTGTAGTGAATATTCCACCAGTCAAGTAGCGTTTGCCTTGCTTCCTTCGGTAGCTTTCCCTTCTTTTTTTTCTTAGAAAATTCATGCTTCAGACCACTAATATATCCACTATATTTACGTAAGAGCCTGTCCTTCAGCTCTCGTTCTTCATCTCTTGGTTGAACCTCTTGGGCATCAATCTCTCCTCCACTAAAATCATCCCCAGATGATCCAGCAGCTTCATCTGACCAGGATACCAAGCATAAGCAATCGGAACAACCCCCGCAAATCCATTTTAGGAAGATATAAAACTTATCAAAGAAAAATGATTTCAAACTTGACAGCAAAATATATAGAGAATAAAAAACAGGAGAATTGCATATGAAAAAGAAAAATTACAAATCCTCGTAAACATTTAAAAGAACATCACTAACAAACATCATGACCAAGGTGAAACATCGCTAGGGAAAATGGCAAAACCAAGCTGACCATGTATACGGATGTATTAAGGAATCCGTGAAGACCAACCATAGCCATTCCTCCAAAAGTTAATCGAGAATAAAGTTAACAGAACTAGCAAAGTAAAATTCGGATGCATCTTGTATAAATAATGCTGGAGATGTTTTCACATCCCTCTTTTGACTTTCCAGGCATGGTTTCCATTTCACGAAGAAACAGGTTGGCCAGTTTTAAATCACAAAATACAAAATATTGAGCGCAGGTCGGACATTTCTAGTTTGACTTACTTTATCTGCCAGAATAAACTAAATTTCATAGAAGTCACCAAAGAATACAACCAAACTTAACACTAGAAGTGGGTGGGGGTGGGGGAAGGCTTATCAGTAAACCCAAACTAAGCGAATTTTAATATCTAACCACAATTTCATGCTTAGTCAAATCAGCAAGACAATAGTAATAGAAAACAAGATAATATCCTTAACAAAAAATTGTCATGGTAAAAAACATCACCAGAGTTTAAAACTTATGGGTAATCAAGTTCACATAAAGTAAAATCATAAACCTGGCATTTGCCACCACATTTCAGAATTATACAATGACAAAAATAATGCAGATTAAAGAGATAATACACATGCAAAACTGCAAAGCACAAGTTTAATAGATCATGGCTTGCATTCCAAGTAATCTGTTACAAGCAATACAGGGTCCATGGCCCCAGTATAACAAGTGAAATCTGACGGTACAAAATTTATATAGGGGTACTTTCAGTACTTGATATGCAACAAATATTCCCAGTTATATTCAAATTAGAAAATCATAGAGAAACCTAGTTCAGTGATAAAACCTATCTTCCTTCGTGGGTGTATAATTGGTAAATTGAAAATACTAAATATTTGCATTTCTATGAAGATGGGCCCAAATTGCTGAACCATATTAAATCTTGTATGCACTTTGTGACTGCATTTCCTTCCATGTTTCTTGGTTTCTAGAACAACAATGTTGCTAAATTGCTACAAAGAGATGGATATGCCTGTCTTAAACTCAGTATTCACTACCAATTGCCTTTTACATTGAGCAATGTGCAAGAATTAAAAAAAAAAAAAAAAACAACAGATTTGTACTCTGCAGAAGCATTTCTTATTATATTCCTTATGCTGAACAATGTAAAGGAGAACCTAATTTACAAAATTCAAGGAAAAAAACACAGTTTGCTAGCAAAGCTGCTCGAATCCACTTTAGGAAGAAAAGCCAACACTATAGTGGCATTTGGATGCCTGAACTCTGAAATCTCTGTAAGTCTAATCAGATCTTATAGGGAGAAGAGTAGCCATTGCGGTTCTCTTTATATGTAAACATGACTACGAGGGGTATTCTTGTCATTGTCAAAGTTTTAAAATACTTAAAAAGTTAACACTGATGAGCACCACTACAAAAAAAGTAATAAGTGGCAACCTAACCACTTATAAATCAGAGCAAAATTTCAGAAATAAACATGCCTTTCAAAGGTGTAACCAAACACATCTATGGCAATCAGAAAAAGAATAATGTAGAATTCAGGTAGGTGGCAGGTCAGATACACTACTACGCAAGCCAGCCAGAAGTTGGTGATATCAACATCACAAGGATTTTTCCCCAAATAGTGGGGATTAGGCTGAGTTGAGTAGAGTTGCAAAAACTGACTTTCCATTTAAGGGATTAAGGCCCAAGAATGAGTGAATAGTGCTCACAAAGATAACCATTGCCCAATGTTGGTCCCAGCTATCTGGGGCCTTGGGAGGGGTAGACTGGACACAGTCCTACCCTTTGGAGTTTTTTTTTTTTTTATTTGACAGAAAGCAGTCACTCTAACACTCGAGCACATTTAACTCACGATAAGAGTACTGAATAGGGAGGGTATAAAAGCATATTTAACTCACGATGATTTGGAAGGGTAAGAAAACAAAATAATTCGTATAAATTTGCGTCAATAAACATCAAATTTATCATGCTTTTTCTTAATATAAACCAACTAAGAGCAATGATGAGTCAATCCCCAATAAACATAAGACCAACGCCGCCAGGATGGTTACTTGTAACATATAAGGGTTTCTGTCAGTCATATCCAATGGATTAAACAGCATGAATGAACCATGGGACATTAAAGAGGTAAAACCATACAGAACAAGCTAGGATAGGAGTAGGGTGAGCCAAAACAAAGGTACTCAAAATGGTCCTTACCAGGTCAACAAAATTCGTAGGCAAGTGAAAGAAATACATTCTAGGAGTATTAAATTACAAGAAATGCAATTGCAAGGTCAAATAAACTTCACATTCAATAATCACAAAAGCTACCACTAAAGGAACACATATTTCAAGTGTAAAGGAACTAGAACAAGAGGCAACATGCCCAAAAAATAGGAAGACGGAAGACACGGAAAGGAAAAGAGGAGCTCAGCTGGTGAGAGTCCAGCTCCGTTCTAACACCAAAGGACGGAAAAAGAAAATAAAGTTGCATCTCTAAGGTTTCAAAGTAAGCATGGAACTTGGAAGCATCAGTGGCAAAATGATAGACGATACTGGATCCACCATTACTTTTTACCCTGGGAAGTGGGAATAAGTCAGGAATGGAAAAGAACAATAACATAATAAACGACAAGAAATTATTATTAGTTGGCAGCTACAAAATTAAATCTGAGATTAGGATACCGTATTCAACAATCCAGAGAGCATTCCTTTCAATACTACTGTCAAATTGTCAATGACCCAACGGCGACTACAAATACCAAGGACTCCAAGATTCTCACCGTCCCCTAATTTCAGGGCAAATTTCTACCAATTCCACCGCGTCAAATCCACTTTGTTTCTTTTCAATGTGGGTACGCGTGAGAGAGAGAGAGGGTCTCGTATTCTTCTTGTTTACAGGTCCTTAAACGCAGTGGACGTCGAGTTCCGATACCTCGTGCAGCGAGGAACCAAAATGGCTATGAAATTGTGAGTAAGTCGAGCAAAGACAATGCTCACTAGGCACCCATCCTACCAATTTCCCATCAACTCTCGCGTGCTTTTATTCTCCAATCAAATGACAGTCCAAAGCGCCCACTACGAACCAGGCTGCAGGCACATTCTATGACCACACTATTGGAGACGCAACATCCACGTCTTTTTTTCTTTTGGATATAAGAGTTGTTCATCCAAGCAAAGCAAAATCTTAGTAAGATGCGTATCAATCAACGCCGACCAAACTACAAATTAGGATACGTTCAAGAAAAAACACCTACAAATTAGGAACGAAAAAAGATGTAGTTTCCTTGCCCAAAGCTTCCATCTAATACCCATCAGAATTCATGGGGTTTTGATTGGTCAATAATCAGATTTTACCATTTTACCTATCTCTATGCTTGAAAACAAAACAAGTTTAACCATACCTCTCAACAGTTCCAAAATAACTTAATGGTAAAATCAAATAGGGTAGGCCACTCAGTGGTTGCCTCCTAATGTACCATAAGTTCTTGGGTTTACATCAACCTTAACCCTTTTATCCCACTCCCTATGTGTATTATCTTTAGGCTCCGTTTGGGAAGAGTGGAAATAAAATATGTTCGGTATTTAATTTTGCAAAAAGATAATTTTGTAGTCTCAACAAACAAATTTAAGTTGTGATGAGTATGAATAAGAATTCCAAGTTGGGCAACTTAGTTTACCACTGGTTTGAATGCAAACCTTTTTTTTTTTTTTTTAATTCATCATTGTTACCAGTCATTGCACAAATCCATTATTATTACATGCCTACAAAACTGAACGAGAGTGCACAAATGCGTCAAACCAGCGTTTAAACTCTTCCATAACCTTACATTTTAACATGATTTCCAAACCATCATTAACCCAAATGGTTGGACCGTTCACCCAGATACCATCAGAGCAACTCTTCCATAACCTTATTTTCTAAATTGCTACATGCCATCTGTTCAGACCACACAATCACACCACTAACCCAAAAACCGGTGGCCAAAGTGGTTCTCGTTTTGGGTTGGTTTTTAAAACATTTTGACCTATGTATTAACAACATATAAAGATATGAAAAATAAAAATACAAAATTAGCATAAGACCATTTGATCACACCTAGACCTGTTCATGGGCCGGGGCGGGCTCGGGGCGGGCTTTTACTCTTCATAAACAAAATTTTGTTAGGCCCGAGCCCGAGCCCAACTTGACCAACGGGCCTACAACTTAGAACCGAGCCCGGCCCTAATAAAAAATCTGAAGCCCGAGCCCGAAGCCCAACCTAACAAAAAGATAAATTGGAGTTTGTGTCTATGTTTGCTACCGGTACCTGTGTCTGTGTCTGTGTTCGCCGCCGACCAAACAATAAGAGACAAAAGGGCAAAGAGAAAGAACTTGCTGCCAGTGCTTGAGTTCACGTCTGATAAATGAACTGAGCTGAGATTTTGAGTGAGGAGGAGAAATGAGAAGAGGAACAACCGAACAATGAAAAGAGAGAGAGAGAGAGGATTCACAACTAGTGTCTGAGTTTGCGTGACTCGCATCTGATAAATGAGCTATTGAGATCGATTCTGAGAGAAGGAAAAGTGAGAAGAGGAACGAGAGAAAAAGAGAGAGAGAGAGAGAGAGAGAGAGAGGACTCACCAGTCACCGCTGGAGTTCACTAGTTGCACCAGTTTTGTCTTCTTGAGAATGTTTGGCTATGTGAGACTATGACTGAGAAGGGAATTTGTTCGACTAAGAAAAAGAGACGAGTGATAAGAGAGGGGTTGAGAAGAGAGGGATTAATATTTAGGGTTAGGGTTTAACTTGTACAAAAGTCAGGCCGGGCTTTTTTAACAAATTCCAAACCCAGCCCGTAAAATAGTTAGGCTCGGGCTTTTAGACCCGAGGTCAAGCCCGCAGACTAAAATACATACTCAAGCCCGTCCGAGGGCCAGGCCGGGCCGAGCCTACCAATCGGGCTACATGGCCATGAACAGGTCTATTCACACCCAACAAAAAGCAAATCTACTTTAGAAAGTATTACAGCCGATGCATGTCAAACGAGGCATGATACATCCACTGACCAGCGCAGATATCCAAATACCAATCGTATATTTAAATTTAAAGAAACTATGTTAAAAAAATATATGTGATGTTATGAAAAGCTAAAAAACAATGTAATAATTGTAAAAATCGGAAAGAAATAAATATCCTGTGTACCAAGTAGACTTCATACATGGAATTCCAATTACCATTATAAAATTGTATTATTTGATATAATTTTACTGTTTATGTCTAGGAAATATAAAAGGTGCCCATTGTTCAAAAAAATAAAAAAGAAAATATGAAAGGCGCCAGCTAGCCTACAGTTGACGTCTCTGGTTGGCTGCAACGGGGGCTGGGGTCGAATCCAACCTTCGCCCAGGTTGGTGGGTCTACGGTTACCCCCTATTAATTAGAGCTCCTACTACTTGGACTAGGCTAGACTGAAAACAATCCAAACAAGCCCAAAACACTAGAGATGGGTTAGGATGGGTTGAAGTTCAACTATGCATGTATAATTTCCGTATATTTATGTATATATATACATAGGCAACAATGCATTTATAAATGTATGTATCAATACATTTATGTATATATATATGTATAATTTACGTCAAAAATTTTAAGGGCAAATTTATTTCTAAAACATGACAATCATGTTCTTTTACACATAATAATATTAATACTGAATTAATATAATCTATATAATGGGTTCTTATCAAAGAAAGGGCTAATGGCCAGTATGTTGATTGCATCATATTACTTTAACAAGATGTCAAAAGACTTTGAATTTTGATAACTGAGGCAGACTGAAAGACTTAATTCTCATCTTTTAACAAATAAGTTATTGCTTGGGTTGGTTATTAAGCTAGAATATTTTATGATTTAATTATTTTAGGGAAAATGAACAATCAGCCCAGATCAGAATTTTATAACCCCATACTACAGGGGGAATGCATCTCACCGTGAATTGATGCTAAATTCACGGACAGGATGTAGTTTATAGGCGAGGAGAGGGATTAGTAGGGGGCTGGAATTCAGAATTATGCATCGGGTGTATCCATACTTCTCCAATTATTTTATTAATTAAGACAAAAGAACAAATATTAAGTTCAGCCACTTGGCGGATATCAAATGGATCCTAAGATTTATGTCGGGTTCCCCTACCAATTACTCCACTGTCCGGTGTACACCGTGTTTCTGATTCCAAAGAAAGTTAGATTCGATTTCGCCGAGCCTCTAGATAGTCCAGATGCTTTGAAAATTGAACTTAGTTATGAATTCGTTGGTTTGTATAGGTTGTATTATAATATTAAATAACACCTCTCCATGGAAGAGAAAGCGTACCTGTTACCTGGCCTCCTGGCTTTCCAATCCCCAGCAGAAAGATAGCGCGTTTGCACATTGCAGAATGTCGCCGGACGCCAAAGTCCCCGGCCGAAAATAAACTATCTTCTGAAAATGACAACTACCTTAGCAACACAGTGACACTGGAGGGAAGAGAGAGAAAGAGATGCGTGGGAGCGGAACCGGCGGGTCGATGTGACTTGCAGGCTGCAGCAATAACAAACCACGGCACTACCTATTATCAATTGGATTGGAGTGATCACCGCAGAAGATCGGGACGATCACCCTATACTACGCCCCTACCAATTTCAGCTTTCACATTTAGAAATGTAGCCCAAAGGATTATAGTGTAGTGTAGTAGTGTACAATAGGCGCACAGCTAAACCCCTTAAAATCTTCTATAGCCTTAAATCTAGACACAAGTTAGCGTTTGAATGACAAATACGAATGAGAGAGATTTAATCCAACGGCCTTTTCGTTTCATCTATATTAGCACTGTCGCAGGAAAACAAGGAATAAAAATGCACATGCAGTAGTCTTACCCTACAAACAATCAAGCTTAAAAGTTAATAGACTTCAAATGACTAGGTTTGCATTAAAAGAAAGAACTGCACTGGCGAAATCAAGAATGAAATCCTCAAGCTTTTCTAGACACTAATGCTTCATCTTGAGACAATTCCACGTTCCAATCCTATCACTAGAGTGCTAGAACAAGCCTAATAACAATTGAACACCAGCTTCCCTAAGGACAAAAAAAAAAAAAAAAAAACTGTGGGAGATCTGGCTTCATCACTGCTTTCATGCATGGCTTATGGCTAAACACTACACCTACAAACATCCAAAATATATTACTACTTTTTGGGCGAAGATAGACTTACAACTTCACTCAAAATCATAGAACCAGTATTAGCTTATAACTTATGATGAATAGAAGATAAGTTTCAGCTTTGTCCACAACCAGATCATACCACCACATCCTCAAACATTTTTCAATCCTAATGGGTTAAAGAAAAAGACGAAGCTAGATCATATCAACATTTGTCATCTTCTTCCCAGCAGTTTGGAGAAGCTAGATCTACACTTGAATACTAGTATGCATAATCGAAAACAGTTCCACATGTTCTAGGGGGAAATCATAGAAAAGGTATTTCAAATGAATACTACTATGACCGCTGTCAATAATTCACATCTCTCTATTAATTGCTTAGTGCAGTGATAAAATCTTGGGCTCACAATCATGAGAATCTGGGTTTGAGTCTGAGAGTAGAGTCGACTTCATGCCAGAACAAGCAAAGTGTAAGGTTCATCTCCAGTTCACCCTCCAAATACCACAAATAGCCAGGACCAGCATTGGGATATGACCCTTCTACAGATTACCAAAGTACTAAAGAAGTGCATATGGATGTTGCAACCTATTACCGCCGTGCTAGAGTATCATGGGAGCAAATAAGTAGTAAGCAACAGAAATACATATGGAAAATAGTACACCAATTACTCGGACTAAAAACTCAAGGTTATGAATGGTCACTTAATACACAAACAAAATTTTAACCTAGTATCATAATTCATCTGCACGTAACATGTGATCACAGTGGAAATATACAACTTTTAACTTCAGATGGCCCTCACAATTTTGAATGCCTACAATAGATTTGTTCCTCTTCTGTAAATTGATAACACGGATTTGTCAAATGGAAACAAGTGGCCTATCATAACCACACCAAACATTAACATGGTGAAGAGGATAGTAAATTTCTATAGAAATCAGGGATTGTTAAAAACATGCATAGCACATAATATTAATTCAAATAGCGTTTTTTATCAGCAATATTATTCATTTTGTGGGTATAGGGGATTATATAAACATGTATAGCTCATAATATTAAGCCAAACAGCTTTTAAGTACTGTTCTAAAAAAGTAGAATGTAACAGAAAGGACAAGGGGATTATATAAATCAAGTACGAGGGGAGAAGCAATAGCAGGTGTGGTAAAAGGGAATCTGTATTTTAGAACATGATATATACATTCGGGTTATCAACTTATAAAAATGAACCAGCTAGCCATAGTTGTCAAGGAAGCACCGAGGCAACAAAAAGCATTTGTGGAGGATCACTTGGCCTAAACACCAAGATATCTTGTACAAGGCATTATAAAATATTTTCACATTTTTTTCTAAGATTATAATAATAAAATAAACATTATTAGACTAAATTATTCATTTTGTGGGTATATATACAAGTCTTTTTACTTGGGGTTCAATAAATGCTCCAGTTGGTGTATGCTGGCCAGAATCCGTGAAGACTTCAAAACCTGAATTGATAAGCAAGAATTTAAAATTTTTTTCTAGAAATATATTTTCTGCTTTCTTTTTTCTTCTCATGAATATGTTGATTTCCTATATTTTGATATGAATTTTAATCTTTTTGATGGAGATTATTTCTGAAATAGTGAAAGATGATTGATGGTTGCCAATGGAAACTACAGGATTACCAATACACCCCCATCAGCTATCGCCAGGCCTCACCATGGTGCCTAGAAAACCATACACCTAACAATGACTTCTTTTAACTTCATTTGCCAATCTGAAACAAATCACAACTTTTTAATCACAATGATGCATTCTACATAGAAAAGGCTGTTACTCCCACATCAATTTCATTAGTTCCACAACCAAACAACCAAAACACCATTAACCAAGCAATCTATTACCAAACAAATTCTTAAAATAGCACAATTTTATTCGGTATCTATGTGTTGCAGTCTTAACTTTATAAATAACTACTAAACTTTACTATGCTTAGCAGATATTCAAATAACTTCAGCAGTTACTCTATAGTTATACACAGCCAGGACAGGAAAGTCAACAGAGCCCGAGAGAAGGAAAATATTGGTAAGCCATCATACACAACCAGTAAGTCTTACAAAAATATGGCTTTAGGTACTTCCCTGAGAGACGAGATCACAAGTGTCTAATGAAATTCACTGATGACGTACCACTCATTTTAACTCCTACCAGACACAAACATCCTTCCACTGCCAACAGATTGACATGTAACCAAAAAGTTTTAAGCCCTAAACACTCCATTTCAGATGATGTTCAGTCCTGATCATCGTGCAACTCTGGGCACTCGGAGGACACTTGTGCCCTTCATGGAAGGAAAATTTAAAATCAGTCAAGTACAAGAAAGATTTCATGTTTGCCAGGTTCTATTATACACAGTCTAAGATATTGACTTACAATGAAACCTTTTCCCGTGCCAAGGAAACATTTAGGTCTAATCTTTGGTTGACATCACCAACCAAGCGATTGGAATTGAAACCCCTCTTGAAGAGTAACTCAATGCAGACATCATTTCAGATTATTAATTTCACATTTATTTAGTTTTAATCAGATTGATTAGAAAAACAAATCCCTCTTTATAACAATTTATAACTTTATATTCAACCTTTAACATTTTGCTCCAATAAAAAAAGGGGCATCATCCAATTCATAAGCATTCAAAATAAGGATAATTTGCTAGAAAAGATAGAAAGAACGATATTGAAATAAGCTTGCCTAATATAATACCAAAACAAAGTTGTGCAAAGAAGACCTACATCTCAATATCTGCTGCCTATAACATGTATATATTGACCTAACGTGAATTCATGCCAATGGATTCAAGAGGGTAAAATAGTCACAATATTATTAAACAGGGGAAAATGACAGAGGAACAAACCTATACAAACAAACCAACCCCAGTAAATGCAACAGAATCCCCTCCTTGGCACATACACCAGATGTGCAAACAACACATTAAAATGAGACTTGAATATAAATAGGGTTGGACCATGCTAGTCAATGCTATTAAATTGTAGGGAAGATCACATGTGACCGGGAAGACATTTACTAAAAGACCACATTAGTCATGGATTTATAAATGAAGGTTCCTCGAAAGAAAGAAAGATCTTTATCTTTTCTTCCCCTTATTGTGATTTATGTTATAAAGAGAAATAATAAAAAGTATTTTAAAAGTTAGAAGTGCAACTAAAGCACAAAGAGATTCTTAGAGAGTAAACCACAGTAAACAAGGTCAGATGCATACCATAACAAAGTGAGATGCTACTTTTGAAAAAAAAAAAAAACAATGACAAGCAAAACTTAAATCCAAAGTATGAAAATCTAAATTGGTTCGGATATCGCGTTGTTAACACCAAAGTTATAGACTTTTTTTATAAAAATAAAGTTTTCATAAAAATAAAAGGAACATGAACCTGCAGTAGTATAGTAAATTATGTAGTCAGTATGAAATTAAATGTTAACTCATCAAAATATGGCAACAATCCAGGCTAGGTGAAATTGAGTTCAGGCAAGGCACACTACACAAAATGAACTTTACCCATGAGCCTAAGCACACTTAGGTGCACCCTTTAAAGAACTGACTGAAAATTGAAGGTTAGATACGGGGTATCCTCCCTTTGATACAAATGATGTCATCTGATCGATCAAATGAACTTAGGTTACTGTAGAAATAACTGATTTCTTGCATTCTCTGGGAGGATTAATTGATGTCCAGTCAAACAGGCAAGAAAATTTAATAAGCTCACTTTTGAGGCCTAGGACAAATATTAGCTCTGACCATGGAATAACAATTATTTAATTGCAAGACTCTTTTTCCTTTCCTCATCTTTTTAATTACTAATTATTTTCCTGGTCTTTTGTTTTTCCATTTTTGTTGGCCTCATTGGATTCAATTTATCCAAATAAACAGAAGGTTATGTCATTACATGATTAATTACTCAAGACACCCAAGTGCATGGAGTTGTATATTAGTTTTACTCGTTCCGGGTCTCCAAGCTGAGCTCTTTTAGATTACAAGGGATGATGTTCGAAGTTGCAGATGTACCCAGATTTAGATTTCCCCCTCTCTTTTGTTTTCCCTCTTGAAGATATTCTGCTGATTTGTTCTTCATAACTTGAAAAAAAAAGCTGAGATATCAAAATCAGAAACCCTAGGACAAAAAGGTTATTTCTATTGTTCATTTTTTTCTGACAGGAAAAGCACACGGAACTGAAGATTGAAGATAGAAAAGAAACAGCACAGGCTCAGATAGAGAAAACTGGAAAACAAACAAACCAAAGATACAACAACAACAGCAACAACAATAATAATAATTCTGTTACAAACTTCTGGACTGGAATGTCGTTATCTCGAGTTTATTTCGTTAGACATTACAATTTTCCGTTACTGGAGCAAAATACAAATTCTAAGCTTCCAACTAGATGGACTAAAATGGTTGAAATTTTCTTTCCTGCAAGAAAAAGTAATTTTCCCAAGATAATGATCCTTTTCAGTATTTATGGATTATTGTTCTTATCTGTTTGTGAAAGAACTTTGTTCCTCGGTATTAATGTCAGAGCCTTCTGCTCAATATCAATACCACTGGGACTAGTGAAAACAACAGCAGTTCCCACGAGTCCTTTTTGCTAAACTGAACCAGCTAAAATGGTACTGTGCGCCAGATGACTATAACTCGAAACAAAAGAAGAACTAATTTTATAAACAAAACCAATCCAAAAACGGAAGACAAAACCTATCCAGAAAAAACCATGAGAAATAATGCACTAATAGTCATTGCAACAAAACTGGCAAAAATATACCAAACGCATATCAAGGAAGAAGAGAAAAATAATATTGCACGGAAATCAATATCTACATAAAAATAAAAGGATTGTCATAATTGGGTGTTTGTATAAATAAATGTTTTTCGATCGAGACAGAGATTAAGAGAGAAAAACCCGAAACGGAACTTCTGGAAGGACCTTTGCATAGATTCCTGAGCTGCATTTGTATCTCGGTCAAGAACGTGGTTGCTTCATCGAATGGCCTTGAGAGATCCGTTTTATACTTGACCAGCATATCGCAGTAAGTTTCCTGAGAAGAGAAACGAAGAACAAGATGGAGAAATATTAAGAAGCAGGAACTTAAAATGAGTTGTGTGTGTGTGTGCAAGAGCGAGAGAGAGAGAGAGAGAGAGAGAGAGAGAGAGAGAGAGAGAAAGAGAGAGAGAGTGACCATAAATTGATCGAGTTCGGGATCGGCGCCTAAACAAGAAGAAACTGCGTTTCTTTTATAGACGAAGTATTCTCGCTGGACTTCATCCAAAAGAAGTGCTATGTCCTCGGGTGCTCCGACCTGCAGATATCAATACCAATAGAATTGGAACTCCTACAAAAAAAAATTGAAGATAAACAAACAAGTTCCTGACATGATAAGTATGATAAGTAGAGAGAGAAACCACGGGTTGAAAACATTGACAGCAGATAAACAATTTCCGATGCAACTCAAGGGACATAGCGCAATGTGAGTTTCAGACAAATATTGCTGTAGATTAAAACAATGGCGACAGGTTATCAGCGAGAAACAAATCGACGATTCCCAAAACTTTTAGAAACTGCCAAAAGCATCCTTGTTTGGTCTTGTGATAGTTCGAGAAGCGAAGCTTGAACACTTTGAGAAAAGGAAAGAACAGCATCATTGGAACGCATAGCTCTCTCCTATGAAGTTAGAATAAAAGCCAATGAACAAAGAAAAAAAAAAAAAGATCAAAGAAGAAAGAAACAAGTATGAATCCTCGAGCTCTAACGACTAAGGAGGGAAAAGAAACTACCTCCAAAAGACATCTCGTATTTTAAGGCAAAATTGAACACAGACGTGGTTAATTTGTAAGAGATCGAAACAAAGATTGGAAAGCAAGGAGCGCTGAAGCTTCCATCGACCAAGATATTTGATCGATTTGCTGTATATATCATTTAGAAGTATACAAATATTACCTTACAATCTACGTAACGTAAAGCTTCTTAAATCTCAAGCAACTGTTAGTGATCAGTACACTATACACTATGTACGTAGAGAGAAAACAAATTCGGATTTTCTTTTATCTGAGGAAAGACAAGAAGATATTTGTTAATACCATTTCGCTTCCAATCACAAACCAGAATTCAACAAAAAACAATATTCCCTCCAAAGTTTTCCGTTCTATTTATTTATTTATCCGACGACTTTTGCACCCGAGAAAAGCTCTCGACGCCGGAAAAAAAACCTCTTTACCTTCTGGCAATCGATGTAAGCTTCAAGTAATCTTGGATAACAAGGATGAGAAGCAATTTTCACTTTAATCTCATACAACTCATCTTCTAGCACACCACGATCAGCAGTAATACCATCATCCCCTACCCTCCGTTGAATTTCTGGCGTGACCGAAGCATCCTCGGATAAAGCGGGAGCGGCGGAAAACAACTGATCCGGTGCGAAGATGGGAACCCGATCGCGGAAAACTCCCGCGGAAAGCAAGCTCTGACAATCCATCGGGGAGAAAAGATTACCCGGCGACAATGAAGCCTGCTCTGAGTATTCGACCGTCGGATGTAGTCCGTACATTTCGTCCATCATTATCGTTGCAATTCTTTAGTCTTCACAGATAGGGTTCACTGCTATATAGGTTATTTCCGATTTTTTTTTTCTTTTTTTTCAAAGTTTCTATTTATCGTCAATATTATTTTTTCTCTGATTTTCTCATCTGTAAGTTCCACCTCTTTCATGGAAGCGAGAGGGTTGTGGATTTTAGCGTACAAGGGAGAAGATGAACCTGATTAGCATAGCTGCTGTGCATAGGTTTCTCTTCCTGTCTCCTCCCACCCTCCCGTTTCCCCGGTTCCCCCCTTTTTCCTTTTGATATTCTTATTCTTATTTTTTTTAAGGTAACTCGAGTCTCACAGTTATAAATATAAACAAATAATAAAGAGTAGAGAATGATTGGATCACTCGAGGGTGCGCTATTCACGGTCTTACGTGGCTAAATTAATGGTGACGTGATAGATATACAAGCGTTCACTTATGATGACGATGAAAAGAATAAGTGAAGAATAACCACCTGTAAAATAAGGCCATCAGGCATAACATACAAAGTTGAGAGCAGCGATGATGAAAGATTGGCACAACATACAAGACTAAGCTGATCTGTTTGCGGTAAATCCAAGTGGCAAATAGAAGATTTCGTCCATATTTTTTGCTCCGAAGTGTGAGATGGGAACAGATCTTTCAGACCAGCGGCTACGATCTTACCCACGTAAACCCCCAGGACACGTTAGACTAACATATCTTCTCTCCCATCCAGGATCACAGAGCGCGGCAACTAATAATCTTACCGACTAATCATCCATTACTGCCTTAGAACTAGAAACCTAAGCCATCGGATTGGAATATATAACAAGGTCCAGGCGCCCAGCAGTCTAGCTTTTTGAAATTGTTAATGGAATCGGGTTTTGTGGTTGTTCGGGACGCGATTGGCGATTGGACAATAACTTAACCTTTCCCGGTGGCCGACACGATTCTTCATGTTCCTCGTGTTCAAGACGACTTCTGGTCACCCCGAAACGCTAACCGGATTCAGTCAGTGCACTACCCGTTCCAACAGTCATGCATTGGGAATATTTTACGGAGATGTTGAAGGCTGTTCGAACGGGACGTGCACTGACTGAAGCCGATCTCAGAGCATGGCCTCTGCTCACGCAAGAGCCTTGATTTGCTGCATTAGGACCCTTAACAATTTAAGATTTGATCGAGATAATCAATGTCGGATAGGAATCTTTTTAACTCATAACTAGATAAGGTAGTAGACCGAGGGTCCACGCCCACAGTTTCAGAGGACCATAGTCGCAGTAGTCTTTTCACATGGCTGAACAAGGTCTAAAATGCTGACCAGAGAGGGCTTTTGCTAGGCTGACAACACCCTGTACAGAGAGATTCCTATCCAACGAACTAGGTAGAGATTCTGAACCAAAAGTGTTCCATCATGTCTCTCACTAGAAAGATTATCAAGAATATAATCTCATGTCAACAAGTTCCATCACGCCTCGTAAATCTCCTTTACCAGTTTACCTTGTACTAATTCAGTTACTTTTCCCTTTTTATTATTTACACCTACATACCCTTTTTTTTTTGTTATAAATAATTAAATATGCATTAGAGTAGGGGGCCTATTTGAGAAGGGAAGAGGACAAACGATATGAATCTGATCATAATTAAATCTTTAACTGTTTTAAGCATATTTTCCTTAGCCCTTTTTTTTAAGTTAATGATAAGGAAAGGGGATATGACGATCTATTGTTCAACCTACGATATTAACGTAGACAGGTAGACTTGAATGTCTTAAACGTGGCAGTTGCCTCTGGTGGGCCATTTGTGGGTTCCAAATGGATAAGCCCAGCCAGTAGTCGGTCAGAAGCAAAAAAAAATGCCATAATTCTACGAAAGGGGTGCAGCATATGGCCCCACTGTATGAAGTGTGGGCCGAAGGGTAGTGGACAAATACAATGGAGGTTGGAGGAGGAGAGGGAGGAATAGGGTAGGGGATTATTTTGTTATGCCAAGAGTTAGCAACGTGTTACGGCCACAGTGGATATTGGGCCTGGGCAGTACTGTTTTACCGGAAAGCGGGTCCAGATACGTTTCGTCGTTACGTTTTTGAGTCCAAACGGGCTTCTTTTCCTCTCTCTCTCTCTCTCCCCCCTCCCGAGTAAAGTGTAACTCGATTACGTTTTTCAGTTGTTGATTGATTGATTGACGGGGGAGACTGGAAAAGAAAAGAGGGGTTCAGGAGATTCAGGCTCATGCAATTGCAGAAGCAGGGAAGGGTTTCACATTCAGTAAATTATAGGACCACTATCAGGCTGAAATTACAGCAGACGCCACTGTGGTTTCGAAAGTTGCAAGCTGAAATGTGATGGCACTTCTGCATAAAGGAACAGATCAAGAGATAGGCTGGTATTTCCTATGGCCATGAGAGAGTCTCACCTAAGAAATCAACAGGAGGTATGGCCTATGAGTCAGCTTCTATAAAATTGCTTTTAGAAGGTACTACTTCACGACTCAAAAACAATAATTAATCCCCCCCCCCCCCCCCCCCCCCCCCGGCTAGGTCCAAAAATTCTCGCTATTTTATATAATTTATGAGCTGTTTGATTTTGGTTCCTGAAAAGTTCGATCCGGCTAAGTTTTAATTAAATTTAAGTCAAATTCAGGGGGTTGATTATTAAACGAGTGGAGTTCGAGTCTATTACAGCTTGTCTCGTGAGGATTGGAACTCAGTTCGAATATATATAATTAAATTATAGAAAATAATATATATATATTAAAAATATTATAATTATTAATTGTTATAATTCTTAATTTTTTAAATATAAAAAAAAAATCTTTATAAATAATTTTTATTTTTATAGAATATTTTTTTTCAAAATCGAGCTCGAGCTGAGCCGAGTTCAATCTTATGCATTTTTTACTCAAGTCAATCTCGAGCTCAAGGTTCTAGCTCGAACCGAGCTCGAGCTCGAGCTCAAGCCTTGTAGAACAATCTCGAGCTTGGTACTATTCGGCTCGGCTCGGCTCAAATCCACCCCTACCCATCCCATACTACAACACGATTTTGGCCGGCTCGGCACACCACGCCACAAAGGCCCACTGGCCGGGGGTTCAAAGCCCACAAGTCGACACGGCACGACCCGCCAGAGAATATAGCCATTGCCCCCCCCCCCCCCCTCAAAGGGGCCTAATGGGTAGTTTCAACTTTTTGGGGGGGTTTACAAAAAGACCCCCTAATAGCTATAAACAACCATATTAGGGGGGTATTTTTGTATTTTGCTTATAGAGAGTTGAAAAAATGACATAAATTTCCCCCCAACAACTATATAACAACTAGTTTAGGGGGCACTTTGGGTAAAGTTATAAGTAACTTTTATAATGACCAAAATACCCCTCCCAACAACTAAATAACGTATTGTTTTTTGGGTATTTTGGGCAATTGAGTTATGCTCAAATTCCTATAAATAGTCATATCCTCCACCATTCTCATCACACCAATTCAACAATTCTCTTAATCTCTTCTCTCTCTCTCTCTCTCTCTCTCTCTCTCTCTCATATTCATACATTCTCAATTATTTGCAATCTAAGAAATTATGATTAACTGATTGTCTGATTCTGCATTCTCCATTACTCAAGTCTCAACTTTATTGAAGTTTCGACTTTCAACAAGAAAAGGCTTGCTCAACCAACTCAAGTATCTCAATTCGAGAGGCTTTGACGTTGAAAGTCTTCAACCGTTGAAATCAAGTTGGGATTTTGAACCAACAATCCGAGTAAGTCAAATTAGATTAATTTTTATCTTTTTAGAATTTAAAAAAAAATGGCCGGCTCTTCTGAAAACCGATTCTCCAACATGTTGACCGTGGATGGCATTCAATCGCATCACAATAGTGTTAGCACTGATATGATTAATGTCGATAGAAGTGGAACTTTCACACCCGGTAGTAGTGGTATTAGGGGAAAAATGAAGGCTTCTAAGCTGAGTAGCTAGGTTTGGAAAGTTTTCAAAGTAAAGGATATTGATGGGAAGGGAAAAGAGTCGTTTACCAAAAATGTAGGAAAGACTTTAGTTATTGTAGCAAGGGCAGTACAGGTCATTTGAGCAAACATCTACTCACATGAACAAGAGGAAGATGAAGAGGGGAGAGAAACAACCCAAACACAGATTGGGAGGGGAACTAGTTTTGGTACTTTTAGATGTTCACAAGAAAAAATAAGACAATAACTTGCTAAGTATAATGTACATACAAAACAACCATTTATATTAGCTGAAGATCTAAAGCTAAAAGAATGGTCGCGTAGTTCTGTAAACCCACAATATAAAAAAGTTTATAGGAATACTATAAGAACTGATGCTTTAAAAATTTTTTATTCATATAAACAAAATTTTATTTCTTTGTTAGCAAATATTAATTCTAAAGTTGTAATTACTTCGGATGTTTGAACATCCAAATTTGATATTATTTATATTTGAGTTACTAGCCATTTCATTTATGAAAATTGGCTTTTGAATAAAAGAACTTTAAGTTTTACTAGGCTTAAATGGCCACATGGTGGCCCAGCTATTGCTGCAAGTATTATAAATACTTTGCATGCTTATGGATATTAGTTTTGATAATGCCAGCAATAATGAGTCTGCAATAAATATTTTAAAATTTCAATTAAAACCATGCTTAAATGGTAAATTATTTCATATTAGATGTGCATATCACATCTTAAATTTATGTATTCAAGATGCCTTGAATATTATTTATACTCATATTTCAAAAATTAAAAATTGTATATACATATATATATTTACTCAAGAATTGTTCAATGAATCTATTGATTTAGAATCATGTAATGGGTAGATGTCACAGATGATGAATCAATCTTTTTTTCTACTTCTGCAGCTCTATCTTTGTTAGTGCGTCTATAATGATAATGTAATGATTGATGAATCAAAAACTTTCAATTTGAACTTATTCTTTCAATTGGTATTTTTCCTTATCCCTATATAGTTCGAGGGCAAGAAAATAAGAATTTAAATATTTATGCCAAAAGTATGGTTTAAAATATAAATGTTTTATATTAGATGTAAAGCATAGGTGGAATTCTACCTATGATATGTTAGAAAGTTGTATATCTCATAAACAAATTCTTTCTAATTTTTATAATTTAAAAATGCTTAATGATATGATATTTGAGGAATATTGGGAAATTGTAGTATGTATAAGAGATTTTTTAAAACTTTTTTATGATGCAACAAATGAATTATCTATAATTTATTATCCAACTAGTTGTAACTTACCATATCAATTAATGGTAATTAGTGATTGTTTTGCTAAATATAGAAATAATCCATAATTTCAATTTATTGTTGAAATTATGGACAATAAATTAAAAAATATATATATTGAGAGAACATTTATCCCCTTTATTGTTTAGCTACAATATTAGACCCTAAGATTTGAAAAGATGGTTTAGATACTTTACTTGAAACATATTGTGAAAATATGAATATTGATATAGGAAATAAAAAAGAAGAAATTAATAATTTATTATTTGAAATGTATAGTTTGTATGAATCTGAAGTTGAAGGAAATATTCCTACAACTTGTTCATCATCTTCTCCTTCTACTTCTGACATTGAGCCTAGTAATAAAAGAGAATAACTTTTTTATTTAATAAGTAGAAGGTAGAAATATGCTAGTTCTACAACAAATTCATTTATTGAACTTAATTTTTATTTACAAGCAATTTTTTCTAATTTAAGTGAAGTATCAAATAATTTTGATATTTTAGACTGGTGGAGTGAACACTCGAAAAATTATCCGATTCTTGCCGACATGGCACGTGATCTACTAACCCCTCCGATGTCTATAGTTCCATTGGTGTCTTGTTTTAGTGCGGGTACCAGGGTGTTGGATGACAAAAGAAGTTGCATGAACGATGAAAGCATAGAGATGTGCATCTGCTTCAAGAATCGGCTAGATGCAGAAGATAGATTACAAGACATGGGAGGGCATGATACAACACCAGACATTTCACCCGAAGTAGATGATGAAAGTCATGAATGATGATTCATGAATTGGACTACTTGTCTAGAATTTTTCATTTTTTTCAAATTATTGTAATTTTTTTAATTTTATTTAATTTATTTGATATATATATATATATATATATATTTATAATTTTTTAGCAATGTAATTTTGTATTTTCAATTTGTAACCATATTATATTTCTATATTTTATTAATTTATTCCATTTTTATATTTTATTCATCCAAGTATGCAATGATCCAATCATTGTATTTGTAATTCACAAATTTGTATCATTCAAATTTAAATGAATTAAAATTCCTATTTTTCTTCCAATTTGTTATTCTATCATTCTTATTTTAATTTGGTTAAATGTTATTTTTTTCATTTATGTGTTAAATAACTTAGATTTCTCATTTTTTTTAAATAGTTCCCAATTCCCAAAGTTCATATGAAAGTTGAATATTTTAGTTTTACAAATTTACTTAGAAAAGAAATCAAAAATTTCCAAAGAAGGAAAAAAAAAGTTCAGCCCGATTCGGCCAAGGCCCAAGGCCCGCATTGTGGCCCAACCCGGCGGCACAGCCTGTAGCCCGGCCCAACCTAGTCCCGCGTACTGGAACGGCACGGGCCCACCTGGGCCTAGGCCATGGGCCATGCCAGGCCAATTCCACCGAGGAGGACGGCACGACCCACTTTACACCTCTACATCCTAATGGGTCGGCCCCTTATGACCATCCATATTTATTCAAATTTTACAAGCGTTTGGTAGAGGTGTTAATATACCTCGTAAATCAATGTAAAAGTCCATTATTGTCAAATTTTACATTGAAAATCAATGAAAAGTTTACATGGATAAACTTTATCTTATTTTTTGTCCAATGGTCTCCTCTCTATACGATCAAGAGCTTTTCTCCTCTTTGTCCTACAACAGTCTCCTGCATCCAACAACCAGAAGAAACACAAGCCGGTGATGGTTGCCAATGAAGCTGACAAAATGTCTGGTTCATTTCGCCCACACATATTCCTAGCCTCGACGAGAGAGTGAGAGAGAGAAAAGAAGAGACAATAAATCTCAATCTCAGATCTATGCAACCATGTCGTTGCTCGACAAGAAGACCTCCTCTAATCGTCAATACAAGGTCCAAGGAGTTCGGCCTCCCTCAACCCTTCTCAACCTTTCGAGAGAACCAAGATCACTGGCTCGCTCTACATGACGATCTAGACTGTGATTTTGATCAAAACCCTCACCGCCTTCGATGTTGAGATACATGTGTGCTCCTGCAACATCTTCTCTACCCAGGACTACACCACTGTTGCCATTGCTCGCAACAGCGACTCCATATTCGAGTGGAAGGGGGAGACCCTTTTGGAGTACTAGTGTTGTAGAAAGAGGGCACTCAATTGGGGTCATGGTGGCGGTCCTTATCTCATCGTCAACAATTGTGGTGATGCTACATTGCTCATCCATGAGGGTGTGAAGGCAAAGGAAGAGTACACCAAGATCGGAAAATTGCCAAATTCATCATCAATGGACAATGATGAGGGCAGATTTGGCCCTCCAGTGGAATTGTGACACGTGGCACCTCGTGCCAACTAAGTATGGCCTCCAGGAAGCTCGCCATAGGCAGCTCGCCATAAGCAGCTCACCGTAGGCAGCTCGTCACTTGTAGAGAAGCTCGGTAGAGGAGTAGTTTGGCGTATCGCAGGAAGATCTCCTGTCGGACGACCTGGCCCAGACACTGACTTGCCGACTGACACGGGCGCCGACTTGGCCGCCTGACACAAGAGCTAGTCTGACGACCTCGAGGAGTTCACCATCGTACCCCGGTTCTGACGGTATGTGACAAGTCTTACCGTTTGGAGGCTTTTCATCCACCTAACCCGCGAGGACTCCGGTATACAAAGACCTCACCCCCCAAAGGGGAGGGGAGAGGAAAAAAAAAGGTGGAGGTAATCCCTGCTCTCTAGCTCTCTCGTTTCTCCAATATTATCCTCAAAGCTCTCTACAATCAGAGTGCTAACTTAAGCGTCGGAGAGCCCCCACCGGGAAAATACCCCCGGGTCCTCTGATTCAGTTATCGCAGGTCCCTCAGCTCCCACCGCATACAAAGAGGAGAAAAAGATGGAGTTCTTGCAGGTCCCTCAGCTCCCACCACCTACAAAGAGGAGGAAAAGATGGAATTCTCACAAGTCCCTAAGCTCCCACTGCCTACAAAGGAAAGAAGACCACCTCATGCTGAGGGTAGTCGGGTTGCGCTGCACCAGGGAGCTCCACCATTCTCTAAGTCACAGGCCGCCTAGTAGGGAGTTAGCTACCAGGTAGCTCTCCACCAAGCAGTTCGCCACCAGGGAGCTCGCCACCAGGCAGTTCGCCACCAGACATTTCACAACCAGGCAATTCGCCACCAGGCAGTTCGCCACCAGACAGTTCACAACCAGGCAATTCGCCACCAGGCAGTTCGCCCCCAAGCAGTTCTCCACCAGGGAGCTCACCACCAGGCAGTTCGCCACCGGACAGTTCACCACCAGGCAATTCGCCACTAGGCAGTTCGCTCCCAGGTAGTTCTCCACCAGGTAGTTCGCCACTAGGCAGTTCGCCACCAAGTAGCTCATCACTAAGGCACGTCACCACCAGGTCAAATAACGAGGTACTTAGCCAAAAAAAAAATTTACATCACAAAACATTAGTACGTGGCCAGAAACAGTTACATCAATTGGCGCCGTCTGTGGGAAAACGCTACAAAAAGCTAAATTCTCATCTTACAAAAGCTAAGCCCTCTTCTCCCAGAAAGTTAAATCCTCACTTTTTAGAAATCGAAGCTATCGCTTTATAGTTTACATCTTTTATGAACTCAAAGACTATGCAAGGAGCTAACAGACTAAGTTAGTTTACATCTTTTACTTTCAATTCAAATAATGCTTCATCAGTCCTCTCAGCAAGGTCCCCCCTACAAAGATGAGCTCTTCGTGGCTTCCGCGGGAGTTGGCGGCCAACCGACTACATAGGCGTCCTTACCGGTCGAGCCTTCCAAGGCTCCCGTGTGAGCTGGCGACCTAAAGTTGGTAGTGCTGCCCCCGAAGGTCGAGCTCCTAATAGCTTATTGTAGGAGTGGGTAATCGGCATTACGAAGCTGATGCAACACAATCATAGCTCGACACCTCACAAGGAAATCCTACGAGCCACATTACTACTTAAGACCCGATCGCATCTCCGGCACGGGCAAAGCCAAAAAAGAGTAGACTACGAGTCACTTCCAAAGCCTACGGGCCACATTACTGCTTAAGACCCGATCGCCTTTCCGGCACAGGAAAAAGTCAAAGAAGAGTAGACTATTCGTCACTCCCAAAGCCTACGGGCCACACTAGGAGTTGGATCAGCACTTACTAGCTCGTCGACTTACGGGCCAAGAGAAATCTACTCCCTTCGCTGAATTACTCTCAGCTCGGGAGTGGGGGGCAATTGATGAGGGCAGATTTGGCCCTTCAGTGGAATTGTGACATGTGGCACCTCGTGCCAACTAAGTATGGCCTCCAAGCAGCTCGCCATGGGTAGCTCGCCACAAGCAGCTCACCATAGGTAGCTCGTCACTTGTAGAGAAGCTCGGTAGAGGAGTAGTTTGGCATATCGCAGGAAGATCTCTTGCCTGACGACCTGGCCCAGACACTGACCCGTCAACTGACACGGGCGCCGACCTGACAACCTGGCCCAAACACCAACCCGCCGACTGACACAAGCACCACCCTGACAACCTAGCCCAGGCGCCAACTTGGCCGCCTGACACAAGCGCTAGCCTGATGACCTCGAGGAGTTCACCACCGTACCCCGATTCTGACGGAATGTGACGAGTCTTACCGTTTGGAGGCTTTTCACCCACCTAACCCAGGAGGACTCCGGTATATAAAAACCTCACCCCCCCAAAGGGGAGGGGAGAGAAAAAAAAGGTGGAGGTAATCCCTGCTCTCTAGCTCTCTTGTTTCTCCAATATTATCCTCAAAGCTCTCTACAATCAGAGTGTTAACTTAGTAGGGAGTTAACCACCAGGTAGCTCTCCACCAAGCAATTCGCCACCAGGCAGTTCGCCACCAAGTAGCTCATCACTAAGGCACGTCACCACCAGGTCAAATAACGAGGTACTTAGCCAAAAAATTTTTACATCACAAAACATTGATACGTGGCCAGAAACAGTTACATCAGACAATGTCGAGTTCCAAATCGATAATCAGAGATAGGTTGAAGATGGATTTGATGAAGTATCACAATATGAAAGACAGATTGGTTGGTGTTTCTAAAGAGACAACCACCAATGTCAGGAGGCTTTACTAGATCAACGACAGAGGGTTTCAAAGCAAAAAGCAAGAAACCTTTCACTTTAACACCGGAACAACCAAACAACCTGAGAGAAAAAGTCCAAAACACCTCGGTTCAATTTTCCATTGATCATGAAACCGGGGTCAAATTTTCTATCGGTATAAATTTGAATTTGAATTTACACTTAAAAAAATGCAGCCAAACACATTGAATAAGTACTCACAAAATTTTTGACATTGTGTTCCATAATTATTCTAAATCATTAAAACAAAAAATACAAAGAATCACAAAAATAAAATTTGTACATAAGATATAATGTTATATATTTATAAAAAATAAAATATTTGGTACATATATAATATTATATATTTATTATATTGAACAAAAATAAATATTATACATAAGATATAATTTTATCAATAATGGAAATGTAATACAAATTTAATGTCAACCTAAAAATCAAACTTCTTTTTTTGCATCGTGGGTTAGTGATTTAGGTCAAATGGACTAATTGATGATATGATAGTTAAATAATAAATATTTAAAGAGTAATAAAAAAGTACAAATAATCAAAAGAATATATAAAAAATTACATATTAATTATGTCAAACAAAAATTAAGAGTGATAAGTAAAAATTATTTATATAATGTAGATGAAATATATAATTTAAATCTGATCCGTAAGCAAAGTTATTTTCTTATCTAAATGATGGGTCAATGGTCCAACTTTTCAAAGAAATTAATGATGTTATAATTGAATAATAAATATTTAAATAATTGAACACAAAAAATAAAAAGTACATAGTTTTGTCAAAAACATTTCAGAGCATTTCTAATGTTATATAATCATCATATTAAATAAAAATTATTTTTATTTAAGACAGAAATGGAACACAAAGTTTAGTAGTGTAGTAATAGTAACTATTATTATTACTACTACTACTACTATTATTATTGTAATTTAAAATTTATGTACATGCACATTTAGTATAATATTTAAATTTATTTTTAATCATATTATCACTTTTATTAATTTTTAATTTATATTTTAACTATAATATATCTAAATTTTAAATAATTAATATAAAAAAATCATAAATACAACCCACATGCTTAATTATTAGTTCAACTAAAATGTCATTTTTCTAAAACGGACTTAACCCAGTTTATGATGTAGAAGTTAACTACTACCTGGTTAAGGATGTATGAGGCAGGACCCACTTGAACAGAACATGAACCCTGGAAAGCCCTACTGTCTTTCAAGTTTCAACCACAAGTAGGGCTTTCCGTTGAAGCTGCTTTTAATAGCGTCACCAAAGCGGCTCAATCCAAGCTTAGGCGCTCCCAAATGGGCCCTCTCTTTATGACAGCTAGGGGAAGTCTTCCATACTCCATAGACCTCACCAATGTTGAGATAGGTGCCCTTCAAATCCTGGAAAGTTCATACGCTAATCTCAAACTATCCCGGCCTGAGCCTAAGGCTGTGTTTGGTTGATGTGCAATTTTATCTGCACAGTTGCATTAATATAAATACATAGGAATGCGAATGTAAAAAATGTAAATTCTTGTTTAATTTTATTTTGGATTTTATTTTATTCATGTCCTGATTTACTTCATTTGTACTACAATCAAACAAAAGAGGCTAAAATTTCAAACAAAAATATGTTAGAATTTACACTCAAATCATTTGCACTGTCATGATTTTGCTTCATGCAAATTTATTTGCATTGTATCTAAATACTTCCTAAGGATTAGTTTGGATAAATACAAATATGTAGGGTGTAAAACCTTGTATTTTATATTACTTTGTACAATGTTTTCAAAGTAAGACTAGACTAGATGGTCATACAAGAAAAATCAGGAACTGGTCACCTAACCGGTTATGTTTTACCCTAGTACCACCTTTTGGCCAAAAACCGTTGATTTGGTCAGCAAACTACTGACCCGAGTGGTCAAACCATTCAAACCATCCAACGGTTTTTGACTATTTTTCTTTTCTTTTTTTTTATTTTTTTTGTCAGAATAAGCCATCTATTTGACCCAAGAATCGGACCCTTAAACAATTTATTGTCCGATTTGATTTTAAAAATCTTGACTTTGCATATATTTTTACTATATATATTTTTATTTATACTGTCCAAACTGAAACAAAAGGGAAATTGAGGCCATAATCAGCATCATTTTGTTATCCGCAATCAATTAAAAAAAGCTAGAAGTATTTATATCTATGTCTGAATCAAAAAACATGAACTAAAATAAGAAATGATTTAAGCATTCATAATTTAATTATGATATATTATTGAATATAACAAAAATGTCAAAACAGGATTAATATAACCAACCCCATATATATAATTGGGAGAAGACTTAGATGATGACAATAACGATATAATGTCCACCCCCAACCATAAAAACTTAAAAAAAAAATCAAATACGATAAGATGGTGAGAAAAAGTTTTCCATATCCTCCCAAGATTAATGCATTCAACAACCATCTCAAGTTTTAAATGGGTCTTGTCTTGTCCTGTACATTTGGTGGTCGGTTGCTTATCGCCGGGGCAACCACTTCTCTTTTCCTCTTTGTACTCTTATCTTGTAATATGAATCGGTGGTTTCAGAAAATTCCACTGAATCTATTTCTATCGGATGATAAGTCATTTCATGACTAGGTGTAAATATTCAAAATGGAGAGTCCATAGTGAGCCAGCGCATGGGGCTCCTCTATTACTTGCACCAACGAGTAAATGACAATGAGCCGGTAGACTTTAAAAGGACGACAATTAAAAGCACATGGCAATCGAGCACTTGAATTTTTTATCGTTCATGCTGGAGTCTGCTTTCCTATGTGATAAGGATGTAAATGGATCGGATTGGAGTCGATTTAAATCTGATCCGATAGCGTATATTCGAGCTTCAATTCGATCCAAATATCTGATCGGACCTTACAGTCGGATATCTGAATCTGATCTTATAAGAATTAAGAAAATTAAATATATATATATATATATATATATATATATATATATATATTAGAAAAAACATACAAATTTATATAAAAACAAAAAATATAATATAAATATATTAATATATACATATTTTTTTATAAATAAATATATACATTAGATGAGATCGGATTGGAGATGATCCATTATCCAATCGAATCTGAAAATTCGGCAGACAACCCGAATCCGATAAAAAAAAAAAGGATCGCCATTTGCAGTTTTGCACCGCCACTAGGTGGAGGACAAAGATCATGAAAGTATGGGTAGGAGTGGCAGCTCCATCAAAGTTGACTCCATTATGCATGCGATCGAGTCACTCCAAGACTGAGACGTATGGGGAATTGGACGGAAGTAAGTAGGCCTGTTCACGGGCCGGCCCCGGGGCTTGAACAGGCTTTTTGGCCCGCGGGCTTAACCTCGGGCCAAAAAGCCTGGCCCGCATAAAATTCAAGCCGGGTTTGGGCTTTGCCAAAATAGCCCGGCCCGACCTATAGTTAAACCTAAGTAAAAAGCCTATGTAATGTCCATTTGAATAAATTTTTTGATTTGAGAAGGTTGTTGATTCACTTGTATGCCCATTGTTCATTTAAATAGGGGAAAAAACACCTGAATTAAAATAGATAATGTATATTTGAATAGGGAAAATTTTGATTTTCTTTTATTAGGTCGGGTTTCGGGCTTTTTATCAGGGTCGGGCTCGGGCCCAAGTTCTAGGCCCGTTGGTCAGGCCGGGCTCGGGCTCGGGCTTATTATTTTTCTGTTAATGAACACTAAAAGCCCGGCCCGGCCCATGAACAGGTCTAGAAGTAAGTAAACTTTTTAGTTCCTTGGGTACCAATCTTTTCACATTCTCAGGATTAAATGAGTTGTCTTCCTCCATCGGACTCTTTTAATTTACCACTAGAGGAACTCGTGCGATGCACTCATGCACGGGATTTGTTAAAAAAAGCTAAATAATAAAATATAAGATTATATAATTGTTTTATATTTCTATTTTTTTAACTAATGATTAATTATTTATATTTTATAATATTTTTAATAATTTTTTATAATATAAAAATAGCAATAATTTATTTTAGTTAAGTTTGTTCATCGAACTCATAAAACTAACCAATTCGATCTGAATTGTTTAGCTTCTAATATTTCTGGTTGAAATTGGGATCAATTTCACTGTGGCCATTTGTAAATTGACCAAAATTGAATGACCCAATCATAGATATATATTGATATTTTTATATTTTAAGTATAATTTTTTTAATACAGGAAAGTGGGAAAATTCCCATATTTCTTAGTCTTAGATATTTTATATTATAAATTTATTTTTTAATAATGTTAATGTAATTTTTAAAATTTAAAATTAAGTTTTCAATGTAATCTTTTAAATCAATTGAGTAAACTGAAAATCAACCCAAACCAACACAACCCGATTTAGTTGGAATTCACTAATGGTCGATAGATTTCGGGTAACAAACTCCCTAACCTGACCATGTCGATTTGGTTGGCCAAATAGCCTACAACCAAACTAAACCAAGCCATGATCAACACTCCTACTTTCATCTAAATTAATATTTTAATCTTTAACAAATAAAAGTAGTTTAATATCCAATAATTATTAAAAACTTATAGCGAAAATGCACAATAATTGAAAATGTATTGATAATGAAAACAAAATAAATAACTAATAAAAATAAAATAATTACAACAATTACAAAAATACTAAAAAATATATTAAGTTAGTCAATAAATTTTGTAATCTAAAAAATACAATAAATAGAGTAAGTATAATAAATTAAATTTAAAAAGTTAAATAACAACAGTTTAGGGCTACCCAACACACCTCGGACCTCAACGAGACATTTGGGATACTAAGAAAGTACAACATGAAGTTGAACCCTACCAAATGCGTCTTTGGGGTCACCTCAGGAAAATTCTTGGGTTTTGTAGTCACCCAACGAGGCATAGAGGCTAACCCTAAGAAGATACAAGTGATACTGGACATGGAGCCCCCTCTCCGTCAATCAAAAAAAAGACTTACCATTCGAGTCATGGTTGGGGATGGGGTAGTTAGCTCATGAGGCCCCTCCCAGGAGAAACCTTATTCTTGTACCTCTCGGTTGGAGACGCGGCATTTAGCTCGGTGTTGGTTCGGGATGACAAGGGAGTTTAGAGGCTAGTATATAACGTCAACAAGGTGCTCCATGAGGTCGAGACCAAAGACCCAAAAGTAGAGAAAATGGCCTTTGCATTAGTGATATCGGCTAGGAAACTAAGGTCTTACGTTCAAGCCCATCACATCTCATTGTTGAGCAACCAGCCCCTCAAGTTGGTGCTTTCAAAGCTCGAGACCTCGAGCCAGCTAACCAAATGGGCCATTGAGTTGTCGGAGTTTGACCTGCACTATCAGCTAAGGCATAAAGGCGCAAGCATTTCCAGACTTCTTGGTTGATTGCACCTTCAACCACAACCACAACCAAGCCCCCGAGAATGAGGAGTAGTTGTCGACTTGGACTTTGTTCGTAGATAGATCCTCCAATGCCAAGGGAAGCCGAGCCGGCCTCATATTTCTCACCTCAAATGATGACATGTTGGAATGTGCGATGCGGTATGGCTTCCCAGCTTCCAACAAAAAAGCCGAGTACGAGGCCTTGCTAGTCGACCTCCATCTTGCAAAAGACCTCAGAGGAAATCACATTGTGGTCTTTGGAAACTCATAATTGGTTGTGAACCTGGTGAATGGAGAGTATAAGGCTAGAGAGCCAAATATGGCCAAATACTTGAAAAAGTCCAAGAGCTAACCAGCCACTTCTAGCGCTCTGAACCAGGTCCCACGGGTCGAAAACACATGAGCCGACGCCCTGTCAATACTTGCAAGCTATTTAGGGTCGGCTCTCATCTGCACTTTGCACACCGAGAGCTTGACACATCCCAGCATTGAAGAGGGGCAAGTGTGTCACGTCCAAATTGAACCTTGTTGGATGGATCCCATTTTCGCCACTGGCAACATGAGCTGTTACCATCCGACAGGAATGAGACAAGGGGAGTCTAGCGGCAGTCAGCACGGTATGTCGTACTTAAAGGCAAGTTATACATAAGATCCTTTGCCCTACCTTACCTTAGATGCCTCCACCGAGAGGAAGACAAGTATGTGCTAAGAAAGATTCATGAAGGCATTTGTGGTAATCATCTAGGGGGTAGGGCCCTAGCATAGAAAGCACTCAAGCAAGGATACTTTTGGTCAACCATCCAAAAAGATACTATTGAGTTGGTATAAAAGTACGATCAATGCCAAAGGCACTCCAACATCCTCCATTGGGCCGGCCCTGAGCAGCCCTTGACCCTTCGCAAAGTGGAGAATGAACCTCCTTGTGCATTTCTCCTTGGCCATCAAGAATAAGAGATACCTTGTCGTGGCAGTAAACTACTTCACTAAGTGCGTCAAAGCTGATGCCATGGCAACTATTACGGCTAGGACAATTCAAAGCTTCTTTTGGAAAAGTATCATTTGTCGATTTGGCATCGCATGCATGCTAGCCACCAACAATGGCTGACAGTTTGACAACTCTAAGTTCAAAGAATGGTGTGGAAGCATAAGGATAAGGCAGCTGTACACCTCAGTCGGCTACCCTCAAACTAGCGGGTTAGCTGAGGTCACCAATAGGGCGATCCTCGACCTATTGGAAGTTATTCAAGAGTAGGGGTGGAAAATGGGTGGATTGGGTTAGGTAAGGGTTGAATACCAACCCACCCATATTGACCAACCAACCCACAATGACCCCATCATCAATGCTTCTTAAAGGGTCATAACCAACCTTAACCCAAGGTCACCCAAACCCACCCATATTGACCCTTACCCACCCTTAACTATACTAACCCACCTACCATCACCTATAAATACAAATGAGTGGGGTCAATCCACGTACAAAAAAAAAAAAAGACTTTTGAGAGAATGAACTCTCTCGAGTCTACCACGTGCTATAAACGGGTCAGTTCGACCCATAACCCGAAAATAACATTTTTAAAAGAATTATCTCTCAAGGTTGCCATGTGACATAAACATATTGGCCAACCTGTATACCCGAAAATAACATTTTTTAGAGAATAATCTCTACCCAAAAATGCAAAAAAATATATATATAGAAAAATACCAAAAACGTTGTAGAAACTACAAAAATTTTGCAAAAAGTACTAGGAAAATTGTAGAAAATGCAAAAATGACAAAAATATTGCAGAAGTTTTAGTAAGAATGCAGAGAATTTGCAAAAATATAGAAAAAAAAACAAAAAAATTGTAAAACTTTTGTAGAAAAAACAGAAAATGCAAAAAATACCAGAAAATTATAGAAATGCATGAAAACACTAGAAACAAGCCTAAATCATGTAGAAAATTTGCAGGAAATTAAAAAATATATAGAAAATAACAAAAAAGTTGAAAAAATGCAAAAAAAAAACAAAAATTGCAAAAAATAGCAAAAAGTGCAAAAAATGCATAACTTTTGCAGAAAATACTAGAAAATGCATGAAAACACTAGAAAAATGCACAAAATTATGCAATAAATATCAGAAAATTACAAAAAAAAGCTAGAGAATAGAGAAAGTGAAGGAAATACAAAAACAATCAGAAAATTGAAAAACAAAGGCATAAAATACCAGAAATTACAAGAAATACAAAAAATACCAGAAAATTTACAGAAAATGTAGAAAAGTACCAGGAAATTGCAAAGCAAATGCAGCAAGTACAATAAAGTTTCAAAAAATAGCAAAATTTACAAAAACTATCCAGAAAATACCAAAAAAAAATTAGAAAATGTAGAAAGATACTAGAAATTTGCAAAAAAAATGCAGAATAATACAAAAAATTATAAAAAATGCAAAAATCTACAGAAGTGCAAAAAAATGCATCACTTTTATAGAAAAAAAATCAGGAAAGTGAAAAAAACCAAAAAGTTATAGAAAATGCATGAAAACACTAGAAAACATGAAAACATAGCATAAAAACAAGGAAAAAAAGTGGTAGGAGGAAGGCTTAACCTTTACTCAGAAACCTTTGACCTGAACAAAGACTTTCGAATTACTAAATCCAATGATTAAAGTATTGATGTCAAGTATTATATCGAATAACACAGATATAAATACACTTTGGAAATGCATGGATACAGATAAAAAATATGGAAACATATGGATACACTAGGGAAATACATAAAAATTTTATAAATACATTAATAACACTAAATTTAAGATCAAAATATTCACAAAATAGTATATAAATACATGGAAAATGTAAGTTTTAATGACATATAAGAAGAAATATATTACAATTACTATAATGCGCTGCATAGCTATCATATTATTTTATTTATAATAGATCAATCAAGAGTCCAAGACACTAAAAATATTGCACCTATTATGTTTTAATTATTATATCAATTATTATTTTATTTTACTATTTTATTTTTTAAATTAAAAAAAAATCAACTCAAATTAAAATATGAATTAAAAATTTTTTTAAAAATAATATTAACTTAGAGTGTTTCAATTTTGTTAAAATGTCTACAATACATATCATATACAAATTCATAGTTTTATAATTACTAAAATAATTATTCTATTATTAATATTTTATTTCTATAAATTTTTTGAAATAAAAATCACTTTTTAAAATAAATGTAGAGTAGCAGATTTGATAGATTCAATTTAATATTATATTCTTCAATGCTTTTGTTTATAGTATTTTTATTTTTTTGTAAATAATAAATATTTTTTATTACTTATTAATGTAAATTAAAATTTAAGTTAATCATTTATAAAAATATATAAAATTTTAAGATTTATATCAAGTGTGAACTTATGAATTTTAAGTATTAAAATAATTATTCTATTACTAATATTCTATTTATATAATTTTTTTGATATTGAAAATCATATTTTTATATAAATGTTGATTTGATAGATTGTTTATTCTATTAGTTTATAAAATAATATTTTTTTTTAATTTTTAGTTAGAGTTGTTAAATATAAATGTTTGTTTTTTTTTGTTTAAATTGCATGTGAACACAAAAGTTAATAAAATCATTTGTATATCACCTTTAATCACAAAATCGCATTTGTCTTGGTGGTATGAAATTAAAGGAGAATTTTTACATGCTAGGTGGGCATGAGTTCGAGTCACCTTAAATGTGTTTTTTATTGTGAGGCTTGGCAATACCGTCAACCCAATCCATCATGACCCTAATGGGTATCTCGATCGAACCCACCCTGACCCTCTTTCAATGACCCTAATGGGTTGCTTGACCCATATTGACCCACCAATATAATGAGTGGATATGGGTGGGTCAAATGGGTTTGGATCAAGATTGCTATCCCTATTCGAGAGCAAGCCCAGATCAGGGTTACAACATATCAACAAAGAGTAGCAAGATACTACAACTCCCGAGTCAGGGAGAGTCACTTCAAAGAAGGCGACTTCGTTTTCAAAAAAGTCATGGTTCCCAAGCCGACGCATTTCGGTTGGAGTACATGGGTGGAAGACCGGTGCCTTGCACATGAAACTTTAAAAACCTTCAAATGTACTATCAATAAAGTTGTAAATACCATAGTGGGAAATTGTAAATGAAAAGTGCAAGTTCCTCTCACTTCGGCTCCTTCTTTGTGTAAAATATTAGCACCCTTGGACGACTGATCATAGCATACAACCATCCTTAAAGTTATACACGTAGACCAGGCGTCGGCCCAATGCATATGACACTTTGTGAGTCATACGGCTAGTTGACCTTTATGGACTCTTGGCAACTGTTGATAAGTGGCCCACGACCTTGACATCGGCCTCAAAGATCCTTAAAGAAGCAAGTCTTTGTGAAGCCAAAGAGCCGACATTGGCTAATTACTTATTAAGAACACGACGAACGACACACTAAGTAAACAACATTTCATCACTAAGGCATCCACTCATGACCTCAACTTAGAAGGGAAATTTTTTCACAAAGACAACAAGTTCCGAATGACTTGTGACATCGGCCTCAAAGATCCTTAAAGAAGCAAGTCTTTGTGAAGGCCAAAGAGCCGACATTGGCTAATTACTTATTAAGAACACGACCAATGACACACTAAGTAAACAACATTTCATCACTAAGGCATCCACTCATGACCTCAGCTTAGAAGGGAAATTTTTTCACAAAGGCAACAAGTTCCGAATGACTTGTGACATCGACCTCAGCATAAAAGACTCTAATGTGGAAAGTCTTCATGAAAGACTAAGTAAAGAACACTTTCGCAAAAAAGAGTTGCTTTATAAAAGAATTTCAAGTTTCATTACAAAGATGCCAAGTAAAGAACTTCACCTTTTTATTGTTCTCCATTTCTGCAAAGTTGTTGTTGATTGGCCCTCGGCCATGTGGAACCGGTACTCTCATTGGCAGAGTCCGCACTCTATTGGTCACACTCAACCCCACAAGACACGACTCTCTCCCTCAACACTATTGGTCCGCACTCTGTTAGACATTCGAGAGGAGCTCTCAAAGTCACTACTGTCACAGCCATCACTACTAGGAGTATTGCTAGGAGTACCCTAGTTAGGGAGGTTATAAGCCTTACAACCAGAATCCGATGCTGACATATTGGAGACAGGAACTCTTTACCCAAAGATGCTAGTTAATGAGGGTCAAAGAGATTGGTTGTTTATAGCCAAGATGTCCTCAGTAGCTCTAAGGTGGAAGGTTTCAAGCAAATGGTGAAGAGTCGCTCAATCCCCCCCCCCACTTTTTAAAGAAGAATGTACGACTCAGATCCAATTGATCCAACAGCTGTGGACGAGGTGGGGTTAGTTCTCTTGTCGACTCCGGCTCAAGGATACACCAAACTGGGCCCCCGTGCCGTCTCGTATGGGGCACGGACAATGGACATGGATAGCCTACACTTGCACGGGCCAAAGTCACATCCCCTCGATTTAGGATGGTCCTTTACTAACACAAAGGGTGAATAGAGGAGTAGTTGTCACACAACCGCTGAGAAGTGCTCTACAGCTAAGGTTGGTGCCTCTACGCATATCTACCATACTCTCTTCGGCCAAAGACGTGGCCTCCGTACAATTCGCCAATTGGCCTCGGCCACTACGGCCTTGAAAGTGGGGGCAAGTGGTGTAGGAGTATCTAGCCAACTTGGGCATCTTGGCACGTGGCATCAACTAGATGTATTTAGGTCGTTCATCACCAACCACTGCCAACCACTGTCACCTACTCCCACCTACTCTTCCTCCAGGGCAACTCTGACTATAAAAAGGGGCTCCCACAATGAGATAAACATTCTCTGGAACTTATGCTCTAAGTCTCCTTTCTTGCTTGATCTGATCTCTCGTAGCCTTCTGCTAATTTGACCGTTGGAGTCTTTGCCCCTGAGATCTTTGACATCTTCTTTTTCTTAACAAGTTGAACCCATTGGCCTCAAATGCTAGAAATTACATTGCTGCTGTCGACTCCATATTTGGCAGCAACAACTTTAGACTAAAAGTAGCATCAATCGATGGATAACTACAACTTTATTTATTTATTTATTTCCTTATTGAAGCGTGAAAAAAATATATTATATTAGAACTAGAAAGTAACTTAGAAAATTAAGTAGGTTAAAATAATTTATGATTTTCCTGAAAAAGTGATTTTTTAGAAGAAGCCATTTGATAGTGGATATTTTTCTTTTACACATGGAACGTATGTGGAGGTTGAAGAGAAGGCTCTAGTAGATTTTATTATGATAAGGGACATGGTTGGAAATACATATTAAAAGTAAGTGCTTCTTATATATAAACCGATTGATATGTTTGGAAGTAGTGGGGATAGGAGTAGAATGTGGGTGAGATTAATCCAAATTCAACATGTAAAAGTAGGTTGGGTGGAGTAGGGTTGGAGTCCGATCAAGTTAGTAGGGTTGAAAAGAAATGATATAAAACAAAACACCGTAGCTGTCTTTGTAGTATATAAATAAGACAAATATCAGCGATCCCTTATCTTGAATATCCCCTTTCAATATAGGATGCATCCATGCATCGTATATCATCCAAACATAAAAAATCCTCATTACTTGTAAGTCATTTATTCCCCTTTATTATTGTCTTAATTTGGCGATACAAGAGAGATAACCCGTACGAACGTACGTTAAATTTGGTGGTGGTGGTGGTGGCGGTATAATTATCTCCATATGCACGGAATTAGTGGGATAAATTATAATTCTTCTGGGATGTTTAGACTTTGGTGGAATAAATTATTATTTAGTTGGATTTTCCCTTCACCGTAGTGTTTGGATGTATAAATTTACGCTGTAGGATGGAGTGTTCATCCAATTGTTGATCAGAGAAAGAGAAACTAGTAGCAGTAAAGCCCATTAAGTAGATTTGGGTGTGGGCGGAGGATAGCGGATCTGCTGGTGACAAATAATGCTATTGCTAACTCTGTGCCACTTGTCCATCATATATACTTTATACATCACAAATTGCACAAATTTATAATCCCGACTCAAGGCTCCTCAGAAACACATGGCATGTCATTTATAAGGGGTAATTTGTCATTTCCTCTCACTTTTGCATTCTATATATTTGTATTTTGTAGCTTTCTCATAGGTGGTATAACCAACTTGTAACGTGTTTTACTAAAATTAGAATATACATATTGTTGTCATTCTACTAGTCTCATTTTCGCCCTGTACCTAGAGGATACCGGAAAATCTTTGACCAATCATGAATCTTGATGATTATCATCTGATTGATTGGTCACCCTTTTTAAGATATTAATTTTTTTTCGAAATGTTTTAAAATACTAATTCATTGGATGTCAATTTTTTATAGGATATCTTTCGGGTATCTTAGTGGAACGCTTTTTTTCTTAATAATGGCAAATGCTAACATGATGATATCATCATTTTTTATATTATCATTAAGAGATATTCTCTATTTGTGGCGGGAATGTGCTGCAGGACGTTGAAGGGGGCAATCCTATGGGGGGCTGATTTGAGTTGAGCTGATCTATTACACCTCATTATTTCCTCGGTTTTGTATAATTATATTCTTTCAAGCTAATAATATCGATCCAAAGAAAACTTGATGAAAATGCTATGCAAGATTTAAAATATTGATATATTAACATGTACGATCAATATATGTCGGTTTTTAAGATCCCCGATACACTAAATACAATGATTTAGGACAAATGGCCATATCAACGGTAAATAGCCTTCCCAAAGATGGCCTGATCCAAAGCCTATAACCTAAAACCTTTTTTATATGTATTTTGGCCCTTTTAAATTGCATGATACCAAAACATTGAATATCATATTATCGCATGGAAACATATCATAAAGTGATAAGAAGCACTTAATTCTCAAATGCACTTTTGTTAAGCAAGTTTGGTTCGGTGCAAACATTTCTATTCGTTCTGACTTAAATTCAGAAAGGAGTTTGCCGGGTTGGATCACAACCTAGATAAGGTTCTTTAAATCAAGGTGCACCAGTGATGTTGATTTACTAAAAATCATATCTCTTCTTTGACATATTTGGCTTGCAAGGAATGCACTAATTTTTAAGAACAAGCCCGGGACTACTCATTATATTTCCCATCGTGCCATCAATTTAGCTCATCATAACTTTTTGATCTTTTCTAATAATCATAATAACTTGATGGATCGTGCAAGCAACATATTGGTGCAGCCGGTGCAAAGGACAAAGCCCCCCAATGGTTTTTTAAAAATCAACTTTGATGGCCTAATTCCTCTCAAAAATCGCCCAAACCAATTTTTCGGAGTGATACCAAATGGGGCCTTAATTAAAATATAATTAGAAAGGATAAAGGGAATGTTGTTCCTTAGAATCATGGTCAAATTACTAGCTTGATTATGCTCCTTGCTTCTTGTCTCTTGTCTCCAGTATTTATTTATTCTTTTGGAAAAGGGCAAAGAGAATCTGTCTTCTTTTGACTCTCAGAACAATATAAAGCATCAATGCTCCAAAGGAACTTCATATATATTTGGTTGCGTTTAAAGTTCCAAGGGATAACTTTTTCCAATTTAAGAGAAATATTACATTGAACACTGAAAACGCAAGTAATCAAACTTGGTACTGCTGTTCTGTGATGCATATGCTTGTGTAAAAATCATCGTCCATTTGGGTTATGTTTGGTTGGAATGTAATCAATTAATTTGCACTGATGTAAAATCATGGCAGTGAAAATGCTTTAACTGTAAATTCTAATTTACTTTTTGTTTTAAATTTTAATTTAATTTTGTTTGTTTGCAATATAAATGAAGTAAATTAAGATATGAAGTAGAATAAAATAAAATTTAAATCAAAATTAAACAAGAATTTGCATTTTTTACATTTGCACCCTCATATATTTGTCGTAGTGCAAATAAAATTGTACTGCAACGAAACACAGCGTTGGTGTAATGAAACCACACATTCAGATAAAGTTATTGCAATTCAAATTACGGAAATTGATTGTTCATTACCAATATGAAGCAAGACCGAATCAGTCCCCCACAACATCCCACAGCACATCTTGTTTTGTTTCTGATTTGGGTTTTACTTTAGTTTGCTTTGCCTGCACTGCAAACACGTATTTGCACTCATCCCGTAATTTGGAACGAAAGCGTGTTGAACACGTTAGGGATGAAGAAGTTTATTGGCTTATTCAGTGTTGGCACTACTCCTGCCGTTAATTAAAGAGTATTAGGCTATTAACACCACTGCTGTTACAGAAACTTCAGCTTTTTTGTAAGACATTGTACCGCGTCGTCAATATTGCTCAAGTACAATAAGGCCTTTGTGCGCAAAAACTAAAAAGGGATGACTGCTGGCTGCTGCGCTGCACGTCGAGATGAGGCCCCTTGGACCTTGGTTTTTGTTTTCTTTCTGTTGTTTTTTTTCTGCTTGTCCGAAGAAGAAGAAGAAGATTAAGAGTTGAACAGAGAGGGTGGGGGTTGCTCGGCCCAATGGGTCATTGGAGGTGTTTTGCTTACCGTGGGCCAATGGAGGTGGCTACTTATTGGAGATATGGCATGCGTCCCAAAGCCAAAATATCAGTCATAACTGGTACTACTGAATCCTATTTGGCCGAAACTGTGCTTCATCAATTGCACAGAACTGAATTGCCACCTATTCCAATTTCCAAGAATCAGGACCAAAACCATTACATGAATTTCCTCAATCAAAACTGTGGTTGTACCACAATCATCAGATTGATAGGGCAGGGTGATAAGTTTATCAGAGGAGGATTGATTAACTTTAACTTCTAGGCCATCTTCTAAGTAGGGTCCATCAAAGTTTTAGGTTCTCTTATGTTCCAAAAACATGTGTCCCCAGAACCCAACTTTAGCAGTTTAGCAATAGCAAATAAATGGGTTTGCCACAAAAATAGAAATACTGAGCGGGCAAAGGGATTTTGAAGCATGAGATGAAATTGATGGACTTGGTTAGGTTGTGGATGTCCCCAAAGTGGCCCATCATCTTACATACTGAAGTAGGCCCAGATCCAAAACAAGACCCTCCTAGTCCTATGGAATGCCTTGAAATTCTGAAACAGCTACCATAAGCTTGGGGGGAACTGAGGTAGAATAGAAACTGAGAAAGAGCTCCCCCTAGATGACTCTAATACTACTTATATGAATCAACAACAGATTAGCTGACTTGGCGTCAGAAATGTCTTTTGCACTCGTGACTGCACTGCCGGAGTACACCAATGTTCTTTGTTTGTTTTTGATTGATTATCTATTTGTCCTCTAACACAGGGGACCATCTACGTTCATAACTCACGTGTCTGTTCGCTATTGGTCTACATTGAGTACTGTACTTGGAACACTAGTCGGTTTGCTAAAGAGTCGTGTCGTGAATGGCGTCGTCCTCTTTACTCTTTAGTCTTTACGAGGAGGACAACTGAAACTGAGGTTGTGAGCTTGTTTGGGTCGACCAACCTGCTTCCTGTTTGCATGCTTTTAGTGCATATTCATGCTTTGGTTTTATTAGTCACCACTGTTGTGTGTTAGACCCGATAAAGGGGGTTCGTATATCTTGTCCAATCCTACGTCTCACTTCTTTCTGTTTCTGGGTACTTCACAGTTCACACGAGCAAGAGGAAACCGACTATAGTCTCTAGTCTCAATCTAACGGTTCAACACATGCTATCAGCCTTTCAGATAAATGAAATCTCAATTCAACGGCCGTGGCATGACGCATGACCCACTGATATTACTTATTTACATGTAAGTATAGATTTTTATAAATAAGTTAAAATACAAAAACTCTCCTGAAGTTTATGACAATCAATAAAAGTTAACAAATATCTTCCTCTGTCAAATACCAAAACGAAAATTGGTAAAGAGAGATATTTTTTAAAATACCTATTTTACCCTTTTTCGAAAACTGTTCATCTTCTTCTCGGATCTCTTCCTCTTCTCTCATCTTCTTCGGCTTCTTGTTCTTTTCCATTCTTCTTCTTCTTCTTCTTTGGTGTTCCAAGTGTGTTCGAAGACGTTCAAGTTTTAGATCTGTCTTCCAATCTGATTAACGGGTCGTTGCCGTCAGATTTCGGTGGAGTCAGCCTCCGTTACTTGAACCTCTCGTACAATAGGCTCGTCGAACGGGTTCCACCGGAATTTGGATAGCAAATCCCGGGTAATGTCACGCTTGACCTCTCGTTCAATAATCTCACTGGAGAAATCCTGGAAAACATAGCTTTTCTCAATCAGAAAATGGAATCGTTCGCTAGCAACCCGGATCTATGCAGGAAGCCACTGAAGAATCCGTGTGTCGGGACTTCCGTTCTTTCTGCTCCACCCAATGTCTCTGAAATTACTTCTCCTCCTGCATTTGCAGCTAATCCGAACACCATAGACTCGACACCTATAACTGGGTGATTTGGAACGATGAATGGGAATCAACAGCAAAGGCAGAGGGATCTTAGACCAGGAACAATTGCAGGCATCATCTTTGGGGATTTGGCTAGTATCCGAGTTATGGCTACGATATTCTGTTATGTTTACCAAGTAAGGAAGAGAAGGAAGAAGGTGGTCAGTAGTACAAGATGGGCAGAGAAGAAAGACGAAATGGACGGGAAAGTATCTGGCCTTTGTCATCAACGGAACCGAAAGGGTCGGCGTGCTGATGCCTGGGAAAGAAAAATGACGACGGTGAAGAGATGTCCGAGACGATGAGCATTGATAGTGATGAAGATGAAGAGGAAAAGGTGGGTGATGAACAGAAAAAAAAAAAAAGTAGCAAGAAAAGAAGGGAGGGTCTCTTGTAATTGTAGATAGAGAAATGGAGTTGGAGCTGGAGACTCTGCTGAAAGCATCGGCTTATATATTGGGAGCGACTAGTTCGAGCATAGTATACAAGGTCGTGCTGGAGGATAGGATGACGCTGGCGGTGCGAAGGATAGGTGAGAGTGGTATAGAGAGATACAGAGATTTCGAGAATCAGGTCAAGCTTATAGCTAAATTGCGCCATCCCAATCTGGTGCGCATACGAGGGTTCTACTGGGGTTCCAAGGAGAAACTCGTCATCTACGATTACGTCCCTTGTGTCTGCCTCACCAACTTCATTTACACTAAGTTCCTTCTCTTTCTCTCCTCGTCTGATTGTCTTTCTCAGTTTGTTAGGTGCATAGTAGCAAAAACCAGTAAGGTTGTACTAAAATACACGGTAATGTTGGTTTCGCTGTGTAAAGGCGCAACCGTAGAACTGAGAAGTTATTCTCAATGCTCGGAAAGCCAACTGCCCGTGGTAAGCCGTTGGCCAGGCTTTGCAAAGCCCTCTGCGGCTAACAATAGTGAAAAGTTTATGATTGTCAAAAAATGAAATGCAATGCCGCCCATTACAGGATAATCTGGGCTGATTGGTAATCTGTTCCGTTTTCATTGGAAATGCATTGCTCTTTCTCATGTCCTAGTCTGGACCGCCATACCGCTGTCACTGGTGCCGCCGCTGCCTCTGCTTTTGGGTTTGAATGGAGAAAATGAATAGTGTTCAAGAAAGGGTAAAATAGGTATTTTAAAAAAATATCATTTTTTTAACGTTTTCTGTCTTATTCCTTAACGGAAGAGAGATATTTATTAATTTTATAAAAAATAAAAGGGAGATTTTTGCTAAAATAAAATTATAGAAGAGATTTTTATTATTGTCAGAAAGTTGAGGGGAGGTTTTGTATTTTACCCCACTTTCATATAACATTGAAAACAAATAAGTCCACCGAGGATCCCAAAGTCGGTGAAGTGCATCCGGGCAACCCATAGTCGGATTGATGAAGATTTGTGTTTAAAACCCTTTTATTTTAATCAAAGGTTTTGCCACGTGTGTTGAAAAGAAGCAGGCAAGCAGGCTGCTTGCCTGTATGATATTGATAAGATAGTTGGACTATGCCTATCAGTTCGATTCCTTAACAGGTTAGAGCAGGCTAGACCCATTCAGTAATGGCCCAGTTAATATCAATAGTATTGGGTCTCAGAAATGGACCCAGAATCGACACATCAGAGCAGGGATTTGTCCCAGACGCTACATGGTATCTGATATATTGTGGGATTGGATGGGGTCTACGAGTTCAATGATTCAATCCCATCGGTAGTCCTATTGACATGTGCTTTGTCCCCAAAATTATCATCAATGTCTTATACAACCGATACCTCTAAACAGGCACCAGTTGTGTTTGTCCCTGCCATCGACTCAACTAGAGAGCAAGTTACACTGCTCAAAGTACTAACAACAGTATTACACTCTCATGGTGCACATAATTTTATTTACCTGGGTAAGTTCATGAGGTAAAACTTGCCCAAGTAAGTGAGGTTTTGGTGTTCTTATACGTTACAAGTTATAGGGTAAAGAGAGCCATAAGAGGGAGAAAGCATATCGGCTTACATATAAGTTTAGGAGCGAGGGTATCAGTAGTTATCCGGGTAGCTATGCCAATGTTTTAAAAACTGATCTGGAGGTCAAACCGCTTTTGTCTCCGGGTTGTTGAGCGGTTGGATTCAAGGTTTTGACCATCTCATGTCATCGCATATATATATATGTGTGTGTTAATACGAAAAGGGTGGTCTCCCCTTTCGCCAAGTGGCAGTAATTAAATTACCACCATTAATTACTGATTATTTTAACCTAGTTTTAATTACTAATTATGGAGTGGTCTCCCCTTTTGCCAAATGGTAGTAATTTAATTACTTCCATTACTGATTATTTAATTATTGATTATGATTAATTACCGATTATAATTATTAGCCATTACTGAGACTAACTATTACCGACTTTAAATTCAAACCCGATCTTATTTATAAACCCAATTTAGATAAATACTATTATTTATTTATTTTAACCTGGTTTTAATAATTACTGATTATTACAGAAATTTAATAAATATATAATTAGTAATTATAATTAATAATTACTGCTATTATAAATATTGTTAATAAATAGATATTTACTTTAATTTTACTTTAAATTAAAATTATAAATACTGATAATAAATTTAGTAATTATTTTTATGTAAAAAATAATTAAAAATTTTATTAAAAGTATTGTTATTGATTATTTAATAAAATATTATAATTACTGACTATTACTGATATATAAATACTGTTAATTTAATTTAATTTAATTTTGGTAATTATTAATTTAATCAATATTTTTGGCAAATCCTATTCATAAATTTAATAATTACTATTATATTAAAAATGACTAAAAAATATTATAAAAACTATCATTACTGATTATTTAATAAAACATTATAATAACTTGCTATTATTGATAAATTTTGTTAATAATTAAATATTTAATAAATAATGTTAAAAAAAATCAGCAAAAATAAATGTTTGTCTTTTTGCTTATTGAATTTCTTTGGTTTAAATTTTTGGGTTTTGTGCTTTGAAGATTGTTACATAATGTTAGTTAAAAATGCTATTTGCATTTAGTTCAATGAATTGCTTCAAGGTTCTAAATATCAACATGGGCTGATACACCCTGTGTTGGTGCTTTTTTTTTTATGTTTTACTTATTTTTTTCGAAACTAGTTCAGAGAGGTTGGTTTAAGGCCTGGCTACCCTATGAACTAGTGGCTGACCAATACAACCCCTGTAAGAGCGTATCGGGAAGCCACCGGCATGATACGTATCGGCCGATACGTGTCGATACTTTGAACCTTGAATTGCTTTGGTTTACATTTATAGATTTTGTGCTTTGAAGATTGTTACATATTGTAAGTTAAAAATCTTGCTATTTGATTTCTTTTTTGAAATTTGATAACTATTATACCTAAAATTGTCAAATAATGTAACAATAACAAATGTCAAATAATTATAAAATTTATCAAATATAAATTAAAAGAAATTACCATCATTAGACATAAATTACCAATATTTATAAAAAATTAATAAAAGTAAATCAAAAGAAATTATCACAAATTAGTAAACTTTAGGATGATAATTACTTGAAATTATCAAATAATATAATCCTAAATGCATTAAAATAATTTTCCAAAAATATCATAAATTAGTAGAAATGTCCAAAAATAGCCATTAAATTCCATAAAATCGATAAATTACTATAATTTACCAATAAAGTATTATATAATAAATATAATACATTAGTATATATTTACCAAGAAATTAGTATATAATAGAAATTACCAGAAATTAGTATAAATTATATAATAGAACTAATTTCCACTAATTGACCAACAAACTATCATATAATAAGTATAAAAAATAAGTATATATTGACCAAGAATTCTCATAAATTAGTATAATAGAAATTACCAGAAAATAGTAGAACTTAGCCAAAATTAACCTCTAATTTTCATAAAATATTATATTTACCAAGAATTATCATAAATTATTATATAATAGAAATTACCAGAAATTAGTAGAACTTAGGGGAAAATAATCACTAATTTCCATAAAGTATGATAAAATAGATGAAATTAGTATAACTTTGTAAAAATAACCATTAAATTCCAAACATTAGTAGAACTTAGAATGATAATTTATCAAATAATATGAACCTAAATAAATTACAATAGTTTGTCAAAAATTGTATTTCATTTTCCCGTGCATCGCACGGATCCCCGCTAATAACTTTGAACACGGTTTCTGGGTCAGCAATTCACTATCTGGGTCAAACAGTTGAACATTTAAGCACAATATTTATTTTACGTCTTACCTTTGGATTGGAACATTTAAGCGTAATACTTGCAGACAAAAAGAAAAGAAAAAAACCATCGAATGGGATTAAAATAAATAACCCTTTATAATTTTTTTTATATTTTCTTTTAAATTTAAACGTGACCCACGAACCACTGATCAGGTTCGAGCAGTTCAATGATTCAATTGTCCATGTGAATAGTTTTTTTGTGCAAACTGCAAAGCGTAATTGGATTCGAAAACATGACCAGTTATCAGTTTCGAATGATCCTACCGTCCAAATATTGACCTGCTCACCTATAGCAGTAGTCCAGATCACGTAGTCATACAATGCTGTGGGGAGCACACTGAGTAACTATTTAGAAAATTTTTTGTCGCCTATCCCTTAAAATGGATATTCCCCAGTCTACCCTTGAAAAAGATTAAAAACTACCTTTTTTTTTTAATACAGTTGTCAAAATATTTATTAAGTACATTACAATACACTCTTTTGAGGTCGAAATATAATTTAGATACTGCATGAACGAAAGGCATAGTAACATGCATGTTGATACATGAAGCATAAACTGAAAATAGGGTGCACTACTGCACTGACTCAAGATGGGTTGCCTTGGGTTTAGCTCAACCTTAGTCCAACCCCATGTGTCAAAACCTCAATCTCAAACCCTAGCCTAAGTTTCAAGCCTAACCCTTAACCCAAATCCCTCAGCCTTACCATTACCAAAATCACAAATGCATGTATAAACGTATGTTGGCTAGATGGTTTTTAGAACTGAACTGGTCAGGGGTCCGGTTACCGGTTTGAACAGTTTGACCATTCGATACGAACGGCTGGCCCGTTTTGAAAAAAAAATTGAAAAATTGTCAAAACGATTCGAACGATTCACCAACCAGTTCAGTGGTTTGTTGAAAAACGAAATCAATCAGATGACCGATTCCCGATTTTTCTGGTCTGACCATCCGATCCGGTCTGATTTTGAAAACCATGATTGATTATACATGACTTAGACTTACAATAAACCACCTTTCCTAATCATTTCTCCCACCCCCCTCCCCCCACATGAATTCATAAATCGAAGTATAATATACAAGAATATATAATTGAAAATGCAGATTAGAGTGATGTCAACATACCAGTATTTCCCAATAAATTCAAGGCATCACATGAATTAATTTTTTTATTTCTGATGTATTAGCATTCCATTGGGAGTGGCATCCAATGCAGCCTCAGGAAATGTTTTACAAGACATAATTGCAAATCAAGTCAACTTCATATAAGGAAGCCTAACCCAATCCCTTTCCCAACTCAAAGTTGCAACTCTAATTAAGTTATTGTTAAAATGTAAAACCTATTTGGTACTCACATCAGGCAAAATCATTGCTATCACTTCTTTCACCAAGTTAGTGTGATTTTGTTGTTTTCTAAGAAAAGAAAGAAAGTTGTAGTGGTCACTGTGAGCTGAAGGGGTTAGAAGAACTTCAAGCTTTTTGACCAAGATCTTACTTATAGATTTTGAGTGGATGGCGTGAATTAAAATTTTAGTTCGACTTAATTAAACCAAAAGAAGCACCGAGCCAGCTGAGTTTCACAACAACATAAGACTCTATTGGAATAATCCAAGTACCAATGTTTTGTGATGTAAAATTTTTTGGCAAAGTACCTCGTTATTCGACCCGGTGGTGGCGTGCCTTAGTGACGAGCTACTTGGTGGTGAACTCCCTAGGGGAGAACTGCTTGGTGACGAACTGCTTGGTGAAGAGTTGCCTTGGTGGCGAACTGCCTGGGAACGAACTGCCTTGGTGGCGAACCGCCTGGGGGCGAACTGCCTAGTGGCGAACTCCCTGGTGGCGAACTGCCTGGGGGCGAACTGCCTAGTGGCGAACTCCCTGGTGGCGAACTGCCTGGGGGCGAACTGCCTTGGTGGCGAACTGCCTGGGGACGAACTGCCTGGGGGCGAACTGCCTGGTGGCGAACTGCCTGGTGGCGAACTGCCTGGGGGCGAACTGCCTGGTGGCGAACTACCTGGCGAACTCCCTACTAGGCGGCCGATGCCTTAGAGTATGTTGGAGCTCCCTGGTGCGGCGCAATCCGACTGCCCTTAGCATGAGGTGGTCTTCTTTCCTTTGTAGGCTGCGGGAGATGAGGGACCTGCGAGAACTTCATCTTTTCCTCCTCTTTGTAGGTGGCGGGAGCTGAGAGACCTACGAGAACTCCATCTTTTCCTCCTCTTTGTAGGTGGCGGGATCTAAGGGACCTCCGAGAATTCCATCTTTTCCTCCTCCTTGCAGGTGGCGGGAGCTGAGGGACCTCCGAGAACTCCATCTTTTCCTCCTTGTAAGTGGCGGGAGCTGAGGGACCTCCGAGAACTCCATCTCTTCCTCCTCCTTGTAGGTGGCGGGATCTAAGGGACTTCCGAGAAGTGCATCTTTTCCTTCTCTTCGTAGGCGGCGGGAGCTGAAGGACCTGTGAGAACTGAACCAGAGGTCCCAGGGGTATTTTCCCGGTGGGGGCTCTCCGATGCTTAAGTTAGCACTCTTATTGTAGAGAGCTTTGAAGATAATATGAGAGAGCTAGAGAGCAGGGTTACTTCCCTTTCTTTTTCCTCCCTCCCCTTTGGGGGGTGAGGTCTTTATATACCAGAGTCCTCGCAGGTTAGGTGGGTGAAAAGCCTCCAAACGGTAAGACTCGTCGCATCCTGTCAGAACCGGGGTACGGTGGTGAACTCCTCGAGGTTGTCAGGCTGGCGCTTGTGTCAGGCGGCCAGGTCGGCGCCTGGGCCGGGTTGTCAGAGGGGTGCCTGCGTCAGTCGGTGGGTCAGTGTCTAGGCCAGGTCGTCAGGTCAGCGCTTGTGTCAGTCGGCGGGTCAGTGTCTAGGCCAGGTTCGTCGGTGGGCGCCTTGGCCGGATCATGCGCTAGGCTGGTCCAGGTCGGCCAGGTCGCGCAGGCCGCGCGCTAGGCTGTGCGCAGTTCGCGCAGGCCGCGCACAGGTCGCGCAGGCGCGCGTCAGGCGGCGCGCAGGTCACGCCAGGCTGGACAGACTGGTGCCCGGGTGGGTCACTAACTTCGTAAATTTGTTGGTTGGGTGTTTTCCTACTAGTTACGAGGTGACACGTGTCACAAATTCATTGGAGGGCCAAATCTGCCCTCATCAGTAGTGATGAAATTATTATTGCAGTTGGTTTTATCTTCAACTTAAGGCGAATCTCTGGATATTTAGCAAGATTAATTCATGATTCGCTTCTCTTTGAATTTTTTAAACCGCACTACCTGATGCATTATCGTGAAAAAGAAAAGAAGCCGTCTTTCTATATTGGGAATTGATGCTCCCTGTTCAATCTTTCTCTCTGCTTGTGATTTCTAACCAAATCTTATTATTGTTTCTACTAAAAGCTTGAAAGAAAGGATGGGTCCAATATATTGGAGGTACGGTGTACAAGTAACACAAATCTGAATTCTGAGAAGAGATTTGTAGTTTGTAGAGGATATTATTAACAAAAGGTACTGATGATGATCATGTCAGACGAATTGATGGTAATTGAATCAACTCATCAGCTATCTATCTCTAAAAATAATGAATTCAAATGGGAAGCTAGCTAGAGTATTATGGGCATGCAGCTGTCTATACTATATTTTGTTGTTAGCAATAACTGTAGTCTTTTTCACTATCATTTAATAGCGTTGGTGTCAACACCACACCAGGAGCTGGAGGATAAAAAAAAAAGAAAGAAAGAAACTAATAAACAATTGAGGCGAAGTGGGATTCCCTCAGGAAACATAGAAGTGATGGGCATTTGTTTGTTTGTTCCCACTGAAGAATGCAAGAAAAGTAACACATGAGTGGATAGTCCAGTTGTTATAATTGGGTGCATTTCTGAGGAGGAGACCACTGCCATTCGTTTGTAGAGAAGAAGTGAAGAAGGAAAGTAGAAAGAGTAGTCTCGTTTAGAATTAAAAAAAAAAAAACCATGAAGTCATAAACCCGCATCCCCACTAACATCCCCACTTTAGTGCAAATGGCCAGCCACATGGCTGGTTACTTGATGAGACGCTTTTCTTTCTTTTGTTTATTTTTTTCTTCTTCTTCTATTTGAATTCCTTTTTTCTGTTTGCAGAAATGCCCCATGGAAGCTTCAAGATGAAGAAATTATGTATGTGGAGGGGCTTATGTCTTTATGAGTTTGGTTGCACCATTGGGCTTGGCTTGGATCGACGAACCAGGCCAGTTAGCGTAGAACTAGATTTCAATAGCATCCAGACTCCAGAGAAATCTTGAAGCGGCAGTGGGCCTAAGCCGATCGATGTGCCTTGGACGGTTCAGCAAAGCGAGAGGGAAATGGGAATGCGTCAGCATATGGGATTAGTGGAGAATTAAGAAGAGTGTGGAGTAGAGAAATGTTGTTGATAAGGATGAGTTAGTGGATCCACTGATGCAAGGGCAAGGCTGAAAAGAAAGACGACTCTCCAGAACCCAAAAAGTTAGTCATGCACCAGGAGAAAAGTTGTCTCTGCACCACCACCATTTGGTTCTCTTTTGCATTGACAATAGTACCCTAGTTGAGTACAAACTTTGTACTGAAATAAAACTTCTAAAGTTCTGGACTTGTCAAGTGGATGCTCACGCAAGTTGAGGCCATGATCATGATTGTCTTAATCTTGAGCTTGAAGTTAAGGTCTTCCTAGGTTTACTTGATTCCAGCAAATCATAGGTAAATGGAAATCTGAGATGGAGCTAGAGTTGAGATCTTCTTTTCAGTCGCCAACTATGATCCAGCATGGACATGGAATCTCAATGTGTGGAAAACAATTTTAAATTATCTGATTTATTCAAGATATCAAACCTTTTTTTTCTAGGGTGCCGTCTAGAGTAGCAAGATGAAGGGCATCATGGGGATATTGACATTTTTTTAAAGCTGATTTTCCTTCTTATCTCCAGTACCCAGTTGACACATTCATCGTCTATTTAAACACCACAACCAGAATCCAACTTCTCAAAGTTGCTGTTGTTGGATGGTTCATCCCATTGGGGAGAGGGTGGCCTGCGTGTTTATTGGCTTCTGGGAAGCTATGAAACTATTTTGGCAGGAATCTACACATGGGTCTTGAAAAGGAAGATAAATAAAGAATGGAGAGAGAGAGAGAGAGAGAGAGAGAGAGAGAGATAGAGGCATTCAGATATCTCCTCCTCCAATCTATCATCAGTTTGTATATGCTGCTGGGCCATCAGCTTGCCTGCAGTCTAATTCCTTCTTTATCTTAAGCACCCACCTCAGCAAGCTTATTATGATGAAGTTTTCTAGAGCTAACAGCTGCAGCTTTTGGCTAAGGGCATAGCAAACCGGCAAGTCACAGAGCGGCTCAGAAGACTCGGAAAGGGTCTTTCTGGTTTTATTTCCTTTCTTCCTTTTGTTATCGTTAATGTATTTCCTGCAAGAGAGAGTATGGGGAAATAATAAGCATTGGCGTTCTTGCTTTTGTAAGAAACTCCAGGTAGACATGGTGATTGATGTGTGAGAAATAATTAATTACTCGGTTGGCACTCAGTTCATTGGCAATGAAGTGTCAATCAGTACTCTGTTAACCGAGTAGCATATTATGAATGTAGCCACCAAGTTGCAGAATTAATTCTCTCTCTCTCTCTCTGGTGTATTTTGTTTGAATTCATGCTTCATGCAGAAGATGGCCATGGCCATATGTTTCGAGCCGATCAGCCAACGACGTAGTTAATTACTTAATTTTAAGGTAAGCAACTCTTTTGACAGTAGTATAAAGTAGGAACTAGGAAGTTGCAATTTCATCGAGGGCATCGACCAATTAAGCAAATGCAATATAGAAACCATACAAAACAAGAAATTCAGAGAAGCAGTTCAGTCAACCAGTGTGGTGTTGCGATGGTGCAAACTCAAACTGAAGTTTTCTGCAATTCCCATATGTCTTCCTTTTCGGTTGCTTCCGTTCCAACTTCATATATTTTCTTGAGTTTTGGGGTTCTCTGTTCTTTTCTCCTTGTTTTTTTGGTAAATTATAAAGGAAACCCCTATAGTTTTTACTATTCATACTATGTTCATACTGCTAGTGCCACTGGTGAGGGTGTCAATGGATCGGTTTTGAATTGGACCCCTTTCAGTTCAAAATTAATTTGGACGGAATGGACAATATTGGATTGGACCAATCTGATCCAAAATATTTATTAGATTGGATTAAACCTAATCCATTCATAATAAATTTATATTGGATTGGATTGGATTAAGTCAAATCTGATCCATTGCTATAAGATAAGAATATAGGTGTCAATGGACCAGGTTTGGATTGAAATCAATCTAAATGAAAATGAATTTAAACAGATTGAATGGTTCAAATATTGAATTGAACCGATTCAAAATAGTCCAAAATATTCATTGGACCAGATTGGACCTGGTCCATTTATAATGGACTCACATTTGACTGGATCGGAATGAACCAAATCCAGTTTACGGTTCTTGCATGTGTGTACCTGGGTTATGGATTCAAAGAATACAGACGAGAGGAGAGATGTAGAGATGATTGTGATGTTCCGTTTCTAATTTCTGGTCCTTTTAGTTTCTTGTTTCGTTTTGGTCCATTTTTTTTTTTCAAATCTTTAGTTATAGAATTGCAAAGAAAAAGGAAAATCTTTTGAGGTTATGTGCTTGCACCACCTATTCTGCAGTTGTGATCAATACTCGTTGTAAAGAGTATTAATGAGAATATGATGATAAACAAAAGAAATCTTCTGACTTTCTCACCTGTTCTGCATTTCCGATCAATCGCAGTCTGGTTTGTTTCGAACATGTCCACATATGGCCTGGTCCTAGCATCTGGGTCTTCTGCAATTCTTAGTTTCCTCCAACGATTAAAATCAGCCTATTCCTTCCGGCAAGAATTGATTAACAATGGGAAAAAAAGACTGTAAAGTCGTGATTAAAAGTATCCTATTCCTTGGGCAAGAACCGACAGATTTTATTTAAGACGGGATCTTGGTCGTAGGTGGGCTCAATTTGCTAGGAGCAATGCTCCATTGACATCTGCATTTGAATAATTTTTCCTCGATTGAAATTGGGCTAGCAGGAGTTTGTCTTGGGGAGGCATAAATTCAGAAAGAAAGAAAGAAAGAAATAAAAGATTGATCGTTTCTTATCTCAGATTGCAACACTACGTTTCCGCCATTAAAACTCCGTAAGAAATATTCATCATAGATGGGAAGAATTTTATTGAGTTGGGGGATTTTGAAAAATATACACAATGGATATCTGGCAAGAGGTGATGAAGGGTATTTATTGTTATTATTTAATTCAAAGAATAATAATAAAAATAAAACCATACAAGTTTAATTCAAAGAATGAAACGATCGATAAATTCGATAGTTGCAATGGTGAATCCTCCTTCAAATTGCTCACATTTGATTTCAGATTTCTTTCCTTTTTCTCCGTTCTTTTATTTTTTTTATTTTAAGGCTTGCTAAGCTTAGGTACTTGCTTTCTCAGCAACGTTAGTTCGGCTTGGAGTTTGAACAAGAAGAATAGACTGTAGTGAAAATCAATTGTTACCGAAAAAAAAAACAAAATATAATGTAAAGAAAGTCAGCTTTGGTTTTCTTTTTCGGCGAGATTGAAATTATTTTGGGTCACTTAAATTTTAACAGAGAGTGACACGAAAAAGAAAATAGAGTGAGTTTAATAGGGTATTTTAGTAATTTAACGCGTTCCATTATCTATCTTAACGGCTAAAAAATCAGAGGTAATTAATACAAATTAAAGTTAAGGGGTTTTGTAATTTACCTTTTTTTTTGCCATTAATTTGTGATTTGTATAGGTTAGGTAAGAATACTATCAAATGTCATCATTCAATCAAAAGGCATGGGTAGCGGAGGTCGTTGTATATGAAAATGGGGTTCCAAATGATGCCAAATTGATGACAACGACGAATAATTGAGAAAATGGCTTTGGTCTATATAATTTATTATTTTTACCCCAGAATGTAAGATTGGGATTACTGGTCCGTAGTTTAGGAGTCAAAAGTCAAAGTGACCCAGAATCGTTCCATGCATAAACTTGAGGGGTTTTTACCGTTCAGTCCACCCCTACGTGAGCTACTTGTAGACCAGGGGTGGACTGAATTCTGTCTCTGATGCCAAATTTACGGGCAGGATGCGGTTTATAGTAAATTGGACTGGAAAAACTGGAACTAGTCAATTGACTGATTTCAGTTTTCTCCAAAATCGGAATTTCTTAAAAAATCATTGATTTTGGTCAACAAACTACTGATCCGAATGGTTAATCATTTAAATGTTTTGATTATTTTTTATTTTTTTGTCAGAATGGACCAATTGTTCGATTCGAACGGTTAGACCGTCTGACTTGATAATCGGACCCTTGACTGATTCAGTCTCCGGGTCGGTTTTAAAAACCATGGTTTATAGGGGGGCTGCAAATCTAATTTCTGAGGGGGATTGCAGTCCAAAAATCCCTAAACTTAAAAGGACTAAAGGAGTCCTATTGATACTTCTTTCTCCACCTCCGATTTTACTAATAAATTTCGGCCCAAAAATCTTGCCATTTGTTTAAAGTGACATTGGTTTCAGTCGGTGCAAACTCAGTGTTGGAATAGCATTTACAGCCTTGCATTGGGAACATCTCTATACTTCTAACCTTTATTTTATGGAGAGATATTCCCAATGTAAGGCTATAAAGACTGTTCGAATGGGCCTTGCACTAACTGAATCCGATAGTAAGGCTGCATTGTGGGGTGGGGGGAGCTTCTATAACGGGCTTTTTGAGCTTTTTGCGTTTAAGAAGCCAAACCCAAAAGCCAAATTGAAACCATTTGGCATGTCACCTGTAGCTTCTCCTTATGTAGGTGTTTGGCATCGGTATTGGGAACATCACATCGTTTTCTTAGAAAAACAGTATTGGGCATGTGGAGTTGTAAGCACGGTTTATATTTTTGTTTAGAATCGATGCTGCCACATAGGTGTTTTTTGAGAAAACAGCACTGGTTTTGTTTCATTGTTTGGTACTAGTATTGGTAGCAACATTTTCAACATTGATTTATATTGTTCAATGCTCAAGATAATGCCACATCATTGCATTGTTGGCAGCAACACACCATTTTCCCAGAAAATATTAAATTTGGTGTTGCTCCAAATCACACTTTCTCGATTTCCAAGGCATAGTTTAGAACAACATTTTTTTCTACAAAAACGGTATCAAACAAAAGGGTGTTGTTTGAAGCACCATTTTCTCTGATATGGCGTCTACATGGCACTGTTTTCTCAAGCATTGATGCCAAATATCGTCTATGTATAGTTTTAAAACATTTTTGGCAGAGAATCAAAAGTTGTCTTTTATTGGCTTCTTGCCTCTGCTTATATATTAAAGAATGGTTTTTAGAAAATGAGTTTCTCATTTTCTAAAAAGCTAGACACGTGACAATTTATGAGAAATTCGTACTAAAGCCCACAACTCACTAATAGGCTACGGCTCCCCACCATTCTGGAAGACTAAACATGTGGCATTTTCTGAGAAGGTGCTACTAAAACCCATAACCCACTACCACCATTTTCAATCCATTCCTAAAAAAAATCAAAAAAATTCAAAAGTGGTTATTCACAACCACTTGCCTACATTCTATTAGTCTCACTTAATCGTTAACCCTCTATGTATCATAACAAAAGAAAACTATCACTATTCTAATAATTATTAAAAATTTATTTCTTGAAATTTTAATAATTATTTAAAATATTAATAAATATAAACTTAACATTATTGATTCCATAATGTAAATTTAACATTACTAATTCATCTTACTTATGGGGTCATTCACTTGTTAATGTTTTAAACTACTATTATTTTTTTTTACATTTTTAAATGTCTAAATTAACTCCCAGCTATGCAGAAAAGATATGATATAGAAAGAATTTTCCCATATCTTATCTTTTCTATAGAAAGAAATTTTTTTTGGATTTTTGTACGTGTGTGTTCTTGAGGTTATACAACTAGGATAACCCACCCCCATACCTTTAACCCCTCCAAAGCCTGGTGGCTGCGGGATTTGATCCCGAGTCTCGGCTATAAACAGCCGAAGATCCCATCAACTGAGCCATTATCAATTGGTTCAGTTGAATTTAAACAAATTGGATCTCATCCATGAGAGTTTTATCAATTTGAATCGAATTCAAATTACAATTTGATATCGTGGCCGAACCCTTAAATAATATATATTACAAATAAATGAATTAGATAATGTGTTGTTTCAATACCATTTGCAGCCCTAACAATACTGGCCCTTCTCTTCTTTACCTCACACTCACAGCACGTTTCTGTAGTGTATCTGAAATATTTCCATATTTGTAAATTTTTACTTATAAGAAGATGTTCCCAATATACAGCTGAAACATGCTGTGAAGTCAATGTGAGGCGTGCTTTGTGGGGAACAGATCTGGATTTTTGTTGGATGGGTCTAAAATCCAAGCCCGTTATATTTGAAGTTATTCCATTTGGGCAACCTGATGTATGTGGTGTAATCAAATTCGGTTTGCCGGATGGAAATTTTTAATCAATCTTAATTATTTTACAAATATTTTCAATAATTTCAATAAATGACTGGTTCTGTATTGTTTCAAACTTTCAATATTAATACCAACATTCGGGCAAATATATGGCTGAAATTCTAAAATGTTGAAATCTCGGGCCAAACATGAAATAATTCATTCCATAATTTTTCATATTTTCTGTCTAGTGGTCGGTTTCAGTGTAAGTCCCTTAAACCTCCTCTGAGTTTTTTTGAAAAGGCCTTTGAGCTATTCTTAAACATTAAATGTCTATTATATCCATACTATATTCTTTCTGTCAAGTTAGTAAGTTTTTCTTAATTCCAGCTTTAGTCCTAAACTGTCCATACAAGTAAATTCGTTTTAATATTTCATTTTTTATGATGTAAATAAACCTATTTTTGGGTAAAGAGAGGTTTAAGGGATTATTTTATTAAAGATTTAAAGGAATTTTTTTTTGTTAAGAGGAAAATTGATATTATAATACATTTAAATCCATGACATCAGCAGTTGATGTTAGATTTCTAAGCGTAGAATAATAGAAGGGATGTATAGGCCCCTCTATCCCCAAGTCAAGGGAGATTTAAGGGCAGATCAAAATTGAGGAGAGGTTTAAGACCTCTATAGAAAACCCCAGGGGAGGTTGAAGAGATTTATTTACCCTATTGAAAAAAAAAAAAAAAATCAATTATAATGCCAAAAAGAGTGATATCCGAAAAACTTATAACTAATCAACCATCGTAAAAGTGATAATCAATTAAGCGTGTTTTCATCAGAAGTCTCAGGGGAGTTTGATTAAATTGGGATTTGCTCCTCACAAAGGGAATTCCTCCCTATGAATATTGAATAAAAAACGGGGCGTGCTTTCATCATATCCCACTGTATATTGGGAACAAACACTTCCCAATGAATAAAAGAACACAAGTACGGAAGATGTTCTAGATATGCGGCTGAAATGTATTGTGAGGTGGGTGTGAAGAGCAGTATCATGTCTTTCAAGCATTATAGATTTTTTCTTAAAAAGAAAAAAACCATTATCCCAGGGAGGTTAGATAAAATCATACGTATTAGCAAACACCCGTTAAATTGACATTGCAAAACCCTAAACCGTTTTTTAATGAACTTGTCAGAAAATGAGAACCCCACTATTAACCATTCAATGGGTCTCATTTGGAAGATCATACCAATTCACTAGTCACTCTACAGACTACAGCAGATTAACATTACTATCGACTCCGCACAAGTATTACTGTTAGTTTTGACAAATACACAGTTTTCGCCATGATGATAGAATGTAATAATGAAACAACTTCAGCACATGTTGATATCACTCAAGTGTAAAATTTACTGATGAAAGGATTCAACTGAACATCTATGGCTAACACCCCACCCGCCATATCCATCTCTAGCCAAAAACCTCACACCCAGCACCGCACTTCTTGATCAACGTAGAAGCTTGAGAAGTAATTAGAGACATAATATTACACACAGCGCAGCTCGATATATGTAAACCAACAAGAAAAATAACAAATTATGCAATAGGATTCATTGTAGATGGCTCTTCATGTTTTCCATGATCCTCTATCTGCCTTTAAGAGAGAAGCATAGAGTAATTCATTCCATGTATCTGGTACACCTGGCAAACACCAGTGACTGCAATCCTGAGATTTCTCAGCAGCAATCTGTTCCTCTACCGTTTTGTATACCTTTCTATAAATAGAAGGATGCCCGTCCTTTCTGTAATCCGTAAGCCTACTGATGTTCAGATATATCACAGGAGTGTACATTTGTTGCAGCACATGATCTAGAGCTCTCATTTTTGAAGGGTACTTTCCCAAGTATGTCTCGTTAAAGATTGGCTCACTTTCCTTGTGACACTGCCCGCCTGAGTTCCATTGGCCACCTCTGCAAACGGATAAAACAACTCAGTAACAGCCATATTGTGCAAATATGAAAATGAAACAAAGAGAGTATCCTTTCTCTTTTTTTTTTTTTCTTTGCTTTATTCATTCTTCCCCAGTAGCACATCAGAGACATAAAATAAATAAATTCTGTAACTTTGGTAGAATAGCATGCAGCAACAGGTGGTGGTTGCAAGGGGGTACTTTCTGTAGGACTTTGACTCGGTATTTGCCGAGAAATACTTTATTCAAACTGTATAAATGTGCAGAGCTATCCAATGGAAAAAGACTATTTTTACATGGACTATGGTTCCTATCATGGTGATCCATGTCAAAATCCAACAGTGTTGTGGAAAAGGTACAAGTATAAATGCGCCACATTGGTAAAATATTTCAGTTTCTGCCATGTTCTGAATTATAACATCATATGGAAATCTCAACTGTTATATATGCAACCAAGTTACATGCAATGGTTTGTATCAGTATATTGCCAGCACACAGAAGGTGGTCTTTTTGCTGGTTACATTTTTTCTTTTCAACTCAATATTTTAGAAGGGAGGTCGGCACAATCCACGAATTTGAGACTTTTACTTTGAATTTGGCGGTTGATCCCATTAGGCCATGCTAAAAGATTTCCTTGTATGATGTTTACTGATCCTACCACTATTGTTTTGTTTTTCTTATATCTAACCCACAAACTGACAAAAGTCGATTTTTTTTTTGAAAATAAACTTTAAATTCTTAAAATTAAAAGAATACAATATGAAGGTGATAAGAAATCACGAGAGAGGGAGAGAGACAGACAGACAGACACTGGACACTCAAAACACCTACCAAAAACAAAACAAACATACTAGACCTCCAACAACCAAAAACCAACAGACTGAAACAAAGGGCAACAAAAACAGCCTTTTGCCCCGGATTCAAAAGACTCCCGCACACCTCCACCTTTCTGGAACCGAACACTGATCACCACTAGCCCTCTCCTCAAGACCTTCCTCCTGACCTTTGTCTTATTCATTCCACGTTTCTCCCCCTCCCCCAATAACCACTTTCTTCAGCCTCTCTTCTCTCCTCTCAAACTCCTCAAAGGCTTTCCTAGCAAACCCCTCCCCACCCCAAAAAGATAGCCCAAGCTTCTTACCAGTTTCTACATCTCTCCACAATTTCTTCAATGGGCAAACTTCTTGCCCTATCCACAATTTCTTCAGCCTCTCTTCTCTCCTCTCAAACTCCTCAAAGGCTTTCCTAGCAAACCCCTCCCCACCCCAAAAAGATAGCCCAAGCTTCTTACCAGTTTCTACATCTCTCCACAATTTCTTCAATGGGCAAACTTCTTGCCCTATCCACCTTTATGTCAGATTTCGGAACCAACACATCCTTGACAGAATCGGACTCTGCACCATTATTCTCCTCATCCTGCTGAACGTCCCCCACCTTAGGTTCAATACTAACAAGAGTTTTCAATCCCTCCTCCATCAACAGCAATCGTCCCAACTTTCTCCACACTTCTTCTCTTGTACACTTTTTTTGAAATTCTTTGTAGGTCCTACCCCTACCAACCCAAGTTTCAGTCGAGAGAACACTTTAGTAATGTGAATCATTTGGGAATTTCTTGAACCCCAAGGTTTCTTTGTCACCACATCCATTGCAGCATCCAAAGCCTTCACATCGATCTTCCTCCTTCATCCTAGATCTACCTCAAACCTACCAATCACCACTTCTTCGAACTTAAGATAATCCTCCTTTCTCTCTAGCTGGTTGCAGTCCCTGCAAAACTGCAGTATCAATCGACCTGTCCTCTTACTTTCTTCCAACACTCTTCCCCCCTCCCCCTTAAATCCCTCTCGCAGCTTCCTTTTCCCCCTCCGTCAACCCAACCGTTACTTCCTTACAATCTTTCCCCTACAGTCTTTACAGACTTCTTGTTAGAGTCAAAATCGATTTCCTGGGCTAATAAAGCTTCAGCCTCCTTATTTTCCTCTACTTCTGAGGCTAACTTGGGTCACCCACCATGCAATCGCAAAGATCAGGGGCTCCACTTGCAGCAAGATTGCTTCGTGAGTTCTCACCTTCAGGGATCACTGAACAGTACTCAAAACAGTTTTCTTCCCTTTTGAATCGTATTTGAAGATCTCCCAAACCCATCTTTCTTCCTTCCTTTCTCGTTTCTTGTCCGAATTCCCTCTTGAAATCCCAGACTTATTCTTTTGTTGTTTGAAGCTGCAAAGAGACCATAGTTTTCAAGGTGCCAAGGCGAGGCTAGGCAACTGGGGGGGTGCCTTGTCGCCCAGTCGCCCAGGTGCCTGCCTAGGCGGTGGATTTTTTTATGTTAAAAACATAGATCCTAGGGTAGTTCCCCAGGTACCATAACCATTTCTTTAATAATTATTCATGATTTTCATAAGAAAAGTATAAATTTCATATTAAAGTATAGAAAATCAACATATTCATGAGAAGAATAGGAAGAATTAATGAAAGAAAGTGTTTAAAGTAGAATTAATGAAAGAAAGCAGAGACTAGTGGAGGGGTTTAGATTGTAAATTTGCAGATTTCAACAGCATAACCACAAAAACAAATATCATTGTCATTGTCATCTAAGCGTTCTCCCAACCATACAGGGTTGGCTACGGGAAGCCTGTTTTGCTATTCCATTCCGTTCAATGCCTTCTCTGTTGTTAAATTATGGGCACCTAAATCATTACTTTTATTAATTTCACCCAAGTCCTTTCTAGTTTTCCCCTAGCTCTTCTAGCCCCTTCAATCTGTAACAGACCACTTTTTCTAAAGGGTGCTGTAGATGATCTTTAACAATGGATATGGTTAAACAGAACAGAGTGGTGAAATAGGATTCATGTAGTAACGTCATATAAGTGGAAGAAGGCTTGGATGACAATGATGTGCTGTAGATGGTTTTCTATACTTGTGATAAACCATCTCAATCTACTTTCTCTCATTTCATCACCTATTGGAACTACTTCTAGGTTTCTTTGTATTTCTTCATTTCTAACTCTGTCCTTTCTAGACTTACCATTTATCCATCTAACCATTTGCATTTCTACTGCACTTATTTTTTGAACATGCTGTTTCTTAACTACCTACACTTTGCTCCACACAACATATCTGGCCTTACAACTGTTTCATAGAATTTTCCTTTTAGCCAAAGTGGTATTTGCCTATCAGATAAGACTCCAGATGCACCCCTCCATTTTTACCCATCTTGCTCCAATTCTATGGGTGGTGTCTCCTCAATCTGTTCTTTGTTATGAATTATTGAACCAAGATAATGAAAATAAATATAACAAAAGTATATTTTGTTCTCAGAGCAAAGTAAGTGATCTTTTCCTTTCTTTCATTATCAGCAATGCACTGTACTGAATATGTGCCCCGCTGTTTACCAAATTGCCTATGATTAGATATAGCCATATAAATAGAACTATACTTTTCAAAATATCAAGGTAATCTAGGAAATATTTTAGATATATGAATGTTATATACTTGATGACAGCTATCATGTGGACAAGAATAAATTCCTTGAAGTTCCTCTTATAATAATAAACTGCATTTAAGCAACAAGTTATGGTAGAGAGACACTGGCTCATGGGCCCATCCAGGATTAACAGCACACTACTTTCTTTTTCCTTATCCTGTTTATTTATTTACATTTCCACAGGGGAGGGGGGCTTCATTCCAAATGGAGGCATTTTACCTCATTCAACCTACGTCCTAAAAGATTATGTTCCAACCAGTAGCTCAAGTTCTGCCAAAACAAGTTTCACACACTAGTTGAGCAAAGCTTCAAAACTCCCTTTTTCCATTTGTAGGTGGAGATGGCCAATTGAGATCCAAATCCAGTCCAAGGATCCCAACAATTTCAAACATCAAAATAATCAACTTGCAGAACAGAGGAATGAGGTTTGTAAGCCTTGTCATTTAGTGGGATGGTGGAAATGAGAGGTCTTGTCATTTAGTAAAGTGGAATCAGGTTTGTAAGCCCAAGGAAGGTGGTGGTTTAGGAATTGGCCATATTAAAGAGAGGAATGCCTTACTCGGGAAATGGTTGTGGAGATTCCCCATTGAGTTGGGAACCACTTGGACTTCCATCAACAACAGCAAGTATGGGAGAAACTCGAATGGATGGAATAGCAAGGTCCACTTGAACCGAGTGACAGCAAACAGCCCCTAGAAAGGTATTTCTTCAACCTACGACTCATTCTTTTCATTCTTTTTTTCTTTTTTTTGATAAATTACTCATTCTTTTCTTTTATTAGATATAAGGTGGGAAACAGAAATCGGATTAGATTCTGGACTGACCTTTGGTGGGGAGATAGACCCTTAGCTAGTGCTTTCCCTCGTATCTTCAACCTATCCCGATCCAAAGAAGCCACAATTGCCTCTTGCCTTACACCTTCATCCTCCAGCTTTAATTGGAACCTAAATCTAGGAAGACCTCTGAGAGAAGTAGAGAAATAGCCAAGCTTGGAAACCTGTTACATTACGTTAGAGATGTCTATCTTTCACCAAATACCCCTGATCAAAGAGTTTGGTCCCTCAAACCTGCTGGAAAATTCTCTACAAATTCCTTTTTCAAGGCTCTAGTGTCGAGTGAACGTGACTCTAGTTTCCCTTTCAAGAAACTGTGGTGTTCCCAAATTCCTTCAAAAGTTTCCTTCTTTGTGTGGGAGGCTTGCCTAAAGAAAGTAAATACTTGTGACACCTTATAGAAAAAGTTCAAAGGCAAGTGGTGCATTTCCCCGAATGCTTGTCCTCTGTGCCTAAATGATGGGGAATCAGCAGAACATCTTCTTCTATATTGTCCTGTAACCAGGAAGATTTGGTATCATTTTCTCAGAATGGTTGGTCTCAGGTGGGTGTTTCCTAAGCAGGTAGTGGAGTTTTATGTGGCAATGGCAAGGTACAGAGTTATGTAGAAGAGACAAGCTGTATTGGAGGTTGGTAGCTCAAGCTGTTATGTGGGGTGTGTAGGAAGAAAGAAACAACAGGATTTTTGAGAATAAAGCTAGAACGGTAGAAGATCTGATCTCCTCTATTATTTTCCTTTGCAACCTATGGCCAGTAAATTCGGGACAATTTGCTGGCTTCTCTTAGAAATACACAGAAATACATTTTCTTTTTTAGTTTTTTTTTTCAAATTTTGGCTTTGGGGGAGCTAAAAATGGGTTTTTTTATTAAAAAAGGGTGGGGTCCTGAAACACCTATAAACAGGTGTTTCGGGACCCAAAAGATACGATACGATATGCCCGATACGAGGCGTATTGTATCGATTTTTTGAACCTTGGGGAGGAAAGGATGATGAGATTAAGCTATGATGGGAGTGCTCAAGGATCTTCTGGCCTAGCAAGGGTTGGAGATATAATCCAGGAAAGAGACGGGAATATTTGTTGGGCTTTTAGTGGCCCAATTGGTTTTGCTAACTCTACAAAGGCAGAAATAGTGGTGGCCCTCACAGGTCTTCGTTGTGCTAAAATGTTAGGAATTTCCTCTCTAGCTATTGAGGGTGATTCAGCTAATACAATAAGATGGCTAAAAGAAGAAGACAGCGGGCCTTTGAGTTGTCTCATTTTTTGGCAGAAGCTAGAGACATATTGGACTCAATGCAGGTTAAGCTGAACTAGATTCCCAGGGAATTGAACATTGTAGCAGACGGGTTAGTTAAATCTGGTGCTCATAGAGATTGTTTATTTAGTGACAGTGCTCTTTCATTTGAAGGGCTACACAACAGGGGTTGCCCATCCCCCAACCCAGGTGCAGGCAGGATTTGATCCCAAGTCTCTGCTACAACCAGCTGGTTGGCACCTTGCAAGTAACAGTGCTCTGCCTTTGTAATCTTTTTTCTTTGTTTTGCTTTTGATATATAACTTCCCATGTACCTCCCTTTTTAATATAATCTCAGTTACTTTTTGCTCAAAAAAAGAGACCACATGTCAATACTCATTGGATATTTATCCTGCCCACTTAGAGCCACGTGAGGTGAGATAAAGATAATAAACAAAAACTGCTTGAGTAAAGATAAAAAACAAAAGGGAAGAAAATCCAGTATCTTACTTGAAATGGGTTACTGAATATCCTCTGAAGAAGACCTGAGTTCTGCTGGCATTGATATTCTTGTCGACCCATCTTGCCCAAGTGGTGAGTGCCTTCTTGTATGCTTCCATGACCTTGAGTTTTGGGTGCACGTAGTTACCTTCTTGGTAATAGTCTTCCCTGTACAAACCACAGAAGAAAGGATTATAAACTATAGGACTTAATATTCTGGATAACAAATAAAGATGAACTCTGAAGTTCTTTCTCCTTTTCTTTTTGGGTAATAAGTTAATAACTGACTAAAGAAGTTAAATTTTACAACAGTTGTCAATTTTTTCTTTTCCTTTTCCGGCTTTCAGACTCAGGCCATTAGTCATTTACTGAAATTTTAGCTTGATTTCTACGTGCAATCTGCAGCCTCATAAAAGGAATTCAGATTTGCTCCTCACAGAGCGCTGCCCACACCATATTGCAGCCATGTATTGGGAACATCTCCCCATGAATGACAAAATACATGTATGGGAGATATTCCCAATTCACGGCTGAATATGTTGTAAGGTTGGTTTGAGGAGCAAATCCGGTCTCCAATAAAAGGGAACGAATATATAACAATCAGAACATAGGCAGTTACCCTCGAGAGGTTTTCTCATGAGTCCACCAATGGCCTGTATTGAAGACTACAATATCAGCTTCACGATACAGTGATGTTGTCATATCCATCAAATCCAGTCTTAGAGTCTCAATTGATCCATTTTTCCTCTTATACGATGATTCCCTGACAAGAAATGGAGAGCTCACAAAATCCAAGGAACAGTTGTAGTCCTATAAAATAGAAATCCATACATAAAGATGCTAATCAGAAATACAAACAGAAAGAAGCTTAAAAACAAATATTCCTGCCATAAGAAAGTAAAAACCTGGAAAACTTGCCTCATATCTGAACGCATAAAAGCCTTTTGTTTTGAATTCTTTTCTCCCTGAAAGCTCGAGCACTCTGCTTTTGTCTGGGAGACCATGCCGAAGGATACATAGCAGAGACTCCCACATATTCCGATTCAACGAGTCCCCCACAAAAACCAACCTCTTCCCTCTCATTCTCTCCAGAAAATCAGTTGCGTTCAAGCTGTTGAATAGCTATATCAGTACGCCAAGCAAGTTTAGCTTTTGTAGGTGAAGAGAATAGTAGTAATGCAATTGGAGAAAATGTTCCATAAATGGATGAAAAGTTACTTCCACTAACAGAGTTCAAAGATCTAACATAGTCCATTGAATTCGCTTCTCTAGTGTTGTCCCTTCACTTCATTTCTCTAATGTACATCATTTTACTGGATCTAATATTCATAATCTAGAATTCCTTTTCTCGAGTTCAAATCGAAAATAATCTAGAAATATTTAATGGACTCTGTAATATCCAAGAAAAAGAAATTTAAAGTGAGATCTCACCTGGGAATGTCACACCTATTAGGTTGCCATCTCCATCTTAAGAAAGCATCATCCGGCCTTCCGTTGAGGTGACAGTCGAAATCCCTATCAATATAAGGACAAGAACCAGCGGGATAATATGGTTTTCCATCATCTCTCACCCATTTTCCGTCAAAAATATCACAATTATCAAAAGAACTGTCGACCCTCTTTACAAGTCCAGAATCAATGTAGGAGCTCTTGTCGCTATCGGTCACAGGCAAATTTGTTTCTTGAATTCTCGCCGACACCATTTTTTCTCCACCAAGGGACTTCACGTTCTCGCGGTTGTCTGAAACATTAACGATACTGGTCTCATTAGTAACCATATATTTCCCTTTAGATTTGCCAACCAAGCTTTCATAGGCATGTCCCTCAGCGGTGTTTCCTTCACGTTTCTCATTCACAATCGCTTCTTCTGCACCGAAAAAGGTTGCAGTGTTATCTTTCATTGACAAATTACAGTGATGGATTCTGTCATCAATCCTTCCTTGTTCGTGAAAAAAGCATTCGTTTTTCTCACTCTCGGAGGAATTCCTCTCGCGGGCTTTGTCTATAAACACTTCGACCCTGCTGGAGCCCAAAACGTTTGCACTGTTCGATTTCTCTGAGGCATTCATTTTATAGATTTCCTCTCCACCCGTCTGCAATACATCAGTGGAGTTTCGGATGCCTGAAGAAGAAGAAGAAGAAGAAGAAGAAGAAGAAGAAGAAGAAAGAGTAGGAACGTTTGAAAACGAGAATGGCCACGAAACAAGAGAAGAATTACCCGTAATGCTGTTAAACCCTTGAAACATTGGGTTGAACAGAGAACCCTTACTAAATGGGTTGCTGAGCAAAATAATCGAAAGAACAAAGAGTGAAACCCCTATACCCAAACCAAAACCAAAAATTATCTTTCTCCGTGAAGAGATAGCATGAGAAAACTGCTCCGAAAATACAAGCTTTTTCAAATCCATAACTGAGGAAAATCATAACCCCCAAAACAACAGCAATGAGACTATGAGAGTAACGTGAAACCCCACTAGACTAACAAAGAACAGAGGGAGAGAAGCAGATAGAGTTTTCTTCTATTTTCGGAAGAACAGAAGAAATTCCAATGCAGCGCAGTATCCCAAAGAACAACAACAAAGAGGCAATGGTGAGTGAGAAGAAGCAAGCAGGAGTTCTTGAAAAAGTTTCTCCGTCGAAGAGAATATAGAGATCAGAGAAGCCAGCCAAGCAGGAAGCCCAAAAGGAGGGAACTGTAAATCAAACGAAATTACGGAAGCACCCGTATCAATTAATAGAAGAATTAATAATTGATTTTAAATGATTCAGGACATAACGTAATTGGAGACAAATATACCCTTGGGTTCCATCGGATTTACATGTACCAATCCTCTAAGTCTCAGGTCAGGAAGACCGTCAGGTGATCCGTGATCATTTTTCTTTTGGAAATGGACGACAAAACGCACCCGTGCCCTGGAGAGTGGAGACACTCATGAGTCATGACTCGTGGCACCAAAATTGCAGGAATAATACATACAGTAAATCAACACAGCATATCTCTGTCTAGCGTTCCGAATAAGGTTCAATCTGGTCCGCCGAACCAGGAGACCATGATCAAACAGCCAAACCCAAGTTTTTTCCTACCTGGTTGTGAATCATGTGATGTGATGTGATGTATAGCAATTAGCATATAGAATCGTTCCTCCCCAGACCCCAGTTAGAGGATAGGGGTATATTGGTCATTTGTGATGTAAGGATGGTCAGAAATGAACTCATTGCAGGAGGAGGAAGGGATAGTTTGGTCATTCGGTTGGAATGATAGTAGTTGGATAAACTGTCAACTGAGTGAAACGAACTAAGGTTGTGGCGTGCGGTAGGCACTCGGTGCTGATTGCTGAAGAATTCTGATCAGGATGCCGACACATTTCAGAATTCAGAACACGAGTCTAGCTTTCAACTTGGTTGAAACTTGAAACTTTAAAGGGTTGGTTGTGTCTCGTGACCAAATCCGATTTCTGAGGGTTTGGGAAGTCTCCACAGCTCCACTCTCGTATCCAATTCCAATAGTTTCCACTATCGGTATCGTGTTCGTATCATTCATCTCCAGATCTGACATCCAATAGTTTCGTCTATCGGTATCGTATCATTTATATCTAGATCAGAGACATTAGTTATATAGATGTGTCCTATTTTATTTAAATATCTAAAAATTTAATCTAAATACCTGCTTCTTAACTAATTAAAGTCTTTTCAGAAAAAAAAAATTTTGAAATCCGAATTTTCATATAATAAATTGAAGGGCCCATAAACGATGAATTCATCATATCTGCCCATAGAATGTGCCCAAAAACGTCTCACATGCATATCTCAGCGTGTGTTAAAATATCTTCCATATTTATTATTGGAAAATGTTTTCAATACACAGTTGACATTTCACCCTACAATGCCCTCCAACACATTTCACCCTGTATTGAAAATATTTTTGGATGATGTATTAGAATTAATGATGTGGAGATGTTCTTAATACACGGCGGGATGTATTGTGGGGCGGAGATGTGACTCGAACGTTTTTGGAATGTGATAGATAGGAGAGATTTTCAATTATATAATGCAGCCATTTTGTCATTCAATGCTCCTTGGTAATTGAGAGGAAGTTAGCGTCGCAGCAAGCAGATCTACCCCTTTTCCCTATACATGTGATTGGTCAGTGCTAATGTGTCTGTGGACTTCTTCTTCTTGAACTCTTCAAGTTTGGGCGTAAATTGGGCGGGCACCGCACACTATGGGCTGTGCTTCCTCCCCTGAGTATAGGTGTAAATTGGATCCTGCCTTTATGCGGCCCATAAATAGTACAGGTCATGCTGTGCCAGTCCATGGGTTGAATTGGGCCGTTCTTCCCTCCCCTAAGATATTTTGGGGCGTTGGCCCAGCATGGCCCACGGCCCGAGCCCATACAGGCCCATGTCGAGTTGCAGGCTGAATCTTAAGTCAGATCGGGCCAAGTCATGTTTTTTTAAAATTTTTAATGAAAAATTTAACATAAATTAATAAAAAATGTACAAAAATTAAAAAAGATTTAAAATTTTGTTTTATATGAATTTTGATATATACAATTTGTTTATATATGCAATAACAAAATAAATTTATATATATTACATATAATATAATATACGGCATGCAGGCCATGGGCGACACGGCCCGCTCGGTCATGTCATGTCGTATCGGCCCATGGACCTAAAACCCTAGGCCCAGCACAGCCCATATGATTGTGTCATGTCAGCACGCGTGCTGCGGGCAGCACGACCAATACGATTGTGTCATGCCTAGCACAGCCCGTAATTCGTCGTGTCGATCCAATATGACCCATGGCTTGAGCCCATGCAGGTTCTTGTTGTGTTGTGCCGTGTTACAGGTAGAGTTGGTTCATCGGTCGAGTCTTAGGCCAGGTCAAGCCACATACTAGGTCAAGCCACGAGAGGTATATTTAAAAAAAAAATGATAAATTTAAAGTAGATTAACAAAATAGGCAAAAAAAACTTTAAAAAGTCTTAAAACTTTACTTTATATGAATTTTGGTGTATACAATTATTTGTATATGCAATAATAAAATAAAATATTATGATAAAATTGAAAATAAAATTTTATATTAATATATTTTATATTCTATTATATTATTCATATTATTTTATATGGAGTGTATAATTATTATATATAATAATAAAATGTATATAAATTTATATTTTATATCTTATATTATTATATATAATTATTATAAATATATATGGGTCATGCTGGGCCATGCCGGTATGCAGGTTGCGAGCAGCATAGCCCAATTTACACCTCTACCCAAGTCCCATGTATTTTTATGATTTTTTATTTTTTATCCATTTGTGTATATTAATTCTCATATTCATATACGACATTTGCTATCTTCATCAATGTTTTCTTTCCCTTTTTTTATATCGACTCCAAATCCTATCAGCTAATTAGGTATGAAAGTATCGAAAATGTAAAATATATATATATATATAATGATTTCAGGCCAAAGCCCCTTATAGTTAGACATGTGGCTCATTTACATTCAGACACCTGTCATTCCAAAGATTTAAACAAAATGGACACGTGTTAAATCTAATTAATGGTAGTTCAAGAACAGAACCCACTAGACGTATCAAATTCTAATTAGTGGTACCTCAAAAAAAGAGTCTACTAACATGGAGAGTGGAGCCTACCACCATGTAGAGTTGTGAGAAGTGGGAAGCTCCCAATTTAAATCCTTTCCTAAAAAAAAAAAAGAAATTGTGTTATTAATTAATGTTAACTACTAAACTATTAATTAATTCCAACTATTGGTTACTAATAACAATTACTATTAACTACTCCTAATTAATTAATTACAACTATTAATCTATAATAATAATTATTGTTAATTACTAATTAATTACTGATGAAGGGAAATTTGGCCCGACCTCTTTATTATGAGACACGTGGCAGAAACGACAGCTCGGCAAAAGGGGTCAAGCCTAGGCGGCAACAAGGGCACACTCCGCCGAACTAACCCACCTTGTAACAGCTCGGGGTAGACTTTGCCCAACTGCGCCTTGTAACAGCTCGGGGTAGACTTTGCCCAACTGCGCCTTGTAACAGCTCGGGATAGACTTTGCCGAACTACCATCTTGTAACAGCTCGGGGTAGGCTTCGCCGAACTGCCACCTTGTAACAGCTCGAGGTAGACTTCGCCGAACTGACCGTCTTGTAACAACTCAAGACCGCCTCGCTCAGCACTTCGCATCATCTTCTAGGCACCAAAGCCAAACAAGTCGTACCATGCCTGGCACCAGGGAATTCCGTGCCCGAGGGCGCCACGCCTGACTGACTTGGGATCTGACGTTTTGGCAGCAGCACTCTAAACGGTCACCTGCCACCGCCACTGACGCCGCCATCTCCAGTTAGACGGTTAGGCAGTGACGGTTCTGTCTCAGCAGAAGGGACGACAACCGAGTTGACAAGCGCCATAGTAATCATACCCGATCTGACAAGGGCCTCGGGACGAGTACGCGAAGCGACTATAAGAGCCACCTGCCCCCCGATAAGAGAGGTATGCAAAAACTTTGCGCTATCTGGTATTACCTTGCTTTTGAAAGATTCTAACTTGAGCTTCGGAGCCTCTACACCGGGTTCCCCCCCGGAGCTTTCCCATCTCTCCCGTTTCAGGATCCCTACTACCTCGTTCGAAAGCAAGGCAGCGGACAGCTAAGACCAGCCGGATCGCGCTCCATCAATTGGCGCCGTCTGTGGGAACACGCTTCAAAAAGCCTCCCTCCAAACTTCGATACCCCCCTTTCTTGTTTAAAAATCCCAATACTCATGGCCTCCTCCAGCAACACCGGATGCGGCACGGAGACAAACGCCACCGGGTAGCAACTTCAGGTCCCCGTGGTGTGCGTTGGACAGTTCACCATCCCCCATTCGGCGGATGGGATCCCCATCCTGAACACGCCACAAGCAGTGGAACCCGTAAACCCTCCTACCACAAACGTCCCCTTTCATCTCCCCATTGAGACAACTTTCACTGAACCAACTGCCATCCCCCTGGCAGCTAGCCAAGACCGGTTGGAGGACCTGGTGCAGTGCATGCGGACAATGCAAGCCCAAATGCAACAGTTCCAGCAACACCAGCTTCACCAGCACCAAGTGCTGCACAACATCTCCCAGTATCACTACCAACAGCAGTTCCCCCAACTGCCACTGAATCAACCACTACTTCCACCTCGCCACCCCGCTCCGAGGCCGGTCAAGGCCTCCCCGCAGGATGGGCGCCCCCGCCAAGTGAAGGCCTCCCGGCCCCAAAACCACCCCAACAGCCAGGCCTCGTCCCTAGGCCGAAGAGAGAGAAATGTCATCCCCGCCTCGCAACCCGCGGGTGGGTCGGGAACCTCGCCCGCGAGGTCGGCACCCCGGCGCTCCAAGCCCGAGCTACCGCTCACCGAAAATCGATTCAGCGCCCTGGCGGTGGACTACCAGCACTCCGGGCCCATCGAGGTCGGGAACACGGAGGCCAAAAGCGCCAGCACAAGGCCCGCTCAATGGCGAAGGCGCCGGCGAAGCCGCCAAACCGCCGCCCGCGCCTTGTCGGAAGTCAGAGGCAAAGCCACGAGCTCGGACGAGGTAGGGGCTACCCCGGCTCTCTCCGTTCCTTCCCCCCTCGCATCGGAACTCCTGGCGGTCCCCTTACCCAGAGAATTCAAACTCCCACCTCTGGACAAGTACGACGGGTTCTTCGACCCCAACGACCACGTTGACGCCTTTTAGTCGCAAATGCACCTCGCCAGGGCTAGCGAATCGTGCATGTGCGTGGCCTTTACCACCACCCTCAGGGGGGTAGCCCGCACTTGGTACAGGAACCTGGCCCCGGGTCGATAAAGTGTTGGGCCCAGTTTGTGCAAGTCTTCACCACGCACTTCGTCACCAGCTGACGGTGCCCCAGAACAGAGGAAAGCATCTTCGGAGTGGTCCAAAGAGAAGGAGAGTCTATTCGGGGCTACATCAAGCGGTTCAACGAGGCATGCTTGCAAATACCACGGTTAGACCCCGCAGTGCAGCTCGCGGCGGCCAAAAGAGGGGTGACACACAAAGAGTTCAAATGGCACATGGTGGCCAACCAGCCCGCGACCGTGGCCGAATTCCTCAAACTCGCGGATAAGTTCATGAGGACTGAGGAAGAGATCAACCAACGAACCGAAGGCGGGAACGAGAAAAGAAAGAGAGAAGGCGAGCTCCACAACCCGGTGAGTAGAAAAAACCCGATCCAGGAGCCGAAGCCGAACCAGTCCTTCCGGACCCCCTTAGCAGTTCGGACGGACTACACGCCGTTGAACACGAGGCGGACAGAGATCTTAATGACGATCAAAGACGCTCCGTACGTTATGTGGCCACCTCGCCTGAAGGGAAATCCGAACGATAGAAACAAGAATTTGTATTGTAGTTTCCATAGAGACCATGGTCATAGCACTGAACAGTGTAATAACCTCTGCGACGAGATAGAGGGACTCATCCGTCGCAGATACTTGAGAAATTTTGTACAGCACAACAATAACAATAAAGCAGGTCGGCAAGGGGAGCAAGAAAAGGACGCACCCGAGTCTAGCAACAGACCTGCCGAACCGTTGCAAAAGCAGCCTCCAGAAGAGAGGCCAGTTCGGGGAACCATCCATGTAATAGTGGGAGGATCTGTAGTAGCGAGGTGTACCTCGGCAGCAGCCCGGACTTCAGTTCGCGAAGTGGCCCTCGAAGAAAGGAACCCCCCAAAGAGGCCAAAGACCGAAGAGCCAATCTTTTTCACGGAGGACGACGCGCGAGGAGTCCACTACCCCCATGATGACGCGCTTGTCATTAAGCTAAGGATTAGCGATTTCGAGGTCAGGCGCGTGCTCGTAGATCGGGCAGCTCAGCGGACATCCTCTTCAAATCGGCATTTGACCAGCTGCAGTTAAAGAGGAGCGAGCTGAAGCCCGCGAACACTCCCCTGGTAGGTTTCAGCGGAGAGGAAGTTAGGCCCCTCAGGAAAATAACTGTCCCTGTGGAAGTCGGCACATGGCCTTGTGCGGTCAGACTCAACCATGATTTTCTGGAAGTCGCGACCCCCTCCCCATACAATGCCATAATAGGGCGGCCGATCACGCATGTCCTACGGGTGGCGGTCTCCACCTACTATTTGGCCATGAAGTTCCCTACGGACTTCGGTATAGGGGTAGCGCGGGGCGACCAGCTCGAGTCCCGCAAGTGCTACGTTGCCGCCCTAAAGGGAAAAACCAAGACGGCCGATGACCTCGAGCTGGAGCGGCCGGTGGAGCAAGGTGAGGAGCGAGCTTCGCCCACGGAGGAAACAGTCGCAATCCAGGCTTCAGCTACGGACCCAGCTTGCACACTAAGCATCGGAGCTTCCATCGAGGATCCCCTACGAACCGAATTGGTGAGTTTTTTACTTCAAAATTTAGATATTTTTGCTTGGTCCGCGGCCGACATGCCCGGCATTAGCCCCGGACTGATAACTCACAAACTTAATACTGACCCTGTAGTCAGACCCGTTAGACAGAAAAAATGCAACTTAGCCCTAGAACGCTGGAGAGCGGTCGACGAGGAGGTCGAGAAGCTCATCGCAGCAAACTTGAAAAGGGAAGTCCATTACCCGAGCTGGGTGGCCAACCCGGTGTTGGTAAAAAAGGCAAACGGCAAGTGGCGCATGTGCGTCGACTATACCGACCTGAATCGAGCTTGCCCGGAAGATTGCTTCCCCCTCCCCAGAATTGATTGTCTAGTGGACGCGACCTCGGGAAATGAGTTGCTAAGTTTCCTGGACGCCTACTTGGGCTACAACGAAGTTAGGATGGACCCATCCGATGAGGAAAAAACCAGCTTCATAACCGAGTTCGGCCTGTATTGCTACAAAGTCATGCCCTTCGGACTAAAAAGTGCCGGAGCGACTTTCCAAAGACTTGTAAATAGGCTATTTCGGCCCCTGATTGGTACGAAGATAGAGTGCTATGTAGACGACATGGTCGTCAAGACTCAATTTTCACAATAATTAATACAAGACTTAGATTTTGTTTTCCAAATCCTGCGTCAGTTTAGCATGAAGTTGAACCCCAACAAGTGTGTCTTCGGCGTCACCTCGGGCAAGTTCCTAGGCTACATTGTCAATCGGCACGGTATTGAGGCCAACCCGGACAAAGTAAAAGCCGTTCTAGATATGAAACCACCTCGGAAAGTAAAAGAGGTCCAGAGGCTAAACGACCGCATAGCCGCTCTAAGCCGCTTCTTATCCAAGTCAGCAGACCGCTGCCTACCCTTCTTCAAGGCAGTCAAAGGCAAAGGGTTCGAATGGACCCAGGACTGCCAGTTCGCGTTCGACGAACTAAAAGGTTACCTCGCTAGTATACCAACCTTAGCCCGGCCCGAGGTGGGCGAGGTCTTACAACTGTACCTCTCGGCGAGCGACGAGGCGGTCAGTTCGGTACTAATAAAGGAAACAGACCGGGTCCAACGACCCATATATTATGTTAGTAAGACTTTGCAGGGAGCAGAGGCAAGGTACCCGGAGATAGAAAAACTAGCATACGCCCTAGTAATAGCAGCTCGGAAACTCCGCCCGTACTTCCAGGCTCATATAGTCATCGTCCTAACTGACAAGCCTCTCAGACAAGTTCTACTCAAACCTGAAGCCTCCGGTTGACTGACGAAATGGGCCATCGAACTCAGCGAGTACGATCTCCAGTACAAACCGAGAACCGCTATCAAGGCCCAAGCTTTGGCAGATTTTATCGCCGAGTGCACTTTCAGCCACGAAGCTCCGCAGGTCGAGCCCGAGGTCCCCATTTGCGGTGAACCCGGAGCTCCTGAGCCATAGAGTTCGAACCCCGTGAAGTAACATCCAGTGTGGCATCTCTCCTGATCAGGCGAAGAGCGAATTGGGATGAGGAGCCCTGGATCCTTCACGTGGATGGTTCCTCGAACCGGCAGGGCAGTGGAGCTGGAATAGTCTTGTGCGGCCCGAGCGGCACAAAAGTAGAGTACGCGCTACGCTTTGAGTTCGCGGCATCCAACAATGAGGCAGAGTACGAAGCACTAATCGCCGGGCTGGACCTAGCACGAAAGTTAAAGGCAAAACACTTGGTCATCTGCAGCGATTGTCAGCTCGTGGTGAACCAAGTTACCGGCGAATACGAAGCACGCGATCTCTCCATGATCGCATATTTGGCCAAAAGTAAAAGAAGCCCTGCTCAACTTCCGGTCACACATCATTAGGCAAATCCCGAGGTCCGAAAACACTGAGTCCGACGCCCTGTCCTGGTTAGCCAGCACGAGCCACAACAATATGAGAACTGTGTACATAGAGGACTTACCTCGGCCTAGTATTCTCGGGGGGACAGAGGAAGTCGCTCCCATCTTGGAAGCAGAGCCGAGCTGGATCGATCCACTCGCGAGCTTCCTGATAGACAGAACCCTCCCTGTAGAACGCAATGCCGCCAAAAGGGTGCAGCGCTAGGCGGGCAAATATGTCATAATAGACGAACGGTTATACCGACGGTCGTACACGCTCCCCTATTTGCGGTGCCTGCGACCTACCGAAGCCGAGTTTGTACTCCGCGACACTCATGAAGGCCTGTGCGGTGGACACTTGGGGGGCAGAGCACTCGCCCAAAAGGCACTTCGACAAGGATACTATTGGCCAACGATGAAGGCAGAAGCTGTCGAGCTCGTCAGAAAATGCGACAAGTGTCAGAAGTACGCTAACATCCACCATCAACCTGCCTCCGACCTCAAATACCTCGCCAGCTCGTGGCCCTTTGCACAATGGGGCATCGACCTCCTCGGGCCATTCCCACCAGCAGCAGGCGGGCGAAAATTCTTAGTTGTTGTGGTAGATTATTTTACGAAGTGGATAGAAGCCGAACCTCTGGCAACTGTTACGACTTGAAACATACAGAACTTCTTTTGGAAGAACATAGTATGTCGCTTCGGATTACCTCTGGTTCTAATTTCCGACAACGGCAAACAGTTCGAGGATATCAAGTTCCAAGAGTGGTGCCAGGACATGGGGATTTGGCAAAATTTCACGTCAGTCGCGCACCCACAGGCAAACGGTCAGACGGAAGTAATGAACAGAGCCATCCTACGCGGGCTGAGAGCACGTCTGGACCGAGCTAAGGGATTGTGGGCCGAAGAGCTACCAAGTGTCTTATGGGCTCACCGAACGACCGAAAAAGCAGCCACGGAAGAAACCCCCTTCAATCTCACCTACGGCACTGAAGCGGTGATCCCAACGGAAATCGAAATACCAACGTTGCGATTAGAAACATACAACGATCGGACTAACGGAGACGAGTTACGCACCAACCTCGACCTACTGGACGAGGTAAGGGACCTCGCGCACATCCGAACAGTCGCATACCAGCAGCAGGTAGCCCGCTACTACAATAGCAGAGTAAAGCGACAAAGCTTCCGAGTCGGCGACCTGGTCCTCCGGAAAATAATGGCGCCCGAACCCGGCGTCGGCAAGCTTGGACCTAATTGGGAAGGTCCCTATAAAGTAATAACAGCGCTCGGGGGCGCATATGAACTCGAAACCTTGGAAGGCAAACGAGTACCCCGAACGTGGAACATCGTGAACTTGAGGCGATACTACCTATAAACCACCTAGCGAAGTGGACAAAGTCAGGCCGTGCCACAAGGCAAGCCGAGGAACTTCAGCACATTATCAGCTCAGCAAAAAATCAGTTCGCGGCATAAAAGACCACAGAAATCTAAAAACCCGGCAAAGAAACAGCTCGGGGAAGATGAGCAAGGGGAAAAAGACACTCCATTGCAAGAAACAGTACATTGGCAAAAAAAAAAAATTACATGCCCTGAGCTACTTCTTCGCCATCGGAAGGCACTTCAACAACACCCGAAGGCCCTGCCTCTCCTTCAGAGTCCGGCTCGCCATCGGCAGCATTGGCCATCTTTTGAGTTATGCGCGAAGTGGTTATGGCACTTACATCGAGGTCGGGGTATGTATTCCGAATCATCCACCGGCTCAACTTGAACCCCCTCCTGTAAGAGTCCACCATCAGATCGTCAAAACGCGGGGAGGCAATATAGTCTTCAACTGCCTTTTTTTTGGCATCTTCAATGCCTTGGGAGAAAATATGTGTTCTCTCCCTAATGTCCTCCTGAAGATACTCGACTTGATGCTGCAAATCCAACTTCAAGTCCGCCATGTGCTTGACAACTACCCCCATGGCCTCGGCGTCACGCTGAGACCTCGCCTGTCTGGCCATCGCGACGCGAGCAGCCTTTTCAGCAGTGTAAGCAGCCGCCTCAGCAGCCTGGGTATTTGCCTCTGCAGCACGGAAGGCTTCCTCAGCCGCATGAGCAGCAGCCTCAGCAGCTCGCGCCTATCGCGAGCTCCTCTCCACTTGGGCAGCCAAGGCATGAATTGAAGAATTCACCTACCAAAAGAAACAAGTGAGCAAATAATAGCAGAAGCAACAGAATAAAAAAGGAAGACGGAATCTCACTTACCACCATGGCATGTGTTACGGCGCGGCAAGCGACCTGATTCAAGGGAAGATCGGTCCACGCCGCGACCTCCTCGGGGAAAGTAGCATCCCTACTCTTTTGAAGAGCATAGTTCGGCATCAACACGCTCCTAAACTCCCCTTGAGCTCCCGAGCCTGAGGGCCCAGCCCGCGTATGAGCAGACCCGGAGTGAGGAGCACTTGAGTACGCAGGAGCGCCCGTATGAGTGGTTTCAGCGAAAGGCGCCCCGGCAGTCTCGTGCACCGGTGGAGTCACTTCGGGCTCCCTGGGCAGATCCTCTGTCGTATGGTCTGGGGCTTGGGGCTCCTCATCCAGGGGCAGCTCGGTACGAGTTCGCTTGGCGACCCGCTTCCTCCTCTTCATACCTTGGAACAAACGCCCGCCGCGAGTTCTCTCCGCATCCATCACACCTGCAGAACGAGTTCGACATAAGAAAAAATGAAGGAACAGAGCAAGCAAGAAACCGCATAGCCAGAAACCTACCCGAACTCAGGCCGACTGCAAAAAGCTTAGCCTCCGTTAAGTAGTGGTGGCACTTTAAGCCTTGCCGTGCCCACTGCCGGAGACCCTTCACCGTCACTTTATCAAGAGTTACGCCCGAGTCGGGAGCGGCCTCACCCCACCCGGTCTGAAAGGGCCATCCTTGTGCACTTCGCACGCCGAAATAGTCCCGCTTCCACGCCGGGACCTTGTTAGGGAGATCGTGCAGAAGCTTAAAACCCTGGCGAGGAGTAAGGTAATACGCGCGTCTCCCCCCAGGAAGAGGACCCGCCTGTCTCTTGAGCATCAAGATAGAGGAGAATATCTCTAAATCCAAGGGGAAATTCTGCTCGCAAAAAAGGGATATCGTCCCCACCAGGTTCCGAATAGAGTTCGGATGAAGCTGGCCAATGGTGACACCGAAGTGGTTTATGACTTCGACGAGGAGCGGATGGAAAGGAAGTCGCAACCCTGCGGCGAGCTGCTCTCGAAAAATCACGATCTCGTCGGGACCGTGTTCCCAAGGAAAGCTACCCGAAGGAATGAAATATGTGTACCCCCCAGGAAGATTGTAGGACAGAAGTATGGATTGAAGCCCCTCAGGCGTCATGGTCGAAGGACCAAACCTGTCTAGCATCCGACCTCGGCGGGAGGTAGACGCTAAACTGCCCGAAGCAACTCGGCCCACTAGTTCATAGTCTTCAAGCTCCACCTCGGGGTCACTGAGGCAGTCTGGGGACACGGCTCGGTTGGTGGAACCTACGTCGGCCCTACTCGAAGAATCGTCTGAGCTATCAAAGCAAGACATTGGGGAAAAGATAGGTTCAAGAAAGTACTCATCGGAAAGTTTGAAGAACAAGCTAAAGAACCGTGAAGACTGTATAACCAGCCTTGACGCGAGCTGGAAGAGAGACGCGATTGGCGCACGTCTTTCCGAAAAAAGTGAAACGTCAGCACGTCTTTTTGAAACCGACGTCGCTTCGACACGCGTCTCTTCGAATCTTACGCGTCGCACGTCTCCCTGACAGTCGACGGCGTACGTACAGCAATGGCGTGCCTTTTTGAAATGACCCACTGTCACGTCCCAGCGGCGCGAGTTGGTTTGAAATTTAAAACGCACGGTCACAACCACCAACGTTTTTTCAGCCTTCTCGAAAACCGAAAAAACCCTAGCAAAAGCGTCTCGTACAGTGAAGGTTTGAAGGACGGGACAAATCTACAACCACCTCGTGAAAACTCCCCGCACCATGGCAAGGCCCTTGGTGCAAGGAGTGGGGGGCAATTGATGAAGGGAAATTTGGCCCGACCTCTTTATTATGAGACACGTGGCAGAAACGACAGCTCGACAAAAGGGGTCAAGCCTAGGCGGCAACAAGGGCACACTCCGCCGAACTAACCCACCTTGTAACAGCTCGGGGTAGACTTCGCCCAACTGCGCCTTGTAACAGCTCGGGATAGACTTCGCCGAACTACCATCTTGTAATTCATACATTTATTTGAAATAATTAATTATATTATTATTATCATTAATTATAATTAATACTTATATTACTTAATATAATATTATACTTATATTATTATTATCAATAATTATAATTAATTTTTCTAATAATAATGATTCCTGATAAAATTTAGTTACTGATTATAATTAATTCCTTAATTATAACAATGATAATTATTACTTTGGAATGTTAATTAATTAATGATAATTAATAAGCATTTTAATAAAATTAATTATTAATTGGGATAAAATCATTTTATATTTATATTAATTCCTATTAATTATTTTATAAATATATAATTAGTGCTACTTATTTACATTATTGTTATTATAAGTAATTATAATTAATACTATTATTATTCTCCAATAAATATTTCATTTGGTTAAAGTTAAATTATTAACTTACAATTATCCATTATTGTTAAACTAAAAGAAATATAAAAGCAATTATTATTTCAGGAGTTAACTAAAAATCATGATTATAACAAGTTAATTATTTCATAATAATAATAATTTAATATTAATGATTTCAAAATCAATACACACATAGTAAGAATATATTATTAGTAAATAATAGTAATAATAATATACTTATTATTACTATTATTGATTTCATAATTACTAATCTATATTAACTCAATAAAGACATGGAATAAAGAAAAAATATTCAAATTGCTACTAAATGAATGAACTAAAAATCTATGAGTATTCTAATTGACTTGAATTTGACACATCAACATACCCAAAATTATAATTTCAACCTACATTTCCTATTTCTATCTCTCAAATCCCATGATTCAAACATACCATCATGTTATGTACATGTTTCCATACATTTTTCCTAAAGATAAATTCTAGCCAATCTATGTGCATTGTGGGGAGCTTGGAGGTGACTTCCATACTTAGGATGGTTCCATTATTCTACTTTCTTTCATGTTTCCTCTATTGGATGGGCTTTGGAATCCTGATTAAATTATCAGTTGATTGTAGACATACATGATGATTTGATTGTAGTCATATATTTTTCATCTTTTACTTCAGATGATGGATGCATCTGCAAATGTTGTTTGGCATGGATTGTTTTTCTTAGTAGCTCTTTGAATGGTTTTCTTCATTCGTTGCCTCTTTGAATGGATATCATTTAAATGCTTTTTATCCATTCATATGTCCCTAAATATTAAGCAGTATTGGTGATATTGTTGTAAACATCCATCTAATTTTATTATTTTATAAATAGATTAATGATTTTCAAGTTATTGATACTTTTTTGGGGTGGGTATCTCAACAGGATATTGATTTTTTTTATTATTAAATAGTAAATTTCAAATTAAATGATACTGTAGTTGCCCCTTACTTAGTATGGGGTCATTGTCTAGATAAAACATGGTAAGTCTCTTAAATCAAATAAATAGACTACCTTAAATGTCTATTATAAATAATTCAAATTAAATCAAATAATTACTTGCTGAAAATTATTGAATTAAGTAAATAATAATAACAATCAATTATTTATAGAAATAATTAATAATAATAATTATAATCATCAAGTACTTAAAAAAGTAAATAATAAAAAACGAAATAACAATCATCAATTATCATTAATGTTTATTCAAAGCATGCCCCATAATAATTACCGAATACAATAATTAAACCTTAAATAAGAATCAATATTTATTAACAGTCATTAAAATTGTTAAGCCAAAACATTATTGTTTATTCTTAAATGCAAAATATGAATTAACAAATCTATTATATAATAATTATAGTCGATTGGAAAAATATTTAAATAATTACAAATTTAGTTAATATTATTATTATATAACAAAAAATTTAAATTAAATACTAAAATAAATTAATAATAATAATGGTTAAATTAAAGTAATAAACGGTTCAAGTTGAAATCAATGACCCATATAATTTTACGGATTTGACATGTAAGGGTCACTTTATGTGGAGCCGTAGACTGTATGAATGTCTTAAAAAATGGCAATTTATAAATAGTAATAAAAATAATTAATGTTTGTTCATATATAATTAACTTCTCCGTACTTAGTATGGGGTCATTCACTAATTTTAGGTAGATATGGATGGATAGCATATAAGATTGAAAAAAACAACTCAAATAAACCACAGATTTTATATCAATAGCACTAACATAAGTTTTATATTTTTATAAATAAACATATACACATAAGGAATGCATACTTTGACAATTTTATGTCAAGCATAAACCATTGGGACATGCTGAGATGCTTGGTAAACATTGAAAAAATACATTTATATGAATACTGGTAAATGTGGACATGCTGAGATGATCAGAATAGTAATAACATGTGTCAAAATGTTCTTAAAAAAATTCTATATTCTTTTATGACGTTAAGGATTGAAACATTTGACCCAACCTAGTATGAATAAAATCCAATAAAACGTCACTCCAGTTTAAATTTATTGGCATTTAGATGAGGTTTTACATTAATCATCAATGTAATGCCACATCAATAAGCACACTTTTCTATTCTCAACGGTTCACATTCTAAAATGGTTTGGTGTTTCCACACACAGCCTTAAGCATATTATTGCCACTAAATGCTGAAATATCATACAGTAGCATGAATCCATTCATATTGATATTCATATATTCAAAATATACAATTAATCCAAAACAAACCATAAAGATCTATATGGGTCATGGGTCAATTCCTTTTAATCGCATGAAGCGTAAGCATTGGATCCAAGTCATGGGTCAATACATCTGATACAAGTATATTATATCTTTATCCAAATGGATCAATACGACATAATGGTGGACTGGTTCAATATTGTATCATTACTCCTCTATCAATCGGTTGGAATTGACTGAGGTCCATATCAAATTATCAATTGATATGAGCTAACTTTTTTTTTTTTTTGTGCAATTCAGATTTAAAATGCTCATTAGTTACACCATTAATTATGCCACTAATTGTGGTCTTTTTATTTCAAATTTCAACTTAAGCCCATCAATTACTATCATTAATACCATTAATTATAACTTTTCAAATAATTAATTAAAATAAAATATACTTTATCTAACTTTGTGGCTATATCTAATCCAAATAAATAATGTTATGTATGAATGTTCAACTAAAAAATAAAAAGATTGATCATTAAAATCAGTATTTTATAAATGGGTTGGACTATGAAGTTGGAAGGACATAATACTCGAAACACTTCCAATCAATCAATTGGCATCACAAAAGTAGGAACCAATCCCGTGGGTTTTCATCAAAATTCACGGGGAGTTGTGGGTATTATGTCTTTCCAGGATCATAGATCCTTTTGTAAATATAATTATACAAATGAAATGAAAATGATTTATCAAAATTTTAAAAAGGAATAATTATTTTAGTAATTAAAATTTATGAATTTTCATGTGATATGTATCAATTGAAATTCTAGTGGATATATAAATTATTAATTAATATTTTAATTTGCAATAAATAACAACATATTTATTTATAGAAAAAAATATTATTTAGAAAATATTTAACAATCTAAGATTAAGTTAACACATTTTTTGTTAATATGCAAAAGTAAAAATAATGAAATCAGGGGCGGACACAGGAATTTTTTATAAGGGGGGTCAAAACTTATGGATGGGTCATGGAGTGGGGAGGAACCATTAGGTGGAAATTGGGGGGAGGGAAGAAAATTTTCATCCCCGGGGATGGCAATTTTCCCCATTTCCCCCACGGGGACGGGGATGGGGAAATTTTCATCCCCGTTAGCGGGGACGAGCCGCGGGACCCTGATCCCCGCCTCGTGGGATCCCCACTAATATATATGTATGTATATATATATATATATATATATATATATATATATATATATATATATATATATATATATATATATATATATATATATATAACACACATACATCTATATATTAATATTTTTTAAAATATGGTTGAATTGTAAATTTTAATTATTTGATTTTTATATTTTTAAATAAAATAAAAAATAAAAACAAAATGATTAATATTATAAAAAATCACGGGGATGGGAATCCCCGTGGGGACGATGATGGAGATAACCTTGTCCCCGTTAGCGGGGATGAGGATGGGGATTTTCGCAGAGATGGGGACTGGGAGCCTCTCCCTGTCCCCACCCCGCCCCATTGCCATTCCTAACCATAGGGGGGGCCATCGCTCCTCTAGGTCCCCCCTTGACTTCGCCCCTAAATAAAATGGAAAATAATCGATTTAGTAATCAAGATATAATAGTTGCATACGATTTATGTCTTGGATATTCTACATTCTCCTGAATCTAATATATTTTTTAGATTAACTATATATTTATGTAATTATTAATTAATAATTTAACTTAAATAAATATTAGCATATTAATGGTCATGCACTAATTCAAAAAACTCAAAAGCATGTGTATTGGGCTATTGATTACTGCATTCATTAACAATAAAGTTGTGTAGTGTATTGATATTAATTTATTTCTTGATATAAACTATTAAAGTACGCATTTATTATATATTTATACGGTATTTTATAGTTATTTGGAACTGCTATTAATATATCGATGTATGTCCATTAATATGATTATATATCCAAACTTACTGCTATAGGCTACCCATATTTTGTACCTTGGGCTTAGTTTGAAAAGAGTATAAATACAAATATATACAGTATAAATACATACAAAATACAACGTTTTACACTATATATTTGCATTTGTACTCCTTTCAAACTAGGTTTGAATTGCAAATTTGCACCTGAATTGGCAAGGGTGATGTTTAAATATTATGAGATTCAAAGTCTGAATTTGTTACACTTATCCTGTACGTCCGTCTAAAGAAATAATATTATTTTTTCACAAATAGACACAGTGCATTCTAATCCACTTAATCAGATGAGATTGAAATTCAATTCAGGCAAGAGGAGTCAGATGACGGACATTGCCTTAGGGGTGTCACTGTGTCAGTGCAACGGTTGGCCAGAACGGTTCCGATTGCAGGTTGGTTTTTAAAACCTTTGGTCCAAAGTATTTATTGGATTGGATTTGACTTGGTCCATCCATAATGGATTTATGTTGAATTGGGTTGGATTGAACCAATATCCTATCTTTGCTCAAAGATAAGAATATTGGTGTCAATCGACCAGGTTTTGGATTAGAACCAATTTAAATTAGGGTAAATTTCTTAAACTACCTTTATGGTGTAGTTAATTGACTAACTAGATGTGCAAACCAGGCCTGGTCACCTGTGGCCCGGCACGAAAATAGATTGACCCATCACAGCACGACACGTCACCCCATGGGCCATGCCAAGCCCGGCACGATGGTCTATGTCGTTTTGGGTCAGGGGTTCATAGTCCACGGGCCGGCATGGCACGACACGACTGTTTGTGTCATGTTGCTTACAACCCAGCCCGCGGCACAGCCCGTAGCGGGCCACGCTCAGCCCGTCCAAAAACTAGTCGTTGCCCCTTTCCCCAACGACTAGTTTCAGCTTTTGGGGGGGGGGGAGGTTTCACATAAATACCCCCCCCCCTAACAGCTATATAGCTGGTATTTATGTATTTTGCTTATAAAGTATAGAGAAAATGACATAAATGCTTCCCCAACAACTATATAACAACTAGTTTAATGAGGCTTTTTGAGTAAACTTATAAATAACTTTACAATAACCAAAAAACCCTTCATAACAACTAAAAAATAGCTAATTTTTAAGGTATTTTGGGCAATTGAATTATGTTCAATTCCTATAAAAAGCCCTATCCCCTACCAATCTCATCACACTAATTCAACAATTGTCTTAATCTCTTCTCTCTCTCATATACTCATACATTCTCAATTCTCTACAATCTGAGTAATTCTGATTGATTGATTGTCGAATTCTCTAATTCTCAATTCTCAATTTTATTGAAGTTTCAACAAAAATAAGGCTTGCTCAACTAGCTCAAGTATCTCAATTTGGGAGGCTTGGATGTTAAAAAGCTTTAACCGTTGAAATCAATTTGGGATTCTAAACCAACAATTCGAGTAAGTCCAGTTAAATTAATTTTTATCTTTGTAGAACTAAAAAAAATGGACAGCTCTTCCCAAAACGGATTCCCCAGCATGTTCATTGTTGACGATATTCAATCGCATCATTATAATGTTAGCATTAATGCTATTGATATTGATGGAAGTGCAATTTTCACCCCTGGTACAGATACTAAGGAAAAGAAAAAGAGGGCCTCTAAGTTGAGTAGCCTAGTTTGAAAAATTTTTAAAGTAGAAGATATTGAGGGAAGGGAAAAAGAGTAGTTTGCCAAAAATGTAGAAAAGACTTTAAATATTGTAGCAAGGGTGGTACGGGTCATTTGAGCAGACATTTGCTCACACATGAGAAGAAAGAAGAAGATGAGGGATAAGGGAGAGAAACAAAACAAACACAAATTGGGAGAGGGAATTTTGGTACATTTAAATATTCACAAGAAAAAATGAGACAAGAATTAGCAAAGTATATTGTACATGCAGAATAACCATTTATATTAGCTGAAGATACTATGTTTGAAAAAGGATTACGTAGTTCTATAAATCCACAATATAAAAAAGCTTTTAGGAATACTATTAGATTGGATGCTTTAAATTTTTTTTATTAATATAAACAAAATTTAATTTATTTGTTATCAATTATTAATTCTAAAGTTGCAATTATTTCTGATGTTTGGACATCTAAGTTTAACATAAGTTATATTTGTGTTGCCAACCATTTTATTTATGAAAATTGGCTTTTAAATAAAAGAATTTTAAGTTTTACTAGACTTGAATGACCACATATTGGCCCAACTATTGCTGCAAGCATTTTAAATACTTTACATGCTTATGGAGTTTTGATAATGTCAACAATAATGATTCTATAATAAATATTTTAAAATCTCAATTAAAATCATGTTTAAATGGTAATTATTTCATATCAGATGTGCATGTCACATCTTAAATTTATGTATTCAAGATGCCTTGAATACTATTTCTACTCATATTTCTAAAATTAGAAATTGTATTATATATATTAAAAGTTTAGGGGCAAGAAAAAATAATTTAAATATTTATGTCAAAATAATGGTTTAAAATATAAACATTTTATGTTAGATGTAAAACATAGGTGAAATTCTACCTATGCTATGCTAGAAAGTTGTATTTCTCATAAACAAATTCTTACTGGTTTTTATAATGCAAAAATGTCTAATGATATTATATTTGAGGAAGACTGGGAAATGGTAGTTTGTATATGAGATTTTTTAAAATATTTTTTATGATGCAACTAATGAATTATCAGGTATTTATTATCCAACTAGTTGTAATTTACCTTATCAATTAATGGTAATTAGTGATTGTTTTGCAAAATATAGAAATAATCCTCAATTTAAATGTATTGTTGAAATAATGGAAAATAAATTTAAAAATATTGGGAAAGATGGTTTAGATATTTTACTTGAAACATATTGTGAAAATATGAATATTGAAATTGGAAATAAAAAAGAAGAAATTAATAATTTGTTATTTGAAATGTACAGTTTATATGAACCTGAAACAGTAGGAAATATTCCTACAACTTGTACACCATCTTCTATTTTTGACCTTGAGCCCAATAGTAGAAGAGAAAAACTTTTTTATTTAATAAGTAGAAGGTAGAAATATGCTACTTCTAAAACAAGTTCATTTAATGAAAATAATTTTTATTTACAAGCAAGTTTTTCTAATTTAAGTGAGGGAACAAATAATTTTGATATTTTAGCCTGGTGGAGTGAATATTCAAAAAATTATCCAGTTTTCGCCACCATGGCACATGATCTACTAACCCCTCCGGTGTCTATAATTTCATCAAAGTCTTGTTTTAGTGCAAAGACTAAGATATTGGACGACATGAGAAACTGCATGAACGATGAAGTATAGAGATGTGCATCTACTTTAAGGATTGGCTAGATGTAGAAGATACATTACAAGACAAAGAAGTGCATGATACTACTGGATATTTTACCTGAAGTAGATGATGAAAGTCATGATTCATGAAGTTGACTATTGGTATAGAATTTTTTTTTTCAAAGTATTGTAAAATTTTTTAAGTTTATTTAATTTATTTGCTACTTTTTATTTTTTTTAACAATGTAATTTTGTATTTTCAATTTATAACTATATTGTATTTTTTATATTTTATTAATTTATTCCTTTTTCATATTTCATTCATCCAAGTATCCAATGATCCAATCATTGTATTTGTAATTTGTATCATTCAAATTTAAATGAAATAAAAATCATATTTTTCTTCCAATTTGTTATTCCATCATTCTTATTTGGTTAAGTTTTTTTTTTATTTATGTGTTAGATAACTTAGATTTCACATTTCTCATTTCTTAATTTTTCAAATAGTTCCCAAAGTTCAAAGGAAAGTTGGATATTTTAGTTTTACATGTTTACTTAGAAAAGAAATCAAAGTTTCCAAAAAAAAAATTAAAAAAATTCAAAAAAATCAATCTAGCCCAGTTCGGCCCAGGCTCAAGGCTCGCCCTGTGGCCCAACCCGGCATGGCCTGCAATCCAACCCAACCCAAGCCCGCGGCATAGCACGGGCCTAGGCCGTGGGCCGTGCCAAGCCATCCCCCAAAATTTTCACTGGGGAGGGAGACATGGCCCATGACGGCTCACGGCCCGCACTTTGTGCGGACCCGCACAACACGATGCGCTTTACACCTCTATGACTAACTCTACCCTTATGTTTACATATTGTCTTAAGATACCCCTAAATTTTCTAACAAAGAAATCCATCACTGTTGGGGAGCTTATGAGGGGTCCAAATGAGGGTTTCGGAGCAGATGGACGCCAAAATTAGGAAGGCTTTGTTGAGAACTGTTGTTGGGCAAGGAAGCTCTAGTTTCCTATTTTTGGGTTTTATCTTTTTACTTTTGTAGATATGAGATTTGCCATAGAAAGGATTTCCTTAAATTCCTATACGCAGAATGGAACGATGCTAGGTTGATTTAATCTTCTTTATGCAGCAGCTTCATTTAAAAACCACCATGCTTTACAAATTGTAGAGCGTAAGGTAGGTCTTGGGAGCAGTTGGGTGTTTGAAGCGGAACGGGATCTGCTCCTCACACTTGGGCGCCTCACATGCACATCCACCGTACATTGGGAACATTTCCTATACAAATTGTAGAGCGTAAGGTAGGTCTTGGGAGCAGTTGGGTGTTTGAAGCGGAACGGGATCTGCTCCTCACACTTGGGCGCCTCACATGCACATCCACCGTACATTGGGAACATTTCCTATCAGAATATTCTATTGTTAAAATCGATGGAATAAATTAACAAAAGCACCCTTCAAACTGATCCGGCAGACCTTTGTAAAGAATGTGATGGAGGGTGAATTGACCCGACCTCCTAAGCAAGCGACACGTGGACATGACTCAGCATAAGCAACAGCTCAGCATGACAGCCTGGTTACAACCTGGTGTAACGACCTCGCTGAAACCCTTGCAGGTCAGCTCGCTACATAAACACCTCGCTACAAAACGAGCTCGAGCTCACTAGTGTGCTAGATGAGGAACACTCCAAGCTATTTCAGCTCGCGAGCTTGGACAATTAGCTCGCTCCAGCCCTTTAGTAAGGCCGCCTCGAAGGCCTCGGGCGAAATCACCTCGGGACGCCCCAGCAGCTCGCTATTAAGCGATGCGGCGTCCTCAGGAAGCTTCTTATCTGACAAGACCGTACCCGTCAAACTGCACCCACGTCTCCTGACTGACGGTGCAGTACCTGTCAGCCCAGCGGGCTGCGCCCACGTCTCTCGACAGGTAGCAACATGTCTGTTCTTCCTGGGTCACATCTCTCATCCGATTAGGCCAGTACCTTGCAACGGTTACCTGCACAGCCCTGGCGAATAACGGCTACGATAAAGGGCCAGTGGCGGTTACGCCCGATTTGACAAAACAACCAGTATTTAAGGACCCTGATTTCCAAGGGGCAAAGGTAATTGAACTGATCTAGCGTTATCTGCACTCTCAGCTCTCTTTGCATTTCCTACAGCTCTTAGAGTTCTAACTTAAGCATCGGAGTATTCCCACCGGGTGAGCTCCCCGGGAATCCTTCACCTTCCTCTTCTCATGTACCATCCGTCGCTACCTAGGAGCCAGGCGTCCGCCAGCTAGGAGTGCCCGGATCGCACTGCATCAGAATGCATTGCTGTAATGCCGGTAATGGCATCTAGTGAATAAGAAACAGGGCATTGGCTGGAGAGTGGGTTTACTCGGAACTGATCAATCAGTTTCTCCAAAGAGCAAGTAGCCATCGAATGACGAGGAAACCATCCATGTTGGTCCAAGAGACAGTGACAGAACAGTTGATTGCAACAGTGGTGGTGCTCAATAATGGAGACTAGGTTTTGGGAGCAACTAGGCGTTTGAAGGACTTGGGCAAAGATCCCTCACCGGTGAGGGAGATGGAGATGTAGATGGAGTGGACTTAGACGAAAGGGTATTTGAAGACTTTTTGGAAAATATATCAATTACGTGATGTCACATGTGATGGAACATGACAAAAAGTTAATGGTAAGGGAGAGTGTCAATTAACTAAACCATAAGGATAGTTTAAGAAATTTACTCTTTAAGTTAAAACCAATTTGAATAGATTGGACAGTCCAGACCATGGTTTTTTAACCGCTGTTGACTCGGACGGTCGGACCGTTTGGCCCGAAAACCATTCAGGCAATCGGTTTTGTTTTACCCCAAACCCAATCCTTAGCCAAAAACTATTGAATCGGTCAACAACTTATTGACCCAAACGATCGAACCGCTGACCTATTCAACGGTTTTGGATGTTTTTATTTTTAATTTTTTTGTCAGAACGAGCCATCCATCAGACGGTCAAATCGCCGACCCAAAAATCAGTGGCCAAAATGGTTCCATTTCCAAGTCGTTCTTTTCATCGGATTAGATTGAATCTCGCCAATTTGTAATGGACTCATATTGGACCAAATCCGAATGTCATGGCCTCATGGGCTCATGGATCAATATTTTCAGGGCCTCAACAACACTAGCGTCCAAAGAAGAAAACCCACAATCTAGACGAGACATGAAAATGATTCTTGGATCCAGATGATAATCAAGATGGGACCCATGGAATCGTGGGTGATCCAAATACGGGACAGATTGACAACTTATCGGGGCCAAGACCCAACCCACTGCCGTTTCCTTCGTTTGGTCTATTCCGTGAAATAGTCTTTACAGAGAGGTCTGTGACCCGCAAAAGGACATTCCTGAGCCGTCCTTTTTCTCTCCCCGCCCTTATTTTAACAGAGAAAAACAAAGAGGGACACCTCATCCATGGCTGTCCAATGTCCAGTGTCGAGGCCCATCCATGCTTGCCACGAAGCTCCAATCAATATTCATGGCAAAGTAGTCTTCCTGTACTTTCCACCCTTTTCAACAAACTTTGGCAGACATCAAGCAGTGTGCTTTGTTTAAATTTTTTCAAATCGTCATAGACAAACCCATGAAACCGTGCGGTAGTGGCAATGGCTAGAGAGAGAGAGAGAGAGATCAAACCAGTAATTAAGAGTTACTTCACAATATGCAACAGCAAAATTTTCTAGCAAAAAGCTCAACCAGCCCAACCCAGTTTTCTGAGAAGAGGACGGGATGGATGCTAGTACAAAAGATGGAGTATTCCTTTTTGTACAGATGAATACAAGCACTCTCAACAGCTATGAACACCAATCATATATTTGCATTTGAATAACTCTTCAATTTGTGATACACAACGGATGCGTTCATAACAAATTGACACGTGTCACCTCGGACCAGAGAGCTCCATTGCTTCTACAACAAGTGAGGATTCCTCTATGAAGTCTGAGTATCTCTGAGGCATGGTTTCAGACGACCGGAATCTCGGTGTCTCAACCTTCTGCGAGGCTTCCCACTTCTCTGCTAGGCCATCGCCTTCCAACATCCTTAACACTTCACACATTTTTGGACGCTGCGAAGGATGGAACTGCGTACACAAAAGAGCCACCTGAACCATCTCCTCTAACTCAACTCTATCAAATTTGTTATTCAGACACTTATCTACCATTTGATTGAGCTTTCCCTCTTGATGAAGCTTCTTCACCTGTGGAACATATAGACAACACTGTTTGAGAGGGCATTAATGAAGACAAAGCAATAGCCTATATGCTCAGGTCTTTTGATGCGTTTGGAAAGTTTTGAAAAATCCTCAAATTCACACATCTTCAAAGTCCAAGTCTCCAACATTAAGGAACTCTAATTAGTCCACTTGGGGCTGCTCTGCAGCATCTAAATTTACTCAGATTGTTCAACCTGAGGCACATTTTTTGAAAAGTTTAGATGCTAGGACCATAATCCTCAGAATCCCTGAGTCACTAATGAAAGGTTGCACATTCTAGGGACGTGAGATCAGCCATTCATTAGAATCCAGCTTTAAGACCCCAAAAATATTTTGGCTCAAAAAAATGCAGTACAATAATGTATAGGATAATTTTCCATGGCGATGAGGCAGCCAACAAGATAGGATTCATATATATATATATATATATATATATATAGAGAGAGAGAGAGAGAGAGAGAGAGAGAGAGAGAGAGTACCCAATCAAGCATTACTCCTTTCTGGTTTGCCACCCGTCCAAAATCCAAAGCCTTCTGACCTGTAATAAGCTCAAGGAGCAAGATGCCAAAACCAAATACATCTGTTTTTTCCGATGACTGGCCTGTTGACAAGTACTCAGGAGCTATGTGACCAACAGTGCCACGGACAGCTGTGGTAACATGAGAATCCCGGTGATCCAAGAGCTTTGCCAACCCAAAATCTCCAACAACGGCTTCAAAGTCTTCATCAAGCAGAATGTTAGCTGCCTTCACATCACGGTGAATAATTTTTGGGTCACACTGTTCATGCAAATACAGTAGCCCCCTTGCAGTCCCTAGTGCTATTCTCTTTCGTCTTGACCAGTCCAAAGCTGGCTTTCCATGGATGTGATCTGGGATGGAAAAAGAACATACATTACATACAATCAAAGAGTATTTAAATAATTTGTTAAAAGTACAGAAAAGGCTCGTTAGTAAGGATTACTGAAAATAGAAGGTTGAGAAACTGAATATTCACTCTGGCAATAAAGATATTGAAATGATGCAATCAGAAATCAGCCACTGTTTAGCTACCAAAATTTTGCATTGCTACTTAGTTACCATGGTAAATCACAAGTTTAGTAAACAATAAAATAATTACATGTATTTATAGAAAATAAGGAAATTGTCAGAAAGACGTATGAAGTATATACTTCTTTTAAGAATGCAGTTGAGTTTGGACCTTTCCTTTCCTTTTTTTTTGGGTTAATGAGTTGGGACCTTTTCTTAAATGCAGAGACTGTTTTTTTATCCAAGGAGGTGTGTATAACACACTCAAACCAAAAGTTGTCAAAAAGCCAAATTTTACCACCATAAAAAACACAAAAACAGTTGGTCCCATCTGAGTAGGAGGACAAACTTGATAAATAGCAAATAACCAATGTCATTTGATGTTGCAGATCTTGTAGCCATTTGAAGGTTCAAGCATAAGACTGAGGAAGACACTAAGTAATGCAAACTCCAAGATGCCAAATTTGCTCACCTCTTAATCGAGAAGCAACACTTCCATTTGGCATATAAGGATAGACGAGAAGCCTTTCATTCTGTGTCATACAGAACCCACAAAGTCGAAGGAGATTCCGATGGACAGCCAGGCTTATCATCTCAACTTCTGTCTGGAATTGGACTTCACCACCAGCTGTATTGTAGTCTTTCAATCTTTTGACAGCCACAAGAGTCCCATCTTGCAAGCAACCCTTGTAAACAATTCCAGAGCCACCCCTTCCTAGAATGTTCTTTGAGTTAAAATGGTCAGTTGCTGATCGGAGTTCCTTAAACGAGTACCTCTTCAAGTGGCCCAAACAAACCTCTGGATCATATTGATCTGCCATGAAACATTTTATCTGAGAAATGCAGGCACAATGTGCACAGATATACACAGAGAAAAGTAAGTTCTTATGATAAATAAAGTGTTATCAGCATGGTTGAAGAGTTGGCCATTGAATAAATAAATAAATAAAATCTTATATGAGAAGACATCAAATACTAAGCCATGCACACTTTATGTATCAAGTAGCCATCAAATAGGTACAGGACAAGATCCCCTGGATCAAAATCAGCATCCTATCCACCACTCATTTAAAAGACCTAAAAAACCACAACAAAGGTTTTGAAATTGCCCCATGATATGTTGCTTCATTCTTGATCACTATATATTTCTGGCCTACAAGATGTTTATGTGAAATCTACAATTTTATATATCTATCAAAAAAAATCTAAAATTTTATATCCCTGTGTTGGTACTTCCATGCACAACTCCTGTATTGTCATGTGGCACATCAAGGATCAGCTTCCTTAATGGACTCCACACCACTTTCTTAATGACTTTATCTTTTAATTGGTCAACCACCCAATGGTGCAAATATAGCTAAAATGCAAACCAATCAGAAGAACCCCAATTTCCAAATTTATGGTCCAAACTATAGTTTAAAAAACTCAGCCAATGATTAAAACAAGGGTTCATGGATCAGTCAGAGCATGTCTAGGGATATGACCCTATCAGCAATGTAACTCACCAACTGAAATACTAGAATCCACTAAGAAAGATTAACTAGCTTCAATACCTTCTATTTATCGTATCTACATGCACTGATACAAGAAATCATCCTGGAAATAGTATCCTGAATAGGAAGAGGTACTAACCATTAACATCAAAGAAAATCTGCTGGTTGTGTCTGTGCCGCCACCAGAGAAGCAACCCAACAGCAATGATGATAAGAGAAACTGACCCAGTGCTTGCCCCAAATGCAATAGCCACATGGTGGCTTTTTGCTCCTCCAGGTTCTGATTGAGCTGGGAAACCCAACATGCCTATAGCTTAGATACTCATCCTATTCAAGTGATCAAAGTAATCTTAACTAGTTGATTAGGTACATATATACCTCTTAGAGCATCTGGTGGAAATGAAAGTGGCTCTGGTGACACAGCAGAACAGTTGTTTTCAGCGTTTGGTCCACAAATTAAAGGGTTCCCAATAATTCTAAAGAAGGATATAAATTGATAACGTTAAAAATCAAACATAACTCCAAAAGTGGAAAAATCAAAAGAATGAGAAAAAGAAAATCATACTTGAAAGTTCTGGCGGATATTTTTGGCAAGGAACCACTTAGATTGTTATAGGAAAGGTCCCTACAGTCAGAGTTCACTTAAACCAGTAAATTTACAGGTTTATGAATAAATATAAAAACAATTAATTGTCAACTTAGAGAAAACACAAGTGAGAGGATATAGACATACACGAGGGTGAGACCTTCCACATTGGACAGAGACTCAGGGCAGGATCCAGAAAGACTGTTATTATTTAACCGCCTGACTTGTTTAAAAGACCAGAAAACACAAGTGATCATTAGCTTGTCTCTAAGAAAAATAATTAGCAAGAAGGAAAAAAAAGATAGCTTTAATCTAAAGAGTTAAGAAAATAAGTCAAACATAAAACAGTTTCACTGATTAGAATTCAGAAAATGGAAATAAGATTAAAGACGGACTGTCCTCCAAACTTACAGATAATTAAGGTTCTTAAGGTTCCCCAAAGAACTTGGTATTACACCACTGAACTTATTGTTTGAGAGATCAAGTGTTTGTAGCTTCTCCAGCTTTCCTATATCAGCAGGAATGGGGCCAGATATGGCATTGTTCTGCAGCAACCTGCATAAAATGTTCAAAATTCTTTCATAGAATAAGTGTGAGGCTCGGTAAAGATGTTCTCCTAAATATGTGGAATATACCAAATGCCACCACCCCACCATCATCTTTACCAACCAATAACCAATAAACCACCCAACTATCCTATCATATATATATATATATATATATATATATATATAGAAGAAGGCAGCTTCAACTTACACAGTTTGCAGGTTACTAAGATTTCCAATTCCTGGAGATAAGGTCCCGGACAAGCTTTGACTAGGTAGTCCTCTGATTGAAAAATTAAAAGACGTTGAAACGAATGAGTTACGAACCAAAAAAGGGGTTAATGTCAATGGTTATCATTTCTAGTTAATACTCAGAGGTTACATATTTAAACCATGTAAGAAATAAAAGGGCTAAAAGAATCTTACAGAGCGGACACATAGCCATCAGCAGAGCAGGTAACCATCCTCCAACTACAAGGATCTACCGAGTTAATATCCCAGTTCTCCAATACGTTGTATGGGTCATTTAGATCATTTTTAATGGCCATCAAGGCTACAACTGCATTTGGATCAAAAGAAGAAAAAGGTAAGAGCAGATTAGGATGATTCATTGTTCCTTCAATTTTCTTTTACTATATCTATTTTTATACCCCCTGATCAAAGGACGAGTAATAGAAAGCTTCACCGGTATTAAAGCAGGTAATAAAGTATGGTGGATGTTTCTGGGTAAAACATTCACAAGACTCTAAAACTGCTAAAATGTAGTCATTTCCAGAATCCGGATAGGTTTGCTTGTCAATGGGCTACCAGAAAGAATGGTAAATCAGAGATATTTACAAGAAGGCAAATAATATTAAGAAATGAAACGCAAAGAAGTCTTTTTAGTTTTCACCGAATAAATCCGGTTGGCTCCTGTTACTCCATTTCTTTAATCGATTATTATTTTTAGTAGCTATTTTCTTCACTAGCAGAGAAGAACAATTTACTAGAGGGATTAAAAAATAAAAAACAAAAAACAAAAGAAGGCCAAGATCTACAGACCTTCATAGTTTACACCAGACGGAGAAAGAGTAGCAGCGGACCCCTCCATCCATGCCAGGACTAGGAGTACTAAACCAACTCCCCAGAAAACTAAATTCCTTTCCATGCTCTGTTTTCAGCGCTGAGATACACTTACACTCTTCTCACAACCAGAACTGACATGGAAAAACCACCAAAACCAAGTAAAGAAGCCAAGTCACCTGAAATTAGATCCATAGAACAACCATAACATCAGCACAAAGCGAACAAGCACCATGAAAGAGATCTCAATCCGAACGCAGAAGCAAAACCCACATTTCTATAAAAGGAAAATATCCTCTTCGCCTTTTTTTCTTCAAACGTGTTCTGTCACCATCCTATCACGGTCGACAGCCCTGTGCCAGAACCTCCGTTACTCGCATAAGAATTCATAACCGGGACGAAATTCACTCCCAAAACCACCATTTCAGTAGGGAGCAGACGAAAAGAAAATTAACTTTCCCAAAGAAACTCTGCCAGAAACAGCTCCAGATCAGAGTCGAGATGCCAAAAGCACAGTCCCAAGAAATTCCGAGCTCAGATACAAAGAAACGAGTAAGAAACATTGATTGCAATCAAACTCCTCAGTCTCAGCACCATTTCGACAGAAACAAAGGAGAAAAGAAAGAGAATTTTTTAGAGAGAAGGAAGGTAGCAACGAAGCAAGCAAAGCGCCCATCATCTGTGAAATTCTGAAATCCTAGAGATTGGAGAATGCTGGGTGTGATTTCTATCCATTTTAACCGATCCCCACGTATTCCTTGTGAGTATATTGTTGGTTTTAATCCCTGCCCTGTTCATCTTCTGCGATTCTCCCATATCCTCTTCTCTCATCCCATCAGAGAAAAGCGAAAAACGCACACTACCAAACACGGAAAAGCCAATACAAAAGGCCAAAATCGACACAGACACAGATGCGGTACAAGCGAAAAAATTAAAAAGAAAGAGATAAAAATCTCTCAATTTTTAATTTCAAAATTAATAAAAAATAGAATGCGGGATTCCTTATTTCCTTTAAATTTTCTTCCTTTTTAGTTTCTGATTTTCGTTAATCTTTTCTAAAATCTTGCCAGAGAGTGATTGGACTGAAAGACAGAGAGAAAGGAAGTTTGTCCAAAAAACAGAGAGAGAGAGAGAGAAAAGGAGGCAGGTAATTTCTTCGACAGGTCACGTGCTTGGGTTGTCTCAGCTTTTGTTGGCTTTTGGTCCTCGGAAAATTATTATTTAAAAACTCATATCCTCACTTTAACATGCGCCGGATGTTAAAGAGAGAGACCGAGGCTGAGGCCACATACATGGCAGGCACATGCCTCTCCTGCTGTCTGTAATTTCAGTTATAAGATAATAAATATATATATTATATACATCTAAATTCTAAAGTGGTTGATCTGATTCTGATCGATCCCCGGATGCCACTCATTACTCTAATTTGCCTCTGATTTATGATTATTGGATATAATTCTGTCTCTGTTTCAGGCTTACAGCAGCTTTTTTTTTTTTATGGGCTTAGTTCTAAAATGCGCCGATAGCGAGCAATAGTGCAGTATAGCTGATTACGTTTGGATTGCTAACCGTAACCGGCTTCCGCTGGAATAGCCACCCTGGTAAAACATGACCAAAGAATTAGCCACGTGGCATATGGAAATATTTAGCTCAAAGCCTCTTCCCTCCCATTCGACTCCAGATTTTACATGTGACAAACTTCAATAAAAATAATGCCTATATACCACGTGGTCATTTTTTATATGTAAAATATAAAAACCTCCCCTCATGTTCTGACAATTCTAAAAACCTCCACTGAGAATTCATTTCCACAAAAACTTCTTCAATAATAATATTGAAAAAAAATGCAATTACCTTGCTTGTTATTGTCTTTGACCGAAAATGTTGGCCCAGTGCAGTTAGAGTACCGATTATACCCTTATATCTATCACTTCAAATGCAAATTTATTAAAATACTTCAAAATAATATTTCAATTTTAATTAAAAAATTCCATAAGCTAAATTGATAAGAATAAAATAATTTTACTCTATAGAAGTGCTAGGTCTTGTGAAGTTTAAAAGATCAAATTTAACATCTTGAATTATATTGAAAGATTCCAATAATAAGTTATAAGGGTAATTTAGTAATTTTAAAGTCTACACTATTGGGACAAAGATAAAAGATATGTAACTTGCAGGCTTTTGTCAAAAATGAAACTTTTAGAGGAGATATTTTGATTGTCAGAAACTTCAGGTGAGGTTTTTATATTTTACCGTTTTTTTATTCTAACAAGTCACTAGTTTTGCTAGGTAAAGACTACTTCAGCGTCGGGTAGTCGGGTGAGCCAACCATGGCATGTTGTATAAGAATGCTGTCCAACACTTCCCTTTTTCTAGGGTTTGGATCCACTCCCACTACTCTACCAAGGGGTGCAACTTGGGCAATTTTACACTGCCTAGGCTTGGGATGGATTTTAGCCTTTGGGCTGAGCTCAAAAGCTTACGCTTTTCTTTTTTTTTACTGGGTCGACTCTAATTAGGTAGATTGAATCCAACCCGAGGTCAGATTGATTATGTACATACAAATATGTATTTTTATTTTATAAATTATATATATATATATAAATATATATCTATATTAAATTTTAGTTTGAATTTATTGATAAATGTGAATCCAATTCGGAATTAAGACCAACTTAAATGCATCAGATTTTAATTCGGAATGGACCCAAATTAAATAATTTGGGCACGAGTCTCAATTCTTACGGTTGGACTTGGGTTGAACTTAAATTTGATTCAAACCATCAGAATTACACCCCTATCCACTAGTGTCCACATAATCAAACTAAAGGTGAAGGGTGTTTGATTTCGTGATTTTGTGGACCAGTTTCCACATAAATGTAAATGACACATATGCATTTTTTACTTTATCAAACTAAAATTCTATTTTGGTTGTGTGCAATTGTGTCTATTTAAACAATAATAAATAATTATAATATTGGATAAATACCGCCTCATTAATTGACACTTTTACAACACAGTTTTATTGATTACTTTCAAATGCTTAAATCAAGTATAAACACAATTACAAATCAAAACACCGTCTCAGTAATTTATCTGGTTAATTGGAATCAAGACTTGCATCAAACTATGCTGTAACAAGGGTATGGGAGGGGGCGGTTCGATTGATTGGTCAAAGCTCTTCTAAATTATTTTTCATGTCAATCAATCATTCCTTTTAGCAACACTTGGAAGGAGTATAAATACAAATTTGTAGACTATAAACCTTGTATTTTGTATTAAAGGCTCCATTTGGAAAGGATGTTGATGGAGCGTGATCCGGCCGGTCTTAACTGTCTGCGGCCTTGTTTCCGAACGGGGTAGCAGCGAACCTGAAACGGAGGAGATGGGGAAGCTCCGGGGGAAACGCGGTGTAGAGGCTCCGAAGCTCAAGTTAGAATCCTTCAAAAGCAAGGTAATACCAGATAGCGCAAAATTTTTGCATACCTCCGTTGTCGGGGGGCAGGGGCTCTTATAATCACTTCGTGCACTCGTCCCGGGGCCCTTGTCAGGTCAAGTATGATTACCCTTGTGCTTGTCAATTCGGCCGTCGTCCTTTCTGTTGAGACAGAACCGTCACTGCCTAACCGTCATCTAACTGGAGATGGCGATGTCAGTGGCAGTGGCAGGTGGCCGTTTAGGGTGCTGCCGCCAAACGTCAGATCCCAAGTCAGTCAGGCACGGCGCCCTTGGGCACGAACTTCCTTAGTGTCAGGCGTGGTACGACTTGTTTGGTTTTGGTGCCAAGTGAGTGCTGAGCGAGGCAGTCTTGAGCTCGGAGGTATCTATAGGGCAGGTCAGTTCGGCGAAGTGTATCCCGAGCTGTTACAAGGTGGGTCAGTTCGGCGAAGTGTATCCCGAGCCGTTACAAGGTGGGTCAGTTCGGCGAAGTGTATCCCGAGCTGTTACAAGGTGGGTCAGTTCGGCGAAGTGTATCCCGAGATGTTACAAGGGTCAGTTCGGCGAAGTGTATCCCGAGCTGTTACAAGGTGGGTCAGTTCGGCGAAGTGTATCCCGAGTTGTTACAAGGGTCAATTCGGCGAAGTGTATCCCGAGCTGTTACAAGGTGGGTCAGTTCGGGCCCCCGGTAGGGAGCTCAATCCGCTAGTGTCCCCTTGTTCCCGCCTAGGCTTGGCCCTTTTTTCCAAGCTATTGTTTCTGCCACGTGTCACGTAATAGAGAGGTCGGGCCGAATCTTCCTTCATCAATTGCCCCCCACTCCTTGCACCAGAGGTCTTGCCATGGTGCGGGGAGTTTTCGCGAGGTAGCAGGTGGATTTGTCCCGTCCTTCGAACCTTCACTGCACGAGACGCTTTTGCTAGGGTTTTTTCGGTATCCGAGAAGGCTGGAAACGTGCTTACTCAAGAACGTTGGTGGTTGTGACAGCGCGCGTTTTAAATTTCAAACCAATTCGCGCCGCAGGGACGTGACAGCGGGTCATTTCAAAAGCGCGCCACTGCTGTACGTGCGTGGGCGACTGTCAGGGAGACGTGTGGGGCGTCAATTTCGGAAAAAACGTGTGTCGAAGCGACTCGGTTTCAAAAAGACGTGCGCTGACATTTCACTTTTTTTGGAAAGACGTGCGCCAATCACGTCTCGACCTTAAGGGTTGTGCGGTCGGTAAGAACGTGGGCCGTCGGATCATCTTCGGTCTGCACGGTCGATTCTTGGTTACTGTAGCTATAAATAGTGGGGGACCCCGGTTGGTTTGTCACTTCTGCGGTTTGTCTACTGAGTTCGCGTCCAAGTCTTTTCTAGCTCGCGTCAAGGCTGGTTATACAGTCTTCACGGTTCTTTGGCTTGTTCTTCAAACTTTCCGGTGAGTACTTTCTTGAATCTATCTTTTCCCCAATGTCTAGCTTTGATAGCTCAGACGATTCTTCGAGTAGGACCGACGTAGGTTCCACCAACCGAACCGTGTCCCCAGACTGCCTCAGTGATCCTGAGGTGGAGCTTGAGGACTATGAACCAGAGGACCGAGTTGCTTCGGGCAGTTTGGCGTTTACCTCCCGCCGAGGTCGGATGCTAGACAGGTTTGGTCCTTCGACCATGACGCCTGAGGGGCTTCAATCCATACTTCTGTCTTACAATCTTCCTGGGGGGTACACATATTTTATTCCTTCAGGTAGCTTTCCTTGGGAACATGGTCCCGACGAGATCATGATTTTTCGAGAGAAGCTCGCTGCAGGGTTGCGACTTCCTTTCCATCCCCTTCTCGTCGAAGTCATAAACCACTTCGGTGTCACCATTGGCCAGCTTCATCCGAACTCTATTCGGAACCTGGTGGGGATAGTTTCCCTTTTTTGCGAGCAGAACTTCCCCTTGGACTTAGAGATATTCTCCTCTATCTTGATGCTCAAGAGACAGGCGGGTTCTCTTCCTGAGGGGAGACGGGCGTATTACCTTTCTCCTCGCCAAGGTTTTAAGCTTCTGCATGATCTTCCTAATAAGGTCCCGGCTTGGAAGCGGGACTACTTCAGCGTGCGAAGTGCACAAGGATGGCCCTTTCAGACCGGGTGGGGTGAGGCCGCTCCCGATTTAGGCGTAACTCTCGATAAAGAGACGGTGAAGGGCCTCCGGCAATGGGCACGGCAAGGCTTAAAGTGCCACCACTACTTACGGAGGCCAAGCTTACTGCAGTCGGCCTGAGTTCGGGTAGGTTTCTAGCTATGCGGTTCTTGCTTGCTCTGTTCTTTTCATTTTTTTTTTATGTCGAACTCTTTTCTACAGGTGTCATGGACGCAGAGAGAACTCGTGGGGGGCGTTTGTTTCAAGGTATGAAGAGGAGGAAGCGGGTCACCAAGCGAACTCGTACCGAGCTGCCCTTGGATGAGGAGCCCCAAGTTCCAGACCATACGCCGGAGGATCTGCCCAGGGAGCCCGAAGTGACTCCACCGGTGCAAGAAACTGCCGAGGCGCCTTACACTGAGACCACTCATACGGGCGCTCCTGCGTACTCAAGTGCTCCTGCTCACTCCGGGTCTGCTCATACACGGGCTGGGCCCTCAGGCTCGGGAGCTCAAGGGGAGTTTAGGAGCGTGTTGACGCCGAACTACGCTCTTCAGAAGAGTAGGGACGCTACTTTCCCTGAGGAGGTCGCGGCGTGGACCGATTTTCCCTTGAATTAGGTCGCTTGCCGCGCCGTAACACATGCCATGGTGGTAAGTTAGATTCCGTCTTCCTTTTTAATTTTGTTGCTTCTGCTGTCATTTGCTCACTTGTTTCTTTTGTTTGGTGAATTCTTCAATTCATGCCTTGGCGGCCCAAGTGGAGAGGAGCTCGCGACAGGCGCGAGTTGCTGAGGCTGCCGCTCATGCTGCTAAAGAAGCCTTCCGTGCTGCAGAGGAAAATACCTGGGCTGCTGAGGCGGCTGCTTATGCTGCTGAAGAGGCTGCTCGCGTCGCGATGGCCAGGCAGGCGAGGTCTCAGCATGACGCCGAGGCCATGGGGGTAGTTGTCAAGCATATGGCGGACTTGAAGTTGGATTTGCAGCATCAAATCGAATATCTTCAAGAGGACATCAGGGAGAGAACACTGATTTTTTCCCAAGGCATTGAAGATGCCAAGAAGAAGGCAGTTAAAGACTACATTGCCTCTCCGCGTTTTGATTATCTGATGGTGGACTCTTACAGGAGGGGGTTCAAGTTGAGCCGGTGGATGATCCGGAATACGTACCTCGACCTCGATGTAAGTGCCATAACCAGTTCGCGTATAACTTAGGAGATGGCCAATGCTGCCGATAGCGAGCCGGACTCTGAGGGAGAGGCAGGGCCTTCGGGTGTTGTTGAAGTGCCTTCCGATGGCGAAGAAGTGGCTCTGGGCATGTAAATTTTTTTTTCAATGTACTGTTTCTTGCAATGGAATGTCTTTTTCCCCTTGCTCATCTTCCCCGAACTGTTTCTTTGTCTGCCACTGTCCGGGTTATTAAATTTCCGCGGTCTTTTATGCCACGAACTGGTTTTTTGCCGAGCTTATAATATGCTCTTCTTTGTTTGTCTACGCCGAAGTTCCTCTTGGCTTGCCTCGTGGCACCTAGGACCTGATTTCGTCCACTTCGCTTGGTGGTTTATAGGTAGTATCGCCTTAAATTTACAACGTTCCACGCTCGAGATACTCGTTTGCCTTCCAAGGTTTCGAGTTCGTATGCGCCCCTGAGTGCTCTTTTTACTTTATAGGGCCCTTCCCAATTAGGTCCAAGCTTGCCCATGCCGGGTTCGGGCACCATAATCTTATGAAGGACCAGGTCGCCGACTCGGAAGCTTCGTTGCTTTACTCTACTATTGTAGTAGCGAGCTACTTGCTGCTGGTATGCCGCTGTTCGGATGTGCGTGAGGTCCCTTACCTCATCCAGTAGGTCAAGGTTGGTACGTAACTCGTCTTCGTTCGTCCGATCGTCGTATGTTTCTAATCGCAATGTTGGTATTTCAATTTCCGCCGGAATCACTGCTTCAGTGCCGTAGGTGAGGTTGAAAGGGGTTTCTCCCATGGCTGCTTTTCCGGTAGTTCGGTGAGCCCATAAGACACTTGGTAGCTCTTTGATCCATAATCCCTTAGCTCGATCCAGACGTGCTTTCAGTCCGTGCAAGATGGCTCTGTTCATTACTTCCGTCTGACCGTTTGCCTGCGGATGCGCGATTGACGTGAAATTTTGTCGGATCCCCATGTTCTGGCACCATTCTTGGAACTTGATATCCTCAAACTGTTTGCCGTTGTCAGAGATTAGTACCCGAGGTAACCCGAACCGACATACTATGTTCTTCCAAAAGAAGTTCTATATGTTTTGAGCCGTAACAGTTGCCAGAGGTTCGGCTTCTATCCACTTCGTAAAGTAATCTACTGCAACAACTAGAAATTTTCTTCCACCTATTGCTGGTGGGAATGGCCCTAGGAGGTCGATGCCCCATTGTGCAAAGGGCCACGAGCTGGTGAGGTATTTGATGTCGGAGGCAGGTTGATGGTGGATATTAGCGTGCTTCTGACACTTGTCACATTTTCTGACGAGCTCGACAGCTTCTGCCTTCATCGTTGGCCAATTGTATCCTTGTCGAAATGCCTTTTGGGAGAGTGCTCTGCCCCCCAAGTGTCCACCGCACATGAGTGTCGCGGAGTACGAACTCGGTTTCAGCAGGTCGCTGGCAACGCAAATAGGGGAGCGTGTACGACCGTCGGTACAACCGTTCGTCTATTACGACGTATTTGGCCGCCTGGCGCTGCACCCTCTTGGCCGCATTGCGTTCTGCAGGGAGGGTTCCGTCTATCAAGAAGCTCGCGAGTGGACCGATCCAGCTCGGCTCTGCCTCCAAGACGGGAGCGACCTCCTCTGTCCCCCCGAGAATACTAGGCCGAGGTAATTCCTCTATGTACACAGTTCTCATATTGTTGTGACTTGTACTGGCTAACCGGGATAGGGCGTTGGCCTCAGTGTTTTCTGACCTCGGGATTTGCCTGATGATGTGTGACTGGAAGTTGAGCAGGGCTTCTTTTACTTTGGCCAAATATGCGATCATGGAGAGATCGCGTGCTTCGTACTCGCTGGTAACTTGGTTCACCACGAGCTGAGAATCGCAAATGACCAAGTGTTTTGCCTTTACCTTTCGCGCGAAGTCCAGCCCGGAGATCAGTGCTTCGTACTCTGCCTCGTTGTTGGATGCCGCAAACTCAAAGCGTAGTGCGTATTCTAATTTTGTGCCGCCCAGGCCGCTCAAGACTATTCCAGCTCCGCTGCCTTGCCGGTTCGAGGAACCGCCCACGTGAAGGATCCAGGGCTCCTCATACAAGTTCGCGCTTCGCCTGACCAGGAGAGATGCCACACTGGATGCTACTTCACGGGGTTCAGACTCTATGGGCTCAGGAGCTCCGGGTTCGCCCGAACTGGGGACCTCGGGCTCGACCTGTGGGGCTTCGTGGCTGAAAGTGCACTCGGCGATTAAATCTGCCAAAGCTTGGGCCTTGATAGCGGTTCTCGGTTTGTACTGGAGGTCGTACTCGCTGAGTTCGATGGTCCATTTCGTCAGTCGACCGGAAACCTCGGGTTTGAGTAAAACTTGTCTAAGAGGTTTGTCAGTTAAGACGATGACGGTGTGAGCCTGGAAGTATGGGCGGAGTTTCCGAGCTGCTATTACTAGGGCGTATGCTAGTTTTTCTATCTCCGGGTACCTTGCCTCTGCTCCCTGCAAAATTTTACTAACATAATAGATGGGTCGTTGGACCTGGTCTATTTCTTTTATCAGTACCGAACTGACCGCCTCGTCGCTCGCCGAGAGGTACAGTTCTAAGACTTCGCCCACCTCGGGCCGGGCTAAGGTTGGCACACTAGCGAGGTAACCTTTCAGTTCGTCGAACGCGAACTGGCAATCCAGGGTCCACTCAAACCCTTTGCCTTTGATTGCCTTGAAGAAGGGTAGGCAGCGGTCTGCTGACTTAGACAAGAAGAGGCTTAGAGCGTCTATGCGGCCGTTTAGCCTCTGAACCTCTTTTACTTTCCGAGGTGGTTTCATATCTAGAATGGCTTTTACTTTGTCCGGGTTGGCCTCAATACCGCGCCGATTGACAATGTAGCCTATGAACTTGCCCGAGGTGACGCCGAAGACACACTTGTTGGGGTTCAACTTCATGCTAAACTAACGCAGGATTTGGAAAACAGAATCTAAGTCTTGTATTAATTATTGTGAAAACTGAGTCTTGACGACCATGTCGTCTACATAGCACTCTATCTTCGTACCAATCAGGGGCCGAAATAGCCTATTTACAAGTCTTTGGAAAGTCACTCCGGCACTTTTTAGTCCGAAGGGCATGACTTTGTAGCAATACAGGCCGAACTCGGTTATGAAGCTGGTTTTTTCCTCATCGGATGGGTCCATCCTAACTTCGTTGTAGCCCAAGTAGGCGTCCAGGAAGCTTAGCAACTCATTTCCCGAGGTCGCGTCCACTAGACAATCAATTCTGGGGAGGGGGAAGCAATCTTCCGGGCAAGCTCGATTCAGGTCGGTATAGTCGACGCACATGCGCCACTTGCCGTTTGCCTTTTTTACCAACACCGGGTTGGCCACCCAGCTCGGGTAATGGACTTCCCTTTTCAAGTTTGCTGCGATGAGCTTCTCGACCTCCTCGTCGACCGCTCTCCAGCGTTCTAGGGCTAAGTTGCGTTTTTTCTGTCTAACGGGTCTGACTACAGGGTCAGTATTAAGTTTGTGAGTTATCAGTCCGGGGCTAATGCTGGGCATGTCGGCCGCGGACCAGGCAAAAATATCTAAATTTTGAAGTAAAAAACTCACCAATTCGGTTCGTAGGGGATCCTCGATGGAAGCTCCGATGCTTAGTGTGCAAGCTGGGTCCGTAGCCGAAGTCGGGATTGCGACAGTTTCCTCTGTGGGCGAAGCTCGTTCCTCACCTTGCCCCGCAGGCCGCTCTAGCTCGAGGTCGTCGGCCGCCTTGGTTTTTCCCTTCAGGGCGGCAACATAGCACTTGCGGGACTCAAGCTGGTCGCCCCGCGCTACCCCTACACCGAAGTCCGTAGGGAACTTCATGGCCAAATAGTAGGTGGAGACCGCCGCCCGTAGGATATGCGTGATCGGCGGCCCTATTATGGCATTGTAGGGGGAGGGGGTCGCGACTACCAGGAAATCATGATTGAGTTTGACCGAACAAGGCCATGTGCCGACTTCCACAGGGACAGTTACTTTTCCGTGGGGCCTGACTTCCTCTCCGCTGAAACCCACCAGGGGAGTGTTCACGGGCTTCAGCTCACTCCTCTGTAACTACAGCTGGTCAAATGCTGATTTGAAGAGGATGTCGGCTGAGCTGCCCAAATCTACGACTACGCGCCTGACATCGAAGTCGCTGATCCTTAGTTTAATGACAAGCGCGTCATCATGGGGGTAATGGACTCCTCGCGCGTAGTCCTCCATGAAAAAGATTGGTTCTTCGGTCTTTGGTCTCTTTGGGGGGTTCCGTTCTTCGAGGGCCGCTTCGGGAACTGAAGTCCGGGCTGCTGCCGAGGTACACCCCGCTACCACCGAACCTCCCACTATTACATGGATGGTTCCCCGAACTGGCCTCTCTTCCGGAGGCTGCTTCTGCAACGGTTCGGCAAGTCTGTTGCTAGACTCGGGGGCATCCTTTTCGTGCTCCCCTTGCCGACCTGTTTTATTGTTATTGTTGTGCTGTACAAAGTTTCTCAAGTATCCGCGACGGATGAGCCCCTCTATCTCGTTCCGGAGGTTATCACACTGTTCGGTGCTATGACCATGGTCTCTATGGAAACTACAATACAAATTCTTATTTCTCTCGTTCGGATTTCCCTTTAGGCGAGGTGGCCACTTAACGTACGGGTTGTCTTTGATCGTCATTAAGATCTCTGTCCACCTCGTGTTTGACGGCGTGTAGTCCGTCTGAACTGCTAGGGGGGCCAGAATGACTGGTTCGGCTTCGACTCCCGGGTCGGGTTTTTTCTATTCACCGGGTTGGAGAGCTCGCCTTCTCTCTTTCTTTTCTCGTTCCCGCCTTCGGTTCGTTGGCTGATTTCTTCCTCTGTCCTCATGAACTTATCCGCGAGTTTGAGGAATTCGGCCACGGTTGCGGGCTGGTTGGCCACCATGTGCCATTTGAATTCTTTGTGCGTCACCCCTCTTTTGGCCGCCGTGAGCTGCACTGCGGGGTCCAACCGCGGTATTTGCAAGCATGCTTCGTTGAATCGTTTGATGTAGCCCCGAATGGATTCTCCTTCTCTTTGGACTACTCCGAAGATGCTCTCTTCTGTTCTGGGGCACCGTTGGTTGGTGACGAAGTGTGTGGTGAAGACTTGCACGAACTGAGCCCAGCATTTTATCGACCCGGGGGCCAGGTTCCTGTACCAAGTGCGGGCTACCCCCCTGAGGGTGGTGGTAAAGGCCACGCACATGCACGATTCGCTGGCCCTGGCGAGGTGCATTTGGGACTGAAAGGCGTCAACGTGGTCGTTGGGGTCGAAGGACCCGTCGTACTTGTCCAGAGGTAGGAGCTTGAAGTCTCTGGGTAAGGGGACCGCCAGGAGTTCCGATGCGAAGGGGGAAGGAACCGAGAGAACCGGGGCAGCCCCTACCTCGTCTGAGCTCGTGTCTTTGCCTCTGAATTCCGACAAGGCGCGGGTGGCGGTTCGGCGACTTCGCCAACGCCTTCGCCGTTGAGCGGGCCTTGTACTAGCGCTGCTGGCCTCCGTGTTACCGAGCTCGATGGGCCCGAAATACTGGTAGTCCGTCGCCAGGGCGCTGAATCGATTTTCGGTGAGCGGGAGCTCGGGCTTGGAACGCCGGGGTGCCAACCTCGCAGGTGAGATTCCCGACCCGCCTGCGGGTTGCGAGGCGGGGATGACACTTTTCTCTCTTCGGCCTGGCTGTTAGGGTGGTTCTGGGGCCGGGAGGCCTTGACCGGCCTCGAAGCGGGGTGGTGAGGTGGAAGTAGTGGTTGGTTCAGTGGTAGTTGGGGGAACTGCTGTTGATAGTGATACTGGGAGATGTTGTGCAGGACTTGGTGCTGGTGAAGCTGGTGTTGCTGGAACTGTTGCATTTGGGTTTGCATTGCCCGCATGCACACTGCATCAAGTCCTCCAACTGGTTTTGGCTGGCTGCCAAGGGGACGGCAGTCGGTTCAGTGAAGGTTGTCTCAATGGGGGGAGGAAAGGGGATGCTTGTGGTAGGAGGGTCTACGGGTGCCACTGCTTGTGGCGCGTTCAAGCTGGGGATCCCATCCGCCGAGAGGGGGATGGTGAACTGTCCAACGCACACCACGGGGACTTGAAGTTGCTCCCCGGCAGCGTTTGTCTCCGTGCCACGTCCGGTGTTGCTGGAGGAGGCCATGAGTGTTGGGTTTTTTTTTAGAAAAGAGGTTATTGAAGTTTGGAGGGAGGCTTTTTGAAGCGTTTCCCACAGATGACGCCAATTGATGGAGCGCGATCCGGCCGGTCTTAGCTATCCGCGGCCTTGCTTCCGAACGGGGTAGCAGGGAACCTGAAACGGAGGAGATGGGGAAGCTCCGGGGGCAACCCGGTGTAGAGGCTCCGAAGCTTAAGTTAGAATCCTTCAAAAGCAAGGTAATACCAGATAGCGCAAAGTTTTTGCATATCTCCGTTGTCGGGGGGCAGGGGGCTCTTATAGTCACTTCGTGCACTCGTCCTAGGGCCCTTGTCAGGTCAAGTATGATTACCCTTGTGCTTGTCAATTCGGCCGTCATCCTTTCTGTTGAGACAGAACCGTCACTGCCTAACTGTCATCTAACTGGAGATGGCGATGTCAGTGGCGGTGGCAGGTGGCCGTTTAGGGTGCTGCCGCCAAACGTCAGATCCCAAGTCAATCAGGCGCGGTGCCCTTGGGCACGAACTTCCTTAGTGTCAGGCGTGGTACGACTTGTTTGGTTTTGGTGCCAAGTGAGTGTTGAGCGAGGCGGTCTTGAGCTCGGAGTTATCTATAGGGCAGGTTAGTTCGGTGAAGTGTATCCCGAGCTGTTACAAGGTGGGTCAGTTCGGCGAAGTGTATCCCGAGCCGTTACAAGGTGGGTCAGTTCGGCGAAGTGTGTCCCGAGCTGTTATAAGGTGGGTCAGTTCGGCGAAGTGTGTCCCGAGCTGTTACAAGGTGGGTCAGTTCGGCGAAGTGTATCCCGAGCTGTTACAAGGTGGGTCAGTTCGGGCCCCCGATGGGGAGCTCAGTCCGCTAGTGTCCCCTTGTTCCCGCATAGGCTTGGCCCCTTTTGCCGAGCTGTTGTTTCTGCCACATGTCACGTAATAGAGAGGTCGGGCCAAATCTTCCTTCATCAGATGTAAATAGATGGAGTATAAACCTCAGTTCAGGGTAAATATGTATTCTAGTTCATGTTTGTTTGGCAATAATACAATTATATATTAACAAATGATAAAAAATATATTTTTCAAAGTATATTTACATTCAAAATGATATGTAAATGTATATTCACATATTCAAAGTAAATGTATATTTACATTTTTCAAAGTATATTCACACTTTATTTGCATCATTCCCAATTGGAGCCCAAGGGAAAATTTATGCTACTGAAAGTTAGAGCTATGGGCTATGCTGCCTAATGGCTGACATGACTTGCCACAATATGGTACTTGCCTGGTATGACTTAGTCACTATAGCAACCGATCACGTCACAGCCTGTCTGTACCCCTGGGGTGTGCTAGACTTGGGTTTTGATGTCTGCAGGCTGGCACGGCATGGTTCACATAGCAGCCCAGCAACCCAACATAGCCCACATATACATAAATAATATATTAATATGTCCAATTTTATTTTATTATAATAAAATAATAAAATTATTTTATTATAATAAAATTATAAGATTTTTAATTTATTGTCTAAATTATTAATTTCTTCTAACTTTTTAATTACTTTTTTATTATTCTAAAAAAAAATCATACTGCCAATGGCCCGGCCCGTAGCCCAGCACAACATGAGTGGATCACATTGGGCTTCCCTTTTTGAGGGGTCCTTATGTCAAGCGGCATGGCCCACCCACATTACACCTCTACTAGAAACACATTATACTGAAACAGCTTTGAGTCCAAATATTATGGCCTTGTTTGGTACGTCTTTTTGTGCGGTCTAGAAACTATTTACAAATCTAACAGACTGTAATTCGGTCTAATTGCCAAAAGCCGACATGCCGAAAACACATGAGAAGCCCAAATTGGGCAATTTTTGGGGAGCTCCATATGGAGATTTTGCATTCTTTTTTTTTTTATTCGTCTTTGTGCAGAAAGGCACACCTTAACCAAACGAATTTAAGGCTACTGAGATCTTAATGCAAAAGTGTTGGATTTTATTCTCATTAATCCAATGGGGTTTGATTGAACAATTACATGAAAAACACACATACACACATGTTTTGGAAACTCTTACAAAAAATAAATTTCAACTTGTTCCATATTGGAAAATTACAAAACTTGTTTGAGTTTTTTAAATAGGAGCTTATTTACACTCCTTATTAATAAAGAGGAGAGTAAGGAGGCTTGCTATTGCACAACGTGCGTGCACGTGTGTGTGGCAATTTAAAGGCACTATTCTATAAGGTGTGATCAAGAGACACTATTCAATTTTAACAGCCATTAACTGTTAAATACATTTTTAATAATCACAATGTTTGAAATTATGACTATTCAATGAGCATTTTTCTAAACCATCACTTTCTTCTGCTCCATAACTCTGTAAAAATTATTTAAGGAGCGTGAATCAAGCAAATGCACATACAAACTTTTAAAGAATCACTATTGTCTCTCTCTGTTTGATATGCTATTGTCTCATATAAGGTTTCTTTGGAGAATCTTCAACTTTTATGGTTGTAGACTATCGCCTAAGGCTCTATTATATCCTAGGAATGGATTTGCTTATAACCCAACAACAAACTCAATAAATCTAAGTGAGGGCAAATAACGTTTTAAAGATAATGTCTTTAAACATGCCTCAGAGTTTCTCCTCCAAGTTTCTGTGACCCCTATTTCCCAACAATCTCAATGCCTCTTTTGACCATCAGAGCTACCAAAAGATCTTCTAAAAAAGAAGTACCAAACAACCCCTACAATTGCTACATGCACAATCAGTGCGCAACACTGGCCACTCCCGCCTCTTCTCCCTATTTTATGATTGTCATAAAACTCATTCCCGATGCAGATTGTTGCCAATGCTTCAACATTCCTTGTTCTTAAGCATTCATGAATGTATTTTCCCGGATGTTCACCATGGCCATGGCCATGGGTAGCCATGGGTAAACTTGTTAACGGGCTGAGTCGGGCTTTGCCTCTACATTAATAGAATATGTTCAGGCCCGAGCCTAAGCCCGAACTTGAGTCCGAACTCAAGCTCGGTTAGAAATTTGGAAAAAAAAAGAATTTTTCCTTTTTAATTCAATTAAAAGCTGTTTTATTTATACTAAAAGACTTCAAAACTTAAAAAAAATAATGAAAATTCTCATTATTACTTGAAAAAAAGAAGAAAATATATTATATACACTTTTTTATTATATAAAATTTATTTTATTAATATAATGCATTATTAAGTCAGACTCGGACTTAGATTTTTTTGAGAAATTCTAAACCCGGCCAGCCGGTTTTTTAGGCTCGAGCCCACGAATCTGAAATCTTGTCCTGACTTAGATTGGGCCAGGCCAGCCGGTCGGACTACCCGGCCATGAACAGGTGTAGCCATGGGTGCAGATTTCAAGGGGCTTTTTCGGAGTACCAAGAACACGAAACAGGCTCGATAACACTTACACGGCGGTGCCTTGGTTTTCATGATTCAAGGAGTCTGGCTTTTTTCTCGTGGCCAATACTGGCGGAAATACAAGACTCTTCCAGAGAAACCTGTCAGGTTTCTATTTAATCCATCCCTCATCTCTATTTTTCTCTTAAAGCTTCTGCACTCTAGAATCAACGAGTTCGAGTTGTGGTAAACAGAAATTCTCCCTTGACGACATTGGGAAGGGACTTTGAGAGTTTAAATTTAGCACCCTCTGTAACTCTGTTATTCATAAAGCAAGAAAAAATTTCGGAATTTCTCAGGAGTCACGACTCGCCATTTTGAATCCAATTTAATCTCGCACGTGCGAGATACACAGGATTTTCGAACAGATTCACACGCCATGTGTACAACAATTATATGTAGCAAATTCGGACTAGTAACAACCAGCAGTAGTTCGAATTTGCTAGAAACAGCAGCAAATCAGAATTCAGAAAGTAATATGGGGTTAACTTGGATTTTCGAGGTGGCGGAGAATCTCTAGCATGCGCAGAATGTGAACATTGGAGTACAGACAGCCACTGCCCATAGGAGATGGGACATGTACACAATTCCAGAATTGCATTGGACTGTTCAAAGATCCCTCCCCACCTGCCTCCGCTCTTCTCCAAAAATAACATCACCCTTTAACAAATCTAGGGAAATTACAATTTAGGCTAACTTTTTGGCTTTAATTTCGCTATAGGTCATTATTCAAACTTTTAAATATTCAAGAGAGTGTCGTTTTTTATGGTATTTTTTATATAATTTCCAAATCAAATTATGCATTTTTTTTAAATTTTGCCTTAAACTGGAATTAGAAAACAAAGTTGGCCTAAAGAGTTACCTTTAATTTATTATAATTTACTGTTTTCTGTGTAAATAATTATTAGTTTAGATATTGAGCTTAGAAATCAGGCATATAATAAGAGGAGATGAATGATGAATACAAGACACAAAAGCCCAATTCCCAAAATAAAACAAACCAACCTAAAAACCCTAATACCTATTATCACGTATCCCTGTAAAATCTTTCCTTAATGTCCATGCATCCAAGACTGACAAACAAACAAAAAAAAAAAAAAAAACCATTGCTCTTGGTACTGTAGACCCCACGACCTCTCCCTCAAAAGAATATAAAAAACCTTTAAATAATGAGTCTGATTAGATATGCGTACTTGTTGGGCTAGAGGCTGTTATTCTAATGTCACTGTTGAGTCTGTTACCATTCTAGCTTTATTTATTTCACCGGGGACACCTTATCGTCTTATAAATGATATGCATTATGTGGTGAAATTAACCATCTCATGGTCATGGATATGGGCTGGCTCCTGGGTTCATCCCAACATCACCACTGCTCCAATGATGTGGAAGTTGTTGGAGTTGGACATTTATGTTTTCTTTATTGCAAAACATCATTAATATTTGTTCTCTCCAGTCACCACGTGTTGGCTTTCCTATTTGAATATATATATATATATATATATATTATTTTTTCTGTTGAATTCCCAGTATTAGACCAAACTTTGGATGTTAAATGCTATTGATAATTTGAAAAAAAGAATGTTATATACTATTAATTATAAATGACTTTATTAATTCGGCGTCTATGATCATAAGAGTTTGACAAAGGTTTTACTGTTTACTGTCAATCTGATGTAACCTTCTTCTATTATCTTGATCTGGGACTGGCAGTGTGTAATTAATTAGTCGAATGGAATTTGAGCTTCAGAATATTAAGCTCGATTAATTCATGGACCTAATCAAGCATATAATACCATATTAATTTTAATATATTTTTAATTACACTATAAATAAATATTAATTTATTTATAATATAAAACAAATAAATTTTAAAATTTATAATCGGATTGAGTCAAATGGATATTGAAGTAGTATTGACTCAAGTTGAGTTTCAGTAGGAAACTATTCCACTCAACTTAAGATTTGAATTTTGAACTTTTGAGTATGTTCAATTAGTTCACTATTCCACTCAACTTGGCTCAATTATGCTCCTAGTGCAAGAATGCCCAATTATGCCCCTACTCAATATGGCATTGAATATAATGGAATGGCAGAATATGATTCATGTAGTTTATCCCCTAAAACTGCGACAGGACTTAGATATAGGGATGCAAGTCGGGTATGTAGGGCCACGCTTTAGCTTAACCCGAGTTCAACCCCAATAATTGGGCCTAAAATTCGAGTCTGAGATAAAAAGATCAGATTATTTAAGTTGAATTTAGCTCATACTAAAATTTGATGCATTCAGATTGGGTTCAAGCTTAGGCCTAACTTACTAAAAATATTATATTATATTATATATGTATGTATGCATGTATGTATTGGTATTGAATCATTCAATTTGGTTCCTATAAAGGCTATATTTCAATTTTCCTTAACATAGTACAGTATTTTTTTTAGCAATATTAATCTCTTTTTAAAAGTGGTGAGAACCGATAATAGGGCTCGAAACTGTTTCTCGCTTGAAACTACCTAATTAAGAAATCAAAATCCAACAAGAAATGTTTTATTTTTTTTCTTGCCAAATAATTAAGAAATCAAAATCCAATAAAAAATGATTTAAGAAAAGCAGGCATTTTCAGCTTTCAACTTATGGGTGACGCTTGCCTATAAAACACCTTTGAAGTCAAGATGGAAGCTGAATACAAACTTATCCTATCTATAAAAGATATCAAGAGGAATATGTGGGGCCATTTTGTGCAATAAGCCAATTTTCCATGTACAAATATTCGTTATTTATTTTTTTCAACCTTATTAAACTAAGCGTCTGACTAGCAGACCCGCCCCTTACTTTTATTATGCATTTTCAGAAGGTATTTTGGTCAATAGAATATGATATGCAAATTACCAAATTTGCTCCGTCAAATCGGACCAAACACGAGTGAGAAACAACATTCACGGTCTCGCTGGTCAAAATTGGGCAAAACCAGCTTCAACCTGGTCAAATTCCCAAGGCTGGTTCAGATTTTACGCAGACAAAAATGTACCTTGTCTTAGTTGTCCAAGGACCCTTTCAGAGAATTTATAAGGAGAGAGAGATAAAGTGCAATTAAACCAAATTTCCAACCACGTCCCGGTAAAGAGGGGTGGAGAGGGTTCGGCTTTCACCAAATCATTTTTATTATGGTCATTCACTTAGACACCCTTTATTTTTCATATTCCTAAAATGTTCTCTATAATTTGGATATGTAACCACTGGTAACGGTCAAATTATCGGATAATTCCTTATGGCGTGTTGAAAACATGAAGGGGCATTGGTCCAAGTTTTTTATTAAAAAATAACATAAATCATTCTCTTATCTTATCAACCTTTTAGGCGGTATTCAGCCGAGTGATTCTGCTGTGTTTTCAGCTTTTTTCTGAAATGAGCCATGTTAAATTACAGCCACACCAATTCCTCTTCTTCTGGAACCTACCACACCTCTCCTACTTTTTATTTTTGATTCCGTGCTTCTCATTCCTATTATTATTTGTTATACTTTTTATTTATTGAGAACTTAGTTTTTTTATTAAATATACTGAAATTAAATTATATATATAATAATAATTAATCATTATTTTTTATATTATGTTTATTTAAATTATTTTTATTACCTTTAATAATTTTTAGCCATTATTTTATTACAGTTTCTTATATTATTTTTTTATGTTTAATTGTTTTATGTAGTGTTTTACTCATATTATTAAACCCGAAACTCCGCAGCCCAATCCAACATCTGATCCATTTATCTCAGATTTGGATGTTTTATTTATGTAATTAGACCAGATTCAGATTTTACAATCTACATTCGATTAATAATCAGACCGAATTCAGAATTTGCAATACACATCAGCTTAATAATTGGATAGGATTCGGATTTGACTCAATCTAAACCGATGAAAATCTAATTTTGAGTATATTATAATATTTAAATTTTATATAATTATATTTTAAATTATAAAAATACATTTTTATATATTATATATGAATTTATATATATAATAAATTCAGTATGTTATATTTATATTAATTTATTATATATAAAAGTTGAAAAGGTAATTAACTTTTTATTTTGTTGTATTTTAAAAAGTTAAAGCAGAGTCAGATTAAATTCAAATCTAATCCAAGTCATTAGGATTCAAATTCGAATGTGAGGTCTTCAAATCTGATCGGGTTTGGATAAAGGTTTTCAATTAATTGGATCAAATTGAGGTTTTGTTGGTTCTGATTTGAATATGATCTGTTGGCCCTAGTTCAAACCATCACCCGATCGTAATTCTGGGTCTGGATCTACTAAAAAAATTAATGTTTTTTGCAAATAAAAAATAAAAACTGAATTAAGAATATAAATTAAATATGAAATAATACATATATTATATGTAGAAGAATATAATTATACATTATTTATTGGTAAAATACATGTTTACACACACACACACACACACATATATATATATATATATATATATATATATGTTAGACCCATTTTAGATGGTCAAACCAATGGCCCATGACCTAGTGGGAAAATTGATTCGACCTTTAAGCCAGTTTTTTAAAACAATATTGACTTTATGATGCTTTATTTCAATAAATAAATTTTATAATTTATTTTGATTAATTGCAAAATGTGACTTATACACATTAAAGATGCATGATCAATGGTATTAGCATCAAATTATGTTATATATGTGTTACACATTAACATATTCTGTTAAGAATACACCATAATGCAGAACATATCATTTGTTTTGTTTCATCACAGAATAAACCAGGCTACAACCTACATAATGCATAGTGGGTTATAGAACCATGGTTATGGAATGCACCATGCTAGTGTGGTGTGTTCTGAGATGACCCACACTTTTTGCAACCACATAACAGAACAAGCCCTTAAAAAACAAATAAATTCTCTCCCCACATTGTAGCTTACGATCAGTTTGGAAGGATTACAAATACAAATATATAGAATGTAAAACTTTACTTTTTGTATTATTTTGTATGTATTTATACTTTTTCCAAACTAAGCCTTGCTTTGAAAAAGGAAAGAAAATACGTGACATGAAAACTTTTAAGAGGTCAAATCGCCATTCAAATGAAAATACAAAAGTTTCAAAGGGCTAAACAAGTAAAATAATTACAAATTACAGGGGGCGTCTTAATAAACTGCAAACTAAAGGATAATTTTTAATAAATAGATAAAACTATAAGGATTGTCTTAAGTAAATTCAGGTGTGAATGTGAAAATGAAACCTCGAAGCCCAAGGGCATTTTTGTCGCATTGGGGCTATTAATCTCTTCAACCCATAATTCTACAATTCCACGCTTACCTACTACAGAGACTCAATTCTAACTATAAAAAGAAAAAGAGGAATTTGAGTACATGGATTTGGGGCTCAACTAACAATGACACTGTTCCATTATATATATATATACTCCACAAGCCCACACCTCCATAACTGGGCTCGAGAGTCGATCCCCAACTACAACTACCAGGCGACTTTGGTCGCTTACATATTCCTTTTACTTTTATAACCATAATCAGAAGTTTGGTAAAAACGTCTTAATAAATTTACCCCCACAATTAAATAGTACATACCTCTACATTATTATATTAGTGGAATCCGTATGACCTACGGACTTTGTTAAGCGAAAGCTAAACAATAGATATACATAAAAATATATAATTTATTTATATTTTAACTTTTTAATAATTAATTTGATCGAATTCAACATAAGTGATGAGTTGGTAGGTTTTCTAGTATTTTCGGTCAATTTTAGTTCAATAATTTTATAACCCAACCAAGTTAGGTCAGCTTCAGTTTGGCCATTTGCAAACCGATCAAAATTGAACCAATCCAATCAAATTGGGTTAGTTTCTGTGGGAAAATCCCTATATTTCGTAATCTAAAATATCTTATATCAAAATTAAAAATTTTAATTTATTTTTTAACAATACCACTATAATTTATTAAATTTAAATTGAATTTTAAGTTTAAATCAATTAGGTTTGATTCAAGTTTGATTTTAACCCAGTTCAAGTCTCAAGGCACGCTTGATTAGTTATTTGAAATCTAGCTCAATCACAAACCTGGCTCAATTAACATATAAGACATACATATTATAGAATTTAAAAATATATTTTACAATACATATTTTATATTATACATAATTTAAGAATATACTATATATATACGTGTATATATATACACACACACGTGTATATATATATATATATATATATATAATATATAAATATGTTCATTTTCAAGCTTTTAATCAAACCGAGTGAAGAGTTCAGCTCGACTCGACTTGATTGTACCTCTACTTATATACTAAAACTTGGAATTCTCTTTATCTCTCATCTTAACCGATTTAAGCTTCGGAGATTTTACCCCCGGGAAAGAACTCTAAGGTCTTTGATCAATTTTATGATATTATCTTTATGTTGATTTCCAATGTTGTCATTGTTGCTGAACCAAGCAACAACATATTTTAAAAAATATATTGTTTTATTTATTATTTTTTAGGGCTTTCTCTGTACAACTACAAAATGAGGGTTCTGGGTAGGGGTGTAAATGGATTCGATTCAATCCTATTTGATCAAATTTGAATCACTCTTATTGGGATATTCAGCTTGGATTCCAATAAGCCCTTATCCGATCCGATATACATTATATATTTATAAATATAAATATAGGATTTGCATTTCTTTTACTTTATTTAAATTAATATATATTTTGTTAATAAATAATTTATTAATTAAAAAAAAATGAGATTAGACTAAATCTGAAAATCTGACTTAGCATAGAATTTGAATTTAAATCGAGTCCTGATCCGATCGAATATTGGAATCAGATCCGACATGAATAATATCATATCAAATTCGAATATACGATCCGATCCTTTTGCATTCGTAGTTCACTAGTTCTGGGCGTTGATGGATATTTTGTTGGGATCTTTATTGATTCTTTCACCTCAAAATCTATTTATTTTTGCTTTTATTTATGATGATAGATGGTATAAGGTAAAGTCCTTCCAGTTCCATGACTCTTGACTCCATTCACGGTACAATAATAACAACGAAAAGAAAGCCCATTCATCAGATTCGAGGAATGATCTCATGTTACGGTGTGGAGGGCAAATAATCCACCGACGTCAACTTTTGATCGTAACACCGTCAATATCAACGGTGACCAAAGACCAACAACGCAAGATACGTATGGACAGACGTATTGGTTTCCGTCACGTTGTGGGCCTCACAAATCACTTTTGTCCCGTCACTATCGTATCGTGTCATCAAGATCACAGCTTTGAACTCGATCGGAATCAAACCCTTACCAACTTCCTTAGTTCCTTGACGCAATGCACGACTAATAAATTGTATTTTAATGGGCCCCTCCTCCCACCCCGTCTATATCACATGTAGAAACAAAATAATAGGTACTAGCAGTAGCAGTGGTCGAACATCTCGAACTCGTTCCTTTGACGGCATCCACGTTGGTAAGATTGTAATTAAGATGGGATTGATGCCTTGTTTTTCTTTAAATTTATTTATTTATTAATTTTTTTCTCTTATAAAGAAAGAAAGAAAAGGTGATCAGCTTTCAATCATGATGATGCGCAAGGAGCCTCCTTCAAAAGGCAAAAGAAAGCTAGTAGGAGTAGGACTGTAGGAGTAGGGGAGTTTTCAAATCGAAAGTGATCGAGAAGATAACAGGTGAAGGCGGGGGTGTTAGGTCTGTGGTCTGGAGTCTGGACTCTTCTCCGGAGGAAAAAAAACAAGGAATTCAGTAAACAGAATCTCTCTCTCTCTCTCTCTCATTCAATGACGTGGAAGATAATGCACTCCATGCCCACGATAGAGTAGAGCACATGGGTGATTTTGGAATTGGGGGTTGTTTGTCACCATGGGCCTAGGTTGGTACTCTAAGCTTTTCAAGGCTGAAGGCCCCCACCATGAATGTCTTTACTTTCTTCTTTTTGTTCTAAACTTTATTCAAACGAATGTAAGGACAAATGTGGCTACGTAAGTGCTCTATGCTCCAGTTGGATGGTAAGTGTGAATCGGCCTTAACCCCAGTCCCCAGAGACCCTCCTGATACAAATCTGTTGATCAGGTGGAGTATTCCTGAAGGCCCATAACCCTTCCAAACATGTTTTGGATCTTCTTACCACGACCATACACAACAGTTTCCAGCATTGGTACGAATAGTTTAGGGGTGATTTTCCACATGTTCCCACATGTTATAATACTTTTTTTTACATTACTTATTACAGACATATTATAATACAATTAAAAAAATCCCTATGTAATATCAAAAAAAAAAAAAAAAAGTTGGTAACTCTGTCTACTTAACCAATGATAAATTGAGATGTCACATGCGGGGGCTTGGGGCTTGGCTTTATACTGTTTTGGGGTCTGGCTTCAGGCTGGGCCATTCAAATTTTACCAAAAACCAAGCCCAGCCCATGAATATGTCTAATTCCATCGGATTATATAAGGGTAACCCGTTTCTCAAACCCATAACCCCAAGCCCAACCCTGGTGAATGCATGATTCAAACCTACATGTATTGCAAATAAACAAAAGTCTCTTCAATTATACTGTTGTTAGCAACATTTTAAATTTAAATTGAATCCGATTACATACACAATAAATCAATAAAGCAATTAATCACATTAAAAATATCAGATGGTTTACTTACTTTTAATTTATTCACATTTTTACAAAATATACATATAATCACATTAAAGACTTAAAAATAATGTTAAAGATATAACCTTTGACATCCCACTTTATCATTGATTAGCTTTTTTTTTTTGCCTCGTAGTTCATAGTACAATTTTGCATTTTAAATTCTAACTAAAAATTTCTACTACATAAACTTATATAAACTAAAGACTTTTAGGATTTTTAGAGAACTAAAAAATTTATCTTAATTAAAATATGTTTGTGTTAGACTTTTGAATAACGTATCACCACACTAATAACCCTCCCCTCCCCAAAGTTGGTGGTTATTGCTTATTGAAATCGAATCTCTGTCTGCTTGAACAAGCCAGCTAACAAACACTTAGTTGGCGTATTAGACTTGATAGCTTATAACCTGATTACATCTCAGTTGAGTAGTTTAACCAGGCTTCTAGTTCTAGTCTTAAAAAACATCTAAAAGTTTTTAGATAGAGCTAAGTGAAAAACTGAACCAACTTGCGATGAATCACGTTATATGCTTGCGTTTGAGTTCAACAAACCACCGATTAAGCCAAAAAGCCAGTGACCTAGTGAGCCTTCTGGTAATTCATTCTACCACAGCACCATTGAAAACCATGGATGTAGACTGTCGAAGTTTTGCTAACGCTCAGTTTGGAAGGACTACAAATACAAATATGTACAGTGCAAAACTTTGTATATTGTATATATTTGCACTTTACATATTTATATTTGTACTCTTTCCAAACTGAGTCTAATGGGAAAATACATAAAATGTCATGATAGTGCAAATTTTTGCAACTGAGACTGTTTTTTTGTTGCAGTGCAAATTTATTTGCATTACTTAGTACAAATATATGGCAGTGTAAATGAAAACAAAATGCAAATTCTCATTTAATTTTATTTTGGGTTTTATTTTATTCTGTTCCATATCTTAATTTACTTCATTTGTACTGCAATCAAACAAAATAAACTAAAATTTGAAATAAAAATAGGTCAGAATTTACACTATCATAATTTTACAGCAGTAAATTTGCATTGCAACCATAATTTGCAAAAATAGCGTGCTTCTACATTTTTTGTTGTTAAAACTTAAAAGCGTAATATTCATTGAAATATTTGATTCCAAGGATAAGAAGAAATGGAATAGGCACCTCCTTGTACCCTTTGACGGTCACTCCCTGTCTGATATTGGTTTGATCGATGCCTTTGAGTATTGTGTTCCTCAACAGTAAACAATTTTATGCCTGGTGATGGAACCCTTGATGATATAGGGATTTTTCAGTGTGCATGATAAAAAATCAATTGCTACCTCAGAAAAAAAAATACGATTTTTTGTTTGAAAAACAAAAATCACATACTGAATGAATGTGTGTTGAAAACAAAAACAATTGGCACACTGACAAAGTAATATCGTTTTTTCTATGTGACCTCCCTAATAAATCTAGGGGGCTGTTTGGTGCAGTAGTGTTAAATTTTGGGTTCATCAATACAAATTTCCCAGAAATATGTGCTGTCATATCATATATCATTCTCATTTCAGCTAAAAAAAATGAATGTGTGTGATTAATCAAAATAGCAATTTAACATGATTTGTTTTGTAAAACAAAAACAAATGCCACGTTGGAAAGAAAGCAATTGACCTTTTTAGTTTTTTATGTGGTAATTATTGAGTTCGGCTTCAGTCAGGGCAAAGTCCATTCAATAAGCCATTACTGCCTTGCATTAAGAATATTTCAGTACTTGTATGCTTTATTTCATGGAGAGATATTCTCAATGCAAGGTTGCAAAATGCTGTTAGAATGGTAGTTATTTATGTTTTTTTACAAAATAAAATCAATCATATTGGAAAACACCCAGGATCAATCCCATGGAGTGATCATTCAATACATGGTCCCAACCATGTCCCAATAAGCCATTCAGCCATACATTGGGAACATCTCCCTATGAAGAGATGGGATGGGCTCCCCAGAGCCTATACCGCTCATGAATTGGGAACATCTTCCATAGTCCCATGGCAAGCACAGAAGATGTTCCCAATGCACAAGGGGGATGGGTAGTGGGCCGCATATGCGGGGAGCCCATCAGAACTCCTCATGAAGAATAAAGATGTTCACATGGCTGCAATGGCATGTTGCAAGCATTTTGTATAAATGAGTATATTATTTTATATTATATTATATATTAGCGAGGTCCCGTGCAATACACGGTAAAATTTGAAAACCAAATAATAAGATTGAAGGAAAGTAATTCACAGGAAAATAATAAATGCATATTTACTGTTAATTTAAGGTTAATTAAATCATAATTATTATTGATAAATTATTATTAATTTATAAATAAATTTAAATAATTGTTGTTAGTTAATAGTAAAATAAGTAAATTATTGCTTATGATAAGTAATTGAATGGTGACAGAGCAGGTACGAGGGCAAAGACCATATTCCCCTTCCATGACCCCTATTTTGAAACAAATCCTCATCCTCAACTCCGACAACTACCAGGGATAAAAGTTACCCTTCGCCCCAGATTCCTAACTAAGACAAGTTTCCCATCGGGACCTGAATCACCAAAATTATTTTAATTAAAAGTATTTTTTGGAAAATAAGTTTACTTAAAATAAAGAATAATTTAAAATATAAACAATATCTTAAACATATATATGTATATATAGCAAAGCGGTCCATATCAACTACTCTCTCCAAACCCCCTTCCTCCTTAACTCTCTCTCCTTTCCCTTTCCCTTTCCCACCACTCCCATTTTGCCAATTCAGCACCTTTTCTCTTCATTCCTTAATTAAGACAACGAAATAACCAATTTATAACTATTAATTATGTAATTAAAAGTATTTTTGGAAAATAGATTCACTTAAGATAGAGGAAAATTTAAAATATAAATAATATTTTTAATATATTTCGATGTACATATAATGTTAAATAATATTTAATATATATAATCGGGATATAGGCAAGGCAGGGACTTCACTCTCCATCATCGTCCCCATCCCCAATTAGGGATACCTATTATTCCCCATCCCCGCCCTATTAATCCCCATTGGGTCAGGGAGGTTGAGTACTCGGCGAGGATGGGGAAAAGTGCCATCCCTAAGTAATTTTGTTAATTAAACAATCTAATTAAGTTTTATTAAGCAACCTAATAAATTAAAGGTTTAAAGTGTTAAAAAATTTAGTAAATTAATTAGTGTAAATTAAGTAATTATTATGAAAACTTATGATTAACCATTTTATTGTTAATTATGTAAATAGAGCTAATTAAATTAATTAGTATTAATTATGTAAATCATTGGTATTATACAACCCAAGGATGTGGTTTGCAAAGTTTTGACTCAAGATTTTAATGCAACTCATATTGTTGTTGGCAATGGAACGGTAACGGGTTCTACTCCATGGGATGTACATTTCACTAATAGAGAGAGAGAGAGAGAGAGAGAGAGAGAGAGAGAGAGAGAGAGAGAGAGAGAGAGAGAGAGAGTAACTAATTAGGGAGTGGGTAAAGAGAGTGAGAGACGTGGGTAGTTATGGAGAAAAGAGAGGGGGAGATATTATAGGTAATATATTGAGTTAATTAAGGGGATGTTTGGAACCGTGGCCGTTTTTCAAAAAATGGTGCCACATCGGATCCACATAGGTGTTTCAACAAACGCCCATGTATCTCATTGTTTGGTTCGGCTGATTATTAAAAAATTGGAACCCCATGCATCGATGAACCGTTTCCCCCAACGGTTGACTGATGTGTATCCTATGTGGTGCTTACCTGTCAGTACATACATGAAAAACGATGATAAAAATCACCTTACCAAATAGCATAGTATTGCTCACTGCCTACGTGGCAGAATAGTTTTTTTTTTGTGAAAAATGGGTCTTGGAAGCATGGGCGTTTTTTCTTGAAAATTGGTCCCAAAAAGCACCAACGCTTCCAAACACCATGTAAGGAATTGAGAGAAAGGGAGGTGAATTGGCAAAATGGGAGTGATGAAAGGGGAATAAGAGAGAAAGAGAGTCAAGAAGAATACATGGTGGAAGTAATGGAATATATTCCTAAACAAAGTGCCACACACCGACCTCACATGCACGTCTCACCATGCATTGGTAATATCTTTCATGAATAATAACATATAAGTACAGGAGATGTTACATGGTTGGGTGTGCCCCTAAAGCCGGTATAGATGTTACTAATGGAGCAAAGAAAAAAATGGTAACGTGGACAGCTATATATACATATATAGATTATAATATAACACATGTAATATATTATATTAATATTAATATAATGGATTTGGACATTTGAAGTCATAGGCCCGGCCTGGACTATAGCCCATTTCAATTGTCATGGGTGTTACACATGTAATATATTATATTAATATTAATATAACGGATTTGGACATTTGAAGTCATAGGCCCGGCCTGGACTATAGCCCATTTCAATTGTCGTGGGTGTTAACCCAGCCTTGGCCCACAATCTTCCCATACATGAAAGCATGATTTCATGACGGGTAAATGTTTATGGACCAAACAGGAGATGAAATGACATGAGATGTAATAATGTTTATAGACCAAACGGCCACTCTGTTATGAATCGTGAGATGTGCGGCTGCAATTTACGGCGGGTAGGAAAAGTGAGCAGGAAATCTGGGTTCAGGGGAATTCACTAAAATTTGGTGTTCGATGGTTGTGGACATGCTGATTGAATGCCTTGGCTGTTAACCATGGTATGAACTATGAATATTTCTCCTGTTTTCTTGTGATGCGATAAAGCTTTGGAATCAGGTAAATTGCAAGCATGGCCTTCGTAAGTCTGATCTCGCGCGATGTGTTTGGTTCGGGAGCCAGTGAACCACTCAGCCACCTCTCTTCCCGATTTGGCAGCCAATATTTCAGTTCAGTGCATGGATGGCTAAGTGGATTGATTGATTCTTGTGTCAATAATGTTAGCATTCATCTTCTTAATTTCTCTGCTGTGCTGATGGCGAAATTTGGTTAGCTCATCATGATTTTGTCCCTGAATCTTCAAACACAGATTTTGTAAAAAATTTGGTTAGCATTCATCTTCTTAATTTCTCTGCGTGTGCTTCCAGGGAGGTGCAGGATATGAAGATGACTTTACTTCAGACTTCAGAGCTTCAAAGAATGCTCGCCCGTTGGTGAGCCTACTCGCCCTGTTGTTGCGAGAGTTCCCTTTTTCTCTTCCTCCGGACCTTGAATGACTTAAGGTAAACACAGATGGAGGCTTCAGTAAATCCATATCTTTTCCGCATCATAGATTTTCCCCTTTCAAAATTGTTATATTACATGTTTTGTTATATTCAATCTTTTCCTTTTATTTTTTCCGTCAGTTATGAGTTATCTCTCATATGGTTTATTGAGAACTGGTTTCCATGGTAACTGAACGTCATTGTTGCTGGTGGTTTTTGTCGATCCACGTAGCTACACAATTAGGCAATTATTGGAGCCCGGATCTCCTGCCCACGTCTACCCACATAACATCGCAGGATTCGCAGCCATACATGGTGAACATCTCATCCTCCTACATACTATTATGCACGGGATGTTCTCAAATTTTCACGGAGGTAATGTTTTGTGGGTAGATGTGAGTAGAGTTTTTGTGGGCAGGAGATCCGGAGTCCAATTATTGACTAAGAATTATACTTAATTCGTGATCTTAATAATGCTTAGTTGGGCAGACTTATAGAGGGACGGTGGAGTAAGGGGAGTTTGTCCTAAATGTGGCCCTACTCGTGTCATGACTATACATGTTTATGTGAGATTAAACGATGTCACCCTTGGCTGAATCCTGATATGGTGGGAAATTTTGTCCTTTCTAGTGGTCTTTATGTTTTGATCTGATGGTGTTAAATTCACATATTGGATCCCTATTTTGCATGCTTTTTTTTTTTTTTGGATCCATTATATGCTCAATTTCAACAAAAATAAGCTCTTCTGGAAAAGTGCGTAATAGGGAGGTCAACTCTTGAACAGGGTTGCCCTTGAATACTGATATTAATTTAGAATACTTGAATACCATAGTAAAGACTATTATCCTCATGGTTTCCTTGGGCATACACAAAGATTCATGAAACTTGCTTCTGAGCTAGTATGAACAATTATACTTCCAAATTACCCAAAATGGTCATTGGTTTTCTTCCAAAGGCCTTGGAATATGTCAGCTAGTTTAGCACAACATTTTTATCGTAAAAAAGAATTATTGAAATGAGGAATTATACTCTAAAAAGAATTATTGAATGAGAAATTATGCTCTCTGGCGAATATCATTTTAAATTGTATGCTGTATTCCTATGTTCTTAACATATAGAGAAAGCAGAACACCAAACCAACTAAACAATATTTTTACTGTCTTGAATTGTCTTAGAAAGACCTATAAAAAGATGTAAAGTAGAAGGATCCTGATAATCAATCAAAAAAGAAACAAAAAGGAATAATGAGTGTAGAAAATACTTTTTAAGATAAAATTACAGCATGGTGATTGTTATGCAAAGAATGAAATACAATAGGGCCCTTCAAAAAAAAAAAAAAAAAGAAAGAAATGTAATGCAACATGCAGGATATAATGAGGGCAAACTGAATTTCAATGTGGTAGGACTTTACTATTGGTTCATCCTTAGCATTTTTCTCCAATGAGATCTAAATGCAGTGATATATATTTGTTTCTTTTCTTTTCCTTTTTTTTTTTTTTTTTTGAGAAAGAGGTAAGGTATCATATTCATTGCTTCAAAAACATAAACAAGCCCTGCACAATAAGACACTGCATGAGCCACTACATTTTATATTCTGTATGCATAGATACAAAAAAGCATATTGAAATAAAAAAAGAACTATATGGCCTGTTTCTGAAATACTTGTGAGCCTTTATCCATGAATACATCTGCCCCATAAACCTTCCAAAAAGCCTTCTATTTCTCTCTGTCCATAATGCCCAGACCACTACTGCAGGTACCACTCCCCATATAACCTTTCCTTCTTTGGATAAACCATTCAACTGCCAAATGCCAACACTATAGCAAAACCTCCCGTCCCAGTGGCTTTACCCATATACTCCTTGCAAACCTGCAGTGTATAAGGAGATGTTCTAACTCTTCTAAGGTTTCACCACACATTACACACCTATTGGGTTCCACCCTCATCCCTCTCCTAGCCAATGCATCCACTGTTAGGCACTTTCCCAAAGTTGTAGTGTATAAGGACTTAATTGTGAATCTGCCTGATTTTTCCCATAGCAAATTCTGCTGTCTCTCTTTGACCTCTCAGATGTGGTTCAGTTCCAACCACTGTTCTACTTCCTAATCATTCAGATTTCTTCTTAATGTGATCCATGTATCTTGGATGTGATCTATGTATATTTTCTGAGAATACCTATGAAGGTACTGAGCCTAGGGAACACATAAAGCACTAATATTGCTATGAGTCCATGCTAATATCCAAACAAAGGGAACTAATCTTGTGAGTGTGGTGAAGCTCTTACCTCTTAACTTTCATTCTTATTGGGATTCTTATCCCTGGTTATTGCTTTCTCCTACTTGTTCAACATCATTTACTGATAACTATTTGTGTTGCGGATATAATGTTGCTATGATATATGCAATGATAACTCCTGGTTAATTGTTGCTGTTGCTGTTGTTTGTTTGTTTCAAGTCTTGTTGTATTATAAGAGCTGCGGAGCATTGTTTCAGAGACATGCCAATATTATGTTATTCACATTCTTTTTCACAAAATATTAATTTCTATCTCAAAGTGTCAAATGAATGATAATAGAGAACCAGGTTTAGGATTGCAACATTTGAATGGATTTTTAGTTCTTACCCATGTTGTATCCAGGTCAGGGCCGTTAGGCACTTGATGTGCCAATGATAAAATTGATGAAACTGGGTTCTTTATTTTAGGGAATTGATACAAACATAAATGTGCATGGACATACATGAGATATAGGATGCTTTAGGGGTATGTTAGGAGGAATGGAATGTAAGTATTTACAATAGATCACTTTCTACCTTCATATTTCATGCTGTCACCACATTATGGATAGGGGTGCAACTTGGGTGGGTTGTTCCGGGTTTATACATTGATATGTAGCTTTGTCAAGTTACTTAAGTCTCTTGTATCTTGTACTAGTTAAAATATCTTTGTCCTATCCATATAAATATGGCTAGTAAATCTGCATTTTACCAATTTATGGTATGAATTATGAAATGTTTCATGATTAGTCTATCTTGATCAAGTTTCCAAATTATCCTTCTTATTCTCTAAGGTATCACATTATGCACATTTTTATGGTTGTGCCTTGAATTTTTTATTGTGACCCACTTCATGAACCCGCTTCAAATTAAGTTGAGAAAACCCAAAGGCAAAATTTCATAGTGGTTTATGGGTCCAATCCAAATATAAAGAGTTATGTATTTCGAGGGTTTTCTCTCTTGTATTCTTTGGTCTTTGTCTTGTGAGAGAAGTCGAGAGACTTTGGGTGTATTTGGGGTTTAGGGTTTTCTGTGAGTGAGGTTGTGTGTGCACAGCTCTGTATTCTTCTCCATTGCTGATTTCATAGTGGATTTCTGCTCCTCCTTCGCCCGTGGACATAGGCTATAAGCCGAACCACGTAAATCTGTGTGTCCTCTTTGTTTACTTCTCTTTATCTCTGTTTTTCTTTCAATTTTGGGTGCCATTTGAATCTGCATTTCTGGGTTTGGCACAACACACATTTATGCAGTGGTCATTGTATCTAACATTGAGAATAATGTTGTACTGATTTCTTAATTTGCATTGATAGACATTCAATGTAAATGTAAAAGATGTTGGTGAAACCCCTTCATGGTGTTTAAGCTAGTTCTTAGGCCTTGTTTGTTTTTTAGAATGTCACTTACTCGGGTAATGCACTTACCTAGGAAACATTTACCTGGGTAAGTTTACTTACCCATGTTCTTTTAATTCCTAGGTAAATTATATAATGACTTTTTTACCCATAAAAAGCCAATGTTAAAATGGGCAAAATTGTCTCATTATGTTTTGTAAAATTTCCCCCAGGTGGGAAAGTTAATTACCCACTTAGAAGATGGGTGTCACTTACTAGTGATACCTAGGGAAGCTAACTTTACCATGGGGCTCAGAGCATACCGAAAAAAGAACACTGTAAAGTTGGTCAATGGGAATCACTTTCCCATTGACCAACTTTCCCCCTCCTATTTCCAGAAAAACGAATGGGGCCTTAATGTTTAGATGCCCATGATATAAGTAGTTTTAGAAGTTTATTATTATTTTTTTCTTGGTACTTGTTCAATCTATGCAGATGAAGGTAGAGTAATGGAATGTGGGCTGAAGACTATGTGGAGGAGCCCCAATGGCACAAAAAAAATATTTTGAATGGTTTGTATTACACCACTCTTCTCTCGTATCGTTTTCATTTTTTGGGAATGGATGAGGAATTCTTTATTAAGAAGAAATGATAAGGTACACTCCCTCAATGGAGAAAAAACTGAACTAATAAGGCCCATCTAGTGACATTGTTATTTGAGGACCCAGAGTTCTACTCATGAAGGGCAGTTCGCCAATAACTTATCAAAAAAAGGGCAGTTCTCCAATACAACATATTCTGATTTATCCATCCATCAAAACCCTTGCTTTATAAGCCATCACCTGGTCTTCTAACCTATCTCAATGAGGTGTTTGGCTTCTTCTCTTGTATATATGGCAAAGGCTCCACTTAAATATCTTGTTTGTTATGTATTTATGTGGTCATATCATTTATTTTTCCATGTTTTTATTTTCATATGCAACGGTATGTACTTGTACTGGAGATGTATGCTGTTGAATAAGAATGGTGTATTATATAGTTGAACACTTGGAAACAGCCTCTTTGTATGTGCAGGGGTAAGACTGTTTACATCTGTCTCTCCCCAGAGCCTGCATTGGTGGGAGCACCATGCACTGGGCTGCCCTTTATTATATAGTTGAACACCCTTAAAACACCTATGAAATATTTCAAACATTTGTTCTGTCCTAAGTGTCATTTTTATTTGTTACAAGATTTGGTTCTCTAGGCCTGATGACATCTATGTTGGTTTGTATCAAAATCATCACTCTCCATGGTTCTCATTTGCCTTTTATTTTAAACTTTGTGAATATGACTATCTCCTTCCTTCTTACAAATGATGTTGTGCAGTTACCCTCTGATGGTAGGTGAAGCTGCTCATGGGATTGTAACTTGGCATTATTGTTTGTATCAGTGGGGACAAGAAACTAGTATAAACAGTACCTTCCATCTTTGCATGGACATAAGCTTGTGTACAGGTAATTTCTGATGTTTGTTCTTGTTGTATCCCATCTTCTACTTTTGACTGGTCCATTACTCCCTCATGAGACAACAATTGCTTACATTAAATCAAATTAGTAGTTGCGTAATTGGTCTGACATGCACATGTTGCTATATGTATATTCAATTCTAGAATGAAAATTATGTTTTAAATTGTTTTCTTGTTAGATCAATTTCCAATGATACAGATCAGAGATTAAAAATCTGGAACTTGGTTGATTATTTATTTTTATATTTAGAAAACTTTTCTTGATCTTCTTTAAACAGGTTGATCTGCATTAATTTTATTCAGAATTTGGATATATGTAATTGACAGTAATTGGACTTCAGTACCTTGGTTAATATGCCCTTAGATTTGTTCGAAGTATTTATTTCAGTGTTTAAAATATTCTGCAGGGTCAAACTTGATAAACAACAGAAATTGGTGGATTTTGTTTCTAAGCTAGATAGAACGTGCATTGAGACAGTGGAAACAGGGAAAGTGACCAAAGATCTTGCCTTTCTTATACATGGACCCAAGTATCACCCTTTTGCTAATGCATGTTCCTTTGTGATTTCTCTTTTACCTCATTGGTTTATGAACTTAGGCGATACTTTTTTTCTGTTTCTTCTCACTTAATCCATGGAAAGCAGGACTGCTATGTAATGTTTCTGTCTTTTTCATTTAAAAAATATCTTTCTGACATATTAAAAGACTGACTTCTCTTTGAAATGAGTTATTTGTTTTATGCTCATGAGTAATGACTTAACAAAATTAGATAAAAGGAATACCACTAAGTTCATGAAAAACCAGTCTTCATTCTTCAAACTGATTCCTTAATTTTCATGATAAAACTTTTGAATATCTCAAACCGGCCAAATGAAGTGCTATGTCATTCAAGATGCACAGCAGCGCAAGCAGCAAAGGCTACACTGTTTTCTCCTGATAAAAAAAAAAACTGCTTAACAAACGTTTTATAAATTATGTCATTTTTTTAAGAGTTCTGAAACCTTAGCTTTGAGTAGATGGTTACGACCTTAGTGCCCAGAATCATGGAGTGGGACCTATTTGGTGGAGTGTTGAAAAAGATCAGGGGCAGCAGCCAGGACTATAGTTATCACAGTAGTGAGATTTTATGTCATGTAGATCCTGGGTTCCTGGTTGGCTGGTTTGATGGATGAGTCTGGCAGAAATGTAAATGTTTAGATGGGTGAGGAGTAAAACCCAGAAGGACAGGGTTAGAAATGAAGTCATACAAAGGATCTTAGGAGTAGCTCCAATAGGTGATAAAATGAGAGAAAATAGATTGAGATGGTTTGGTCATGTGCATGAAATACCATCTACAGCACCTGTTAGAAAAAAGTGATCTGTTACAAGTTGAAGGGGCCAGAAGAGGGGCAGACCAAAACAGACTTGGGTGGAAGTAATAAGAGATGATTTATGCACCCATAATTTATCATAGGTCCCTGGTCAGATGGTTTGATTGGCTCTGGCTGGTACTTGTTCCATTGAATGTTGCTCAGAAGATTACTATCTGAATTCAAACCTGAAAATTGGTGGTACCTTAGAAAAAGTTGAGGTTTGAGGAATTTTTCTTTATTTAACTGTAAGGCTATGGTTTTATATAAAATAAGAGTGCTCAACTTTTTTTTTCTTATTTTCTGTCTAGCTAAACACAGCCTAAAGGCAAGGTTCAAAATATGGAAATATATATTGGTGCATATCGTATGATACATATCATTTTTCAGGGTCACTTATATGTTTTATATTAAGATTTCAGTTATTTTGATTGTTTTAAATGATAGCATATGGCATGACATTTGGACTGATAAAGTCAGAACTTAAAAAAAAACAAAAACAAAAGAGTTTTCGTTTGATTGAAGCACTGGATATGCAAATTGAAATTGAACTTTGCCTAAAGATAACCTGAACCGGCCATTGAAATTGTAATCCGGATCTCCTACACTTAATGAAATTGTAGGAGCAACGTTATAAATGATCAGTTTGAAGAAGGAACTAGGAAGATTCAAAACTTTGATCCTGAACTGGCCATTGAAAGTTGAACAGAATAGGAACAGAGACGATCAATTGAATATGGTTGAAGTTTCAGGATCAAAATCACTCTTGTAAATTTTCTTTGAAACTTTAGGCTGAGTTTGGAAAGAGTACAAATGCAAATATGTAGAGTGCAAAATCTTATATTTTGTATTATTTTGTGTGCATTTATGCTGTACATATTTGCATTTGTGCTCTTTCCAAACTGAGCCTTAATAAAAAAACCCAGGAGGGTAAATGGAACAAGAATAATTTCATGAATTTCCAGAAAACGTTTTACAAGTCTTGCAATTTTGCAAATACCAACTCTCACTGCACAGCGCTAACAATAAGCTTAGAAGATACGGTATGGCTTCCCCATAGTACTCTTCAGGTACAAGCACCTCACACTTTGACGATTCTTCTTCAACAATGACACAAGTTGACACTAATGTTGGGAACTCCACATTGGTGAGTCCCCATAGTACTCTTCAGGGACACCAACATTTTGGAATATTTGCTTCTCCTCCATTGAGCAACTCCCAAGCAAGGAACCTTCTTTAGTTGGAACTTCCCCATGGCTTTAGTTTCATTAACTTTTGGCTCCAAGCTTTCCTGGTGAGTCACCAATGTTGGGAACTTTCCTGCCTTGTTGAGACCAGGGCCAAGAAGACGTGGGATCTGCTTAATGATGGCTTCAGATGCAAGAAAAGCATGGTATTTCTTTGCAAGCTTCTTGACCAATTTCTTGTTTTTGTCGAGTGTTTTTAAGCCCCACTACATCCATATATTCCAATCCAATTTTCTCTTCATCTTAGGACGAGGAATGTGTGGCAGCTTGATAGAACCGCTGAAACGCTTGTCCTTCTGAGGGTCATGGTTCTTCAAAGTTCAATGGTCTCCACAAAGTTAGTTTTTTCTCCTTGGCATCTGACATGATACCAGAGATGGCCTCTCTCAATGTATCACTCTGAAGTTTACTCATGGTTAATATCTATGCTCTGAGGAGTTCCTAAGAGATCATTCTCTCAATCTAAGCGGCAGAAATCAAAACCCTAAATTAGGGTTTTCATAATTTTTTATAGATTTGTACAGTGGGAACTGGGGAATAGTGACAAGTGGAGGAATCTATCATAATACAAGGAATACCCTACCATAGTTTGGGCTTTGGGGTTTTAGGACAATAATTTGTGAGAACAAACCATAAAAAGATACCATACACTTGACTGCAAGGCATTAGGAACTAAAGTCATGAATTAATGATCTGATCAGCTTTATCAATTCGATCAGTAACCTGAGCTGGTCATTGAAAGTTATCGTTCAGGACCAAACTGATCAGTTTGACGACTTTTCTTTCCCCGCCAAGGATTTATTTTGGTTTTAAGAAGAGAATGGATGGCTTCTCTCAGTAAGTGATTTGTCGCCTCCAACTCTGTGTTATTTATCCATGTTAGAAAGCTCACAGCTGTTAGGAACTTAGGGACTTGTTGGAGTTTGGTGTCACAAGAATGTTTTGTAACCAGCTGTGCAAAGGTTTGGCAACAGAAAGTAACTGAACTAAAGTCTAAAGCTAATGGCTTACGGCATTTGTTCACGGAGGTTCATACTTCGTCAATTTTTCTTTCAATTTTCACTTCCCAACCCCCATTTCTTTAGGGGTGTCATTTTTATCCCAGCCCAGAATTTTTATGGGCTCGGGCCTAGGTTTCATTGGTCAAACTCAAGTAGGAGATCAGGATCGGCCCCATTATGCCTCTAGACTCTTAGGCTATGTTTGGTTTGAAGGAAAAGGTAAGGAAAGGAAAGGAAATGCAGGACAACCTATACAAGATTAGTAAAGGTTTTCCTTCCTTTTCTTTCTTTTCCCTACTTTTTTATTCAAACCAAATATAACCTTAGAGTAACGGTACTTGTTTGAATCAGATTGCAACGAGATGTTAAACAGTATGAAACTTAAACCTATAATGATACAATCTAACTTTATTGATCATACAATATACATTTAAAATATTTATGGATATACATATTTAAATGGAACCGAATGGGGATATTATTAGATGAGATAGGGGTGCATCCAAATTTAATCCGATTATAATCAGATCAAATATAAATGAGATAGAATTTGAATTCGAAGTCAGACAATTGGATACCATTTGCTTAAGACCCTTAAAAGAGAATGCTGGATGGAATATTTAAATTCTGATTTGATATACATAGGTCCCATTTCCCAGGGAAACAGAACCGACATGCCATGGATGAAGTGTGTAAATGGTACAAAATAATTGGTTTCACTGCATGCCGGACCCGTTCTTAGCGACCTCGGATTGTAGATTGTCTCCTTAAGAAACCAAACCACATGATGATAAGCTTACAGGTGTGAAACATGATCCAACTTTAAATTCTGGCCTCTCAAAATGGTTGGTGTCTGCTAGTGTAGAACAATGTCATCTTACGATAACCAAGCCAATGTCCAGGCGTCCAAAGTTGTCTGGTATGTAGGATTTATATTATGGCTATTATGAAAAGGAAAATCACATATCTCTCTCCCTCCCTTAGACAGTCCCAAGTCCTTACAAAACTAAGAAAAATCTCCCCCGAGCTGTTATTGGAGACACCCATTAAATTCAAGGCAGCCTTCCGAAAGCACGGAGAAGAGGAATTTATTACTTGTCCGCCACAAATCGCAAGAGCACATGATTGGGGGGGGGTGCAGTCTGCAGTGGCCAGTGGGGTCGGAACTCGGAACTCGGAAGATAGAATGCTGGTTGATGTGTGGGCTTCCTTTAACCACAATTCCTGTCATTGTCATTTTTTTTGTAGCTCAGCCCACTGCCAGAGTGCCAGTGTCATACATTTCTTGGTAAAGAATTGGGCCCACAAGAGGTTTTCGAGGAATAGCTAGACAATACACCACCAGCCCATGGATCTGTGCTGGTCCAAACTAGTACTTCCCTGCAGTGCTGTATACAACTACCATATCGTTTTTTTTTTTGTTTGTTTGATTTTTTGCCAATTGATTTTCTGGAACGTGACCACACACCCTTGTATTATGTTTCTGATTTCAACCATGTGCAGGCCAGGGCACATGTCAAGCTTCGAGCCTTCAACCATGTGCACCTCCCAAAGTATTACTGTATCTACTCTTTCATTTCAAGGGTTTGAAATTGAAACATATGGAGATGCATGGCAGATGTTTGCTGAAACTGCTCTGAGAAGTACGTAATTTATTCTTATTTTACCACTACCTACTTGGATGAGGAGCTGTGAGACTTCCCAAGTTCCCATCTCTCTCTGTGCACAGAGTGGATCATACAGTCTGGAAAGCAGCAGCTACATAGTCTTCCCCACTTAATAGAACTCTCTCTCTCGTTTGGACGGATTCTATGATAGATGTAGATCAGTAGATGTGGGTGGCGACATTGAGAGTTAAAACTGAAGTGAAACAGGGAAAGCGAGAAAAAATATGAAAACTAATCCTGTGGTATCTGAATATCACAAGACGACAAGCTTATCATGCAGTGAGCCCCGGCAACAAGGGATGTCTTTTTTCGACCGTTAGATGCGCGGTGCTCCAACAATTCACAAGTCTCTAGATTAATTAATTAATATTAATATACAAAATTAAAAAAGAAAAAGAAAAAAGAATAAGGGGTGGGTGGATGACTGACTGGATGGTAGTAGTACCACCATCAGCTAGAACTAGTATCCTCTGATTAAAATAATAATAATAATAATAAGATAATATTTTATGTTGAAAGGAAAAAAAATATTAAATTGTTCGACATTGTGGGACAGATCAAAAACTGGTTTCGAACAGTTATGGTTTGCCCTCTTGGGTCTCTCAATGAATCCATTAATAAACTATATTGAAGATCATGGCGTCTGATATTTGGGTCATGGCTCTGTTCTATCTTAAAATTTCATAAGAAATACTTAATTATGGTTATTACGACTAAACAAACCACTTAATTTATTACAGAAATATAGCACCTAATGGCTTCAAGCCTTCAATGATGCAGATTGCGGTTGGAATGAATACTTAAAGCTCCATGGAGGGGTCAATGCTCAATAATATCAAAAGACATTATCTCATTCTAGCTGCTCTGGTTGTGAGCTTTACCATCCCCTTCTGCTGGAGAATCAAATGGTGGGTATCATTTTTTAATTAGTTTTGATTATTTTTTTTTGTAAGAATCTTGATTAGTTTTGGGTTTATATATCAAAAGTATCCAAATAGTTTAGATTAACAATGTAATGAGTAAACCCAACGGATGTTGTTTTAATGTATGGAGATTTTTATCTTACATGTCTTTCTCACGCTTCATGAAGGGAGTGTTTGTGCTTTCTCTAGAAGTCTAGAGTCATGACCACCACAGTCTGCAATCATGTTCAACGATGGTGACCAATGGTGATAGAATTGTTGACAAAAGGGAGAATAACGGCAAAAATGTTAACGTTAGGTTGACAAGTGGTGCCATTTCCTTGTTTACAATCAACTGGTAGTGGTTTAAGTTTCTTATCAATAGAAAATAATTTCAAAATTTTACCATGAGAAAGCTATCTGTTGTAATTTGATGATTCTAGAAGAATTAAGGAAAGGCTAGAGTTAGAAAGATTTGAAATCCGATAGCAGTAAGAGTTGATTTGAGAGACTTGTTCCCTAACAATATTCTCTGCCAAATTGTGAAACAGGGAAATGGAAATAACTTGTTTGGTTCCAAATTCCAATAAGCGATGTGGAAACAGGACTATAGGAGGGGAAGGGAATCCCCAGAAAACCTGGACATGGAAATGCCTCGTGAGGTGCTTCGAGGAAACATAAAAAGGACCCATTTTCTGTTCACGAGAAGCTTTACAGCCACCCCTCCCTAGTCTCTAAGGCTAAGCAGCAGTGCCCACTTCTCGCCAGTACGCACCTTCACCAAAATCCAATAATGAAATAAACAACAAGTCGAATCCCTAACTTGTTTTGGTTTCTCCGTTAATGTTTCTCAACAACTCGACAAACCCCTTTACTTGTTTATTTATTATTATTATTATTATTGATGTTGGTAATGCATGCTGCCATTTGATCCTGAATTACTGAGTTCATGATTCCGGGGTGTGGGTTGTAAAGCCCTAAGATGAGCTCCAATCCAATGGATGACCCACGAGCCATGAGCCATGGGCCACGCCTATCATATTGAATCCCCAATCAGTCAGTCGGTCAGTTTCCACCATGAAGTGAAGTGATGAACCCAATTGGGTTCCAGGGCTTACTTTTTGACCATCTCATCCACTAATTTCTTGTTTTATGAACGTTTGAGCAGCCAGTTATATATTTTCTTGCAATAAATTCAATTTTTGCCCGTTGTGTTCCTTTTTAACTTGTCACATCAATTTCCTTTTTTACATCAACGACCAAGAAACCTGTTTGATATGTCCGTGGGTGCAAAAATGCAAAATACGATAGAGTCTCCTCAAGCTTTCAACCGTATGAGATGGCAAATTGAAAAGTGAAATATAAGAATATATGCATATATATTTTTTAATTGAGAAAAATCTATAATGCCCGAAATACATGATACCAGTAAGTTTTTACCAATCATAAATTCATGGAAGGTTTAAAATATCGATATGCCTGATATGTCAGTACTTAGTAGGGTTGTATTGGGCAAATCGATATTGCCTTTTATATCTATCGGCCGATACGTGTCGATACTTTGAACTTGCTCCCCATGAATTTTAATTAAAACCTACCTGATTGGTTACCATTCTTATGATGTGAGTTGACTGGTTGTAAACTTTTATAGTATCATGTTTACGGGTGTTCATGATCCAAGTTGGGGTAGTTTAGAGAAGATCTCAGACCAAATCAATAAATTACTGTTTGAGAAATTCTCAAATCAAATTAAACCCTTTTGACATGGAAATTAAAATAGATCAAACCATTTTATTATGGTTTGGTACGTTTTCTGATACGGTTTAGGGAACTTTGAACCATTATTTGATTCTAATGGACTTAACCCAAATAGAAGTCATGAAAATTAAAACATAAAATTTTTATTTTATTATAACATAAAAGGGTTTATTATATATTTATGATTTTATACATTCGGTTTAGATATATTATATTACATTATATATAATATTTATACATAATTTATTTATATAATTGTATTATATATAATTTTGATTTACGGTTTGGTTTGATTTATAAAGTCCAAGAAATCAAACCGAAACCACAAACCGCAATTTAGCAAAATATGAAACTAAAAAAGAACTATTTTCAAGTGTAGACCAAACCGAGTTTGATTCGGTTTGGTGGTTTGAACTTTGAACCAAACAATGAACACCCCTAATCATGTCTTTCAGGCATTATAGTCGAACCCAATTACAACAACTCTTAACCAAAAAAAAACTAACTGCAACAAAATCTTAGGGCTTATTCGTTTGCAGTGTTTTGCAAATGGGTTGATATTTTTGCTCCGGGTTTCACACTGTTTTGTTTGTTTGTGAGGAGTTAAGAAGGAAATAAAATGATGTGGTTCACCTTTGTATGGAAGAGATTGAAGGCAAGAGAAAGGCTGTTTGTTTGGGAGAGTGACATAAAGAGGTAAAATGATGTGATTCCACTTTATATAAGAGAAAATTGAGGCATGCGAAAGGTGGTGCAAATTTTGTATAAGCTTTTGGGATGATAAATTTGCACTACTTATAATTGCAAACAAGATAAAGGTGCAAATTTTGTAAAAGTTAGAAATGCCAATTATGGTTATAAACAAATAAATGCAAATTTGTACTCAGTACAAATTTTCAATCCCGTTGAGTTGTTGACATTTACACTGCATGCATACAAACAGAACATAAGGCTCAGTTTGGAAGGAGTACAAATACAAATATATAGAATGCAAAACCTTATATTTTATATGTATTTACACAATTACACTGTACATATTCATATTTGTATTATTTTCAAAATGAGCCTAATACAAATATAGAGTACAAAACTTTTGTATTTTATATTATTTCGTATGTATTTATACAATACATATTTGTATTTATGTTCTTTCCGAACCTAGTCTAAATATCAAAAGCTGTAGATTGCCGCATGACCATTGTCTTGGCCAAACATATTTTGTACTAAAGCATTGTATTTGAATTTGTGACACTGTTTTTCTGAAGTAAATAATGCAGCAATTCCGCACACAGTGACAGTCTTAACTCTTAAATAGTTCGATGGAAGCTGGAATTTCTCTCTCGACGTAAAATGAAAGTTATGGGCCATAGTCTCGTCTCTCTCAGTCTCTTGGCATTATACTATAGATTCAATTCCAATCCAAGCTGTCAAAGGCAAAAAAGGCAGCCCCTTTCTAAAATTCTTCATTTTTTTTATTTATTTTTATTTCAATTATGTTGGACGTGCTATGCCTGTGTGCGCCTTCCATTGTATCTAACTATCAACTTTCATCAGTTCCTGGTACTGATATGTAAGCGTTTTGGATAAAAAAATCTGGACATAAGATGAGGGAGAAGTGGAGAACGTGCATTTTCTACTCATAAACCCCCTAGGAATGGCAATGGGGTGGGGCGGGGCCGGGTTTGGACTATTTTATACCTATCTCGTATTTGCCCCAAACCTCAATGGGGCTAAAAATCCTAACCCCATTCCTGTTCCCGTGGAAATGAGGATCCCTAACTTTGTCCTGCCCCATCCTAGTGATTCTTACTTCTATACTTATTAATTATTTTTTTCCAGACCTACCTCGAACTATTTTGTATTTTATAATATAATATATAATACTATACTATAATATAATATAATTGAGGTGAGGTGGACAAATATAATTTCTGCCCCATCCCGACTCCAGAGTTTTAGGTTTTCCCTAAACCATGACCAATGGTCAAAAAGCCTGCCCTAGTCGAGATGAGGTGGGGTGGGGGCCCCACAGGTATGGGTCAAATTCCCATCTCTAGTTCTCTACCCCATGTTCAGGTGGGAACGAGATTTGTTCCTCACACGAGCACCTCACAGGCACATCCACCGTGTATTAGGAACATCTCCCATGAATAATAACTTATAAGTAAGGAGATGTTCCTGATGCATGGTAGGATGTGCGTGCGAGGAGCAGATCTCGTCTCGGTTAGGTGCTAAATATGATATGGGCACATCCCTTTTTTCAAAAAAAAAATCTGACACGGAATCATTTGTTTAAATGGGGGGTCTGAATGTAGTAGGCACATTGGTTAATCCCAATGAGTGAATACGTAATAGCTGTGTGACACATGTCCCTGTGTCTTTTATCCAAACATTTTTATTTTGTTAGATAGAAATTATTCATTATTTTATTATTTTTGTCAAAATAATTAAAAATAAAAAACAATAAGAAAGAAAAATCCAAACATATTGGAAGTTGAAATTCATTTATGTTTTTCTTTTTTATTAATTATTATTTTTAATTATTTTAATAAAGATAATAAAATAATAGATAATTTTTATCTAAGAAATAAAAAAAATTTGAATAAAAGGGACGTTAACGGAGACATATATCATACAGCTATTACCTGTTCACTCATTCTGCTTATGTGCCTACTCATCGGATGGGGGCATCAACATTGAAATTTAGGTGACATTTTACAGTCTTTTGCTTGGCCAATGATGGGGTGTGCAGTGTGCCTTTAGAAACTCATTGATTATAGAGAAGTATTTATTACTGAATCTTTTCTTTTTCCGCATGACATCTCTCTCTTATCTACACAGCAGTGGCCTTGAAAATAATGTCAAGTCTCATGTGCAATACCCACCACCCCTTCTCTCCGAGTGGCTTTATTACTCTTAATATTTCTGTAATCTCCTGCCCTCTCTTATCATTTATTACCCCGCAATCAATACCCGGGTTTCCCTTTCTCTCCTGGCCTTTTGTTTTACTGTTGAAGCTGTTCAAAATTTCAAACACAACCAGCACAAATTCTGCATTTTCTACCCTGTAAACCGGGGTGCAATCCCCGACAAAAGCTTCAAACCTGAATCTGTGAAATGGGTTTGAACAGATTTTCATGGCTTCTTTTCTTCTCTTTGCCGTTTCTACTACTCTGCCTGGAAATTCATTGTTACAGTTCAGAACCTTCTGTAAATTTTTTAAGCACTCCATTGACATTCTCGCGTCAGTCCTCAGCTACATTTCTATTCCAAGTTCGGAAGGCTTCTAAAGAATACACTTGCAGCAATTGTAGCATCAAATGCAAGGTCATTTGAAGACTTATTTTTTTTCTTTTCTTCTGTTATATCCTTTCTTAGTTTTGCTGACTGCGCGGTTTTCATATATATATTTTTTTCTTTCTAATTTGGTGTTGAAGCGGTTTTCGTTCGGTTTTTTTTTTTTTTTTCCTTTATAGCTTCTTAGTTTTTCTTCTCATGTCAATGTCGTTTTATATATTTGGTTGAGGTTGTAATTGGTGATGCTTTGGCGACAAGTCCTGAAAATAGCACATTCGGTTTCTACGGATGAGGAATAATAAGCTTGGGATTCATTGTCCTTGTAAACAAAAAAAAAAAAAAAAAAGATGCATAGGTCCTTAAAACAGAGTATTTAGTTTATATATATATATATCAGAAGTGATAGGTTTCAGTACTTTACTATAGTAAGTCAGGAAAGTTTAGGAAGTTCAGTTTGTTCTATTCAGATGTAATGTAAGAAAGCATATGCTGATGATACCAGAAGAATTTCGTAAGAACTAACAAAAGATAATATTTTTCTTTTCTCACTTTCTAGAGACAGGATTATGTAGCTAATCCCAAATAGTTGGGATTAAGGCCAAGTTGGGTTGAATTGCTCACTTTCTAGAGAATTATAGGGAGTATTTGAATCAGGTAACAACAGGTAAAAGTGCTTAAAGGCATTTCATGATGTTCCTATCTTTCAGGTTGGAACTTGGAAGAATTGGGATGGTCAACAAGTTTTAAGTAGTAGTATTGTCTTTCTCTCTCTCTCTCTCTCTCACACACACACACACACACACACACACACACACACACACACTCACTCACTCACTCACTCACTCACTCACTCACTCTTGTTTGAAAGAATGCTTCTTTTTTAGTTTGAGTTTCTTTTCTAATTTGAGTTTCTTTCATTCTATAATGAAAATGGATATTTGATTTGTGTTTGAATCATCATGATCGTTATGGTTCATATCAGGCATCTTTTTAAAATTCATCAAGATTATTATACTGTTTTTCTTATTTTACTGTTTTTCCTTTTTTTTTTGTTGTATGACAAGCTTTTATCTAGGTTAATGAATAGACCCCTATGTTTGATTATTTTTGCTTCCCCATGACATGAAGATTCTGGCTTGAATACATTATAATAACAAGTTGGTTGAGTTTCCTTCTTTTGGTTTCCATGTTCACTTAATATGATGATCATGCTATGCAGCTAGATGGCCAAATCTCTTCTGATTGTGAAACCAGGAAGGTTTCTTATATGGATTTGCATGATGGTAACCACACATTTGAGGTTTGCATCAATGGATCTCAAGGAGTCGGCTGTGCTAGCTATAACTGGACTGTTGGTTAAGAAACTATCCTTTATCCTTTTCTGAGTCTTGCTTATATTTTCTACTGAAAAATTTAGGTTTTGTAAATGGGTCAAATACTCTGTGAAGTGGCATTCAATTCTCAGAATAAACTTCAACTCACCTTTAAGTTTCATTTTAACTTGGTGAATTGACAAAAAGATAAAAGAAGACATGATTGTTTAAAGGGTATGAAGGACATAATAGAACATTGAATGAGGCCTAATGGTATACCTTTTGCAGTTTAATTAGATTTAGCTTCTGTTGAATAGGTTGCTAATTTTAGTTATATTTTATTCCTGCAGATACAATCCTGCCTACCGCATATGTTACTGCTTCAACATCTTTTACAAATGCACTAAATGTGTCCATAGATATTTCTTTTAGTGAACCCTGCACTGGTGGAGGTGGTTTTGGGTGCTCATCTGTGAACACCTGCAATGTGAGTAGGTGGCCTAATAAATTTATCAAGCTTCTAAGCACTCATGTTTTACTTTTATTTTTGTTAGGATATACCTTTTAATTGAATTTATGGTTTTGTTAACGTTGTTTTTATAACAATTTCTTTTTCCTTATAATTTTTCTTGAGGGAAATATTATATTGTATGGCAAAAAGATCTCTACACAAGAGGATGTACAAACATGCAAATTAGCTAAAAACTACTTGGGCAAAGAGTTGCCACTATAACAGAAGCTTTATTTGGCCAGACTACCTGCAATCAAGAAGCCAAGTTCAGTTCACTAGAGTGAATATCCACCTAGTTTGAATCTTCATGCCTTGTAGAGTTTCTTGATCCCATTCAATAGTTAGGTCATCTGCAAAAACTGCATTATGAGCTCTATAACTAGTCTATTTTTTTATTTTTTTTGTGGGTACTTGGCAATACAGGACCCCATAAGAAGGATTGTCACTTCACTTTAGCTGTGCCTTTATCTCCCATGGCTCCACTGGGAGCTCAATACATACTCTAGTTAGCATTATATAACCCTCCCTCCACACATTGCCAGCCGGTCCTCTAACTGACTGAGAACCCACATCAAATCTGAGAAGACTCACCATGGATGGGAGGGGGAAAAGCTGCATGTCAAGTAGGGCCACCGGAAGAGGATGGAAAGATCTGTGTGCGATTTGGCAAGTAACCAAAGCGCCGAGGAGGAAGAAAACTTGGCCTCTTGAGTTCTAAAAGATGCTTCATTGTTTTGGAAGACCCATCTGTTCTCTTTCCCTATAACTAGAGAAGGCATCTGCTTTGGATGCCACCAGTCAAAGAAGGGAAGATGCTTTTGCAGTCAATAATAATTTTTAATGGGTGTATATGGAAGTAACAATATTTGCAAATTGCAAATAACAACCATCTTGGAGTAGCTTTTAACAATCGATTTTTTGCTTTAGTTTGACAGCAGCATTTAAACAACTCTTACAGATACCCTCTTCTTTATATACAGCTGCTTGTTTTTGGTGCTGGGCAAGTTATACCATCCACCCTGAGGATTGTTCAGCCTTACCTCAAATATTCTCTTCTTGTGGGGTTATCATCCAGGGCGCAGTATGGACGAGTGATAGTGGTAATGGATAAAGATTTCTGCACAGACAGTGCTGGAAACAAGTTTACAAGAAGTTCAAATTCGAGTTCTGTTGTACACTTTGGTGAGTCTCATTTTTTGTTTTCCACATAAGACTATATCAATTTCTTATGGAAATACGAAATTGACTAAAAGTTCATTTTATTACAAATAAAGAAGTAAAAAGCTTTGTTGTATGAAATGTTAAGATGCTTTTATCTTCCTCTAGGATCATTACCGAATGCTGGTCCTGGTTATCCGGGGTCTCAGGAGGGGTGGAGTGGATACGAACCTACCTCCAGCATTTCCTTGCACAAAGTGGTTTTTATCAGACTTGAACCCAAGTTCTCATACTTGTCAACCTGAGTTTTTACCATTGAACCGAGCAATGCTTTTATCATATCATTTTGGACAATTGTTTGTATGTTTCAACAATACTGACATGTTCATTTGCATCATCAATATCATTTTAAAGTAGGAATGAATGGCCATCAACCCCTCCTAAAATAAACAAAAAAGAAGCATGAATTTTCTGGTTGAAATTAACCCATGTTGGTATATTGGTTGAGCAGTTTGTGTAAATACAAATATTCTTAGTCCAAGTTAACACATTTTTCCACTCACTTTATTCTTTTGGTATATTGCTTCTCCAGATAGAAGAAATGTATTCGTGAACTTGAGGACTCATATCCCAGAAAAGTTACTTGAACTCAACAGTGAAACTAGAACAGTTGAGGCAACTAATAACTTTAAGAACTTGAAGATCTATTTGTACTTCTCAGTACCCATACTCAACTCATCTTCTGAAATTCTACGTTCTCTCCACCCAAGTCAGGGATTGCTTCTTCCTACTAATGGAAAAAGCCTTGGGAATCGTCGGTTTGGGTTTCTGGTAAATTATTTTCTTATGAAATTTCTATATTCATGCTTTTAATTTTCTTATCCTCATATTAATTCATGACTAATTTTCCAAATCTGGAACCTATCTGTATCTCTTCCCACCCCATACCTGGCCACCACTGATTTCCTTTGCTACCACCTCCAAGGGGTGGATCAAGTTAGGTTAGTCTAAGATAGAATTTTCCAATACCCTCCATTGGTGAGTTGGTTAGTGGATGTAAGCAGTAGCCAAGAAAAAGAACAAGTTGGTTTTGTAAAATATATTCAGCCCTACTCACCATCAGTCCATCACCACTACAATAACACCAGCATCAGTGATGATGCCATTTTTTGTCACAAATTTCTAATTTGAATATTTTTCTTTCAGGTTAGAAATATATCATGTATTGCTGTTGTTACTATAAGCTTTGACTCAAGCTCTATAATCAGCAGACAAGGAACCCCAGTCTCTCAGATTGCTCCTGTTACTTTTCTTTATGGTACCTTCTATGCTTATTCTTGAGAACTAAGAAACTATTTGGCATGTTTTCCATGAAATTAGGTGAAACGATTGTCAAATACTATCTTGATATTTTATCTTCAGAATAATTAATCAGCTCTTTCCTTGCTAAACAAGGAGGAACATAGGAAACACTTGTTTTGGGAGGTTAATGGCATAGTTGTCAAGGAGTTGCCTAGGTGACTAGGTGCCCTTGGCTGAGTGCCGTGCTTATAGCAACAAGACACCCTCCTAGGCAACAAAAATGACAAAGTTGGCAACTTATTATAATATAATTCATCTTGCTACATCTTAATAATATGTGTGTTAAAACATTCTACTATATACTATATATGTATCATCTATACCCGCCTATGGTTGGATAAGGTTTGGATGATGATGATATGTATCATTTATACTTTGTTTTAAGGTTTTACTACTGATATTTAAAAGATCCAAGTCTTTTGAGAAGAGAAAAAGAAAGAAAGAATTGAAATATAAAGAGGTTTCTTTCTCTCTCTCTCTCTCTTACATTAAATAAAAGTGTGGCTCCACCCTTGTTCTCTTTTACCTTTTAATTACTCTCTATCTTAAAAATTTTATCATATAAAATCATAGCCTTCTTTAGTTTCTAATTTGTTACGAAATTTCTTTATTAAATACTTATTATATTAAAATTATTTTGAAAGTTTTGAAATTAATATATTTAAAATACCATTATCGCAGCAGATGGATTGCTCCATTGCGATCTGGGTGACCAGGGTTCAAATCTTGGAAACAGCCTCTCTGTATGTGCAGGGGTAAGGCTGCATACATCTGTCCCTCCCTAGACCCTGCATTGGTGGGAGCCTCGTGTACTGGGCTGCCCTTTTTTATTGTCCTGGATATGTTGGTTTTCTATATTTTGAAAGGAATTTTAATGATCTTAATTAGAAGATTTGCTATTTTTTTCAATTAATTTTGCATGCTGAATGGTATATAAAACTAGGAACTAGGCAAAACTTGGTTTCTATGTTTTATGAAATTCTTATCACTTGGTGCCTGCCTAGGTGACTAGGCGCCCCACTATCACCCAAAATTGCCAAAATGTGTTGACAACTATGGTGAATATTGAAAAAAACTCATACAGGCAAGATGCATGGGTAAGAAGTGGGGTTAGGTAGTGTAGGCTAACCTAACAAGTAGGACTCTCTCATATTGTACATATCATTCTTTTACCACAATCGATTAAGTGTTTTCACTATATCAATCAAAATAACTCTATTGTTAATATTTCATGTTGTCATTAGGACATCATTGATTAATGGTCTTTTCTTCCTATCCTTTGATCCTATCATTTTATTTGTGTATGTTTTGAAGTACCCATATAGTTGGGATGAGTCATGGATAATGATGATGATGATGATGTTTTGAAATACCTAATTTTGTTAACCACCCAAGATGTCAGTGTATTTTGAGAATCAGATCAAATCATTGTTCTAACAGCAGATAGCTATTGGGTTGGCAATTTTATGAACACTTTATAGAATACTTATTTAATATCTGCTGTCCAGGTATACAGAAACAGATACTTTGGCCATTAGACGGAAAACCAAGGCCTTCTCTGTTCAATTCCTAGAAACATTTTTATAGGACTATTCATATCTAGAGATAATAAGACATAATCCATCTATAGAAATTAGATTTTGAGGTTTGATTGTCTTTTCCTGACGCATATATGCATATGAAATACCAGATTCTCAACGTCCTTCTGTGAGATTGAGTACGACATCTAAAACGAGGACGAGAGAACGTACTGTACTTGTAGTAATAAAGTTCATCAAGCCTGTATTTGGTTTCAACTCTTCATCTCTATTGGTTTCAGGAGGGCATTTGCAGAGGCAAGTTTTCCTGCCTTTATTACTTCATTTTCAGTTAGTAGAAGCCAGAAAGTTATGACTATGATTATTTGTGTATCTCTGCCAAGCCTTATGATTCTTATGGACTTGAAGAAGTATATTAGAGTAACCTGTAATGGAAACTAGTTTATATCTGAAAATGGAGGTATTATAATAAGAAAATCTAAATCCTAAAAGAATTCATGAAGCTAAAGTACCTCTGAAGGTGTCAAACAGGTGAAGTGAGGTGATAACTTAATAGTAGATTAGGATAATATCCTTTTGCTTGTTTTTCAGAATTTGAAGATTTTTCTTTCCTTCTAATTTTCTTTTATGTGTTTTCCTACAATGTGGGTCACTTTCTGTTTAATTAGAACTTTTGCCATGTATTTTACATAAATAGGTTCTTGCATGGATATCTGTATTCATCAGCCACCTGAAAACAAGAAAAAAATTGCTGATATTTTTTTCCTTCTTGGCATTAGTGACATAGTTGCATATGATACCAATTTTCTAAGAATAAATGGGCAACATAGTCTTTTTAATGCTGTGGTCCAGGAATCAATGCTCTTTGAAGTTGACTCTTTACATTCTGATACATTTTATAACATTGTGCAGCTTTCTTGAAATTAGTAGGAGCATATACACTGCAGACATACATGCTGATGATAAGATAGTATCAATCAATGTTCCAGAAAACATAACTGGAGATGTTGCTGGAAACAAAAATCTAGCATCCAATGTTCTACAAGTGAGGCATTGTAAGGATTCATAGTTTGTTGCCTTAGTGTTATTTTAATTTATTGCTAAGATTAGTAAGAGTATGTAAAGGAGCAGGCCACACCTCTCCAAATTTATATTTACCATATTTGAACTTTGTATCCAGAAAAGGATGGATTTGGGTTTGTCTATTTGGATGCTTTCTAGTCCAAAGTAGGTTGCCATCATGCTACATACACACTTCCACTGAGGACCAGGTCGGGTTTTGATCTGAATTCAAATCCAATATTGAAATGCATTTGATATGAGTCCAAACCTTGAACTGGGCTGGATACATGTGCAGACTTGTAAATGTGTGCTTTTGGATCTGGACAAAGTCCAATTGCATCTGTTTAACCCCAGCCTTGTTTTATGTCCAAGGTTGGCCCAAGTTAGGTGTTCTCAGGATATTTTTGAATAGCATGTGGTATCCTCTTCACGCTTTAAATGCATTTTGATCATAGTTCCATTTGCATTTTAAGTCAGCATCTTCTTCTATTGGTTTTTCTTTCTTTCTTTATATTTGTGATAATATGCGTCTGAGTTTTTCTTTCTTTTTTTTTGGTCTTTTGCAGATTCTGTCCCTATTATATCATCTGTCTTTTCCATCTTTGTAACTGCCACATTTGCAGTAACAGCTTTGGCTGCGGGACTGCTTGCTGTTTCAACTGAGAGTCTTCAATCAATGGGAGCATTTTCCAGACCGTCTTCTTTGATTTCTGATCCTGCAAGAAATCTTTTTGTATGATACCTAACCTTTCAAATGATTGTCAGTACTGTAGTTAGTAACTTTGATCTAAAACAACTTAGTTTTCAGAGCCATCTTTTTTTTTTTTGATAAGGAATATTGTATTACTCAAAATAAGGGAAAAGATTCCATCAAACTAATTACAAAAGGGAAGCATCCAAGGCACACATGCCAGAAGAATTTTATGTAGAGTATACTGACTATATAAAATATATCCACTAATTACTCATTTACAGAATAAACAAATAGGATCCTCTCCCATTGATTTGTGAATTGTTCCTTTTTCATGCCTGTGAACTCCTTCAGAATACCAGCCCATTCAATCATGCACCTCTCAGTCTTCCTTATCAGTCCTTCTATCTCTGACTCTGATTGATTGAAGACTTTACTATTGCACTCCAGCCAAATGGCCCAACACAGGGCACTAGAAACCAAATGCCATACTATCCTGCCCCTGCTACTAAACACCTTAGAGGACCAAGATGCAATCAGAGATGCCAGATCTCTTGGCATCACCGTAACCACCCTGAACAGCTGCAGGAAACGGTGCCATATAGGGTATGAAACTGGGCACCACAGTTAAAGATGAGATACATCTTCAACCTCTGATTGGAATAGGAATTCTGTTGAGGATTGCAGACCACAAGAAGATTTTGACCTTCAACGGCCATTTGGCTTTCTGGATCCAAGACCAAGGAACTGGTTCTTTCAAATGGGATCTCATAATTTAAAGAATGATCTGACTGTAAACTTTCTGAGGCTTCCAAGGTCCACCACATACTGTCCTGCATGTAGAAATAAAGCAGCACCTTTCAAATAAATAAAACTTGAAAATGGTAAACCAAGAGAAAGGGAAGAGAAAATGCATGACTTAACATACAAGAGTTATCCATGGATAATCTCTCCTTTTTGAGAAACCACATTCTCAGTCATCTCAAAACTATTTTTTTTCTGGGAGATTGTTGAAAATGTTCAGAGCTTTCCTGTAATAGCTTCTGCAGATAGAAAATGTGGTTAATCAATTGAAATTCTTCAAACATTGTAATAAGAATTCTTAATATGGTAGAGTTTCTTTTATATGGCGAACATTCTACATAACCAGCTCCTGAGACCTAATAGCAAAATTGGACAAAACTTGTGAGAAGCTATTCTGGATGTTCCTTTGTGCTGAAAATTCAGATCCTTTATAAACTTCATCAGTATTTTGTTAACTGGATTAGATCAATTTATAATCATGTATTTGGTACATAAGATCCCATGATCAGAATATTGCTTGACAACACAAAATGCTCCTTGATTCCTGTCTAACCGGTTGTGGTTCCTGGAAAGGTTTAAAGACCACTGTGATTTAAACTAAAAATCTTTGACAGATTGACACTTTCGATTAGACAGGTCTAGGTTTAACTCCCCTGCACATTGTGATTCTGTTGTCAAACGTTGGTTCGTGACTGTGTATCAATATGTCTCAGCTAGGGATTTGAAACAATCTATAAATATTTAGAAGCATCCTTTAGTTTCTTTTGAGATACATATCTCTTCAGATTCAGATGTTTCTTTTTAGATGCTTCTAAAAGATTTTTCTTGTTTTTCTGTGATGCAGAGGATCACATGCCATATTCAGGTATTTGCTCTGTCTAGATGGTTAGCAGTTACCATGCCAATTGAGTATTATGAATTTGCAAGGGCTTTGCAATGGAGTATACCCTATCTCAGTGTCCCATGGGAAACTAGAAGTGCTCAGAAAGTTATGATAAATTCAAGCCCCCCTTCCATGACTCATCCAGGAATACCAAAGAATCATAAACTAGGAACTTCTGAGAGTATGATATTAGGCAATGGAAAATTGGAAACGGATGTATCCATATTTGGTTTGCCACTCACTCCAATGGAGTACAGATCATTTTTTGAGGTCAGAAAAAGCATTTTACCTTTCCTTCAACTGATTTCATCCATCATTGGCATCAAATAATGACATATTGACATAATGAAGCTTGTACTCGCAGAGCCAAAATATTATACCTGAAGCCGAGCATATCTTGGATTCACAGAATTCAAATGAGTAAGTGATATGATGCTTCGATAGAAATGGGGAATATAAATGGCAATTCAGGGACAGCCTGGAACTTCCCTCACAGTTTAAATTTTAAATATATTCTGTCAAAGGGAAATGGTGGTTTGGTGGAAGAGAATACTGATTTGGAGCTGATGAAATAGTAAACTGGACAAACCTAATTGGTGCATTTGTCCTCTGACTGCATTGCTGCTTTTTAGTAGTTACCACTATGGTAATTCACTAATTTTTTGATTTGTAACAACATCAAGGAACTTAATTAAATCAATTAGTACAGCCAAGAGAACAATCTCAAAATTAAACTTAAGCTTATCCCCAGTATCTCCCCCATTACACAGGTTTTGACCTATTGTTACACTCGCTTTTAGCCCTGAATGGCTGGTCCTCAATACCAGGCTCCCTTAGTTTTCCATAACAATGACTTTTTGTCACTCTCAGGGACCTTTTGGTAATGACTGAAGTGGCTGAATTAAATGACTTATTTCTTTGCCTTGTAGTGGATAAAATAGTCGTATAGTAAGTAACACATATAGACTATAGGGGAATAATAATTAACCCAATATCCCATTCAGCCATTAATGATCTCACAATCTACTTAATGACTTATTCACTAAAGACAAGACAATAAGTCATTCAGTTTAATCGCCTGAATCATTATCAAATGGTACCTTAGCATATCAAATATTGAGGTCTGCCAGGATTTCTCTGTAGAGGCATAGAACATCATACAACCATCATCATCACCATTACTATCCTATAAAATTTGTCCTGGCTATTTCAGATCAGCCACTTGAATCCTTTATACAAGACAATAAGTCATTCAGTTTAATCGCCTGAATCATTATCAAATGGTACCTTAGCATATCAAATATTGAGGTCTGCCAGGATTTCTCTGTAGAGGCATAGAACATCATACAACCATCATCATCACCATTACTATCCTATAAAATTTGTCCTGGCTATTTCAGATCAGCCACTTGAATCCTTTATCCTGCATAAGTCCATTCTACCAAGAATCATACCTTCCATACTACATATGCCTTCAAATATATTATGACAATTTTAATTGACATTCTTTAAATGTTTCAACCTTCTATTTTCTGCTTTTTTTCTTCTGACAAAATAATTAATCCATAGTACTATAGAACAACAAATCTATTGAATCTTAACCAAATCAAAGTTGGCAGATATCGACTAGAAGCTGGGAAGAGTTTCTTGGTCTCATTGACATACTGGTGAAACCAGGAAATTGTGTGAAATTAAAGGAATAACTGGGGTGATTGGGGAACAAAATTCGGCCAGAGGAGAATTTATCTGTAGTTTAAATGCGGTTTAATGTGTTTGAGTTTGAGATCAAATTAGGGTTTTGGTTATGAAATTTTAATGGGTAACCACTTAGCAAGACCTTGCTCCAACTATATGGGGTTGGCTACATATCCCCGTTTTTCTATTCCATCTCTTATCTATCCTATAGCAAATTATTAGTCTTTAGATGTTTTCTCATTACATCAACCCATGTCCTTTTTGGCATTCCTTTAGCTTTTTTGTAGTACTAAGTTTGCACCAGGTTACTCCTTGTGCAATAAATGCATTTCTTTGTATATGCCCAAAGCATTTAAATCTACCTTTCCACATTTTATTACCTATTGAGGCTGTACTCTGCTTGATAATGACATTGCTACCCTTATAGCCATTTTATAGGTCTTTTCAACCTGATTGGTATTTTTTGATAATGCAATACTTCAAGTGCATCTCTCTACTTCATTAACTCCACTCTAGTTTCATCACTTTTCCTTTGAGATTTCCATGAGAAGTAGATAGAAATTAGGGAAACTATGTTTAGAGGTTGAATTGAATTGAATGAAAAAACTTGTTCAGTGGAACTAGAAAAAGAAAGTGGTTGGATGGGATTGAGTTTTTCTAGGATTTCAGTGAATTTTCTGAGAGCATCAACTATCCAAGAATTTCTGGGTGGGTGCTAATTAGGATGAGGAATAGATGCAGGCTTTAAACTTAATGTGGAGTGAGAATCATCTCAAATTTCAGGACTTTAAAGTTGTCAATCAGCTGCAAACATCAACATGACTTGAAATGAAAGATCAATTGCAAGAAGCATAGCAAGGAAAGAGACCTAGCAGGAAAGGGTTTTCTAGGAATCATTCGTAGATGTAGGATGAATTGTACCACCAGGCATTATATCACCAATAAATATCAAATTTTTATTCATGTCCTGTAAACTAAAGCATAACAAATATTTGTCCTCTTCCTTGTGCAGCCAACTCATAATATTAAGCAGGATTACCATTACATTGTGTTAACTACTACTAACATGCAAAACAAACTACCAACTGAAAAATCGGTTTCAGTAACATAAAAATTAGTAGGACTTAAGAAACATACTCCCACTGAAGGATTCCACATGAATGTAATTAAAAGGCAAATATATACATGCAACCGATGTATAGACTTTTGCACATGCTTGCTTCTATCTGTATTATATGTACCATATTCTACATCACCTACTATCACATAAGTTAAGTTGAAATGAATCACGGTTATATTTCATGAACTAGTAAGAATAGCTTTTTGTTTATGTTTTTTACAAGTAAACTGGCTTTTTGTGCTGCAGGTGGCAGGAATTCAGCAGAAACATGTTCTGGTTAGGTATGATATGTGGGAGTTTGATTCTGGTTCATGCTTTGGTCCTGTTCATTGTAAGATTCAGGAGAAAATTTTCAGAAAAGCATAGCTGTTATGGAGCACTTACCTTTCCAAGATTTGAGATATTCCTGATAATTCTTTCATTGCCTTGTATCTGCCAAGCTTCTGTTCCTCTAATTAAAGGTAACATGAATTAAATCTTCAAATAGTCCTTGTTCCTTTACCTGTCTTATAACCTTCCATATTTTATCCATTTTTTTAAATAAAACATCTGGCTCTTAAACATGATGAGGACCTTAATTGTGCTCTTTTAATACTAGAGAAAAGGAAAATCATTTTTCCTGAAGTTACCAGAAATGTAGTTTCTGTTTTGGGGCCCTTGCATAGCAGAAAATCAGACTAGCCTGTTGGATGGTCCCCTCTCCCACTTAAGAGACTGCAGACATAAAAAAGCAGTTTGATAGGATCAGTTGCTTTATGCATCATTTGGGGTCTTGCAAATATTGTGATGGAACCCTTTTCTACACTTTGAATAGTAACAGAAAAAACAAAGTAATTAAGGAGCCTTTGGACTGTTTTATTGGTTCTCAGTTCTGTAGACCAAGTGCTAACCTTTGTTATATGCATCCAATTTGTTGTGGTCACATGAAGTCCAGAAGATCAAGCTTAGTTATTGCAATCAGTTAAAGTGATGAGTGACATTAATCAAAATATTTCTTTTTGGTTTCTTGAGAACAAATGTTTGTTTAACAAGCAAGAGCGACATTGCAAATTAGAACAGTTATTTCTGCCCTGTCATCTAACATGATATGCAATATAAGGCAACATGTATCTTCTTTTTCTTTTAGAAAGATGAGCAACTAAAAGGAAGTCTAAAATCAATATAAATTTAAGCATGAGAAACAGAATATGTTACTGCAATATAAATATAAGCATGAGTGGCATAATACATTATTGCCTAGAAAATGACCATATTAATAAGTAAATATGATACATTTATAATAAGGTTTGAAACATTTCTTTGCAACTGTATTCTTGTATGATTATCATTTTGCTCAATTTTAACTGCACATATGTGTACTATATGTCATATAATGTGATAAGTTGTTACTGCAAGCATTATATTTACTCTTATTATGAATATGCTAATTTTGATATCTTTTCCAATTCAAGGAGGAGTTACTTCAGGGGTTATAGTTGGTGTTCTGCTTCTGGGTGTTGTGTCTTTTCTGCTACTATCTCTACTATTATTTCTTTCAGTGGGAATTACCATGGGTAAGCTACTTCAATATAAGGAGGTTCATCAAGAAGGCCAGAAATTCCATTGGTATCGAGGTATTGTGAGAGTGACCTTGGGTCCTGGTAAAAGAGGTCAATGGTCATGGAAGAACCAGACAAATTCTGTTTATTTAACAATGTTTGGTCCCTTGTTTGAGGATCTAAGAGGCCCTCCAAAATACATGCTTTCACAGATTTCTGGGGGAAACCCCAGAAAGCAGGTAGACCGCATCATTGCCTCTGATGATGAGACAGAAGATGCAGAGGCACCTTTCATCCAGAAGCTCTTTGGCATTCTGAGGATTTACTACACATTACTTGAATCTGTAAGACGGGTCACTCTTGGAATTGTTGCTGGTGCTTACTCTATCAATGTGTCGTCTAAGACTCCAGCATTGATACTATTATGCATCACCTCTTTTCAGCTCTTTTTCCTTGTTCTGAAAAAACCTTTTATAAAGAAAAGGGTTCAGCTAGTAGAGATTCTTGCAGTTGCCAGTGAAGTTGGTATCTTCTCTATTTGTCTTGTTCTCTTAGAGAAGGAATTTTCATACAGGGATGAGAGTAGAGTTGGAATTTTCATGCTTTTTCTATTCCTGGTTGGATTTATTGCACAGTTGATGAATGAATGGTATGCATTGTATAGACAGACACTGCAACTGGACCCTGCCATGAACTCTTTCTTATCAGGCCTGAAAACAGCTTCTGTTGGATTGCTGTTGATTTTTATCCCATCAAATCAGATAAAGAACCTCGACAATGGGTTCCCATTGAACCAATCTGGGGATGGAGAGATGGGCGATACTGTCTCATCTGCTGACCGGCATAGGAGTTCTGGTAGCAGGAGCTCAGGTAGCAGGAGCTCAGGTACCACAGATAGACCATGGCTGAAACAACTAAGAGAACTGGCAAAAGCAAGCTTTAGTAGGGAAGACAGTGGAGCTCCAAAAGATCCTTCAAGCAGTAAGAGTGGGTTTTGGGCTGGAAATAGGAGTGGGAGCTCATCAGTAACTTCATCAGCAGATTTCAAGTCGAGACCAAGAGGATTATATAGAGATTTAGAAGCCATTTTTTCGTCCAGGTGAAATTTAAACAGTTACATGGAACAGTAGAGGACCCAAGTGTATGAAGAGGTATTTGTACAGGCTTTCATCAGATGAACCATAACTGATATGCTTCTATTAAGTCAAGATGGTTTTTGGGTTCGATGGTTGATGGGAGATTATAGTTCTTAGCTTTTGTTTATATTCAATTTTTTTTTTTTCACTTTTGTATGTATATGAAATTCTTAGAAATAAAAGATGGCTAAATGAAGCTGTTATGTAGATCTGTGACTTTATGAGTTGTAGAGGATTGGATTGGATTGGACCCAGGCCATTCATATATTGGATTGGGTTGAATTGAACCATTATCCAATTCATTGATAGAAGATAAGAATACAGATGTCAATGGACCAGGTTTGGGTTGGAACCATTCTAAATTAAAACCAATTTGAACAAATTGGATGGTCCAGACATTGAATTGGATTGGTCCAAAATGCTCCAAAGTATTTATCAATTGAGTTCAGATCTGGTCCTCACAGGGCACTTCTCACACCGACCTCACAATACGTCCTAATCGCACATTAGGAACATTTCCTGTACTTATATTTATTATTCATGGAGAAATGTTCCTAATAGACGGTGGGATGTAGCTGTGAATTTAGCGTGAAGAACACTGTGAGGAGCAAATCCCAATTCTCATCAGATTGGACTGAACCTGATCCATCATTAATGGATGATCCGGCAGGACTATGTCGAGCTATATCACTTTGTATCATGATTTTATGGCCATACATACGGAGTTATGGACCAATACACAAAACCTGCGTAATAGACCTTCAAAAAAAAAAAAAAAAAAACTACGTAATTCAAAATTTGAATTTTAAACTCTAATCCAGCCACATAATTTAAATTTTAAATTCTCCTTAACTATCTTACTTAAAAGACTACTAATACTATTTAACCCTTTATCCATATTTAAATCATATTAATGCTTACTAATTAAAGCTATTAACTACTAATTTTCTTATATTTGAAATTTTATAAAAAAAAGTATATGTTAATGCTTTTGGCAAGGATTGAACTTCTCGGATGATGGGTAAGAATCCTTATTACATTAAAACGTAAGATGAGTTTTAAGTTTTGAATCTTTTGAGCCATCTTTTATGAATACTTATTAGTATCATATCAAAGAAAAAAAAGAGAAGGCAAGTGAATTAGTTGATCTTTAAAATTAGTAATTTTAAGTATGATTTTTTCAGAACACTATTTTTCCTTGAGTGTATCTCGGTGATTCACAATTCATATATATGACTAGGAATTTTAATAATTGAAAATTTAGTTTATTAATGTATTTATAGAATTTATATGAGTATTTCTAATAACATGTATCCTAATTTTATTTTACCCTGTTCAAGCATATTCAAAGCATGATCTCATGTTTATCTTCTTCTTTGATAATCTTTATTAGCGGTATAAGTCAGATTGTCTGATTTGAAGAACTTCAACCACATCCGGCTAGGGTTAGGGCACATTGAAATATAGGCAAATTTCTTAAACTACCCTTATGGTTTAGCTAATTGACTAACTCTACCCTTACCGTTTAACTATTGTCTTGCACCACCCTACTATTTTTAACAATTGCCTAAAACCTCCATAACTGTTAATGTTCCATCATAAACCGTTCACATGTAATGTCACATGACTGTTATATTTAAAAAAAAAAAACCTTAATTTATCCTTTTGTACTCTACTTTCTCCCCACCACAAAAGATAGTTTGTCGAGGAAGAAAGGAATTTTACTCCCCAAGAAGCTCTAATGGCGGCAAGGAATTTTGCTCCCTGACACCCATGTAGGCTGGCTTTGCACTAATCCACCTAGTCCTGGCCAAACACTGTAATACCAACATCACCACCTACGCTGCACACTGATATCATTTGATATGTCCCTTAGGAGAATTCACCCAAAAAGTTGGTTGTTAAAGGGAGGGAACCCAAGCACATATATATCACACAACAGTATCTCATACTACTGATATGGGATATCTCACATTAGCATCCCATACTATCAATGTGGGACAAAGGGATCGTAGCACCCTCCTGATCTATTTTCTCAAGCCAACTCCAAACTTTATTCTTTAAATCTTTTGCTCTCTACTTCGTTTAATATAAAATTGCAAGTGCTTTTGGAGTCTGAAACAATTTGAACAAACTTAGCTCTTCAGAATTCTGAGTTCTGATACACGAGTGAGATTCGATTGAACTAGAGTGCCAACTCAGGAGAGAGAGACGGCAAAAAGGACGTAGACAGAAATGGAGGTGGAGGTGGAGACGGAAAATAGAGGTGGAGACAGAAATGGAGCAGCATCTACCATTATTTTCAAAACCGGATCGGGTCGGATTGGAAAAATTGGGAACCTGTCACCTGACAGGTTTTGTTTTCCTCCAAAACCATTGATTTTAGTCAGCAAACCGCTGAACCGGCCGGTTAACCGTTTGAATGGTTTTGACAATTTTCTAATTTTTTATTTATTTTTATTTTTTTATTAGAACGGGCCAGTTATTTGGATTAAACGATCGGACCATTCGAACTAATAACCAGACCCCTGACCGATTCGTTTTTAAAAGCCATGGCATCTACTTCTCATCTTTTTAGATGGTGTAATACAATAGTTAAACAATATATTAGCTAGTCAATTAGTTAAACTATATGGATAATTTAATAAATTTGTCCTTAAACAAATTTAACAAGTTCGCAACCCAACCTGACCCAACAGGATATATACTTGGATAACCGGTTATGTCATTTATTGTCCCCCAAGCTCCATAATTTTCTAGAATGAAAATTGTTATTATTTCACACCAGAAACTATATAAATTACTCCATAGCTAAGCGAGGGGCTACGGGACCATTCAATTCTCTCCGCTTGTGCATTAAAGCAACAATAATGTTATTACGTTACAGTATAACAGAATTTCCGGACCAGGCCTACGTTGAACCGTTATTCTGAAAATAGGACCAACGACGACTACATTTTGGGAGGGCCCACCGATTCATTTATGCGTTGGTTCAACCATTATTATTTTTGAAAATTAGACAATTAATTGTATTGAACTGATGTTACTAGAATGAGGCCGTCAATTGGACTGCTTTCCAAATTTAGAATAAATTCAATCCAGGGATCATTATTGATACCTGCCCCAATAAAAATTAAAAATAACAAAAATCATAACAACAAAATCACCCCTTGATTGTTTCTGTAAAAAAAAAAAAAAGTCACCCCTTGATTGTTTCTGTAAAAAAAAAAAAAGTCACCCCTTGATTGTTTCTGTAAAAAAAAAAAAAAGTCACCCCTTGATTGTTTCTGTAAAAAAAAAAAAAGTCACCCCTTGATTGTTTCTGTAAAAAAAAAAAAAAAAGTCACCCCTTGATTGTTTCTGTAAAATATGAACTGCACCGCACCCATAATCTATCTTTGTATCTATATATCTATCTTTCATTCCGTCCACATGGTTCTTGTGTTATCAGCCTATCAACATCTATGCCCTTCATCATCAATAAAAATAAGAAAAGAAATTCCATTCATCCATTCTTCTACTCTTAAGTTCAAGATGTGAATTTTTAGGAATTTATGATAATATTGTTGAATAATTGAATAGAGTAGGTGTCGATATTGCCTTTCTTTTGTTCATTGTTTACTTGTACTTTTTTGCACAACGAGAGTAAGTATGAATGGATTAGTTTTGGCCTTGGTCATAGATCCATTCTATCATTCTTTTTTTTTTTTTGCCTTTTATAGTCCATTCTCCCTCGATTCCCCAAATGTATTTATCCCCACCCCTATAAACTATAAACACCATCCCATCTTTGATACTGACCCGAATTCTAAGGGGGATTGAACTAAAATTACGCTTTTTTTTTTTATAAAATCCAAAAAATACTATCAAGGATTGAGAGATGCATCTGACTTTACCTCTGATGTCAATGATCTTATGATTTGATTTTTAAGGGTGGGTCATTATGAGACGGGATCTGCTCCTCACACAGGATGCTTCACAATGACTTTACAGACACATTCCACCATGCACAGGAAACATTTTCCGTACTTTTATATTATTATTTACAGGAGATGTTCCCAATGCACGGTGGGATGTGTCTGTGAGGTCATTGTGAGGCGCCCCGTGTGAGAGCAGATCCCAAATCGGCTATTACTTGGTGTAATGGTAAAATCTTAGGTTAACAAGCCTAAGACCATAGGTTCAAGTCTGAGAGTATATGGGCCACTTGGTGTGAATAAAGTTAGGTCTATATCCATTCTGCCCCTCTCAAGACCCCATGCAGCTATGGCTTAATGAAGGCTTGAAAAAAAAAAGTCCACATAAAATGACTTATGAGATGATCCCAATTCCCACATGGGTCAATGGTGTTGTTGGGTGATTTAATTTCAGCACATGCCCATTCATATTTGTACTGAAATTTTAATTAATTATAATAGGATAACAAGGACCGAACACTAGGCCATTTAATTAAACATGCTTTGTTGCCATCCCAAGAACCAACCATTCAGCCTAAAATCTTAAGCTGTTAGGTGATGAAGTCCCTTTTATTCTCTAATAATTTGATCTTGTTTTAAAACCTATTACTGAAATTTTATCGAGAAAAAGAAAACATGTTGCTTTCCTCTCTTTATGAACTTGTCCTGGAGTAGATTTCTCAAAGGGGATAATATTAATGATAGTTTTTGAACAATTACAAGTGGGCAATTTCTTAATTATCATAAGTGGACAGTTTTTGGAATGAGTGTAAAGGACATGTATGCCCTTTTTATGCCCGTTGTATATTACTTAGATAAGGAGTAAAAAAGTATAATAAAAAATCCAGAAAATGGGGTTATTCACTCTTTTATTAATAGTATAGATATAACGAAATTCAGTTATATTTGGATTAGTAAATTTGAGTTTTGATATGAGTTTAATTTCTTGCCAAGGTCTAAATTTAGGGCTGGTCTTGGGATGGCCCTTAACCCAATTAAATCCATCAAGTTTGCATCCTTATTTCCTTAAAAGAGAATTGAAAGGGAATTTTATGGCTTGTTCTATTTTGTGTTTGAAAAAGGTATGACTCATCTCAGAATAACACACAATACTATACATACACACAAGTTTCATTGATAGAGGGTATGTTTAAGTCTTTTACCAAAAAAAAAAATGACAAAAGAGATTAAACAAAACGAATAGGAAACTCAAACTGAGGGCATGCTTGGCAAACCCTAAATGAGAGGATGCCATAAACAAGCGATTGGCAAGAAATTGTTTTGCAAATAGACATTCTTCAGTCAAGAGGCAAGAAATTGTTTTCTTTCTTTTCAATCAGGGTGGGAGTTTTGCAAAGAGAGCTTGTGTTTGGTGTTCTCTTCTACAGTCTAGGGCGGGACTCATTGTTCTATTTTTCAATCTTTGATCCAAGAGTAAGACTCATGAATTAGGATCTACTCCTCACAGAATACACCTCACACTGACTTCAGGTACATTATTCCACTGTGTATTAAGAATATCTCCCATAAATAATAATACATAAACATGGGAAATGTTCCCGATACATATGGTGAGATGTGCCTCAGAGGTTGGTGCGAGGAGATTCATTGCTCTAACATACCACATTCTAGAATAGGCTCTAATCCTCTTATTATGAATCATCCCAGTAATTATTTAAATCCAGTAAAATTTTTACTTGAAAAAATTATGATGAATTTTTCAAGCCATTTCAGTTGTCAAAATCCATGGTATTGAATTAATGCAAATTCTTACATTAGTACTAACAAATCGATATGATGCTCCAAATGAATAAAAAAGCTCCATATATATTAACTTATATCTGAGCTGTATACTTTATTCATTTGGGCGGTAAAAACAAGTTTTCTTTAGCTGGTTTGATACGGGTGCCCGCTTCGCTTGGGAGTCAACGAGGTCTCACCCGCCAAATACAATCTGTCATAGTGCTTTCAGTCCATTTCCAAATTCCAATCCAGTGCCAATTGCTGCGTTTTCGATCCAGCCCTCACGCCTCTTTCTCTTTTTCTCTCGTTTTTCTATTGAGAGCTCATCAAATATTGAAAATCCAAGTAATTTGCAGCGGATAGACAGTTGCCTGTGGTATCGTGAAGAATAGAGATGGGGGAAACAGAAAGGGAGCCCGGATCTCCCTTCACTTGTATTTTTTATTTTTGAGTTAAAAAAAAATCAAATAATGAAATAACGGGGAGTTGCCAGTTGGGTTAAATAAGAATGACTCAACAGTTCCTTCCCGAACAGAATAAACGAAGTCAAACCAAATAGCCACTACATTTGACTCACTAAGTGTCGATGGCAAGGAATATGCAACGTCCACGTCTGTCTCCGGCTCAGTTGCCAACCGACTTTACCGTGATTTTCCTACTCCCCGAAGTCAAAGCCATCTGAAGATCATTGGTTCTTACCCTCGAGCAAGTGAACACGAATCTGTCCATTCTATTTCCATCATTGATGATGGAGTTATGAACGTATCCCCACTCTCCCGCCATACCGTTGATCAATTTGCAGAACATAATATGTTGAGGATTCGATGGATTATAGATGTAAACGAAACCTTCCGCAGTCGATACCCCGATTGATGACGGAAACGAATAATCCTCATTCGTCAGCCTCTCGACCATCTACCCCGGCATGTTCCCCATTGCCTTACAGTCGAAGGTCTCACAGTTGACTTCCCAAAGCCCGATGCCTTGGATGCTGTCGGTAACTTCTCCCATCATCAGCCCAACCAGAATCAAGCGCCCATCCGAAGACCCAGTGATTAAGGAACAAAGCACAGATGGTCCTGGGCGGTGTAAATTGAAGGGACCTCCCCACGTCTTCTTCTCCGGGTCGAAAGTGCAAATGACGCCAGAGAGTTTCTCCAAGACGAAGAGTTGGCCCTTGGACACGGCGATCGAGAGGCAGGTGGTGGAGGCAGAGCCCACGAGGATGGCAGGCATGGATCGGCACATCTCCCACTTGCGTGAATCGAGGTTGTACATCTCCACGGCGGGCGGGTCATCTTCAAACGCGGAGGTGCCACCGGCGACGACGACGTGGGAGCCAATAATAGCAACGAGGGGATCCACTCGCCACACAAGAGGAGTCTCAGGATTGTGCCACGTGACGTTGAGGGCATCAAGTGAGAAGGCGAATATGGAGGAAGAGAGAATGTAAAGGAGATTTGGGTGGGGTTGGGATGACGAGCGGAGGAGGTAGAAGGTTAGGGGTGGAGGCAGCATTTTGATTAATCTCAAATCCATCCAAACATGGGAATTGGAATCATAGGCATGGGCGGTTATTGAAGATGGGTTGCGACGACTCTGGAGATAGAGGATGAGCCATGGGTTGGCACGCGGGGAAGAATTGGAAAAGAGGTGACTATGTCTACGGCGTGTCGCCAAGCCTTGGATACGCGAGAGGCAGGCAGGAGGACAGGAGGTGGATGAGAGAAACACGCGACAGGATAGACTCCAATACATCTCCATAAAGAGGAGGAGCTTCATCAGCTTCTGCTGCCAATTCTTCTGCTTTTTTTATATCCACCAGCAGGAATCCTCTCCATCAATCCTGTCCTCAAAGCATCTCTCTCTATACACATGCTATATAATTTATTTCAATAATTATAAATATATAATAATAAAAAGCTCTTTGTTTATTCAATCAAACGTATGAGGTCACATGAATGAATTTAAAAAACACAGAAGTAGGTGATAATTTAAAAAAAACACACACACACACACACAAAGGTGGAAGAATTCTTTCTAGTAATAATTACAATGTAAAACGAGGGAGGAACCGAGGAAGAAGTTGGTGTATACTTTGAAATATCTTCCGGAAAAACCCAGGGTCTGATAGACAACTAAATTTTAAATTTTCATGATTCATGCCAACTAAACAACTAAATTTTCTGTTTGGGCTCAAAAGTCATAACCAATTCTAAAAATTAATTATTTAAATCTTGACCGGATTTGAATTCGAATAAGTATTTATGAGATCTAATTGGATTTTCGTTTCGAGTTGGATCTACAGTGTATCGGATGGGATTCAAATATACCTTATTCAAATCTAGCCTGAATCGTTTGCATTCCTATATGTAACCCTTCCTGATGAGGGTTTTGATCTCGTTCTTAAGTTCGTGACACTCTTTTGGGTCATGGTCAATGCTGCAGTGGTATTTGTAATACTTGTCCCGATTGTCTTTCTTTGGTTTCTTTTTAATTTTGTTCTGCCACCACATGCTTCATGACCTACATTAGGATGTGGCTTCCAATAGCATTCAATGGAGTGTAATCGTCATATGAAGGTGGGCTCAACTTGTCTTTCTTGCCGTTAGAGCAATCGGGCTTTGGCTCGTTTCTATCTTTTTTCTTCCTGTCAGCTTGTTCATTTGTTAGCGGGCGCTTGTTAGCCTTGTTGTCTTTAGTGTTGATGTACTTCTCTACCTTTGCTAAGAATTCGACTATTTTTCAAGGTGGCTTCTTAGCAAGGGAGAAGTTGAAAAGAGACGATAGGAGGTTGTTTGTGGCCATTGCAACGGCTACTGCTTGATCAAGGTCCTTGACCTCTAGTGCTTTGGAGTTGAAAGCATTGAATATAACTCTGAAGTGACTCTTTGGGTTTTTGCTTCATGATCACGAGTGCAACTGAAGTCTTTTGTCACTGTTGACTATTCATAAAATGCAATAGGAAGATGTCTGCGAATTAGTCCCAAGAACTTATGAACCGTATGGTAAGACTTGAGAACCATCTCCTGGTGGCACCCTTAAACGTGGTCTAGAATGCTCTACACATCAGGGCGTTGAAGAACCCATGGAGAAGCATGATAACATAGAGGCTCTCCAAATGATCTTCCGAGCCTATGGTTCCGTCGTAAGTCTCCACCTTAAAATTTTGGGTCATAACAGTGGCCAAGCACTACCCTGCCATAAATGCATAGTGGAGGGTTCAGCCAAGTTTGTAACACTCACAATAAATGCTCCCTAAGGTCTTGTGAGATGACGAAAATGCCCTCTGAGAGTGCCACGCATCATCTATTGATGCCGGAGTCAATGTTACCCGTACCAACTACAAATTCAAATGGATCTTATTAATGTGATTCAACTTCAAGCCCAATTCATTTGAATTGGATTCACATACCCAATTAAGTATGAATAAATTCAATTGGAATTGAAAATTTAATCCATTGTTGAACAAGTTGAATAGGAACAAGGTTGTTGAGACTTAGTTAGGCTTTGTTCATTTTTTGGGAAGCCATTTATCTAAGTAAATGTATTTATCTAAGCAAATGTTTTCTAAGATACATTTATCCAAGTAAGTGCATTTATTATTGTTCTTTTGTTTCGTAAATAAAGTTGTACAATGATACTTTTATCCATAAAAGTGTCATTATTGAAGGGATAATATTGTTCCATCATGTGTTAGTAATTTTTCCCATGGGTGGGAAAGTTATTTACCCAAGTGGGCAAATGATTATACTTGCCCAAGTAATTGTTGCGCTCGGAAAGCATTTAGCCATCTAATACAAAAAATGAATGTAGATAAATTGATTAATTCTCATGCTAACCAACTTACTTGCCCCTTTTTACTGAAAAAATGAACAAAGGCCCTAGAGTTAAAAATGGGTTGTCCCTTGGCAAGTTTTTATTGGCTACTAACAACCTTTAGGGTTGCCCCAACTCGATGTGGCCCACACAACAGTCTTGAAAATATATGTCTAGGCCTTGGCCTTGGTTGAGCACTTGGTTTAGCCTATATAAATTAATAAATTATTTAGAAAATGGCTGCCCTAACTCAAAATTTTCTTGGATGGGCTTGGCTAGGGTTGTAACTCGAACAAGTTGAGTTAAGTTGAGGTCAACCCATGCCCAACCCTAAAAGTGCAAACCACATACTCGAACCTTGTCGAACCTAAGGTCAAGCCCAAATTTATCAATTGATTCTAACCCAAGTTTAACCCAACACAATGCAAGTTGGGAAACTTGCTGGTTGGTAAGGTCTCCTGCTGGTCGTAGCGGAGATTTGGGATCAAGTCCTACCTGTACCTAGGTTAGGGGATGGGCTATCCCCCATTGTGTAGCCCTTCAAAAGATATCGAAAAAAATCTTGATTACCCAAAATAATATCGACACTATATATATAAGTGCGGATGCAATGTGAAACTTTTTAAAACTAAATTTACCTTACGCTTTTTTTGTTTGAAAAAATTGTATAAAATTCATTTTATTATAGTTTTTATGTCAGCTTTAATGGCTACTAAAATGCTTATATTTGTGTATTTAATCCATCTCTAATTGTAATGATTGAAAATATAACTCCAATTATTACTTTTCACCTCATTTAATCCCATTTCATTAATTCTTATACTTAAGGTATTAAATCTCATTTTCTCTTATTAAATCTTATATTTTTAAGTTATTTTTTAATTAATAAATGCAACTAATTAGATCTATGTTGATATTTTTAACAATATAAACCTATATGTTTTAAAACTGGCTCAAAAATAAAATTATTTTTATCCAAGTGGTGGCTAAGCAATTCAACCATCTGAATCAAATTGATCAACCTACAAAGCTATAGTTAGGTAATATTTTTTTTTAAAATAGAAATAAACATAAAAAAATATAGAAAAATTAGAAACATTTATGATTTTTAATTAATCAAACTAAAAATGAAATGCATAATTTACAACTAGCCAAAAGTAAAATATAAAAATTAAAAATAAATAGTTTAACTTTTGGTTAAATGTGTTAATTTTAATGCCATAATATAAAAATACAAAAAAAACATAATTTTTTGCAAAAAAAAAAACATTCAGGCACATGTATAATATCATATATTTATGAAAAATTTTCTTAAACTAGCTCCAAGGTTTAGAAAATTGACTAACTATATTCCTAATGTTTCAATATTTTCTTAAAATACTACTATTTTTGACAATTGACTAAATATTCCTTGCAATTAGTGTTTGACTGAAGGATTAAAAATACTATTTTGTCTATTATTCTTCTTTAAGTTTTCACAAAGAAACTTTTAACAACTTATTGAAAGTGAGAATTTTAAATAAAACTCGTCTAAAGAGGAGAGTTGTTGCTGATAAGCAATAAAATGCTGTCTTCCGAAAACCACACCTCAAAATGCTGACTAAAATCCGAAAATCCGCTAAAATGTACCCAATCGCCGATGACCGCAAGATCCGAGTAGACGATGGATTGTTCTGCGACAACTGCAGGTTCTCGGTTGAGACCAAGGACACGGGGCTCTGGAAGCAGATCCCAGAGAGGTGAGTCAATTTCATGAAAGAATAATGTGATGGGCGATCATTACGCGTCGGATTTAGTCATGGTCATCTTGGTCATCTAGGATTCGTTATCATTCGCGGGAGAGTTAAGGTCTCGGGGGAGGGGAAGGGCATACGTATTCGACATCAATTAAACTTTGCTCTCGAACTTGCCGTATTACAAACTTCGTGGTTTTAGCCTTTTAGGTAAGTGTGGAACGATAGTTCTTTTGTCGTTCATCGTTTATTGAGTAGATTGTATTTACACTTCTTCCAAACTGAGCCTTAGAGTTTTTTAAACTGCATTTAGTTTCATTTATGAATGTATTCTTTGGATGATCTTTCCAAAGCAATAATTATTCAATTGCAGGCGGAAATGGGCACTGGTGAAGTATACGCAAGGTCTTTCCGGTTCATATCAGTCCACTCCCTCTTTCACACATTCTGGTCGAAAGATTCGTAACCCCTACACGGCCTTCGACATCATGGCCCGAAGGGTCCAATTCCAACTGCAAACACTCCTAATGAGGCCATATTTCTCCTTCCTTGATTCTTTCCCGAATTATTTCACTTGTTTTTTAGGTAAAATTATTATTTTTCTCCAATTTAATGCTGGGACCAATACAACTGACCCTACGTGGATGCTAAAGTTGTTGCCAATGGGGATAGATAACAGTTTATGTGGATACCACAATCCCCAGGGAATCGTCTATTGATCTAATCATAACTTATCAATGCTTGTCAATGGTGATGAAGGAGAAGACTAAGAGAAGATCATCGCTAAGGATTCGTTATTCCCGTCGGAAGATGATGAGCGGTGGCAAAAAATGGAAGAAAAGAAAGATGGGAAAGGAAAGGGAGAAAATAAATAAGAGAGAGAGAGAGAGAGAGAGAGAGGAAGGTTAGTCGTTGCCACTAGTTTGAGTAGAAATGGCGGTGTTCTTCTCCGGAAAGGGTATTTTAGGTATAACTTAAAATTAAACTAAATACAGTGAAGTCATGTGTAAACGTATGTGACGGAGACTTAATGGGAAGGGAGATGTGCGGCAATTATCAAACAAAAGGGGCATTTTAAGACAATACAAAAACAGTATGGGTATAGTTAGTCAATTTCCTAAATCTTAAGGGTAGTTAAAAAAAAATTTCCTATATGTATCATATTAAATAAAAAAGTAAGTTTGATATATTAGAATTAGTTTTACACACAAAAATATTAAAAAAAAATTGTAAAAAAAATTGAACACATTTATAATTCTATATTTACGCTACTATTAAAAATATGGATAAGATTGTGGAACTTTCTTTTGATTAAAATACTCATTTTTAAATTTAGTCCATATTTAATTGTAAGGATTAAATAGGTAAGCTTGCCAATGATACTTGAAACTTTACAACTTTATCCATTTTATCACATGTTTGGTTGATGTGTTTATGTAATCAGATTTGGATTTTATAAAATGTATTCGATTAATAATAAAAAACAAAAAATAAAAAATACATAAAATTTATAGAAAATTTTAAATATATTATTATTATCATTATCATCATTTAGAATTACTATATACAAATTACGTACATGATTACTAATAAAAAAGCATGATACCAAGCATCGACCTACTTTTCCACCCATTGTTATATTTGGTTCGATGGAAAATAAGGGAGAAATTAAGAGTACTTTTTCTCGATTATCTATTTCTCTCTTTATCTTTTCATTAACCCAAATAGCAGTCATTGGGCAATGATGATGACGACACCTTGATCACCTTATGCATATCTGCATGCATCTTATAGTCCAACATGTTGGACGGATTATAGAGTCCAAAAATAAAACAAAAAAAAAAAAAGAGAAATTGTTTAAAACCCACCCTCACTTTTTATAAATTCTATTAAATTTAAATTTATCATAACTTTTCAAAACGTCCAAAACTCACCATATCAGTGTAACTTACGGATATTACTAATTTATTATTTTATCCTTTATTATGTTCCATCCATTTTAATATTAAAATATCAGGACCGACGTATTGGCATCCTTCTTGTACGAGAGAAACCCGATCTGAGGTCAGTGAGGTTGAAGAAGACGACTAGAGAATGAGTTGTACTGCAAGAAGAGGGTGTGAAGATCATTTTTGTGTCAAGAATGGAATAAGACACCCGTTCTTGTACAAGTGAAATTTAGACACCCGTACAAGAACCGAAGAAGGAGGACGCGAAGACGGGAGGATCGTTCTTGTGTTAAGAACGGAATTAGACACTCGTTCTTGTATAAGTGAAATTTAGACACCCGAACAAATCTGGTTTCTCTTGGCATCGTTCTTGTGTCAGGAACGAAATCTACAATGTACAAGATAGTGAAATTAAAACGACTAATAGTAAATAATGAGGAAAAATGGGTAATACTTCTTCCCAGTTCCCAGTACCATTTCTACCCATGGTCCTTTCTCAAACTCAAATTTTTACATAATCAAACAGGCGTTGGGATTTTCGTCGCTGAAGATCTAAGGAGGGTATACGTATTTGGGATGGTGGGTGTAGTAGTAGTAGTAAAATTCGTTATTCTTTACTTCCACTTTCGTCTCCTCTCCAGTCCCTGGTTTCGCTTCTTCACCTTCTTCTTTCTTCTCCTTCTCCCCTTCTCCCGTTCCTCCGCCTCCTCCCCCCTTTTTCTCTTTCTCTCCACCACCCTCTTTCTTTTCTTCTTTCTCTTCCTTGCTCTCCTTCTCCGGTTTTTGCTTCACGATCACTGCGTGTTTCCCTGTTCTCTTGTACACGTACTCCACCAGCTTATGGGGATTGAATACGCCTTTCACCGTCACTTGTGAGCTCTTCAGATCTGGTTCCACATCTTGCACTCCTGAAATTTAGACACCCTTACTTGTAAAAAATGACGAAAATCCCATCTTCAGATCTGTCTTCTCTTGTACATGTACCCTTTATTATGTTCGATCGATCACGCATGGCCGTTGTCCGGTCAAAAGGAGTCTTGCTTCAAGAGAGAGAGAGGGAGAGAGCAGCAGCAGCTGAGAGCAGTGGAGAGGAGCATATCAGAGGTGGTGACCGCTAAGTGAACGGCTCTGAGCAGTGTCTTTCTCTGTTTCATGGATTCCCGCTTCCCTATAAATCTTTGAAATAGGATTGGGCGTTTAAGGGCATTTTCGTCAAAAAAATCTCTTCCCATTCCGTCTCCGTCGTAGTATGAAAAAAAGCTGCTTTTTCTTGGCTGGCTGCACGCGTTGACGTTCCAAAATCACGTGCAAGGGGCTGAATTGGTTGACCGGGCGATTCGCGTTTTCACTTTTAAATCTGATATTGACATGGGAAAAGTGCTAACATACCATAGTACCGTCCAACATCATTTATAGCGACTTGTAAAATTATTCCAATCAGATGATTCAGATGGGCGTACCATGCCGTGTCCGGTCCGCGATGGTAAATGATAACGAACTTAACCTACTTCGTAATACAGATTCGACGTGGTTCTATATGCACCCCAAAACTTTCGATGTAAGGAGAAACACAATATTAATCCCAACCCCTCTCTCTCTCTCTCTCTCACTGTATATATATTCCGATTTTCGTGGTGAAATGAACTGCATTCTATGCAACCAAAGGAAAACCTGTTGCCAAAACAACAGGGAGTGAGAGTTTGGGAGAACTAATAGACTTTTTCCTCTGTTTCGAGAAGAAGAAGAAGAAAAAAGATGGCACTTTCCAAGGCGGAGGAGATCGTTTCAAAGCATCCTGTCGTCGTCTTCAGGTATGATTAATATGTTAACATAACATAACGCTTGTTTAACGTTAGGGCATATTCTCTCTCTCTCTCGATCTCTTATTTTATGTTGTTTATGTTACTCTTTTTTCCATTGTAAGATCGCTTTTGTTGCACTTTCTTTTCTTTTTTCTCTCTTTCTCTTGTTCTTATTCTTATTCTTCTTCTCTATCGATCTGTCATTAGTCCCTACAATCCATCAAAATAAATCTCCTTTTTTTCTGAAAATTTGCGAATATTTTTGGTGCAGCAAATCGTATTGTCCCTTCTGCGATAGGGTGAAGAATCTTTTGTCACAATTGGGGGCGAATTATAATGCCATCGAATTGGACGTCGAAAGTGAGTCCTCCGCTCTCCTCCTCCTCCTCCTCTAAATTTCTTTGTCAATTCAACCGGTTTTTTGTTATTTGACGTAATTATGTTCTAAATTACCGATCACCAACAAACAATAAAACTAACTGAGATTCATCCTTCGACTTTTAGTGCTGAAGCTTTTGATATTTTCAGCTTAGCAATTGGTCGAGTATATTAGTCGCGAATTTAAGTTAGTACATATACTCGCGTCACGGATCGGTTTGTAAGATTCTTGTTAGGTGGATAAGCATAAGTTTATTCTTCCATGGTTTAGATGGTCTAATTAGAATTCTAAGTTTACCCTCCACCAGGGATTATTGCATTACTCATTAAATTTATAATTTTGCTTCACGAGGCTAGTCAACCAGGGGCAGCCCGTCCCTGTACTATGTTATTAGTTGGAACTTTACGAGAATTATTATTGTAAGTATTATTTATGACTTTATATCATATTTATAATTATTTGATTCTTCATCGCATCCATGTGTTTCTAAGGTATATCCCTATACGTTCTCTTAAAATTGTCTTTTTAGGACAAAATGCAATTTCATTCAATAAATCAGAAAACAGTACATTCATCTCCTCCCTAATTATGATACAAATACATTCAGGAGAATCATTTAACCAAGTCTTACAACAATTCTCAAAAACTGCCAACTTGGCCAAACAATCATCAGCTTGGTGAGGAATGAACTGAACCTTGATATTTGCCTCTTGAATTAGCTCCTTGCAGTCTGCAATAATTGATGAAATTCTCCATGGAATATGCACAGCTGAGCCTTCCAACATATTGATAATGGATAACACATCACCTCCTAAGATGAATTCCTCAAATTCAGTATTTTATCCAGCATCAAACCTGCCTTGAAAAGCCAGCGCCTCTGTTTCCTGGACAGAACAAGGCCCAAAATCACAATCTTTACTCGCAATATGCCACCCTCTATCATCCCGCACCATCATCCCACACCTGAGCCTGAAGAAGCACCATCTACATTGATTTTCAGAACACCCACAGGCAGACTCTTCCATGAAAATTCCAGCATCTTCAATCTCTTCGGGGAGTATGACATAAACTGCAGCAAAATTCTTTCTATTATCTCTTAGATGTCCATGGGTTTGGTAGAATAGTCGACGTTATAATTGTCTTTTTGACACTCTTTGTGATGTCAACCTTGATTACCTAACAAAGTTATGAAGAGAATCAATTATTATACTAGTAAATATCTAGTGTACTATTTTGTTAAAAAAACAAAACTATTAAGTTGAGTCAATAATTACTGCCAATAGGATGAGGAAATTTGTTCTTCAAAAACCAAGTTGCAACTAACTGCTTCTGCAATCTGCAGTGTTTTTTTCCCTCTATAAGGTAATTTGATAAGGTTATACCATGTCCTGCTTGGAAACACATACCCTGACCACACTTATTGTCCATTTTTTTGGTTCTTTGTAACACTGAAGGTGATGGAAATGAAATACAATCAGCACTGGCAGAGTGGACGGGGCAGAAGACCGTCCCCAATGTGTTTATTGCGGGAAATCACATTGGTGGATGCGACAGTATGTATTTAATCCCTCCTGAACGTTTCTTGTTCCAGAAACAGCTCAAGTAGCATTTTTTACTGACTAAACTGTTTTGTTGATTTTTACTGCAGAGACCACAGAGATGCATAGGGGAGGGAAGCTGGTGCCGTTGCTAACTCAAGCTGGTGCAGTTGCAGTCGCTTCTTCTTAAGTTCTCACAAATTGCATAGATAATATGCGTAGAAACCACTATATTGCATTGCGGTTATTTACTGGTTTTCTTTTATTGTGGTTTCTGTGCTATAATAATTGTTCACGATGCTACCATATGAAGACATGTTTTAGCTAGTTAAGTTTCTATCTTCGTTTTTTTTTTTTCTAGAGAAAAAAAAAAAGAAAAGCCCATATACGCAGTGTGGTTAATTTCTTATAGTCATGAAGGGATTAAATACTGCATCAAATGGTGAAAATGCATTGTCGTAGTAGCCTGTAGTCTAATTCCACCCACCCTCCAATTTTTTCTTGCTCTTCTTCCCCTCCAGGGATGGCAATTGCTTTTCATCTATCTTTGGAAGTAAATATGGTGAGTGCTAGCTGAAAAAACTGCTGAACAAAGAACTTTTGTTTTCTTTTTTGATTCCCCTCCCTATATCAGACGATTACTTTCTCCTTGTTTTTTAATGGTTCCCTTTATTTTGCCAAAGAAAAAAGAACTATTGTATCTACATATGATCCAATATCATGTATAATGTATTACACAAGTTACTAAGACTGCATTTGGCATTCATTATTTTAAGAACTTTCTCCTTTTTTGCTGTTAAAATGCCCCTATAAACACAGTTTTTAACTGCAAAAGGAGATAAATCCTTAAAAGAAGGAATTGCAAATGGAGCCCAAATCTACCTAGTTATTGTGCCAAGCAAAATCAATCCATAGCCTATTGTGTATGTGTGGGAGGGTTGTGCAAACATGTTGAGTGCAAAACCTTTTATTTTATATGTATTTGCACTCCTTCCAAACTGAGCCATAGAGATTACCAGCCTGTACATTGGGGTAGTGAAACTTAGCCCCCCCCCCCCCCAAACTTTCATTTGCAATGAAACCGCCTAAACTTTCAGATTCTAACACTTTGACCCCTTTTCGATGATTGGATTGATGGAAGAAGTTAATTTATTAAAATGCCAATTTGAGATTCATATGTGTGGAAGTATGACATTTCAAAATGATGAAATGAGAAGGAGAAAGCATTCTTTTTTCACCCATTTTGGGTGAGAGAGAAGAAAAAAGAAACATCAAGTAAAGGTTTTATTCAAGAAAGGGCAAACTGACACAAATTAAGGATTTATGGATGTTTAAAAGGCACATGACATTCACATGAGAATCTTTTGTAGAAATTACTAGAGAGGGGGTAAAGTGTTGGAACCCAAAAGTTTAGGGGGTTGGGTGTTCAATACCTCCAAAATATAGCATGGTGATCTGTCATTTGCCTTTTTTTTTCTCTTGTGATAGGGAAAATAAAGCTTTTTGGACAAAATCATGTGGGGTAGGCAATACAATGTGAAATCGAAATGGATCATGACATCATGTCACCCATAGCCATATAAGAAAGAGAGAGAGAGAGAGGAGGAGGATGAGGAATTGACTAATTGAGGAGAAAGAGGAGGGAATCAGAGAATTGCTAAATAGGAATCTTCCTCTGGTGGAGGTTCATTACCTGCACCAGGAAAGCCGGAAGAAAGAAAAAGAGAGAGTTTGTGAAGGCAGCAAAATTGGGTTTTCCTGTACGCGATCTATAGTTTAATTTCTACTATTATTATTATGACGTAGAAGAGGCAAAGGAACGTTCAGAAAGAATAGCGGGTAGGGAGGTTAAGATATAGGACGTTGTTGAGCCCCCAACCAACACCAACAGTTGGAAGCATTAGGATAGGATTTAGGCGTCGCCTCTGTTATCTGTTGGTATCATACGCATACCCCATTTTCTCAAGTCAATTTTCTAGGACGAACATCCACCACAATAAGAAATCGGGACGCATTGACCAAGCGACAGTGTGTAGAATTCTGGTTTGGTCCAAAAATAAGAAGGTAAACTACAAATGCTTGGAACTTTCGAAGCAAATCTGTGAAGGGAGAGAGAGAGAAAGACATCATTAACAATAATTAACGCTTATAAGCTGGTTGTCTCATTATTCTCTCTCATTCTGGGCCCGCCGAAGCTGCTGTCTTTAGGAAGGCCTTAATGGCGTCAGATTGGTGTCAATATAACATCAATGCCTAATTGCTTATGCCTCCTCGTTATTTGCACTTTGAAGCGACGCGCGCGCGCTCTCTTCCTCTCTCTCTGAGTCGTAGGGGATTGTTTGGTAATTGGAATAATGGTGGCGTGTGCGTTGCGTTTTGGATTGATCACCATTATTCGCAAAAACACAATTCACTGCTGTAGTCAATAGTCATGGATGATGACGGTATTTGACATTAATTAATGCATTTACATATTGTATGCGAAATTGGTTAACTCTACCTTTTACTCTCTACATATTTTTTTAAAAGTAATCTTAAGTTTTCTAACAATTATCTAAAATCTCTTTTGTCGTTATCCTTTAGTTATTCATGTACATGTGACATTAAGATAATGATAATTATTTTAAAATTCTTAAAATATCCTTATCATTCATTGCTAATGTTGGAAGTTGCAGCGATGACATGATTTTGATATCGTTGCAAGCGACAGGTGACGACAGCTATACAACTTCTGAACGGCAAAAATTTGATGGGAAGTTGAGCCTCCCAAGATAGCTAATTCGATTAAAAACTTTTGTGCTATCTCCCTTCTCTTAGTGGATCTCAAAAGAAATGTAAAAAAATTAAGGTTTTATGAGTTTTACGGGGATTGGCCAAGCGTTCGATCGTAAGTCGCTTGATCTCTTAATGTTTGAATTTCGGGTTTTGACTGGGGTAATTGGATTTCTCAGAATCCAAATCAAATCATTTAAAGAAGTTGAGAAAAATCTAAGCTCTGGATTTCTGCTATTTATTGAGCTTAAACGAATGAAATCTCGCGCATCGCCAGCTAAGATCCACAAGGTGAGTTCAAAATTTGAACAAATCTTAAGGTATCAACCCCTGTCTATTGAAGATCTGACAGTAAGAGATATCCCATAACCTGCCTTACTGCCGTCAATTTTGAAACCTGGCCTCCTGATGGCGATCTGTTTCAAAAACGCAAATTGCAGAGATAAGAGGAAAAAAAAAAAAGATAATATAGAGAAAGCATTAAAGTCGAGTCGTGGAGTGCGAAAATATTGAATCTGTGTTATGTATTCAGGTTGCGGGATAACGTAGAGAGAGTTTGGATTTCATAGTTTAAACTATATAGGATTTTCAATCATGAACGACTCCCTCTTACTCACACACTCAGTCGTTCGTTAGGGCTACAATTAAATAAAAATTAGATTTCATAGAACTATTTAATTTACCCCAGAATAACTCAGAAATTCTAATTTGCAGTTCAGATTTCACTTTCAGCAATCGGCAAATCATTTTGATCTGCCATTCCCTTGAATTTGGAGGAAGAGGAAGATAAGCTTATTCGGGCTTTCACCAAGGACGGAAACTACTCTGTTAAATCGAGCTACCAAGTAGCATGCAAAGTTAGTGGATTAAAGTTAATTGTGATGCAAGCTTTGACCCACAATCCCAAATTGCTGGTATTGCATGTGTCTTGAGGGATCATTCAGGTAAAGCTATTGGAGCTCAAAGGGACAGAGTACGCTGTCAATCGGTTTGGGATGTCGAAGGAAGAGCTACTAGGATGGGTTGTTTAGAAGCACTAAAGGAAGGTTTGGATAAAATTCTCATTGAATCAGACTCGTTGGAAGCTATAAGGGCTATTAAAAATAGCAATCGATCTGAGTTTTCTCCTCTAAAGACCATCTGGTCAGACATCAGTAGCCTGAGTAGGCGTTTTACCCACTGTGAAGTCCTCCACTGTAATAGAGAGGCGAATCGGGTAGCTCATTACCTAGCTTGTGCAGCACAAAAAGCGGACCTTTTTGTATTGAGATCCAGCCACTTTTCCTATTGGTTTGATCCGTTTGAATACCTCCATTTTGAGGATTTGTACCCACCTGATTTCTTAATAAAATTTCGACCCCCTCTGCTTCGACCAAAAAAAGTTCAGATTTTGGAGAACTATCGTGCGATTAAACGTATAAAATAAAACAAACCTTAGATTCTGATTTCCAGTGTACCATAGCCGAACAGGCAAGAACAACTCAAAGAATTCTTTCGAAGAATTAAATCATTCAAAACAGAGAGCTTGTATTTATTCAAATTTTGAACTCACCTTGTGTATCTTAGTTGGCGATGTGCGAGTTTTTAATCGTTCAAGCTCGATGAATGGCTAGACAATTTCCAAGTTCCCTTCTCCGGTTAGGGTCAAATTCGAGAATCTCTCAAATTCTCGGATAAATGAATTTACACAATCAGTTGGGTTATTCTCAGATAAATGAACTGGTTTATGCAGTCAGTTGGGTTTTATTTTGAAAATTTGATGAATAATGAAGAGCAAATTCAACATTTTATTTTTCCGTTTGTGTTTACCAGCATGTCAATCGTTAGAAAACTTAAGCGTACTTTAAGACAATATATAAACAATAAAGATAGAGTTAATCAATTTCGCAAAGAATAGGGGTAGTTTAAGAGATTTACCTTATGATGTAACCATTTCTAGCCACGTACCAATGTTTTGTTATGTAAAAATTTTTTGGCTAAGTAACTCGTTATTTGACCCGGTGGTGACGTGCCTCAGTGATGAGCTACTTGGTGGCGAATTGCCTGGTGGCGAACTCTATGGTGGCGAACTGCCTAGTGACGAGCTCCCTGGTGGCGAACTGTCTGGTGGCAAACTGCATGGTGGATAGCTACCTAGTGGCGAACTCCCTACTAGGTGGCCTGTGACTTGGAGAATGGTGGAGCTCCCTGGTGCAGCGCAACCCGACTGCCCTCAGCATGAGGTGGTTTTCTTTCCTTTGTAGGCAGTGGGAGCTGAGGGACCTGCGAGAACTCCATCTTTTCCTCCTCTTTGTAAGTGGCAGGAGTTGAGGGACCTGCGAGAACTCCATATTTTCCTCCTCTTTGTAGGCGGCGGGAGCTGAGGGACCTGCGAGAACTGAATCAGAGGACCCGGGGGTATTTTCCAGGCGGGGGCTCTCCGACGCTTAAGTTAGCACTCTGATTGTAGAGAGTTTTGAAGATAATATTGGAGAAACGAGAGAGCTAGAGAGCAGGGATTACCTCCACCTTTTTTCCCTCTCCCTCCCCTTTGGGGGGTGAGATCTTTATATACCGGAGTCCTCGCGGGTTAGGTGGGTGAAAAGCTTCCAAACGGTAAGACTCGTCACATCCCGTCAGAACCGAGGTACGGTGGTGAATTCCTCGAGGTCGTCAGGCTGGCGCTTGTGTCAGGCAGCCAGGTGGGCGCCTGGGCTAGGTTGTCAGGGTAGCGCCTGCGTCAATCGGCGGGTCGGTGTCTAGGACAGGTTGTCAGGTCGGCGCCCATGTCAGTCGACGGGTCAGTGTCTGGGCCAGGTCGTCAGGCAAGAGATGTTCCTGCGATACGCCAAGCTACTCTTGTACCGAGCTTCTCTACAAGTGACGAGCTGCCTAGGGCGAGCTGCCTGTGACGAGCTGCCTATGGCGAGTTGCCTGTGGCGAGCTGGCTATGGCGAGCTACTGTCTATGCCTGTGGCAAGCTGCCTATGGCGAGTTGCCTGTGGCGAGCTGCCTGTGACGAACTTCCTGTGGCAAGCTGCCTATGGCGAACTACCTATGACAAACTGCCTATGGCGAACTACCTAAAGACCATACTTATTTGGCACGAGGTGCCACGTGTCACAATTCCATTGGAGACCAAATCTACCCTCATCATCTTAATTTATAACATCAATATTTCATCAATACATGAATAAAACCATAAGCAATGCAACATAACACTTTCTTGTGTTTTTGTATTAGAAGTGTTTATTTAATAAATGTTGTTACATAGGTGCCACTTCAACGGTTTTCTTCTTTTATTCTTTGGCATTGAAAATTGTAGAAGTGAACTTTGATTTTTGTGCCTATCTACTATTTAAATAAATTATTTTTTAAAACTTTAACAAATGGTGACATTTTTCAGTTATATTTAAAACATTGAATGCTAAAATTTAAACGGAACCAATACTTTATATTTTTTTGGTAAAGGGACGGTATGTTCGATACTCCATTGAAAAGCGTAAATGCTATAAACGGTGATCTGCATGGGTATCAAAGTCAAACACGTTTCCGATGGTGAAAGGAAAACGGGTTGGGGATACCCGGTATCGTAAAGTATATGATTCATTAAACGCAACGGTGAAAGGAAAATACTCCAAATTGCGAAACAGGAAACACCTTGACCTGAGCGTGACAAACTTTTGTCTTCTTGAACGAAACTAAGATTCCAATATGTGAGTTTGCGAGATCAAGAAAGGAAAGGACAGTGGACACGCAGCTTCTTCTTCTTTTCTTCTTCTTCTCCTCCTGTTTTTCCGCGTGAGCTTTAAGCGGCAGAAAGCCCAGAACCAGGCATTCTTGGGATTAGCCTCCTACCCACTGCTTATTTAACAACCTTGCTCGGCGACTCGGCGTTCCGATTTCTGACGCCTCTCTCTCTCTCTCTCTGCTTCCATATACGAGAGTAAGACCGAAAAGGAGATGGGAGGGATTTTTAGTTCGAGCAGAAGGAGAGGAGACGAAGGCGAAGACGAGTTCGAGACGGCGCTATCAAAGGCAAAGGAACTCGTTTCATCCACTCCCGTCGTCGTCTTCAGGTTCCATTCTTTCCTCCTTCCTTTTTTTTTTTCCTTCTCTTCTTTCTTTTTTTTTTTTTTTTACTTCACGGTGATGTCCAACATTTTTTTTTCTTTGTGATTACCGCGTAGGTATCTGTGCCTGCTCGGACCGATCATAGATTTTAACTTTTCTAATTCTTTTCTGTCGATTGGAGGGTTTTGCTTTTATTAGAACAAAATCCGTTGGAATTGTCTATGCCGAGTTTGTTTATTGGTACCTTCGAACTTCGATGTTACAGTCAGGATCAGGAACCCCTTCTGGTGGATTAGTTTAAATTCCTGCTTATTGTTTGATCTCTATTTCTCTTGCACTTTTTCTTTGGAGTTCTTTTCTTAGTTTCTCTTACACTTCTTCTCTCCTACCCAAGTAACAAACTTGGCTATTCTCTTATACAATTAGCATTATTCCGCAGAATCTGTTATTGAACTACCCCCACAAGCAACTTACCTTCTCTTTTTCTCTTTCTGGTATCGTTCCCTAATACGATATCATTTACTTGGCTATTCCAAATCCAAATTCAAAAGGCGTTTAGAAATCTGGACAACTCCGTATTTCATTTGACTCATTAACCATGGATATTAATGTAATGCTATGTGCGTTCATTTGGTTTGAGGAAGGGGAGAAGGAATATGTGTAACAAAATAAAATCCAATCAACTGGGGCATTCCAATCTAATCAAGTGAGTAACAAGACGGAAATAATTTCCAATGGTTGGCTTTTGCTTGGCATGGGCAGCCCTGATATTGTGGTCAACCAAGCTTGATAACAATAAATCGAAGAAGAGCCAAGGAGGAAAATATACACAAATATGTCAATACTAATATATAATTAGCGGGGATGCGATGATGTGCTCTCCTTATGACTTTTTCATTTGTTTAAAACGTAATTGTAAAATGCAATTCACATGTGAGATTAGCTTTGTGATCTCTCTCCTCCCACGTTTTCTCTTCCATTCCAAAACCATTTTCCTTAAAATCCTCTCTCCTACTTTCTCTCAGCCAGAAACCCGTCCTTTAAATCGGTCTTTTGTGTTTTTGAGTTTTTGTTAATCATGCCTATGCACTTGTATAGATGCACGGGCTCTCCTGCTAGTATTGTATTATGGGAAAAGACAAAGAGGTTACCTCCATATTCATGGTAAAGCCCTTCCTTCTTGAGATTCTGTTTTGCTTCACCACAGAAGCTGATACACTAGTTTAATTGTTGGCTGTTTAAATCCCCTTCTCTTCCCAAGGGAGGGGATAATAGTTGGAGGTTCACCACTATTCCCTAATTCTTCTTGAAACCTCACTGATCAAGGAGTAAATGGTGGAAGCTCACTACTGTATTCAGAGGAAGCTCACCTCTCAAAGAATGTGAGAACTAGAATGCTAAAATAAGTTGATGCAATAGCTACATTTGAGAAGTTCTTTGGAGTTAACAATGAATAGGCATGGATAAATTCTTATTTTTATGACATTTCTTCAAGTTAGGTGGACGTTGCCTGAGATCAATCTTCTAATGTTAAATTGACTATTCTACTGACAAAAGGTTTTAATGTCTTAGTGCATAATCAGGTTTTGCTTGAGGTGTGTCATATGGGATATCATATCCCCTCAGTTTAACATATCATGTACTTTGTTTTGTCCATGCATACTGCATAAATCTTCCTTCTGCACTAGAGTCTTGGATTCCATATTCATACGGAAGGGGAAAGGATCTCCATTTCTTCTTGGCTTTTTCTTCATTTCTAAGATGTCTTTCTTTTAAGTGAATCCCTAGTTTCCTGGAGAACTTTCCAAGTTGTTGATCCAAATTTCTATTGTTTGTTTGCAGTAAGACCTACTGTGTTTATTGCCAGAGGGTTAAGAAGTTGCTTTCACAGCTAGGAGCAAGTCACAAGGTCATAGAGTTGGATGTGGAAAGTGAGTTATTTCTTTAATTATTGATGAGTCTCTTTTTCATCGCTATTGTGTTTTCATTTTTCTACACTATGTCCTAGAACATCCCCTTGGATCATGTTGGACACCTTAAACCATAAGTTATGAGATCCAGCATGGGCGTGACAGCATTAAAATAATGATGAAAAGCTAAGGCGGTGTTCTCCAACATGAATATTTGCTTTTCTTGTTTAAAAATATGCCACATAAGCAGGAAAAAAAAACAACACACTTTTCTCCAATATTTATTTTCTCAAAACAAAGTGAAAGCATTTTTTCAGTTTAATTCAGAACATTAACCTTGTTTGATGCTTTCAGAAAAAGAAAATCATGTTTTCACTTCCATGAGGCTGATATGGGTTACCATACAACCAATAACATGTTTTCTGTATTTTTGTTTTAAGAATCATTTTTTGTTTTCAAATCAGATGTGGGACCTTTGTTTTTGGTATTGACAACTAAAAAAATCACATTGAGAAACAGACCCTAAATATACGAGTATATACAGATTTTTCATGCACATCTTATGTTTTAAAAAAGCCTGAAAGTATAATTTCCACAGCCACATGCACATACATGAACATATCCAGTATATACTGAAAAAAGAAAGAAAAATAATTGCCTTGAGAGCCTGCAGGTTATTAATAGTTCTTTGGGAGACAGTTTTTAATACCAATCTACATATGACCTTAAGTTGCTTTGTTGGAAGTTGGAACTGCCAACTGCTTGAGTATGCTACTTGAAGGAAATTCTTGCAGAATACACCCGTGAACCTGTGATATTCTTTTCTTTTCCCATTCTTCTTTTTAATGATATAATTCCACACTATTGGTGATCAGGAGGGGCTTAAATATATCACACGGACTAAATGCATCAAAGAGCACAAGAGAGTACCAAATGACTTCGAAATTGTGTTGGCACAACTTTTGAGACACTCTTAATTAATATCAAGACAAATTTCTGATTTCTTGGAACTGTCAACCATACAAGAACGCTCTAACAAATGCTGATGCCCCACTGTAGCAAGAAACTTCCAAGTATTTGGGTCACCTTTGCTTGATCCACGGATAGTGGGGGGCTAATATATACATCTTTCCCAATTCGAAAGGAGACAAACATTTTTAAGTTTTAGCCCTTCTCTTCATATACAGGGGACATTTCAGGCTTGGAGGCACAGGACCCATGCATGGGTCTGGGTCTCATAAATTGCCAGTTGTTCCATGTTTGAAGAATTTAGATCCACCTTTGAATGGAAATAAACTAATTACAACTATTATGCCAAGATTAGCCCAGTCAAATGAATTTTAGTCAGACCATCCAACATCAAGAGCCTAATTTTCTGTTTAATCGTTCTCCTAGGCAGGATCCATCTGATGATGGGTCCCGATTCTCAAAACATGGGGCAGCTGACAAGCCATGGGGTCCCAGAACCATAGAGGCCCTGTATTCTAAGTTGCAAGATAGATATGTTTGGACTGGTGTGTGCTGCTATATGTTAAGGTAAACAGTTGTTGTTTGTACTTATTTTACCTATTATGATGTGAAGGAGATGGAGGTGAAATTCAGTCAGCGCTGGCAGAGTGGACTGGACAGAGGACTGTCCCCAATGTGTTCATCGGTGGAAATCACATTGGCGGCTGTGACAGTAGGGCAATCCACTCATCCAACCATGTCGTTTATCATTCAGTTCACAAATTTATTTGTTTGTTGTTTGCACCAGTTAATTGAATTCTTGGATTTCTGGTGATTACAGTGGTCATGGCAAAGCACAAGGAAGGGAAGCTCTTATCTTTGCTTACGGATGCTGGTGCGATCAGTAACAAGTCCTCTCATATGTAAGTGAATTAAAGCGAGGAGTTACTGTGGTACTACATTTGGTTCCGTATTCATGTACAACTTTTCTTCTGATACAATTATAACGAACCTTCTTAGAGTTTGTGAAATTGTCTTTCCATTATTTGGCAGGGAGTGATTTGGGCAGATACTTTGGACTTATTTGTCATAACGTACAGTGGTTTCTTTGTCTTAATTTGGCGGGTTTTTACATTTTTATAAAATAGATTGGATGTGCCAAATCAGTGCAAATCATTCTCTTTTAGCCACGCAAGGTTTGCCCTGATGCCGAATGTTACAATTAGGAATGTAAATTGGACTGGATTGGTCCAATCCGATCTGGTCCATTATAAATGGATCAGGTCCAATCCAATCCAATGAATGTTTTGGACCAATTTGGACCAGTCCAATTCAATGTCTGGACTGTCCAATCTGTTCAAATTCATCTTGATTTTGATTGGTTTCAACTCAAACCCAGTCCATTGACACATATATTCTTATCTTTTATCAATGGACCAGGCATTGGCTTAAACCAATCCAGTCCAATATAAATTTGTTATAGACAGGTCCAATCTAATCTAATAAATGTTTTGGACCAATACCAATATGTCTTGATGATCCGTCCAAATTGAATTTGGACTGGATGGGGTCCAATCCAAAACCGATCCATTGGCACCCTTAGTTACAATAAGAGAATTACAAAGGCAAATACATGGGGAGATACTCCGCTGGATTGGCTCTGGTTGAGGTTGGGCTCTATTGAAGCCCAACACGATGTCTCAAAACCTCAACCCTGGCCTGAGCCTAATCTAATAATGTTCACAACGATTCTTAGTCCTGACCTGTTTAATACACAAAGTTGGGGGTATTCAGATATATGGATCAACATGAATATGACAATCATTTTTTAAACAGGAACATGACCTGTTTAATACACAAGTAACATGATATGATCCATGTAACTGGAATTAACATGATTAGCCTATTTAAAATATACATTAAGTAAAATTTAATAATAAAATAAACATTCAATCATTCATTACATAATTTAATCCATAAAATTATTCAATGTCATTCTTACCTAGTATAGTAATATTTCACCCAAATATAACTTGAAATGTTGGGTCATAAACAGATCATTAATGGGTTAATCCTAAATTGACATGTTTATTAATCCTATGAAATGTCAATATGATTTTGACACAATCATAATTAAGATAAACCAAAAACTATTGATTTCATGTGGTACTCGAATCATATTTGTATCGTGTCAAATATTAATTCTACGTCGAGATCGATTTATCAGGTTGGATTGTAATTGGAACTGACCAAATTTATAAATGCATGAGAGTAATATAAGGCCTAAGACTAAGACCTCAGGTTGTGATGAGGTTGAGATTTTTCAATCCTAACCCTAACCTTAACCCAAATTTCAACCCTTCCCCCCCCGTTCTGGTTGGATTGATTTGGGTTCGGGTTAGCCCAACCAAAGTTGTGGCTGAAATATGGGTAAGTTCTCTTTAAGCAGAGGTGGGCCTCAGAAGACCTTTGGTCTGTGATCTGCTAAACCAGTAAGAGAACTTTGCGTACCCCTCAAAAAGATGGCACGGTTTCATGTTTTTCTTATTCTCCATTAATCCAAATTTCTACGACCAATGTTTAAGATATTGGAATGTATTGATGAAACATACTAAAGAAAAATGCGATATGTTAGGTAGGGGGAATTGTAGTGTAGAGTTCGTGGAAATCTGCATTTGCTATTTTGCTGGTTAACCCCAATAGGAATGCAACTTCGAGTATGCAAATACAGACCTTCATTAGTCATTGTATTCACAAAGCATTATGCACTTACATGCTCAAAGATGCATTTCTATTGGGGTCTTCATGGATGATTAGTAAATCCAGAGTGAAGAGTTTCAATGGAGGTGGGGGATCAAAACTGTTAACCGCATGCTCAGTGGTGAGGCCAGTGGACCTCACGTACACCCCTTTAAATCCCCTGTAATATGTAATTTGTAATACCAAAAATAAATAAATAAATAACAAGACAAGTCACAAAAATGAAACAAACTTTAAGGAAACTTGATTGAATGGAATTAATTAGAAACCAACTTTGGGGAGTGCTACGAGGATAAAGGAAACACCATGGAAAACAGGGTTAAGTAAACAAAAATGGGGAGGCAGGATAGTTTTCTTTTCGTTTATATTTTGTACAAATGTTGGGGTTGAGCTCTTTTATATCAGTGCCATGCATGATTTTTAAAACCGAACCGGTGGCTGAACCGGTCAGGGTCCGGTTACCAAGTCAAACGGTTTGACCGTTAAATCGAACGCTCAACTCATTCTGACAAAAAAATAAAAAAAATGGTCAGAATCATTCAAACAATTCGAATGATTAATCACCCGATTCAACGGTTTGCTGACCAAAATCAATGATTTTAGGAGAAAATCCAGTTTTTGAGGAAAACGGAACCAGTCACCTGACCAATTCTCGGTTTTTCTGATCCGACCATCCGGTCCGGTCCGATTTTGAAAACCATGGTGCCATGCCACATTAATGTTAAAGGGTATTCTTAGCCACAGAAGACAACCTGATGCACAAATTGATAACTACACCACCTTACAAGTACAGGTGTACGTACGTACACATACAAAGGCGATGGCATGTGTATGTACGTACACATACAAGTACAGGTGGCGTATTACCTAAGCACCTAACAAATTAATCTTCATAATATTTCCCAGCTTTTCCTTAGCAGATCCCCGTACATCTCTTAAAAATTTCTTTTATAATATGATAATCGATATTTTGAATCTTGTTTGTATCGCCAAAGAAAATCAAATCCATGGGCAGGGACCCTTCTTTGGCACTCAAATGGAAGATAAAATTGTTGGGTTAGGCAAAATTAGAGATGATCCTGAGCAGCAGATTGTTAGGGTCTTAGACTGAATATCATTAGATTTAGATGAAAAAATCAACTCAGATGGACCACAAAAAACCTGCTTGGATCCCTGAAGAAATAAGCCTGGAGGGGATATGATAGGATAGATGGAACCTTAATTAAATGCCAAATGGAAGGACCTATGGTATGGTACCTGGCATGCATTTATTTACTGGTGAACTTATTATTGTCATACATTTAATAACACATCAACAATCAGCCCCTTGATACCTCACCATCAACAAGCCTGTCACAGTACAAATTAATTAACTCTCAACGTTATTTCTTCATCTTCTTCTTCTTCCTCTTCTGCTTTCTGCAGTTACCATGAACCAAAGAGAAGAACCAGAAACAAGTAAGAGAACAAGGTGAAGAAGGAAGAGGAGAAATTAGAAACCAGAAAACCTTTCCAATAGACTTCTCACTTACATTGGAGATATTAATCCAGAACTCAAGTGTTTTGAGTGCTTCTCCTGAACGTTGCGTTTCACTGGCCAGGGCTACTCCTTCAGCGAGGCTCCTTACTTTCCCACTGACCAAGAGAGCTGCAGCTGCGTTTAGGACCTGTTTTCATGTTCAACCAATGATTCTGTTACCTAGAGGTACACATCTTTTTTTTTTCTTGGATATAATTTCTAGAGGTAAATATAAAAATTTAACTAGCCAGTTGATCCATTTTTGTAATAGGATTTTGGTTGGGATGCCCTTCCTTCTTCTTCCCTTTCAGGGGGTGTTGAGGAATAGTAAAGTACTTCCACCAGATTCACCTTATAGCTCAAAGAACTCTCAAATTGACAAAAAACTTACAAGGGCATCTGCAATAGATCCTTTTTCCCCAGATAGCACACGCCTTAGTATCTCTGCATTGTACTCTGGACTACCACCTCTCAAACTCTCTACAGTACAACGTCGAATACCAAATTCCACTGCACATTATGTGTTCTGGATTAGTCATTATCTTATAATCAACAAAAAAGCATAGGGGAAAGTACATATTGAAATACAGAATAAAATTATCCTGCAAATTTTATTCTTGTCTCTATTCAAGAGCTATAGTTGGAAACCACTCGGGATGAAATTATTTGACTTTTATCTTTTGCTTAACATTTTTTTAACAAGTTTTTGCTTAGCATTTGAATACATAAATTCAACATCTAAAATGGGTTCCTTATTGAAATGGCAATACAAGTAGAATGAGTCTATGCATGAAATCGAAAAATGACAGCATTGTTACTTCAGTAACCTACCTGCAATGAATCTCCCTATATGATTTTGTTATGCATTTAGGCATTAATAAATTAAGAATCTTAAAATTAAACAATTCATTCAAAATTGTCCCCCAAGACCTAATTACTCTTTTCTTAAAAATGGTTGAAATAAAGTGAGAAAGACAACAAGATTGTTACATGGATCAAAGGAAAACTTCTCAATCTTTTCAGGAGTAACATCAAGGACTAATCCAGGCCCTGTAAAAAATACACCACCAGAAATTACTGTAAGTTAAAAGAAAAAAACAAGTAGAAGAAAAAAAAAAGAAAAGAAAATAGTTATCCACAACTGCAATGAAAGACGATCAACAAAGTAATAGAAATATCAATCACCAAGCTTGGGAGTGCATGAAACCAGTGTAATTTGTCTATCATACCAAGGGGACTCATTTCATCTAGACCCTCCGAGTGAACAACTAATGCTCTTCTCATTCCAAATCTTTGCAGTGCTTTGGCCATTTTGATCACCTGTCCAAGAATGAAGAAGCCATGCACATAAACATGACATTGATTTGAAAAAGGACAATCAGTGAAAAACAAAAATTCAAGTGAACTAATAATGCAACAAATTAAAAGAATGGCCAGAAATTATGAAATTATCTAAATATTTTTTTATAAATGGTGTGAAATTTGTATTACCATATTAATAAATACGTGAAAGCATATACAAGGCTGCTATACAGCTGTTTCAAAAAAGAAATATTTTCAGCTCTATACATAAATCCACAAAAAAAGCTTGGTAATTAGTAAATGATATTTCTCCACTGATTCATGAAAGTGTGAATGGGGACATCATAAAAAATCCTTTGGGACCCCTGATGAGGGCAGATTTGGCCCTCCAGTGAAATTGTGACACGTGGCACCTCGTGACAACTAGGCAAACACCCCGGCAACAACTTACGAAGTTGGTGACCCACCCGTGCATCGGTCTGGCCGGCCTAGTGCGGCCTGGCGCGGCCTGTGCGTGACCTGGCGCGGCCTAGCCGGATCAGCCTGGCACATGATCTGACCTAGCAACCCACAAGACGCCCACCGATGAACCATAACAGCATACCCCGCGAGCTCGGTAACTCACCAAGGAGCTCGCCAAGGAGCTAGGCAGCTCTCCAAGGAGCTCGCCACCAAGGAGCCAGGTAGCTCGGCAAAGCTCGCCACAAGCAGCTCGGCATAGCCCAAGGAGCTCGGAATAGCTCCCCCGAGCAGCTCGCCACTTGTGGGGTAGCTCGGTACAGAAAAGTAGTTTGGCGTATCGTAGGAAGATCTCCTGCCTAACAACCTGGCCCAGACACCGACCCGCTGACTGACACAGGCACCGACCTGACAACCTAGCCCAAACACCAACCCGCCAACCTGACAACCTGGCCCAAACACCGACCCACCGACTGACACAAGCACCAACCTGACAACCTGGTCCAGGCGCCGACCTGGCCGCCTGACACAAGCGCCAGCCTGACAACCTCGAGGGAGTTCACCACCGTACCCCGATTCTGACGGGATGTGGCGAGTCTTACCGTTTGGAGGCTTTTCACCCACCTAACCCACGAGGACTCCGGTATATAAAGACCTCACCCCCCAAAGAGGAAGATGATGGAAAAAATGGAGGTAATCCCTGCTCTCTAGCTCTCTCGTTTCTCCAATATCATCTTCAAAGCTCTCTACAATCAGAGTGCTAACTTAAGCGTCGGAGAGCCCCCACCGGGAAAATACCCCCGGGTCCTCTGATTCAGTTCTCGCAGGTCCCTCAGCTCTCGCCGCCTACAAAGAGGAGGAAAAGATGGAGTTCTCGCAGGTCCCTCAACTCCCACGGCCTACAAAGGAAAGAAAACCACCTCATGCAGAGTGCAATCGGGTTGCGCTGCACCAGGGAGCTCCACCATTCTCTAAGTCACAGGCTGCCTAGTAGGGAGCTCGCCACCAGGTAGCTCTCCACCAGGCAGTTCGCCACCAAGGAGCTCGCCACCAAGCAATTCGCCACCAGGGAGCTCGCCACCAGGCAGTTCGCCACCAGGGAGCTCGCCACCAAGCAGTTCGCCCCCAGGCAGTCTCCACCAGGCAGCTCGCCACCAGGCAGTTCGCCATCAGGGAGCTCGCCACTAGGCAGTTCGCCCCCAAGCAGTTCTCCACCAGGCAGTTCACCACCAAGTAGCTCATCACCAAGGCACGTCACCACCGGGTCAAATAACGAGGTACTTAGCCAAAAAAAAATTATACATCTCAAAAAATGGTACGTGACCAAAAACGGTTACATCAACCCCCATCCACTAAAGAAGCGACCACTCTATTTTTCTGATCACCACTTGACAGGAGAGGACTTCTCTTCAAAAATCCTGCTGTTACTCTCCTTCCAGATAGCCCAGCAAAATACAAGGGGGAGTGGCATCCTGAGAATTTTTCCTTTAGCCGAGAAACTGGGCTGCTTCCAAGAGGCCAACAGAGATGGTAGGTACATCAGGGGGTGTTACCCATGATCTCCCAAACAGGGTCAAAACGTGAAACCAGATCTGTTTAGAGAAAGCACAATGAATGAGTAGATGAGACACTGATTCCTGAAAATTGCCACACAAACAACAAGAGTTCTCAAGCTGCATGCCCCTGACCACTAGGTTGTTGACTGTTAGGATTCTATCCAAGGCTGCTGACCGAAGAAAGAAAATAACCTTGGTGAGGACCTGTACCCAAATCCAAGCCCATGGAACAGGCTAAGATAGTTGGCCTGTGAGAGCTTTGTAGCCAGACTTGCATGAGAAACATCCTGAGCTGTCCCAAACCCACACCTTGCTATCATCAGCTTCTGGATGAATATCAAAATTATGGAGTCTTTCTAGCAGAGAACCAAGAGCCTTGAGCTCCCAGTCCTTCATGTTGTGTCTGAAAGTGGGGCTTCATACTATAGCCAAAATGCTCTAATTATTTGTTTTATTAATAATAAAGCATTTCATTAAATTTTTTTTGAAGATGGATTTACAACTGACACAGCATTTAGTTTTCCCAAGAAGAGCGAGATACTGCCCCAAGAAAACAAGATAAATTGCATATTTACAGTGTAGCACATAATAATTGACCCCTATTAACCCCTTGCTTAGCTAGTAGGTTTACGAGCCCATTTGCTGATCTTCTCTCCCACTGAACTCTGACTGTTAAATTAGAAAGTTAGCCATTTGAATCTTCTCATCGCCCCCCTGAAAGGCCAAGCCGCTGTCTCCAGTTCATTCAGCCACCCAATTACCACTTTAGAGTCTCCTATGACGAGATTTCTGAGGTTCATCTCTTTAGCGATTTGAGCTCCCTGTAGAACAGCTTGGACCTCTGCACTAACCGCATCCCCCACTCCAATGCTCTAATTATAACACAACACAAATCCCTTTTCTTCAGGCAAGATAAAAAATGATAGCCAATGTGCATAAATCCATTTGATGGTAGGATGTAAAATCAAGTGTATTATGATAGAACGTAGATGCTTGAGTCAGGTCATACATGTTAGTGTATTTCTTTGTCTATTCTAGTTTGTATATATTACCTTTATATACAAGATATTCAAGAATATTTTCCCAAGTCCTTAAAATCTGTGACAATATTTTCCAGTCACCAGATTGAAGCAACCATCATGACAGTACAATTTTGGTGGGGCCATGTTGAAGGTTCAAAGGAAACTGTCATTAGAGGATAAAGGGGTTTCTATTCTTCAAATCTGAAAAATCACTTCATGCTTCTAAAAATTCTGATTTTAATGCATCATTCACTATGGTCACTAAATTTGACTTGGTATCAGCAATCCAACCTCGCCTTGTAAAGACCACTATAGTGGCTACTACATCTTCAATATCAAGCAGTGGTCCGTTCCGAGGTCCTTGTGTTTGGAGCAAACGAAGAAGGAATGGGGTTCCTTCGTTCACATCACTTGTGGTGGCATCCCAAGTATCCTGGTTTTATCCTATGCCAAATGCCTTATTAGATTTATGTCGACCAGAAACATGAACAAGAGCAGAGTTTCTGAATGAAAAGAAGGTAACCTTACAAACATAGAGACTTCTAAATCATATTTTGACAAGTTATTGGAGAAACCCCGTAACACTACAATCCATCGTGGGTGAACTTACTAGATCTTCATTGTAAACACCAACAACTGCAAAAGGCACCCGTGCTGGATTCAGCAAAGGACCCAAGATATTGAACACAGTCTTCACTTCAAGTTTTTTCCTCACAGGGGCAACGATTTTCATTGCTGGATGGTACTTTGGAGACATCATGAAACCAATGCCTGCTTCCCTTATACATCTTCTTACTCCCTAATTCCAAGGAAACAAGAGGGTATGAAAGGAATAATCACCATGAAAGCATAGAAGATTCAGCAGAAACCTGCAGCAAGTACATGATTCACCAATTGGTAACCTAAATTTAACGCACCAACCTGAGGGCCTAGATCAATGGCAACTCCCAATGCTTGTAACACATCGGCGCTTCCACATGCAGAAGAACTGGAGCGGTTTCCTTGCTGGAAGGCAGCAAACAAAATCGTTATTCTTCTTACTTTTCCCTGTTCTCTCAATGTGCTTTCTTTTAAAGAAACTGTGGATCGGGGAGGGGAGGGTGATATATCACCTTTGCAACTTTTGCACCGGAAGCAGCAGCAAGGATAGAAGCGCCCGTCGAGATGTTAACAGTGTTTGCCCCATCGCCACCGGTTCCGACAATGTCAACTGCATCCCCAACCTCTTCGACTTTCCTACAGTATTTGATAATAGCCCTTGCCAATCCTACAATCTGGGCATCAGAGCGCCCATTAACTTCTGTAAGAGAAAAGCAAATATGTGTTCTAATTATGAAATTTCTAAAGAACAACCAAGATGTAAGGTTAGCTTCTAACAAATATAAGGACAATTAGCGTGTGTTTACTTCTTCGAATGTCTCCCCTTTGGCTCTTAAAAGAACAAGAAGAGCGCTGACGAGCACTTCATTAGCATCTTTCAATAGGAAATCGAGAGAGGCTTCTGCCTGCTCTTCTGATAAATCCACCCCATTTATTAGAGATTCAATCAACTGCATAACCACAGGGGAAAAAGAAAAAACTGAAAACGGGTTCTTGAATAAGAAAAAAGAAATAAGATCCAAACTTTGGAAAATCAAGAATTGGCAGACCTCCTTGGATGAGAGTATTGCCGAAGTTGAAAGTTGGTGAGCAGTTCCCGAAGTTGTGAAGCTAGCTTGCTTCATGTGAGAAACCGAGGCACCGTAGAAGCATTTTCGGAATTCAAAACGGACACCGGGAGGCCTGCAGATGGTTGAAGAGCGATAGATAGCAAAACGAGCCCCTCCAACTCCAAGCCCAAGTGATGTGGCCATTGTTTCGGGCTAGGCGCTAAGCTTCCGCCTTCCACTTTTATTTTCGGGCTTCTCCGATTCGCAGCAACGAGTCGTGACCTGGGGTCGCGAGGGAGTCTGAAATAATTTTCAGGGCTCTATCTCTATTACTAATTTAATCACGATTTAGGCTGTGTTGGTGTTATTGAAAATGAAGGGCGGGCGGGCGGGAGAGGAGTCTGAAACTTGTCTTCTGAATTCTGATGACAAACGCTAAGGCCAAGTGCCAAACTGCCAATCGAGCGCCGCGTTCTCTCTCTCTCTCTAAGACCAATGCCAAGTTTACTCGTCAAAAAACCTCGTTGCAAACTTGCAATATGAATTTTCGCGAGGTTTTATCTGTTATTGTGGTAGATAAAAGAAGAAATCAACGTGATCCCATGTTTTCTTATGGGAAATTTTCAGTTTAATACCCTGAAATTTGGGGTAATGTCAGTTTTAGTATTCCAACTTTCAAACGTATTAATATAGTACTTTACTTTCAAAAAGTGTAAAATTGATCTTTACTGCTAAACACCATCAATTATTTAAAACTATCCTTTAAAATACTAATACTCTTTATTATCTTTTATTTAACATTAAACCAATTATCTTTAAAGGAAAAGAGAAAAAAACATGAAATATGATAGAGGAAAATAATAATCGAAAGCAAAGAAATAAGGAGACAAGAATGTATTTCAAATGTAAAGATAAAAAACAAATGATGGAGAAAGATTTGACCCAACCCCTTGAGACAGTGACATGTGGACCTGACTCAATATGAGCAATAGCTCAACACCGCAACCTGGTTGCGATTAAGTAACGGACCTGCAGGACAGCTCGCTACGTCATAGCTCGCTATAGGGGGAGTTCGCTACCACGTAAGCTCGAGCTCCTCCGAGCTATCGAAAGGGAATACTCCAAGACTATACCAACCCACGAGTTAGGGTAACTAGCTCGCTCCAACACTTAGGCAGAAAAACAACCTTGAGAAGGGTCACCTTGAAATACCCTTAGGAACTCGCTACAAAGTAGCTCGTGACAAGATAGCTCGCTATGTGACTGGGTAGCTCGCTACAAGGTGGCTCGCAACTAAGCAACGTGACGTTCTCAAGGAAGCTTCTATCTGACAAGACCGTACCCATCAGACTGCGCTACTTCTCTCAACTGACGGCATAGTCCCTGTCTATTCGGCAAACTGTACCCACGTCTCTCGACAGATGGTGGTGTGTCTGTCCTTCCGGGACATGTCACCCATCCAATTGGGTAGTACCCTGCAGCGTTCACCTGCGCAGCCCTGGCAGGTAACGGCTGCAACAGAAGCCCAGTGGCTGTTACGCCCGATTTAACAAGAACGCCTATATAAGAGCTCCCTAGTAAAAGGGAGAGCTCTCTCTCGAACATTAGAGACCTATCTAAAACTTACTCTCGAGCTAATCTCGAAAACTCAGTGATCTAGCACGACCTACACTCTTAGCTTCTTTACACTCTTTGCTTTCTCCCCAACGTTCTAACTTAAGCTTCAGAGTACTCCCACTAGGCAAATCCCCCATGAGTCCTTCATCTTCTTCTTCTCAGGTGCCGTCAGTTGTCAGTTAGGAGCCAGTTAGCAGCCAGCTAGAAGTGCCCGGATCATGCCGCATCAACAATGACTTCATTAATTTAAAATCTCAAACATCTCAACCGTTTAATCTCAAAGTAAAAAATAATAAACAATGTCCTATTTTGAATGATAGTTTTGATATTTTCAATAAATAGGGGCCAATTTAACATTTTCAAAAATTTAAATACTGTATTGATACATTTGAAAGTTAACGTGCTAAATTGACACTACCCCCAAGATATGGGCCCACCATGAGTTGGCCTCCTAATTACCTTGCTCCACATATTTTTGGTTTGTTAAATGTCTCTTTTAACGCCTACCAACTTACCTCCTGTTATCCCTCCTCCCCCTCTTCCCATCTCTTTTCGTCTTTTTTAGAACCTTTTTGGGGCATTTCCCTCTCAAATCAAAATAACAATAGATAATTAGATACCGTTAGTGATGGGATGCCTCTTAATTGGGAAAATTTTAATTTAATACCTTAAATTTTTAGGGTAGTATCAAAATTAGTATCCAAACTTTAAAATGTGTTACTGCAATATTTAAATTTTCAAAAACTGTTAATTTGGTTTCAAACAAACAAATGCAATGACACACCCCTAGTAAATCCAAAGAACAGAGAAAATTATTTTTTAAAATGTCAAAATTACCCCTTTTAAACCCTCTGTTAACAACAAACACCGAAAGTCCTGTTTGAAGTTGCAGCGTTCGCCATCGATGAGTTCATTTTGGAAATCATAACCAGAGAGAAATCCCAGTGTGTTCAGTCGTTGTCGGAGAGAAACATCTCTAGAGAAGCATCAGTTCTTGGTTAGATTTGCTGCTGAATAGGATATGCCAATCGGAGAACAAATAGAAGTCTTAAAACTCTATCGCGCAATTGACAGTTAGAACATGGTGGTGAAGTTCATGACTAAGTCCAGATAAGATTTAACGATAAGAGTTCCCAAATGAATGCTTGAAAACCTAAGTCCTGCAGCACAAGAGTAGACAGAGAGATTAGAGAAAAAAAAAAAAAAAAAAAGAAACAAGAGAGAAGAAGAAGAAGAAGAAGAAGAAGAAGAAGAAGAAGAATCTCTCAAACCACTCTCAAATTTTCACAACCATATGTGTTTTCTGAACGGAGCCAAAAGCCAACGAAATCCACAAATCTACCCACCAAACAGAAAACTAATCCAAATTGTTCAGAGTTGCAGTTGAACAACTGAAACAGGAAAAAAAGGAACTTTTTATAAAGCATTGAGCCTATAACCTGGGAAGTGAAAATGCAGAGTTGAAGATGAAGATCCATAGATGAATAAATAATAAGTGAAAAAGCATAGTGGAAAGAATTAAAGAAACGAGAGGAAGTGCAGGCGGTAAATTAACAGTAACGGTAAGCTTTACCTGGGAAACGGTGGCTTTGTTACTGACTAATTACATATGTTATCTCACTCATGGTTTTCAAAACTGGACAGGACCGGATGGTTGGACCAGAAAAACAGTGAACCGGTTAGATGACCGGTTTCAGTTTTTCCCAAAGCCGGATTTTTCATAAAAACGGTTGATTTTGATCGCAAATCACTGACCCAAGTGGTTAACCGTTTGAGACCAGTTTTCATTTTTTTTTTGTCAGAATGGGCCGGCCATTCAGGTCGAATGGTCGATAACCGAACCCCTGACCGGTTCGGTCTCCAAATCGGTTTTAAAAACCATGATCTCACTCACTCCACTCCATCCAACATTAGGGTCACTCTCCACGAGAGCAGCTTTGTCTCAGTTGGTAATATCTCAATCTCTCTCTCTGGTTTTCCCGCAGGCACACCAGGGTCTGAAATAAGGCAGCAATTGGCGTCGTTTAACGGGTTCCCGCAAGCGCACCAGGGTCGGAAACAAGCGGCGATTGGCGTCATTTATCGAATTCCCACAGGTGCACTAGGGGGTCGGAAACAAGCGGCGATTGGCATCATTATTGGGATAAAATTGATAAGCACCACCATGCCATGATACGTAGCGGAGGGGAGGTGATACTCTCCACTGGGGCCATTGCAAGTCCGCAGATTCTACTACGGCAACGACGGCGGAACCCAGTCTTCACTGTTTAGCTTCAACCAACCGTATATTTTTGGGAAATATTAAATTGGTTTGAAAAGGGTATAATGGTTCTCAATTATGCTTAAAGGGCATTTCGGACATACTGAAAGTTTTAAGTTATCACATGTCATCATGTGATTGACAAAGCTAACGGAGTACCAACGATAGTAACCGAGTTGACAGTTTTCAAAAGTTTGGGTACTCCAGTGATTTTTCGGGTAATAATTTGACACTAGGGGTGTAAATGAATGAATGGGATCAAGCAATATCCGAATTCAAATCCAATTAGAAAATCTGATATTCGAATTTTATTCCATATCTAATAGATATTAAAAATTAATATTCAAATTTAAATCTGATTAAATATTTGAATATTCAATTCAATTTGAATTTGATTAATTAATTATTTTAGATGATTAATAAATATTTTATTGATATAAAATACATAAATATATAAATTACTTATATAACTTAATTATTATATAAATTATTCTATATATTATATATAAGAATTAAATAATCGATCAAATTTGGATATTTAGCAAATCGAATCAGGTCATATCCGAATTTGACCGATTATATTAAATTTGAAATCGGATTTTTGAATACTGTTGACACCCCTACATGACACTATCCCGAAGTTCATGGTACAAGTGAAATTTTCCCTAAGGCTACGTTTGGAATCGGTGTAAATCAATAACCGATGTAAAAGTTTACGTCAATTCGATGTTGTCAACGCTTGGAAGGAGTGTATCATGATCGACGTAAAACTTCACTCCAGTTTAATTTTGCGTGTGTTTAGATGGAGTGGAATTCACATTGTGAACCGGTGTAAAACCTCATTAAACATAAAGTTTTAGATCAACTATCAATATAAATACTACATCAATAAAATCAATGTAAAACTTTACACTCATCACATTACATTTCAAAAGTGCAAGAGTCACTAAATCAGGATCCAGTGTAAAACGTCATCAATATAATTTTACACCGATTCCAAACGCAGCATAAAAGATCATCCCTCTCGTCTTCCTTTTTACGGCGTCAATCAATCTCCATTTTTTTTTTAGAGTGTGATACAAGCTCTTCGCAGTTCCCACCGATCAATCCAAAACAGATAAAATTCATAAACCTCCCCTGGGGTTTAACTTTAACAAAAACCACCCTTAGGAAAAATTTACCCTTGCCTCCTTCGGTCAACAAAAACGTTGACTAATAAATTGATTTATTTAAAATACCCACTTTAACCTTTTTATATGGATTTTTACTAAAATAACTCGGAAAGCAATTTTAACTTGAATCACCTATTCAACAACATAATATTCGACTTTAGCCAATCACTCGACCCATGTATCCTTTTTCTTTACAAATTACAAGAAATTAAAGAAAATAATTTAATCTTAATGGTAACCCCCCAACAGGCATGCATCCATCAAACAAAAAACAAAAATCAAAACTCTGTTTCTACAATTCATCGGTTTTATATCAAATAAGTTAATCTCGATTCAACCTCTAAGAATATTTTAAATTCTGATCCTGAACCTCTGAGAATATTTTCACCTGACTCGTTAGTTAGTCCTCATCATAAAAGGGAAAAGGAAAGAAATAACAAAAAATAAAATTAAATTAACTGGAAAAAAGATGCATTGGGCACAATATCAATTAGGCTAGCATTGTCACCTTCTATGTTCGTCCAATATCTCTAGAGCTGATCCGAACTGGAACCAATGGCCTCTATATCGGTTCAACTAACTCCGAACCATAATCAAGAATCTCGCCTGCTGCTTCCTATCGTTGTACTAAACTAATCATCTAGTATCCATTTAATTGGAGAATTGAAGTCAATGCAGTGGCCATTTTTAACATACTGTCATTCACCTCATACAACTTAACCCATCCTTTCAGCTCGATGGCTGAAAACCGTAGTCCATGAGTTGGGTTGGCTGGCATCTTGTGTCCAATCTACGACGTAAGCCAAGACTCTAACGAAACTTGCCTTTTAAATCCGACCACGCTTGGTAATTGCAATTAATGATTCATCACCACCCTTTAATTTATTCGTTTCTCAATGTCTTCACCCTGTTCTCTTCAAATCCATTTTATTCATCTATTCTATTGGTAGGTCAATATATGTCAAACAACCCATTAAGGTCAGTAAAAAAGGGTTAGAGTGGATTGGGTCAAAGTATCCATTAGGCTCAGGATGAATTGGGTTGAAGGGATCAAGGGTTGGATTGATAATTTCATCAAGCCTCATAATAAAAAATGTGTTTCAGGAGACTTAAACTAAAGTCTACCTAACAGGTTAATATTTCCTTCCATTTCAAGCCACCAAGCCGAATGTGATTTTATGATTAAAAGTTATATATAAATGATATTATTAACTTTTGTGTTCATATACAATTTAAACAAAAAACAAAAATTTATATTTAATAACTCTAACTAAAAATTAGAAAATAAATTAAAAATATTATTTTATAAATTAATAGAACAAATATTCTATTAAATCTATATTTATTTAAAAAGATGATTTTTAATATCAAAAAATTTATACATATAGAATATTAGTAATAAAATAATTATTTTAATGCTTTAATTGGAATTGAAGGCACAAATATTTCTAAATTCTAACCATGCACTTTAATACTTTTATCATAGTTTCTCCAACTGAACCTGCTGACTCCAACGCATTACAGATCTCTGACGATGATAGTCTTGTCTTGGTAGGAGAGACCTTAGCATATGGTTTAATTGGTTCAATAATGTAGATGGCGACATCTCGAAGCCAAGCTTCGAATGGTAAATGGCCCATTATTTAAGTTCAGTTTGTAAGTATGTAGAGCGCAAAACCTTGTATTTTGTATGTATTTATACGCCTTTCAAATTGAGTACATGCGTACAATAATGACTTTTCCTCTCCTCTATGGCTCTATGTGTTTTCGGGGGTTGACTGATGAGTGACCCAATATTAAAAAAAAAAAAGAAAGATTGATGAGGGATGATACACCATCCATGCATGGTACCGCCTTCTTCTCTTCTGTCACCTTGACTTTCTCTTTTACTCTAGGAATCAGGCCACAAAGCAACACAACCGGATAACGAGAACACTGAAAATAGCTTGTAATTAGGGCCGGAGTGAGGAATTTTTTATGAGGGGGCTAAAATTTATAGATGGGCCATAGGGAGACCAATCATTGGGTGAAAAGTGAGGGGAGGGAACAAATTTACATATAAAAATATATTGAGTGTGCAAATTTCTAGACCATAGGGGGTGGGGGGGGTGGAATGGATGGTTCGAGTATGGTTTTTGAATCGCCGTTGACTCGGACAGTTAAACCATTTGGCTCGAGAATCGTTCAGGCAATTGATTCCATTTTACCTCAAATTCGATTTCCGACTAAAAACCATTGAATCGGTCAACAATTCGTCGATCTGTTCAACAGTTTTTGGTCATTTTTTAATGACCCATTGACTCAAGCGATCGAACCATCAATCCGTTCAACGGTTTTTTGTCTTTTTTTAATTTCAATTATTATTTCTATTTTTTTGTTAGAACGGGCCGTTTGTTCGGACTGGACAGTCGAACCATCGACCTAGAAATCGATGGCCAAAACAGTTACGGTTCTAAGTCGTTTTTAAAACATCGTTCAAGTTAAAATTTCTTTTCGGTTATTTAGTAAAGTTCCATGTAAAAATAATATACAAAAGGGCAAAATGAGTATTTTAAAAAACTAACTCATTAGTCGACGTTTTGCGCGTCTACGACAATGACGGATGGGAGGTAAGTGTAGGTTTTCCCAAAAATGCAAGGGAGGCTTTTGTTAAAATTAAACCTCAAGAAGAGGATTTTATGATTATCGAAAGCCTCAAGGGAGGTTTTTATACTATCCTAAGGTTCTAAATATTGATACACCCGATATGCCGGTAGGGGTGTATCAGGCAGCATCGGTACTTTTTTTTTCAAATCTAGTTCAGGAGGGTCAGTTTAAGATTCCTCCACCCCCTGAACCGGTCAAAACCCCAATACACCCTCTATAGGGGCATATCGAGGTGTTCCCGATACAATATGTATCGACTGATATGGGCCAATATGTGTCGATTTTTTAAACCTTGCTTTATCTTTTAATTTATTGGGTTTTGGTTAATTGACTTAAGCATACCTAGAACTTCCCTGAGTTGATTAATTAATATCCACAATTGTCAAACTGATGAATAGACTTATAAGTTGACCAGTTATCCAACCAAAAATCTCTATTAAATTAAGTGTTTACACATCAATATATACTCTGAATCAATTTTCTAGGGAAAATTCTCCATCATTACCATGTACTTTGGCTTAAGTGGCAATTTGGTCCCCACACTTAAAATGCAACAATCCAGTACCTAAACTTTCAAAATGTGATAATCCACTACTTGCGACTAACTAAATACTACATGGCATTCTTAGGGCATTTTTGACTTTTTATATATCACTTAACGGTTGATTAACAGAATGGCTAGCAACAAATAATGGATTGTCACATTTTGAAAACCAAAGGAAGAGTTTTACTCGTGTCATCAACGCTTGGGAGTTGATGAAAGATCTGGAAGAGGAAATACCCATTTCAGTATAAGTGAAGAAAAGCCTCAAACCACAAGCCTTTCTACGAAAAGTAGCATGGATATATATCAAGATTCCTTCTAAGTTCTTCAGTGAGATAAGCTCTCCAAAAAAGCAATAGAAATTCGCAGGGAAGGAGAACAAGCACAGATGGAGCGGATCCAATGGTGACGAAGCTTTCACTGAGCTATTTGTTGGTGATAAGTCACCCCAAATCACCAAATTGTATTGTGATTTGATTAAAATCTTGTTTTTTCGATGATTTCTTCAGCGTTTCTGACGACAAAATCTTCGCCGCTGTTTTTCGTTCGAAGGAAGTAGGGGATAAATGACAGAGAATGACTGCGGCCTCTGCTGTTTTGCCCGAAGACTGCTCGGCGAGGCAACAAGCCCTTCGTTCTCTCTCCCTCTCGGCATAGCCGTCGCAGGTGACGATAGCCACCGACGAAGGTAAAAGGTACACGTGATTTCTATGCTCTTCAGCTCTCTGCATTCTTAAGCTATTTTAGCTCGCAACAAGTATTGGAGTCACCTCGCCGGGCTAGCAACCGTGGTTTTCTGATCCTATTTTTGCATATCAACTTTCTCCGCCATCCGCCTGGAAGTCAGATCACCTCCGGCAGGAAGCAGCTAGATCGCAGTTCAATACAGGAGCTGCTTCAAATTGCATTTCACAGAAACTTCGAATTCAGAGAAAGTGATTCAATCCCGTTAGTGTTCTAAAACCAATTTACAGAAACCTCAATTTCTGTATATTTTTTAGATGTTTGTTTGTGTTCATTCTCTGTTTAGATGTATTTTTTTAGATGTCTATGTTTCAATACAGGAGCTGCTTCAAATTGCATTTCACAGAAACTTCGAATTCAGAGAAAGTGATTCAATCCGGTTAGTGTTCTAAAACTAATTTACAGAAACCTCAATTTCTGTATTTTTTTTAGATGTTTGTTTGTGTTCAGTCTCTGTTTAGATGTATTTTTTTAGATGTTTATGTTCATTCTTTGTTTAGTACAAATGAAAGTGAATGCAGGTATAAGTTTAACTTTAGTGCTCATTCTCTGTTTAGTTTGCGGTTAGATGTTTGCTTGTGTTTTAAATAGATCACCAACCACAGGCGATCATTTTTCCCAACCGGCCAGTGTCCATAGGTTCAGATCATACGAGCCCTGTATTGCTGCTCAAGAGCATTCACAGGCGACTGATATCACCACCGATTTTGTTTTTATTTTTTTCTTATTCCATTCATATTTTCTTTTGTTTTTTCAAATATTTAATAAATTTGTTTGTTGAAAAGGGTGATAAACAACCCTTATTTGGCCTCTCGAAGGCCCCTATATCCATATTTTTCGTTTTTGGGTTTCTGTCAAGTGAAACTTTGTTTAGACGCGAGTAAAGATGGTGATGGAATCTGGATCGGGTCGGGTTGGGTACAACTGGATTAAATTGGTTTATATTGCTCCAGTTTTTTGTTCGGTTTATATTGCTTTTGGTTCAGTTTATATTATTTTTGGTTTGTCTTAAATTGATTCAAATTCCCAAGACACCCAAAAATATTAATGTTTTGCTGAGCGAACTGAGTACAATATGAACTAACAATAATTACTTATAATTAATTAAGCGATAATTATTGTTTGCTGACCCAAATATTATTAAAAGCAATTGTAAATACCAAAATATTAATGTTTTTACCAACATTAATTAACAGCAATAATTAATTACTGATAATTAATTATTTATAATTAATTATTTACCAACATTAATTAACAGCGATAATTAATTACTTTTAAATAATTATTGCTAATTAATTACTGATAATAAGGATACTTATTAATTCGGACTGATAATTAATAACGATTTTAGTAATGATAATTATTAATTCGGATATAATCATTCAATATTTATATTAATTCATAAATATATAAGTAATGTTAATTATTCATATTATTATTATCAATAATAATAATGAATAATAGTAGTATAATCCATTAATTTTTTATTTAGTGAAAGTTAAATTAAAAAATCAATTATTCAACATTTTTAACTAAATTAATTATAAAAGCAATTATTATTTCATTAATTAACTAAAAAATAAGTATAACAAATTTATTACTTAATATACACAAATTAAGTACTTACATAATAAGAATATATTATTACATGATAATAATAATAATAATAGTAATAATAATAATTGATGTAACCGTTTCTGGTCACGTACCATTTTTTGTGATGTATCAATTTTTTTGGCTAAGTACCTCGTTATTTGACCCGGTGGTGACATGCCTTGGTGATGAGCTACTTGGTGGTGAACTCCCTGGTGGAGAACTGCCTGGTGGCGAGCTCCCTGGTGATGAATTGCCTGGTGGCGAGCTCCCTGGTGGCGAACTGTCTGGTGGCAAGCTCCCTGGTGGCGAATTGCATGAGGTGATCTTCTTTCCTTTGTAGGCAGTGGAAGCTGAGGGACCTGCGAGAACTCCATCTTTTCCTCCTCTTTGTAGGCAGCGGGAACTGAGGGACCTGTGAGAACTCCACCTTTTCCTCCTCTTTGTAGGCGGCGGGAGCTGAGAGACCTATGAGAACAGAATCAGAGGATCTAGGGGTATTTTCCCAGCGGGGACTCTCCGACGCTCCGTGCACAGGTCGCGTAGGCTGTTCGCAAGTCGTGTAGGCCACCCGTAGGCCGCGTGTAGGCCGCCCATAGGCCGTGTGCAGGTCACGCCAGGCTGGCGAGACCGGTGCCCGAGTGGGTCACCAACTTCGTAAGTTGTTGCCTGGGTGTTTTCCTAGTTGTCACGAGGTGTCATGTGTCACAATTTCACTAGAGAGCCAAATCTGCCCTCATCAATTGCCCCCCACTCTTGAGCTGAGAGTAACTCAACGAAGGGAGTAGATTTCTTCTTTTGGCCCATAAATCGACGAGCTAGTAAGTACTGATCCCATTCCTTAGGCTTTGGAAGCCGCCTATATGTGGCGAGCTGCCAGTAAGGTGAGGAGGTCTCCGCCAGTTTAGTAGTGTAGCCCTTAGGCTCTAGGGGCAACTTATAGTTCACTTTTGCTGATTTTGCTCCTACTGAGGAAGCGGCTGGATATTTAACAATAGTGTGGCCCATAGGCTTTGGGAGTGACTCATAGTCTACTCTTCTTTGACTTTTGCCCGTGCCGGAGAGGCGACCGGGTCTTAAGCAGTAATGTGGCCCGTAGGCTTTGGGAGTGACTCGTAGTCTACTCTTTTTTTTTACTTTGCCTGTGCCGGAGAGGCGATTGGGTCTTAAGCAGTAATGTGGCCCGTAGGCTTTGGGAGTGACTCGTAGTCTACTCTTGACTTTGCCTGTGCCGGAGAGGCAACCGGGTCTTAAGCAGTAATGTGGCCCGTAGGCTTTGCCTGTGAGGTGTCGAGCTATGATTGTGCTGCATCAGCTTCGTAATGCCGGTCACCCACTCCTACAAGAAGCTACTAGGAGCTCGACCTTCGGGGGCAGCACTACTAACTTTAAGTCGCCAGCTCACACAGGAGCCTTGGAAGGCTTGACCGATAAGGGCGCCTATGTAGTCTGTTGGCCTCCAACTCCCGCGAAAATCACAAAGAGCTCATCTTTGTAGGGGGGACCTTGCGGAGAGGACTGATGAGGCATTATCTGAATTGAAAGTAAGGTTGGTAGAGCTACTTAGTTTGTTAGCTCCCTGCATAGTCTTTGAGTTCATAAAAAATGTAAACTATAAAGCGATAGCTTCAATTTTTAAAAAGTGAGGACTTAGCTTTGGTAAGATGAGAACTTAGATTTTGTAGGATGAGAACTTAGCTTTTTCTAGCGTGTTCCCACAGACGGCGCCAATTGATGTAACCGTTTCTGGTCACGTACCATTTTTTGTGATGTATCAATTTTTTTGGCTAAGTACCTCGTTATTTGACCCGATGGTGACGTGCCTTGGTGATGAGCTACTTGGTGGCGAATTCCCTGGTGGCGAACTGCCTGGTGGCGAACTCCCTAGTGGCGAACCGTATGAGGTGATCTTCTTTCCTTTGAAGGCAGTGAGAGCTGAGGGACCTGCGAGAACTCCACATTTTCCTCCTCTTTGTAGGCGGCGGGAGCTGTGGGACCTGCGAGAACTGAATCAGAGGACCCGGGAGTATTTTCCCAGTGGGGACTCTCCGACGCTTAAGTTAGCACTCTGATTGTAGAGAGCTTTGAAAATGATATTGGAGAAACGAGAGAGCTAGAGAACAAGGATTACCTCCATTTTTCCATCCTCCCCCCTTTGGGGGGTGAGGTCTTTATATACCAGAGTCCTCGCGGGTTAGGTGGGTGAAAAGCCTCCAAACGGTAAGACTCATCACATTCCGTTAGAACCAGGGTACGGTGGTGAACTCCTCGAAGTCGTCAGGCTGGCATTTGTGTCAGGCGGCAAGGTCGGCGCCTGGGCCAGGTTGTTAGGGCGGCGCTTGCGTCAGTCGGCGGGTCGGTGTCTGGGCCAGGTTGTTAGGTCGGCGCCTGTGTTAGTCGGCGGGTTGGTGTCTAGGCCAGGTTGTCAGGCAGGAGATCTTCTTGCAATACGCCAAAATACTTTTGTACCGAGCTACCCTACAAGTGGTGAGCTACCCGGGGGAGCTATGCCAAGCTGCCTGGCTCTTTGGCGAGCTCTTTGGTGAGCTACCGAGCTCCTTGGTGAGCTACCGAGCTCGTAGGGTGTGCATGCCGAGTTTATCGGTGGGCGTCTTATGAGCGACTAGGTCATATCATTTGCTAGGCTGGTCCAGGTCGCGCCAGCCGCTTGCAGGCCGCGCCAGGTTGCGCATGCCGCCCATAGGTCACACAGGCCGCGCACAGGTTGCGCAAGTCGCGCCAGGCCGTGCGCAGGCCGCGTGCAGGCCGCCCGTAGGCCACGTGTAGGTCGCGCCAGGCCAACCAGACCGGTGCCCGAGTGGGTCACCAACTTTGTAAGTTGTTGCCTGGGTGTTTGCCTAGTTGTCACGAGGTGCCACGTGTCCCAATTTCACTAGAGGGCTAAATCTGCCCTCGTCGATAATAATAATAATAATAATAATAATAATAATAATAATAATAATAATAATAATAATAATAACAATAACAATAATAATAACAATAATAATAATAATTATTATTATTATTATAATGATGATGATAATTATTGTTGTTGTTGTTGTTGTTGAACATATAACTATTAATATATTAATAATACTGATTACTATCAGTAATTATAATCAATAATATTATTATCTCCCATTAATTATTTGAATGAGTGAAAGTTAATTTATTAAACTTTTAATTATTCAACATTGTTAACTTAATTAATTACAAAAGCAATTGTTATTTCACTATTTAACAAAAATAATAATTATAATAAATTTATTACTTAATGTGCACATATTAAGTACTCACAATAAATTTATTACTTATTAATTATTACTTCATTAGTTAAATAAATATTTAATTACAGCAAATTAATTACTTAATAATATTAATAATAAATTATTATTATTACTATTACTATTATGATTGTAATCTTATAATTATTTCTGATTTTATAATTATTATAATATTAATATTATTTTAATAATACTGATTATTATTAAAAAATTGTAAGTAGCAAAATTTAGTTACCTAAAGTCTATTAAATCAAATAATTACTTGCTGAAAGTTACTGAATTAAGTAAATAATAATAACAAATAGTTATTTATAGAAATAATTAATAATAATAACAATCATCAAGTACTTAATTAAGTAAATAATAAAAAATGATTTAACAATCATCAGCTATCATTAATGTTTATTCAAAGCGGGTCCCTTAATAATTACCGAATACAGTAATTAAACCTTAAATAAGAATCAATATTTATTAACAGTAATTAAAATTGTTAAGCCAAATCATTAATGTTTATTTGTAAATGCAAAATATGAATTAACAAATCTATTATATAATAATTATACTTGGTTGGAAAAAAAAATTTAAAGTAAATATTTAAATAATTACAAATATAATTCATAATATTACTATATAACAAAAATTTAAATTAAATACGAAAATAAAATAATAATAATAATAATAATAATAGTTAAACAAAATTAATAAATCATTCAAGTTGAATTTAATGACCCATATATATATATATATATATATATAGGGGGGGGGGTCTTTATTTTGTACATCGTTTAGGCTCCATTTGGAAGGAATACAAATACAAATACCTAGATACATATTTATATTAATAATCTTTAGGCTCAGTTTGGAAGGAGTACAAATACAAATATATACAGTACAAATACAAACAAAATAATATAAAATACATAGTTTTACACTGCATATTTGAATTTGTACTCTTCCAAACTGAGCCCTAGGTAAATTGAACTCACTCTTTCCCGGTTTTTTTTTTTAATTGATGATTTGGGCACATCCCATTTTTGTTAAACCGGATATACAGTAGTTACTATTCAAAATGGATTTGATTTAAAGATGAATAGTAGCACTTGGTCTTTTACTCCCCTTCTTTTAGTTTCTCTTACAGTCGGATTGTAACTCTGAACAGATTTCTGAATGAAATTTCTCATTAGCGACACCTCCCAAAAAAACAGAAAAAAAAAAATAGTAGCAGCACCGGCTCTGCTACAAACCATATGAGTCAGCAACTGGCGTATTTATTTGTGATAGAAGCCTTATATTTAACCAGAGATGTGCTACAAAATAGGTTCATTTCAACTGTAAAAGGCCCACAATTACAAAGTAATAGTAAGTTTTATCACCATATGCCTCGTATCATCCAAGAGGATTCTAGCAGGTAATTTAGTAAATGGGAATGGATCCATTAGGTGGATCCTGATGTTCCCAAGTCCATTAGCTGCCCTGTGTTTGGATCATTGGATCATCTCATAATGAATTAATTTGATGAATAGGCTCCTTGATTGTTGCTGGGATACAATCCATGAATCCAATTTGATGTACTGTTTGTTTCGCACATCAAAGTTCAAACTCAATTCTTCGGAATGAATAGGCAGTAAAAACAGGGAAGAACAAAACTTTTTGAGATTTCTAATACAGTACAAAAGTGATAAGAACTAATTTATTATTTAGAAACTCTCCATTGAAACGTGAATAACAGCAAAAGCAGATGACGTCTAATCTAATTTCTTATAATTTTTTACGCAGCAGCGGCGGCAGCAGTGATGCATTCAATTGCCTGTTTGCATATGCCTGTCATTGTTGCCTCGGGTCCATAAACCTGTAAAGGACAAAATTGGACGCCCTTAAGTTTTTGTTTTACTTAGGAATTGTTTTACCTACAATGCATCCACAACAATAAAATACAGTGTAAGATCTCACGTCCTCTTATTTCTTACCTCGAGAGGAATGCCAATTTCTTCCCCAAGAGTCCGCATCTTTGCCAGACCCTTCTGATAATTTGGACCTCCTCTCCTCACAAATATATGCATTCTTGCAGCTTTAAGCTTTGCCTCCTGTTAACCCAACAATACTTTCAGTGCTTATTGTCCAAACATGAAAGGTATTGTTTCACAAAATAGTTCAAGCATATTTGAAGCTCACCTTTTCTTTCAGGGCTCGAATTATACCACTAAATGTAGCAGCAACATCGGTAAAGTTAGCTATTCCTCCTCCAATTACAAGAGCCCTCTTTCGTCCATCAGGATTTGCAGTTGCACACTGAATAGTTGAAGATAATTTAGTCACACAGACAGCTAAAGAGAAGTTAGGTAGCATATGTAGTCATTTAGGCAAGTGATCTATGAATATTTGATTATGGTTTTTATTGTTTATGCACAAATGGTTTACTCAAAGCATATCACAAATAACCAAATTAACAGGAACATAGGAAAGAGAGTTACATCAATTACGACTCTGGCATATTGCAGAACCTCCTCTTCATTTGGGGCCCCACTATACTCTGCATAATTCCCAAGCTCAGAAGCATAGCCAAGATCCCCAACCTGATTAGGTTCAGCATTCTTAAGCATGCAAGTACATAAAATGCTCGTGTGTGCGTGTATGAGAGAGAGGGAGAGAGAGAAATGTACCGTATCAGCATAGATGACACTTGCACCTCCACCAGCTACCATAGTCCAAATTCTTCCTTTTGGGTTCAGAACTGTGAATTTCAAAGATGCACTAGTCTGCCAAGAACAAATAGAAAGGTTCAGATTTCAACATCATCTATAAATGGTTCAAGTACTCGTACTTTAACAATAGATATGGCACTAAACAGGATGGAATGGTTAAACAGGATTTGTGTAGCCAATCCCATATAGTTTAGATAAGGCTTAGATGATGATGATGATCAGACTTCAACATATTCAGAGAACAAAAATAACATTTCTCCATGCCATTGTTGTGGAATAAATGTCTCATTTTGTTGACAATAAGAACTTTAGGCAAAACTCCAAGATGTAGAAAGTAAAGAACTTTGGGAGGGTAGTTTCTAGATGTGCATATTCCTTAAAAATAAGAATTTGCAGGAATAATTTGTTGATACTTAGTTTCTTCTCTTCTTTCATGGGATATGTTCATTTGATGATATTATGGTTATAGCTTTATGTTAGTTTATCTGATATTCTACAACCAATGTAAACATTGAGATAACAATGCAGAAAATTATGAATGACAAGAAAGGTCTTACCGAAGTTAACCTGCATAGAGTAGAATGCTGGAGCAGGATTTATGCAATCCCAAGTAGTTTGGACTTTGGATAAGGCTCAGTTGAGTCAGAAACTCAGAGTAAAAAAAAAAAAAGGTCTAGTGAAAAATTATAAGGGACCAACAACCTAGTTATATTGTTCCTATGAAACTGAAACACCAATAGGAGTACTTGTAAACCATATTGAGATTTTGCAACTAATTATTTCATGATGTGCTTAGAAAGAAAGTTTTCATTAAGACATCAGAAGGGAATGAAAAAGAAAAGAAATATCCATGCAATATTATAATGTTATATCTACCTTTTCATCTAGCCCATGAATAAAGCTTTCTGTAGGACTCATAACTCTTCCAAATGGCATTGGGAATTCAATTTTACCCCACCTGCAAAAGTAAAAACCCATATGACATAGATACTAGAGATTCTAATCCATAAATCAAATTATGAGTTCATAGAACTATTCAGTTTATATGATATGTCAAAGATAAAAATCATTAGTCTTATAGGATAAGTACTCTATACCTCTTAAAGTTCTTGAAAGCAGCAGTGTCATCCAGCTCCCCTCTCATATCCAAAGGATAAGGCTTTCCATCAACCAAAGTAAAAGGGTTCATCTCTAGGAAAGTGAAGTCCAGATCTGGTAGCATTGAAATTTAAAGTTAATTGCCAGTTATTTAAGTCGCTGCTATAGTAAATTAGTTATCCTTTGAAACTCCAAAAGAATTAGCAAAATTAAACTGTTCAAAATTCATGCACACCTGAAAATAGAGCAAAGATCACTTTGATAAACTCCTGAAGCTTGTCTTTGATCTGCATCAGTAGAATAACATTACCATCATTTTTCATATTAAAATTCTTCATACAATGACTATGAAGTAAGACAGAAGTATATATGATGCATTAAATTTTTTTGGTAAATGCATGATGCATTAAATATGTATCACCTTTTCCAAATGTGCATTAAGAAAGTTAGGCTTGCTGGGTGGATTAAAAATTCCTACCACCATACTGCCAGTTTGAAGTATTGACTACAGAATTTTCATTACCCATGTCCACAATAACCATAAGAAACAGAAGAGGAGTCCACCTAGTTACAGACAACAAGTATATTACCTCTAGTGGTAGGGTTGCAATTAGTGGAGCACATGTTTCAGATGTGAATGGCACCCCAGTTGGAACAAATATGGTCTTTACCTGAACAAAAGGTATTAATATATTCAGTGATTGTAAAAGGATGAAATATTAGGAGACCAAGTCATGGTGAACTTTTTTATAATGGGATTAGCAGGACATAATAAAATTGTTTATGTATTATCAAACCTGTTTTAATAATTATATTGTTTTCTTTACCTGAACAAAAGGTATTAATACATTCAGTGATTGTAAAAGGATGAAATATTAGGAGACCAAGTTATGGTGAACTTTTTTATAATGGGATTAGCAGGGCATCATAAAATTGTTTATGTATTATCAAACTTGTTTTAATAATTATATTGTTTTCTTTACCTGAACAAAAGGTATTAATACATTCAGTGATTGTAAAAGGATGAAATATTAGGAGACCAAGTTATGGTGAACTTTTTTATAATGGGATTAGCAGGGCATCATAAAATTGTTTATGTATTATCAAACTTGTTTTAATAATTATATTGTTTTCCTTTCATCAGCAAAGGTAAAAAATGGTGTATTAATTTATATGCGTAATATGAAAACATTGAAGTACCAAGCACCAGTATTCAATACTAAAACAATGAATCCATGACTATCCAATGATCAAAATCAGATCCCCTATACAAAATACAGAAAATACTTCAACTCAGCAGTGAAAATACTCCAAAAGGCTTGCTCCTTCAGGCTTCTGATCCCACAAGATTAATGGCTAGCAAATTTGCTGATCTAGTAATCCAATGGAAAAAAGAGTTCAAACTAGGGATGGCACTCTAATATTTTGAAAAGTCTCACTATGTTCTTTCCATAATAAGTTGAACCCGTTTAGTTGGGTCAAGGCTTAGATGATGATCATTATGTTCTTGACATAATAAAATGGTTTGAAAATCTCTATTTATGCATCTATGTTTTTTTATTCTAATTTAGGCATCTATTTTGCATACTATAAATGAAACTACAAATTCATGTAGGTCTTTGTTTTATTGTTAAGTATTCATGTAGGTAGGTCTTTGTTACAATATGTTTGTACATGAACCAACAAGAATGGGAGCATACCTTGTCCCAGTTTTCTTCAATTTCAATTCCCCCACACTCTGAAAAGCTTATACTACAGCCAAGCCGCTCTGAGACAATATTGAGATAAAATTCTTCATTGTGTGGAATAAAGGGTTCAACAATGAATGTTGTTATAGGGCCCTTGCATCCACCCATCTCTACCTACAAGCGTACAAAGATAAAATATAAATTGAATAGGCAGATGATTTATATAGGAGTGACGTATGATGTTAAAAATAAAACAATTTCTACTCAGAACTCATTAGAATTGGACCTATGGAATATTAACTACCTCTTTTCCAAGACGCTCCTTCACAAAGGTAGCAACTTCTGCCAAATCTAGATTTAAGGCCACCAATCCACTCTTCCCACGCTTTCCAAACAACATATCAGGCTTTACAACCAGTTTTCCTGATAAAAGCCAAGGTTCTCTTTCTGCTAGCTCATTGAAATCAGTCGATTCTGTAATCTAAGCATCAAATAGTAGGTAAAGACATTCTGTGGTTAGATAACGAGCCGAATCTCATAACCAACCCTTCATATATTTCATGCTAAATTAATACCAAAATGTTCTTTGACAACTAAAGGAAAACAACTGATGGAAATTCAAAACATTGAAATGATCCAACTACATGTAGATGCATAATTGCTTAACTTCTGGGGTAGAAATGTCTGGAAAGTAGCAACAGAACAAAGTCCATCCAGCGGGTTATCATTGAGGAGTGTGCCCAGTGACGATAAGGAATTTTAATTTTTCAATTCCTTTAGTGCTTATAAAGAATTTGCTAAGAGTTGATTCTGATAGTGGTAAAAGAGCAAATAACTACATTCTGTTAACTAGGAACTGCATTATTGTTTTGAAAGCGATAATACTTGAGCAACATGGTTAACAATATATAAGAGATTTGAAATATATATATATATATATATATATAAAGGCGAAATAGTCTACAAGTGTTCTTCAAAAGCTGTAAATATAGAGTTGTAGCTAACTAGCTAGACGCTTCCACTAAAAAGCCAGAAGTCGCCACTTCTAGCTTTGTAGAAGCGAGGTACAGCTGTATGGGATGAGCAGGGTCTCTTACTTGAAAATTGAAATGCAGAGTTCTTAGCATTAAGCTTATAAACATCCAATAAAAAAAAACGAAAAAAACGGAAAAGAGTCCACTTTTAGCTCTAGTATATGGAAGTTGTATATACCTGTGCCGATTTAATGCCTAATTCTGTACCAGAGAGCCTCTTAAAATGCTCTTTCAACAAGCGCTTCGAATCATACTCTCTGATCTTCTTCCGAGCCATTCTTTAACCTATTTAGACGAAACCTCGTATAAGCATAAAGTGTTGTGGGAATATGGGGATGAAAATCGGATTAAGCAATAAATCTTATCCAAAATGTCCAAGAAACCACAACATCTCAAATCCGAACGAGTATAGAGAAATCCAGAGAGCAAAATAGATCTGCAGAATCAGATGAAAGAATTCGGAAAAAAAAGAACCGCATAAAGAAATAGAGCAATGAGATGAGACCGATGAGCTCAAGGACAACAAAGACAAAGGAAGTATTAAAATTTAGACGTTAGAACCATAATAAATCTACATATTTTTAGAGGAAAAATAGGATTTTCGAAACGAAACTTTAGCGCAGATCACCAAACGTCAAAAGTGTGGAAACTAAAATAGAAAAAGCAGATAAAAGAAGAAGTAAATTTGAAAGAAGGAAAACAGGAAAGAGAGTGAAAGAACAGAAATTAGCTCCAAAGAAGAAGTAGAACTAGCTAGAAAAGGCGTAAGAAAGGAAACTACCTCCAAAACTAAAGCCCGAAGCAGCAGAAAAGCGAACAGTGGAGAGGGAGGTGAGGTGTGATGGAAATGACAACTCCTCGCTCTCAGCGTCTTGCCTACTTATAGGCAAAATTGGAAATTTTGATTATTATATAATTTTATTCTCGCGGGAAATTTTTTATATAAAGAAGGAACATGTATCGAATGATGACATCATGAGACACCTAACCGTTGAAGTGAAAAGTGAAGACCAACTGCCTGTTTTTCGTGTCCTCGTGGCTGCCATACTCGGGGATGATTCTGTACTCCGCAACCTAGAAAACTAGATGCAATGTGGCACAGCAGTAAACGTAGGATCATTAAAGCAGGTTCTTACGTGGGAAGCAGAAGCAGTTGGAAACCAAGAGCCATTGATCGGGAACTGGAAGTTAAAATGTAGAAGTAGTAAATGGAAGGGTGACCCAGACCCAGACACACCATGAGAGTCTGAGACCTGAGTAGAGACAAAGCCCAAGCCCATCTTCATTCAACGGCTTTAGGTCCGTGTCAGAGTGAACGATTGACGTAAAATAAAAAGCCCAAACGGCAGCCGAAGAGAAGAAAGGTCCATTAGTCCATATTGTTGAGCTCCGTCGTAAATCAGACGGTAGACGAGAAGGAGATGACGAGTACTCCTAGTTCCAAGTCAAGCTACCTAGCGATAGGCTAATTGGGGAAACGAGGGAGTGGCAGCAGTTGATGGTTTTTTGGAGTGGAGTGGAGGACTTCCTGTGCAATTCGGGTTCGGGGAATGTGGACCGGAAATTGGAATGCTCTCTTAGTCTGTTAGTCAAATCAAATCGGAGGCCGCTTTCATACGTAACCTAAATTATAAGGAAAAAATACGGAAACACATGATGGAGAATTCTGAATTCCAGCCCCCCTTACAAGTAGCCCTCTCCCCCTATAAATCACATCCTGTCCGTGAATTTGACATTCACGGTCAGGATGCATTCCCCTGTACTTTGGGCCTAAAAAATTATCATCTGGGCTGATTGATACTTCTCCCAAATTATAATTTTAAAACGTGGGTTCCATGTTCCATCCAGTCCAGTCCACTGGGGAAAAGATCAAAAGAGCAAAAAAAAAAAAAGAAAAAAGTGGAAAAAATCGTGCTTGATGGCTGGGGCTAGAGATATTTCATGTGGCTTGGCGATTTTACAACCACACAAAGAGTGTTGCTAAATACTAGAATTAGACCAGAAACAGAGAAGTTGATGATTGCTACTTAGTCCTAATAATAATAAATAATAATAATAATAATAGTAATAATAAGAATAGTAAATAATAATACTAATAATAATAATAGTTTGTTAAAAGAGTCGTACTCTGTGGTAGGTGAAGTTAGAGTCTGCTCTAGTAGAGAGTCTTTAGTCATTACATTAATGGGGTGTACTAATTTCAGCGCATCTAATTTTTTGGATGTATTAAGATGGAGTCAATTGATTCACATTTGAGAACTGAAATTAATTAGGGGATACCGTTGTGTATACAATATACAGTTTCTCACTGTTGACCATCGTAGTGAGCGGGGCAGAGCCATCTTTGGAATTCTAAAGTAAATTCGAGGAATTAATAGAAAAAAGAACAGAACACAGCATAGTTACTTATGGCTAATATCTACATTTTGAATTTACTTGTCTAACTACTAGTTCACATCCTGCATAAAAATTGCAATTATTTTTTGAATCTCGCCTTCACCTCCATGGCTCCATCAAATTAAAACTCTCTTTACATACATCCAATATATCTTTGGCCATAATATCTGCTTCTCTTGCTACCTCAGGCCTCTCCTACATTGATTATTGATTATTGCGGTGCCAATATATCATCTTCGATTTTATCTCTGTTAATCTGTCACAAACTCACAGTGCATGCAATCTATTGCAATTTGCAATTTGCTCCTTTCACAAGCTCCATTTTACTCATTTCTAAAAAAAACAATGGTGATCGATCTTTGACTTTTAACAAGAATTGGTAAACGCCCTACTGAACTGATCATGTATCATAAACAAGAAACACTAAAAAAGAACCCCCATCCTCCCCAAATGCTCCATTTTCTTCCATGCAGCACTTCGGGTCGTCTGTGTGACCTGTTCGCTTTCATATTTGCAAATGCAAGGTCGTTCTGTATTGCAAGTAGAAGAGATTAAAGGTGAAATAGGAAATAGTGTGGCCATGTTTATATATATCAAATTAAATTGGTGCGGATCTGACAACAAAGATTCATTAACCCCTCATCTTTGGTTCTGTTCATCCGTGACACCATACAACTCATCAAGAGCCATACAAGGTTGTCAATCCATGTTAAAAAATAAACACAACTTCATCAGGGTCCATCCGGTAGATTTGGGAATCCTATGTTCTATCATTTGTACATAATAGTTATAACCAATAATGAGCAACTTCACGATCAGAATAGTTTTAGCTGTAGGACCAATATCTATTCTATCACAAGTCAGTACAAAAGCTGCGAAATATATAGTTGTAAATGCTTCAAAAAAGAGTCAATTTTCAGCCTTCAGGCTACAGTCAATGTGCTCACTACAAAGCAAAGAATTAATTGTCGATGGAGTCTCTAGACTATAGAATTAGGGTAAGAGCATTAAGAGAGATTAATCAATAGTCGGCTCATACGTCGTGTGAGTGATGAGGTAACGCTCAACTGAACCGTAGCCCTAAAAGGGAAGCCAAAGAGTGAAGGTAGACAAAATGTGGTCGAGTCAATGAACTGGAAGTGGAGTATGGAGTGCAGCATTAATTAATCACAATCCCTTGCTTGTATTGGCTAAGGAGGCTTTTTTTTCTTTCGTGGGACCTTAATCACATAATGCAATGTTGAATAATCTGGCTGGCTTGGGAGGGCTATCACGACTCCCGCTCTTTGGTTTGCGAGGTAAGGCACTAAGGCCCACCCACACCCAGGAAGTATTAAGGCAAAGAATCCCACAGCCCAATTTAGTCCGCGTCTCTCCAACAAGGCACTTCTAGTTCTAGTGCCCGTTTAGGAGGGGGGTTTTCATGAATTCGGATTAGCCGGAATGCGATTGACTGTTCAGCTGGTTGTGGAACCAATAATGATATTCCACGCCGGGTCCACTATGAATTTATCATTGATTCCACAGTTACAGCCATCGCGTTCAGGCAATCTTTGCCAAGTTTTCATGGCATCTGCTTTTAGGAACAGTCAATTAGCAATATCTGACAAATACCCCCGTCCCCAGAAAGCACAATACATTAAACATCCACTTAAAGCAAAAATATGGCTTTCCACGGAAGCCGTTTTGGTGGAGCAGCTCAATCAATGCTTCATGCCTCGAAAATAAGAGCCTTCTTCCAAACAGCTGAACCAAAGGAGCAAAGTAGCTACATATGGACCTAAACAAAGCCCTCCCAGTCTTGTCTTCGATCCTGCGGCTTCGTGCGCTTTAGTCGCTTCTGACATCGCATGCTTGCAAACTATAATACTCGTTATCCCTGAATTGAGTTAAAGAAGAAGCATCCCTAAGGTGGGGACACACGTCCAAATGTCTTATTTTTTATAGGCATCTTAATTGGTCAATTCTTACCTCTCATCAAAATAAGTAACTTCGATGAGAAAGTCAGATCACTCATGAGAGAATCTAAAATTTCAAAACATAACTTGTGGCCGTGTTTCACACTCTTGGATGGCCGAGACTTTAGAAAAAAATGAAAAACAAAACAGTCTAAAGAACCTCGTTGAAATAAAATCTTACTGCCATTCTGCCAAATGGTTGAAAATCTAAAGAAACAATCCATCTAATACACTATAAAAGTAACATAAAAGCTTCTATCCAAAAATAATGTCTCGGATTTTCTCTTCCAAATTTGTTTTGATTACAAAAAATGAAATAGCAACTACCCGGACATCCAAACATCAGATGAGATGCCATTGAACCAAAAGATAAACAAAACCGCATATACCTAAGAAACCGGTCCTACCTAACATCGCCTGCTCATATTAGACCTTGATGGCATATTTCCTCATTGGGAAATACATCTCCCTCTTCTTCTCCCTCTCGGTCTTCAATGATGCCTGAGAAAAGATGGACATAATCACAATTCAAGGGAGAATTCTTCCATAAAAGAAGTTGGAGCACAAACTCTCCCAAACCATAATCAAACAAAATCTGAAATGAATATTTGCGAGAGCACATGTACTGCCAATTAAAACCCATACAGGGCTAACCATGATATGATGCTATGTGATCAAATAGAATAAAAAGTTTTGGATAACTCAATCCAATGCCTCCTATTAGGATGCATGATGATGGTTATTGAAAATTTAAAAAATAATAATTATCAAAAATAATTAAAAATTGCTTTAACACCTTTTGACACTGTAATTCATCCAAAAAAAAACACTTTTTGACACTGTAGCGTATTACATTAATTGTTCCTAACAGAGGTGTTAGTAAAAGGAGATTGTTAAATGCAGAAACGCATATACTGGATACTGGGATGACTGGAAAAAACGGAGATCGGAAATGAAGTCATTTGAAGGAACCTAGGAGTAGCTCTAATGGATGACAATAAAATGAGGAAGTAGACTGAGATGGATGCCTTAATACTTAACCATCAAAAGCATCCATAAGAAAAAGTGATCTGTTGCAAGTTGAAGGGGCCTAGATGGGCAAAGAGTAGACCAAAAAGTACATGGACCAAAGTAGTAAGAAATTATTGAAGTACCCACCATTTAACAATGGATATGGCATTAGGAACTGAATAGTGAAATGGGATTCGCATAGCCAATCCCATATAGTTGGGATAAGGCTTGGATAGTGATGATTAAGCTAGTAAAGAGAGTAGAATAGCATTGCAGTAAAGATATTCATGGTGCTACATGCACTTAGACACCATAGCATATAACAAACAAAAGGGAACCTATGTGACCCAAATGCACTTAGTGATGTAATTTACACTAAATTGAAGTATCTGACATGGCAGAGCAGACTTGTACTTTTTGTGCTTCCATGAAACCAACTGGCTCAGTTGGTACCCTTGTACAGGCATACAGGTAAAATAGAAGGTAACATGTTTCCCACAGCCTTTAATCACTGATAATTGGTCAGCCCTTTCCCATCTTCCACTTCTCCCACAAAAGCCCTCCCAGTAGAACAAATAAAAAACATTCCTCTCACCCTTGCCATAATCTCAGTAACATATTTCATATTTACACATGTTTCTCTTCACATAATGAAAATGAAGAAACCCTTCTCTCCAAAAGCCCCATTTATTTTCATGGCTTGGTACTGCAAACAAAATAAAATAACATCTAATCTGAATGCTTCAGAAAGACCAGCATGTTCAAAATCCAATCCGCCCTAGAAATTCTTTATAATTCCACACCAAAATTCAGTGCTTTATGTACATCATGGGACCAAAGAAAAGAACCCCATAATGGAGAGAGACATACAGACAGAGAGAGAACAAAATCATCAATGATAATTGAATATATTTTTTTGATAAATAATAATAATAATTGAATACAAGGAGAATACAGAATATATAACATGGTTCCTGAATTTCGGTTTCATTTCCTTTGCATTCATTTTTCAATTTTATATTAGACTAAACAGTTTTAACACGTTTTGTTCACCTTCACTGGTTAGTTCTCTATGTGCATTGCATTGTACTAGCCATAAACATCAAACATAGCAGGGATATTGTAATGCAGGCATTTTTTAACTGAAAAAAAAAGATTTCATTAAACAAGGAGAAATACAACTCAAAGCACCCCCTAATAGGCTAGCCTCAGGTAACCAACCAACCATTTACACAACATAATTTGTGCAGATTACAGTGCATTAACCAGCCCCAAAAAAAGAGATCATTCCTATTGGCCCCAAGTTTTCCTAGACTATCAGCCAGTCCATTTGCAGCTCTGAATGTCCAACATTGAGCAATTCATAGACATTAGGTGCTGAAGCTCTATGAGCGTGTATCTGAATCTCTCACACCTGCCTTATCGCCTATCAGCCAGTCTATGACCACCTAAGAATCACCGTCTATTAATGCATTCCTGAAATTAGCTAATATAGCCACTCTTACCCAATCTGAATCACCATGATCACTTGCTGTTATGGAGTCTCCCACCCCTAAAGGGCTTGAGAAAAGTGCATATGGATCCTACTTCCTCTCTGAAAACTCCCCCAACACCTGAGGCACTCAGGTTGCCGCTACTACATCCTTCTGTATTCAATTTAATCCAGTTGGGTAGCAGAAGAGTCCAACTACAACTCTAAGCTGTCTTCGAGGATGAAGAAGACGCTGCAATTTTCTGCCAGTTTCTGATGACAAATCTGAAGAGTACCACCTTCAATTTGATATTCTCAATGATTAAATTGAATCCATATTACCATTCTGCTTATCATAAAAAATCCTGCTATTTCTTTCCACCCAAATGCACCAGAGTGTTGCTTCCTTCATACGTCTCCTTAGGGCTTTTCCTCTCTCTTTTTTGAGGACCAAAGAAACTTTGGCTGAAAAGCACTACTAGATCCCCTAGGGGGGATTTCAAATGAACACATGGAAGTGACAGATGTAATAGAAATCACTTTAACCAAACATGGCAACTACACCATTCAAAATTAGAGCACTTTCTCTTTTTCCATTTTGTCAATCAACACACTTTATCAAATTTAAGCAACTCCAAACCCCATTCACCCCCCCCCCTAAATCATCTTCTTCCAGGCTTCCACCATCACAGCTATTAGCCCCATTGCTATCCACAACTTTCCATTTGCTGACTGACCATTTGCACCGACCTATAGTGAATCACAATAATATATACACTTGTATGTATGTGCATAGATATGAATTTAAACAGTGACAGCAGACAATACCAGCTGACAAAAATCACCTAAGGAAACATGTAGCAGACTATTTATTAATTGCAACTTGCACAATCACTTCCATGGAGGAGTTCACTAATACATTCCTTGATAAGAGCATCATGCAATGAGAGCACCGCAATAATAAGCAAAAACAATTTAGTCAAACATTTCCATAACATCTTTTAAAAACATAATGGGAAGCAAGGAGAGGAAAAATATAGAGGTTGCAAAAGCCATGATCCTCTCTAATAGCTATATTTATTGACTCCAATCTACTTCAACTGCCACCAAAAAAAAAACTTCAGCCAATTCCAGTTTAGTTCCAATTCCTCTCCACCCTTTATTGATTGCCAACATTAGGTCATTATTTTTGCTCATGGTTTCAAATGTCAAGAAATGTCGCTAATGTCACCTGACGTGTGTCAATGTCGAGACTCACCGACATGAAAATGGATGGTAATATAAAAATTATATTATTTCGGTCGACATTTCCTATATTTTGGAAAGGTCGACCAAATCGGTGCAAATAACCAAAAAAATACAGTTTTTCCTATTATATCGATAGGATGTCGACTAATGTACATTAATAATATAATATATTATTAAATTATATTATTATAATACAGTATATTAATATAAATTATTCCATTAATAATTTCTATTTAATATTTCAAATAAAATATTTATAAAAAAAATTAACAAAATATAAAAACAAAAGAATAAATTAATTACTTTATAATATAAAACATAAAATATTTTTCAAGTAATAAAATACTAACTAGTTAGTATTTTCTAAAAAATTTATTAAAATCAAAAAATGTTAAGCAAATTTTATAATAAATCATATTCTACATTTAATATAAAAAATCAGAATGAATTTATTAAATTTTATACTAAGTCATAATTTATTATAAGTTTAGTATTAAAAATCATAATAAATTCATTAAGTTTAATAAGAAATCAGAATTTATCATAATCTTAATACTACAAAAAGGAGAATCAGTTTATTAAATTTATAATAAAACACAGTGTATTATAACTTAATTATTTAAAAAAACAGAATAAATGTATTTCTATTTACTAGTGTGAAATAAATATATTAGAATTTATAATAAATCAGAATTAAAAACATCAAAATGCATAATAAATCAGTAAATCGTCATTTACCAATTTGTTATTGATCTTAGTTTCTTAGCTTTATATTATGGTTGGGAATAAGACAATAGTCTAGAAATATGTATTAATGCTTCTTTAAAACATTTTACAAAATATCATTGCATATTTCCACATTTCATAATATTTCCACAATGTCTCTAATTTTTACAATATTTCCCCTCAACATTTCCAACATTTTCGATATATGCCCTATATTTTGGTAAGCAACATTTCCATCAACATCAACATTTTAAACCTTGTTTTTGCTATCTGACTTTCAGAAGATGCCAGCCATTCAGTCTAATATTAGACACCCCATTCACCGTCACCAGTTCAGAGGGATCTATATCACTATATCTATTTTAGCAACTTCATAACTTATTGGACATTTAAATGTAAATTGTTATCTACTTGCAAAATGTTTGGGCCACCAGTAACAATGTAAAATGGCTATTCCTAACATGCTATTTTCCCCTAGAAGATGCCTCATGGTTACCATGTGAAATTACACTTCCCGTAAGCAACGAGTGAAAGTGCAAGGTACTTCGGCATTAGAATAGCAATATTAGATGCCTATTTAGGTCATATAAAAAAGGTAGGCATCTTAAAGTTTATGCAGTTACCATACAGTCATCGGAGGCGGGCATTGATGTCAAATAAACATAGAAGAAACATAACCAAGTACCTGGTGCTTTGTGAGTCGGCGCCTGATTGCACGAGTCTTCTTGGGCCGGAGATCCAAAGGCACAAACTTCTTCTTCTTATATGCTTCTCTCAATGCAGCTTTCTGCTTCTGGGAAATAACAGTAAGCACACGAGCTATGGACAACCTAACAACCTTACTGCAGTAGCATGGAATTGTATGTAATACTTAATTCAGTGACTAGGCAACTTTGACCAGCAATCAACTTTAAACAAGCAGGCAAAAAAATGACAACAAGCATATAGAAGGACAACAAAAAAAGAAAATAAAAACCATGCAAATTTAAACCCTACATTTTAGAGAGCTTGTTAGGTGCACCTCCAGTGACCTTAGCCACTCGGAGCAATGCAAGCTCGGCCTTAAGCTCATTAAGCTGATTCAAAAGATCAGTCTTCGACTTGGTTCGGAGTTCATGAACCTTGATCCTCGCTGTAAATGAATCATAGATACGGTGAGGATGATATTTAAACAATTAAAGCAACACTTGTTTTAGGTAAAATACCTAGAAGTTACAAATGGAATCATAAAACAAAAATTGAGCCACCGAAACAAAGTCCATATCTCTAATGGAAAATGGAAATTAAAAAAAAAAAAAAAAGGTTCCAACGAATACGAGTGAAAACTAAAAATATAGCATAAAAAACGCGAGATAAGCTAAAATATTTTGACACAATAAACCATCCAAATCTCCATGAATTGCAGAGACAACCAAACTTTCATCGAAGCATAAGGTATAAAAAAATAGATTAATAACATAACCTGCGAGACAAGAACCCTGTAAGAAACCCTAGACACGAAGTGGCTTCAGCGAGTTGGAACTTTTACCCATTTGGTGGAATGTGCAATTGGCAATTCAAGCCCCTCGGCCCTCGCTCTGCGCCTTCCGCAAAACAGAAAACGCGCTCAGCTCCTTGGAGAAATTTATAGTGGGGAGAGTTCTTAGGGTTCGTAATTTTCAATGGCGAAATTACCCTCAATAGCTTTTGTGGATGGTCTAATTCATATTGGATGCGCTTATATCCGCCCGTCGTTCCAATTCCTGATCAATTCGTATGGGCTAGGGGCTAGGGCTACACAATCGGGTATCCATGATCCATCCCCCAACCCTGGTGTAGGCGGGATTCGATCCCGGGTCTCAGCCACCTACGAATTATCAGATTTTCGTCTTTTCGATGTTACCCCACTAAATTTAAGGTTTAATTACTTAAAAGTATTCTTAAATTATTTGATAATTGCTTAAATACTCTTAAAATTCCAAGTCTTACTCAAAGTATCTCGAACTTTTAGAAATTCTTTTTTTTTTTGCGTTAAATTTTGCTGTTTAATTAATAAAAAAGACTCTTTATTCTCAATTATTCTTCAATTTTTAAAATTGTTTCCATTAAATTTTTCTTTTTTTTTTTTTGATAAATCCAAGCGGTGTTACACGAGCATAGGGGTAGCACGTCCCCAATAATCACAATTACATAAAAAACCTAGAGGAGAAGAGAGATCCTGGATATTAAAGTTCAAGGAGTCTAAAGGACTGAATTGGGCCTAATGAACAAGCCAATCAGCAGCTTCATTCGCCTCACGGCATGTCGGTACTCTAAATCAAATGCGAGCTGGGTCTTCAAAGCAATGCAGTCTTCAATGATGTTTTGTATGCCACACGGCGGTTGAGGTTCTCCACGAAGACAATAAATGACGAGCTTAGAGTCCCCTTCTATAATTATGGAACAATCTTTAAAGTTTAAAGCTAGATTATGGGCTTCTAATGTAGCCCAGGCCTCTGCCATATTAATTGTGGCTTTACCCAAAAAGTACGCCTTTATATCTAGAACTTTCCCACCATAATTTATAGCAATGGTCCCCACATCACAATGGAAACCATTCATACAATATGCATCAAAATTAATTTTGATTGTGCTGCATTTTGGGGATTTCCAAATAATCAGTTGCCACTTCTTAGAAAATTCTCTAGCCGGTTCATTTTGATGAACTTTTACATTCTCATAAAAAGCCATTATTGTCTGTGGTTTTCTAATATAATAGCCGTTTTTTCTAATTTAAATTATTGTCTGTGGTTTGAAATTCTCTCCCACTAATCTTTCATATTTCCATCTTCATCTTTTGGACCGTCTATGTTTGAATAAACCATCATCAAAATGTGTTTATAATAGGTACACCGGAAGAAAATATGATTGATATCTTCTAACTCACCACATCCATCACAAGTGTCCTCTAGATTAAACCCCTTTTTCTTCAAAAACTCTCGAGAGGGAAGCCTTCCGCTTAAAAGAAGAAGAAGAAAAATTTTCAATTTAGAGGGCCAACATAGTTTCCAAACTTTAGTATTCCAATTAAATGAGTCGACTTAATGGAAAAATTACTTTTTGGTTCCAATCTTCAAATAAGTTCATCATCCTTATTCATAGAGGGAATAAAGATGGATCTAATTTTCTGCCAGGAATAAATTGAAACAATGTCTATTACTTTTTCCTTTCTCCAAACTTTCCTCTGATCATCAATACATTCACTAACCAGTAACTCCAAATTCTCAATGTTTCCACCATTATTTTCTCTGTAAATGATGAATTTCCCATCCATTTGATATTTAAAAAATAAATTGATTTACCATTCCCCAACTTCCACCCCATTTCTATTTCCGTTATGGCAGAAGCCTCCATTGAACGAATACACCAAGGATCTATTTGGTTCAAGGGAATAGAAGCTTGGAATCAGAATCGAAATGGCCCATTCCATTCCAAGTGTTTGTTTGACTATAATGAGCTTGGTAGCTCAAGAGCTTTTGTGGCGGGTCTAATCCATATTGGATGCGCTTATATCCACCCGTCGTTCCAAATCTATGTATGGGCTAGGGCTACACAACCGGGTATCCATGATCCATCCCCCAACCATGCTGTAGGCGGGACTTGATCACAGGTCTCAGCCACGTATGAATGATCAGATTTTCATCTTTTCGATGTTACCCCACTAAAAATAAGGTTTAATTACTTAAAAGTATTCTTAGATTATTTGATAATTGCTTAAATACCCTTAAAATTTAAAGTCTTACTCAAAGTATCTTGAACTTTTAGAAATTCTTTTTCTTTTGTTAAATTCTGTTGTTTAATTAGCAAAAAAGACTATTTATCCTCATTATTCTTCATTTTTTCAAATTATGATTCTGTTAAACCTTTCGTTATGGCCGAAGCCTCCGTTAAACAAATACATTAAGGGTCTATTTGATTAAAGGGAATAGAAGCCTGAAATCAGAATCAGGATAGCCATTCCTATTCAAAGTGTTTGGTTGACTGGAATGGAAATCCCCCCTATAGGGGAACGGCCATTTCCAACCTCCCCCCAAGGGAACGGATTCCTATTCCGGTTTATGGTTTGATTCTTTGAGATTTTATAATTCAGTCCATCCCTAGGGTGGAGATAAGATTTTTAGGGGCGGAGTGCCAATGAATTGATGCCAAATTTACGGGTAGGACACAGTTATCAGGGGGTTATAATTTTTGAGGTGGATTGCAGTCCATTTATCCTATATTTTTTTTTATTTTTTACAAAAATATCCCCTTCATTTCCAACCCTAATCAAACAGAAGAGACCGGATCTGCTCTTCACACAGGGTGCTTCACACCGACTTCACACACACACATCTCCCGTAATACACGGTGGATGTGCCTGTGAGGCACCCATGTGTAAGCCATTGCCAAACAAAGCCTGCGAGCAGTGTAGAAGTCCAAACCATCTGTCGTCGCCGAAACAACCTTTGGCGAGTAAGACCGCTGCTGAATCATTCTCCTCCTCCTCCTCTAATCAACCGCCCATACTTTGATCTGGGATCTAATTGCTTCGGTTTCACGTGTAATCCAATATTCATAGAAGACGAATCATTTTCAACAAAGGTATGTATTGCTTAAGATCCGTATAAAGTGTACCATTATAGTCTTTTTCTTTTGCACAATACTCTCACCGTTATGCTTTGTGTTTTATTTGTTCATTCTTCTTTTCAAATTTAGCTTAGACGTTGTTTTAGTCCTGACATAAAATAATTGTATAGTATTTTCTTGTTAAGTTGCAAATACTTGCATCAATTTTGTGTTGGAGATATTCAGAAACTTGCAAAAATATGAGAAGTGTAGGAGAGCCCAGATACCGGAGGTAGCTTTTTGAAATTAAGGATGACGTAGAGAATTTTATTGGGTTGGTTTGTAACGTTGTTGAGAAAGAAGTGGTGGTCCTGGTGGAGCCATGGGTCTCTAGGGGTATAGGTTGGAAGAAGACTAAAATGAGATTCTTGGCAGCAGTGATTAATAGTGGTAAATACAGAATGGGTTCAAAAGGGGGTCAGCAATTGCACGGAGGTTGACAAGGGTACCTCAAAAAGCAATAGAGACAGAGGCCATAGTTTGATAAGGAGAAATATTGTCCTATTGACTGGGTGCTTGTTTCTCGATTCTCACCTAGCTTGTAATTGGAGAGAGTTTGGTTTTGTCATTGTAGTTTTATCATGATGTCAGGAGTTTTTGCCTAGAAGGTTCGATGTTTTCTTTTTTTTTTTTTTCTCTATTGGGTGGTCTCGTTTACTTAGTTTCATCTTTAATAAAATCTTTTGATTTTATTTTAAAAATACTAGTATTCTCAGAAACCTACAAATGTTTATGTGGTTAACTTAAATCAAGACCAAGTTGTGCAGATTCATGACACTGATCACAAGCCTTTAGAGATCTAAGTTGCTGACTTATTTTTTCAACTTGTACCATATGAAAGATTAGTGGGAGAGAATTTCAAAGCACAGACAATAATTTAAATTAGAAAAAAACGGCTATCGTATTATGGTTCATTTGGAAGAGTATAAACAAAAAGATTCTTCAAAAGTTGGAGACTCCCTCTCCTCAAGTTTTGGATAAAGCAAGAATATTATTCACCCCCAAAAGCTTAATTTAGGGGTCGTTTTGCAAGTATTTTTTTAAAAGATCTTCTAGAAGCTTTGATAGTCAAAAGACGAAGTGAGCTTTTTGCATCAAGATCTTAACAGCTTAAAGATCGTTTGGTTAAGGCGCGTATGTTTGTGCATCTTTCCGCGTGAAGATGAGTTGAAAAAAAAAGTGAGAGCTTCCCAAAAATACACCGAAATGGGCTTCCTGCATCTTTGTGGGGTTGCGGCTTTCAATGGCTAGTTCTTTTTCCAACTAAACGGGAAAAGACCAAAATGCGGGCTGCTAAACTTCTAAAAAGCCAACAACCCACACGAAAAGACCAAATGGGGCTTTACTCTTTGAGAGGGGGGTAGGTAGTTAAGTAATGCCAATACCGTGTAAAGGCTAAGCACGAGGTCCCCTCGACACAAACTTGTGTGCTTATGTTTGCCAGCATTTAATGCAATACAGTGCCTTTTGCATTTACTATACGCTTAAATTATATTTGCAATTTTGAAACTCGACCAGATTAAAACTTCTGTTTATCTCTAGGATTTTATTTAATGGGCAGAAAAATGTTTAAATCCATCAATCATTCTCCCTTAAAGTACTATTCCTTCGTTGTTACGTACCTGCAATTTTTTTTTCGAGGCACCATTACTAGATTTCTTCATAATATTATCACACTAATAGGACTACTAAAGATTATAAATTATGGATCAAAGGAACCTGCTTTGTCAAACCCTTTACTGGCCTTACCTGACCTTGAGTTATCTGGGATTAGGATTAACTGCTGAAGGAGGCATTTATATCATCCATGCTTCATCATTCTGTAGATAAGGTCATGGGTTTATTCAAATGCTTAACATGTATTTTTATATTTGACATCTTTTTTGTGTTCTACCTTCAACGCTTAATTCAACAGTTATTAAACACCGCATTTCTCTTTAACCCATATCCGTCGAGCATGTCCTTACCCTAGTACCACTGTCAACGTTTATCTCCAGCATGGACTCCCCAACTTACATGTAACACTGTTATTGTTGTTATGGTCATGGATACTGATGATGGTGTAACTCTTTTATTATAATATCCATCGAGCATATCTTTACCCTAGTACCACTGTCAACGTTTATCTCCAGCATGGACTCCCCAACTTACATGTAACACTGTTATAGTCATGGATACTGATGATGATGTAACTTTTTTATTAGATGACAGGAGTCTGCCATTTTAAAAAGAGCGAAAGTGAACTCTTTGCTCGGATCACAACGTGGATTGGTTAAAGGTTTCAATTAGAAATCTTGATTATACACTTCTTTCTACAGGGCATTTTCCAGCCATGGAAACCACAGAGAAACCAGAAGAAACAGCACTGATAGTAAGTATTTGTTGATGATCTTAGTCCTCTTGGCTGTTGCTTTCTTGAGAGAAGAAAGGCATTAAAAAATGTTCTCCTTATCATCGTAAAATGTTCTTGCATGCATTAAACGCTGATTATTTTATTTTATTTTTTCACCTTTCCTTCTAATCTTATGTGCTGAGTAGATTCAGCCTAATCATGCTCATTTCTTGGCCAAGGCCAGGGACATTTTGAACACCATGACTGTAAATTAAAGCTGGATTCCCAGAGAATTAAATACTACAGCCGATGGTTTAGCTAAATTGGGTACCTTTAGGGAAATTTTGTAAAGTGAAAGAAATCTTCCTCTGTAATTTCTTTTTGCTGGTTTAGCTGTAGCACATACATCTCCTCATGTACCTTTCTTCTTTTTAATACAATAAGTTATATCTTCTTCAAAAAGATTCAGCCCAATCATTGAAAACATCACTCTGCTACATGAATTTGGATTTCTGGAATATCCAGATTTCAGATTTTGATCACTCGTAGTATGTTGTAGAGATTTCCAGTTTTTTATGTCATGCACTTGTCAACCAACCTTGGATTAGTTGTTGACCATGCACTAATTACCATAACATGAGTGCAGCAGGGTGTCTTTGATATAAATTACTGGTGGATTTTCTAATGCTTCCTATGGTATTTATCAATCTTAATGCCCAAATTGAAGGTCCTCCCCTTTTTTAATCAAATGTAAAGCCCAATTCATAGCTGAGTGATTGGATGCCCAAATTGAAGGTTATATATATATATATATATATATATAAGTGATTGGAGGACCTGCTATATGAAATGAGTGAGTGGACATTTTACAGTATACCTTAATGCTAGGAGATAAATGACCAAACATGTATGACTAGTTGTGGACAATAGGTAAAGGATATTTATTATCATGTTAATCCATTAAGTATGCAAATGGTAAAAATATGCTAAAATTGAGATTATTTGAGTATGTCAAATGATGGCAAGAGCTGGTTATCCTTTTTTACACTTTCCTGGTTACATGACTGTTTATTGTTCAATTTGATATGTTGTCTAATTTTCTAACACCATTTTATCTAAACCAGGGAGCTCCAAAGATGGCAGGTACAGTAAACTGGGGCACAGCCACTATTATTGGAGTATTTGCTGGTATGCTATATGGAGGCAGCAAGGAGGCAACTGCATCTGTTGTGAGTTTACATTTGTGAATCACTTTTTATACACTAATAAGACCATATGGAATGGTTGTTCAGTTGCAAAATACTCATTATTTTCTGCTCACTTCACCTAACCAAAATGCATACAATATTGAAAGGTGGAAAAGGGGAAAAAAGAAGGGACACTGAGAAGACAGAAAATTGCTAGAAATCAAGGTGCCAATTAGCTGGTTGGTAAGGTCTCCTGCTGTTTATAGCAGACTTGGGATTGAATCTCGCCCACACCAGGGTTGGGGGTTATGGATTTGGGGGTGAGATGTATAAATAGATACAAAATCACTATAATTGCTAGAAATTTCATAATGAAAAGTTGAAGTTTTGATCATTCAGAAAAAAAGGAAAAAATAAGATGGGTCAATGAATAGGGGACATGGCTTGGCACATTGTTTAAACCTGGGGCTGACAAGCATAGGAATGTAGGTTTCAATCCCCCTCAAACCCTGGTTAGCTGCGATACATATCAGTGAAGTGAATAGCTGCTCCTTTCTAATGCTCATACCCCTCCCCCCACCCCCAATTAATATGAGTACTTTTAGTGCTATCTTTGGGATGCTTGAAAATTCCAAAGAAGATTATTTGGAAGTTATCAATGTTACCCAATTATATCAATTAAAAAGTTGAGAGATCGCACATGCGGTATATTCATTTGTCTTTTGATTGGTTTTGATCTCTTAGGACCTATCAGAAAAGATTGTTTAGGGGATAACATGCTTGTCAATTTGCTATGTCATGTATTTTAAGTGGTCCACTGTGTCCTACTGGAGTTCAACTTGGCTTTGTTGACAATGTTTATTAAGAAAAAAAATATACTTATGGCAGAGCAAAGATGCAGAGGTGATGTTAAAGCTTGGGAGCACACCTGACAAGCGTGAGCAGTACCGGTTAATGAGAGATGCAATGGAGAAAAGGTTCATCCGAGTAACTCGTGGGTCAATAGTTGGTGGGGTCCGCCTTGGAATGTTTACTGCTGCTTTTTATGGCTTACAGAATCTGCTTGCTGAGAAACGAGGTGTACATGATGTTTTTAATGTTGTTGGAGCTGGTTCAGCCACTGCTGCAGCATTTGGCCTCATCTGTAAGAAAATGAATTTCATCCATCATCACATTGCTTATTACCTCTGGTCAATCTCCAATAATCAAAACTTGATATTATTGATTCTTCTCAAAGAGTCAAATAAGCCATCTTTCTTCATAAGAATGCTATTGTTCTGTATAGCTTACTCCTCAAATAGAGAACTTTAGCTGTATTTGAATTGCCAAGGTTTACCTTAATCTGCTATATTCGTCATCTTTAATATTTGCAGCAGTTGTTTATGGGCCTTTCTTGTTTGGTTCCCTGAGATTTTTTTTTTCTCAAGTACTATAATATATCTCACATGGTTTTTGTTATTAAATTCACAAGCATCAAGAGTGAGCATAAGCATCCCTAACCCCATTAACAATTTGTTTTAAATTAATCAAAAGTAGCATATGTGCACTTTGATTTGCATAAATACGTTAATGATGAGTTATCCAACAAAAAATAAATAAATACATCAATATGAAAATGTTTACATCCCAAGCTTTTTCTTCCTTGTTACAGACAGTAGTTTGATGCACATTTAGTACCTTTGGAAATGTAAAGCACATATGGCCAACCAGAACATAAATCAAGATATTTCAGATTCTACTCAGCTTCTAGGTGGACCTAGTTAGGAAATTTACCAATTATATGATTCTGAACATCAAACCAAGTACTAAAACTGGGATGATTAAAAGAGTATGTTTAACTGTTTTCAGCAGTGTTATTTGGATGCTATGAAATTAATGGATTGAAATCTGCCAATATTTATCACTAGCCATGAAGCTTCCTGTAATGTACTAATGTAGATAATTGAGATGGAGTTTGGATAAGTTTGGGGATATAAATCACTGAGTGGACTTAATTAATGAGCAATTAGATATTTTGGAGTCTAGAAAAACTTAGTGAGAAATTACTGCTTCAGCTGCTCAGCAATAGCTCTTCTGGAAACAGAAAGTCCAGACAACTATGGCTCCCACATGGTGATTTTTACACCTTTTTCCACAAAATTGTGAACTTTAGAAAGCATAAAAATCAGATTCCATTGTTGTTGGTTCCACCTTCGTGAACAAGAATTCTGAATTGTTGTTGTGTTTTAATCTATGATCTTCTTGTTATTTTGGGTGCTTTTGTAAATTCTACATGGGAGGGATTTGGTTCTTCGGATTTTGCAAAATCAATTGATTTTGATTTTGAAGATTGATGCGTCCATCATAGCTTGCAAGCACAGTCTTCGCACACCTTTGGAAGCATAGGTTCATGAGAGGAGTTGCAGGAGGGTTTCAAAGTCCCGGAAGTTTTCCGCCGGTCAGAAAATGGAGAAGTTTTTTCAAAGTGAAAAGGAAGGAATTCCTGTTGGAGGAGCTGTTCCAACAGAAAGAGCTTACCGTTAAGATCCAAGAAGGTAGAAAAGGTACAGTTCTGCTAGTGGGGGAGGTAGCGTTTTGGTTTCAGAGTTTTCTGGTTGGTGTGGTGAATGTTAGTTGGAGAATGGACTGGAAAGGCACAATAAGCATTAGAAATAAAGACTACTATGCAGCAAGAAGGAGAAGCAGAAAGGGATGGTTTGTGTCATTAGAAAAAAGGTTTGAGAAGGGAAAGAAGCAACTGATTATCATTCCAGAAGGCAAAAATCTGGAAGGGTGGTCAAGAGTTGCTAATGAACTTCATGTGATGGTAAGTAGAAGTTAGGGGAATAAAGGGGAGAGTGACACTACAAAGGAAAAAAGAATTTGTTGAAGCTGAGGGAATGGAAGATAAGTGCAAGTGCAAGAACTCTGCGACAAATGCTTTAGTTACAACAGAACCAATAATCAGGTTAGAGGGAGAGAAGGGGGACTGGGAGCAAAAGCTAGTGGTTATGGCAAACAACGGAGTGAAGAATTGGGAAAGAATTTCAGAAGATGTAACGAAGGAGCTAGGTTTCAAGTATACAACAGCTCTAACACCATTCAATGAGAGGAATGCCATTCTGGATGCAGGTAAGTCGAAGGTGGATGTTGAGACTGTTGTTACAGAAGAAGGAAGTGTGACAATCTAGAAATGGTTGCCATCTTTCAACTCTTTAGAGTTAAATGGCAACTGTTTTAAGTTGAACCTGTTGGGCTTGCCCTTCAATCTTTGGCAGAGGAACATACTTGAGCAAGTAGTGACAACGATTGGAGGTATGTTGCTTTTGTTTAACAAACATGATTTGAGAGCAGTACGCCTGAAGATTGCTGGAGTCAAGCCAGAGTTGATTCCGAGATCTTTCATGTTGCACACCGGAGGTCTGTGGAACAGAGTATGGGTGGCCTTGGAAGTGGAAGTGAAGCTCTGGTTCGGGAAGACGAAGAGGAGAATGATGACTTGGCCGGATGGGTTACAAATTGCGAGGCATGGGTGAATGAGTATATTGAAGTGGGCATTGACGTGGAAGCAGGAAAGGTCGTAGAGAGGGTTTTGGGCAAGGCGTTTCAAGTTCCAAACTTGAATGTAGGAAGAGAAAGGGGAATAAAGGAGGTTAATGAAGAAAGAGATTCACATGGGGAAGATACACCGGAAGGGGCTAAATTGATGAGTGGGTGGGATCCACTGCTTAAAGAGAAGAGATTTGAAAAGAATTTATCTGAATCGGCTGGTTTGCCAACAGTTCAAAAGAGTCACTCGTTGGGGTCTGGAAACTCACGTGACCGCACTAGTAATTATCCGTTGCTTGGGCCTTTGATAAACTCGAGTGGTGGGGTCTATTCAAATACATTTGCCATCTCTCCTAGGTCCTCTCCCCCATGTTTACAAGATAGAACCAACAGGGGCTCAGTGCATGCGAGATTAGATGATTCATTTCTAGAAATTGTGGGAGTGGCTAAGAAGCATGACGCAAGACCACCATCGGCTATGTCAGAATTGGGTTCTCGACTGAAGACCTTGTCATGCCAAAAAGAAATGTCAAAGGAAGATCAAGGTTGCAACGCCAAAGAGATCGATGCAGGAAGGAGATTCAGTTTAGGAGAAAGGCAGTTGGCGAGAAAAAGTTTCATGGGCTTACCTGACCGAAGTTTAAAAGGAGTGGAATAGTAGGAAGGAGGATTTCGACCAATGCCAGAGAAAGATGGGTTTGGGTGGTCGCTAGATACGACAAAAATGGTAGGAAGAGGATTGTAGGTGGAACTCAATGGGTTTCCGGTGAACAAACTCCTCCCATGATTGGAGATGCGGGACATCCTTTTCAGGAATTTAGGGTTCCCAAAAGGATTCTTGGTTCTTCCAATCCCAAGGTTACAGAGCTGACACCCCTTGAGGTTGGGTGTGATCTTGGAGAACCAGGCTCGATGGCATTACAAGAAAAAGTTGGTGCCAAGGATCTACCTGTTAACTTTGAGAAAGAAATTTTTAAATTTTCTGATGGGATTGAGGAGGGGGATGGAGTGGTGGAAAGAGCTGAAGTGGAAGAAAACTTTGTTAAGGAGGGAATTTATCAAAGAGAAAGGTGCTTTCATGTGGAGCCAAGAGTAGGGAGATGTGTGGGTAACGAGTGATGGAAAAGCTGAAGGGACAGACAAATAAGTAGGAGGGTGGACTTCGATTCTGATCGGAAAGCTGGGGGTGGAGCTAGGTGGGAGAAGAGTTGTAACCGACCCGAGACAAACTAATTTAGAGAACCAAAAGGCGGCAGGTATGCGGAAAATGAGAGGTTACAGTAACGGACAACTTGTTCATGTAACCAAGGTTTTTCATCGTCTCAAGGAAGGATTGGTCGGCAATGGTCCTTGCGACAGATTTAAGAGAATTTACAAAAGGAAAGGACTTAAGACAAACTCTAGATGTCAGAAATGTCCAATCAAAAGATGCAGGCAGTTAAACTCAAGGTACACAACAGAGACCAGAAGAAGAAAACCAAGGAGAAGTTGGAGAAGCTTCAAAGACTGGGGACAGTAGCGGGAAGACAGGAGAGAGAGAGAGAGGGAGGGAGAGGAACAGATTCAAAAGGACCAAGAAGGCAAGGAAGTAGTACAAAATGGGAAGGTGAATATCAATAATTTTGGGGTTGATGGGAAGACAAGGAGAGGGGGAGGAAGTTGAGGTTTCTTAGCTGGATTGTGAGGGTATGGAAGAAGGAAGGAGGAGGGAGGTGAATGGGTGGAGCTTTGAATTTTTGATAGCAGGAATGGGCAATTTGATCAAGTCTCCAAAGCTAATTTGTTTGAAAATTTATGGAATTTCCTTGATTTACAGCCTTGTAATGCAGAATCCTTTGTGTTTGTATTTGGTGTGTCATCTAAACAACCATGGGTGTTAGTATGTAATCTTTTTCTTTTAATGATTTTTTTTCTTGATTCTTAAAAAAAAAAAATTCTCCTAACAGAAATCAAGAAGAAATTTTGTTATGTGGCACCCTTAGACTGTGTCATGACTCATGAGAAATGTCATGTTGAATAAGGAACCTAGATTATTGACAAAAAAAGGAAACCTAGATTGTTGATAAAAAAGGAACCTAGATTATTGACAAAAAAAGGAACCTAGATTCCACAGCTTAGATTTTGCATCTTTTCTTTTCTTATTCCTACTACATTTAGAAGTTATTAATTTACAAAAAGGCTATTACCAAGTATTAGTCCCAGCTATCTGGGTTCTTGGGATGGGTGGGCTGGATTTGGTCCTAACCTTTGGCTTTTACAATTACACCAAGTAATGGCCTTGAGCTACAATTTCTAGATTTTGACATGCCACGCACCTATGTCCACCTGAATACTGCATCCATGCCCTATAGTAGGCAACATTGGTTTCAGAGAAGAATTTAGTTAGATGATACCTTATAGTAGGCCATTATGGATTTCAGTGGTGGCGAACCTATAATAGCAACTTTGTGTCTGTGTGTGTTCATTTTGATAATTAATAGCTTTATATCTGCGTTTGATATGTACATTTTCCTTCTTTCTCTTTCCAGTGCCAGGGTCCCTTCTTTGGCGTGCAAGGAATGTGTTGATGGGTTCATTTTTGGGAGCAGCATTTTGCTTCCCTCTTGGTAATATATTTCTGTTATTTATTTTTTCAGAAAATTTTGATTTACTTTCATGTTCTAGACTTCCAAGAGTAAAATACTGCCCATGATTGAACCAAAATTAATTAAGTAAATTTTGATTTACTTAATAAAAAGACATTTATTAAGACGATGATGGGTGAAGGTATACAAAAATATACAAGCTTTATGTCTCAAGCACCAAGAAGAGAACAAAATCCTCATAAAAAAGCCTTCTTTTTGACAAGGAACCCTCCTTGGCTCTTAATTTATCAAACTTTTTTTTTATCTTTAATTTCGTAATTCCAAATTTTTCTATCAATACCACCCCACCAAAACCCTCCTCTTAATTTATCCCCCCCTTTTCCCCATACAATTTTTTCTTTTAAAGAGATTCATCTAGTAAAACAAACTTGATCCCAATTCCCTAGACCACAGACCTACTTCTTAAACCTCCAAATTGTCAATGACATCTTCTGGTCGGACCAACTGCTCCAGGAGCCAGATCCCTATTCCCTAGTTTATTTTTTAGATAATTTGCTAAATCTTTGACAACATTAGCAAATTGCCAGTCAAGGCTGGTACCGTGTCGACTCTATTCCCAGTTGTTAGTAACCTTATCCATGCAAAAGATTTTGTTCTTGTTTTTTCTTTCTTTTTTCTTCTAAAACTTGTCTGGAAAATGCTAAAGAAACTTGATTGGCTGTTCAACCCGAAGGTTTTCCTTTTCTAAACATATCTGTTAAAAGGAAAATGAGAAGTACTTTTTTATAGAAGATTTTGTTTTCCTTTTCCCAAAGGTGTCATGCAGTTTGTGGGCCACCATTGACTTTCAATAGCACTCCATTTTTTAGCTTTGACTAAAACATGTCAGTTTTTTTATATTAAAAAAAGTCAGTTTGCAAGATACTGTTTTTTTCTTTTTGGGTGATTGGGTGGGTTCAGTTTAAATTCTCATAAAATCAGATTGACATCTTTTTTGATTGTTCAAGACTGAATAGTTTTATGTACCAATAAGGAATTGAATTGAATGGCAGAATTAAGGTTCCCTCTCTCACAGGTTGGGTTCATCTGAAGCTTGTGGAGAAAGCAAATGAAGAGAACTTGGCTGCTTATTCCACATTGGATGAAAATGGAGAGGCAAAGAGTGGAGTCGGTGCTGCAATCGAGAGGCTTGAAGGGAGCTTGAGTAAATAATATGACAATCATAAGTGTTGAAGATCAAACATTAATGCACTGTGGAAAGAAAAGCAAGCGTGGACAAGGAAGAAAGAGAAAACCGTTGAAACAAACTTGATACATCTTGTGTATTTTTGTTTTTTTAATTTTTTCAACCAGAGTAGGGAATTTCGTTCGAGTACATACTACATAGCCATAAGAAATTCAGGGACTATCTACCACATACGGGTTCTAGAGATGGCACTCACATGCTTGTTTGGCAATACAATGAGCCAATTCATTACAATTAGAGGAATAAAGGGAATTACCGCATTGGAGATCCTTCTAAGAATAATCCTGCAGTCACCAATGATGGTTTTAATTCGCTGAGAAGAGAGACGACTCTAACAGGGGTTTCTTGTGTTTCTAAGTTGGTAATTGAAACCTGGTTCCCATTTGATGTAGGAACTAGGAACTTTTCTAATTTCAATTGTGCAAACAATCTTGTAGATCTGTCGTTCTATATTTGTCAAAATAATATTATTACCCAACTGCATAATGTTCGTAACCTAATTTTGATTATGTTTTTGTTTCTTTTAATATGTATTTTTAGGCTACCAGTTAGATGGCTGGTTTCCTTTTCACTGTCCTTACCTATTCTTATTCTTTTCATTCCCTCCATGACAAAGGACCAAAGTGAAATAAGCACTTTTTTTTCTTTTCAAAAATTTTCTTCTCAAAGTTTTCCTCTTTAATGGTTATTCTTTTTGTTTTTAGAATAAATCAATTAAAAGAATCCATCATTGATTACGCTAGTGATTTTAAGATGTGGAGGTTGTTTTGGAATGGAGAGTATTGCATTTCACAAGAACGCCACACTCTGGTTATACGCTTATACATCGGTTTTTTTTTTTCTTTTTGAGAAACACATTTAAAAAAAAAACTGGTTCTCTCTGATATGCATTTTTTTGTTTCTGGAAAACCCATAGAAAACCCCACTTGGTGGAGATGTTTGTTTTTATTTTTTTATTTTTATGGTAATCAGAAGGGGCTCCACAAGATAGGATTAGCACGCATCCAGTGCTTGGGAGTTTGTTTTTAAAACATTTTCATTGTAACAAGGGACTCTTAGATCTCTTGCCCACAAGAACTTTACCCACAAAACACTACCTCCGTGCATTGGGAACATCTCTCCATGCATAACAAGATGTAAGAGCATGAGAAGTTCCCTATGTGGCTGTGATCTCATGTGAACAGTGTGGGTAGTCATGTGTAGATCTAGACTCGGGCACAACATCGCAGAAAAACTATCAGCTTTTTCAGTCATTCATCACCATTATCTTGATTCACATCATTTTGATAATTCAAGAAACCATCTTCTGATGAAACCCACAGCATAGTTAGCAAAAATCGATTTGCCAAATGTAATTAAATGGTGTATTCGTTTGTTTTGTTCCCAAGTTGGTGAAACGGAACATTTGTAAAATTCGTCTGTTTAGCTCAACAGAACCTTGGTTTGTTGTTGGCACTTGACAGAAACAGTATGGTAATACCTGACCATATCAAATAAAGTCCTTTTTAACCCCATAACATAATATGGTAATACGGGGACTAGCAGATCTTTATTGCACAACCAAAACCATCATCATATCGGGTATGTACAGAACTTGAATATTTATTTACTTCAATAAATTATGTGATCAGCACAGTTTCTATCACAGGGGAAAAATTATGTAAACAATTCAGTATAATTCTTATCCTCCTTAAGGTTTGGAGGAAAAAAGAACTACTACAATTATTCGTTACTGTAACAAAAAAAAAATTACATTTCACATATGATCAAAAGTGTATTCATGAATTTTAATGAATTTGATCAAGAGACTGGCCTCTGTATAGTTTTGTTTTCTTTAGGCATCTTTCTGCCTGTGTTGTTCCAGAAAGGGTCTTCTCTAAGGAGTATAGAGTATAGACCCTGTTCGATCACCAATATGCTTGGAGACAAGTCCAATCTCCAAATACTGTGACAGCATGATAGCGCTCTAGCTCTGAATGGCATCAAGCCCATACTAATAATTATTTACATCATGCACTGATAAGACTGCGGGAACCATCTCAACATCAAGAAGTGTTTCATTCTTATCAATAGAGCAAAAATGCCATAGCATGGGAAATGCATCAATGCTACTGATAAGTACCTGCAAAACATTATCAACAACACAAGGGGCTTTGTTATAAGGCAAAATAACTATATTCCATTCTATCATACCATATAAAAGGGTAAAAGGGTTGATGTCCTCAATATCTAATACAACCTACAAGTTCAAGTGCAGTTTAGTTGTCTAAGCAATTAATCGGCTCCCTTGGATGAACCATGAAACCAAAGATTTCACTGGTCAGATGATCTCAATCATCTGATAAGCAGATCATCATCATCAAGAATTGCACAACTGATAAGCAGATCATCCCCTTTATCTTATACAAGGCATGGATAAGATTTTTTTTTTCTTTTTTTTTTTTTTGGGATTGGTATGCCATCATCATCATCTGATGCCTTATCCCAATCCTTTCTATTTAAAGCCATATCCACTATTAAATTATTAGTGCTTAAATAATTTCTTACTACTTCTACCCATGTCCTTTTTGGTCTACCCCTTAGCTCTTCTTCTAACTAGAGCTGTTGGTGGTCTTCTATGCATGTGACCAAACCATCTTAGTTTACTCTCTCTCATTTTATCACTTATTGGAGCTACTCCTAGTTTTCTACAGATGACTTCATTCCTGATCCTATCCTTTCTAGTTTTTTGATTGGTATGTATAGGATTTATTTTCTCTTGTGTATTAAGTTAAGATTACATACCAGACTGGAGCATAGGAAGATGACAAGTCAAGAAATGGGTAGGGCCACCTATCATAAAGAGAATTACAATTACATGTAATGAAAACTAGAGGTTATCAGAGCAGAAGGTTGAAAGAAGAAACCAACTTTACCAAATTGAGATACACGCATGGACAAGCCACTGAAAAATGACATATATTCCCGTCCATAAAATAAAGTATGCAAACCGAAATAGAGGAAACCGCTGAAAGGTAAAACACGCAGTGATCAGGCAAATAACTTGAAAAAATAAAATGAAAACTTGAAAAAGATAAGTAGCAAATTAGCAATGATAAATTACAACTCACCAAACAATTTAAGGCCATATCCCCAAGCAGTATAATGGCATTGATTGAGTGCATACCAATCTTCAACTAACACAGGAGGAAAAGAAACACTAATCAAATAAGAAGGATTTTTGGTGAAGGAATTGAATCTTCTAGACAATATAAAGATGAATTCTCCTAAAACCACTTAACAAAATATAAGAACAAGCTAGCAGATGCATCCTTACTAAGATGTATGGCCATTGGCATAGCTATAAATCATTTCAAAAAATGAAAAAGTAAAACAGAAAAGATAAAAGGAATGGCTCTGGATATGATCAAGGTACCGCACTTGCTCAGTCACAAAATGCACGTATGAAGACATGAAAATATCATTAAATTTTCATTTTTAACATTAATGTCTCTTTTTCACTCAAAACGAAAAATTAAGATTCCATCCAATTTTTATTCAAATGTTGACATAGTGATTAACATCAGAAAAAAAATAGTACCAAAAAAAGTCTGGATGCAACTTTTATTAGATAAGTAGCTTGCAGATAAACAAATCAACTGTCCACTTAATCCTGAATTTTCTGAAGGAATATGTGGAAAAAAATTTGTAAGGTAGAAGATATGGTTAACCTGCTTGGCACTTGAATGAACCTGTCATTTCTAAGTTGAATAGGTCTTTTGGGTTTCATTAACTATCACAAGGCTCATCTTAGAGTAAAAGTTGGACATTTGGAAAAAGTCATAAAAACAACAGCATACAGATTATGATGTTGCAATAGAAATATGAATTCAAACCAAAATAAAATACAAAGGATAAAGACCTTTTTAAGTGGGAGCTGACAAGTTTTCCATGTCCAATTAACACTAGAACCATATTTATGAATGCATACAGCATAAGCAACTATAGGTGAGGAAAGAAAATTAGATCAAACTTTTTCGTTTGATACTTACAAAAGTCAGTTTGTAGTCTTTCATGGTTAGAAATGGAAAGAGGATAAGCCAAAAGACAATATCAGTGAGCACCACAGCACCTGCGTTCATCTGTTAAATAAACAAGGAAAAAAAAGGAGATTCAAGTTAAATGAAACAACATAGGTATTGTATTTAATAATATTATAAAAGAGAAAATTCTAAGGTTGTATTCCAACCCAGGATCATATTCAGGAATTAAAAGGGGTAGTAGATATATTAAAAAGTTAATGCTATCCAATTTAATCAACATTTGGCATAGAAGAATTCTTAGATATGAACCGCGAAAATTTGTAACAACCATGATGTTCACCACATTTACCACTTTGCAACTGGTATGCATCCCTTATTTATTATAAAAAAACACTGATATATAACCCTTGTGATCTAACATTAGTCATATAAGCTTTCCTCAAAAAGAAATCCTATCTATGCATGCAAACTATACAGGAAAACGGGATTGCACAAGGAAGGAAGAATGAGCTACTGCTGGAGATGAAAAAGAAGAGAGGAGAAAAGAAACAATATCTCATTTTATAGATAATTGGAAGGCAGAACATTGAATTTTCCTATCAATACTATGTTTTCCTAAAATAAAGCCTTCATAAATTCTTGGCATAGATTTTCACCTGAAAAATAACTTGAAAGACATAACTCCAAATTCCAGCAGTTTGGTGAACATGACGTTCTTCCTGTGGATCTGGTGTTTTTGCAGAGTAACAAGTATTTGCATTTTCCCCATGCATAGAAGCCATGTTGGTGCCTCGTTCTGCATCTATAGTGGAATGATTAACCTTATAACCACCAAACTTATGGTGGTATTGGTAACACCCAAAAATGGAGAGCAAGGAACCAAGCTACAATTGGAATTGTAATCATAAGCAACAGAGATGTGTTGTGTGAAGATATCAAGTATATATAAAATGAATAAATCAGCTTATAAGTTATAATAAATAACAGCAACATCATGGAAGCAGACCACGACGACAATGATAACTTGACCAAGTGTGTGCATACAGACATTCAAGGTGAAAAATAGAGACACTCAAAAGAAGATTTTCTGGTATAATCCCTTTAAAGCTACAATTGGAATTGTAATCATAAGCAATGGAGATGTGTTGTGTGAAGATATCAAGTATATATAAAATGAATAAATCAGCTTATAAGTTATAATAAATAACAGAAATATAATGGAAGCAGACCGTGATGATAATGATTACTTGACCAAGTGTGTGCATACAGACATTCAAGGTGAAAAATAGAGACACTCAAGAAGATTTTCTGGTATAAGCCCTTTAAAGTTAGAGGGCATACCCCAAAATAAATGGTAACCAATGTAAAAGTCCACCTGCAACATCCAAACCAGAAGCCCGAAATAGATAAGAAAGTTCATCCTCCATGCTTAATTAGAAAGCTGGTCATACATACAACTTTATTATATAATAAATAAATAAAATGGTCTCTAACTCTCTATACTTCATGTTGTAGGAAGTTATGGAAACCTTCAATAACAGAAATATTAAAACTAAATTACAGGGCATTCCAAGTCATAGAAAATAAAAGTTTTCATTTACATGTACATTACTGAAAGCACTCTAAGGTGCCTTTGGTTACAATATCTCAAAGTTTTATTTTTCCCCTTTAAGAACATGGGCTTCCTTTGCAAGATGCTCATACATTTAATCCCTTAGTACAGATTATACTTTATGATGAACTCTCTGGCGTAACTAACCATTCTGAACTTACTAAAGCTTTTTCTTCTTTTATCCTTTTTTCCTGGATCATAGAAGTATAAGGAACAAAAAGAGGCTAGCTAACTAATTATGAAATTGGTCAGAAGATTTGTGTACCACATTCAATCAGTAATTTAGCACTATGACCAAGAAAAGTGGAAAACAAGACTTCCTATAAAACAAAATGTTTTAAAACATAGAGACATGATGTGAGGCATAATTCAGAATGTAAGAGGCATAAGCGTCGCGAGCACAAGGAGGCTTGCGCCTACTTAAGAGGAGTTGGTGCCTCTTTCCCTTCCCTTCCCTTCCCTTCCCTTTTCCTTTTTTATTTCTTTTCTTTTCTTTTATTCTTTCTTTTTGCATGAGTCATACACCTTAGAGGCACCAACTCCTCAGGGTGTTCTGGGGCGCTTCACCAGGAGGTGCGCCTCCAAGTGTATGCCTCCCACACCTTTTAAAACATTTAACAAAGCCATACAACTAGAACTATAAAGTTTCAGAACAAGGGTGTCAAACCAAAATTTGGTTAGCCACTTCAATGGTAGTTTAACTATTTAAGCATTAAAAACAAAAATTGGCTTACTGGGTATAGAAGAAAAATATGCCACCACCATCGACAATGACATTCGCAATGAGCAATGCCAAAAGTACAAAAAAAGCAATAATGCGAAAAGCCAGCAGCCAAGCAGGATGCAAGTCTTTCAAACATGGTTTCCAAGCGTCATCCTCATATAAAGTCCCTGCCTTTCCTTGTCGTGGTTCTCCTCCATCAATTTCTGAATCACTGGAACCTTCATATTTCCATATAAGTAGTGATGCCAGAACAATAGAGGTTAAGACCCAAATAGCACAAAGCAAGAACCTCCAGTTCAACCAATAACTAGGGGTGGTTGTATCAGAAATCACGACTGGATGCCATGAACGGTTGGAGGCCCCTGTTAAGAAATCCATGGCGTTACATATAATACATTGATGTGTATAAAATGTTTACTTCATTTCCAAGAGCTACTTTGTAGGAAAATTTAAAAGAGGGTCTAGTTTAACCCAAATCTATAAGAATAAGAACCAATGGAGAGGAATGAAAACAGAAACCCAAAACACAAGAATCTAAGACTAAGGCCATCAAATAGAAATGCAAATAGACACCATATACGCAAAATTAAATGAAAAGAATCCTAATTATTACTGGGTTTCTCATAAATAGTAGAATCAGTGAAGGAGAAGAGCTAGTCTTGCAAAGCAGAAATTCAAGCACCATGAAACAAGACGAATTTGACCTCATTAACGGTTGAAATTAAGCAGATATTCTTAGCTACGGTCCTACGGATGAGCTTTACACAGAAGGATAAGATCAATATTAACAATGAGAGGGAAGAAGCTGAATTCTAAGGAAAGGAAAGCTGAATACTTACATCGAAAAAGGAAGGAGAGCGAGGGTGGTGTGTAAACGAGATTCTTTGCTTCTTCACTTTGGAGGCAAAACAAGAAAGGAGAACAGAAGACAAAAGGGCGGCTTACTTTAGACATAAATTTCCCCTTTTTTATCTCTTCTCCAGATTACAGATATCAAGTTATCAACCAAACAAATCCCCGATTACGGACTCAGATACTTGCTATATGCATATATATCTGTATCGGTCTATGAGATAAGAAAATTGTAAAGATCTCAACCACCCATTTTAGAACAGTCTTTCTTTCTTTCTTTCATTTTTCCTTTCTTTTAATCACCCAATATTGGAGGGAGAACGAGACAGAAACTGAGACAGAGACAGAGACAAAGACAGAGACGCACGAAGACGACAGGAGTTCTTTTATGCAGATTTAAATATGCTTTTTTTTTTTTATAAAAAGATTTAAAACGATTGAAATATGCTTGAGCCTTGAGTTGAGGCCGCTTGGAATTGAAAAATATTTAGTTCAATGGGAATAGTAACTTAAAAAAAGAGTAAAAATGGTCAAAGTGATTGAAGTTCGATCAGATGTGCAATTTAATGGATCGTTTGATCAATATGGTATGGTGCATTTAATGTAATATGGTATGGTGCATTTAATGGATAGTTTGATCTTCCTCAAATATATATAATATGGTATGGTGCATTTAATGGATCGTTTGATCAATGGGCCATCGTGCAGAAAATCTATATCCTAATTGTAAATTTGTAATTGTTATTGGCAAAAACTCTATTAACATTTATTATTTCAACTTATCCGTGAAGGGTCAAATACAGAGTTCAGAAGTACAGGTGGAGGAACATCCATGATGTGAAAGGTCGGTCGTTGCACGTGGAAATCCATAATGAAAATGTATTTTTTTTGTTAATAATTAGTGGGGATTCGTATAATGTAGGGATTTTGTTAAGTAGAAGTTAAACAATAGAATTATATAGAAGAGTATATAATTTTAATAATTAATTGTATTGAACTCGACCATTGGTTTTGGTTTAGTATTTTTTCAATTTGATTAAGTTAGGTTAATTTTGATTTAGTCTTTTGTAAATTAATCAAAATTGAATTAGCCCGATTATAAATATATTAATATTTTATATTTTAAATATATTTTTTTAATATAAGAAAATGAGAAAACTTTTTATTTTTTTTTTACTTTAAAATATTTTATATTATAATTTTATTTTTTAATAATATCATTATAATTTATTAAATTTAATTTTAATTTTTAAGTTTAAATCTTTTGAACAAACAAACCAAAGCGAAAATAAATCCAAACTAATACAACCCAAATTAACGGATTTTCACTAATAGTAAATTGGTTTCGGGTGATAATTTATTAATTGAGCAGTTGGGTTGTTTAGTCTGCTTCCCCCTAAAAAGTAATCCATTTATTATCAAAAACTCCTATGTGAAGACACTAATACCCCTTACATGAACAAGTGTTAAAAGCCATTATTATTATTATTATTAGAGTAGATATATCCTTTATCTTTTGCTCTTTTTTAGGGACTTTTTAATTAAGTCTTTTTTTTTTTTTTACTTCAAAAATTAATATACAATAACTTGACTTGGAGAATGGGGATACAAGTTGTTATAGACTTATAGTTCAGATTGTTTCAAACCCGAGTTCATATCTGCATGTCCATCCCCATTATGTATTGAGAACATCTTCCAATGATGACATCATCGAGACTGGTACTATCATCGGGAGATATTCTCAATGCACGACGAGGATGTACTATGGGGCGCCCCCTTGTGAGATGCAATGTAAACTCCCCAAACCCAATTCTAGAAGGTCAAATTAGGCCTAGGGTTGAAAAAATATGCAATCAAAGTGAACTTTGGTTCTAATTTGTTTTGTTGTGTCTTGTCCATATCATTGTCGAACCCGGATGGATCACAGGTTTCGTTACTCGAAACTATCCAAAACGTTCTGATCGTCGCCTTCAAGCTACACTTGGTCCAAGTTGCAGAGAGAGTTAGAAACTAAGGACGGACATCTCTCTTCTTGATGTTTCGTTCACTGGGAACCGCTCTTAACCATCGAATATATAGCTTAAGTTATTTTCTTTAGCTTTTCATACTTTGTAAAACCAAAGCTTTTCTGGTTTATATTTTCCTTGTTCTCATTCATTGAGAATTCAGATATATATATACAGTCATCGAATCTCCTAAGTTTACAGGGACTCAAACCTATCTTTCCTATCTCAACTATACAAGATAAGGATAAGAAGATATATACAAAGAAAACGGAGACTCTTACGGAGACTCCTAATTCAATCCTAACACCCCCCTCAAGTTGGAGCATGCAGATTGTGAATGCCCAACTTGCGAAGAAAGTACTCAAATTCTCTACGACCTAGTGCCTTTGTAAAAATGTCAGCTAGCTGAATGGTAGTCGACACATAAGCAGGATGAGTGCAGCCATTTTGAATCTCATCACGCACAAAATGGCAATCAACTTCAATATGTTTTGTACACTCATTGATGAGACCAAAACGAACCCTAATTTTATCCCCTAATATTTACTCTTTTATATTTATTTATCACTTAAATGAACTCATTACTCTTGTCTTTCGATCTAGGGCAATAAAGAAGGCAATTGGAAGAAAATATGGCAAATCGGGTGATTTTGCACAGTTTCGGTGACAGTAAGTAATCTGGGCCTAATTCTCAATTCCGGACACCGAATTGGACAATTCAAGAAGCATTAGAAAGATGAAAGGAATGCCCACAACTTTTATGTTTTGGGTTTTGACAGATTCGGCCCGCATCGAGTACGAAAATGAGCCCAAAGTCGGAGCAAGTTCGCAGCTAGGCCCATTTCACAACTTAAGCCCAACTCGCAGAATTACCTTGAAGCAGCCCAACTCGAATTCAAGAGTTAAGAGTCCGAATTTCGAATGTAATCTCCAAGGAGAGAGTTTTATCAGATCTAAAGTCTTGAATGTAATCCTAGAGAGATAAGAAGATTGAGATTAGAGCATTAGATAAGAGATAGGATATGATTAGTTCAAGATAAGATCAAAACTCCCTAAGGATAAGATGATCTCCTAGAAGGAGTTGGAAAACAGCCCTCTCCTTTTGCTATATAAAGAGGGGGGCGAATCAGCTCTAAAAATCACTCATTCCAAGATCCAAGAGATCATCAAGAAGACCAAGAAGCAAGAAGGCTGTTCGGCTATGGAGAAGAAGAGCATGGAGATTGCGCAGATCATGAGTAGCTAAGCTTCTTTTTCTGGTTCAAGGGGGGAGGTTCGATTGTGTCATTGTGAGGTTCTGTAGTTACTTTATTTTCTTTCTTTTTAATTCAAGTATTCATTGGTTCTTGTGCACATTTTTATTGGATGTTAATGTTAATTAGTCTGACAAACTGAATTAATGTTGATTTTCCTACTGCTATCAATGATTTCGGTGATCCGTAATTGTCACGAATAATGGTACAAGTAGCAATTAGGTTGATATCTTTTTTGGGTCAATTGTTCGTGACAGCCTTTGACCAATGTTTTAACATGGTTCAACATAAAAGAATTGATGAAACAAAATTCAGTAATTGCAGCTATCTCAATTATTGTTATTTTGGTTTAACTGTTTTCACAAATCTTAATGCTATCATTGTTTAACATGGAACGCTATCGTACCCAGTTGAGTGGTGATAAGTGTTGATCGAATGCTGGGTTTGGTCAACTGAATTAGGAAAACACAAGGTTTATTATGGCTATCCTAATAAATCTAAGGTTAAATGCTTGAATTGCAAGAATGCTGATTTGAACCTAGGATCGATGGCCAATCGATTCAACCCGAACCCTTGAACCAGAATTCGGTAAGACTGATTTTCTCTTGTTTGTTTAGTTTGTTATTCTTTTAATTTTAATTATTTAATTTTCCCACACAATTACTTTATCCATTCGGCTAAGAGATTACTAATTTGCTCCCTGTGGGATTCGACCTAGAACCACTTTTACTGCAAATATTTTATTGTGGGACTAGTAATAATTTTGAGGGCTTCGACAAACCCGTCACTCATGAAACACTAGGTTTGCTGCAATATACGAGGCTGCCTGATTATCACAATATAATCACATTGGGTTTGAATGTGTAACTCCAAGAGCCAATAGCAATCCCTTCAGCCATTTTAATTCACACGTGGTCGTGGCCATAGAACGAGATACTCTTCTTCCGCTGAAGAACGAGCCACAGTGTGTTGCTTCTTAGTTTTTCAGGAAATAGGCGATTTCCCAAGCAGAATAAACCATCCAAACAGAGAACATTGGGACAAAGGACAACTCGCCCAGTCTGAATCACACCATGCATATAACTATAAGTCACAATCTGAACGCAAGAGAATTCCTTGACCAGGATTTCCTTTCAAGTAGCGCACCACTCGCAATGGAGCCTCCCAATGTCTTTCTTGCGGTTGCTGCATAAATTGAGACAGAACATGCACACAATAAGACAACTATGGATGAGTTGTTGAGAGATAAATAAGCTTGTCCACCAAGCGCTTGTATCGCTTAAGATCAGATAAGAGAGGCCCATTTGTCAAAGCGAGATTGTGATTCTACTCTAGAGGAAAATGAGCAGGTTTTGCACCAAGTAATCCAACTTCAAAGATAATATCCAAAGCATACTTACGTTGAGACAGAAAAATTCCTGTTGAGTTTCGGGCAACTCCAATGCCCAAAAAATATTTCAATTGTCCCAAGTCTTTCATATGGAAGCAATCACTTAAATATTTCTTGAAGACTTTAATTTTCATATGATCATTACCTTGTCCACATACACGAGAACAAGCACATGCACCTTGTCTTGACAAAAGGTGAATAGGGAGTAATCTGAACATGATTGTTGAAACCCATATGTCTTCAAGGCTACGGTTAATTTAGCAAACCAACATCTCGGCGCTTGTTTCAATCCATATAGAGATTTTCGCAACCGACACACCATACCTGGTTTATCTGACTGAAAACCAGGAGGCATTCGCATGTAGACTTCCTCATGAAGGTCACCATGCAAGAATGCACTATGTACGTCCATTTGATGAAGCGCCTAATTTCTAGTTGTCGCGATTGTAAGGAAGGTACGGACAGTAACCATTTTTGCAACCGGGGAAAAAGTTTCATTATAATCGATTCCCTCAACCTGTTTGTTCTCAAAAATCACGTGACGGGCTTTGTATCTTTCCACTGTCCCATCAGCATTATACTTTATTCGATACACCCATTTGCATCCTATGGCTTGTTTTCCGGATGGCAAAGGCTTCATAGTCCATGTTTGATTATTTTCATGTGCCAGTATTTCTTTCTGCATTGCATCCCTCCATTTTTCATCCTTTATGTCCTCAGCAAAAGAAGTAGTTTCAACTCCTGCAATAATAGCTGCCAAGAAAGCACAATGTCGACAAGAAAAATTGTTACAGTTCACATAGTTATCTATGGGATAAGGACTACCTATAGAATGTTTCTATCGATGCCCACGCCCCAAATGAAATTCAGAGTGTCACTGTTGCTCAACATCGCCACCCCCCTTACGTCAGAACTGTCTTTGCTTACATTTTCTGTGGTGGCGTCACAAGAATGCATGGGTTCACCAGCATTTGCATTCGGGTCTACGGGGTTCCTTCTTCTACACGGACTCCTTCTTCAGCGAGTACGCCTCACTGGTCAATCTCCATATCACCATTTGCTTGTCCTGGTAAATAAGTGGATGGCACCAACACCTCATCTGTCCCACCTATTCCACAATGAAATTGGTCTTGTGCTTTGTTTGGTTGTTCATCCTCCTTGCGTGCATAAGGGAATGCATCCTCTAAAAAGGTAACATCTCTTGATGCAAAGAACGTGCCGGACTCTAAATCATACAAGCTCCATCATTTCTTTCTAAAATGATACCCAACAAAAACACACCGTCTACTTTGACTGACAAATTTATCTCCTCCATGTCCATGATTGTGCGCATATGCCAAGCAACCAAAAACTCGCACATTATCATAAGAAGGAGGTCGCCCAAATAAACTTCATAGGAAGTCTTTCCCTTCAACAAAATGGACGGTGTCCGATTGATCAAATAACACGTGGTCAACACACATTCCCCTCAAAATTCAATAGACATGCTAGCTTGAAAACGCAATGCTCGGGCAACATTGAGTATGTGGCGGTGTTTGCGTTCAACCCTCCTGTTTTGTTGAGAAGTCCCGACACAAATGGTTTGATGAATAATACCATGTTGAGCAAAATAACTAGCCAAGCAGACAAACTCAGTCTCATTATCAGTACGAACCACTTTGACAAGTTTGCTAAATTGCCTTTGAACCATAGCAAAAAAAATTCGAAGAACTTGTCCCACTTCTGTCTTATCAATCAGAAGATAAATCCAAACACCTCTAGAAAAACCATCTACTATTGTCAAGAAATAATGAGCACCACAAGAAGTTGCAGTTCTATAAGGACCCCATAAATCACAATGAATTAACTCAAAAATATCGGATGCTTTATTATTACTAGAAACAAACTCTTCTCGACATTGTTTAACTTGGAAGCATACATCCCAACCCTTAATACTGTCATCCTTATTATTTTTAGTACTAACAAAAGGCAGCAACTTAACAATTTTATGAGAATGATGCCCTAACATTTGATGCCAAATATCACACGTCTTGCTCTCTGTAGTCTTCATTGCTCTTGCTGATGCAATGCTATGCAATGCTCCGGAAATAATAGAGTCCCTCTCGTTGCTCACCCGCTCCAATTAGCATCCTCATAGTTCGGTCCTATATCACACAAAATTTATTAGTGAACTGAACAACACAATTCGACTCCTCAATCAATTGCGACACAGAAATTAGATTGCAATTCAAACTAGGCACATATAAAACATTAGTTAGTTTCAGATGATCGTCCAACGCAACTGTGCCTTCTTTCTCTGCTATTGTCGCTTTCCCATCTGGCAGCCCAACAGAGCATGGAATGACGTTCTTTATGTCTCTCATTGACTCGATGCTTCTTGTCATATGATGAGAAGCCCATGTGTCTATTATCCACTCTAACAATTTTCGCTTACTACTTAGTTGTTGACTCCCCTTTTTCTATGTGTTCAGAAGGTTGAGTAACATGTTCCGCTGCTCACTACTTAGTCCATTTAACCCAACCTTGACTGCATCAATTGATTCTCCTTGAGACGCATTGCTTGCGCAGAGACTTTGGCTGTATTGGCCCTGAATTGGCCGCCATGACCTTTTCCTCCTACCCCTGCTCTGTGATTCCCCTTGCTCGCATCCACTCCGCCTTTCCGTCCGAACGGATTCATTATATCCAAGACCGCGTTGCTGTTCCCATCGGGCACTACTCCAACATCCAGCGACGACAAAGAGACGCTTTAGCTAATTGTTGGAGTGGTGTAGCCGTAAGAAGGCTTGGATCGACAGAAACCCATATCGAAACAACGATCGGAGGTATTCATCAGTGATGGCGGAGGGGGTTTCGTATGCACAGGAACTACACTATCAGCATTGGCGTTGTTCTGGTGGCGATACCTCGTCTCCATGGACGACCCGTAGTCGAGATCGAGATAAGGATCCACGTCGGAGAAGAAATAGTTGTTTGACTTCAGATCGGGTGTTTCCATGAATTTGGCAAGGTTTGGGTTTGGAAGTAACCAAGAAGCAGCTTCGGCCTCCTCGCGACAGGTGTCATTGTCTTCCTCTTTGTCATTACGATCATCATTGTCGTCCAAGGACTTGAGGAGACCATCAAGAACAAGTAGGTTGGCTACGTTAGATTTCATGGCGGAGACAGTCGATTCGTAGATCGGAACAACAAGAATTCACTTGTGCCGTCGGGCGAGTGGGTTTGCCGAGTGGATGTCTCGGTCACAAGTGACGCAGAGGGCAGTAGCATCAGTCTCATAGGTGACACTGGCCGGGGCTTGCTCACAGACCTCGCACATCCAGACCGGCTCGTGCCAAGAGGCGAGCTTGTTCGCGCCATGAACCTTGGCGTCGCAATTGAAGTAGAGGAACACTGAGTCTGCCCAACAGAACAGTAGGGTTGACACCGATTTGCACGAATCACAGGGCTTTGCCGACAAGCTCCAACTCACCGGGTATCCCTTGCCGCTTTCGCCGTCCATGGCCACCTCACTTACTCAAGCAAACAAAGCGGATCGTTTCGTGTTGACCAGACTGAATGTGCCCTCTGCCTGGTTCAATTGGAGGAAGGAGATAGCGTACGTTGGTTGCCAAACTGTTGACATGCCTTCCACCTACGTTGCATTGATCAGTGGTTTGCTTCTCACGCGAATTGCCCGCTCTGTCGATTGCCCATTGTGGCAGCACCTGTGTTCAAAGCATTGCCAATGCCCTCTATTGGGGCCAAAGTAGAGGAAGGCAGAGGCCATGATCGAGTTGAGGGTCATAGCCAAGCTGGAAATGGCGGCCACCAAGTTGGGGTTAACGATTCCATTTCGCAGCTGGCTCACTCATCAAATCATTTGCTTCGACACTGTGCTTCTCTTATTTGGCTCTGACACCATGTAAATCCAGAGCTTTTCTGGTTTATCTTTTCCTTGTTCTCATTCATTGAGAATTCAGAATCCTCAACTATACAATAAGAAGATATATACAAAGAAAACGGACTCTTACGAAGACTCCTAATTATGTTTGATTTTTTAATTATTAGTTAAGAGTGACCTAAATTATTCAAAAAATTACAATGACAATATTATTCAACACGGCATTAAACAGAACAGAATGTTTGTAATTACTGACATAGCATTAAACAGAATAGAATGGCCAAACATTCATACAGCTGACCCCATATGGTTGGTTGGGATAAGGCTTGGATGATGACGACGACGACGTACAACAGCGACGGCGATGCTCATTTTTTCCATGCATAAATGGTGAATTACCGGTTCTTATGATACGAGTGGAACAGAATGCAAATTCAGAAATCATAAGCAGTCCTTACAATCAAGCAATAAGTTCGGTACTTTTTATTTTAACTTTTACCTAAGAAACATCCTCATTTGCGTACAAATGTGTATTAATATTTCTGGTTTTATATCTTGTTAGTCATTTTGTATTGGTCTAAAAATACCTGCTACTCCACCAAAACAGATGAGTGCAAGGGACACTTGAACTGAGATTTGATATTTCATGCGACTTTTGTGTAAAAAACACATGGTTTGCCTGCGAAAGTCTGTTTAAGTATAACTGGAATAAAATCTCATTAATATACAGTCACCATTTTCTACAACTGGAGCAAATTAGCCCTACTAATTATGATTGAGCTTCCAACATGGCACATCATCCATGAACCAAAGAGTTTACTCTCTAAATTAAAAAAAAAAAAAAAGAATTTATAATATCCTGCCTATAGACCAATAAAAATGTTCAACTCAAACCCCTGTGACAATGGCTTAGAACAACAAAGGGCTGTAGAAGAACTATAAATATATCACTTTAAGGCCACGTTTGCTTTTCGGTAAATTACTTACCCAGGTATAAATGTAATTACCTGGGGGAAACACTTACCCAGGTAAGTGAATTTATCCATGTTCTTTTATTTCCCATGTAAATAAGGCAATGACCATTTTAACCATAAAAATCCATTATTAAAAGGGGCATTTTTGTCCCATTCAAGTATTGGCAATTTTCCCCTATGTGGGAAAGTTATATATCCACGTAGGAGATGGGTTATCAGTTGCCCGGGCAAGTGATACCCAGGAAAATAGATTTTCCCTATTCCCCACATAAATCTGAGAAAAGAACATGAGATTCTTGGTCAATAGGAATCAAAATCCCATTGACTAACTTCCCCCCCCCCCTCTCAAAATCCAGAAAAAAAACACCCCCTAATTGGCAAGCATACAACAGGTTCTTGTTTTCTATTTGGTGCAAAGCCAATGCTTGTTAAGGAGCACTTTCTATCCACATTAGAGAAACACAAAAATGGATCTCCACTTCACACCTTTAGATGATATCAGTGTCATCACCAATGATGGACAGGGAAAAAGGAGCAATAGCAACATTGAATGATGTTGCACGCACTTTATCAATACACATCATTTCAAAATCACCTTCCTGCATCACAACACTCATAAATAACACAGTTTTGGTCAATGATGATGATAACTTTAGTTTGGTGAATTTATAAATGTAACATTCAGGATGCAACAAGATAATTTCTACAAAAACTGGCCCTACAAAAATTCCAAGTATCAGCAGTAGTCAATGATAATGTGAATGTATAATGTAGTCATCATGTGTCTGTTACCTAGAGGTTCATAAAGTATTTGATCTCTAAATAGCAATTGTTGACAGAATAAACACTTGAATAAAGAAATTCTCATGGATATTTGATGAATGGGATGTCCCATTTTACCATTCTTCCAGTGGGAGTGTTTAATGAGCATGCAGAGGAATACTCAAAACTAGTCTTCGGTAGAATAACTGGTTGTTCTCCTATAATTCCAATTCCCCTACCAGCAAAAAAGGAAAATATTCAAGTCAGAATATTTCTATCACCTGCAGTGTATCCATCAAGAAATGGACAATGATAGAAAAAGTCTATCATCACGCAGATAATGACAAATAATATTCTTTATTGAAGGGAGGGGAGAGAGAGAGAGAGAGATCACCATATGTTCTTTGTTTTTCCATTGGCGTCAGTAATGATCCAATGTCTTCTAAGTTGGACAGGGTGGTGAGAATTATTGGTAATTCTTATCCTGTACGCAAAATATATATATATATATATATATATATATATATTGATCCATTCAAGGCTGACTGTGATCTTCAATATACAAACTCCTAACCTGAACTCTGAAACCCTGAAGCAACAGAAAGAAAAATCTTTTATAGTTTCACTAAAAAATATGAAAAGATTGTGGCTATTAAATCATCAAGTGAAGAGCACAAAAAGAAAGGAGACATACATCATACAAAAACCTTAATGAGAAATGGAAATGGTGTCGATGGAATTGAATAGATACGTAACTTTGGTTTACCAGCCAATTTGTTAAGATTTATATGAGCATAATTTTGGGTAAATCTACAATATTGGTAGTTATAGTGGAGATAAAGGCTGCATCAAGCATGATTTTTAAAGAATAAAACTCATCACACAATGCAACTTATGCAACATAGGAACTTATCTGTAAGTTTTCAGGTCAGCAAAAAAGGGCCACACACATCCATTCACCATCCTATATTCATTTATAAGTTCAAAAAAGGGCAGCCCAGTGCACGAGGCTCCCACCAATGTAGGGCCTGGGGAGGGACAGAGTACACAATGGAGCAACCCAACCATTGTGATTGCCCACCCTCATTCATGTGATAAGTTCCATCTAAAAAAACTTGCTACAGGTTGAGAATAAATTGTTTTCTGGGAATTTCTCAATTAAACAGAATCCTCAAACTTTGAATGGTTGATATCACCTTGGTGAAATGTCCAATACATAGTAGGATGGTAAAGCAAACATGTAGCTTATCCAGAGGATCTCCTATCAGATGAATAAACAGTTTGGTTAAATAGCATACTTCCATGTGTTAGAAGAGAAGATGGTTTTGCAAAGAAGAAGCTTAATCTACAAGACCTATATACAATGTTCTAACAGAATATAATGTAAAATATATATGAACATTATCACATATCTGTATACAGTCACATAATTCTCAATTTGTCTCAAACTGAATAAACTGGACATCCATGTCAACCTTATACAGGAACCTCTCTGTGAAGGAGTAAACCTCAAATATCAACTTACTGCTGAGAAAAAGTTGGAACTAAGCTTCTTCAGAAAGTGGATTTTTAGATGAAACCAAGCACTACTGTAACAGAACCCAGCTACTATTCATTATTAACCCCCCCCCCCCAATCGGAATGAGCTTTTTTCTTTATGATTTCTTAAGTAAATCAAAGGTATGTATCTATTCAATTCCATTACTGATCCCAAGCTTTTACCATGAATTACCAGTCCCAAGCCTAGATGAAAAAGAAAGGCCAAATCAATCAGAAAGTGGTGGAATAATTAGTCACAATTTCCAGGTATATGGTATTTTTGGGCATTGGCTATTCTTGGAACTATCAGATGCATCAGAGATGCCTAAAAGAACATATTAACCAAAACATTTTACTTTATATATAAACAAAATTTAGCAGAAAATATAATAAGAAAACTAATGTGTAGATCACCAAGAAAGCATTGCTACAGGAACCAGATGGTTATCATACTAGAGTTGTTGCATCACTTGAACATTTAAAAAGTGTATGTGGAGCCAATAGTTGTAGCTCATTACGATATCTAGCTGCATCCTGGAAAAGAAACATATCCATGGAAGCAGACATGTAGAAGAGTTAGCAAAGATGTCAGCTTTTGATCATATTGCTAGGAACAATGTTTGCCAGATTTCAAATAAAAATAAAGATAAGAGATAATCACCAAATAATAAGGACAAAAGCAAAATTGAGACTCCAGATTCCAGATTCAAGTATGACAAAGACTTGTAGAAAGAACAAAGCACACTAACAATTCCATTGGAAAGAAAGATGATTAGCATGGTTTCTACCAATGCTATATAAGTTCTGATTCTACATTCCTCACCTTTCTATATATGTAACAAATCTGTCACTATGCTGAGAAGGCAATCTGCATGAAAGTACTTCCATCCAAACCTTATGTTCTTTCCTGATGGCAGAACATTGTTTTCCATAAAAAGGTTAGTTTGGGTGGCAATTTTGAAGTTTTAGGTAACAAGTCATCTTGTTGTGTCTTGCAATGATGCTTTGAAGATTACTTGATGCATTGTTACCTTGGTATTTAATGCAGGTACTATTCGGGTGTCCAAAAATGTCCAAAAGTCATTGCAGGGGACAACACATAAAAATTTTTTGAACATAACAAGAAAAGTGAAAAGATAAACTTTGAAAACCAAAGTTTTGACCCCTTATTGGATGAACCCTCTCTTGTGATACCCTGTTCAAGAAAGCAGTACAGAGATAATTTGGCAACTTCATTTGAAGCATCATTAAGATCCTACAAGCGCCATACCAAATGCCAAGTGTCAACATGTCCAGGCATGTTAGTTTCGAAGTGTCCTAGTAACACTGCTTATATGCAAATCTATCTATCACTTTTCTCTAGAAATGACTAGATAGAGATGGTGATGGATTCTTGATGTTCCAACATGAGTTCTCTCCTTTCCAATTTACTATCTAAAGAAGAGCTCTAGAAGTAGAAAAAAGAAAGATGGTAAGTCCATGAACCAAAATTGGGTACCTCAAACCTCTCATTAGCAACTGCTTCCTTCATCAATCTCCTTAGGTGCAATACTGGCTCCTCTTCTCCAAATAACCTCAATGAATCCCTAATTCTTGCAGCTTCTTTATAATCCTACAATAGAAACAAACATGGGAAAGTATATATTATAATCCTATAAAAACGTACAATACTGAAAAATGTAAATGAAGAATCAGATATGACTTAAAATGAATTATTTCTTAAAATCTGCTCAAATCACATAAAATACATACACGTAAAACATACAAATGCAACTTAAGCTATTATGGCAGATCGTCTTTATATCAGTTATGGAGAAAAATTCCATTTGTTTCAAAAAAAATAAAAAAGAAAAGGTTCCATGAATCACATTTTAGTAATAACAATAGCCAAGTATACTTGCACAACAATGTTTCACCCTCAAAAAAATTCAATTCTTGAAAAACATAAAATTTCAACACTGTTTTAAGCAACATCTACAATTTGATCTCCGAAACATTTGAATGGGCCTCTTATGTTTGTCTCAGATTTGATACCAATTCCAAAAATTCCAGGTTACCATGAAAGCATCCATCAACCTTTACTCATTTCTTTTATTCCTTGCTAAAACCTTTACACCATTGTGAATCTTATATGACATTCAACATCAAAAAGAAGCGGGAAACTAAGGTAAAATCAATATCAAGTGCAAAATTGTTACGAACTCATTCTGTCTGAGACAAGATTTTTTTCCACTCTTTGTTTCTTTTTCCTCTTCCGGAACAAAAGATATTGTAAGAGCCTAAATATACATACGTAGTGAAATTACTAAATTTAACACGAATGCTGTATTTTTCTAAGTAGAATGGGTGGAAAACAAAGTTTCCATGGTAAAAAGGGTCAAAGTATGTCTGAAATATTTCAGATCAGGGCAAGATTTAACAATGTTGCAATAAAAATAGTATAACAACCCATCAAAGAAGAAAATGCAGATATTTTAATTGGTCTAAAATTCCCTGGTTGGATGGAAATAGAAATTTTGAATTTTGGTATAAAATTCAATAAGAATTACTAACAAATATCCAATGTAAGAAGGCATCAACTGTTAAGTGTTAAGAAAAAGATGTCTGAGGACAGAATAAAATAGTTCAAGTAGCTAGGAGGATTCATGCAGTGGGAGATGTAGAAGACTATCTTCTTGGAACAGATGACAAAGATTTAGAAGGCAAGATGCATCAATCAATAATGGGCAACAACAAGATCTAATGATAAAACTTGCTGTATCCTCCAGTTGATAAAGCATGACAAGGAAAAGAGAAGGGCCACAATTTGCTAGAGTGTGAAAGACGAAGGAGTGACGGGGAATGAAGGTCTTCTCATTGACAAATGGTGAATGGCATCCCATTGAAAGAGATGGGAGAGGGTTAGAGAAAAGATTGACAGTGGTGTCAGCAGGGTGCAGAACCCCAGCATAGGAGGAGATCCTTGAGGTTACTTCATTCGCTGTACTGAATGGTGGTTATCTCAGTAATTTTCTGGCTATCAGGCTGAAAGCAACCAAAGTGGTGATGTAGGCATTGTAGAAGCATCATGGGCCAATAACATAGAGGCTGGAGAAGAGTACACCAGTGGCAATCACAACCATATGGTGAAAGTAGGGAAATAAATGTCACTTGTTCATATTGCATATCATGGATTTTTAGTAAGGCGTTTATCATTTAAGGTCATGAGAGAAAAGCCATGGAGTTGTGCACTACACAACAGGGGTACATACCTACAAATTACCAAAAGCCCCAGGAGAGTGACATACAGGCTTCACCAAGAATCATAGATTGGAATGGAAATTTTCCCATGAAAAGAAAAAAAAATAGTGGGGCTGGAATTTTAAAAGCATATATTTTTCATCCTATTCAATCTTTATCAATGGAGCATCTGAAGGACATTTTCATAATTAAGAAAGGCATACACCAGAGAGACCCCATTGCCATCATTCCTACTTATCGCTGCAGTAGGGTCTTTTTTTGGAGTGAAATGCTGTTTGGTCTATGGGCCAAATGTTATCTATGGCTAAAGTGTTAGGTATTTTTGTCTTAAGGTAATCCAATGGAGATATTTAGTTTGCCAATGGTACCACACTGCTTTCTGATGCCTGGCATGAGAGGTTTCAGTATGTCAATGATGTCTTGTGTTTTAAAGCTATCTTTAGCTTACACATAAACCAATTTCCCCCCATTTCGGGTGGGGCATCAGCATTGATTTGCCACTATTGATAACAGCTGTCTTGTACCTCAGATGTTCTGTCTTTCTTCCCTTTAATAGACCTGGAGCATCCACCCTCACTCAGAATGGGTACTGGACAAGAGGAGGGCCAGCCTCCCCTGGGTTCAATGCTAGTGTCTCTCTAACTTCTGGCACAAGGGCAGGGTTCCCTCTGAACATTGGAAAAGAGCTCCAGATATGCATGGGCACAACCATCAAAACCCGATGTTTTCTACACAACCAATAGCAAGGACAAGAATCAGTTATATAAACCTTTCCTGCAACTGTTAACACTTGGATTATTGGCATCATCACTGGCATTGAAGGAGAGCAAGGAAACATTAGGAAAACCACTTTGGCTCCTTAATGAGTATGGTTCTTATCCTTCCCCAATAATAAATAAAACAAGGAAATTTATATCTGTTAATCTTACTGGCCCAACAAATTCCCAATAGGGAATTGGATAAGGGCTGACTACTCTTCTCATGAAGTGAGATCTTTGCAGTAGGTAATGTCTTGAATCTAACTGAGCTCGCAGGTGCACTTGGGTGTAGATGTGGATCATTTCTGACTTAATACTTGGGACTCCCATTGGATGCTAACGACAGATCAGAAGGTAATACGGAACCCTGCGATTGAAATATCTGGTAGGAAACTATCTTGCTGAAAAAGAAAAGCTACTGCTCAAGCTGGAGATTGACATAGATAAGCAAAAAACAAAGCTGGAATTGAAAGATATAAAGAATCCAAATTCCAAGAAACCGGAGAAAGAAAATATCAGAAATTCGGAACTTTGAAAACTTAAGACATACAAAAATCCAAAATTCTCATGGAAGTTGAGCCTCTAAATGAGAATTAACTGCGAAATGTTCCCAATAAAAAAAGTTTTGATAAACGAAAAAGAAACGATTACGAATGAAGCCCGAAGAGACCCCAAAACAATATTTTTTCAGAAAGAGGGAGAAAGCTAAAAAATCAGAGCAGTAAGTACCTACCTCCGATTTGGCTGCAACTTCTATCTGCTGCTTCAGAAAGACATAAGTTTGGCTACGAAAAACAAAAGAACCGGTGGTCTCATTCCCTTTTCCGTCTATATTTTTCTCCGAGGAACAAGCAATGGTCTTACATATCCTCGTTATATCTCTACAACGTGGTCGACCCAGCCAAGGCCACCTCCTTGCTGTATTTAATTCAGTGAAAACTTTGAAGTTCAGAGATTGCATTTCTTTCCTCTCTCCTCTTTCTTCCTTTCTTTTATGAGTTTGTCCTTCATTCTTGCTCTAACTTCTCCTAGTTGTACAGATGTTATCACTTGTCTGAGATTGATTGATCCAACACTTGATCAACACTCGAAAATACAAGGCTGGAATGAATTAAAAAAAAAAGGAAAATACAAAGCTGGAAACCTCATCGATTGTATCAATTGTAGGCTATTCGAGGTGTGCCATTATTACTGGTACTGTGACGACTGTCTCTATGATTTCTGCTTTTACGGTTAAAACCCCTATAAATTATGAAATTAGGGAGAAGTGCCAAATGGAGCAAGTCATTCGTAATACGAAGGTCTATCATTCATCCCTTATGATGAAGGAATATTTGGCCAGATATTGTAATCACACAACGCGTGGAAAATGCAATAGCTGGGCACAATAATACGTTTAAGGCGAAAGCATGAAGGGGATGAACCAGGAGTCCAAATTCCCTACCATTAGTCTGAATTCCCTACTAGGAGTTCAAATTCTCCCTTAGACACCGAGCTAAACTCAAAAGACAATAATCCGAATTGGCCTACCCTATGGCAGTTCGGGACACACCTTCGAACTCAAAACTTCACATCGCTCACCACTCCAGCACTTCGCCTCCAGGATGCCAAACTGAACAACCGTACCATGCTTAACACCGAGGAAGTTTGTATCTAGGGGTGGTGCACCTGACTGACTTGGGATCTGACGCTTGACAGCCGCACTTCAAACGGCCACCTGCCACTGCCATCTTAAGTTATAGAGACGACTCCGACAAGGAGCAGTGGCAGTTCTGTCCCAGCACAAGGGATGACACCTGAACTGGTAGAAACACAAAAGTAATTATACCCGACCTGACAGAAGCCTCGGAGTGAGTGCGCGAAGTGGTTATAAAAGGCCCCCTACCCCCAACAACAATGTATGCAAACTTTGCGCCATTTGGTTTTATCTTGCCTTTGAGAGAATACTAACTTGAGCTTCGGAGCAATCTCACCGGGTCCCCGCGGAGTTCCCTCACCTCATCCATTTTAGGCTCCCCGTTGCTCCAGTCAGAGGCAAGGTTGTTGACAGTTAGGACCGGCCAGATTGTGCACCATCAATTGGCGTCGTCTGTGGGAAACGCTTCTAAAAACCTCCCTCTAAAACCCTCTTAACCTCCTCTTCTTCCAAAAACTCCAACACCCATGGCTTCTTCCAACAATGTCGGATGTGGCATAGAAACAAACACCATCGGGGAACAACTCCAAGTTCCCGTGGTGTGGATCGGGCAGTTTACCATCCCTCTTTCAGTGGATGGGATCCCTAGCTTGAATGCGCCACAAGCAGTGGTGCCCCTGAACCTCCTGCCTTGAGCGTCCCTCTTCCACTCCCTATCGAAGCAACCTTCGCTAAACCAACTACTGTCCCACTGGCGACCCGCCAGAACTAGCTGGACCACTTAATGCAATGCATGCGGGCAATGCAAGCCCAAATGCAACAATTCCAGTAGCATCAACTCCAGCAGCACCAGGTACTGCACCACCTCTCCCAACACCATTATCAACAGCAGTTCCCTCAGCTACCCTTGAACCAGTCACTGCTTCCACCTCGGTACCCTGTTTTGAAGCCGGTTAAGGCCTCCCCTCAAGGTGGACGCCCTCACCGAGGAGAAGCTTCCCAACTCCAAAACCCCCCTAATAGTCAGGCCTCATCCCTCGGCCGAAAGGAAAGAAAAATTACCCCCGCCTCACAGCTCGCAGGTGGGTCAAGAACCTCGCCCACAAAGTCAGCACCTCGGTGCTCCAAGCCTGAGTTCTCGCTCATGGAGAACCGATTCAGCGCCCTAGCAGCAGACCAGCATTTCGGGCTCATCAAGCTCGGCAACACAGAGGCCAGCAGCACCAGTACCAAGCCCACTCAACAAAGGCGTCGACGAAGTCACCGAACTGCCACCCGTGTCCTGCCTGAGCTCAGAGGAAAGGAAGAGACGAGCTCAAACGAGGTAAAAGCTGCTCCAATTCTCTCAGTTCCTTCCCCCCTCGCATCAGAACTCTTGGCAATCCCCATGCCCAGAGACTTCAAGCTCCCACCCTTGGACAAGTATGATGGGTCCTTTGACTCCAATGACCACGTTGATGCTTTCCAGTCCCAAATGCACCTTGCTAGGGCCAGTGAATCATGCATGTGCGTGGCCTTCACCACCACCTTCAGGGGGTGGCTTGCACCTGGTACCGGAACCTAGCCCCCGGGTCAATAAGAAGCTGGGCCCAGTTCCGCAGATCTTCACCGCACACTTCGTTACCAGCAAGCGGTGCCCCAGAACCGAGGAAAGTATCTTTGGGGTAGTCCAGAGGGAAGGAGAATCCATCCGGAGCTACATCAAGCGGTTCAATGAAGCATGCTTGCAGATACTGCGATTAGACCCCACGGTACAGCTCGCAGCGGCCAAGAGAGGGGTAACGCACAAGGAGTTCAAATGGCACATGGTGGCTAGCCAGCCAGCTACTGTGGCCGATTTCCTCAAGCTCGCGGACAAGTTCATGAGAACAGAGGAAGAAATCAACCAAAGAACCGAAGGCGGGGTCGAGAAAAGAAAAAGGGAAGGTGAGCCCTCCAACCCAGGCGACAAAAGAAGCCAGGCTCGAAAGGCAAAGCCAAGCCAGCCGTCCCAAACTCCCTTAGCAGTTCGGACGGATTACACGTCGTTAAACACAAGGTGGACCGAGATCTTGATGATGATCAAAGACGCCCCCTACGTAAAGTGGCCACCTCACCTAAAGAGTAATCCAAACGAGAGAAATAAAAATCTATATTGTAGTTTTCATAGAGATCACGGTCATAGTACCAAACAATGTAATAATCTCCGGGACGAGATAGATGGACTCATCCATCGCAGATACTTGAGAAATTTTGTACAACATAATGATAATAATAATAAGGCAGATCGGCAAGGGGAGCACGGAAAGGATGCCCCCGAGTCCAGCAGTAGACTGGTCGAAGCCTTACAGCGACCGCCTCCAGAAGAGAGGCCAGTTCGGGGAACCATCCATGTAATAGTGGGAGGTTCGGTGGTAGCAGGGTGCACTTCGGCAGCAGCACGAACGTCAGTTCGCGAGGCAGCCCAAAAAGAACAGAACCCTCCAAAGAGGCCGAAGACAGAAGAACCGATCTTTTTCATGGAAGATGACGCGCGAGGTGTCCACTATCCCCACGATGACGCACTCGTCATAAAACTAGGGATCAGCAACTTCGAAGTCCGGTGCATACTTGTGGACTCAGGCAGTTCGGCGGACATCCGCTTCAAGTCGGCGTTTGACCAACCACAGTTGTAGAGAAGCGAGTTGAAACCCGCAAACACTCCTCTGGTGGGATTCAGTAGAGAGGAAGTCAGGCCCCTGGGGAAGATAACAGTACCTGTGGAAGTCGGCACATGGCCTTGCCGGAACGTTGGAGGGCAGTCAACGAGGAGGTCGAAAAGCTCCTCGCAGCGAACTTCATAAGGGAAGTTCATTACCCGAGTTGGGTAGCCAACCCATTGCTGGTGAAAAAGGCAAATGACAAGTGGCACATGTGCATCGACTACACCGACCTGAACCGAGCTTGCCCAAAAGACTACTTCCCCCTACTCCGAATTGACCGCCTAATGGACGTGACCTCAGGACATGAACTGCTAAGCTTCTTGGACGCCTACTCAGGCTACAACCAAATAAGGATGGACTAGTCTGATGAGGAAAAAACCAACTTCATAACCGAGTTCGGCATGTACTGTTACAAGGTCATGCCTTTCGGACTAAAGAATGCTGGGGCGACCTTCCAAAGACTTGTAAATAAGCTTTTTTGGCCCTTAATTGGCACAAAAATAGAATGTTATGTAAACGACATGGTCGTCAAGACACAGTTCTCATAGGAATTAATACAATACTTAGATTCTGTCTTCCAAATTTTGCGTCAATTTAGCATGAAACTGAACCCCAACAAATGTGTCTTCGGTGTCACATCGAGTAAGTTCATAGGGTACATTGTCAACCGGTGCGGTATTGAGGCCAACCTGGACAAGATAAAGGCCATCCTAGATATGAAACCACCCCGAAAAGTAAAAGAGGTTCATAGGCTAAATGGCCGCATAGCCGCTCTAAGTCGCTTCATGTCCAAATCGGCAGACCGCTGTCTCCCTTTCTTTAAGGCCATCAAAGGCAAAGGGTTCGAATGGACCCGAGACTGCCAGCTCGCGTTCGATGAAATAAAAAGCTACCTCGCCACTATGCCAACCTTAGCCAGGCCCGAGGAAGGCGAGGTCTTAGAACTATACCTCTCGGCGAGCGACGAGGTGGTCAGTTTGATGCTAATAAAAGAAGTAGATCGGGTCCAGCGGTCCATCTATTATGTTAGTAAAATCTTGCAGGGAGCAGAGACGAGATACCCATAGATAGAAAAGTTAGCATACACATAGGTAGTTGTAGCTCAGAAACTCCGCCCATACTTCCAGTCTCACACCGTCATCGTCTTGACTGACAAACCTCTGAGGCAAGTCTTACTCAAGCCCGAGGTTTTCAGTTGGCTGACGAAGTGGGCCATCGAGCTCAGTGAGTACGACCTCCAGTACAAGCCATGAACTGCCATTAAGGCCCAAGCCTTAGCAGATTTTATCGCCGAGTGTACATTCAGCCTCGAAGCCCCTAGGTCGATTGAGCCTGAGATCCCCAGTTCGGGTGAACCCAGAGCTCCCAAGCCGATAGAGTCTGAACCCCGTGAAGTAGCAGTCAGTGTTGCATCTCTCTTGGTTAGGCCAAGTGCGAACTGGGACGAGGAGCCCTGGATCCTTCACGTAGATGGCTCCTCGAACCAATAGGGCAGTGGGGTTGGAATAGTCCTATGCGGCTTGGGTGGCACAAAACTGGAATACGAACTACGCTCTGAGTTCGCAGCATCCAACAATGAGGCAAATTACGAGGCACTGATAGCCAAGCTGAACCTAGCGCAAAAGGTAAGAGCGAAGCATATAGTTATCTGCAGCGATTCCCAGCTCGTGGTCAACCAGGTTACGGGCGAATACGAAGCACGCGAGCTCTCCATGATCGCATACTTGGCAAAAGTAAAGGAGACCCTGCTCAAATTCCAGTCACACTTCATCAAGCAAATCCCGAGGTCAGAGAACATTAAGGCTGATGCCCTGTCCCAGTTAGCCAGCACGAGTCACAATGCCATGAGAACCGTGTACATAGAGGACTTACCTCGGCCTAGCATTCTCGGTGGGGCAGAGGAGGTCGCTCCCGTCCTTGAAGCAGAGCCGAGCTGGATCGACTCACTCGCTAGCTTCTTGCTAGATGGAACCCTCTCTGCGGATCGCAGTGCAACCAAGAGGGTGCAGCCCCAGGCAGCCAAATACATCATAATAGATGAATGGTTGTACCGACGGTCCTACACGCTCCCCTACCTGTGTTGCTTGCGACCTGTCGAAGTCGAGCTCGTACTCCGCGACACTCATGAAGGACTCTACAGCAGACACCTGGGGGGCATAGCACTCGCCTAAAAGGCACTTCGACAAGGATACTACTGGCCAACGATAAAAGTAGAAGCCGTCGAGCTCGTCAGAAAATGCGACAAGTGTCAGAAGCATGCCAACATCCACCATCAGCCTGCTTCTGACCTCAAATACCTCACCAGCCCATGGCCCTTTGCGCAATGGGGAATCGACCTCCTGGGGCCATTCACACCAGCAACAAGTGGGAGAAAGTTCCTAGTGGTGGCAGTAGATTACTTTACAAAATGAATAGAAGCTGAACCTCTAGCAACAGTTATAGCCCGAAACATACAGAACTTCTTTTGGAAGAGCATAGTATGTTGCTTTGGGCTTCCTTGGGTACTAATCTCTGACAACGGCAAATAGTTTGAGGATATCAAGTTCCAATAATGGTGCCAGAATATGGGAATTCATCAGAACTTCACATCGGTCGCACACCCGCAGGCAAACGGTCAGACAGAAGTAATGAACAGAGTCATCCTACGCGGATTGAAAGCACGACTAGACTGAGCTAAAGGGTTGTGGGCGGACGAGCTTCTAAGTGTTTTATGGGCTCACCGGACTACAAAAAAAACCGCCACGGGAAGCATATGACGATCAGACAAACGGAGACAAGCTACGTACCAACCTCGACCTACTAGATGAGGTAAGAGACCTCACGCACATTCGGACAACGGCCTACCAACAGAAAGTAGCTCGGTACTACAACGCCAGAGTAAAAAAGTGGAACTTCCGAGTCGATGACCAGGTTCTCCGTAAGATTATGGTGCCCGAACCCGGCGTGGGCAAACTTGGACCAAATTGGGAAGGGCCCTACAGAGTAAAGAGAGCGCTCGAAGGGGCATATGAGCTCGAAACCTTAGAAGGCAAACAAGTATCCCGAGCGCGGAACATCGTCAACTTAAGGCGATACTACCTATAGACTGTCAAGCGAAGTGGACAAAATCACTACTAGAGCCTAAAAGACAAGATGACGAGCTAACGAAGGAACCTCGGCATAGGCAAAGAGACGGGCGAAGCGAAATATTAAACATCGAAACAGGTCGCGCGAGTGCAGTAACCCAAAAAAGAAATAGATCAGGCATATGGTCAATTCAGCAAATACGGTCAGTTCGGGAGAGAACAACCAACACTTAACCAAAAGAAAAGTTCATTCCATTACAAGATAAGGAAGAGTACATTTGATAAAAAAATTGCATTTTCACAAGCCCAGAGCTACTTCTTCACCATCAGAAGGCACTTCAACGACACCCAAAGGTCTTGCCTCGCCCTCGGAATCCGGATCGCCATCAACAGCGTTGGCCATCTCCTGAGTTATGCGTGAAGTATATATGGCACTAATATCGAGCTCGGGGTACGTGTTCCGGATCATCCACCGGTTCAGTTTAAATCCCCTTCTGTACGAGTCCACCATCAGGTCATCAAAGCGCGGCGAGGCAATGTACTCATCAACGACCTTCTTCTTGGCATCTTTGATGCCTTGAGAAAATATCTGCGTTCTCTCCCTTATGTCCACCTGAAGGTATTCAACCTGATGCTGCAGATCCAGCCTCAGGTCTGCCATGTGCTTCACAACCACCCCCATGGCCTCGGCATCCCTCTGAGACCTCGCCTGTCTAGCCATAGCAACGTGAGCAGCCTCCTCGGCAGCATGAACAGTCGCCTCAGCAGTTCGGGCAGTCGCCTCGGCGGCACGGAAAGCCTCTTCGGCAGCTCGCGCCTGCCTCGAGCTCCTCTCCACCTGGGTCGCTAAGGCATGAATAGAAGAGTTCACCTACCAAAAGGAACAGGTGATTAAGAGAACGACAACAAGAGGGATAAAAAGAAGTCCGACAAGAAATTTGACTCACCACCATAGCATGAGTAGCGGCACAACAGGCAATCTGGTTCAAGGGAAGATTGGTCCACGTTGCGATCTCCTTGGGGAAGGTGGCCTCCCTACTCTTCTGAAGGGCATAGTTCGGCGATAGCACACTCCTAAATTCCCCTTGAACTCCTGAGCCTAAGGGCCCAGCTCGTGTATGAGCGGACTCAGAGTAAGTGAGACCACTTGAGTAGGTGGGGGCACCCGTGTGAGTAGTCTCGGCATAAGGGCCCCCCGCCGCTTCTTGCATTGAAGGAGCCACCTTGGGCTCCCTAGGCGGATCCTCCGACGTGTAGTCTAGTACATGAGGCTTCGCATCCTGGGGTAGCTCGACACGAGTTCGCTTGGAAACCCACTTCCTCCTCTTCATACCTTGGAACAGGTGCCCACCGCGAGTCCTCTCTGAGTCCATCACACCTGCAAAAAAGAGTTCGGCATCAGAAAAAATGAGAGAACAAAGCGAAACAAAACCTCTTGATCAAGGAACCTACCCGAACTCAGTCCGGCCGCAATGTGTTTGGCCTCCGTCAGGTACTAATGGCATTTTAGCCCTAGTCGTGCCCATTGCCAGAGGCCCTTCACCGTCTCTTTATCAAGAGTGACACCGGAGTCAGGGGCGGCCATCTCCCATCCGGTCTGAAAAGGCCACCCTTGTGTACTTTGCACCCCGAAGTAGTCCCGCTTCCACGCCGTGACCTTGTTGGAAAGTTCGTGCAAGATCTTAAAACTCGGGCAAGGAGACAGGTAATACGTCTGCCTACTCCCGGGAATAGGACTCGCTTGTTTCTTGAGCATTAAAATAGAGGAGAATATCTCCAAGTCTAAAGGAAAGCCCTGTTCGCAAAAAAGGGAGATTGTCCCCACCAAGTGGTTTATGACCTTGACAAGAAGGGGGTGGAAAGGCAGTCGCAGCCCCACAGCGAGCTGCTCCCGAAATATCACAATCTCATCAGGATCGTGTTCCCAAGGAAAGCTACCCGAAGGAATGAAATAGGCGTACTCCCCAGGCAAATTGTAAGAGGTAATAAGGGATTGGAGCCCCTCGGGCGTCATGGTCGAAGGACCAAACCTGTCTAGCATCTGACCTCAACGAGAGGTAGACGCCAAACTGCCTGAAGCGGCTCGGCCTACAGGTTCGAACTCGTCCTCAAGTTCTACCTCAGGATCGCTAAGGCCATCGGAGGGTGCAACTCGGTTCGTAAAACCTGCATCAGACCCACTAGAAGAACCGTCTGAGCTATCCAAGCTAGACATCAAGGAGAAAAGGGGGATTCTAGGAAAGTACTCACAGAAAAAAGGTTTGAACATACTCTGGAAACTGGAACAAGCATAAAACCTTGAAGGCGAACTAAAAAGCTTGGACGCGAGCTAAAAGACCTAGACGCGAGCTAAAAGATCTGGACGCAAGCTCAAGAATCAAAACGCAGAAGTGACAAAGCGACTAGGGTCCCCTACTATTTATACCCACAGTAACCGAGAATCGACAGTGCGGATCAAAGCCAATCTGATGGCCCGCATTCGCGCTGACCGCACGTCCCCTGAGACCGAGACGTGATTGGTGCACGTCTTTCTGAAACTGACGAAGCTTCGACGCACGTCTTTTTGAAACTGACAAAGCATCGGCGCACGTCTTTCTGAAACTGACAAAACGTAGCGCACATCTTTCTGAAACTGACAAAACGACCAGCGCACATCTCCTCGCCTTTCAAACGCAGCAGTGCGTTTTTTCAAAATTGAAAAGACCCGCTGTCACATCTCCTAGCGGCACGCTTTTTTGAAATTCGAAATAAGCGTGCGCCACCACGTCTATCAGCATTTGTAAGCAGGTAGGCGCGTCTCCCACCTTTTGGGTGCTCGAGAAAACCAAAGAACCCTGACAAAGCACCTCGCACTATCAAGAATCGAAGTACGGGACAAATCCACCTACCACCTTGCGAAACTCCCCGTGCCAAGGTAAGACCCTTGGCACGAGGAGTGGGGGCAATTGATGAAGGAAGATTTGGCTCGACCTCGTAATTACGCAACACATGGCAAAGGCAACAACTCGGCACAACTACACGCCTAAGGCGAGAGCACCAAGGGGAGGAACTAGCGGTCCGAACTCCCTACTAGGAGCCCGAACTCTCCCTTAGGCCCTGAGCCAAACTCAAAAGATAGTAATCCGAATTGACTTGCCCTATGGCAGTTCGGGACACACCTCTCCGAACTGGCCTACCTTATGGCAGTTCGGGACACACCTCCGAAATCAAGATTTCGCCTCACTCACCACTCCAGCACTTCGCCTCCAGGACGCCAAACTGAACAACCGTACCATGCCTGACACCGAGGAAGTTTGTATTCAGGGGCGGCGCACCTGACTGACTTGGGATCTGACGCTTGACAGCCGCACTTCAAACGGCCACCTGCCACCGCCATCTCTAGTTACAGAGACAGCTCCGACAATGAGCAGTGGCGATTCTGTCCTAGTAGAAGGGATGACATCCGAACTGGTAGAAACACAAAAGTAATCATACCCGACCTGACAAAAGCCTCGGAGTGAGTGCGCGAAGTGGTTATAAAAGGCCTTTACCCCAACAACAACGTATGCAAACTTTGCGTCATCTAGTTTTATCTTGCCTTTGAGAGAATACTAACTTAAACTTCGGAGCAATCTCACCGGGTCCCCCCGAAATTTCCTCATCTTCTTCATTTCAGACTCCCTGTTATTCCAATCAAAAACAAGATCGTTGAGAGTTAGAATCGGCCGAATTACGCACCATCAGCTTACAAATACACAACTTTCGTGCAATATCCTGTTTTGGATAACATTAATAACGAGCGTGGCTAAGCATGCCTGAATCGATCAGACTGGTTACAAGCTTAGAAATCTGTTGGAAGATATCATAAATGTAAGTGGTGAACAGAGAGGGGCTGGAGAGTGGAGCATTGAATTTACTCATTGCTCTCGTTGAAGCTAATAAGCGCGCAGACTGTTGCAAAATTACCAACTTCCTCTCGATGTTTAACATTGCTTGTCACCTTGTGCGGTATCCAGTTGTACCGCAACTTTTCAGTTTACACACACGTGGGAGTGCTTTTCCAATGGGCTTTTTTTTTTGTGTTGTTTTAAAGACAAAAATCACTGAAAAAATGTTCGGTGATAATGCTCAACATCTATATCTAATTATCTACACTATTTATCTATAAAAAAAAGAGATTGCGAATTTTCATTGTGCTAAGCATAAAAAGGGCATATATATCATTTATTCTCACTTCAAAAACTGCTCACTTATAACCGTTTAGAAACTATTCATAAATTATAAATAATTTTGCCTTAAAAATAATGCCACATGCAAATGCACATTCACGTTTATTTGCTTAAAAAGAAAAAAAAAAGGCTTGTTGGATTTATTGAATAATTACTTATTTTTAATTATTGAATAAATAATTATTAGTATTTGTTTCCTAAACCACTTATACTTATCTTAATTAATTTATAATTATTTGTGTAGTATTTGAGGAATCACTTATTCCATGATACTTATATTTGTGGAAATGACAATGTCTTAATTGAGGCATATAATTGGCATTTTTTAATATTATATTAATATGTTTTGATGAAAATTAAATAATAAAAAAATTAGAATGTTACAGAGGATGTTGTCAACTATTGTCCATTTATGTGTTGAATTTGAAAACTGATGTTTCTCAATCCAATATGGTATATGAACTGAGAAGAGTAGCCAGATAATCCTTATTGGCAAGGCGGGGCCCAGCTACAAGGACGAGGCCACACTTCAAGACCTATGATGAAGGAATGAGGGGAAAATCCCTAAAAGTCTAGCTACAAAATTACAAAAATGCTTTGGGATAGTTTGTCCCATAAAATAAGTGGTTATCCATTCATTGTTTTCCAAAAAAGCACTTATTTTGGGCTTTTATGCCAATAGAAAACACTTATTATCCTCCACCCTGACAAAAAAAAATAAAAAATAAAAACAAACAAACAAACAAAAAAAAAATTCCATTTACCTCCAACGGAGTAAGAATCAATTTTCAACTTTGGGTGGTTCAAATTCTCTATTTACTTTTGCCAAGTGTTCTTATTTTTATTCTCCATGGTAGGGTGTGTAAGTTGGGTACTTGAACTGAAGAATTTGTGCTTTTGACAAAATTTTAGGCCAATACTTGGCTATTACCCGGTTGGAGGACATGTATCCTACCACCTTTTGATTTAGATTTAAACCATTAAATCTAAAATTCTAAACCTTTAAACCATATAATCAGAAGCCTAACCCTTTAAATCCTAAAGCCTAAACCCCTAAACTCTAAAATATAAATTCTAAACCCTTAAACCCTTTAATTTAACATCTAAACCCTTTAACCCTAAACCCCTAAATCCTAACCTTAATTTTAAATTTATTGTATAAAATTCTTTTGATCAGATGCATATCCTCGAATGGAATAGGAGTCAAGTATGTTCCAAAATTTCAACCTAAGCCACCCACCCAAGTTGTAATCCTATTGGAGGGTTGAGGTGGATTTGGTATATATATATAGATAGATAGATAGATAGATAAAGAGAGAGAGATAACAGACTATAGTTATGATGTTTTAGAAAATCCATTGAATTACATACATAATACAAGCTTGATTCTCCTAAAACCCAAAATCCGTTGACATTCAAAATACACATTGGGAATATCTTCAATACATACATGTTAAATTCAAGGGGAGGTATTCCTAATGTATGGTTGGATGCTGTGCTTTCAAAGCATACGTGAGTTTTTACTTTTAGGAGATCTCGTCTCACATAACACACACACATTTTACATACATGTCACTAATATGTAGCTGGGTGGGATTTGGATTTGGTAAGATTGGCTAAAGCCTCAATCCTAATCCAACGTGAAATTAAATCGAATCCAAACTTTTTCAACCCTAAGCTTAACTTGAACTTTAACCCAATCCAACCCCAAAGCTAACCTAGCCCAATAGCCCTAATTGCGGCCCTAGTAACAAGGTTAGAGTGGATTGTCCAATTCTAGATTTGAATTTGATTAGATTATAATTGGATTGATTATGGATCCACCCCTATTCAATCCTATCCAATTCAATTTGTTTTAAAAATATATGTTCATAAATACTTAAAATTTAGGGTAAAAAATTTAAACATACCTTGAATTTTCATAAATTGGCTTAAAGTATTCCAAGTTTCTTCAAAAAATATTTAAATATACATTTTGACATTTATACCCTTCATTTTTCTTTCAAAATTTCAAAGTATACCCTGAATTTTTCAAACTTATGTGGGTGTTGGGTATATCAGTAATCAAAAAACGCCATGGCATAATAGGTCTCCACCCTCTAACAATAGGATGAAAAAAAAAAAACAGAAATTAAGAGAAAAATGCAACAATGCTCACAAAATGAGATACTGTATAAAATTCTGTTCATTTCTATATGTGAATCCATCGTATCTCTAAACTCTTTTTTTCCTGAATACCCATGTATCGTGGATTCCTAAAACCGTGGAATTGGTCTCCAACCAGAACTAGAAGAAGAACGAACCTACTATTGGGTGCTAATATTTTGCTCATTTCTTATGGGAAATGGGACTTTAAGTTGAAACTTGAAAGTTGAAACAATCCCTTCTATTTCAACCATTAAATCCGGAGTATCAAATGGAATAAAATTCAAAGAAGCCTTGATTTGTATAACCAAACATTTAGTATTTACTTTTTAATCTTTCCCTCCTATACTGTTTTCAACGTATTTAGTGTTCCATTTTTTCTCTTCTCTCATCTCATGTTTCTTCTTCTTCTTCTTCTTATTCCACCTCAGTTTTTCTTCTTTTTTTGTCCAAATGGGCAAGATAGGATTTTCAATATTTTAAATGAATTTACTTGTAATATTTTATTGATGGAGGGTGTGTTGGGTCAGCCCACAAGGTATATTTAAGCCTTTTTGAAAAATTAGGATATGTTTAAATCAAATTATAAAAACTTAAGGGGTATGCTTAAGTCTTTTATCCTAAAAATTTATATTGTATGCATCAATAAAATTGGTTTAAATGTTGCATTTTTATTAAGTATGTGTTTGGTTATGTTTACGTTTTTTCATTCAATGTTTGTACTTTACTTGCTTGTAAAACCAAGAAAGTTAATAATTACAACCGTTTATCACAACTAGGCGCCACTAGGCACCACATCAGCGTAATAGTGAAAAAATGCTTAACCGTTTGTAGAAGCTTTAAAAAATAACTTCTCCAAACGGTAGGCATGCACAAAAACTGAAGTCCACTTTTGTCATTCTCAATGCATACGGAAGAGCATGAGAGAGGAACTGCTGAAGTGGCACCTATGTGGCAGCGTTTATTGAATAAACGCCCATATAATCAAACACCCTATAAATTATCATATGTTTAACTTTCATGCAAGTTATATTGGATTCAATTTATTAAAGAATACAATAGTAAAGTCAATTTTTAATTGATTTTATCAATAATATATAATATTTGAATTATTTTAATTTAATTTATTAATACTATTCAATATCGAATCAGGTATAAATCCGATGGATAAAATGCTATTCTAATATATATATATATATATTAAAATTGGTCTCTCCATGTCAGCATCTCTCTCCTTTGAGAGAAGCTATTTATCTATTTTCTCTATTTTTTGCATTTTTTCTTATTTTCTTTTGTTTTAAAATTATAAAACATTAATCATTGCTTATCTTCACTAGATTAATAAAACTGCACACTATTCGAGAGACCTTTAGGTTTTCCAAAGCTTCTTATTCTAATGCATGCTATTATTACATTTAAAAAAGACATTTAAAAGAGAGAGAGAGAGAGAGAGAGAGAGAGAGAGAGAGAGAGAGAGAGAGAGAGAGAGAGAGAATAGTAATATTAATTTAAAAATCCACCTAACTTTCACTAAAAATAAATATTAACAAAACTTAGTAAATCTATACTACTAAAAAAAGTATGAATAGCCTCTAAAATTTCTGGAAATTTTCTTGACTAAAATGCCCCCTTTTTTGAAATAAGGTCCCCTTTTTGTGAGTGTAAAAATGTAAATTGAATACTATTATTCAATGCATTCAATTCCTTCATTAAATCCTACATTTAAGGTATTAACTCTCATTCACCCTCATTGAATCATATATTTAAAGCATTTTTATTTATTTTCATCACTAAATTTCACTAATTAAATCCATACATAATAAATTAATAATTCCAATAACATAAAAACTTATACTTTTAAAATCTACATGGAAAAAATAATGTTTTCATATAGGTGGTGGTAAGAAATTAAACCATTCTGGGTCAAACGGGCCAACTCATGTTGCCACAATTAAATAATAAAAAATTAAAAAATATAGAAATTAAATAAAAATTTAGGAACATTTTTAATATCATATATTCAACATATTAAAAAATAATAATTATAACAAATAAGAAATATTTTTATTAATTATGGAAATGGAATATAAATATTAAAACCAATTGGAAATAAAACTATTTTCCTATTTTATTCTCTATCATTAAATCGTATATCTAAGTTATATTCTCTCATTATATCCTATATTTGTGATATATTTGTTTCATCATTAAATTCTACTAATTAAATATGCAACATTAATTCTAATAGTATAAAAATAAAGATTTTGAAAAGTAATTTGAAAACAAAACCATTTTATTCCCTCTCGATAGTGGATAAGCAATTCAGCCATTTGGTCGGTGTTAAAATAAATAAAGTATAAAATATAAAAAAATGAAAGTAATTGGGCATATCTCTAATATTGTATATTCATTATACTAAACAAAATAATTATAAAATATAATAAATGTTTTTGTTAATGATGAAAATGGAATGTCAAATCTAAATCAACCTAGAAATGAAATGTTATCATAGTCAAATAATAAAATTTTAAAAATAGAAAAATAAAAAGAATCACAAAAGTAAAAAACCAAACCATTTTCCTTTTTGGATCGTGGGTTGGGTCAAATGGATTAACTCATGATGTCATAGTTGAATAATAAATCTTTAAAAAATAAAAAAAGTGCAAATAATCAAAAGAATATAAAATTATAAAAAAAAAGTGTACACATCTCTAATATATTAATTATATTAAACAAAGATTAAGTGTAATAAGTAAAAATTATTTATATAATGTAGATGAAATATATAATTTAAAATTGATCTAAAAGCAAAACTATTTTCCTACCTAGATAGTAGGTCAATTATCCAACTTTTTCAAATTAGCTCATGATGTCATAATTGAATAATAAATAATTAAAAAAGATAAAACACAAAAAATGAAATAGTATAAAATTTTGTCTAAAACTTTTGGGAACATTTCTAATGTTATATATTCATCATATCAAATAAAAATAATTGCTAATTTTTATTTATGATGGAAATAGAATACATAATTTAATAAATAATAAATTTTATTGTAATTTAAAATTTTCACATACATTCATATATACAGATGTACATATAGTATATTTATTTATACTATTAATAGTTCCAATGAAAATGTGGAACTTTACAAATACCCTTATTTTTGAATTTAGTCCCTCTTTAATTCTAAGAGCTAATAATGTAATATCATTTATAAATTTCACCTTATTTAATTCCCTCTTGTTATATACTTTACTTAAGGTATTAACTCACGTTCTCTCACATTAAATCTTGTATTTAAGGTGTTTTTTTATCTAATAATTCTAATACTTGGATCTTTATCAAATACAAAAATAAATTTTAAAAATAATAAACCATGTTTTTAAATGGTAAGATGCTAAAATGTCCCCTAAAGTTTCTAACCATTGCTTAAAACTTCAATTGAAGTTTGGTAATTGCAATCATGTCTTGAGCTTTAACGTAGTTGCAAGTATAACCTTCCTCTTATAATTCTCTAACAAGATGCATGAAAATGTCCAAAATAACCATGTAATTACTTTGACTATAATTTTTATTTTTCAAGTTTTTCCTTCATATCAATCACTAGCCCAAACCCTTCCAATCTTTTCCAAAATTGATTTATTTTATAAATTTTCCTTTCATATGAATCCCTCGAAGGTAAAGTTGCAATTTTAAACTTTTTGTTGTTTAAAGTTTGTATTGTTATGCAAAAACTAGCATCAATAATAACTACATGGGTATTTTGGATATTTGTGTGCCTATTATTAGAGAATTCTAAGAGGGGTGTCTACTTGCAACTGTATTAAAAAATTCAAGGGAGGCGACTGTAATTACAAAACTTTAGGGGAGATTTCAGCAACGATTAGAAACTTCATGGGAGGTTTCAGTAATTTACCTTTTTTTCAAATAAAAATAAAATAAAACAAAATCATTCTTCCACCCAAGTGGTGGGTAAACCAATTCAACCATCTGGGCCATTGGGTGAATCCATGATGTCATAGTTAAATAAAAAATGGGTAATTTCTCTAATATTTTATATTAATCATATTAAAGAAAAAAGTGTCATAAACAAAAATTGTTTTCATTGGTAATGCAAATGAAATACAAATTTTAAAACCAACAAAAAGTGAAATTGATTTCCTATTTGGTCCAGGTCAATAGTTCAACTTTTAGGTCAAATGTGTCAATATTTGATATCATAATTAAATAATAAAAATAAAAAACATGATAAAAACTAAAAAAATGCATAAATTTTACAAAAAAAAAAAACATTTGGGCACATCTCTAATATTGTATATTCATCATATTAAACAAAAACAAGTGTCATAAATAAGGATTATTTTTATACACATGGAAATATAAAAAAAATGTAATTTGAATCTAGTCCCTTTTTAATTGTGAGGATAAAAATGTAATTTGAACTATTATTTTTCACATCGTTCAAATCCCTCTTATTAAGTCATATATTTGAGGTACTAATATCCATTCTCTCTCATTAAATTATATATTTAATATATTTTTTCACCAATAAATTATGTTATTAGATCTATATCCAATACTTTTAACAATGTAAGTCACATTTTTTTTCAAAGTTGAACCAAAAAATGAAATTGTCCTTTTGTCTTGGGAGTGGGTAAGGTCAACCATCTGAGTTAAATGGGTTAAGCCATGCTGCCATAGTTAAATAATAAAAATTAGAGAAATAGAAGACAAAAAATACAAAATATTTGAAAAAAACATTTGGGACATCTCTAATATAGAATTATTTTATACACATAGAAATATATACAAAATTTAAAATAATTTGAATGTATATTACTATTTTCATCATCTAAAATTTCCACGTGCAAAAGCATGTGAAAATTTAATAGTATTAAAAATGTGTTTCAATTCCACTTAAAAATCAAACTTAATAAACACTAATAAAAATAAGAAATTTAAATATAAAAATATTAATTGATAGTTTTAAAGTTTTAATAATATTATTAGATAACTGTTGAGTTGATACCTTTATTGTGCATAATGAACTCATTAAAAATGATAAAAATTAATGAAAATTTAAAATATAGAACATGTTTTAGTAATAGTATTTTATTTCAAAATTACTCATATGCAAATATTACTGAATAATAATGAAAAAATACCAACAATTAATTAAAAATCTAAAAAATTCTGAAAAACCTAAACATAATTAAAATACAAAGAATAATTAAAAAATATTGAAAATTAACAATATTTTATGTTAATAAGGGTATTTACTAAAAATGGTTAAAAAATACAACTAATAGTACTTTTTTATTAATAATTACCAAAAGTTATTAAAAAATATCCAAGCCATAAATTATTGAAGATATTGAAAATTAGCTGTACTTTTTATTAACTATGATATTTATTTAGTTATTTGATTTATTTTTACTGAAAGCAGATGCAAATTAATTTTGTAGTGACTAATATGAAAAAATAAATGCTGAAAAAATACAAAAAAATCCAAAATTTCTGAAAAACCTAAAGCTTAATTAAAATACTAAAAATAATAAAAAAAATTAGTTGTATTTTATTGCAAAAAAATACTGAATAATAATGAAAAAAATAATGCATTTAAATTATTAATAGTAATATAATTAACTTATTATTTTTAAACTATAATTAACAGTAACTATAATTTAAGCCACAAATACTAGAAAATTACATTTAATTACCAAAAAGTTATATTGTATTACTAGAAAATTACATTTAATTAGTTTTAGCCAATAAATTATCAATATTTCTAAAAATATGATAACTTCTAGAAATTATTGTATTTTAAATAAATACAATAATTTAATAATTACAATATTTTAATAATTAATAAAAAGTAACAAATCGTTTATAACCTAAGCAACTATTAGATTTATAAATTTGTAGGCTCAAGCAACTAATTTCTTTTGAATTAGGTCAATCTGAGATATGCACCATGTTGGCACATTATTAGGGATAATCATATTTGAAATCTTATTGGGTATCTAACTTTTGGAGTCTAGTGATGGTTTTAGCGAATAGGGCCCAAGCTAAATAACCCCTAATAAGTTGAAGTTGGAAGTTATGTGCATATGGTAAATGATGTGACCGTTTTCGGCCATGTACCAATGTTTTGTGATGTAAATTTTTTTTGGCTAAGTACCTCGTTATTTGACCCGGTGGTGACGTGCCTTAGTGATGAGCTACTTGGTGACGAACTGCGTAGTGGCGAACTGCTTGGTGGAGAACTGCCTGGTGGCGAATTGCCTGGTGGAGAGCTACCTTGTGGCAAACTCCCTACTAGGCGGCCTGTGACTTAGAGGATGGTGGAGCTCCCTGGTGCAGCACAACCCAACTGCCCTCAGCATGAGGTGTTCTTTCCTTTGTAGGCAGTGGGAGCTGAGGGACTTGCGAGAACTCCATCTTTTCCTCCTCTTTGTAGGTGGCGGGAGTTGAGAGACCTGTGAGAACTCTATCTTTTCCTCCTCTTTGTAGGCGGCGGGAGCTGTGAGACTTGCGAGAACTGAATCAGAGGACCCGAGGGTATTTTCTCGGCAAGGGCTCTGCCAAATCTGCCCTCATCAGTAAATATTATTATATAATATTTAAATAACAAATTTTATATTATTATATATAGAAATGTTATATATTTTTTATACTAGGCTAGAATTAAATAAAAAATTTAATTTGTAAAAAATCATTGTTTTATAATTAACACGAGCCTCTTTATCAACAGAAAATGTGTAAAATCGAGCTTAAGCTCGGCCTGACCATCGAGCCTAGATCTTGAGCCCAAGCCCAGCCTTTATATAAAGCCCGAAGCTCGATCTATACACAAAATGTCTTATTTTTCAGTATACTTTTATAAACTAATATTATATTAATTTAACAATAATTCAATAAATTAATAAACTAATTTATATTTCCTAATAGTAAATTGATATTTATTAATAATTTAAGAAGTATCTATCTATCTATCTATCTATCTATATATATATATATATATATATATAACATAAGTATTTTTTTATGTATGTAATAGTATTGGGTCGGGCTTATTTGAGAAAGCTCGTTCTCGAGCCCATAAGCCTGAAAATTTGTCCAAGCCTAAAAAATAACAGGTCAAGTCGGGTCGGGCCGTCAGGCTACCCAGCCCATGAATATGTCTATTTGTATATATGAACAATTGTATGCATAAAAAATCTTATGAAATAAAAATTTAAACATATGTTTTCAAATATATATATTTTTTAAATTGACCTCTCATAGCTTGGCCTAGTCCGCGGCTAGGCCTGGCCCATGGACCAACCCAACCCAACCCATGGCATGGCACGGACCCATACGGGCTTGGGCCATGGGCCGTGCCGAACCGACTCCCCGAATTATCTTAGGAAGGGAGGCATGGCCTAGGATGCCCTATGGGCCAATATGGCACGACCCACACTTTGTGCGGGCCACATGTGGGTTGTGTTATGCCAGTCCAACACAACCCGATTTACACCTCTATTTGAACCCATCCAATACTAGAGACGAGGTGGGGTGCCTTGCCCCTAAACTCGTCCAACATTGGGGAGTGGTTGCCTTGCCCTGAACCTACCTGACTAGGGACGGGGCAAGGATGGAGTAGGGTGTTTTGACTATGGGGCATGGACAGGGATGGGGCACCCGCCTTGAACTCACTCCGTTGCCATTCCTATATAATTGTTAATTATTAGTGAAATTAATAAAATGTTATCTTTTGTATTATTTTTATTTATTTAAAGTTAATCAAATTTTTGTTTAAAAATAACAACAATTATCAAAATTACTACAAATTATTAATTAAACTAAAATTATTAAAAAATATTTGTTTATATTAAATTAATAATAATTATTTTCTATAAATCAACATTAAATAAAAAATATAATTATTAAAATTTTAAATATTAACAATAACTTTGAATACTTTTAATTAATTAATAACAAAATATGATTATTAGTTTAATATTAATTAATAATTTAATAATAAATAAAATTATTGACATCGCACGGCTCCCCGCTGGTCCCAATATAAAATGAATCAGATTTTGGATACGATTCGTTTGCAGCAGTATCACTGTGAGGTCACCGAGTCGTATGGAATTTGGAGCGTCACTTTTGTGATGGATCCCCCAGTCATCAACGGCGCTGGAGTCCTGTACCTACATATTGGTTGTAGACTCGGAAATACATGAATTATCATCGGCGGGTAACGCCCGACCCGGGCCGAGTCGCCGAGAGCCCTAACCCTAGAGGAAGGTAGTATAAAAGCCCTCTTAATTCCCAGCAACTTCTATCTTCCATACCTTCTTTCGGATTGGGGATTGTTTCTCCTTTGTTGGTCTCCGCCGATCTGCAGCCATGCAGATCTTCGTAAAAACCCTAACCGGGAAGACCATAACCCTTGAGGTTGAATCCTCAGACACCATCGACAATGTGAAGGCGAAGATCCAAGACAAAGAGGGCATACCTCCCGATCAGCAACGCCTTATCTTCGCGGGAAAGCAGCTCGAGGACGGCCGCACCCTAGCTGATTACAATATCCAGAAGGAATCTACTCTCCACTTGGTTCTCCGACTCAGAGGAGGAGCGAAGAAGCGAAAGAAGAAGACTTACACCAAACCCAAAAAGATCAAGCACAAGAAGAAGAAGGTCAAGCTCTCTCTGTTGCAGTTCTACAAGGTTGATGACTCGGGCAAGGTTCAGAAGCTGAGGAAGGAGTGCCCGAATCAGGAGTGCGGGGCTGGGACTTTTATGGCTAACCATTTCGATAGACACTACTGTGGAAAGTGTGGGTTAACTTACGTTTATCAGAAGGCCGGAGGTGATTAGACTTGTTCGCAGTAGGTTTATGCATCCATTAGTTTTTTAAGAACTCGTGGATTTTGTAATTGGAATTTTGGTTATTAGATAAGAGTGCATTCTGGGATTTGTTTAGTATTGCTGTTATTATGTATTTGATGCCAGATTTGATGGTTTAATTACAAGACTTTAGTCATTTATAAGGACAAATCATTTTGTTTCTGATAAACTGTTGAATTGTTTATTTTTATAAATATTTTGCTGATCGAGTAATATATCATCACGGGTATTGAAAATTTATTTTTGTTGAATATGACTATGAGAGAAGATTTGAGTGTGTCGAAATCCCAAGACCACGAACTGATCTTCGTTCAATTGAATGCGGTCTGAAGCCATTGCCGTGATTGTAAGAGGCAATTGTTCTTACATGAACCAAAGAATGAATTGACTCTTCATCATCAAAATGGATTTTTGCTTTGTGTAAGCTATCGCATTGCGATTGTTGTATTACAAAGATGATTGGAGCTACATTTGAAATATGGTACTGTAACTGCTGCTCATTGTTTAGTAATTCATTTAGTATGATGAATTTTAAATTTAGATTTTGATTTTCATAATCTACTTTAATTGCTTTGAAAAAATGAAACCAAACATTTATCATGATCTTTTTGGTGAAATTACTTCTTTTATGCTATTAATACATGATGTCTTACCTCATCACCATGGTGCAACTTGCTGACTTTTTCTTCATCGCCTGATTTTCTTCAATATCTATGGCACCATTTTTCCATTCCATTTTTCAAGTTTGTCTTGCTGTAGTAATATGATTGTTGGGGGTTGTTGTTTCACTTCTATTTGCTGTAGTATAGTGTTGTTAGTGTGTACAGATCAGGAACCACTTCTATTTACTATATACAACATTAGTTAGCTGAGATGATGAAGGTGCTGCTACTATTTACTGAAAAAACTTTGTTATTTTTTACCTGTACTTGTATTTGAACTTCACCAATTCTTCTATGGTCCATAATCGCATAGGATCAATTTCACCAAAAAAAAATTGGTTTATCAAAATAACACACATTTTGGTGCCAAGGAAATGATTGGCTTAATCGTGGCTGGGGATGCTGCTGGGGATGGGGACAAATACATTTGGAAAATTAATTTATGAATTCCGAGGTAGACTGAACTCTAAAAAGGCCAAAATATTTGGCCGCCTAGTTTCCATGAAAGGCTACAACTCAGGTACAACATGGGATTTGCAATGTCAATCACCCCGTGTCAGAAAGTTTATCGAATGGTAAGTCACTCAGGTAACATGGCCTATTGTTAGAGGATAGAGTTTATAGGAGATAATTGCAATTATCAAACTAAAGAGAGGTTTCAGAGACCATCAGGAATTTGAGGGGAGGTTTCAGCAAAAGAAGGCCATCATCAGAGGCCAAGTCACGATCATCCAAACACTAATCGATTCTCTTTTAGTAGCACACTGTCCATTAGTGTTATCTTACAAAACATTTCCTGTCTCACTATTTCAACAAGAAAAACGAAAAAAAAGGAGGGTAAGAAGAAAAGGGGAAGAGGGGGGGTAGAAGAGGGTAGAAAAGAAGAAAGTATCTCGCTGGTGGCATTAGCAATGGTGACGATGATAGAGGAGAGGAGGAAGAGAAAGAAGTGGGGTGTAAGAAGAGAAGTTGGGAGAGAGAAGAGGAGGGTTGTTCGGTGGCCGGTGATCGGTCTAATCTCGTAGGAGATTGTGGTTGTTGAGGGTAGAAGAGGAGATGATGAAGCTGCCACCTCTAATATTGTTGTGATGGTATTACCAGTGGCGGTAATGATAGATGGGGGGTGGAAGAGACAAAAAAGGGTATGGAAGAGAGTAAAAGGAGAGAAACAAGCGGAAGAACCTGAACTGGTCTTACCTAGCCGTAGATGGTGGTTGGCAGCCGACATTGGATGAAGGTTTGTGAAATTTCAGGCCTTTGTTGGAATTGGAAATGGCTATTTTCCCCATTTGGAAATTCCATCTGCCTAGAATGGGAGTGTACCGTTAATCTAGTTCATCTAACAAAACAAGGAGATGACAAAGAGCTGATCCATATGAACGAGTTCGTCATTGATGAATGAAAACTAAGAATAGAGAGTATAACTAAACAGGCGTCGGTTTTAAGCTTCTCTTCATGTTTTTCGGATCCAACGCCTATAGAGAAAAGAGGCTTAAAGATTTTTCTCATCAAAATTTCTACTTCTGTTATTTTCTCAGGCAAATGTTAATGGAGAATCATTCTTCTCTGGTTCGGTATTTAGCCTTCCAAGTCCCCTCACCTGTAAAGCAACTCGAAATAAGAAAACGCAGTAAAATGTTTGGTTTCAAGGAATCAGCCTCCATCAATTATTTCTGCAGTTTCAAAATGAGACCTGAATGAATCATCGGCGTTTGTTGGTCTTTTAAAAAAGTTAGGAAACAAAATAGAGTAGGGCATCGATAATGGACTTCAAAATCCATTTCTCTTGACAATACTCGAATCTCCTATTCCTACTATTTCTCTAATTTTAAGTTTCGGAAATATAAAATGTGATGAAATGAAAAAAATGCAAAAAAATAAAAAACAGAAGTTACAATACTTGGGGGGACGTAGGAGGGAGGTGTTGAATTGATGCTATATCCATATTATAACTATTTTTTACTAGCAAGGGGGCCTGCGAAGTTTATAATTTTAGTATTTATGTTCTTTTTATCTTTTATTTTTCCTAAAAGACATGAAATTAGATATAACCTATCAAACATACTAAGATTTGTAAAAACAAAATATTGTTTCATTCAATCTAATGAATTAATTAATATCCCATGCAGCAAACCACTCATGGGCTGGTAAGGTGCATTAAAAACAGTACCATCTCTACATTGAATAGTTGAATCACCGGCCAACTGATTCAATGCTTCCAGTTCAGCCTGCACTTGATGGCATAAAGTGGGTGATTGGTCCAGGTTAGCTTCAGGAACAATATTTGAGGAATTTAATCCAATTTCTGTACATTTATTCCACCTAGAACTCCACAAAGAATTGGAACCCTCCATCGTAAAAGATTGAAGTTGAGCTGAAAACATCTCTCTTCTCCGATAAAGAAGAGTACATCTGGCATTAGTCTCAACCAAAGCTCTTTGGGCTTTAAGATGAGCTTTCAGTGCTTTATCATATAATAAACATTGATCAGATGCTGGATTTAGTTCGGAATTCCATTTCTCACTGAATAAAAAAGCTCAATCAACCAAAGTTGTTGGATACAAGCACATTGTCTCTCCAATGTTATCATCTTTATCTCATCACGATGGATTATGATGTGTTAATCTATTTGTGGTGTCTTTTTCTCAATCTATTCTCATTTTCTTCCATCCCTCATTCAAGCTTTAAGTCACTTGTCTTCAAAACTCAATTTGTGTAATTCATCATGTAACAACAAATATTGTCTGATTCATAATAAAAGCAACACTATCTACCAAAACTATATGACATTATGAATACAGGTAACAACATCTAAAGTACAAAATAGCGCAAATTATAAAAAATAAGTTCTCAATAAAAAAATTACATGTCCACTACATGCTAAAAAAGCAAAGTGACAGTCTCTCACTCTCACTTCTATCACATTCATGCATGTCAATGCACACGCAAACTACCCACCACACAACGATACAAATATTTTACTCACCATCTACTACCTTAATCCACTGAATCACCCGCAAACTACTGACTACACAAGGATTTATTTTTTACTCACCATCTACTACCTCAAATTATTGAATCTACTACGACAGATGGCAATGGCTTCTCCATTGGCTTACTGCAAAAGCAAACCCTCCATTAGTAAAAAAGAAAAAAAAAATAACTACCATATCTCAAAAACTGACAAAAAAATAAACAGAGGGTATGTGAGATGCCACCAATTTGTGAGAAGAAAAACAACAAATATGGTTTATAAGCTTTGCAGCTAGAAACTACAGTTATGTTTTTATTAACATCAATATTTGAACTAATATTGGAAAAATGCTTCCTCTTTTTATCACCTACTCAGATGTTCATCAAAACATCTCAAATGATTTTTCACCACAATAAAACTATTATAGTTGTAGAATATAGAGTTTTTGTAGACCTTCATGAGCTCAACCAAGTAAATGATTCTCATACATGTACACTTTATAATACATGAATTGGTGGTGCAAATATAATTGTGGAATAGAAATCGTCTTGGTAAGATTTTCTTAGACCATATAAACTCAATGTTGGTAAGATCAACCAGCCCGAAGATGAAGCTCTCTTAGGTTTTGCTTCAAATGAGAGAGAGAGAGAGAGAGAGAGAGAGAGGAGAAAGTACTTGAGAATGTGAAAAGGGTGTGATCATCAAATTTTAGATAATTGGAATTTATCAAAAAAAAATGTTTAAGATCATTGGAATGGGCATTGACCTGGGAAAAGGGTGTGATTAACTGCTTAAAGGTTCAATCAAGGTCGTACAGTGATGATATATTATTTTAATTTAATTTTTATATTAAAAAATTAAGATTTGAGACATAAAAGACATTTTTTTTTTCAAAAAATAGCAGGACAAGTTTTTTTTCATTCCTTGAGAAAATGGCCTACACAACAGGGTTATCCCATCCCCATCCCCTTTACTAGTCTTTTGTGTTATCTCTAAAATTCCTTTAGACCTAGGATAGCTAAATACTGATGAGAGTCATGTGATGGGAATTTCTACATTCCACTGTGAAATCGGATTTGCTCCTCTTAGACTGCACCTCAGACCTATCTTATTCCCATGAATAACAACATCAAGTACGAAATGTGTTTTTAATGTAGGGCTGAAAACACTGTAAGGTTGGTGTGAGACTGTGAGACACTCTTTGTAGGACCAAATCCAGTTTCTTCCACTGTAGTCTTAGTGGATGATTTACCTCGCAGACAATGCGAATCCAATGGATAGAACCTATGTATATGATGCTATGTAAATTGTTACATTTTGATGATTAGTTGCAATATTAGAGGTGTATTGCAGTTTCAACTGCTGCTTCAACTTTGGACTTTCTGTTGTGATGGACGCATAGTTGAGGGATGTTTCAGTAGGTCGGCAGCGCACTATTAAACCGGGTACAAACCAATGGTAAGGCTGCATTTCGAAATAATCCAAATGGAGTGTAAATCATGGTTCAGGGTAAAGTTGTACTCTGGTTCACTTTTCTTTGTATTTGACAATATTATATTTATGCATTGATAAATGATAGATCAATGCATATTTACATTGATACTAAGATGTAAAACTACATCAATAAAAAAGAAGTAATTTTGCATTTAAATGAGTTTCTGATTAAAAAAAAACATATGCTTTATTGGAATTCATGTTTGCATTCATTACATCTAATAGTCTGTTTGGTAAGAAGGTAAATTTGTCAGTGCAAAACTAACCCAATTTTACAATTTATATAAACCGTTTTACACTCTACATATTTGCACTCAGACCTATTTGCATCGTTTCCAAATGCAGCCTAAAAGACAGATTTGCTGTGTTTCTTTCTTAGTTGAATCTAATATTTTTTTTTAGAAAAAAATGACTTCATTACTTAGCGTGTAAATACAACTTGTATTACTAGATAACTCACATCGTCTGCATCAGGGTGCAGAAAATTTTCTACGTCATGAATAGAAAATTGCCACGTTTGTTTAATTTTGAAAAAATTCCCGATTAGTATCATGTACTTTGGGCCCCAAATTTTAAAATGCGATAATTCAATACCCAAACTTTCAAAATATGACAATCCAGTACTTGTTAACTAGCTGTTAACCAATTGTTAAGTGACATTTGAAAAAGACACAAATGCCCTTCAAGTGTTATTTAATTTTCTTTATCAACCATCTAAACATTGATAAAAAATTAACAATCTCAAATCCTTGTCTTTTTTCATTCAAGAAAGTTGGGGTCACCAGAATGCTCACTCAAATGTAACCCCAACTTTCTTGAATGAAAAAGACAAGGATTTGGGATTGTTAATTTTTTATCAATGTTTAGATGGTTGATAAAGAAAATTAAATAACAATTGAAGGGCCTTGTGTTTTTTTTTTTTTTTTTAAATGACACTTAACGGCTGGTTAACAGCTAGTTAACGACAAATACTGAATTGTCACGTTTTAAAAGCTTGGGTACTAAATTATCGCATTTTAAAGTTCGGGGACCAAAGTGGCACTAGGCCCAAAGTAAGGGTACTAATCAGGAATTTTCCCTTTAATTTTTAAAGTCCAATTTAACTGAAGTTTAGAGCTAAGCTAACTTTGACTCTAAAAAGATTTGATTTGGTTTATCAGCCTCTATTTCTTTGTTTCTTTGTTCAAAATTCAAATTTCTTCCCCATTTCTATTTCAACCGTCAACAACTGCCGCCGGTACTCACTAGATACCACTCTTACCTGCCGGAAGGGGAGTGTATTGCCTTACTGGGATTTCCATTATCGACATTGGCAAAAATAATTGCAACAGACAGCATTTATGGAGGGGATTTCATCAAACATGTGATGGGCATCATCATCAGAGTTTGATTTTGTGGTTTACGGTGGATATCATCAGACTTTGATTTTTGGGTTGGATGTTGGATGATTGATAATAATTTGGTGGCAGGTATTGTGATTAATTTGAGCTTGTTCACTAAACTCATGACCTGAGGAATTGCATAGAGAAAAAAAAGGCGGAACCATTTCTTAATTGAATTTTAATAGTAGTTACCATCACCCACATACGCATCACCGTTGTCCGAAAGTGACTAATACAATAAAGAGAATTCTTAGATAACAAAATTTGCAGGATCTCCTGACAAGGATTGTATCAAAGAGTTAGCATCCCTCTGAATGGCACCACCAGAAAGGTTATCTGAAATTTGAATATTAGCAGTTTAATTAGCACTACTGCAATATCATTTCCAAAATAATAGATCAAGAACCAATTGCACTGCTTCCAAACTGCCAAAGACGAAAAGCTACGCTTCCTTAGCTGGGGAGGCCTGAGTCGTTTGGTTGGATGTTGTTATAAGATTTCGTTTGGGGTTTCAAATGCATCATCCAAAATCAGTAAGTTGGGGGACTGTTTGATCAAAAGTAGCATTGTGGTTGGCTTTCAACCGGCCTTTTGGAAGTGGACTCCGGTTCGAATTGCAAGGATTTTAAACCCTTTTGCATTAGGAATTGGAAGCAGCAAGCTCGATTCAAAATCTGAATTACAGATATTTGAAAAAGTCATTTTTAAGTAATAATCGTTAGCATAGTTAATGGCATGCTTCACTTTAGATTCATTAGTGGCGAATCCCGATTCTTGAAACATGGAAATTATGCCAAGTTTGAATGTAAATTCCAAATACCCCACTATTTAAAAAAATTTCATATATGAAGGAGCATGCAATAATAATCGAACTAATCTGTGTAGAAGGGAGAGAGAGGAATGAGAGTTCACATCTGCCCCCATAGAATGCGCCCAAAAACGTCCTACATGTACATCTCAGCATCTACGCTGACGAGTGAGAAAGTCTGATGAAATGCCAATAAGGGTTTTCGTTGGTTGAAATGGAGATGCAAAACGCAACAAGCTTGAACGAGAGGAAGAGGAATGAATGGGCGGGATAAGCCAGATCAAATTTTTTGGAAGTCAAAGTTCCGTTAACTCTAAACTTCTATTAACTTGGATTTTAAAAAATTAAAATTGACGTGGCAATTTTTTATTCGTGCGTGCAGAAAATTTTCTGCAAACCTAAATGCAGACGATGTGAGCTCCTCACTGGAGGAGCACAAAAAAAGGTTCTCCAGTCGGGTGGGTTGGCGTTGAAAGCATAATGTTCACTTGATATACGCATTACAAGCCGTTCGTGAGATTGAGATAAATTTACAATATTGTTGTCAAGCGCTTGACTTGAACACATTATCTGACCAGCTAGTGCATAGGAATGGCAATGGGGCAGGTTCGGGGATTATATTCTCCATCCCCGACCTTGACCCCTAAATCACCCTCTGTCCTTGTCTTCGATCCCTAGCGGGGAAAGGAATCCCCCCTCCATCCTCGACTCCGACAGGGATGAATTCCTCGTTGGAGACCCGACTCCCCGATGGACTAAGAGGTTACACACACACACACACACACAGAGAGAGAGAGAGAGAGAGAGAGAGAGAGAGAGAGAGAGAGAGAGAGAGAGAGAGAGAGAGAGAGAGAGAGAGAGAGAGAGAGAGAGGACCGTTAGGAGAGTTAACGTCAATGACGAGAGAGAGTCCAACGGGCGATGGTGGTCGGCGACGATAGACGAAGGTTAGAAGGACTGATCATGACTGAAACTCTTCTCTCTATCACTTGAAAAGGCATGAAGCTAGGGTTCTGAGTCTTCTGACGGCGACGATGGTCGGCGAATCGGCGGCGAAGAGTCAAAGACGAAGGAAGATGAAGGCACTCGCGAGCTAGGGTTCATTGATTTAGTTATTCTAGAGACAGAGTTGAGAGTTATCGACTTCTCTCTTCTCTTTGTCGAGTGTGGAGGGTTTTAGTTTAGTGTTTTACACTTTTATTTTTTTAAAGTTTTAATAATTAATATTTATAAAACGAATAATATTATATATATATATATATTAATTGGGGACAGGTCAGGGTGGGGATTGCATTCCCCGTCCCCGATTGAGGATGCAGGGGTAGCCCCATCCTTGACCTCGACCCTACCAAGGTACCCCCCATCCCCGACCCCATCAAGTCGAGGAGCCCAGGTACCCATTGGGGATGGGAAAAATTGCCACCTCTATTGGTGCAAGCTTTCTATGAATTGAGCTTGTTGCAAGGTTTAAAGTATCGGAAACGTTAAATGTATTAGAAAGACAAATTTAAGGGTTATAAAGGAATACACCTTGGATATGTATGGATGCGGATGAAAAATTAAGATACATATGAAAATACATGAAAACACTATAGATACACCAATAAATCATATATATACATCAATAACATTAAATATAGGGCCTAAATTAGGGGTGCAAGTTGGGTGGGTTGGCCGAGGTTTATGATCAACCCGGGTTTGACCCTAAAATTTGGGCTTAAGGCTCGAGTCTGAGGTCAGGCCTAATTTTTCCAACCCGAGCCCAGTCCGTACTATAATTTGATGAACTCGGATTGGGTTCGGGCCTAGGCTGGGCTTGGGTCGGGTTCGAGCTACCTAAGGGTTAGGCCCGAGCCTGGCCCAAAAAATAGAATAACCTGATTTCTTGGGCCTGAGCCCAGGCCGAGGACCGAAAATCCAAGCTTAGTCTATGTAAAATTTCAGGCTAGGCTAGTTTGGGCTCAGGTTGGGCCCGCCCAAGTTGTATCCCTAGCATAAATGAGCTATATATACATAAAAAATAACATTCTTTAGTATGTTATAATCAACATATAGAAACATAAGATTAATTTCTGATAAGGTTATAACTACACAATATTAGCTTAATAATTATTTAATGAAACATTTTCTATATTTTTAAACAATTATTTATTTATTATTCAAACAATTATTTTATTTTTATTACAAAAATTATAAAAAATTAAAAAATAAAATGTAGTAGAAAAATAATTTTATGGATGTGATAGATCATCCGTAGATTTACAATATGGTAAATATTATGGTTTGATCACACAGAAAATTAAAAAAAAAATATTTCACTATAATTTCACTAGATCTATGAATTAAAAGTTAGAAAAAATATTTTAAATTTACAAAAATCTTAAAAATAAATATTTTTAGTTTTACAAAAAATAAATATTTTTATTCAAAAATTACAAAAAAATGAATATTTTATAAATTTCAATAGATCTATGGATATGGGTAGATCACCCATAAATTTATAAATTTATGACACAATTAATCTTCATGGGCTGATTACACCAAAAATATAAAATTTTATTTTTTTGTTATTTATTATTATTTTTCTAAATTTTCTTCAAAAAATTAAATAGATCTATTTAAAGCACAAAAAATATAGGATTTTCAACACAAGTAATATATATATATATATATATATATATTATAGTCGCTGGACCAGGTTGACTCCCATGGTTTCCATTTGTACATCACCACCATTAGCTCCTTTGCCGGAGCTAGTATGGTTGTCAAGATCAAAAACAAGCTCAAAGAAGTAGAATTACTCTATTGGCAGCTCCTTCGATCGGATGTGATTGTACGCCATCAACATCCTAAGGAAGAAGCTAAAAGACTAAATGGAGATCGAATTTCAATGGATTGAGAGAGAAGATTGACAAGGAATACAAGGAGATCACAGTTAAGAGGGAGAAGCCCGACAAGCAAATGGTGAATGTCTTGATGTCGACGAGGTAGAGTGAGAATCTATTTCAAAAGGTGATACAAAAGCAAGCTAGGGAAGCGACGATTATAGACATGATATCGGATATACAGGAGAGGCATGACGTAGTGAATGAGATAAAAGAAAAAAATTGAAAGAATTGCATCAGGTATTCTTGGACATAGGTGCAAAGTCAGGGAGAGCAGCTGGACTGGACGACATTGAGAGCAAAGTGGCCTTTTAGGCTCAGTTTGAAAGGAATACAAATGTAAATATGTAGAGCGGCATTATACATATTTGCATTTATACTATTTCCAAACTGAGCTTCAAAAGAACACTTGAAAATGGATTTGCTTTGAGATCATCATCCTCATCATAGTCGTTATCATGCAGAGCCCCTTGTTTGTGTCGTTCTGCGCCAAACAAAAAAGAGTGTAAAACAATTTCAAAACTTATCTCATAGTGCATTCAACTGAACCGAGGAATCATCATTTCCACCAACGAAGTATGTATTTATGTTGCTACCAAACGCAGCCTTAAGGGTTATATATAAATAGGATAAATCTATGTTGCCAAAAAATTATGATACCAAATGACCTTTGATCAATCAAAATCCGTAAATGTTGATTGAATATTACCCGATTGATTGCCTCTTTTTTGATAGCGATTGATTGGTTATAAGTTTGTGCAGTATGATAGCCTATCTGGAATTAATAATACATAGTCGATGTCATCGGAACCTAATTATAAATATCTTCTTTCCTTGCACAATTTTTGGCTTCTTTCATTTCTTCCCTAGCCACTCTTTCTCTTTCTGCCTATCCGACCACCAAAGAAGATGTCCACATGCAACCATTTCGCTCCTTGATTCCAGCAGCAGACTTATTGCTATGTACAGTTTGGATTCTGCGACAACATACTGCTAATATAAATCACTGCAGCACCCTATAGGAAATTAAATCAGTAGTTTAACCATTTCATAACTCTGGGATGAAGTTGGCTCAAGGATTAATTTTAGGGGACGTTCTATTTTTTTTTTTGGATTTTGAGAGGGAGAAAGTTAGTCAATGGGATTTTGGTTCTCATTGATCAAGAGTATCATGCTCTTTCTTCAGATTAATGTGGGGATCACGAAAAGTTTATTTTCCTGATACTCATCTCGTAGGTGGATAAATAATTTTTCCAACTGGGAGAAATATTCCAACACTTAAATGGGACTTAAATGAGACAAAAGCCCCATTTAATAATGGATTTTTATGGTTAAATGGTCATTTTCTTTTACTTGGAAAATAAAGGAACATGGGTAAATACACTTTACTTGGGTAAGTGTTTCCCAAGAAAAACTTCCCCAGGTAATTGCATATTTACCCGGATAAGTAACTTACCAAAAAGTGAACGGGGGCCTTATAGTTAGGCTTAGTTTGGAAATAGTGAAGATACAAATATGTATGTATAGTACAAATGCATACAAAATTATACAAAATACAAGGTTTTGCACTCTACACACATTTGTATTTGTACTCCTTCCATACCGAGCCATAAGGCTGCGTTTGGAAATGATGCAAATATGTGTGAATGCAAATATGTAGAGTGTAAAATGGTTCTTATAAATTGCAAAATTGGGTTAGTTTTGCATTGACAAATTTACCTTCTTACCAAACAGACTTTTAGCTATGATGGATGCAAAAATGAATTCCAATAAAGCATGTGTTTTTTTATCAAAAGCCCACTTGAATGCAAATTTACTTCTTTTTTATTGATGTACTTACATCTTATTATGAATGTAAATATGCATTGGTCTGTCATTTGTCAATGAAAATATGTAATGTTGTCAAACACAAGCAAAAGTGAACCTGAGTGCAAATTTATCTTGAACCTGGATTTACACTCAATTTGCATTTTTTTTCCAAATGCAGCCTAAACTCAGTTTGGAATGAGTACAAATACAAATATATAGAGTGCAAAGCCTTGTATTTTTTTTGTATGTATTTATATTATACGTATTTTGAGCCTTAGCTTCATAGTCTCATGCATTTGTTTTATACTGTACAGAAGAAATGCTCTTTGGTTCTTGGAAATGTGGTTATTCTCTCCATGCTTAGAGGTTTCACCATTTGAAGGAAGGATATTTGTGAAAATGCATCTATTTATTTTATTCTATTATATGAATGAAGAAGGAAGTATTGTCTTGGTAATGTCTCTCTTTTTTGACACGTAATTCTGATCATATCTCCATCCTCATTGTCTTTTGATCAATGTGGTTCTCAATATTATCACATTGAACCATAAATAGAATTTAGGGGGTGTTCTACAATGTGAATGTTTTTATTTTCAGTTGTTTTAAAATTATCACATAAGCATAAAAACAAAAACATGTTCTACAACAAAATGTAGAATATAGATATTGTATGAATCCTGAAAAATGAGGAGGGATCATTAGATGAAGGGGCTGTACTGTTTGACAACATGGTTGACTTTGTTTTTGAAAACAAAAACAAAAACAAATGCTAAGGTGGTATTTGAATCAAAAACAAAGCCAACCATATTGTCAAACACCACAGGAAATATGTTATTTGAATCTAAAATATAAGAACATGTTTTTGATTTCAGTTTTGAAAACAAAAAACACTAAGTGATCGTTTGGTTTGTAGTCAGAATCGGAATCAAAATCCTCCAGAATCAGAATTGGAATGGTCCATTCCCATAGTCTGTTTGGTTCAAATAGAAATGAGAATGAGAATTAAAATCAGCAGGAATGAGATTTGATTCCCAATGAAAGGGCAGGGAATGGCCATTCCCTCAAATGAGGGAATGCCATTTCAACAAGAATGGGAATGAGATTTTGATTCCGTCCAACCAAACAGTTAGAATCAAAATAATCCATTCTGATTCCGATTCCAGACCCCTATTCCCGCGAACGAAACGGGGCCTAATATAACTTTAAAACATGTTCCTATCTTTTGTTTTGAGGATCGATTTGTTTTCAAATCATCAACGCTTTGTTTTGTTTATGGAAATGGCCAGTTGCTCGTGACATCTTATGGTGCTTTATACCCACTTGTGATCATGTGCTAACTGGCCAGTTCAACTTATTAATCAAAGGAGTCCAGATATCCTGCATATTTATTACATATTTCCATGCACAACCTATTAGAGTGAGATATACATCAATGCCATACGGGTTGAAGGATTTGTACGTGCGAACAATTTAACCAGCATAGAATTACTTTTGTTTCTGTGTTTCCCAAAATTTAAAATACTTTGAAACAAAAAAGAGGGAGCCATTGATAAGTTTCGAGTGACACTTATGAAATGTGAGTGTGTAGGAAGCTTTCATCGATAGCAGTGGTAATCTAAAACCTGGGTGGTCGAGTTTTTGTTTAAAGACCATGAATGCTTGATGCCATTGAATTCATCGGTAACCTCTCTGTAATCTACGGAATAATTGGAGAAGATGAAAAGTGGAGGGATAAAAGAGAGAAAAATAAGGGCAAAGGAGGGGTGTTGGGAGAAGAAGAAGAAGAGAGAGAGATAGGTTTCCTCTTTCCTTTGGTTGTTAACGATCAAACCAGTAGCTAGCAAACAATCCTCTCTCTCTAAATGCTCTTTTCTCCTGTCTTACTTTCCATTTTCTTCTATTTTCTCCCATTTATTAACTTGATCATTCTTTCAAGATCAAAATTGTAATTGTGTATCATAAGCTCCTAAATTCCTGGTAAGATCGTCGTGGTAGAAACCTTCTAATTTTAGCAATAGAGGGTCAGTTGGTCAGTAAAAAAACACAAATTTGTCCTCGGTGTTATTTTCCTTTTGTTTTATAACTTTTACTTTAAATGGAGCATCTTTTATACTAACCGTGTGGTGGTATTTCATGCTGGTTAAATTATTCACACGTACAAATCTTTCAACCCGTATTGCATTGATGTGTCTCACTCTAATAGGTTGTATAGAGAAATGTGTAGGATAACAGGACTCTAATCAAACAATTAATACACATTTTCCCAATTCGAATTGAAAATGGAGTAATAATTTTTGACTTGTTTAATTTGCCTAGTTGTATTAAAAATAGAAATCCACGCTCTCTCCTGATTAAACTTGTATATGAGCATATGAAAATAAAATCTTCTATCATATAACCACTCACTCTCACTTTCTTGATTCCTTTTTTTTTTTTTAATTGATAGATGAGAATTTATTGTTACAAAGATTAGAAAGAGAAGGAAACAGCCAGTTTGGTGGATAGAACCACCCACGAGAAGTGTCATAATAAAATATTTCCTTTTGAGCCATAGTATGAGCTTCTATGCAATCCCTTGAACATCGAGTTGGTTAGTGTACCAACTTAATTAACACATTTCCCGTCTGTTTTGGCTCAGGCAGGAATTGGAGTCCGAATTAGAAACAACTAAAATGGATTTTCATTACTAAGAGAGGGCCAAGAATGATTCTATGCAACTGAACGGTTGAAAATGACAGACCCCTATTCCCATGAACCAAATAAACCCTTAGTCATCTTATTGTGCATACATGCAATAGATCTGTACCTACATCAAGTCAAATGGATCGGATCATGATCCGATCCGATATATGTTATATATTTATTTATCTAAATATATATAATACATATATATTGTATTTTTATATCTAAATATATATAATACATATTTTATTAATAATTTGTCTAAATATATATTGTATTTTTATCTAAATATATATGATATATATTTTATTTTTTAATAGTTTATTAATTTTAAAGAAAATAAATCAGTTCGGGTCGAATTAGATCCAAAGATCCATCTTACCATCGGATTGGAATTCAGATCAAGGCATGCCAGATTGGATCCGCCATAAACTTAACGCTTTGTACTAAGTTGTACATTAACTAATATTGAGGATTCATCAAAATTCACGCTTTGTACTAAGTTGTACGTTAACTAATATTGAGGATTCATCAAAATTCATGTGAATGGTTTTGATTGGTTAAACTTTTAAAAGTGAGACTGGGTGGCGATGTTTGGCATCAATGCCGTTTTCTGAGAAAATGATGCTCTAGACCATGCCTTGGAAATTGGGGAAGTGCGGTCCGGAACAACACCAAATTCAATGTTTCCTGGTGCCAATAATGCAATGATGTGGCATCAATGTTGATAACGTTGCTTCAGAAAATGAATCGATGTTCCCAGTATTGATGCCAAACATCTACTTACCTTACGGATTTTAATACAAACCATTTTTTTAGAAAACGGTGCTGTATATGTGTGGGTTGGAAGCACCGTTTTTCTGAGAAAATTGTGTTTTTTTTTTTGTTTGGAAACATTGTTGCCAGGTAAGACGTTTCTTGGAGCAATAACAACACCTTCTGCTTGGTACCAGTGCTCTATACCTGTTTTCAGCACTGGTACCCATTATAGTAAGTCCATGTCACTGCCACATAATGTTCTCGTTGGCAGCAACGAACTCCAGTTTGAGAAAACGTCGAATTCGACATTATTCCAAACCACGCCTTCTCAATTTCCAAGGCAAGACATAGCTTGGAATACCATTTTTTATGAAAAAATGGTTATGAACATATTAACTTTTCCTAACACCAATTTTTTCCAACATATCTGATGTATCACCATTTTATGGAGCAAAGGCACCGCTTCCAAACACCGCCTAAGAGATCCGGCATCAATTAGATATCGATACGTCAGCTGATTCAGACTGTTACCAGCAACTATTACAGATGGCTAGCTAGTTTCCAACACATCTGTTCCTTGTTGAAGTAAACCTTTGGTTAGTGGACTAGCAGAGTTTTGAACTGGACCTAGAATTTAACCGGGGTAACGCAGATCAGCTGGTTGTTAGCTGTACAATTGATCTATTAGAATTTAGATGAGTTGATCTAATCAATTAGAGTGCTCTCTCTGACCTCTGGGTCACGCGGAGAGTCCTTTGTATTTATTACCCCATTGGCTCGAGAAATAATCATAAGTTGACAGTTTCGAGCTAATGAATAATAACAGGGTGGTTGTACTCTCATGTCATGGGTTAATCCATGAGAGCTTAGGTTGGATGGACCCAGAACATGGGACATCAAGATCAAGGATCTGTTCGGTTCAGATAATAAGTAAGAGAGGAAAAGGAAGTTCTTAAGCAATTTCAGAACTTGCCTGCTAGGGTTTAGTGTCCAAGATAATAATAAGGATCTGTTTCTCTTTTATTTTCTCGTAAACCAAGCGCAGCCTAGGGTTTAGTGTCCAAGAAGAGAAGCTTGCCTGCTATGATCTTCATGGAGAAGTATAGAAGAAAGAAGTTGTATCATTTTCAACAATATCTGCTTAAAATTCATATACTGACCCAGCAATGGGAGCTTGTGTCTATTGTCTATACATATATATATCATCTACCCACAAAAATACTATAATATAGCTTAAACACATGTACATATATATACACCTAAACTAGGACAGAGAATACAACACTAGGTAGGTAGGTAGTATTAGTTTTTGATGGCGAGTTGGGTGATCTTCACATTGATTTCCATTGCTTCCTTCTTCTAAATCTTGATACCCTGTGCACTGGTGTCCCTGTACAGGCTAGCAAAGTTAGTTAATTTTCTTTTTCAGTTTTATATTTCTCAGGATCAAGCATAAGAAGCTTATAGAGTAACTTACATTTCAAAGGCCTTGGAGAAATAGCAAGATAATATGCTCGAAAGAAGTCCCTGTTCTCTTTGATTAGCTCTTTCCACACTGCAGGCAGCAGCACCAACTCTAATTATGTTCATCATAACCAACTCAAACCCAGGAAAACATAAACATGCAAGAGAGAGAGAGAGAGAGAGAGATAGAGAGAGAGAGAGAGAGGACCTGTAAGTGTGATGAGTGGGTGGATTTTGGCATGCACCGCAAGCCCTTTGACACAGTCGTCTCTAGTCATGCCGAGGAGTAAACATCTCTCTATCAGATGGTGAACCTGTTGTTCCATGCAAAAACATAATCTTCAATATAATGATACCCATTGATTATTAATCGCCAAGCGATTGTTTAAGCAGCAGGTCTATAGTAGTGAAGATATGATACAGTTCAAACAAAGTAGAGATTCTTGTACAGTCTCTTTCCTTCTCCCAGTGGAGAGGGGGAGGGGGGGTTCTTTGTCTGTCACTTACCATTCTAATGTATCTGTGGGGGTGGCAATACAAACATGGGAGTTGATGTTCAAGATACATTGTTGCTGTTTATCAGCAGAAGATGACAAAAACAAAAGGGTGGGGATCGAGTAATTGAGAAAATGAATAGCGATCGAAGTGGAGAAGAGCTAGAAAGAGAAAAACAGAAAGGGAAACAAATGCAAAAGTACACGAAGACGAGACGAGGGTGGGAAAAGAAAGATATTTGAGGGGGTTTATATAACAAAGGGAGGGGAGAGAAGAACAAGTATTATCCACAGATATCCAAGCGAAGGGCCAAAATAGCAGACGAAATCCCAAGGGGTGGATTCACCTCATCTTCAAGAGATAAGACTGTGACCAGTGAGGCAGTGACCCCCGTGATTCATCTCTCGTGAAGGGATGGTTTTGAGAAGCGTGGCCAATCCTAGAGCCACTTAACCCTCACCTTCCTCTCTTGAGTCCGTTCCTTTTCTGGGTCCTACTTCTTCGAATTCTTTCAACTGCAACCCAATGACCTGGGACTACCAGAGGACAGAGGTGGCCCGGCCCCACTTGGGTTCCTTCCGACAACTGGCCGGCCGGGACCACCTTCATCCCTTCACATCTCTGCACCACGTTATGTGGAATTGAATTGTGCTGTGGAGGAGGAGGAAGACCCACCACCTATACACTCCCCTACTACGGTACTGATCAGAATTTGTCGATACGGGTTCCAATTTTCGATCGAAAATATGTAAACTCGAACCAGAAATGGCCACTAAAAAAGAGGTTTTCCGCTTACAGGATTTTTGTTTGAATTGAACAGAAACGATTAATGTATAAAATTTTAATTTCAACAAATCAACCCATTCCCTTCTCCGTGTTGCCCGAAATTAGTGAAGGTAAACTTGCTGCGGTTCTGATTACTTGTGTAGCTAGTCATTCATTATTGTGCTTTAAAATGATAAGGTATCTGCTTGGTTGAGTGTGTTAAGTCTTGGTCTGAGGTATCTTCGTACCCAGTGGGGTACAGGCATATTTTGTCTGGCATTGAACCACCAGCGCCATCACATGGACCCAGATCAAGGCGGGGACGGGAATGGGGATGCGCATCACAAGTCCACATCTGCGATGCCATCCATCCATGATTTAATAATTTATCCCCACCTTAATCTGGATTATACCAGCACGTCATTACTTCATTACAGACTCTCCTATCTCTGATGAGCAGAGCATGATTCCAATATTATCCTGGGACCTGAGCCTTAATTGCATGGTTTGTGTAATAATCTCCTACAAATTCCTATTTTCTATCACCCGATTGTTTCGGCAGGCGTTACCTTTGCTTCCAAGTTTCTATTTGCCATTATCTGATCATTGCGTTGAATAATTTCTCTTTGATTTCTTTCTATGGCCTTATTCTTCGATTCCTTTTTTTTCCAACTTCCCATCTCACCATCATTATATTACCTTTCTGGCCTTTTTTCAAATTGTTGGAAAGCCACATTTTTTCATTGAATATAGATAAGAAAAAAAAAATAGAAATGTAAAATTTTATGGGGAAATAGCATTCAACTGTTTATATCTTTTCAAAAAAAAAAATCTTTTCTTTTTCATTGTGATGTTTTTAAAACAAATACAAGTTTCCAACATGACTCAGCCAAACATACCCAGACATACTGACAAGCTTTACAGGGAAAACCAGAAGTCGTACGTGCACAGAAGCTTCCTTCATCGCAAGTTCTACCACAGAGGAAAAAAAAAATATTGGAATGACTTTAACCAATCAAAACCCCTAATGAATTTTGATGAAAATCCACGTGATCGATTGGATATCACTTTTACGACGCAGTTGATTGGTTATAAGTTTTTCTGGTGGTTAGTTATAGTATTTCTGTTTTGAGAAACAATATGATTTCAAACAGGATGATTTTGATTCAACTTGATTTTAGACGTACAGCAACCAAGAAAAATAATTCATATTGTAAAACACCACCTACATTTTATGTATTCTTTGTTGTTTTCTCGTTTTGCCTATTATTATCCTTCTCTTGTTACTTTCGTCTTTGTATGCACATGCTTTTCATACTTGCTTTGAACAATATACTTCATTCGCTAGTTACCAAAAGAGAGAGAGAGAGAGAAATAGACATCATTCCTTAATAAATAAAGGCCAGGACCACTGGATGGTTGTAATAAAACATAGCCACGCCACTCACATTATCACGTGAAGTTTTAAGGAATTAGCCTTTCACCAATCCACATGTGTAGCTACGTACGTATCAATACCACATAGAATTAACTTTGCGTCTTGGGAGCCAACATCCAAAAGTGCTGCTGGGAGAACATCCTAGGATTCGATACGTTACTCTATTCATATCCATGTTTAGTGATGATAGCGGATTTTTCCCCTTCAATGATATTGTGACACATGGTACCTCGTAACAAGTAGGTGACACCTGAAATCACTTAGACAACAATTTGTCTTAGCCAAGTTGATGGTGTTCCACCTGGCGGCCTGGCACAGGCGCTGATCTGGCGGCCTGTACGATGTGTTCATCGACAAATTCGGCATGCATATCCAAACACTCCCACGATCTTTGGGAGTTGGCCCACGTGCCGAATGATCCGGAGGGTGGTCAACGTGCATGGCGGTTACCTCAGGGAATCTCGGACCACTTAGACGACTTCTCGAAAATCTCGGATGCGGTGCATGAAGTCCACACCAAACTATGCCTATATAAAGGCACCAACCCCAATGGCATGGGGGGGGGCAAGTAAGCATATTCTAACTCTCATACTTTGTGATTTTTACCTCGCAGTCTACTATGAGAGTACTGACTTAAGCATCGGAACGACCTCGCCGGGTTAGCCACCCTGGGTCCTCTGACATTGATTCCTTGCAGGTCTCTAAAGAACTACGAAGCTCAACAATTAATCCAGCTCGCTACCAGGCAGCTCGACACTCTGGTCAGCTCGGCAACTAATAGGCAACTCGGCCCTCTAGTCAGCTCGACACCTAATAGGCAGCTCGACACTCTGGTCAGCTCAGCACCAAATAGGCAGCTCGACACTCTAGTCAGCTCGTCACCTAACTTGCCTAGCTCGGCCCAGTCAGTTCGGCACCTAACCTGCCCAGCTCAGCCTAGTTAACTCGGTCTGCCCCCAACTCAAAATCCAGTAGAAGTTAACTTCGACTTCTGAGTCATCGGCCACTTGGAAGCAGACTAAAGGATGAGGTACTTAGCACAAAAAAATTGATACATCACCAAAAATTGATTCATCAATTAGTTTTTTGGTCCATGTCCATGAACACTCAACAACCTATGCATGACTGGTACATGTTGTTTCTACTTGAAACGCTGCTTGATGTTTTGGATCTAAACGTCAAACTGATGTTTCCTCCATCAGCTGCACATTTAAACGGGTGTTTATTCAATAAATGCTGCCACATAAAGCGCCTCTTCAGTAGTTCTTCTCTCTTGCTCTTTTGTATGCATCAAGAATGACAAAAGTGGATTTTAGTTTTCATGCACGCCTACTCTTTGGAGAAGTTATTTTTTAGAGCTTTCACAAACAGTTAGGCATTTTTTCACCGTTACGCTGATGTAGAGCCTAGTGGCACCTAATTGTCATAAATGGTTGTAATTATTACCTTTCTCGGTTTTGCAAGCAAATAAGGCTCTGTTTAGAAGGATAACAAATACAAATATGTGGAGTGCAAAACTTAGTATTTTTGTAGTATTTTATATGTATTTGCACTGCACATATTTGTATTTGTACTCTTTCCAAATGGAGCCTAAGGCTGTGTTTGGAAACGATGCAAATACGTAGAGTGTACAACGGTTCATATAAATTGTAAAATTGGGTTAGTTTTGTACTGACAAATTTACCTTCTTACCAAACAGCCTTTTAGCTGTAATGGATGCAAACATGAATTTCAATAAAGCATATGCTATTTTTTTTTAATCAAAAGCCCATTTGAATGCAAATTTACTTCTTTTTTATTGATGTATTTTTATATCTTATTATCAATGTAAATATGCATTGGTTTGCCATTTATCAATGCATAAATGAAATGTTACCAAATACATGCAAAAATGAATTAAAGTATAAATTTATCCTGACACTCTATTTGCATCGTTTCCAAACGCAGCCTAAAATACAAACGTTGAGTGAAATAAACGAAAACAAACACATACTAAATAAACAATCCAATGACCAAGCTCTTACTTGGCCCACTTGGCAATGTAGAGAGTTATTCCGGTGTATCAAATACTAGCAAAGGTCACAAGCCCTCCATGGGTACCTCCAAGACAAATGGTTCCCTTTTGGCTATGCTACAAGAACCATTAGATCTGCATTCACATGTTAATCTAAGTCTAATAATGAGTCAATTATTAAAAAGCATTTATTTTTAATATTGATAATTGGATGACGATCAGTATAGTAAAGTGGTGTCACATTATAAACATTTCATTTAAATATTTTAGCATTACCAAACAAAATAATGCTCAGAACACTTCTTCAACGCCCAGTCAGCATAACTACCAACCAAACAAATTTTATGTGAAAGTGCTATGTTGGCATTTTGACATAAACGTCATTGCCCCTCAAAACATTTGAGCCCAAATTGTCAAATGGCATCAAACACAAGCTTCGTAATTTCAAATTAGTTACTTTTGATAATTAAGAGGGTGTTTGGTTCCAGAAAAACAAAAAAGCATTCAATCTTTTTGTTGGCCACAGTTTGTTGGTCTATAATTAATCATAAACCCCATGTGTAAATCAAACGGTAATGCATCTTCCCTATTCTATGATATAAAATATTTACTTTTGTGCATAAATCATAAGAATCACATGGCCACGTAAGTGGTACGTGGCAAGTTACTTGGCAATTGGCATATAGACAAACTCAAGCAACAACGTCCGTTTTTTCGAAAACAAAACCTTGCATTGGGTTGGTGGTTGAAAAACTGGCCCCCACTATGAAAATATAAGAATTGGTGTTTGGAATAATGCGACCCACTTGCCGTGACCCAATCCCCCACCAAAAAACCAGAAAAATGTGACCCATTCAGTGTTTTTTTTTTTTTATCTATTTGTTGGGTTTTGAATGATTATTGTCAACAACCACTACCTAATGTCATGCTTACATCGGTGAATATTCCTCCTTCCTCCTTGATTGAATACAAATGATAAAAGAGGTTTTTGTATTTCACATGAAACGTAAACAACGCCCTTGGCCTTGGGCTATGGTTGGTTTCTTCTAACAGAGAATTTTGAGCAAAAAGTTGCTTTCATAAAATTTCTTGAGTAACTTTCTCTCAAATATCTGCTTTTATCCTTATTTTCTATCAAACACAGTATTAGTCTATAATTCTACTCCCAATACAAGGCCAATCATGGTATTACAACATGTGCATATAGACATCGCTCCTGCAAATGATACAAGGATGATGTGGCGTATTATGATTGGCCCACTAACTCCCTTATTGTCTACCTACCTGAGTTATTTATTCCACTATAAACAGAAAGCATTGGGTTCCACTTTGATAAACACACAATGTTTTAAAAACTGATTCGGAGGTTGAACTGTTTTTGCATCTAGATCGCAGGTCACTGGTCCGACCATCTGGGTCAAACGGGTCAGGCCGTCCCACATGTGTTTAAGGTACATACATACATACATACATATATATATATATATATATATATATGTGTGTGTGTGTGTAAAAATATATTTTATTAATAAATAATATATAATTATGTTAGATATGGTATATGTTTTTTATATTTAATTTATGCTTTTTAATTTTTTATTTATAAAAATATTAAAATTTTCATTTTGGGGCCAAAAAATGTTTTTTTTGCAAAAATAGCGGGGCAAGGTGCCTATTGGCCCTTTTAGACACATAGATCTAAAAAAATTACCCAAAATCACAAAAAAAAAAAAATCACCCTAATCGAACATTGGAATGCAAAGTTAAGGCCTCCGAAAGCTTGTATGAATTGAGTGTGACAGGGTCGAACAAGTCAATGGTTGAGCCAGCCAGATCAAACGGTTCTTGATCAAATCAGTGTTTTTTGACTGCCTAATGGGTTTGACTGAGTTGAACCCAAAATCTTAAACAAGTGATGATTTGAACAATTTAATTGACTGGGTCAATAGCAGATTGAAAACACTGTAAATACATTAGTTTGGGTCTGTAGATTGCACATCTATTATAGGACCCACTTGAAATAACACAATGTTGCAAATATGTGGTATAAGATGATTTGCAAAGCATACAAATGCTTTCTAATGCTTTTCATGTGGTGGGGAAAAGGGGGGCAAATAAACCTTCATCCAATAACTTCAAAATATCATAAAATATGGACTCCAATGGGGGTATGCTCAATATTTTAAGTTTGGTCGTTTTCGACCTTTAGTTATAATGATGAGATTTTTCCTTTTTTTTTTTTTGAAATTTTAGATGAATGTTTTAATAGTTTTGAATTGTTTTTTGAAATAATATGTTAATATTTATGCTATTATTTCATTATTATATCCTAAATGTCAAATAAAACAAATAGAGTTATCAATACGTCAGGTCTGGTTGAATAAGAATAGACCCAAACTGGATCCAACCTAAACCTGTAAGTTTGCAAATATTAGCCCATGACTGGCCTTGTTATTAGTTGGACTTTGGGAGAATGACCAATCGTAATTTTATAGTACAGGGGGAATACATCACCGTGATTTGATGCCAAATTTACAGGCAAGATGTGGTTTATAGGGGAGAGAGAGAGCTAGTACTAGGGGGGTTGGAATTCAGAATTCTGGATCGTATGTATCCGTAGTCCTTCGGATTTATTTTAAGCCTGAGCCTAAGTCCACAGGCCTAAAATTATGACCAAGCCTGACTTAATAACGAGTCGGGCCAAGCCAGCCCATCAGATCTAATTGAAATAAATTTATTGTTTTTCATAGAGTTGAGTTGAATTTAAGGGTGCAAATCGGATACCAATTTGAAATTTTTGCACTGTATCTGTCCTTGGCCTCTTTAAATTTGGCAAATATTTAAGAGTTGAACTGTTGAAGTTTTTCCATTGAGGTGAACGTGGGCGCACAGAAGTTTTTCAATTTTGTTCTCCCAATCCATATCAGATTGTAGTCTGTAGAGATCCCCGGGCTTGATCGTTGATTTTTGGTGGTCATGAGTCAGATCCTGCCAAGTTTCCCCTAGTACAATCCAGAACGACCAATAGTGATCTCAAATCCTCAATCTTGATTCTTGAATGAAGCGAGAGATTTTGTCCAATCCCTCTTATGTAATATAATGGCTAATACGCTGCTTGGGCCAACTCTCTATGAGACGTCTACCTTTGCTCGGGTGTCGAGACACCCTGACCCGATTGGTAGTTTGGTACCACTGGGTTCGGTTGCTACGATGCGTTCCGATCGCCCTTGTCACAAACTTGACCGATCAATCACTTTAGACAATTGTGCACCCAAATGATCTATATGAATCACCAATAACCAAGGAAATAAAATAATGGGCAAACAAGAAAGCTGAAGCAAAAATGTAATGGTTCTCACATGAGTGGACAGATTTCCCACTCAAAGTGGGCAGGAAATCCTATTTGCTCACGTCAATCCAAATGCAAATGAAAGGGATAAAGAAAATAAAAAAAACAAACGTCTGGTTCAGAATGAGAAAATATTCCAATAAACCAAACATTTTTTTTTCTAAAAATGAATTATTTTCAACCGACAAATGTCCTAGTGCTCATTTTCATTTTTCAAAAAAAAAAAAAAAAAAGAAATGTACCAATATTCATAAACCACCAGCTTAGGTCTCCAAAATTATTGGTATAAATATTTACCGGTGGATGGCCGGCAACCAATGTTTATAAGTTGGCATATATGTTTTTATAAAAGTTTTATAAAAGTGTTTTCATAAAAGTGTTTTTATTAAAATGCTTTTATAAAAAATACTTCTACAAAAGTGCTTTAGTAAAAATATTTTTATAAAAATGCTTTTATAAAAGTACTTTTCATAAGTTTACTTTTATAATAGTGTTTTGTAAAAGTATTTTCATGTAAAAGTGCTTTCATAAAAGTAAATATCTATGGAAACAGTTTTATAGGCAAAGTTTATTTAAAGAACGAAAATGAGCAAGATGGGGGGGCATGATAGCTATTCAATTTTTGTGCTACGAGGCTGACTTTTTATTATAAAAAGAATGTGGCCTATGGCAAGAATTTTGTAACCAAACACTAATACTATAATAGTGTTTTTATGAAAGTGCTTCCATAATAGTGCTTTCGTGTAAAAGTACTTTTATATAAGTGTTTTCATAAAAGTACTTTTATTAAAGTGCTTTTATAAAATCATTTTTATAAAAGTGCTTTCATAAAAATATTTTTTGTAAAAATACTTTTGTAAAGTATTTTTTTATAAAAGTGCTTTCGTAAAAATACTTTTCATAAAATTACTTTTATAAAAGTGTTTTTATAAGAGTATTTTCGTAAAAGTGATTTTGTAGAAGTACTTTCATAAAAGTGATTTTATGTTGACTTTAATTTTGATTGATTTCAAATTGGACAAGGGTTTGGCCTCAAGATCGAATTATTGGAAATTTGGTTTAGGTCCAATTCAAACCAATAAGAATATGGACCAATTTATTTTGGATTGGTCCAATCCAATAATTATAATGGACCGTCCAAATCCGAAATGATAAGGTTTGTATTGGATTGGATCCAAACCAAAACCGGCTGATTGACACCCCTACTCCTGAAATAAAAAACTCTGCACATAGCACCCATCCACACATAGGGAAATATCTCTTGTACGTGTATATTAAATTCATGGGGAGATGTTTCCAATGTGTGACCGAATGCCCATGCTTTCAGATTGCATGTAGACTTTTTGTTTGCAGGGGATTCCATCCCATTAGCAGGTACCCGTCCAGAGGGAGGGTCTCCTAGTTCATGGACAGATCAGATTAGCCACAAAATCCTTCTTTATTGCAAAAATGTGCCAGGTCATGTAGAGGTCCCTACTTTTATTTTTTTATTTTTTTATCATTGTAGTGAAGGTCCCTACTTGAACTAAAACACTTGCAACATGATAAGAATAAGCCATTTTTGGATATATTTAATAGTAAGACCTTCAATGACAAATAAAAAACATTAAGAAAAAATGTGGACTAGAGGATTGAATATTTGGTCAATCCAGATGGTCTGATTATGGAGCCCTCTGGATTTTCCACATGTTTAATCACCCATTCCAGATCACCTCTGTACTTACACCACTATTTGGTGTAACAATCTGTTCCAGTGATAGATTGTATTTTGTTTCTGTAGTAGGTATGTCTACCAAAGAACCAATGCGTAAATCCTTGAAATCCTCCAGCGTAGAATTCTTGTTTATAAATTCCTCAGACAAAATTTCATTCTCGGATTCTATATCCTCATCTAGTTCAAATGCATTATCCGGATCCCTGTCCTTCTCTGATACAAAATCATCATTCTGGTCTCCAGCATCTCCATTTGTTTCTTCATTATACTCAGTCTCTTTCAACATATCCGCAAGTGGAAAATTACCAAACTTCATGGTTTTAGGAGGAGAATTTCCACTTAGAAAGATTCTTTTTCCAAGTTTTATAACCTTATTATCAGGAGATAAAGACAAAAGAGCATTTGAATATGGAGTCATCAATGACTGAAACAATAAGATAATAATAGCTGCAAAACCCATGACAAAAAGCAATATCCTGGGCTTGAACTGACATGGCTTTTCAAATTGAACCGAACACTCCATAACATTAAGAATAGAACTAACTGCCCAAGGAGCACTGATTCGCTTTGCAGTCAATCAAGACCATATAAAAATCTAATAGGGAGATGACAGATTTACATTATTCAATCAAGAAATACACCTAATAAAACCAAACTCCAACAATTCAAGCTCTGTGAGCATGTAAAAGACAAAGTCCACAATTTTTTTAATTGAAGATAGATGAAGAGAAAAATGTGTCAACAAACGCAACCACAGCAGTAACTCGCTCGGGCTCTTAGTAAGCATGCCAAATATACAGTTTCCTATACAATGTTAAAAAGCTGAAATTATCATCTAAAAACTAGACCAAAAATTGACCAAGGGTCATCTGTCAGATTTCTGAAGGAGTACACAGGTGTCAAAAGGGAGATAGGATCTGCTACTCACATTTGGGCGCTTCACATGCACATCTGCTATGCATTGGGAACATCTCTCGTGAATAATAACTTAAAAATATGAAAGATATTCCTAATACATGGAGAGAGGCGCCCTCTGTGATCAAAAGGGCAATGACGCCAAATACGTACAATGTTGCTTAACCTAAAGCTAAAGAACATGACACCTCAATTATATTAGTGCAATAGTTCAGTGGACAAAGTAATGCTAAAATGGTAAGAGAAGTAGTAGTTGGTAACCACTGATAAAAAACAAGTGACATTTGGTGCCATGGAAGTTCCCGAACCAGAGAAAGTTTATTTTCTTGGGAACTGGATTCAATTAGAGCAAAGTCCATCCAAATAGTCATTATAGCCTTGCATTGGAAATACCTGTTCGAACACTGTTAGAACGGGCTTACCTCTCACTAAAGGCGATCTCATTTTCCTGAGTATACTCATCTCCTATGTGGGTAAATAACTTTCCCACCTTAAGGAAAAGTTGCCAACACTTGAAAGGAACAAGAATGCCCTGTGTAATAATGGTTTTTTATGGATAAAATGGTCATTGCCATATTTACATGGGAAATAAAAGAATATGGATAAATGCACTTACCCTGATAAATCTTTCCTAGGAAACAATTACTTTGATAAATGCATTTACCTAGGTAAGTAACTTCCCGAAATGTGAATGGGGCCTAAGAGTTTAGGGCATGGTTTTCAAAACCAGACCGGACCGGACGGTTGGACCGAAAAAATTAGGAACTAGTCACCTGACTGGTTCCGTTTTCTCCCAAAACCGTTGATTTTGATCAGCAAACCGCTAAACTGGTCGGTTAACCATTCAAATGGTTTTGACCATTTTCCAAATTGTTAACTTTTTAAATTTTTTTTGTTAGAATGGACCGATCATTCAGATTGAACGATCAAACCGTTCAAACCGATAACTGGACCCCTGACCGGTTCGTTTTTAAAAACTATGGTTTAGGGCTTGGGTGACGTGGTCGATTAAGATAAGTGGGTTCATGCATCCAATGAACCCACCAGTGCATGGACTCGAAACAACCCCCTCGAAAAAAGAGCTGAGAATATAAAAAAAAAGCAACGTACGCAACAAGAACTGAACCTTAAAAGTGAAAAACACCTATGAAAGAAATACTGTTGACATCAAAAAATAAAAATAATATCTACACTGCAACAAATACGAGGTTTATTATTTTGTTGTCGAAAACCGATTGTCTCCCTCCCCCACGAGTCCGGCCAATCGGCCACGTCAAGTGAGTTCAGATCTGTGCCCCACAACGTCCCATAGCACATTTCCGTCGCATATTTCCCCATAATAATATTAGAACCAATGATATCATTATTGAGAAATATTCTTAATACATGGTAGAAATATGGTGTGGGACATTGTTGGGTGCCCCTTGTGAGGCGCATATGTGAACTCACCCCAAGTTGTAACATTTGGGATTTGGGATGTGCTATCTGCAACCTCTACTCTTCAATGTAACATTTTTTGGGACTTATCGTAAAAACAGGGGTGGGTTCGAGCCGAGCCGAATAGTACTAGGCTCGAGCTCGGCTCGAGAATGTTCTACAAGGCTCGAGCTTAGTTCAAGCCAGAACCTTGAGTTCAAGCTCGATTTTGAGAAAAAATATTTTATAAAAATAAAAAATTATATATAAAAATGTTTTTATTTGATATTTAAAGAGTTAAGAATTATAATAATTTTATTATATATATTACTTTTTATAATATATATATATATATATATATTCGAACTGGCTTGCGAGCCTTACGAGGCTCGAGCTTGACTCGTTTAATAATCAAGCCAATAATTGAGCTCGAGCTCGAGATTGATTGAAACCGAGCCAAGCCGAGCTTGAATAGCTCGTAAAAACCTCGGCTCATTGCCACCCCTACAAAAAAGACACATGTCACTACAGGACCTACTAACTCACAAATTGGGATTTGGGATTGCTCATTTGCTCTCTCGACTCCTACCAAACTCTTTCTCTCTCTCCTCAATTCTCCATTGTGGTTTTATTATGTACGCTTTAGTACGTAAAAGTAAAAAATCTCTCAAAAATAAAAATAATAACAATTTTTAAAATTACTATAAGTTATTAATAAAATTAAATTTATTAAATAATATTTATTTATATTAAAATTAAAATAATTATTTTATTTAAATTTATTTTAAATAAAAAAATACAATTATTAAAATTTTAGATATTAATAATAACTTTAAATACTTTTAATTAATTAATAATAAAATTTGATTATTAATTTAATATATGATGTAGTGCGATCTGACTACTCCCTGTTGGAGGATGATCTGGCTTCCAGTCGAGCAGCGAGCTAGGTGAATCAGCAAGACAACGAATCAGAGAACCCGGGGTGGTTAACCCGGTGAGGTCGCTCTGATGCTTAAGTTAGTAAACTGTGATGTGAGCTGAAAGCTCTGAGAGCTAAAGAGTAGAGAAATCATGTGTACCTTGTGTCATTAGGGTTGATGCCTTTATATAGTTGAGTCCTTGCAGGTTTTGCGGTTCGGTTCTAGGATCTTTGTCCTAAGGGGATCCGTTTCCGCTTTAATTGGGGAGTAACGTATCAATTAATAAAGATTACCAATTCCTTCCGATCCGGGTGGGGAGAAGATTAGGCCTGTCGTTACGCGGTCTAATCTCGTGAGGTTTGGAGTCTGTTGGAGAGACTTCCAGGATCGTTACGTGGCGGTCCGGGTCGGTAGCCCCAAGCTGATACTTCAGTCTTTTAGTTTCGAACTGGATTGAATGCCGAGGTGACTCTGCGCCGAGGTGACCCTGCGCCGAGGTGACCCTGTGCCAAGGTGATCCTATGCCGAGGTGATTGAATACCCGAGCTCAATTGTTGCAAACTAAGCTTGCCAGGCTGAGCTGTCATCTCTTAGTCAGGTCGTGTCCACGTGTCCCATTTCTGCTAGGTCGGGCCAAATCACCCTTCATTAATTGCCCCCTACTCCCCGTGCCAGGGGTCTCAACCCGATGCGGGGAGTTCATGACGAGTCTAGGTGGATTTGGCACAAGGCCTAGGCGGCTTGATGGGCGAATCATTGGTCGGACCTATTTGCTGCCCAGCTCAACCAGGAATAACCCAGGTCACGTCTAATGTACGCGGGGATGTCACGCCTTTTTATAAAATCCACGGACGTCAAAACATGCATTAAACCAATTTCAACCTCGGGGGATGTGCAACCGGTTTTCCTAGGATCCGTCAGATCGTGGTGATCTCGACCGTTGATCCCCGGACACACCGGCTATAAATAGGAGGCAAGGGCTCATTTTCTTCGCCACTAGTTTGCTAATCCACAATTTGAGGTCGCATTCAAGTCCTTCAGTTCGGTGTCTTTCCGGGGTCGTCTTCCTTTCTCCGGTCTTTCTTTTGGTGAGTCTCCCCTAGCTCTCTTTTTTGATTCCTCATCTTTTCATTATGTCTAGCTTTAGTTTTGATAGCCTCTTAGACAGGAGTAGTGAATCGGTTGGAGCCAAGGTGGGTACCTCAGCTCAGGTCGTAGATCTTCGTCCTACCGAGGATGTTACTTCGGGTCAGGATGCGGTCCACGGTCCTCCCGAGGTGGACTCACTTCGGGGGGAGTGAGAGGCCTCTGGTGACTTGGCTTCCACCTCGCATCGAGTTCGGATGCCAGATAACTTTGGTCCGTCGACAATGATGGCGGACAAGCTTCTATCCTTAGTAGCCCAGTACAGACTTCCCAACGACCTCGTCTACAGTATCCCCTTAGGTAATTTCCCTTGGGAACATGGTCATGATGAGATCATGATCTTCGAGGAACAGCTCGTAGCTGGTCTTCGTCTTCCACTTTACCCTCTAATAGTCAAAATCATATAATTATTCAACATCACCATAGACCAGTTGCACCCGAACTCCATCCTTAACGTCATAGGAACCATTTATCTTTTCCACGACTACAACCTTCCCCTCGACCTTGACATCTTTTCTTCTATTCTTTCCATCAAAAAGAACTCGTCCAGTGTTCTGCCCGAGCACAGGCAAACTTATTACCTGTCACCTCATCTTGGCTACAAACTCTTGCACGAGCTCCTGAACAAGGTGCCTGCCTAGAAGAGGCGTTATTTCGTGCTCTGCAACACTGAGGAGTGGCCTTTCCCGACCCATTGGAGGGCAGCCATCCAGGACCCCGGTGTCAGGTTGGACCTGAAGACGAGGGAGGTGCTCCGATCTTGGGTGGAGCTCGACCTGAAGTTCGAAGACTTTGTGACCGAGGGGAAGCTCGTGCAGGCTGGTTTGAGTCCTAGTAGGTCGTTGTTTGTTGTATTTTCTTTGTCTTATTTCGGTACTATTTTTTATAGTTCATTTTTGTTGCAGCTATCATGGACATCCCCGCTAACGAACTCTTCGGGAGTATGAAGAAGGGGAAAAAGAAGAGAGCTTCAAAAAGAGCTTGCATTGAGTCCCCGCCAGCTGCCATTTCAGAGCCTGAGCAGCCATCAACCGTCGAGCAGCCTCTAGTGATGGACCTGGTCAAGGAGGAATCGGGCAAGCTCTCCCTGCCCCACGCGCCCGAGGAGGCTACGTCTTCGGAGCCTGCCCCAGTAGTTGCCGCTTCTTCAGGCAGCGACGACGGAGCTCGAAGCATTTTGACTTCGAAATTCGGCCTCCTCAAGAGCAAAGGTGTAGTGTTTGCTAAGGAGGTTTCTAGCCAGGCCAAACTGCCGGTTGCTCTACTCGGAGCCCGAGCGGATACTCACTGCATGGTGGTAAGTTTTCGGACTTGTCTTCTTCGATCTGTCTTGTACTTGACTTTTTATATGATAACACTTGTTTTCTTCTCTTGGCAACTGAATTCCACCATCCACGCCTTGGCTTATTAGTCTGAGGTGAACTTGAAGCGGGCCCTAGCAGCTAAGGAGTCTTCCCGCAAGGCCCACACCGAGCTGAACTTAGCTCGTAATGAAAATAATCAGCTGAAGAAGGACGTGCGGGCTAAGAAGGAGTTGATCACGTTGCTGATGTCGGAGAAAAAGGAGCTCGAAGAGCGTGAGGCGGCCTTGAAGAGGGAGCTCGAAGAGCGAGAGGCGGCACTGAAGAGGGAGGTAGAAACCCATGAGGCTCACGTGAAGGAGCGAACTGGGATACTACTTCAAGCAATGGAGGAGGCCAAGGTTAAGGCCGTCGAGGAGTACAAGACTTTGGCGGAGTATCGGAAGGAGATGATCGAGGTGGGGATGGCGATCTACCACAAAGGTTTTAAGCTTAGCAGGTGGCCAACCTGATGTGAGTTCCCCCATCTTGACCTCAGTGTCATAACCACTTTGAGGATCACTAAGTCGATGGCCATCGAAGCTGCTCAAGATTCGGACTCCAAAGCAGAAAGTGACGGCGACCTACACGATGAGGGTGAGGAGATCGGTGCTGGTGAGGGCCGTATGGAGACGGATCTTCCTACCGAAGCCTTTAACAAGGACAATGAGCCTCGAAGTGACTAGAAGCCTCTTTTCTTGGTCCTTTATGATGTATACCCCGAGCCTCCGAGCTCGGTTCATAGTGAAAGTTTCTCTCTTTTTTTTTTGTACTCAAAACTTCACATTAATGGAAAACAAGTATTTTGGCTTTCTCAGTGCAAAAAATTTCTAAGTGTAAATAACTCACGAACTGGTGAACTAAACTAAAAATAGGAGTAGATTTTTTCCAAGTGTTGGTTATCCCGAGCTGTCGAGCTAACGAGCTGAACTACTGATTGAGATAACTTCGCATCGTTGTGTGCCGACCCCAAATAGGAGTAGATTTTTTTTCTAAGTGTCGGTTACCCCAAATTGTCAAGCTAACGAGATAGATTACGAGTAGGGATAACTTTGCAGCGTTGTACGCCGAGGTGGGTGGACATTGTAGGGTATATACCTGACCTGTCTGCATGCGGGCTACTCGCTTAGGTGTCGATTATCCCTTAATGCTGAGCCATCGGGCTTGACTTCAAGTGGGATCAACCTGTTGTTATATGCCAACGTGGGTTAGACATAGTAGGGTTTGTACTCGAACTATCTATGCCTCAGGCATGAGAACTGGTTTGCCTATGCCGAAGAGGTGACTAGGACTTGTCTGCCTATGCCGAAGAGGCAACTAGGACTTGTCCGCCCATGCCGAAGAGGCGACTGGGTCTTATCTGCCCATGCCGAGGAGGTGATTAGGATTTATCGTAGTGCCGAGGTCTTATGTCAATTCGGCATCAAAGCCCTTGGGTTTCTAGGAGTGACTCGTAGTCCTCTCTCTAGTTCGGTGATTACAAGTAGTACCTTCTTAGGTTGCTGATGTTCCACGCTTGAGATACTTGCTTCCCTTCCAGAGTCTCAAGCTCATATGTACCTTCCCCGAATACCCGTCTTACTCGGCCCGGACCTTCCTAATTCGGTCCGAGCTTACCAACGTCGGGCTCAGGTACCATAACCTTTCGAAGAACCAGGTCGCTAACGCGAACGTGTCGCTTTCTGACCCGGGCGTTATAGTACTGAGCTACTCTCTGTTGGTAGGTTGTAGTCTGGATGTATGCCAGGTCTTGTACCTCTTCCACCAGGTCTAGATTGGTACGGAGCTCGTCATCATTAATCTCTTCGTCGTAGGCCTCCAAGCGTAGTGTAGGCACCTCGATTTCTGCTGGGATCACTGCTTCTGTGCCGTAAGTAAGGTTGAAAGGAGTCTCACCTATGGCAGTCTTGATGGTAGTCCGGTAGGCCCAGAGTACATTGGGCAGTTTGTCTACCCACAACCCCTTGGATCAAGTTAAGCGAGCTTTCAGTCCATGAAGTATGGCTCTGTTAGTGACTTCCGCTTGCCTGTTCACCTAGGGATGTGCCACCGTGGTGAAATTTTGCTGAATTCCCATTTCGACACAACAATTCTAAAACTTAATATCCTCAAATTTCTTCCCGTTATCGGAGATGATTACCTGAGGTAGCCCGGAGTGACATACTATGTTCTTCAAAAAGAAATTTTATATGTTGCGGGTTGTGATTGTTGCTAGAGGTTCAACTTCCACCCACTTTGTAAAATAGTCTACTGCTACGACCAGAAACTTCCTCTGTCCTGTCGTTGGCGGGAATGGGCCAAGGATGTCGATTCCCCACTGTGTGAAGGGCCATGGGCTAGTGAGGTATTTCAGATCGGCAATAGGTCGGTGGTGGATGTTGGGGTGCCTCTAACACTTGTCGCACTTCTTGACGAGTTTGAGTGCATATGCCTTCATCATGGGCCAGTAGTAGCCTTGCTGTAACGCCTTCTATGCGAGAGCCCTGCTCCCCAATTGTCCGTCGCACAAGCCTTCATGGGTGTTGCGAAGTACGTACTCAGCCTTTGAGGGTCGTAAGCACCGCAAGTAGGGGAGCGTGAAGGACCTTATGTACATTTGTTCATCTATAAGGACGTACTTAGCCACCTGGCGCTCTACCCTTCGGGGCACATTGCGTTTTGTAGGGAGGGTTTCATAAAGCAAGTAACTCACGAGTGGGTCGATCTAGCTCGGTTCTGCTTGTGCTACAGGAGCGACCTCTCCTGCCCCCCTGAGAATGCTAGGCCGAGGTAAGTCCTCTATATACATGGTCTGCATGGTGTTACTGCTTGTGCTGGCTAATCGGGACAAGGCATCAGCCTCAGTGTTCTCGAACCTTGGTATCTGTCTGATGAAGTAGGAAATGAAGCCGCACAGGATCTCCCTAACTTTGGCCAAGTGAGCCGCCATGGTGGGGTCGCGGGCTTCATACTCACCACTGACTTGGTTGAGTACGAGCTGAGAGTCGCTACATATGATGAGGTACTTTGCTTTCATTTCCCTTGTTAGGGTGAGCCCGATGACCAATGCTTCGTACTCTGCTTCATTGTTTGATGCCGCGAAGCCGAACCAGAGTGCATATTCCAGCTTCACCTCGCTTGGGCGGTACAAAATTATTCTTGCACCACTTCCTTGTTGGTTGGACGAGCCATCAACGTGGAGAATCCAGGGCTCATCGTCCCAGGTTGGACCTGCTTTGACCGGGACTGGTGCCGCATTGATTGATACTTCCATCGTGTGTTCGAGCTCGGTCAGCTCGGGAGTTGCAATACTGAATGTACATTCTGCCACAAAATCGGCCAAGGCTCGGGCTTTGATTGTCGTCCGAGGTTCATACCGGATGTCGTACTCAGTTAGTTCGATAGCCCACTTCGTCAATTTGCAAACACCTCGGGCTTGAGTAGAATCTGTCTCAGAGGCTTGTTGGTGAGGACAACGATGGTTTGGGCTTGGAAGTATGAACGAAGCTTGCGAGCTACTATGATTAGTGTGTACACTAGTTTCTCGATCTCCGGGTACCGAGCTAACCACCTTGTCACTCGCGGAGAGGTATAACTTTAATGCATCCCCTTCCTCGGGTCGGGTCAGAACTGGGGTGCTAGCTAAGTATCTTTTCATCTCGTCGAAGGCGACCTAACATTCTGCGGTCCATTCGAAGTCTTTACTCTTTTTTATGGCTTTAAAAATGGGTAGTTAGCGATCTGCCGATTTGGACATAAAACGGATCAGGGCGGCTATCCAGCCATTCAGCCTTTGAACATCTTTTAGTTTGCGGGGTGACCTCAGATCTAAGATGGCTTTTATTTTTTTATGGGTTGGTTTCGATGCCACGTCGGTTGACTACATAACCCAAAAATTTACCTGACGTGACCCTGAAGACACACTTGTTGGGATTTAATTTCATATTATATTTTTGTAAAATTTGAAAAACACTTTGCAAGTCATATAGCAGAAAATTTGAATACTGACTTTGAAAAACACACTTGTTGGGATTTAATTTCATCAACATAGAATTCAATTTTATTGCTGATTAACGACTCAAAATTTTTTTTTACAAGGCGTTGAAAGGTTGCCCAGGCATTTTTTAGTCCGAAGGGCATGACCTTGTAGCAATACAACCCGAGCTTATTTATAAAGGCAGTTTTTTCTTCGTTGGCGGGGTTCATCCTAATCTGGTTGTAACCGGAATAGGCATCGAGGAAGCTCAACAACTCATGCCCTGAGGTCGCGTCCACTAGGCGGTCGATCTTGGTGATGAAGTGTGAGGTAAACAAATCTGCGAATTGAGCCCAGCTCTTGATCGATCCCGGCGTTAGGTTTTGGTACCAGGTCCAAACTGCCCCCTTAAAAGTGGTGGAGAAGGCCACACACATACAAGACTCGTCTGCCCCAGCTAGGTGCATCTAGGACTGGAAGGAGTCCACATGATCATTATGATCAAAAGACCCATCATACTTGTCCAAGGGAGGCATCTTGAAATCTTTAGGCATCGAGGTCGCCAAGAGTTCGGGAAATAGGGGAGACGACCTGGAAAGTAGGGGAGGAGCGGCCTTTGTAACTACCGAGCTTGCCTCCTCCTTAACTTTAGCATGTCCTTCTTGTTGGCTCGGTCTCGCTGGCTGGCTATTTTGAGCTGAAGTATGGCGTGCCTTGCGACGCCTCCGTTGCTGCCTCTTTACCGGGTCGACATTGGTGTTGTTGATTTCAGTATGCTCTGGTACTGTTTTGTCGTGAGGCAGCTCCTGGTTCCTCATGGGATTCTGGGGCTGGCTATCATGGACGGAGAGGCCCTGCCTTGAGTTTGCACCCCGAACCCCGAACCCCGAACTGGTTACTTGCAAGCGACCCATCTTCTTGCTGTGAATGCCGAGGAAGATTGGCCCTGTTAAGATGAGTATCCCCGAACCTATTTCCGAGGTTCCCTTGCGAAGTAGGTGGAGTAATCTGACCGTCTCTCCTCCCGCGGGGTGAGACTTGACTCTTGGGAGGAACTGGGACTTGGGAAGTCTCTTCGCCTTGGTGGGAAGATCAAATGATGTCCTGATTCATGCAAGGTCGGTTCTAATTCTGCTGGGCCCCTGGGTGCCGAGGTGGAACCGGCTGCTGGCTCTGCGGTAGTTGGGGGAAATGCTGCTGGTATTGCTGGTAGAATAGGTAATGCTGGTACTACTGGAATTGCTGAACCTACTGCATTTGAACCTGGATGGCCCGCACACACTGCACCAGGTTGTTAAATTGGGACTGTCTAAATCCGGGGGGAACCACGAAAGGCTCAGAAAAGGTTGCGCCTACCACTAGGGGGAGTGGGGCGTTCACCCGCGTGGTGCTCGGTGGCGTGGTCAGCGTTGGAAACCCAGTCGCAATAAGCGGGATGGTGAACTGGCCAATGCAAACTGAAGGTAGTTGGGGTTGTCCCCTTGAGACGTTCATCTCGCTGCTTTGTCCGGCGTGACTGGAAGATGTCATTTATTCAGAAGAAGGTTGATGACTGTAAAGAAGAAGATGACTTTTCGATCGATTTCCCACAGATGGCGCTAATTGATGTAGCATGATCTGACTACTCCCTGCTGGAGGATGATCTGACAGCCGAGCAGCGAGCTAGGTAAATCTGCAAGACAACGAATTAGAGAACCTGGGGTGGCTAACCCGACGAGGTTGCTCCGATGCTTAAGTTAGTAAACTGTGTTGCGAGCTGAAAGCTTTGAGAGCTAGAGAGCTAGAGAGTAGAGAAATCACGTGTACTTTGTGTCATTGGGGTTGGTGCCTTTATGTAGTTGAGCCCTCGCGGGTTTTGCGGTTCGGTTCCGGGATCTTCGTCATAAGGGGATCCGTTTCCGCTTTAATTGGGGAGTAACTTATCAATTAATAAAGATTATCACTTCCGCCCAATCCGGGCGGGGAGAAGATTAGGCCTGCCGTTATGCGACGTGATCGCGTGAGGTTTGGAGTCTGTTGGAGGGACTTCCGGGATCGCTAGGTCGAGCCAAATCACCCTTCATCAATATAAATTAATAATAAATAAAATTATTAAATATTTCAAATTTTTTTCGTACATCACATGCATCCTGATAGTATTGCTTATATAAACCATGGTTTTCAAAACCAGACCGGAAAACTGGGAACTTGTCACTTGACGGGTTTTGTTTTCCCCCAAAACAGTTTGAACGGTTTTGACCGTTTTTCAATTTTTTTCAATTTTATTATTTTTTTATTTTTTTCTATCAGAACGAGCCAACCGTTCGGGTCGGTCGGACCATTCGAACTAGTAATTCGATCCCTGACCTGTTTGAATGGTCAGGTTGTTCGACCCGAACGACTGGCCTATTCTGACAAAAAAAATAAAAAGATGATCAAAACCGTTTGAACGATTAATCAACCGGTTCAATGATTTGCTGATCAAAATCAACGATTTTAGGGAAAAATGGAACTAGTCCCCGGTTTTTCCGGTCCGGTCCGGTTTTGAAAACCATCATATAAACTGTGTGAACGGGACCCACTTCTTAAAGCCAGAATACAATAGAAGCAGCCACGTGAAAGCCTTCCCTGCCAAACGGGGCACTTCATTATTTACCTACTTCCTTGATTCGTGGACTTGCATTTATCGTGTTATTTATTAGTTTCAAGGTTCACCTGCCGGCTGTCGCTGCCAAAACGAAGCCTACCAGTCAGGTGAGGTCAGGCCATCTCTTGAAGTCTCAACAACAAGATGGTAGTATGGGACCCACATGATTTGCTCCGGCACCGGCAGTAGTTCGGCCTCTCCACCCACCCCATTCCTTCTGCCTCTGAGTCTCTGAGTCATTGCTGGCCTCCCTTTGATCTCTTCGCCCCAATGCCTATCCCTATTCCCTTCCCTTTGCATTTTTCGTGATTCTTCCCGCCTTTTTTTTATTGGCCTTGAACAAGACCAACCACTATGACCCCTCACAGTTCACAAGTTACTACTCCCCGATTATGAGAGATCACGTGGGTCATCCTTTCTACATTTATTCGGAATCACCAAAATCCCCCAATTAAATTGAATAATTTGTCTGTCTAGAGAGCTCTCTAAGCTAAGGCCTAAGCAATGTTTGTTTTGAATTTTGATAGAAGGGAAGAGAGAAACATATATCAAATTTTATAAGGTATATCACTATATCAGTGTTTAGTAACCGTTATTGATGCGGATGGTTGGATCATCGTCTAGGCAATTGTTTCTGTTTTACCTTAAACTTGATTCTTGGCCAAATATTATTGAATTAGTTAATGATATGTTGATTTGAACAGTTGAATCATCAACCCATTCAATAGTTTTTGACTATTTTATATTTTAATTATTTTTTAATTGAGATGAACAATCCATTCAAACCGAACTGTCAAACTGTCAACATGAAAACCAGTGATCAAAACAGTTTCGATTCTTCGGTTTTTAAAACCTTGAGTAGACCCTGTCTCACTCCGAATCCGAACCAAAGTCACTGTAACACAAACCTTATACCCAGCTCTAAATAGAATAGGATTACCGATTTCTGCTCATCCTCTCCCTTCAACAGTGCCCCATTCTTAGCAAATGGTATATTGATAATTTTTCTCAGTGGCACCATTTCAACCGTGGGATCCATGTGGGATGTGAGGGTTCAAGCATTGATACATATACGTATTGGATTTTAGGGTTACTGTAATGCTAAATATTGAGAGAGAGTTGAGGGCCTTTTCCAATAGTAATATATATGCAGTTAAAGTTATTTTCATGGTTTTTAAAATCGACCTGGTGATCGAACTGGTCAGGGGTCTGGTTATCGGGTCGAATGGTCTGATCGTTCAAATCGAACGCTTGACTTGTTCTGACTAGAAAAAAAAATAAAAAACAGTCAAAACCGTTTGAACGATTAACCGCCTGGTTCAATGATTTGCTGATCAAAATTAACGGTTTTGAGGGGAAATTCGGTTTTTGGGGAACATGAAACTAGTCACTGGTTCCCAATTTTTTCCAGTCCGAAAATCCGGTCCGATTCGGTTTGGTTTTGAAAACCATGGTTATTTTCTTGCCAAAAAAAAAAACAAAGAAAATCGCATATATATAGGGTTTGATACTTCACCATGATTGAGGGTGGGAGGGGGGACACTCAACCTGAACTTGACGCATAACCCAATTGAATCTAACCCGAAGGGCTAAATGGCTGCTTGATAACAATCGAAGTTGTTGAACTGAGGGCTCGTTTGGTTTCCAATTGGTTTCCAAGGGGGGGAGGATTAGGGAATGATCATTCCTTCAAATAATGTCATTCCACTAGAAATGAGAATCAGATTCCAATCTCATCAAATCAAAACGATTGGATTCCAGTTTTGATTCTAAACTTCTATTCCCGCAAACCAAACAGTCCCTCATAGTTTATTTACTTTTATTTTAATGAATAAATTAATTAAATAATAAGACCATTCACAGGTATAACAACCCACCAACATCAGCTTCAGCCATCCCACAACCTCGTTGAAAACTTATTCATTGAAAAGAAAAAAAGAAAAAAAAAAACTTTTCAGACACTTCAGCTACTAACTTCTGTCAAATGGCTTCTATTCATAAGGTAGGTTAACCCAGCCCATTAACATCCCTATGGCCTTTTGAAGCATGTGAATGAGCATTTTGAGCTTAGAAGTTGAAACCATTAACATCAATTCCCTTCTTCAGTGAAAGAACGAAATCTTTCTTGAAAGCAGAAATTGCCATTTAAATGAAAGAACTGAACTACCGCATTTTTGGTGGATATCATTAGATTTTAAGTCAGGCAAGCACTATAGTCTATATATAGCTGGGTGGGTGGTGAAGTTGGAAACGTGGAATAGGAGATCATGTGTATCACAAATCACAACTTGCACATCTTATAAATTTTGCTAGATGATATTATTTTTTTTTATTTTTTATTTTTATAATAATAAGTATGCACTTCCACCATTACAAACCCTAAATATATACATAGGTAACTACTTAATATAATATTAAACTAAGCTCAGTTATATATAGCATTTCAATCCTTATATAAAATTCAATAATAATTCCCATGTTTATGTTTCCTAAGCATTGTTTCAATAGTTAAGCCGGAGATAAAAAAAAACCATTGGTTATTATATACTAAATGAGCATGCTTAGTAGAGAGTTGAATTAGAGTAGTGAGAAGAGACGTAAGTGATCCCAATTCATTGAATCCTATTTCTATTATTAATTTTATTAAATTTCAAATTGAACTTTTTCATTGACAGTGTTGGGAACAAAGAATAATTGATTTAGGATCACGATCACGACAAACCCCCCATAGCAGTAGGATTCACCAAAGAAAGACCCATAGAAGTAGGAAGGTTGCTTTGCATGCTTTGCTTAATAAGCAGTGTGTAAAATGGTAGATAATCAGATTCATCCATTTACGGGGTGTTTTGCAATCTGAATGTTTTTGTTTTTGAAATCGCCACGCATCAATAAAATATATAATACTGTACAGATCATACCATTTGTAAAAATAAGATATTAAATAAGCAAATGAAAACATGTGTTTGAAACCAGAGATTCAAAATGATGTTTTCATGCTTTTATTTTGAAAAACAATCTATTTTTAAATCAGACGGTTTTCATTTATTTTTCAACCCAACAACAACAAAAACAATTTACGTTGTATAATGCCCCCTTATCCCCCCACCCAAAGCGTCTATTTTACCAAAATGTCAATGTGATTGAATTATTTTTATCCATCTAATTTCTAGAGACCTATATTCAGTGCCATTAGATTTAGACTATGGTTGAACCAGTGAACCAGTGCGGTCAGATCCATATCCATCTAATTTCTCTCCCTACCATTCCTCTCTCCATTGGTTGGTTTACTTTTTTGAGACCTGTTTACGGGCTGGGCTTCGAGCCTCACTTACACCTTGTCAAAATTTGGCGAAAGTCAAGCTCGAGCCCGGCCCATGAAAAGTTTCTCGATTCTGCATCTCTAAGTGGGGCCAAGGCTTGGTGTCAATCGCAAGATCGTAATGACGTACAATATTAGGAGAGGTATTTTCGTAAATATAAACGAGGGTAATAGAAGTAATGAACAAATAATATGGTTAACTGGAGTAGCATTTCTGTCCTATAATGTGAAAACAAGGGTAATTACGTCAATACAAATACGATATTTAATAACCGAAAAAAAAAAAACAAAATTACTGGTGGGAAAACGAAGAGGGTGGTGGGTGGTGGGGGGAAGGGGTTAGAGATGAAGGATTCCAAAACTTATTCGTTCCCTCTACTACTGCCGTCTCCTAAGATTTGGATCCTCAGAACTGAAAGCCGTTTCTGTAACCGATTCCATATTCTTTGTGGAAACCAAACTCGATTCCGAGGTTCGATCACTTTGCTTTCCGATCTTAATTTCTTGCACACGGCCATAAGTTTTTAACTGCTTTTTTTTCCTATCGATTTTGCTATTCAGATCAATGGAAGGAGACATCAGACACGACTGATTCCCGCTGGAAAACCTAACTCTTGGAGGTCCTGGTTTGGATTGACCAGTTTCGATGTTCTGTTTCAATTTTGTTGTTATGATGAGATTTTCCCCCCTCTTTTCTTTTATATTTTTCGAGTCCTTTTAAAATGATCTTTGGGTTGAGGGTCCGGTGCTATCGTTTTTACTTGATTCTCATGTGTTGAATCACACTGTTATACTATTCAGATGATTTATAAAATTTTCCTCTTGGGTCTTGATCTCTTTTTTCATTTATAAACATCAGGGCAAAGACATATTTTTATTTTCATATTATGATTTTTTTCTCTAAGGTTGTAGTTATGGAACTATAAGGGAGACCATAACTTGCATTATAAGATTGTTATAGAAGTTTTTTTTTTCGTTGGTTTTCTTATGATGGTTAATTCATGTTCTGAATTTGTCGATGCTGTCTTCATGTCTCCATACTATTTGAGGATCTTTAGGGTTATTTTATGCTGTTGGAAGAGAACATTTCTGTTGCATCAACCTGATTCTTTGGTCGTGAATCGGAGATGGTAGATGTGTTTTATCTGTTTCTAATTGGTGTTTTTCTCTATTTCTTCTAGCGCATTAGGACAGGAATCTTATTGCCTTCACTAGATGAGATGGAGAATTTTGTAGCAACTTTTTTTTATTTTTATTTTTTTTTTATTTCTTGTTGATTGGGATTTCTAAATGGATCCTTAGTCTTAGCAAAACCTACAACTTTGCCTTGATGCAACATATGATCAGTTTCCGTAACTTTGCCTTGATGCTAGGTTTAAAGCTCGAAGTAATTGTTATTGATGTTCTATGCTGCTAATTTAAGTTACTTCTGCTGCAGGTAGATCTGAATTCCATCATCTATCCCCACACATTTCTCATTTGAAACATTAAAGTTCAAGGTATTTTCCCTGCCTGTCAAGGTTCAGGTGTTTGATGATCATCCTTTTTTTCATCTATGGTATTTTGATGATCATCCTTTTTTTCATTAGGGAGATGTTTGGAGCCGATAATGGTAATCCAGTCTTTCCTGTTTTCCTTGAGGAAAACCGGTTTCAGTATGATTCTAATGCCTCAACTCAGCTGCAGTTATTTGGAAATTGTGAGTTACTTTGAGAACAATTTGCTCTATCATTTTACATTTTCTAACTGTATCCTGTTGCACAAGCAAATAGTATTTGTTTCATTTGAATTTTCTGACAATATACAGTATGCAATTTTCTTGGTAGGGCCTCTCATTCAAATCATTGTATCCTTTTGGAGTTCCTTTTTTCTTTAGTTTTCTTTGTTAGTCCCACTGTGCGTGTTGATTGTCCTTATTGAACCATTACCCATTTTCTATACATTTTAGTGATGCAGGGTAGAAGGAATCTATCTGCCCTGGTGGTGTCGTACATTTAAATACTGGGATTGAGTTCAAATTTATTTTGGTTATGCCTTCAAATTTATCACGTACCCTCTTCACCATTGATCACTTGTCTAGTTTACTGACATCTTCTAGATTCTTTTGGTTTTGCTGAAGTTAGATCTATATTGTCTGTATGTCAGTCATTGGTTTTATTAGTTACTTTCCAGGGTTAAGTTGCTTTTGATTTCACATATTAATTTCTGTACCTTCTATTTCATATCATTAAATGGTGATACATATGCTGTATCTGAATGCTTATCTATTCCTTGGCATTTGTGTTATTCTTTAATTCTTTTATCTTTTCTGTTTCTATTTAATTTATTTGTATCTTGAAATGAAGTTTAGGAGATCTCCACTTCAAAGATGCCTGATAATTCATTCTGTTTTTTTCCCTCTTTTTAACATTTTAGTTGATATTTTATGGTATAGTTTAGGATGATGTTCACTTACTAGTTTTCTAAGCCAGCGTTCTGTCCCCTACATGTAAGATAAAAAAGATGAAAATTTCAGGGTAATCACAGGATAATCTCCAAGCTAATCTTGAGAATGTTTCTTTAATACCTATTTGCAAAAAAAAATCTCATAGCTAGTATCATTGTAAATACAAGTATGCCAAGGGATGAAGTGAAAAACAGAGAGATATCGTTGGTTTTTTATATTTCTTTCACTGTGCTTTTTATGGAATGTTATCTTTTTATTTTTGGAGTTTGATTTTACCACATTTATGTATGTGTTTATTAGTTTAAGTTACTATTATTATACATTTATTCTTCTTTTTACGCTTTGTGGTTGCACTACTCTGCTTGTGTTTAATTGCTTTATGGTTGGGCTGATCTTTTAAGCAACTGTCAATCTGTCATTCATGTACAGTACCAGCTGGTTGCAGTGTTGATCCAGTGAATTATGTGGGAAATGAGCATGTCTCTGCCATGAACCGGCCAACAAAAAGGAGCAGGGAAACAGAAGATATTCTGAAGCAGCAAAGGCTCCAAATCTCCTTGAATACTAATTTTTGTCAAGATGAGGTTGACCGATCACCAAGTGTTCCTAACCTGAATCTTGTTTCAACTGGACTGAGGCTGTCATATGATGATGATGAACGCAACTCCTCTGTTACTTCTGCAAGTGGAAGCATGGCAGCAGCCCTTCCTGTCATTCTGTCCCTTGGGGACAGCCTAAGGACTGAGATTGATCGGCAGAAGGAAGAGTTTGACCATTATATCAGAGTTCAGGTACTAAAAATACTCCTTAAGAAGGGAAAATCTATGATACTGGAAAGACACCGTACCAAAAGAGCTTTGACCAATGAAAGCACCCCCATGAATTTTGATGAATACCACCTGATTGGTCACCTCTTTTATGATACAAGTTGATTGGGTGTAGGTTTTTCCGTATCATATTTGAATCCCCTGAAGAAACACATTGGAAAGAAAAAATAAGCCAATATATGCATTTCACCTAGGTCAAAAGAAAATTGTAAGTTGCAATTATCTAATTTAATGTGCATCCTTTTGTTGATCAATGAACATAATGGCAGAAGGCCAGGAAGAAGTCTGTTGACTGGCAAATATGCTCATACGGTTAGGTTGATTTGGCCTATGTGATCTGTGGATCAAAGGTTCAAAGCATTGGGTGTATCGTATTGTATCGGCTGGTCTCTGAAACCCCAAATAAGGGGCTTTTGGATTTTGAGATGTTTCAGGGGGTAGACAATGCTGAAACAACCCCTGAAGCAATTTTGGAAAAAAAAAACTAAAAAAGAAGTTATTGAGCATCGAAACAGCTAATATGCCTGTTTGTGTGTATCGGTTGAATAGATACTTTGAACCTCGTGTGGATCTGCCTGTATTTATGTGGATGTTGGTGAATGCTATGTGTGCAATAGGTGCGATGGTTCAAAAGTTAGAGATGGAGAAGCATATGCTGCATGTTACAAATTTTCATTTATAGGCTGTCTATACAATGTACCACTATTTTTTTTTATATATATTTTTTCCTTCCCCAAACTTTGCACCACTACATAGTGTACAGAAAAATAAAATAGTAAATTCTTGGTGATTGATTGATGGATTTCTTTTTATTAAACAGGAAGAACACATTGCAAAGGTAGTGAGGGAGATGAAGCAAAGACACATGGCCTCTTTCCTACATGCCATAGAGAAAGGAGTTGGGAGGAAGCTACGAGAGAAAGAGCTTGAGATAGAGAACATGAATAGGAAGAACAGGGAACTGATTGAGAGAATAAAGCAGGTAGCAGTGGAAGCCCAGTCATGGCACTACCGAGCCAAGTACAACGAATCAGTGGTCAACGTCTTGAAGAACAATCTCAAACTGGCCATTGCACAGGGTGCTGACCAAGGAAAAGAAGGCTGTGGAGACAGTGAAGTAGATGATGCAGCATCCTCTTACATTGATCAGAACAACCGCATGAGCTTTCCAGGTGGGTCTGGGACTAGCCACCAAGCACTGAAGGAGCAGATGACTTGCAAAGCGTGCAGAAGTAAGGAGGTTTCCATACTGTTATTGCCTTGTAGGCATCTGTGCTTGTGTATGGACTGCGAGGGGTTTATTGATGTATGCCCTGTTTGCCAGTCGATGAAGACTGCGAGTGTTCAGGTATACATGTCCTGATTCCCGGGAACCAAAGTATATGGAATCCCAAAGTTAATCATACTCCCCAAAGCTTAAAAATTTGAGTGTTGCATTGCATCCTGGAGATGTGAGGAACGTTCAAAGGAATAGTAAACCTTAATGAATGAGTTCTGGTGATTTATTCCTTTGTCCCAATATTCTTTTTCTTGCTGGTACCTGGTAGTGGTAGATACTTAAAGATAGCCGATGTCTTTCATCTTCGTTAGAGCAGTATTGGAAGAAATGACTAGTAAGAACAGTCAATCAATCAAGCTTGATTGCTTGCTGCTGTGGGAGTGCTTGTTACATGTAAAGTAAAATATCAGTGCAACAATTGCAGTGATATTGCTGCTTGTGCGTGGCAGAGAATATGCTTTATACGCTGTACGTGGGACCATGTCACTAACAAGTAACAAGTAACAAACTCGTAACTCTTGGGCCTTTTAATATGAATATTATTATGATTTATGAGTTCTAACTTCTAAGTTCTAGCAAAAGGGATAAGGGGTACAGGTGCACCTCTCTAATGAAAATACGAAATGGAACTTCTGTACCTTCTATTACAGTTTCCCCTGTTTTTTATCCATATATTCTGTGGATTGGACAAAAAAATTTCGCTCGTTGAATGCCCTTCCGAGATCCGACTACCAAGTCCATTCAAGGAGAGTATAAAACTACAGATGAATCTTTCTGCCATACGGGGACGGGGGATGCCTGATGTGACCAAATAAACCCTTCCCCATGTTTGCATGATGCTACCCACATCGTTGTGGGTAGCAGGTCCGAACCATTTACCGTTTTGGTCGGATTAAATGGTTAGGGTTAGCTGCTTTGAGATGATAAATTTGGAGAATGGGGGCCTCAATCGGGTTTCAGGTCAGGGTCGGTATTCGGTCAGGTCGATTGGATTAATTTCGGTTTAGGTTCGGATGAGATAGGGAGAGCCATGCTGAACCTAATCCATTTGCATCTCTACCGACACTAATTTTCTTTTTGGTAAATATTCTGACAATTATAGTTGTATTTGGTTTGAATGTTTGATAAAAAATAGGGATATCTTCTAAAATTCACCATGACTTTTTAAGACCACAAGAGAGCCCTAGTCAGTGAGTTTTATTGTCCAAAATTCCTTTTATTTTCTGTTAGATCAATGTTAGTAATCATTAAAAGAAGCTGTCTATGTAAGCATTCAAATATTTTACATCATCAAATTACCCCTAAATGATCAATCAACTTTGTTGAGTATTACATGACAAAACTACTCTTGAATAGGGGTGGTAACAAGCCAAGCTTTTTATAAGCTGTTCAAGCTCAGCTCGTGAAAAGCTTAGTTTGGTTCGGTTTCAACTGAGTTCGTACCTTGTAGAATAGTCTTGAGCCGAGCTAGAGTCGAATCTTGAGCCCGTTACTATTCAGCTCCACTCGGCTCAAATCCACCCCTACTCTTGAATAATGCAGACCTGGTGTGGGCCCAGGTTCAAGTTAGTTATACTTTTGTCATAAAAAATATTTAATAAACTTGATTAACAACCATTCAGGGATAGTTTGGTCATATAAAATACTCAAATACTTATGTGAATAGCTTTTTTTAATAATCATTAATGATGAAATAAGGGAAACCTTAACAAAAAGTGAATTTTAGACAATAAAACTCTTTGACAGGAGTCTCTTTGGCTTAGTAATATTTTTATGGTAGTGGAAACTTGTAGCAGCAACATTATTCGTATTTGTATAAATAGATTCCCTCACAAGTTGAATTGGCATCATATATGTGTTTACGGGCACCTAGTTAAAGACCACCGACAGGCAATTTGGGACCATCTTATTCAAATTTGCTCAAACACTAACGATCCAATACCTATGGTGGGGGGCATGAATAATATCAATAGGGCTGGCAATTTTTCACTCAACCCGCCAAATCCACCCAATCCGCCCATTTACTTGGTGGGTTGGAAATGAGTTGATCACCTAACCCGCCTTTTAAATGGGTTGGGTTGGGTTGGATTGTGGATATCCATTGGGTTAACCACTATAGATATAAGTATTAATTCTTAGCCTTTTTTCTTAATTTTCTTCATTTGAATGAAATAATTTATAATTAATGCATTAACTTTCTATTAATTATTGACTAAATTTAATTTGATATTGAATCAATACACTTCACCAATTCGACATAAATTCAATCAACTTGACCTGAGTCCGAACCAGCTCAACTTGGTCTAAATATGAACAGACCCAATCACCTTGGCCCAATTCATTTGGATTGGTTAGCCCGGTCCGACCTGACCCAACACGACCGACCCAGGGCAACCCAGATCCGAAACGGGTACGAGCAGGATGGTTCATCACCCGCTTGCTTTGCTCGTTTTGACCGTCCGATTTGACCAATATTCACACGACCCAACCTGAATCCGAACTAATCCAATTTACTTCTCTTAACCCACTTCGGGTCAGTAGTTTTAGTCCCAAATCCGTGCACAAACCTGATATGGGCCGGTTCAATTAATCCACCATTGACTAAACTGGTCCGACCAGAATGATCTAGATCTAAACGGTTCAACCACCCTTGATGTGATTAGTTTGGAGACAATCCAAATAGATAATTCAAGTTGGTCTGGCCGGTTTTGAACCTAAGTGGTTCAGTCAAACCCGAAATCGAACATAGTCAAATGGCTTCGCCGCTTATGTAAAATTAACATACATGTAATGTGATTTAAACTTTCACCACTTGTATAAATAGCAACTTCTATTACCACCAAGCTATGACCAACTTATTTGTCAAGAAAGAGAGTTTGTTTTTTAAGTACATAAATATAAGATTAATGGGTTTGGGCGAGTTGGATTGGATTAAAGCGAGTTTAGGTTGAACCCAACCCATTTAATTTTATATAACTGGGTCATTAATGGATTGACGGATTAGATGGATTGGATTAAAGCTCAACCCAAACTAAACCCAACCCAACCCGCCCAATTGCCACCGCTAACTATCAGTCATGCGAATGAGAAATTCGGTGGTCTTCCCTTTCCCTCTCAGAATGTGTAGATGCGCTTTTTAATGATATGATGATAATTACATGTGCCTTAATTGACCTTGGATTCCAAGGCCCTAATTACACATGGTCCAATGGACGTTAAGATCAAGATCTTGTTATGGAGAGACTTGATGGAGCTTTGTGCTCTCTCTACTGGTAGCATATTTTTCCCAATGCTACCAGTAGAGAAAGGTGGGAAAACCTATACAAGTTTTGTAAAAGTTTCTTACCTTTCCCTACTTCTTCCTTCAAACCAAATTCAGCCTAAGTCATTACCTCTCAATGTAAATGCTTTTATACTTGGGATATAAGACCCATTGGTTTAACCAAAATTCCATACAAAATGGTGGTGAAAATTATAGTAAATAGAGTGAAGCCCCTTTTGGATCGCCGGTTGCACACCCCATATCAAAATGCTTTTATGCTTGAACGATTCATCCAAGACAGTTCTATCATTACTAGTTGAAGCTATTCACAACTAAAATCATATGAAAGGAAGGTCCAGTTGCTTTGCTTTTAAAATTAGACTTGTCAAAGGCTTATGATGATAGAATTAAATGGTCTTTCTTGAGTAGGTCCTAAAGTGTAGAGGCTTCTCCCAACACTTATGTAAGTTGATCCTCGATCAGTTGTGTATCAACTGTTAGATAATTTCTGAATTTCTTTAAATGGTTTCTTGCGTTAAAGATTTAGGGCCTGTTTGACAAATTTTTTTGAGAATATCTTCTTGTAGCTCTGACGGTCAATAAACGTATTGAGCTTTTAACATAAGATCTGGGCAACTTAAAGACCGTTTGACGGATACACGTCTTTTCGTGTATCATTTCGGATCTTTCTGCACGAGATTAAAACGTAAAAGATACAAAAAGTTTCATTTGAAACTTCCCGAAATCAGCTCAAAATAGTCTTTGCGCATATTTTTGGCGCTACATCTTTTGACGGCTAAATCTTCCATATGCCAAATAAGAATAAACCAATTTACGATCTTCTCGACTTGTAAACAACCAAAAGACCACACGAAAAAACACACCTAACAGGCCCTTAGGCCAGAGAAGTAACTTCATTAATTCTTCCCTCTCTCCCTTTACCTCTTCATCCTCTCTGCACTAGTGCATTACTGATGATATGCTCATATTTAATTTGGTTGTAGCTCTCCTCTTGAACTCACCCGCATCAAGGAGAATATTGATTTTTATTGTAGCTGATCTGGGCAGGGCATAAACTTCGAGAAATCCTCTATTTACTTCATCATAAGTATTATAACATCTATTCCAGCCTTTCATATGGCAACCAATGATTAATGAAATCCCAGTGGGAACCTGTAATCAAATATCAAATTGCTACTCAGGGGCTTATGGTGGGGTTTTCAAATCGCAGTGGGAACCTGTATCGAGGTTTTGCATGCATAGCTTAAACTGAAAAATCCTGTTTTTTTTTTTTTTTTTGTAAAACTGAAAGATTCTGTTTGTTTTTTTTTATTACTTGTACTATTGAAAGATTCTGTTTTTTTTTATTACTTGTACTATTCAAAAAAATGTTTTTTTTTTTCTATTTTCACTTTTATACTTATAACGTTTTTTTGTTTTTACTTTTTAGTGCGTGTTTAATGGGAGTAACTTTTTGAGAAAAATTGTTTTCCCTCATGTGTGTGGGAGAGTAACTTTTTGAGAAAAGAGTAAGAATTTCATAGTTAAGTTGTTGAGTAACTTACATGGGGAAAAATTGTTTTACCTGGAACCAACATTTACCAATAAAAGAACATATGGAAGTTGGTAACCCCCCAAATTTGTCCATAGGTGTAGATGAAAGTTGTTTAGAATGATCAGTTCAATCCGGTCCGTGCCTGGGTGCACACCAAGTCCACAAATTTCAAGGCCAGCATGGGCCAAACCCAGCCCCTAAACAAATAATAGTTTAAAAAATAGTTAATAAAAGTATCAGAAATAGTTAAATCGCCTAAGAATACGAGAGAGAGAATTCTAATGCATAGGTCCCACTCCTTCATCATTAACTTAATTTATATTAGCATATTTCCATAGGCCTCTTTGATTATTAGCCCATTGTATTCTAAAGAGAGAAAATTTTACTCTCATCTAAATTCTATTTATTTGTTTCATATTCAAATTCTATTTAATTGGTTAATTGTTAGAAAATGATAATTTGAAACTAAATAACTAAAATTAATAAACGATTTACTAAAGCTAATAAAAATATTGAGTTTTATCAAGTTTTTATCTAGCAACTATTAAGATAATTAATATTAATTGCTCTTAAATAATACATTTGGATTCTATTTCAAATAATTAATAATAGTATGATAATTAAAATAATAATAAATAAAAATTATCAAACCATTTGCATTCCATATAAAAATTGTAAGCCTTAGTTAAAATAATAGAACTAACATTGGACCAATTAAAAATGCCATAAGATACCTTTTACTTGGGGATGATCATTTATTACTTAGCCCAACCTAACCAAATCTACAAGTTTCCAAGCTCAACCAACTAGTATCTTCTTTACTAGATTTAACTCAAATATGCACCAAAGCCCACACATAATGCAAGCAGTAGGGTTGTAAACACGTTAGATTAACATCAAATCCAATTGCATTTGTATTCACATTTGATTATGAAATCTCAAGATCCACACCTGTATCTGATTATTATGTTAGATTTTGTATTGGACTTGGATTTAATTCGCAACCATTTCATTATTTTTAAAAAACTAATTATTTTTAAAGTGTACATGTATACTAAATGTATATGAATGTAAAATATTTAATTTACCCATTATAAACTTTATATAATTATACATAATATAAAATAGTTGGAACAGAACAAGCTAAATCAACATTTGATCCGGTTATTAATCAGATGCAAGTTCTAACATCCAAATCCAGGATAAATTGGACTTGGAGTCGAATTGAGTATTGGACTTTACACACACACACACACACACACACATATATATATATATATATATATATAAAACAAACATTATATTAATGTATAGAATTTTTTATTACATGAGCATGTCTATCATTGTTCCAAGGCTAGACAACTATTATTATGCTTGGGGTGTGGGTCAAGCTGGGTGAGGCAACCTTAAAAACCATTAATATACTATCAAAATTTAGCACGAGATTTTTTTTTGTTCAATATTAATAATTTTTATCTAAAAATAGTTAAAACCCAAAAAAAATGTATGCATGGGTTATACTCGATTTGTTAGTCTAATTACAAATGTCACATTGCTCTTAGGGGTGCAACTTGGGGGGTTGTGTCAGGTTGATTGGTTGAGGATTAACTAAAGCTCAACTCAAAGTCTTAAACCTTGACTACAGACTTAGATTAATTTAAGGGTAAATTTTCTAAACTACCCTTATGGTTTTGCTAATTGACTAAGTGTACCCTTACTAAGGTTACCTCTACTGTTTCTGACAATTGTCTAAACATTACTAAGGTCAGTAAACATGGGCGGAAAAATATAAATTAATCATTTTACCCTTAAACTCAACCGGATGGAACCACCAAAGAGATTGACGACAATGCAGATCTAAGAGAAAAAACTACTTGTTTCTGATCTGAAACCCAAATTAGAAACGATCGTCTTGTATTGTTTAAATTTTAGATGTATGTTGTCTATGATGGAGGTTCGATCCAAATCACCGTTGCTAAGAGTTGCAGTGGCGATGGTATAGGAGGAAAAACATGGGATGGGAGGTTTGATCCAAATCACTGCTCCATGTTGGTATTGCTCTCAGGCTTATTTGACTCCGATTGGATTCTCTTCAAACTTTATCGGTCGCTGCCTTTTCCTCTTTCTGTTGCAAATGCTTATCAAACCAAGACTGACATTGTCAGCCCCAAAAGGAGATTTCCAAAGGATCAAAAGAAAGAGTTGGGAAAAGAATCCAACTTCCAAGACAACCAACTCAAAATACTCACCAATAGCTGGTAACGGAGTCGAGAAGTGCTAGAATTCTGAGGCAACGTTGACGACTTAGGTGCCGCAGCCGAAACTGGTACTGAGATCATAGAAGAAACTCTCGACTTTTCCTCATTACTCTATCCATTGGTCTCCTTTGAATTTACCTTCTGTGATGTGTTTGCTGTAATTTCTTGGTTTGGCGGGCAATGTAATTGCCTTTTCAATCCATACAAAACCTTTGCAACCTCGATCTCAATCTCCTGGATTGAAGAAGATGAGGTCTTAGTAATCTTTGGAGGCCAGTGCTTAACTCCAATTGGTTTCTCCAACATAAGTTCACATTTTCAATAGACATAGACGCTGAAACAAGAAAAGAAAACCAAAAAAAAAAAAAAGAATAAAAAACTAACCATCTTCTTCCGAACAGAAGCATTGGAAGAAGAAGGTGAGATCAAAGCTAGTGAGGGTACTGGTGCGCTTGGTCTCGTAGGTGAAGTTGAAGCCTGACGATGAAACTACAGAGGCGATTCTTCAGAGTTTTCAAAGCGAGCGTTGTCATCCGACTCCGATGATGACCCTCGCACGCACTTGGTCTCTACAGACCCCCATCTTATCTCATACGAAGGGTTCCTGACTCTCCTTTCTTTTTTGATATTTCTGTCTTTTATTTTTTCAGCCTTCTGCACGCACATTTCAGTCAGTCATGCTTTCCTTCTTCAAGTTCTCTGGGGAGCAGAGCGTCAGGATCCATCTCCTTCTCTGTGCTTTGTGAAGATGTGAATTAGAATCTACAGCTATTGAAGACGGTCTTCTTGGCTTTCGCTTTCTCGGGATCTCTCATTGATTTACTTTCTTTCTTGTTGCTGAAATATCTGGTATTGATAGTGTTGGGGAAGATAGGATCACTGTAATTTTGGAGGAAAAGCTCTGAGGCGCGTCTGAAGGCACAGTCTTTAGAACGTTATTTGCCCCCACTTAGTTTTACTGAGTTTGCTGTTGGGTTACAGGCAAATTCGTTCTCATGATACAATAGAGCCTTGGGCGAGAATCTACAACCAGCAAAGTTGAAGAGTCTCCAAAGAAACCTTCAGTGAGACTGTAGCAGACCGGACTGAGAGAGAGAGATAGTGAATTTCGAAAATTGTGTGTTTTGGAGTCTGATTATTGCTCCTTAAATAATTTGTGAAGAGGTATGAGGAAAATGTACATGCTGGTTTAGAGAAGGCACCTTGAATAGTCACAATGTTTACCGTTGATGAGATCAATGGTCACGATTCAATCGGGTGTGATCAAGAGGCACAATTCAAAGTTAACAATCACCAACTGTTAACAACTTTTTAACAGTGATCAACGGTCATCAACGCACCAAAACCAGAGCCGCCCATCACGAGCAATGCGGGTGCGCGCGAAGTGCGCCTCATTGCGCGCGTGTTGCACGGTATTGAATCCCTATATTCTAAGGAGTGTAAATCAGCTCCTATTGAAATACTAAAAACAAACCTTGTAATTATCCAATGTGGGACAAGTTCAAAACCGAGCTTTTTTTTGTAAGAGAAAAACAGATTTTTCAACCAAGTGTGCAGGTGCAATTTCTCATATAATTGACCAATCAAACCCATTGGATTTAATCTCTTATGAGATTAAAATCCAACAAATGGAATAGAAGTTGCTGCTGCAAATTTGATTCAGTCTCTATGTCAGTCATCAATATATCTCAATCCAGATTTGCTCCTCCAAGCTATTACACCTACATGGCCCAAGGTAAGAGAGAGAAAAATAGAGAGAGGTAAGAGAGGAGACCGGAGGTCTGAGGAGGAAGGGATTGTTGGTTAGAGGAAGGGGACGAGAGAGAGAAAAATAGAGAGAGGTAAGAGAAGAGACCGGAGGTACGAGGAGGAAGGGATTGCCGGTTAGAGGAAGGAGACGAGGTTGGGGAATAATATTGGGTTTTAAAAGAATTTTAAACATCACATGGTCTCATGTGTACGTGGCGCCAATCAATTTTCAAACAATAAGGGTACACTTACTCAATTAGTTAAACCGCCAATCAATTTTCAAACTTTCTCGATTAGCTAAACATAAGGGTAGTTTAAGCATCATAATTTTATATATTTATTAATATTTATAAAAATTATAACATTTATTCATTAATAAAGTAATATAAATAAAACAGGGCATTAAGAGATAATATGAAAAAAATAATTATTTCACTAAATAATTAATAATAATTTATTATTTTTATTAAGAACTATTGATATAATTAATCTAAATTCCTAAAATATTTTTATAATAATTTAATAAAGATTACATAAAAATTAGTTATTTTAAATAATATTAGATTAATTTTTCTTTAACAAATCCATGCATCATACGGGTCCCCGCCACTTAAGTTTTTAAAAATCGACGTGGATTCCACTGACACTGAACAACTCGTTGCCAACCTGTCTCAATGACGGAGATTCCAAGATCATATACAAGGAAATGTTGCGGTGTATCTTGAGTCCATGGTAAGAGGCAAACTTTTTGTTGTAGAGGACCCACTATCAACTATCAAACCCATGTATCAGCCTTATTTCCATCTTCCTCGACACAATATGCATTCGTGTCAAAATGAGGCTTATTGTCTATTCCATTACAAAGTTGTGCTATGTAGATTCCCATCAGACGATCGCAGGCGTGAAGGCACCCACTCGGCTGAGTCAAAATCGTTCATTGTCTCCTGTCTTTTGCACTTTCCATCTCTCTCGCTCTCTCGCTCTCTCGCTCTCGCTGAACAAAATGCAGAGCAGTGCATTAGCTCTCTCTTCGTCGACGCCTTTTCTCAAAACCAGAAAGCCTCCGATTCCGAATCATAACACCAGATTAACTTCGATATCGTTCTCTTCTTCTTCTTCTCCAAAATCACTCGATCTTAACTCTGCCCATGGCGTCTCTGGTTCCTCGAGCCACAGATCTTCGCCGCTATGTTCTTCATCGCATTTCGGCAGCTGGTTGTCTGCTCCATCTCCCATTTGTGATGGACTTTCGAAGGATTTTAGCGTCAATGCAACCTCGGTTCCTGAGAGCGCAGGTGAGAGCGCCAAATCTGTCAGTTTGATCCAGACTTTGCAGCTCGGATCTTTGTTTGGCCTATGGTATCTTTTCAACATCTACTTCAACATCTACAATAAGCGGGTGCACATTCTCCCTTTTTAGCTCATGCGTTTTTTCGTTCTCTCTCTCTCTCTCTGTATTTTTTATTTGCTGCATTTCCGTATTTGTATGAATTATGATTTTGCAATTACTCTTATTTTGTTTCTAATCACCATCAACTTCGCATTTGCTAGTTTCATAATTTCCTTTTTCATTTGTTTCTGTTACCTTTTGTGTTGCCAACTATAATTATTGAATCGTAGGTACATTTGTACTTCTCATGAATGAAGATATAAGCTAAGTGGTGTTCAAAGGTATATGTTATTGTCAAATCAACTATCAGGATTACTTTGCATTTACATATTTGATTTTGTCACCTTTGGAGTGTAAGCACAAATCTTTAACTCAATGTTTATACAAATATTTCTCTTCAAATGGACTGACTTCAGACAGAAAACCTGCACCATTTAGGTGGTTCCTAACCATCTTCTTCTCTGCCTGATTTTAATATTGTTCTCAATGTTCTGTAATACTTGAGAATAACATCGATGAATAACGCTATTGATTGCTTTCAGGTTCTGAAGGTTTATCCCTTCCCAGTAACTGTCACAACATTCCAATTTTCTGTAGGGACTGTTTTTGTCTTTTTTATGTGGACATTCAATCTCTACAGAAGGCCCAAGATTAGTGGTGCACAGGTATTTAATTATTTTTCAAATACTTGCTGTTATTTTATCTATACTTGAACCTTACATCTTGCTTGTGAATGCTGACCTTGCAGCTTTTAGCAATCCTACCACTGGCTATGGTGCACACATTGGGAAACCTTTTCACCAATATGAGTCTTGGGAAAGTTGCTGTTTCATTTACGCATACAATCAAAGCTATGGAGCCCTTTTTCTCAGTTGTTCTATCAGCCTTGTTTCTTGGAGAGGTAAAGCTTGAGTTTAGCATTATTTGTTTGGTTACCCCAATTCTGTAGTTGAATATTTATTCTAGGTCCAATCTTCTTGTTAATTTTCCCCTAACTAGCTTCTTTAGTGTTTCATTGTAACCTTTTCTATGCCATTTTATGGCTTTTCTTATATTTGACTATACAATGCAAGAATCGGGACATCATAGTTTTCAGAAATTGGAGCTTGTTATTGAGTATGAGGAGGTGGTATATAGTTATATACATCTAAGTTGTTATCAATTTCCTTTACAACCTGAAGTAATACTTCATCTACAATCTGATACTCAGGCTGCCTTGACTATAAGAAAGTTAAGGGCAATATTTTAAAATAGAACCAGGTTGCAAGTGTGCACTGTTGCGCTATTGACCAGGTTGCAAATGAACTATCTGACAAACCATTTGAAACTACTCTATTAATCTATTGTTTTCTGATATCATGTTTTTTATTGTTCACATTTCTTGTTATTTTTATTTTTTCCTTTTTTCATGCATGAGTCACCAATCAAAGAAGTTAGGCACCTTGTTTGGTTTCAATACATTGGTTTTGTAACTTTATTCAGACATATAAAAAAGGTCCATTACCCAATGTTGGTCTCAGCTATCTGGGTCTTGGGAGGGGTGGACTGGATGGACCTAACCTCTCTCTCTCTCTTTCTCTCCCCCCACACACATACAGACACACATCATCTTGAGATTTTACCATTACCTTATCCAAAAAATGGATTTTACCATTACATCAAGTTTTCAAACATATATTTATAGGAGGATATAATTAAGAAATTTCTATAGATTTATTATTCTCGTACAACCTTTTAATGCCTTATCATCCAACTCTTTCTCTAACTTTTAATTATCCTATGCTTACAGATGCCCACTCTATGGGTGTTATCTTCTCTTGTACCAATTGTTGGTGGAGTAGCATTGGCATCACTAACTGAGGCCTCTTTTAACTGGTAAGCAAATTAAATTTCTCCTGATCTTAGTAAGGTAGGTCAGAGAAGCACACGTGTCTTTGAACATGGTGGATTGATTCTTTGTACAACAATTCAGTTTAGATTTTACATTTAATATTTAATCTGTAAGATATTGTCATTTTCTTCTATGAAATAGGGCTGGATTTTGGAGTGCAATGGCTTCCAACCTGACTAACCAGTCTCGTAATGTCCTCAGTAAAAAGTTTATGGTTAAGAAAGAGGTAATTTGTCTAATTAAGATGTGTATCCATTTATGTTTTTGCATTATCACAGTGATTACATGCCCTCTGGCTCAACTCAACTCAACCTTAAATCCTTAATCCTAACCACCTGGGAGGTCAGGTATACGTATCATGTCCCACCATTGTGCTCTATCAAGAGCCATGTCGCACCCTAACATTGTACAAGAAGTTCAGGATTTGTGTTCATAACTTCATACTGGATTGATTAAGGTTTTGTGTCAACTAAAGACCTGGGACAACCCTCTTCCTTCATTGGGGCTTGGGACTGGCAGTGTAAAACAAACTACCACAAGCTCTATATCAGTATAGCCATATGGTGCCTAATTTAGTGAAATGTTTTTTCTTATTGTGCTTTGTTATTGCTCTAATTGTTAACCCAGCCATTTGCATAGTCGATCTTTTGCATTGGTGCTTGCTTGTTAAATTTTTCCTACTGAAATTTGGACTTTTAACTTGTTTATTTTACTAAACAGGAATCTCTGGACAATATCACTCTTTTCTCAATAATAACGATCATGTCACTTATCCTGTTAGCTCCTGTGGCTCTTCTCATGGAAGGTGCCAAGTTTACTCCATCATACCTGCAGTCAGCTGTGAGCAATTTACCTCAGAAAGAAGAAATTACTTTTGATCCGCATATTTTCTTATGCCTGATGTTCAGAAGCATATCCTCTTTTTCAACTTTCTTTTTTTCTTTTTCATTAATATCAGGGCTTGAATGTTAGAGAGGTATGCATAAGATCTCTACTGGCTGGGCTCTGTTTCCAAGCTTACCAGCAGGCAAGTTTTCTTCTTCTTCCTTCTTTTATACTCTTGTTATGTCTCTCAAGCATATGCATACTTTTTTTTTTTTGCATAGGAAACATTATAGGTCTTTACTTTATTTTCTTTTTGAGAAAGGTTAACTGAGATTTTATTAAAAGTTAACAAGAGAAGATGTACAGGAGCCTTAGGAGGCAGAAACAGACTTACATAGGCAAAGAACTATCAGAAAACATAGATTCTCCACTCTTCACATTCAAAGAATCCAAAATATCTCTAGCTTCAGTCAGCAGATGAGCAAGCCTCCAAGGTCCTCCTTTCTTCTGCCTTGGGCATTTTGTCATATTAGCAGAATCACCTTTGATGGATAGAGAGGAAAGGCCTGACATTTTGACATAACGTAGACCTGTGAGAGCAGCTAAGATCTCTGCCTTGGTAGCGTCAGCTCTCCCAATCGGATCACTGAAAGCCCAAAAGATGTTCCCCCCTCTCCCACGGATTACTCTTCCAGTTCCTGCTTGACCTGTGGATCCTTGAGCACTACCATCAAAGCTTAGAGTTATTAGATCCTCCTCCCTAGAATGAAGTGTTTGAGTTAAACCATTTCCAGGAGAGGAGTAGGGGACTTCTGCTAAATTTCTCTGAAGGTCAGTTAGAGAAATACGTTTGAAAACTTCAGAATTAAGAGCCCAAATGTTGCATAAGAAGGTAAGATGAGAGATCAGGTCTTCGATGTTCCTGGTTTTGTTTTCAAAGGTCCTGTTGTTCCTTTCTTTCCAAACACCCCACATCACTGCATGGGTCACCGTACTCCAATAGAGCTTACCCCTGCTTCCTAGATCTTTTCCATGCCACTTTCTTTTTTTTTTTTTTGATGAATGATTTTCCATGCCACTTTCGCAAAAGATCCAAAGCTTGCTCAGGAAACATCCAACTGTATCCCAATAAATTGAGGAAGAAACACCAGATCTTCCTTGTTATTGGGCAGTGCAGGAATAGGTGCTCTGCCATCTCGCCATTATTGAGGCAAAGAGGGCAAACATGAGGGGAGATGCATCTGCCTTTGAGCTTATTCTGTAACACATCACAAGTGTTTAGTTTTTTTAAACAAGTCTCCCACACGAAAAAGGAAACTCTGGGGGGCAATATGAGCATGCCAAACCTTCTTGACTGGGAAGGTGGAATCCTGACCATCCAAAACTAGACCCTTGAAATCAGTCTGAAAATGAGTCTGAAGCTGGTATAGGTCTTTACTCGAAGCTCATAAATCAGTCTGAAAATGAATGACCAAGACTACAATGTTTAAATTGAAGGATTTGATGCTTTTGGACAATCTAGTTGTGTCAAAGAAGCTCAAAATATATATTGATGCTGTGTTAGACATTGGAATATTGGAAATGAAAAAAAATTGTGTTTCATAAATTATAAATGCAAGCTGATTCTTTATTTCAAATAATCTCATAATCCATGTTGTTGTTAAGAATCACTTTGATGCATCTAATTAAATCTGCAACTCTTTTCTGCGATTGTCACTTTTTTATTTTGATTCCATTTGAAGGACTACACAACGGGGGTAAGCCCATCCTCCAACCCATAACCCCTCAACCCAGGTGCAGGCAGGATTCGATCCCAAGTCTCCACTACAACCAGCAGTAGACCTTACCAACCAGCTGGTTGGCACCTTGCGCAATTGTCACTTTATTTTAGAGCACATGAATATTAAATCTTCCTGAGAAGTACAATTATGTCTTATTGTTCTTTTGTGACATATTTCTCCATATTCTGCATTCTGGAAAGCATGTTTTCATTGCTTGAGAAGCATCAAACTCTTTACTACATCTGCTAAATATAGATAAAAATAAGAATAATACTTCCAAATAGCAACTTATCCCAAAAAACAATATGCTAAATGGTATCTGTAGTTGGTGCTCTCTAAAGGTTATACTTCTGGAAGCCACTTCACTGTTCTGTCTGATTGCCTTCCAAGTGCTAGTTTACCTAGAGTTGAATTCTCCACACTTATGGAGTTTGACTACTTGAAAAGTGCTAGCAAAGCCTCGTAAACTTCTTTCCTACAAGGAGTAATTCAAAAACATTGCAGTGGTCAAGAAATTTTCATATTCTGTTGGGCAATTAATTAATGATAAAGCCTTGCTTCCTTTGTGTTTCTCTACACATCATACATATCTATGCATGTGGTTGTTTATGAAAATGTTGTTGGTAGAATATAACCTTTGAAAAGGGGAGGAAGTTCCATTGGTAAGATTTGCATTCTTGCACTAGTAACATAGGAATTCCAATTGCTTGGGAAGCATCTTAAGAAAATGACCAAATAAATCTACCATCCCAGTAAAACCATTTTTCTGTCTCACCCACCTTTATGAAGATGGACTTGAGCAAATGAGCTTCTCCTTTTTTTTTTCCACACGGGATATTTCTTGTTCCTAAAAAAGAAAAAATTGTATTCTCCCAAAAAGATGATGTAACGCCATAATGTGACTCAGAATTGCAGACAGGCTCACAAAGCGTAAGTGTGAAGAGGTGTAACAATACCCTGGCTTCCCATCTTTGAGGCTGGTATTAGACAATTTCATGCTCATAATTATACTTGCAGCCTTTAGATTTTTGTTACTCTTCATCCACTTCCAAAACCAAGTTACCCGCATTAATATTTTGTATGAACCTAGTTTGACTACTGGTATGGAGGCTACTTTTAATTCAGATTTAACTTTGTAGAATTTTAGCTGTTAACTCACCAACTAGTGTGAAAGAGTTAAGGTATATTTTTTTCCCTTGTGTTAATGTATTTCTGGGGTCTTACATTTATGGTGAACAACTGAACACCCTTCTTTTTAAGGAAAATCAAGTATCAAGCATATGTATTATCTGAAGATAATCAACAAGAACAGGATTACAAGTGTGAACCATGTACAATCAGGATCTATACACCCAGCCCAGAGATGCCAACCAGGAAAGAAAAAACAAAGAAGACTATATTTATCATATACAATGTGTTGTAGTAAAAAAAGCAATGTATTTCCTGAGTTCTTTTTAAATGCAGATAGTCATGAGCATGTTGTCCCTATGGCCTTGGCACTAATTTTGGGTGCTTCAGTTTTTAAAGATAAGCATGTTTCTTTTCTTTTTCCATACTGTCCAGAAGATTGTGTAGGGAAAGTTGCACATAGATTTGCCCCTGGTGATCAAATTCTTTAGTTGCAAGTAAATAAGTCTCTAATTGTTGTTGGGAAGACCTAATAGACCCCACATATTTTTAAAAATAAGCACACAGTATCTCAGCTGATATCACAGAGAATAAGGAGGTGCCAAGTACATTCGTCAGCCAATTTGCACAATATATTGGTCATCAGCTAGTGGCATTCCTTGTCTGATTGGCTGGTCCTTGTGAGACATTTCCTAAGTAAAGCAGTCCACACCGTAAATGCTACATCTGAAGGGACACATGAGCTCCAAATCTTGTATAGATCTATGAATATGATCACCTTTTATCGTAGTAGCTTACCATAAGAATGAACAAAGTTAACACTTCTACTTTATAAGAAAAGAACAGTTAAAATTTTTGTGATTCACTCGTCATTGAAATGTTCTGATTTAATCAGTTCGAATCTGGCAGGTATCTTACATGATATTACAAAGGGTATCTCCTGTTACCCACTCTGTGGGCAATTGTGTGAAGCGGGTGGTGGTCATTGTGACCTCGGTTCTCTTCTTCGGAACACCTGTCTCTCCCATCAATTCTCTTGGTAAACTCTTTGTCATATCTTGGGTGCGATCAACTCTAAACCCTCTCATTATTCTTACATCCCGTCTTTTTTTGCCAATGGTTGGATGTTACTGCAGGTACTGGGGTGGCTCTTGCTGGAGTATTCTTGTATTCAAGAGTGAAGCGGATAAAGCCGAAGTCAAAAACAGCATGATGCTGTTTTTCTCCTTTCTTTGTGGAGAAAATGTGTTAACTTTGTTGGGTATAAATCCATCTCAATGTTTCTAATTGTTAGTTTTAGCCTTTTAGGTCAGGCAGAAATCTCATTATGGGGATAATTTTATTATTTTGCCGCTCCTGAGTACAAATTTTCCAGCGGCAGATGTGCTAAGCCTGGGAGAGTTGAATCTTGTATTCGTCTCCTTCATATTTTACTTGTTCTGTAGCTCACCTTTTGGGTGGAATAAATGTGTTTTCTTGGGCTTAAAAAAAGTGTGTTTTGTTGGGGAGTGCTTTCGGGATTCAGATAGAAAAAAATACACTGGTTAATGTTTGATCGTAGAACACTAGAACTAAGAGTGGTCCGAACTGTCTGGGTCTGGGATAGCTGACAGCTGAGCAGACAGGGCACACGAACTCTAATTTATGGCATAGTATTATACTATTATTAAATGTTTGAAATCCCTTACTGGTTTACATCTTCGATCAGCGTCTGCTAATCAATTTGGACGGACACTGATGCGCAGCAGCGGTAAAAAATGATATTTTTTGCCTTCCAATTCTTTCCTCATCTCTGGTTCTCCTTCGGAAATTGGAATGGAATTTGTTGCACTTTTTTTGTGCAGCACTTGACGTGCACTTCCATTCAGTCTTTGACTGCGGTGCAAATGGATTGGATCGTGATCCGACCCAATTTGAATCTGATCCTATTTGTGTCGGATTCTCATCATCCTCTATCTGAATTTTTGGATCGGATAATAGGGTTCGGTTGAAAAATCTGATCGGATTCGGATCACCCCTATCCTATCTAATCTCTCTCTCTCTCGCTATATATATATATATATATATATATATATATATATATATATATATATATATATATATATATATTTATATTTCATTCTTTATATAAATTGTTATGTTTTTTCTTTTAATATTTTTTTTAAATTTTCAGAATTTGAATATGATCGGATCATATTCAAATCATCATATGTGAGATCCGATCAGATTGGATCTCCAATATGTGCTATCGGATCGTGGCTGACACTCCAATAACATCTCATATCTTGTGGCTGACGAGATGATTAGAGTAAGGGGGATTCTATGATCAATGAAATACCAAAACCAACAGAATTGAAAGGAAAAATTTTTATTGTAAGCTGTAACTTACTAGCTTATAAGATCAAATGATCTTATATGGAGCTTATTGTTGAAAAAACATGTCTAAAAATTGAGCATCTTTTGTTTATAAAAAGAAAATTTTAATAAAAAGGAACAGAGAAAAGAGAAAAAGATACAAAGAATGCTTTTTTGTAGCTTTGATCTTTGGACACCAGTAGTAGGATCCACATCTATTGATTCATCTTGGCACCACCAGGTGGAAGGACTGAATCATTGATTCATTTGATCTTAATATATCATTTGGAGGGCCTAGATCACACATACAGTCTCGAACTCGCCACTTCGTTGATTATGCATTAAAAGGAAACTGTGTTCCTATTAGATGTTGTTAAGATTGTGCAAACTTGGAAGTTTCTTTTGTTTCTGTACTTAAAACTTATAGTCAAGGTTCAAAATATAGATACACTCGATATGCCGGTAGGGGCGTATTAGGCATTTTGATACTTGTTTTCTTACTTTTTTTTTTTCAAAATTGGTCCACGGGAGCCGGTCTAGGACCCCTCCATCCCCTGAACCAGTCAGACCCCCAATACACCCACTGTAAGGGCGTATCAAAAGGGTCCCAAAACGATATGTATCGACCGATATGGGCCAGTACATAACGATATTTTGAACCTTGGTTATAATAGGTCAAGTCACATCTTGACTAGTTATGGTTTGGTTTTTTTTTTTTTTTTTTTGTGAGTTTAAGGGTTTCCCTTCTTTGTTTGTCCAAGTATTTAGAAGATAAGAGATATGTTGCATTGTTAGAGTTAGGTTTATTTTAAGGGAAAATTCCCAATCAATACCCTGTACTTTGGCTTGAGTGACAATTTGGTACTCAAATTCTAAAATGCGACAATCCAGTGCCTGAACTTTCAAAATGTGACAATCTGGTACTCAAACTTTCAAAATGTGACAATCCAGTACATGCCATCAACTAATCCATTAATCAGCCGTTAAGTGACATCTGAAAAGTCAAAATTGCTCTTTGAATGCCATCTAATTCTCTTTATCAACCATCCAAGTGTTGACAAAAAGACTGAACAGTCCCAAATCTTATTCCTATCCTCTTCATGATCTATTCAAAAAAGTTGGTGACTGTTTAGAAGAATCTAAAATTTAGAACTCTTCATTTTATTGTCAATGTTTGGATGGTTGATAAAGAGAATTATATGTCATTCTTAGGGCATTTTTTACTTTTCAAATATTGATTAACAGTTGATATCAAATTGTCACTCGAGTCAAAGTATAAGGAACGGGAATTTTCCCTAATTTTAAATATACTTGTTTTATAAGAATGTGATTTTGGCTTTATTTTGTATTTTAATCTTTCAATTAAACTTTTTTTCTAAAAAAAGAGAAAACTTGATACTTGGAAAACCGTAACTTGCTTGGCATTCACAGTGCCTTTTTGTTTATTTATTTTAGTTCAGCATCGGCAAATCATTACATGGTGATATGATGGATGCCCTCAAACCAGGATATAGTGGAGTCAGAATCTCGCCCACAGGAATTCTGTTCACGTCTACCCACATAACATCCTTTTATGTAGTATTATGAGCTGAGAGATATTCCCAATTCACGGGATAGTGTGTTGTGGGTAGAACGTGGGTAAGATTCTTGTGGATAGAAGATGAGGAGTAGATATTATAGTGGACCACCCAGAATTCAATCAATCGGGTGGTTTCCATTGGTCACAAATGATCACCGCGTAAAAAATTGGATGCTTCTAAGTTCCAACACCCTCAATTTTTCCATTTGGAATCCGAAATGCTAATGGAAGGCCTTAAAAAGCAAAATAATGCATGGAATCCTATTCATAGTCTTTAATACTAATAAATTACACATTTATGTACTTCAATAAATAATTAATGACAAATTAAGATCTGTAAATCTTAATTTAAGCACTTAAACCACGCCAATTTTTACTGGCACCTTCATAGCCAAATAAAAAAGAAGAAAGCCACAAAATGATAGAACATTGTAACAGAGAATTCATGAATATCATAAGCAGAAATAGATGAAAAAAAAAAAAATCTCCATTCACTAATTTATACGATGGCTTGCATGGTTTAAGCTTCACTGGTCATCAGGGCGTGGAGATGATATCTCCATATCCTATCTTCCTATTTCTTTAGCATTACCAACCCATTAATGTCTCCTTGCTTCTGCTCTAAATTATAAATTCTAAAGTAACATAAAATATAACCTTCCAAGCTAATACTACTAATCTCTTTATTTTTCCAGCAATAATGCTGCAGTTTAATCCCTAGAGAGAACGTAGCTCGAAATTTATATTGCAATGGTGATATCTAAATGGGGTTGCTTTGAGCGATCATCTCCAACAAATCCATTTCCCTCTTCACTTCACCATCCATTAGAGGAATCATATCTAAAGCCATATCACCCATATCCAAATGTTGCTTGTCCAGAACTGATGCACACGATATTTCCTGAAACAAAGACTCAATACCGTGTTCCTCTGAAAATAATGTCGTAGCAAAAGAAAATTCCGATGCATCATTAGAATCATCACTTGGGACCGGTGGATCATCACCTGTACAAAAATCTGTGCTCTGCAGTTGAGTTGTTGGTTCCATCATAGTATGAACTGATGCGTTTGATGAGTCGGTGAACATGTTCTGTAGGTATTCATCCGGCCCGGTTGATACAGCAGTACTACTCAAACTCTTGATGTAGTTCTGTAGGAGGGAATTTGATTTTGAACATTTCGAGCTTCGGCATCGTCTCTTTGAAAGCAGTCTTCTTTTTGTTGCATTCCAGTGGTTCTTTATAGAGTTTTCTGTTCTTCCTGGCAACCTCTTCGCAATCTCTGCCCATTTGTTTCCTAATTCTGCATGGGCCTGAATTAGAACCGTGTCCTCTTCTTCAGTCCATCCATCCTTCTGCAAATAATTAAAATTCAACCATCTGTTATTAGATATATAGACCTCCACATGCAGAAAATTTGATGAATGAGAGATTGAAAGAACCTTAATGTCAGGCCTTAAATGGTTGTACCATCTCTCTCGGCATTGCTTTCCTTTCCTGCCCTCCAACCTCTCAGCAATATAAGACCATTTTTTCATCCCATACTCCTTTACCAAGTCGACTAGTTTGCTGCAAATGCATATTTACATGATCAGTGATTCTACTTCTAAATCCAACAAAGTAACATCAAAAGATGGGAACTCAGACTACTACTTATTTTCAAGAAATTCAATTAACAAATACAAGTGAATAGAATATTTCCTACCTGTCTTCTTCAGTGCTCCACTGCCCTTTAACTACGTTCTTTCTCTTTTGAAATTTTCCTGCCTTTCTCATTGCCACACTCCTCTTCTTTAACCCAACTTCCTTGTATGATCCATTCTCCCAAGTTATACATGAAATCTCATCTGGCAGCCCAGAGTTAGGCGATTCAATTCCCTGCAGGAAGAGGTGGCTTCTATCCTGTTCTATCACAGTGGTTTCCGGAGTTCTCTGAGTATAACTCAATAAGCCTGTATTCTGAAATATCTCCATGATCCCATTTCCACAATCTTCTGTAATAGGCTTAGGCTTGTAAACATCCAAAGCTGTCGAATACCCACTTGCTATCGCTTCCAAATGATCAAAAAATAAAGTGGAGAACCCAAATTCCGTGTCTGATGATGATCCATCAACAAATTTCCAAAGCTCTTGAAAATATCCTGTTGACGAGGAAACCTCTAGAGAAAACCCATCTCCAAGATGGGGTTCCAAGCAATTCTCCGACCAAGATACCGGCCGCAGAGCAAGATCATCTCTGTAGGTTGTTTCAAACTCCATGAAAGGGACAGACAGAGAACAACAGAAACTCAGGGAGAGAGAGAGAGTAGAATGGTATTACCATGTGGTGCTCTGCGGTTTTCTGATATTAGTAGTAAGAGAGAGGATGACATTGATTTCCAGGGGAGCTGTGACCGTTGATTAAAGGATTGATCGGACGGTTAGCATTACTTATTAATTGTGACTGTTAAGCTTCCCTCAAGTAGTATTGCCAAGGGAAAATAAAGGCGGTAATGATTGCATGTCAGAAAGGTTTCTAATTTTAGAAAGTCTTCAGTCAAAAAAAGTACACGTGGCATATTTTTATAGGTCGATATTAACTCTAAGGTCATTGCGGCGGAACTGTAGGGAAATGTAAAGAATGGACGTAAATCTTAGCACTCTATTAGTCTATTTCACACAACGTGGGAATTCGAAAAAGAACAAGGTTCGACTACAAAAAAACTTTTTAGGGCCTTCAGCATATCTAAATGACAATTTTGACCCGCTTATTGGTAACTATAATGACTATTTTGACCTTATTCTTATTTAACAGAGACCTGATTAGTGATTATTTTCAAAATTAACATTCAACTGAAATTGAATTTCTTCCGAGGAATAATCCGCTCACTGGTCACTGCTGCATTAGACAATATGAATATGCTGTTAAAGACAGTGGAGTCCAAGATCCATTCCTATCGGGCCAGTTGGCCCGATCCACTCTAATCGTGTCTTTGATCCCTAACCGATCGATTGAGGCGGGTTGCCAGGTTCACACCCAGCCCATTTATGTATTCGGGAGTCTTGGGTAGGGGTGACAATTTTCCCCCTCCCTAACGGGTACCCGGGCTCCCCGATCGGGGACGGGGACGAGGATGGGAAATGCAATCCCCGTCCCTGATTAATATATATAATTATATATTATAATAATCATTATTCATTTTTTAAAAGATTAAAACTTAAGAAAAGTAAAACACTTAAACAGTAAAATATTCGATGACTCGATAGTAAAACCCTTCGACTTTGAGTCTTCGACATAACTTTAGCTTGGTCTTCCTTCGTTAGTTTGTCTTCGTTGCCGATTCTTTGACCGTCAACCGCCGTTGCTGACTATCGCCACTCGCCCGTCACCGTCGAACACCGGACAGAGTATAGAGATACTCGAGTCTCGACAGAGGACGAAGAAGAGATACTCAAAGAAGAGTTTCAGTTCTATAATCTTCCTTCAACCTTCGTCATCATCGCCTCGCCCTTCGAATTCTTTCTCATTGCCAACCTCAGCTCTCACAAGTCGCAATGGTCCTCTCTCTCTCTCTCTCTCTCTCTCTCTTTCTCTCTCTCTCAAACTCTCAGAGACTCAAACTCTTTGTCTCTGGTTCGTCAGGGATTCGGGTCTCCGATGGGGATGAATTCCCCGTTGGGGTTGGGGATGGAGGGGGGATTCCTTTCCTCGCCGAGGATCGGGGACGAGGATGGGGGTGATTTAGGGGTCAGGGTTGGGGATGGGGAATGTAATCCCCACCCCAAACCCGCCCCGTTGCCATTCCTAGTCTTGGGTTAGATCTATAGTAGCCCATACGGGATTTATAGAAAGATCCAAATCCACTAGATATGGATATAGAATTGTGGATTCAGATAGTTGCATCTCTGAATTGGAATCTATTCCTCACAGAGCGAACCTCACACCCACATTTCACTATGTATTGAGAATATCTCCCATAAATAATAAATAGAAGTACGGGAGATATTTTCGATGTGCGGCCAGGACATACTGTGAGGTTGGTGTGAAGCACACCATGTGAGGAGCTGATCCGGACTCTGCATCTCCACTCTAGCTAACTGCGCTTTGCTTTCAAAGAAAGTTTTGATTTAGTGTGGGGGGGTGGGGTGGGGGGAATAAATAAATATAGATGGGCCATATGGCGGAGGAGGACTATTGGGGTGGGGAGTAGAGGGGAGGGGAAATTTACAAACACAAGTAGGGATTTCTAAACCATAGGGGGGCCATGGCTCCCCCTATCTCTGCCCCTATCCAAGGTTCAAAATTTCAACATGATATGCTCCAGCCTCCATCATATTGGTAGAGTATGGATGCTCTAAATAATGATATATTTGAACTTTGTTTGTTTTTTCATGGGGGTAGGTAGGCATAAGACTGATCCCTGACTTATTTTTGGAAAAAAAAACTAAAAAAAACCATGCTCATGGTTCAAAGTATCAATACACTAATTTCGACATATCAAGATGTATCAATACTTTCCTGAATGCATCTATAAAAAGCATTGCAAAGCAGACATTTTGGCTCAATTTGAAAGGAGTACGAATACAAATATATATAATACGAATACATATAAAATAATACAAAATGTAAGATTTTGCACTTTACATATTTGTGTTTGTACTTCCAAACTGAGCCTTCTGTACATTATTTTCCACTTTTTTTCTCATAAGATGAACAATTAGATATCAATGAAAAGAATACCCAAAAGGAAGAATCAGTGTGAATTTTGATCCCTACCTATTAATATTGTTTTGGATTCAGATAGAATTAATTAAAAGGCAATTAGTGAATTAAACAAATTAATACGTAGGAAAAGTTTTGCAACTGAAATCTTAATTCTTAAAACTTGAAAGCTCTCTGTTTTATATATCAATCATATTTTCCTCCAATAATTTAAAATCCTGATCTAGTTTGCTAGATTAATGCCTCAGTTAGTTCGCATTGATCCCTGGATTCAATATTACACATCAATACCTTCATTACTCGGGGTGTTTCATGTCAAAGAAACAAACTTAAAATCTGTCAATTTTATTACATAATTAATCCTAAGATCAGACAGTTATGAAACATGCATTAAATTAATCCTTTATTAGCAGCTCTAAAGCAATTAAAATTTTCAAAAAATAAAAATGTTTATGTAGCTTAAGGTGTCTACTTCTTGTACATGAACAACGTACTTAACCAATAAGATGACCCTTATGCGTTGTGGGGCTCAACGCCTCAACCAAACCAAAGCGGATTTTCTGCCCACTACTCTACCCACAATCTATCCGCCATGAATTGCAGTCTTGAGTTGTGAAATGTGTGACTGCAATTCACGGCAGGTAGTGTGTGGGTAGAAAAAAATGAGTAGGAAATCTTCGTTCCAACCAAATGGTTGCCGCTGGTCCTTCGCAGAGGATCGTGGATGCTTGTACAGCTTAGTTTAGTATTGTCCGATAAAACCACTTCCGATGGTTGAATTGGTCACCCGATGATCTGGATGGTATTCGATAATGGAGTCATTTATCCAAGGTGTTTCTGCCATGTCAGTGCTATGTAGGGATTTTGATCTTTCATTTTTTCTTGTTTGGTTGGACGTTTTCAAGTTGTTTCAAACAACATTGGATGCTTTGAGTTTCGTGAAGGCCACGTTTAGAGAATTCGGCATTTTGATGTTTATTGCAATAGAAATAATATTTTCTCCTTTTAGCCTATGTAACACCTAATGATACTTGATTGACACCGAATAATAATATAAAATATGCATAAAATCCAGAGTAACTTAACCGAATTTCATGGCTTGGTCATTGCTTGAAAAGATGGCGGTGATAGGAAACACAGCCAATCTTTTTTGGATAAAAATGGTGACCGAGAACCCCCATTTTCTATCTGATAATCTGACAACATTGGTACCACCCACACGCTTGAAACAAAATCAATTTCATAACTGACAAAAATTACTTAGAACCTAATTGTTAGAAATCACTAATAATCATACATACCTGAAAATTTTAAGCCCCTTAGGTTTGCAGGAATAAGGGTTTAGAATCGGAATCAGAATGGGCTATTCTGATTCTAGCTGTTTGGCTGGATAGAATCGGAATCCCATTTCCATTATGGAAATGGGAATCAGCAGGAATGGAATTTCATTCCCAAGGGAAGGGCAGGGAATGACCATTCCCTCAGGAGAATGTCATTCCAGCAGGAATGGGAATGGGATTCCAATTCTGCCCAACCAAAGAGTTGCAATCGGAATGAACCATTCCGATTCCAGACCCTATTCTCAAAGCAAATACCCAATGGGGCCTCGAATGTAACTTTTTTAGAAGTTGGTTTCTTTAAATGATCCATGTTTTTGGCCATAAAAAAAAATAATAATAATGTTGTCAACTATTTGCACAGAAATTTGGCACGGAGATACTAGAATTAAGCACCATTTGAGTCTAAAGGTTTTAAGCATATACCCTACCATACATGAACCATTGAACTACAATCTTTGAATCATAAGTTTAGACATTTTGGATCCATGAATGTGTATGCGTACTCATGAAATCCTCAACTCCGAACCAAGAACCTGAATCCTACAAAGCCCATATCTGTTGTTTGTGATAGGGATGGGGTGAATGGGTCGCTAGGCAGATCCATTGTTGATGTTGAAGGTGTTTGGTTAAACCACAACCTTTGATAGCTCTTAGCAAAACCTCCTTAACCTACTACGAAGCCTCAGTCACATACCCACATAATGGCCATCACAGAAATTGGTAAAAAAAAAACAGGCCACATGGAATTGACATCTTGATATTTTTCAATATCAACTCAAAAGTCAAATTTAATACGCACCTGAGTTCTAGGAATAGCAGGACCAGATGCCTAAATTCATAAACTTCTATACAATGGAATCAAATAACACAAAAAGGCACAAAGACTATAAGCACCTCTGTTGGAAAGCATTCTCCGGATTCCTCCAATCAATTTCAGAATGGTGAGGAAAATCATATGGCATTTCTGAAGCACAAAGCCATGCTTCATTGAACACTCTCACCACTTCTTGGTGCAAAATTGCATTGCCTTCTTCAGTCAGATGCAATCCATCACTGACAAGGACCAAACAAATAAAAAAATGAGCAGCAAATCAGTAATTTAATAATTTCTTCCTGATAAACAAATAAAATCACCAACTAATTAAGTGAATTATGATAAAATGACTTTAAGTATGATTTCCAGTTTCATATAGAAGTCTAAAAAGTTAAATTCAATCTCGATGTAATATGCTCCCTTTGAATTTTTTCATTCATATCAACTTGTTTCTAATAAACAGGATTTATTAGTTCTATCAGTTCAATCAATCAAAAAAAGGGTTCAGAAAGTTGACAACTTGGCATACTAGGTAATCTTATGATCTCCTAATAAAAGAAAGAAATGCAACTGCAAATATGCGGTGAAATAAAACTTAAGTGGCAGGGACCTCGCCTCATGAGAGAAAGGGAGGGGGCAATCCAATTCTCTGTTCTTATTATGCTCCATTAGAATTCAGATTATCTGAACGCTTTAGCTGTTCAGCCGGCTATGGAACCAATGATGAGGTTCCACGTCAGTAATAAATTCATGGGCCCTACTGTAAAGATGCAGGCCCCATGTATTTAAATACTGGCGTGGAACCTTATCATTGGTTTCACAGCCCACTGAACAGCTAAAGCATTCAGTTAAACCTTGCTCGCTCCATTATTCTTTCATTTCTTTCTCTTTGACATTTTAAGAGTTCTTAACTTTGAAAGTGAAAATGAATACAACTGTTTCATGAGAATCAGTTTTAAAGAGCAGCACTTAGACTCATAGGCACGGACCATTATTTATATTTTGATGAATCAACCTTTAATGTAATGCTGAACTATTGTAGCATCTGTGATGTTTAGAGTTTGAAAAAGGCAATTCCTTCATTACCTTTTTCAAAGAAAAAAAAAAGAGTTTGAATTATTTAACTTATGTAGTTATGTGGGACTTGAATGTACAAGGTTACAATCTTCAGTGTTAATAATAGGATGCTCTAACCAATTGAGTTAATAAGTTTCTAAAATATTTTATTTCTTTTAGAATTTAATATGATTTCTTTGTACATTTAGCTTTTCATTTGATTTTTATTCAAATGTTGAACCTCACTTCATTCAGTTGAGTGCCTCGCTTTGTATCTTGCATCCAAGGCTCTAGGAATTCCTTGCACTTAGTTGTGCTTGTAACTTGTAAAATGCCTTTATTTCTCTTTTACATTTTACCACCACACCAAGCAATGGTCCCTTCTAGTGATCAAACAGTGTTGACAAGCCAAACCATGGAGGGCATAGGCCTCTCAAAAGGTCCATGTGACTATTGACTGAACAGACCCGAGTATGACAGCCTTAATACCTTACAACAGACAAAAAAGGCTTTACATCTCACTGACCTTAGAAATTTCTTTTCCCATCCCTCTGTTTCCTGCATCTTGGACCATAAATTGATGGAGGGAAGACCAAGCTCCTTTGCTAGTTCAACACACTGCTTTGCATACACTCCTGCCATTTCATTTGTCCTTTCTGGTAGATCCACAGCTTTCTCACCAAATACAGATCTATACCACATGATTCAGTTACAAAATTATAAAACATGCCACATGGAACAATAATGGAAGAAATACAAGAAGCTCTGAATTCTGCTTCTATAACTAAGAATCAAGCACTTTATTTATAGTTACTGGCACAGATCAAGCATCATCATCATCCAAGCCTTATCCCCACTATATGGGGCCATCTATACGAATTCTGTTTCACCAGTCCATTCTATTAATGAAATGGCAGATCATGCTTACTTTTGAAAATACAACATTGAAGTGCAGAAAGGCATTAAACCTAGGTGATAGAATTTTGGATCATATTTCAAGCAGAAAAGGTAAAAAAGTTGTTCAATGGGAAAGTCTCTGAGTCTGGGTGTGGAAGACAGACAAGAAGATTAAAAAAGAAAAGAAAAGAAAGGAAGAGAGAGAAAGAGAGAACAGATTGGTATGTGAATCACTCCACCTGGTCTGCATATGAATTATTAGTTTTTCTTATAGGAACTTCATGATCAATTCATGTCTTCCCTCAAATCAAATTCTTTTTATACTTGAAATATAACTATGGCTTTGGATGCAACAAAAGCAGAAAGAACCAAACCGTGCATATTCTTTGCGCCCTTCCTCATTAACTGGGGGTGGAGTTATGAACACTACCAGCATGGTGGGAGAATATTCCTGCAAATAAATGTTTCGAGAGACAGCTTAATAAGTGAAAATAAGTACAAGATAAAAACTGACTATAGTAAGATTAATAAGCTATTAGTGAAGACCCAAAGTAAAATGAAGTGCCGCATACTAATTTTCATATATTCACTTTGGATTATGCGAATATGGGAAGGGCATAGCTAGACATGGTATCAGACATGGAATTTAAACCAAAAATTGACGTATCTGTTCTGCAGTTTCACTATCCAGGTAATATATTTAGATTAATTCAAAGTAAACAAAACCTGTCAACTAAGGATTAGCCTGACAGTTGTACAACAGACTGGGTTGAGAACCCGCATTTGCTCAGCAATCTCACTATACAATAAACTCCTTGCCTACATACATGTGCTCATACAGGTGGGGGGGTGGGAGGGCTTCATATTGCTTACCTCAACCTCCGATTAATCACTCCAGATCATTCAATTACTCGGTAAACTTGTTAGCAAAGCCAAATCCTGAAGTTTCTTACAAATTATGATTCTCAAATACCAATACAAATACATTGTATCATGTCAGATACTTAGATTGTCAAGTTGTTTCCCTGGCATATCCAGGTAATATAGCTTAGCAAATGGGCAACCCTGTATTTCCTAATTATCCATTGTATTGGCTATCTTGTTAAGTATTTGGTGTTTTTCATTTTTCCCTCTATTAGACTACTAATTCAGCTTCATTTTTCATCAAACTCTTTGCTTATGTATGGTCTTCTTGGATGGTTAAGATTCTTCACTACAACTCAGGCATCTAATTAATGCATGGTGGGTAGAATATACAGTCCCTGAAACTTTTGCATCCAACACAGAAGCAAAAGACTAGCCCTGATTAAAAGTATATAACAGCTGGTAATGATAGAATGTTTTAAAATACTAATGAAATCATTTTGAACCTTTAGGTGATTGACAATTCTTCTGATATTCTCCTTATACTCTTCAACAGGCACATGTTGTCATTCATTGTTCCTCCCCAAAAGGGCCGCATCATTAGCTCCAAAGAAAATGATAGTGGCAACAGGAGGCTTTGTACAGCCCTACAAAGAAAAAAGGAGATAAAGACACACTTAAGAACCTTGGAATGAGCCAACAAGTAAAAATGGGTGAAATCTTTTACTTGTAAGGAAACTCCACTAAAGTAGAACTGGTTAAGTAAAAGATGTTTTATATTACAAAGAATCTCTAAATAAACCTTCTTTAGCCAATGTGTGTGTAAAACCATTACACTTTTAGTATACTACAAAGAACTAGCTTTTGTACCATCAGTAACCAGCTCTTTGATGTGATGTATTGAATCAGTTACTCTACGAACTCCCCCTTCATTTGCCCAATGGATTACGTTGATCACATGACCTGATAAACTTCCAACTTTTGACCTTGAGGAAAGCCTTATTTTCCACTTAATTGAATCCACTACCCACCATCGTTTGAAAGATCTATTCTGGTAGAACCAGAGAACACAAGCCCAATTACTATTTAAATTTACACTAACAACTGAAGTCCCAGGATCATTAAAGTGTGGAGATGTTTCCTATGTGATCTATGATTGAAGAGAGAATGTAGTGGAAGTATGTTTCTTGAATGTTCTGTGACACCTACTGATCAGACTGAAGGAATGTTTTTTTTAAGATGGCTATAGTACCAGAAATGCATAAATATTTTAGGAGATGAAAGTATTGATCAGATTCATAGAAAGGGTCATTGATCAAAGTCTGGAATTCTAAGGACATCTACTGGCTGAATTTTATAGATAAATGGCAAAAGGTATGATAGTAATTAGTAAGCCACTGTCATATGGTTCCATGTTAATTCTGTTGATGAATTCAATTGAAATCTAGTGTATGTAGTGAGGTGCTTCAAGAAGAATATTAGAAAGGTAGAGCTTGGCAATATAACAAGTACCAATCCCTGAAACTCTTTTCATATGGTGTACACATATCAGGCACATATTATATACCAGTATATCTAGAAGACTACAATCTTGCATTCACAACACAACAAATCCGGAGAAGATACCATAAACAATCATTAAAAAAATAATCGTAAACCTTTCTAGTTTGTCCATGATGAAGTTCATATGCCTTATACAATTCCCTAAAAGATTTTTAGCATGTTAGATTAAATATGCCTACCTTCATCTGCTTCAGAATGTGCAAAAATACATGCCATAAAATTTAATCTGTTTTAGCCAATATATGTTCCTTTTTTGTTTAACAACAACAAAAAATGCACAAAGATGTGGCTATATGTGTGTATGCATACATAAAGGCACCCAATGTTGGTCCCAGCTATTTGGGGCCGGGGTCTTGGGAGAGCTCAGATCCCTACCCACAAACTGTTCCCACATCCATAGCCACCAGACACTGCAGGCATGCATTGGGAATATCTCCTTTGTCATTCATGGGGAGATGTTCTCAATATACAGCATTAGTGTCCTGTGGGTAAGGATGTGGAGTTTGTAGGTAGGACTGTAGGAGACCCAGAGTAGTCTTGGGAGGGGTGGACTGAAATTGATACAGACCTAACCTTAGGCACATTTCGGACCAAAGTGGCCGCTTTCAGACTCAAGCCCGCATTCTCATGCTTGTCAGCCCAAGGTCTAACCATTTCATGTATGCATATGTTTCATAATGGGACTCCATAATGTGTAGTTTAATTTTCTTTACTACCAACTCAACAGGTTAACTCTTCTTCTTCCTCTTACAATAAGCAGCTGAAGCTTACAACTTACAAGCCAGTAGCTTCATTACATCTCAAGATTTAACCTTTACTAAGTTCCAGGTTCTTCTTCTTCTTTTTTTCATGGTTTCAGGGACTCATTATTGTGTTCCTATACACTTTCCATGTCCACCACCGTGTATGCATGTTAACCAAAAATGAACTTTATGTTGTTTCTGTTACTTTAAATTTCTAAAGGATTCTCACATTGTACTCTTTCAGTATGTAAAGGTTTTCCCAAAAGAATCATAACAGCTAACCTGAACCACATATACGTTTCTAGAGTTAGGCATGCCACTCGAATGCCAGTTCCATTTTGTGTCACATTCAACACCCAAAGTCCCAAACCTATAATTGGGGGAAACAGCATTGTTGGCCATAAGAAAAACACCACTCCTGCACTTCAGAACCCACTACAAAATTGCATTTCACAATCCCCTACTTTATTAACAAACACATCCATTCAAATTCCCTAGTCCGATCTAACACAGAAATTCAGAGATACATCATTCATGAAGGATTTCCAAATGTAAATGCAAACAAACACAGGAAAAGTAATTACAAATGTAGCACCATAAATAAAAAAACAAAGGATAAATGGAGAGTAAAAAAAAGAAACAAGTTTAAATCTTACAAGCGGGATAAGGTGATTTAATAAGAACAATGCCCATCTAGTGTTGTATCCACCATACCCACGAACAATAACGTCAGCCTGCCCATAAAGAAAAAAAAAAAAAAAAGAAGAAGAAAGAATTGCAGTGAGTCAGTGACCATTTCTAAGGTACTAGGAAAGCATTATACCTAAAAACAATCATGAAAGACGGAGGAAAGTAAAATTGAAAAAATGAATAAAAAGACGTTTCTTATAAAATGGGTTTGAAGAAGAAGAATCTGACACATGGAAGAACAAATAGAAACTGCAGTATTCGACGTTTGGAACAAAATATACACGAAAAATAGGAACAAGAAAGAAGATGGTAATAAAAGCATAAGCAAGGAGAACCTTTCGAGAGTAAGTATCAGCAAGAGCTGCTCCCCATCCACCTGGTCTGAATGATTGTTCAGTGATCGAATCGCCAAATAAGACTATTTGAGGTCTCATCCTCTCTATCTATAATGGGAAGTTGATACTTGAGTCTTGTGACTGTGAAAGACCCGATTACCAACACTGATACTGAGGATCTTCAGCAGTCCAGAAATCGCTGGCAAAAGGTATCCTGAGTTCACGATGATTTGATCTTAGAATGGGTTCATGGTGCATGATGATGATGCTACCCCAATATCTACTCCGACCCGAATTCATTATCTTGCAGCCGGTTAACGGTTTGGAGCTACAGGGCAACTGGCCCACAGCCCACAGGGAGAACGCTCATGAGTCATCATGTCATGAAACATTGATTTGCCCCGCAAACCTGAGCCATACTTCTATCCCACGTTTTTTTATACTTTTTTGATGAATGGTTCAGAAAAAACTTCCAATTAACGAAACGATAAGCATTCTATAGTTTTTTTTTCCGATGAAAAAAAGCTTTTTATTATTATATTTGCAGCAAAAAAAAAGAGCATTTTATTATTGACATTAGAATTGAGGTTAGAGATGATGGTGAGGAGTTGGTGAACAAAAAGCTACTACATCCGTGGTCGCATGCGACCCCGATGAAATGCAAACACACCAGCATCCGAAATAAATTCAAGACCTCTCAGAACTGATTTTCCATTAGTTGAAGGTAGATGAAAACATGGATTGAATCAATAATAAATAACGTAAGGACCCGAGATTTGACAATGGATATGTTGAATAGAGGAACAAGATTCATGTGGTTGGGTCAATTGCAATTATTAAAAAAAGTTGAAATTGTTTTTATTAATGCAATCACATTAAAGTTTATTTACTTTTATTGGTTTAGGTTTTATAGAGTATACTTTCACAATTAACAAGATGCAATTATCATGACATTCAAGGTTCAACTACTTTTTTTGCTACAGGTGCACCATATGTACTGTAGATTTTGCCATAATTCATTCGCTCATTTTGTCATTTGGCAAGAGATTCATAAAAAACACCTCTTGACCAGCCGGAAAGACCAAAACGAAGGCCAGAAATTGGGTCTGTTAAAGCCACTAAAAACCAAAATCATGTATTTTTTAGCTTCCAACATCATGTTCAGATGCCATCACGTCACCTTGAAGTGAAAATGCAAATGATTTCACCGTTTTTTTCACTTTTTCCGTTGTTTATGTGAATGTGAGCAGAAAGGGTTAAACAATCCGAACTCTTTTAAATATGCCATTTCCCAGTGTCAAGATAAAACCAGAAAGGTTTTCATCTTCAGGATTTGAACAGAACTTGTTCGCATTTTATTTGGAAACCACTCCAAAAAAACCATTCTGGTTATAGCCCGACGACCTCTTGCTCCAATGGGTGGAGCCGTGGAGGCCCCAATTCCCAACTCCCGAATACCTGGGTTTACTCCTGTAGATTGTGCGTGACAATTCCAATATTGAGTTGCAGGTGAGCCTCGAATGAGGATATGCGCAATTCCCTTCCCCATCCGACATAAGCTCATTTATTAATCCTCTCCCAAGTGATATTACCAAAAGGAAATCTACGATTTTCAGTCTGTATGCCAACTACTGAGAGTTCTGTCAGATTTAATGTTCAAAGCTTAGTGATTCAAGAAGCTTTATTCAATCACAGATGTTTCTGTGCGTCAGAAAGATTTTTTTTGGGCTAAGAAACAACGTGACTACATAGATTTAATCAATAAGTTGATTATTGGGTTGGCATTAGGTTATCAGCCTACCAGTAATTAAGTTCAAATTGGAAACTACGAAATCTGATCATGGATAAGGTTTGTGGATGCTGATGCCAGACTTTATTCAGCACTGGTCCCCCTAATTACAAACTAGTACGATTTTAATGAAACGTGTTAGTATTACTTGGCTCCATCCATGACAGGCACTCCACTACAAAGATATTAGTGGCCGCTGGTTGGGACGACAGCAGTTTACCCATCTAGCCTGGGAGTCTCACCTGGATTGGATTCTGATGCAGAAACCCAATTGTGAGATAAGACTCTAAATGCTGTTCAATTATCGGTCTTGGGTTCACTATCCTAAAGACATCTCCCAAGTTGTCACTAATTAACAAAGAGTTAGAGAAGATAAGAACGCTTTGTTGGGCTAAAAAGCATTGAAGAAGGAAAAAAAAAGTCTTCCCCTAAATAGTTATTACACATTACAGAGGGATTAAAGACAGAAAAATGCACACAAGGCCCATTGACCTTACCAAAGAGAGCCTGCAGTGATACAGGTTAAGTCCGTAGTAGAGCAAGGCATGTAACCAAGCAACTTTTATCTGAGAGATTAAAGAGTCCAAGACACACATCCATGTGAATGTACCAAGCCCTCCTTCCCCTCCCAGGCTCTCACACATACGTGCACTCTTGTGCTGTGCATATATGTGGTTTTCAAAAAATGCAACCTCTTATATTCCTTATATGGCTCTTATTTTGAAGGCTTTTCATGAGTGTAAAGATGGAGTTTGCTACCAATTAAGTTGGTCTTTGGGTATAGAGCTAGTGCAATATAAAACTTACATGGTGGCATCCCAATACAGAAGCTCTACTAAAGAAGAAGATGAGAAGGCATGAAAGAGCAGTTGCCATCCCAATGAAAGTCTGTAGATGCACAAAGAAAGAATAGTGTATTTGGCTGGCTGAGTTATTAAATTACAACTAAATGATGAAAATTATAGGTGGAAGGAGGGAAAGGCACCATATTGCCTACATTTAGATTTAGTAATACAAGACAAATAGATTGGCGACAATCATCAGGTTATAAAACTTTGAAAAAAGAATCAATTGAACATAGAGACATGAAAGGAGATTATCCAAAAAAGTCAATTTTTCTTTATTCTAGGGGAGAAAACTACCAAGTATATCTTTTCAGGTATTGAAGAAAAAATCTGGGGAGAAGAAATGCCTTCAATGCTTATTCATAAATGCCGCACGATAATGGTTTCTAGATATACTTTGTGGGATTTGAAAAGGAAAGAAGTTCTGGTTGTGTATCTCAACATGATTATGGTTATGTACAAAGAAGCAATTGATAGCATGACAAAATTTGGTGGAGAGACAAGTTTATTTGCTCTGCCTTACCTCAAGGATCAATGTTGATTTCACATTCTTTTCAACTAATCATGGATTAGAACTAGGTTAATATAAGAGAAGTCCTATGGTACAAGTTGCTTGTTGAAAACAGTTGCAATTTATTACACTAGAAAGAATGGGTAAATGCAAATTAAGCTAGAAAAGAAAATTAATTAAGATTGATGGCAATGAGATTCCTCTAAGCATTACCTTTCAGTATCTTTTCCTAATTATTCATGGGGAAGGAGAAATATACTGCCCATAGAGTTACTACTAATGGCAAATTCAAGAAATGGTGCCCAGATATAGATAATGGCATGGACATGTATATATATATATATACACACACACATATTAAGCTAAATGCCATTTCTCAATATCCTGCAAATTTAGTTAAACTTCTAGCATATATAGACTTTGAAAAGGATGATTTATTAAAACAAGCCATAATGCATATTATAAAGGTGCTAATGCTATAAGGTTTACTTTTAAAAGTGTCCATGTAGTATTCAGTACTGTTAGTGTTGAGTATGTAGGGGTATTTCAGTCTTTATTCTTATGCTGAGGTTGCTGATGTGTAAGATTATGTTAGAACTAGTGTCCCTCACTTAAGTAGGGGCACATGTGTCTTTTCCATTATGTTAGTAATATAAAACACATCTGGCCGAATGGGAGAGTGAATCTTTGCTCTCATCCGAACCAGAACTTTTCTCTCTCTTTCTTTCTTCTTTCTTCTTCTCTCTTCTCGACTGTTATCAGACAAACAGGACTCAAGGGCAGGCCGAATTATAAAAAGTACCAATATCTAGTATATATCATGTCAGACATGGCATACTAGAAATATGTAGCCATCTGAGTATCAGAGTTCGAGACTTCAAGTGTAATGCTGTCGATGCATATCATAAAAAATGAAGTTTTGTAGGCACCATAAGACTGGTATTAGATGTTAGGCACCTAAGAAACAAATATGAATGAAATGAGTGCAAAGGAATGGGGATATTCAGATCAATGAGTGGTAAAAATTTTACATGCAAGATTAAAAATGATTATATTACTGGATAAGAAGTTGCACCGATCTGCAACAAGAAAAGGGAAAGTAAATTATGACACTTTGTCCATGAAAAGTAAGACTGACAAATGCAGTAGCATGGAGCTTTCTAGTGCAAATCGAAGGCCCCAAAATAAACAGTTTGTAAACTCACTCTTAACAGAAAATATAACCTTGGATAAAACATAATCGATAAGAGGATTCACGCCTGCTAATTTGATAAAGGATTATTATGACAAATGGTGGGAAGCACTCATGTGTGTCAACATTTCAATCAGTGTTTTAAAAGGCGTGGGAGGTGCAGCGAGCCGCTCGCAAAATGCCTTGAGGCATATGCCAGAGATGCTAACACCTCTGAGGCGTACACTTCAGGTGCAATCAAACGCTTTTTTCATGAGGCATACGCCTCATGCACCTCATGCACACCTCACATAAAAAGACAAAAAAAATAAAAAAAAAAGGAAAGGAAAGGAAAAGAAAAGAATGGGAAGGGAAAGAAAAAGAAAGAAAGAGAAGGAAAAAAAAAAAGAGAAAAGAAAAGAAAAGGAAAGGGAAGGGAAGAAAAGATAAGGGGAAAGAAAGTGGTCCGCCCCTGGCTGAGGCCTCTTAAGTAGGCTTACACTTCATTGTGCTCAGGAGGCTTACGCCTCTTACATCCTGAACTACGCCTCACACCTCTAGGTAGTGGAACACCTCGCGTCACACCTCCACATTTTAAAACATTGATTTCAATTGTGATGCATGGGTTTAGGAGTTCTTTGTTACAATTGTAGAGAACCCATATTTCCTTCATTTTCAACTATAATCAAATTTAGCTCAAACTATTCAAAACTCAAAGAACTTGAAAGTCCTATCTTACTTTTCGATTTGTAAAGCTACTTTTCCAAAGAAGAGAGTTCATTAGAATCATTTAAACATATGCAATAATTGTGGTACCGAACAATATACAAGTTTCTAGTGCTCAAAAATTGTGATTCATGCATAAGTTAGGTCCTCCAAGAAATAGACAGAAGTATGAAAACGAGTAGGTGAGGTATAGAGTTGATTATGTATCTGATGGAATTATGGAAAGATTTCATAAACCTGAAATGGCATTAAATGTCAACAAGATATGATTTGCGGCAAATTAAGAAAGATATGATTTGCTGCAAATTTAGAAAGATTTGATTTGATTGATTACAGTTTTGAATAAATTTAGGAAAGTCATATCCTAGGATTAAGGGAAAGATTTAATCAATCCCTAATTGAGAGAGATTCTAGGAGTAATTAAGAGAGATCCTAGGAGTTTGTCTCTCCTGTCTTTTCTTATTTAAGTTGTATGCTCAACATGTTTTTTCAACACATTACCAATACAGAAGTATTTCTTCTTCTCTTCCTCTTTATTTTGCCACATGGTATCAGAGCTTTAGGGTCCGATCATGAATTTTAAGGCCGCCATGGTTGGCTCTAGTTCAGCCTCTTCGAATGCTACCAATGGTGTGACATCTTTGGAGGGAGGTATTCAGTTAGCTGCCATCTCTCTTTCTGAGAATTCTCTTCAAATTACCATTCACAAATTGAATGGAAAGAATTATCTTGAGTGGTCTCAGTCTGTGCGGTTGGTGATCGATGAAAAAGGGAAACTTGACTATTTGAATGGCGAAGTGAAACCGCCAGCCACTGATGATCCAAAATACAGGCAATGGCGTTCTGAAAATTCAATGGTTACCGCCTGGTTGATCAACTCTATCGATCCTATGATTGGAAAACCATTCATGTTCCTGCCAACTACTCATGATGTGCGGGAAGCTGTTAGGGAAACCTATTCAGAACTGGACAATCATTCACAACTGTTCGAACTGAATACCCGAATGTGGAAGATGCAGCAAGGTAAGCGTAAAGTAACTGCTTATTATAATGAGATGATGGCTGTTTGGTAGGAGCTGGATTTATTTGAAGAAGAAGAATGGGAAAGTCCGAGTGACAATGCTCGGTACAAAAAGAAGATAAAAAGAGGTCGAGTCTTTGTCTTATTGGCTGGTTTGAATAAAGAACTCGATCGGGGATGTATCTTAGGGCGAAAGCCCTTGCCTACTATAAGAGAAGTTTTTTCAGAAGTGCGTAGAGAAGAAGCACGGCGACAAGTGATGTTGAAGAATGTTAATGAAGCAAAAACAGAGAATGAAGGGTCCGCTCTTGTGGCTCGAGGCACAGACGTAGACGGAGATAAACAAGGAGGAAAGCAAAGGCCTTGGTGTGATCATTGTAAAAAGCCATGGCATACCCAAGAAACCTGCTAGAAGTTGCACGAGAAACTAACAAGTTGGAAGAAAAAATCAGACAGTGACAACAAGTCAAGGGGAGATGTCCGCGCACTTCAAGTAAGCAATTCGGATCCAAGGCAACAATCATCCTCAGAGTCTCTTCCTTTCACAAAGGAACAAATAGAGCACTTATATAAAATGTTTCAATCTCAATCGTTAAGAAATTCTAATCCATCATGTTCTTTAGCCCAATCAGGTAATTTTTCACTACAGCCATTGCTTATACCAAATCTAATGGTTCCTGATCATATGACTGGCACTTCACAATTATTCACTTCATATACACCCTGTGCAGGGAATCAAAAGGTTAAAATTGCAGATGGTTCCTTTGCCACTATTGCTGAGAAAGGAACTATGTCTATTTCTCCTTCTCTAAACCTTAAAGATGTTCTACATGTTCCTAACCTATCATACAATCTCTTATCTGTCAGCAAACTAACCATTGATCATAATTGTCAGGTTAATTTTTGGTCTTCTTGTTGTGAATTTCAGGAGTTAACCTCGGGGAAGATGATTGGGGGTGCTAAATTGGATGGTGGTCTCTACCTCTTTAATAAAAGACCAGCCTTTGGAAGGCAAGACCGACAGACTTGTTTAAGCTCTATCTCTGTTTCTAATGACAGTGAAGTTTTGTTATGGCATTATCGATTAGGACATCCTAGCTTTCAATATTTAAAGCATCTATTTCCCAAGTTATTCATGAATAAAAATCATTCGTGTTTTAAGTGTGAATCTTGTGAATTAGCAAAACATCATCGTGTTGTTTTTCCGTCCCAACCATATAAAAAATCAAAACCATTTACCATGATTCACAGTGATGTTTGGGGTCCTTCTAGAGTAACAACTCTTTCTGGAAAGCGTTGGTTCATTACTTTTATTGATGATCATACTAGGGTCACTTGGGTTTTCCTTTTAAAAGAGAAATCAGATGTTGAAACTGTGTTTAAAACTTTCTATAACATGGTTCAAACACAATTTCATACTCATATTAAAATTTTTCGAAGTGATAATGGAAAGGAATTTTTTAACAATGTATTAGGGAATTTTTTTGCTGAGAAAGGAATTGTACACCAAAGTTCGTATAATAATACACCTCAATAAAATGGGGTGGCTGAAAGGAAAAACAAACATCTCCTTGAAGTTGTTAAAGCCCTAAGTTTTCAAACTAAGGTTCCTAAGTATCTTTGGGGAGAAGTCGTTTTAATAACCACTTATTTGATTAACAGACTGCCTACACGAATTTTGGATTTTAAAACACCCATACAGGTTTTCATTGACTGTTTTCCAAACTCTCGGCTAGTGACAAACATTCCTTTAAAAATTTTTGGAAGTGTGGCCTTTGTTCATAACCATGATCCTAAACCTTCAAAGCTTTATCCAAAAGCACATAAATGTATTTTTGTAGGCTATCCCACTAATCAGAGAGGCTACAAATGAATGGTTTTCCAATCATAGGATCCATAGAGTTGATCAATGAATAGTTGGCAGGAACATGAATGGTTTACATAGAGTTGATCAATGAGTAGTTGGCAGGCTACAAATGTTATATACATATATAACCGCATTCGCACATATATACATATATATTAATGAGAATCCCACGGGGCGGGGAGTGCTCTCCCCACCCCCACCCCCACTCCGTCATTGCCAAAGAGGATGAAAATTTCCCCATCCCTACGGGGGGAATCATCCCAATCCCCACCCCATTCGGGACGGATCACCATGGGGATTGGGGAAATGGGGAAAATTTCCATCCCTAATCAATTATGATCAGTTTTCTCATATCTAATTCAAGCCCGACCCATGTGACTTAAGTGACGTTGCTTTATATATGCTTAAATTAAACCAATTAATTATTAATCATTGACTAATAAACTGACTAATTATTAATTAATGACTAATTATTGCAAATAAATACAATAAAATTTATTAATTACTAACTAATTAATAATTAGTCAATAATTGAGCCAGGGTGGGCTCGGGTTAGGCCCACCCAACTTGCACCTCTAGCTCCTTTTGCTTCAATTTCTTTGAACAAAGCCCGTGCATCACACGGGTTTGAAAATTAATTTTAATAATATTGAAAATTGCTGTTTAATATTACCGAATTTTACTATTATAAAATTTAAAAAACTAAGAAAATCATTTGAAACTTAATTATTATTAAATTTAAATCCCCTAATCCATTTAAAAATAGAAAAAATCAACATTAAATAAAAATTTAGTAAAAGTTAAAATAATCTGATAACAATTAGGAATTTCACAATGCTCCTTCTTGGAGTACAACTTGGATGGGTTGGCTTGGGTTGATCCTAAGTCTTAAACCTTGAGCTCAGGCTTGGCCCAACTCAAGGTCAAACCCAAATTTACCAACCTAAGCTTGATCCAACACATCTCGGATCATACTTGAACTTGGGTGTGTTGAGCTTTGTAACCCAATTTTCAAGTATAATAAATTGACCTTGGACATGCTCAGATTGATTGGGTTAGGTTGGAAACAGGCTACCTGAGGGCTCAACCCAAGCCCAACCTGTTAGGCCTGAGTTTTTTTGCCCAAAGCCCAGCTTAAAGATTACGAAGTCAAGCCCAACATGGGCAAAATCTCTGGTTGAGCCAGGTCAGGCTGAGGTTGGGCCCATCTAAGTTGCACCTCTAATTCTTCTTACCTCAACTTCTTTTAAGAAAGCTTCTACATCACACGAGTCCCAACTAATTTTCATTCTATTATTAATTGTAAAACCAACAAGCCATGGCTTCAAAACTAGCAAAATCTCCATTTTTATTTTTCATTCTACGGTCCCTAATAATGTTATGATTTAATATTATACTTTATGAAGCATATATGCAATATTCACAGAGTTTTCACCCTCTCTCTCTCTATATATATAACCCTGAATTAATTTCTGAGCCCAAAAGAAGCAGAAGGAGAACCCAAAATCATGATCAATATTATTCGAGTGAAAGAAGAAAAGCCAAAGTTGGTCAATTTCCCAATGACATGAAGTCGATGCATAGTTTCTCATGCTCAATGTCTGAAGAGTTTGTCCAGGAAACCAAAACTGGTAAACAGTCATCTTTTGACATAGTCTCAGTGGCATCCCCGCTCTTTGTCTTCCGAGTCCCCTTCATTCATTTTTAATAGAGTATTCTTTGTATAACCTTTTCCTTATGGAGTTATGGCTTTATAGCACTAATAGAAAGCGATGTCCATCTGAATTAAATTAAATCTTTATTTTAATTACCTAAAGCTGACTTTTAGCCTAACATGGAGATATTAGACTAACCTAGGGCCGATATTTTTGCAAGTAACCATTCATTCAGATGAATGTGTTTATCTCTAGTTGGCTCTAAAACTCTACAAAGTCTAACAAAGCATTTTAATTAGTGCCCTAATATTTAACCCTGTAAATCTGTAATCTACGATATCCTTAGATTTACAAGATGTCAAGACAAGACGTTCACACTTGATCGTTACCCAATTTCAGTCAGGACCCTTAAGCATTTATTCTTTAATGCTATTTGATCTGTTCTTGAGGCTCTGTTTGATTCATCATTAAGGATATGGGAAAAATCAGTGCTTTTGAACCATGTTGATTTAGGTGGTTGGATCGTTTAGCTTGGAAATTATTCAGGCAATCGGCTCTATTTTATCCTTAATCTATTCTTTGGCCAAAAACTATTGACTTAGTTAGCAATCCATCGATCCGGGCTGTCGAATTGTCAATTAGTTCAACCTAAATAATAGTTTTTGGCCATTTATTATTATTATTATTATTATTATTATTTTAAAACAGGCCATCCATTCGAACCAGATGGTCAAACCACTGACCCCAAAACAAGTGGCCAAAGTGATTCCAGTTCCAGGTTGTTTTTTAAAACACTGTGGGTGCAAAATCTTACATGTAGGGTTCATTTGGTTTACAGTTGGAATTGGAATAATTTATTCTTATAGTCTGTTTAGTTCAAACAAAAATGAGAATGAAAATTGGAATTAGCAAGAATGAAATTTCATTCCCAAAGGCGAGGCAGGTGGCGGCCATTCCCTCAAATGGGTGAATGCCATTCCAGCAGGAATGGGAAATAGATTCTAATTCTACCCAACCAAACAGTTGAAATTGAAATAACTCATTTGTAATTCCCAAAGGCAATGCCTTAGTATTATTTTATGTGTATTTGTACTGTACATATTTGTATTTATACTCCTTTCAAACCGAGCCTTAAATGATATAAAGAAAACAATTTTCCGCTATATCAGGGAAGAGATTTTTTTAGTAAAAAGAACAAGTTCCCGATATTCCACAGATATTTTAGCATGAATTCTTTCATTCTTATTTTATATCAAAACCAAACACAGCCTAAACTATTTCTTTTTTGTTTTTGGAATAATCTTTCCCAATAAAGTAAGAGGAACAAAAGATAGTATCTTTATAAATTCCCAATCTAAAGAGTTTTGTCTTATATTTATCCCACAAAGACATTTGTATTTATTAATTTTATCTTAACATCAAGATAAGATAAAGTAATTTTATAAATATATATAGGTGATGTTGCTGAAAAAGCTACACCATAATGTTTGATTGGTTTTTGTAAATGGACCATACAGACTTCTCTTTATTATTATTATTTTTTAATCTTACTTTTTGTTAGATGACTGAGTGAGTAGTAACGCCAAGGTGGTTGAGGGCAGAAGGAGATGATTGAGTTAGGACAACCAGATAAAAAGGTAGATAATCTACTCTTTCATTAGAATAAGAGACAATTAAGCTTTCATCACTTACCTGCATGCAAAGAAGATTCTTACTAGTTACATCCTCTTTTTTATTTATTAATTGAATCTTGCACGATATAAAGATATTAGATAGATAGGCAGTGTTCAAAGCTTCAAGGTGTCGTAAGCAACGTCCACTGATCCAAAAGGAGGGACAGAAAGTAATTAAGTTGCGGGTTCCATAAGCAAGCAACAATTACACACCCTTAGAAGTGTAAAGTCATAATTTATATTGTCAAACAACCCCTTAGGACCCTTAGGCCCCATGGGTTTGATCATATGGATTATATGCATGAGATTCTCATTACATGAATTCTATTTCAACATTTTGTTCTGTTTAATGTCATATTTATTATTTATAATTAGTTTTTGGTACCGTAGCTGTTTTTAGTGAGATATTTTCCACTGTAAATAACAGTGCAATACCTCATTAGAAATGACCACGAAACGGTTTGACAATGTTGCTTCCATCTAGGATAGCATGTAATGGTTTCACCTACATAAGATATATGTTAAAAAGGTTGCATTAGCAATGTTGCTACCACGTCACATCATCATTGTGAGAAACACTAGCCTCTTGCTTGAAACACCTTTTTAGTGTTTGAAGTGGTTGTGAATTACATGGATTCCTAGGCATTTCCGTTTCTACTTGTTTCTCACTTAAAATGGTCTAACCAAATAGGTATTTTGACCATTGAAGCAGAATATCCTATGTGGCACCTACGTGAACTCAAAGCGGGCATGCAACACCCCAGTACCAAACAACACCTAAATCATTTCTTATTATTACTTCAACAAATGTCTTAATTAAAAAAAGAAAAAAAATTACTTTTTTGGTCTTCCACTCCTTCTACCCCGCTTTAATAAAGGCAAAATTATTAAGTTTTTTTTTATTTTTTTCAATTTACTTAAAAAAACTATTGTTAATATTAAATAGGATTATTTTCCAACTTTTTCCGTTAAATGTATTTATTAATCATTTTTTGACACCCTACTGTCTACATTAAAACTTTTTTACAAAAATTTTAGTATGTTGTTAATAAAAGATCGTCCTCGTTATGTAAAGACATCCCGAAGGCAAAAAGGTACATCACCCAAAAAGGTAATGCAAAGTGATGGAAATTAGGTCAATGGTTAGGTTTCTAAATATTGTAGCGCAACTTGCTTTGATGGAAATATACGTCGCCATTCACTTGGCAAATAAATTATAGGTATGGTTATTTAGTGTTTACATATAAATTTTATAGTTTAATGTTAGGGTTTAGGGGTTGAGAGTTTAGGATTTAGAATTTAGGGTTTAGGATTTAAGATTTATAAATTAGATATAAAAATCAAGATTCAAAAGGAAGACACTATGATAGGAGCCAGGCCCAGTCACCCACATAAATAAATAAGTAGCTAGAAAAAAGAAGTTAGGATATCCTCCTCACACCAATCCACAACACATCATAACTGCACATTGGGAACATCTCCCATACTATTATTCATGAGGAGATGTTCCCAATAAAGGGGCAATGCACTTTGTGATGAGCAAATTTCAATTGAAAAAAGAGACCCCATTGTCAGTCCGGATCAGGTAAGCACAATGTTAATCAGAAGCTTTCTTTGTTTCTTGATTCACATGATAAGAAGCCATGTTTTGTTTCATGAGAAACGTTTTCCAAAGTTGGTCAAAAAGGTTATTTCCGAACGGGATTCTCTTTGGGCCAAGGAATTATTTAATGCGAAGAGCACTTAACAAAAAGCAGCAAATCCCAATAATGCGCCCACAGATTTTCCACATTCACGTCAAGATAAATCCTTGTCTGATCCAGCCCCGATCAGTTGACAGCTCTAACTCTAATACAGGTGGGAATGATACAGTAAACCCTTTATGGAGCAGGTTATGAATCCAAATACCCAATCGAGTCAGAATTATGGATAAATCGACCTGCCAGTCTGGTTCCCATCATCCCATACTCATCGTGCTCACCTTAAAATCAGTTCTTCTGGAATCATTCTTGAATCTTGATCCAATTTCGATTCAAAAATGCTGCATGGACTAGAGTCATGAATATTGAAATTTGGAATTGGGACTTAAGGGATCACCTGCATTAATTTAGAAAAAGCTAAGCCGATCGCCAGGTTTCCACCAATGCAATGTCTAGGGAAGGATAGGTGTATGAACCCTCATCACCCAAGTCACAATGGAGCAACCCAACTGTTGCACCGAGCGACCAAGACCCACCCTTTATACAGTAGCTTAAACATAGTTATTGTTATTTTTGTTTTGATTTAGGCTCAGTTTAAAAGGAGTACAAATACAAATATGTACAATACAAATGTATATAAAAACAACACAAAATACAAGATTTTGCACTGTATTCCTTCCAAATTGAGCGTAAGGTATAGGTTACATGGTTGCATTTCTTTTATTTTCCTTACTTTTTATACGGTATGCAACTTTCCCTACTTCACTATCCTATATATACATTAATGTTTGTATGTAGATTTGGATGTAAAAGGAGCAGCAAGCAAAAATTTAAGCCATATATAAAAAGAGACGAATATACAGCCACATATCTGACTATCTGAGAGTGAAGTTGTTTTGACCTCCGTTACATCAAATACATAAGCAACCTTCTGAAACCTGGAACTACGTGTAATTTCAAGCAAGTTCCGAACTCAGTACAGTTGGGTTTCGCTCATTAGTACTAGATTAAAGACGTAAAGTGTAAGAATGATTTGTTATCAGTTAGCATTTTTCATGAATTAAGTCTACTTGGGAGTATAGGGATTAAAAGGTAGCATCATCCACTTACATTTGCATCACAATAAATAAAGCCCTTGAAATCCATTAATCTCTTCCCATTATACACTTAACCAGATCCAGAATGCGAAAATAATCATAAAATAGAGCAGAATGTTTACCCTCGAGCCCATCTCTACTTACCCGATTCCCACCCGCAAGGTTATTACAAGGGCTCCCACCGACAATAAGATCAAAACCACCGAATGAGCTTATCAATTTTTCCAGTCTATCCCCATTCAGTTGTTGCACATCTGCAATATCGATCAGATTTCCCGTTTGGTTGGTTTGTTCCCACCAACTACGGAAAATGTTTCTGTTTGTTTCTGAAATTTCAACTGAGACTACATTCTTCAAATGGACCCCCAGCCGATGCAGAGCAACTTCAGCACCACCGATCCCTGAAAAGAGAGATAAGACGGAGATGCCATTTGGGAACATGTTCTTCAACACAGACAGATGATAGGCCACTGTGTCAACCTGAAATAAGTCAACCTTAACAGCAGACATTTATATTTATATAAATAGAGAGAATGCAAAGAGAGCCGAGAATGCCAACCTGAAATGAGTTACCCAGTGCTTTGATTCTATCTGTCCGACTGATTCCACCACCCCTTGTGTGGTTCTTTGGAAATCCTAACAACATCTCCATCTCATCAGGCTCAAGGGGTGCAACCTTGTTCCTCCCAACCCAAACCAGATTCCACCTTCGACATTCATCAAGCACATACTTTTGAACTTTCAAAGGTGGCTCACCATCCCAGCCATCAAGGGCTTTGCGTATCCTCTCTGTCAGTCTCGCACTAGCAGTTACTGTCTGTAAGCAATTTAGCTTAGTTCTCCAATCCCACGAGGGCCACCATTTCTTGGTCAGTGGCAGTGCTTCATGAATGGTAAGTGGTGGAATTGGTAGAAGAGGATACCTGTTGTGGATTGGGAGATTGTGAACATAACCTCTTTTTCTAGCAGCTGCACAGAAATGCTTTGAATCAACAAACTCTGGCTCTATGTCATACAGGAATCGTGAAATTGTCTGCCAGACTCCTTTGGGAGCAAGTGCCACATTCTCATAATAAAAATAGGGAGGTCCAATAGCTGCCTCTGGAAGTGTTCTATGGCTCATGGCCAATGGTTCACCTGGGACCCCAAATCCAATCATTGGGTTTGGGAGACGAATTGTATCCTCATCATCTTCATCCATGATCTTCTTCTCACAGGCCTTATGCCTTTTCCTTTCCCACCTCTCATCTTCAAAGTACTCCCTCCTCTTCCCTTTAGGAGATTTGTGGAAATGGCTTGGTCCTACCTGAGAAAATTTAAAAGATGATACCCTGAAAAGATCTTCTGATTGTACCTATCAGAAATAAAGGCAAGGATCAGAAATGTTTTTGATAATTCAAACTAGATCTACAGTTAAAAGTTTATCTACAAATTACTGTACACCAGAATCTAAAATGAGAAAAAGGAAGCACCAGATCTTCAGCAGGTACCTCATCTACATAAGCATCATCAACTGCTTTTGCCATCTCAGCAGCTGTTATAAAATCAGTCAGCTCCATAATCGAGGAGCCTGGACCTGTAAACATTTCAACAAGTAATAAGAATAATAGTTGGAAGAAGTTCCAAGGATATTTACATGAACATCACTTGAAATATGGAGTTTCTTTTTTTTTATCAGCAAAGATTAATTATATTAATAGATCAGTACTAAAAATTTATAAGTAGAAAAGCCCACCTTGCAAATCAAAAACTTGGCATGACTGTTAACACCTAATCAAGGGCAATGAACTAGGGAAAGGGAGAGAACAGAAAATAATACCATCATCTAAAATTTAGAATTATAAAGAGATGCTGATGAACAGAATAAGGAACCTAGAAGGACATATGTCTCAATGTTACCAAGATTAGCAACCTAAGAGGGCGTTTGACAATGACTGAAGTTACTGATGTTAATTAACTATTAAATTTTCAAGGGTATAGTAATCTACCCAACCTTAGCTTCAGCCATCAAGGAACCCACAACCTCCTCAAAAACCTATTTGCTAGAGACAAAGAAGTTTTTCAGTTCAACAACTTTAGCTGTTATCAAACTGCCCCTAAGGAACCATTACAAGGCCATAAATGTCAAAATTTTGAATAAAATGTCAGACAATTTAGCTCATATTCATCTGGGAAGAAACCGAGTTGTAGTAAAATTTACTTTACGCCCATCTCTTTTTATAAGAAATACCATTTCCAAGTCAGATGTATGCATGTTTTAACTGTCATCTTCCAACATTTATTGCAAGTTATAGCTATTAGATTATCAACTTTAGCCCAGATACACACCACATCTATCAATAGCTGTTGATGCCACATCTATAGGGTAGCCCATATCAACCAAAAGCAATAATTTCTTCTCCTTGTCAGATAATGGGTCCATGCTTTCCTGTAAAAGAAATCCGTTAGAACAAATCTCCTTGGCTATAAGGTTGTCAATGGATCAGATCACGACCTGGATCCGTTTGAATGAAATTTATTCAAGATATTCAAATCTTAAATGGTGTATTCATTTATAACAAATCAAATTAGGATATATTTCCAATTGAAATTCAACCCAATAGATAATTGTATACATCTCCAAAATGTAGTCATTTAGATTTCTTCGCACATTGTAGTCTTATTTGTTTACTCAAAAAGAGAAAAAAATTTGTAGGTCTAAACCCTATAAAAAAAAAAAAAACATTCTAACTTCCTTCTTATAAGGATTAGCAATATACAAACCAATCCAAGCCCAATTCATGTACAATTGAAACCATATTTGGATATATGAATATATCATTGGATTCTCATATAATAATAAGATCCACTCCAAGTCCTACATGCTGAAAGCCCTACTGGCTACATTAAAATGACAAAACCCACAAAAGAGCTCCATGGAAGTGTCATACAGCACAGAAAATTGACATTATCAATTTTATTATTCTAATGAAATTACTTTTTATATCATTGCATTAATGAAGGCAGAGGGCTCACTACAAAAAAAAAAAAAAAAGATGGGCTATTTGCTCAGCCAAGGCATTGTTCTAATTAAATTATTATCTTTCTAGACACATAGCATCCCTGAACCTTAGGGCGGCAACTTTTTGCTAAAAATGGCGAAGGTTAGGTCCATATCCAGTCAATCCCTCCCAGCTTATTAGTTAATTTGGGCTTGGCTCGTAATTCTTGGATAGTTAGATCATTCTGGCATATATAATTTTTTTGCAGATCCTCAAGAAATCCTACACCTTCTAGTTGCTGAGAGACTAACAATTAGGTTTTATGGGTTTAATAGTATTCTTCTAACTGTTACATTAAACATGCCACTTTCCATGCATAAACAAATAGAAATACACAAAATATAATTGTTACTCTACTTGTATCTTTTTAACACGTCTAAAACCTACCAAAGTTTGCTTGAAGCTCCACGCTGAGTTCACAGTGCCACAAGATCAGACTTTTGGATCCTAGAGTGTTCAAAAATAAGGCAAGCTCAGATGAGGTGGTGGTGAAAAGGACAGTAATGCTTCTTTCATGGTTGGCCAACTATGCCCTCTTTATAAGCAGAAACTATACTTTCTTTTTTGAACATGGAAACCTATTTGTAATCACATGATTTTCTTGGATGGGTGATTTTATACACAATTTAGATGTCATAAAACATTATAAGTTGTACATTCCCAAAGTACAGTCCCATGTTCATGGGCTCCTTTTGTATCTCTTTTTTTATCAATACAATACTAAACTGTTTCAAAAAAGAGGCATACATCAAAACAAATAAGGAGTTTCTGATAATCAACTTGACAAGCCAAACCTTTTCACCCAATAAGTACAATACTGTAGACCCAATTAGGGATGGCATTTTTCCCCATCCCCAACGGGGACCCGACTTCCCCGACCCGATGGGGTCAGGGATGGGAATTGTTTTGGCGAGGCGGGGGTGGGGACGGGGATTAATAGGAATCCCCGATTGGGGTCGGGGTCGGGGATGGGGATTATGCATATCTATCTATATATATATATATCAAAATATATTTAAAAAATTATTTATAATTTAAAATTTTATTTATTTAAGTATATTTATTTTTCCAATAAATATTGTTATCTAAAAAATTTTGGGGATTCGGGTCCCTGCGAGGAACCCATCCCTATCGAGGATCGGGGATGGAGGACAAATTTCATCCTCGACGGGGATCGGGGACGGTTACGGGGGTTAATTTCATAATCGGGGTCGGGGTGGGGAATATGATCCCCGCCCCATTGCCATTCCTAGACCCAATAGACCAATAAATGGTTAAAAAATGGGTCCTAATTATATAGGTCATTTATGGAACTGAGATATGCACATCGAAATTCACCACCCATGTTAGGAAGACCGTATATAGTTGTCGGAAGGATTACATGGACATAAAGCCAGCACTGTAATATGGTGTTTAGAGCACAAATTTTAGTTATCATTTATTTAAGAGTTCATTCTTTTAAGTAAATAAATCTTTACCAGCAACTTTATCATTTATAGTAATTCCCAAATTTAATACCAATAGTCAATCATTCAGCTAGAGGGTCACCATTGGAGCAGCTTATTTTTTATCCTTTCTTTTTTTTTTTGATGAATAACCACGCTTTTTGTCTTATTTTTTATCCTTTCTCTAATCTCTGAGATATGTATGCTTTTTGTGAATCTTATAAGCCAGGCTTGTAAAGATCATATATGCAACATTTTGTACAGCTATTTGGAGGGGTCTTCCCTCTTTTTAATGCAATACAAATATCTCACTTATCAAAAAATGTATATATTACTAATTAATCAAGCCTTAATATTTAGGTACTGTACTTGAATAGAGAATTAATGCATTCATTTTAAGTACTGGACTGGAATAGTCATTTTTTTATTTTTCTCTATTTTCTCACTAATCACATGACAATATTCATCATTTAGATGAATTTGCAAATTCTTCACTAGATTTGTAACCAATTTGATGAATTATCCTACAGTTCTCATGCAATTTTAAGCATTTTCTCTGAATACTCCTGAAAGTCCTGCATACAATAATGTGTATTTGCTGGTGAAGTGGCACAGTGACAGCATCTTGCCTTTGCCCTTTCAATGCCTTTGAGCAAAACTGTTTCAATTTTTTTCTTTGATATGTTTCAGTATATATTCTGGCATTCAGCTCTCTTTACTTTCTTTACACAAGTAACAGATCAAATAAGTCCAGCATATGCAGCCAATACAGTGGAAAGAAAATAATGCAATAATTTTACATGACAAATTATGATCATCATAAGATAACTCCTTGCAACTATATCATTAAATCATTAAATCATTAAATACAATTTGAATGAGTCAATGCTGTAGAGAGACTGGGCCGAATGGGCCCTAGCCCATTATTATCTTATTGATTGGTTCTGTCTTGTTATTTGTTCTTAACGGGCCTTTAATTCTTTTTATGTTTTCTAAGTATGCTGATGAGGTGGATGCCCACTTAAGGGCAGACTTGTAATTTATGTAATCTTAGTAAGATTAATAAAAGATTAGAGTGGAGAAAGAGGAGATTAGCGAACTCTTTCTTCTTCCTCTTGCTGTCTTCTTCTTCTTCTCTTCCTCTTTTGCTATAATCTGAAATATTTTTACTATTTCTTATTGGTTTGAATCACATCTTGGTATCAAAGCAGGTCTTCCTTCTCTTTTATTTTTTCTTTTCTTTTCCCATACACTCTTCTAATCAAAAGGTGTATGGAGAGATAAGTTGTTGATTATTCAAAGAACTTGTATGCCTAGTTGGTATAGGGTTTGAAGAGTCAGAGTCTAGCTATGGATTGCCAAGAAAGTGGGGCTACTGATTTTTTGCCCAAAACCCTAGCCGCCTAGAGAGTTTCCAGTTACAAGTTAAAGAGATTGTTTGGGTGTGGTGCTCAAGGCTTGGAGGGTTCCTTTTGATCTCCGAAAGTGGGCGGTTGCAGTTGGAAGAGATTTGGGAAGCTCTGGTTGGAGCAGCTACTTCTTCTCTCTTTCTCCCCAGAGGCCAGGTATAGTGAAACCCTAGTTTTGGGATTTTGAAGTGCTAGACTGACCTGAATTAGGTCTATAAAGTTGAAAACCTTGTTTTTTTTTTTTTTCGTCTGACCAATGGAGCAATCTAGAAGTGAGATGATGCAGATCCCAGTGTCAAGGATTGGTCCCGTAGATTCCATTTTGACAAGAGTGACAACAATCAAACTTGAAGGAACAAATTATTTAGCTTGGGCACAATCTGTAAAGATTCATGTTTGCAGTAGAGGCAAACTAGGGTTTCTCACGGGTAGTAAGGAGAAACCGGAAGAGGTTGATCCTACATATGAGAAATGGATGCAGGATAACTACACAGTTATTGGATGGTTGGTAATTCTATGCAGCCCCACATAAGTCAACACTATCTTTGAATAACTTCAGCCAAGGAAATTTGGGATAGTGCTACAAAAACATATCCTCGGAAATTTAATGTTGCAAGGGCCTACAAAGTGAAGAATGATGTGAAAAATCTGAAACAAGGGAAGAGGAGTGTAGTTGTCCACTACTCAATGTTGAAGTCACTATGACAGGAGATTGACGTTATGGAAGCATTTGTATGGGAAAGCACCAAGGATGCAGAGACATTCAAGGAATTTGTGGGAAGAAACAAGATGTTTGAGGTTCTTACAGGACTTAACCCTAAATTTGATATTACGAGACGGAATATTCTGGCCAAGGATGAAGTAACACTTGCTCAGGCATATTCTATGGCGAGCAGTGAAGAGAGCATGTGACAAGTACAGTTACAGAGTCCACTACCTTCAAAACATTTTGCACATGCTGGAATAAAATTAGAGGGGTCAACTAAGAAGAAAGAGGTGATATGTGATTACTGCAAGAAAGGTGGTCAGCCTGAAAAGCCCAAGAATGCAAATGTTACTACAGCATCTAAAGGTGTAAATAGAGAAAGTGAAGAAAAATCTGTTGTGGAGCAACTGGCAGCAATGAAGGCAGAATTTGAGAGATATTGGAGGTTAATTAATCACTTGGGGCCTACCATTGCAGCTTCCTCCTCAAGCAACACCTCTTCATCCGCATTTGCCCATTCAGGTATTCGTGCTTCTGCAAATCATGCTACGGCCTCAAGCAATCATGAGAATTCCTTGGATACTGGTGCATCAGACCATATGACCAGCATATCTAACATTTTTTGTCCATACTAGCTCCTCTCTGGTAGAGAAGATTTCACTTGCCAATGGGTCTCTTGCTCCCGTCTCTGGCAAAGGGAATATGAGATCCTCTGTGAATTGCAACGTAACCTTCTTTCCTACTCATTGTGTTTTTCAGGACCTGAAAACTCATAGGACGATTGGGAGTGGCCATGAGGCGAATGGAATATATTTGCCGAAAATCTCTTATCGAAGTCTTGGACTACCTAGTGGAGTAGCTTTGGAGTCTATCTCATCAGAATTAGTCGATACAGTCATGTTATGTCATTTGAGATTTAGTTATTTGTCTTTTTCAATTTTGAGTCATTTGTTTCCAAAAATGTTTAAGGGAATATCCCTATCGAGTCTTCATTGCGAGTCATGTGAACTTGCAAAACATTGTAGACAATCTTTTTCAATGAGTAATAAAATACCAGTTTCTCCTTTCCATATTGTGTGCACTCTGATGTGTGGGGGGCATATCATTTATCTACTATGGAGGGTTACAAGTATTTCATCCTTTTCATTAATGATTTCTCTCGTTACACCTGGATTTACCTTATGAGATCCCGAGATGAAGTGCCAAATATTGTACAAAAATTTCATGAACTTATTCTTACCCAGTTTAATACCTGGATCAAAATATTCCGATTTGATAACGCAAAGAATATTTTGAGAAAAATGTCTCCTCCTACTTTGATATCTTTGGAGTTATTCATCAGAGTTCTTGTTCCTACACTCCACAACAAAAAGGAATGGCAAAAAGGAAGAACCGACATGTGGCTGAGGTTGCAAGGAGCCTCCTTTTTGCTTCTCATCTTCCTGTCAAGTTTTGGGGGAATGTTGTCCTTACAACTACATACTTGATAAATCGGATGCCTTCCTGAGTTCTAGGTTTTAAAACCCCCTTTAGCCTCTTATTTCCAAATGATGATCTCTTCTCTCTTTATCTCCAAGTGTTTGGGTGCACTTGTCATGTTCATGTTCACAGTCACCAAAGACATAAGTTTGAACCTAAAGCACACAAATGTGTCTTCTTGGGATATGCCTCCACACAAAAGGGGTATTGTTGTTTTGATCCGATTCGTGCCACTCGCTTTGTTTCCAGAGATGTCACATTTGTTGAGTCTGTTTCTTGCTTTGGTACTTCTCCTGAGGGGGAGAATTTAGAGGAGTGGTGTGGAACTTTCCCACCCATAGTACATGTGGCTACTTCCACTATAACATTCTCACAACTCCCGCTATCAATTACAAGGCTTGCAACTTTCCCACCCATAGTACATGTGGTGTGGAAAATATTATTTATTAGCCAATCTGATGATTCATCCCTAGGAGTTAGGAATGATAATTGCATCACCAAGGCCTCTCCCACATCCCCATACAGCATTTCTCCCTCTAAGGTTTCATCATTATAAGAGTCAAACACAGGAGGGGCTAAACAGTCAAATGCTTCTAATTGAGTTTCACTCTCATCTTCTACAAATATCGCCCCTTTTCTTTTATCACCCCTCACACATTCAACAGATTTATGGCCTAGTTCACCACATTTAAAATAGTCCCAAGTGAACCCACCTGGCTTGGATTTGGTCCACATCCTTGGTTTTGATTCAGTCCATGGGACTACGGCTGATTTGAAAGCGGGTTAGGATTATTACATGGGGGTGGTCTGGCCACATTAGTTTGGGTTTGACCGAATTGGTTAGGTCGACTGCTTTGTTTTTCTATCGTTAGAGCATGTTGATGTGCCATAGAAACATCATAGCAGTCAAATAGGTCTGATATATCCCGAATATTTGGTCTCAACCCACCTATATACCTAGCCACCAATTGGTCTTCGGTTTTAGCTAACTCATTCCAGGCCACTAATAGATGAAACTTCTTTGTATATTCATCTACTATATCAGTTCCTTGCTTTAGATTTTGCAATTCTTGATAAAGTAAACGAATATAATTATGGGATAGGAATTCCGACCTCATCTTTGTCTTGAGTTTCTCCCATCTCTTAATCTTTTTCTTGCCTCTCCTCTGCCGCATAACCTTCAATTGATGCCACCATGCTGTTGCTCGTCCTTTAAACCGAGTGGTTATTAAGGACACAACCTTCTTTTTCGAAACTTCCTTGATTCAAAGATTTCTTCTACTACGAAGAGCCAATCCATTCTTCTAGAGTCATGCCTCCTTGGAATTCCAGGATCTCAACCTTGAGACCTGCTTCCCACCGTCTCTGATCACTACCCGCAACTACAACCAACCTGGTTGCTTACCTTGATGATGAAAGGGAAGACATGGAGATACTTGCGTCAGAGTCGTTGTCCCCTATTTCCGACAGAGAACGTAGCGACTTCACCTCCTCAACAAGTGCCTCGATTCGTCTTCTCAGCTCCGCCATTTCCTCTTGTGTTTTGTTGTTGAGTTCATGCTCCATGATGTGAGCTACTAGTTTCTTCTTAGGAGTCATAATCAGAAGAATGATCAACTTGAGCTCCCATACCAAATGACGCAGTACAGAAACGAAACACGTGAGAAAAGCTTCAAAGAAAAGAGCAGAAGTCAAATTTTAGGAAGAATAATTATTCACTAAACAATTAAGAGAAAATTGATAACAAGAGAATTGCCTTAGTCTTCCCCTAACTACTCTTTATATAGGCATACACCCTTATGTCTCCTAATCCTATTCTGAAAACACTCCATAATAGAATCCTACTAAAACTCCTTAAAAAATAAAATCCTGATCTAAGAAAACACTCCAAAATAGAATCCTACTAAAATCTTTCAAAAGGAAAGTCCTAATTGAATATAAATTCGAAATAATGCTATCTTGGTAAAAATAAACTAAGACGGAAACTCTAAGATGGCGCCAACTTGGTAAAAACGTACTAAGATAGAATTCCTGTGATGATGCTATATCGGTAAATATTTACTAAGATGGACCGGTGGCATCATTTCTGTTTCTTACGTGTCTTGGAATGGTCCCAACTTGCATAGAACTTATTGGCCTTCTCTTGTACTGCATCAAAACGGAAATGTACAACCCATTGCATTTCCAAACACCTGTCCTACAGCCTTCTTTCCCCTTCCTACTATTCCTTTCTTGCCACTGTTTCCACACATGTGACTCCTAGATCTATCCCAAAAGCCTTGTCCAAACCAGAATGAAAGAATGCTATGATGACTGAATTAGATGCTTTGCATAAGAATACTTGGGAAATTGTGGATTTGTTTGAGGGAAAGGAACCGGTTGGTTGTAAGTGGGTGTTCACTATCAAGTATCATTCAGATGGTACTACTGAAAGATTTAAGACTTGTTTGGTTATTAAAGGATACACACTCATATGTATGGTATTGATTACTTGGAGACTTTTGCCCCAGTGGCCAAATTGACTTCAATTCGAGTTTTTCTATCTTTATCTGCTAATTTTGATTGGCCACTTCATCAATTCGATGTTAAAATGATTTCTTGAATGGGGACCTACATGAAGAGGTCTATATGTCTTTACCTCCAAGGGGTGTATGGGAAGGAGATGCAAGGGAAGGTCTATAAACTTTAGAAGTCCCTTTATAGCCTTAAGCAATCTCCTAGAGTCTAGTTTGACAAATTTCGAGCTGCCCTTGTTACTTTTGGGTACACACAGACTCAATCAGATCATACCTTGTTTGTTAAGAGGGGAGATTCCTTAGTGACCTTTCTGATTGTCTATGTTCTTGATATTGTGGTTATTGGTAATGATACTCAGGAAGTTACTCATCTCAAAAGATTTCTTAACACTGACTTTGAAATTAAAGACTTGGGTGAACTTAGACATTTCTTGGGAATTGAAATTGCCAGGTCTAAGGATGGTATCTTCATTTCTCAACATAAGTATGTTCTTGATCATCTTGTAGAGACTAGCAACTTGAGTGCTCAACCAGCTTCCACTCTTATAAACCTAAATCATAAGCTGTCAGCTATTGATGGTGAACTATTGATTGATAAGGGAGTGTTCCAGAGACTAGTTGGGAAGTTATTATATCTTTGCATGACTCGACCAAATATTTCCTATGTAGTTAGTATAATTAGTGAGTTCATCCATTCTTCCAGAAATACACATTTAGCAGTTGTTGAGAGGGTTTTGTGCTATCGAAAAGGGGCTCTACGGAAAGGTATCTTGTTTGCTAAGCATGGACACATGAAGCTAGAAGCATACACTGATGTTGACTAGGCTGGATATATTGATGATATGAGGTCCACTTCAGGTTACTGTGCTATGGTGGCAGGGAACATTGTATCATGGAGGAGTAAGAAGCAATCCGTAATGGCTAGATCCTTAGCTGAAGCAGACTACAAAGCAATGGCACATGGAGTTTCAGAACGTTTGTGGTTGAGATCACATTTAGAAGAATTGGGTATAGGCTGTGAGAAGCCAATGATGTTATATTGTAACAACCAGGCCGCTATCAACATTGCACATAATCTTGTTCAACATGATAGAACTAAGCACATAGAAGTTGACAAGCACTTTATATGGGAGAGAATTGCTTCAAGAGAAGTCTATCTGCCATTTATTGCTTCTGAAGAACAGTTAGCTAATGTTTTGACAAAAGGTGTTCCTAAAAAAAAGCTAGTTCACTATATAAGCAAGTTGGACATGATTGATATCTATGATCAGCTTGAGGGGGAGTGTAGAGAGACTGGGCCGAATGGGCCCTAGCCCATTATTATCTTATTGGTTAGTTCTTTCTTGTTATTTATTCTTAATGGGCCTTTTCTTTATGGACCTTTAATTCTTTTTATGTTTTCTAAGTATGTTGATGAGGTGGATGCCCACTTAAGGGCAAACTTGTAATTTATGTAATCTTAGTAAGATTAATAAAAAATTAGAGTGGAGAAAGAGGAGATTATGGAAGTCCTTCGCCATTCTTTCTTCTTCCTCTTGTTGTCTTCTTCTCTTCCTCTTCTGCTATAATCTGAAATATTTTTACTATTTCTTATTGGTCTGAATCACATCTAATCATGCATCTCCTGCAGCGTATATTGCAACAAATGAGATTCCTTAGCATTGCTATAGCCTCTAATCACACCACTAGAATCAACTTTTACTAGAAGTACCAGCATAATCCAATAACCCATGCCTATGATACCAATAAGGGTTAGATAGCAAAAAAAGTGACACCTATAAGGGTTCCAAATCATATTGGATACTTCAATTTTTGGGGTAAAATCCATATCCAAGACCTTGTTCACCACACATGTCCTTTCAGTATTTGGGTAATATAGACCCATGCCTATGTTTTATTAGGACCCTAAACAGAAAGGAAACTTTTAGAACATCATCACCACCTCTAATGAGGACCACAAAAGCAGTTTCATCCTGACTATGCATTTTAAAGAGCAAAACCTATTTGCCAAACTTCAGGTACTGAAGACTCACAAAAACATATAGAATTTGCTGGTCCACCCGCCCACCCTCTAATGAGGACCATTCTATACACATCATAACCAATCACATTCAAAATTATCCCTCCCATAGATAGGCACTACCATCTGGCACCAATCAACAAGTCAAAAGCACCTTATCATGTAGGACCTTGTGGGTCTGCTTATTGAAATGCAACAACATATATTTGTGCCACTAAAGGCCATCATCCAATGTATCCCAGTTATAGGTCAAAAGCACCCTTTCCTGTGAAGCCACGAGGGTCTACTTAGTGAATCACAACCCTTTAAGATATTTTCCATGCATCACTGCATCTGCATAATATATTTGTACCACTAAAGGCCATTATCCAATGCTGGTCCCAGTTATCTAGGGTCTTGGATGGGGAAAACCAATAGTTCAAAGTCAAATGATCATATTTACATTCTACCACTTTATATGTATATTTCTGATTCAATACAAGCTAGTTAACCTTTTCAGGTATCAATTGCCATGGTAGAAAAAGTAGTTGGTGAGTTGAACTACCTCATTTTGAAGATCGTCATCCACGTCTGAGAGCTCATCTATAAGATCCCCTTCATTTTCTGAAGAGGGGTTGGAGTGAACATGTTCAGATTCTCTAGGAGAATTTTCAAGAGCCTGCAAGAATCAAATATGCAATAAACAAGAGCATTGAAACCAAGATCCAAGAGAAAGAATTAAGTTATTAAAAAAAGAGTAATTGAGGACCAACATAGAGAAATGCAAAATGCTGTAATCACTTCTTTCTCTTATGAATGACAAGAAAAGAATTACTACATCAGAGATGCAGAAGAAGATACAAAAGGGACAAGGCCTGAGGTCCCAACAAAAGATACAATGCACCGGATCACCTACCTAAAAAATTGCCTCTCCGACCCCCAAAAGAAAAAGGAAATTATATGAAAAGAAAATTAGCGAATCTGCCATTCATTGAAATGAGGTAAAAAAAAGAGATACGCGCATATACACAACTGCAAACAATGTATACATAAAACCCACCTCCCAAGGAAAACTGATGTTGCATGGAAGCAAGAGAAAAATTTACATAGCAATCAATTTTCTCCTAATTCCTTATAATGAGGAAATGGGAGGAAGCGGTTCAAATGGGCATGCATAAAGAAACTACAAGGATGGATTGGAAACCCCTAGAGCCAAATAAAATGAAGCTGAATTTTGATGGTAGCTCCCTTGGAAATCCTGGGAGAGAAGGAATAGGGGGGGGAGTATTTTGAATTCATCTTGGAGAAATTGTGGCTATGTTCTCATGACCAATTGGGAATGGAGACTCGGTTCAGGCTGAGACAATGGCACTCCTATGGGGACTGAAATTAGCAGAACATCTAGAAGCTAGAGATTTGGAAGTAGAAGGAAACTCACTCTTGGTCATTTCTTGGGCTAAGCAAGTAAATTCAGCTCCATGGGAATACAGATTTGCTTTCAGGGAGATAGACAGTCTTGCTAACATTTTTAACTCTACATTTGGGTGGGTTAAAAGGACAGCAAATGGATTGGCAGATAGTCTGGCAAAACAGGGGCTTGAAAGACCCACTCTTTTTTGGGAAAATTTGTAGCTGGCTGCATTACAATAGTGGGATGCTGTTCTATGTAATCTGGGACTTTTGTAATCCTATTGCAGAGTAGCTAAAGAATCTGTAACCTGCTTTCATTTATTAACTAAATAAATTCTTTTCTGATAAAAAAAAAAGCTTGCATGTCTATGCTTGACATCCTGTGCTATCCACCCTGTGTGACACATTAGCCCATATAAAGTCCATGCAACACTAACAATGCTGAAAGCATGGCTGTATGAACTAATGTGTCATGTGGAGAGAGCCCGTGGACAGAACGGGCTGTCGAACATGAACAAAGTTTTCTCAAGCATTTCCAGTTTTGGTCAATTTGAGCCATTTGATAGTATTTTCTAGTTGATTGGAGTCTTAGGGATAGGGTTAGTCAATTTAAAAAGATCAATTTAGTTTATAGAGTATGATGGTTTGGCAAAACAGGGGGCCTTCAAGGAGAACTTTTTTGGGCTGTATTGTAACTAGGGCTGTTCATAAGAAGGCCCAACCCGACCAAACCGACCAACCCGGACCAACCCAACCCGAGTCGGCCGGGTTTTCATCAGCACCGGTCGGTTTCAGGTTGTACAAATTCATAAACCGATGGTTCGGGTCGCTTAGTTCCTACTTAACTAAAAACTGAAATATCTGAAAATATATATTCCAATATCTATATCTAAAAATATATATATTATGAAATATGTTAGATATATATTTCCAGAAAATATATATTCCAATATATTTGTATGTATAGTTTTGTTTATATATATATATATATATATATATATATATATTTCAGTTTTAAATATATTTCCAGAAAACTAGGTGCCCATGGGGGGCATGGATGAACTTAGAGCCGAAACCGACCCAACCCGTCTCAAACCGACCAGGTCGGTTTTGCTTAACACTGGGTCGGTTTCGGTTTCCATCTCAGATAACCTGTCTCAAACCGACCCAACCCGACCCGTGAACAGCCCTAATTGTAATTTTCTAGTTTGATTGGGGTCAACACTCATTTTCTAAGTGGTTGACAATGTATGGTGATGAATTACCAATTTTAATGAAAGTCACCATTTCCAATACAAAAAAAAAAAAAAAGTAGAAGATAAAATGGCATCATTGTTCTTTCGTCCTACTTTTCAGGGGTAAAAAATTGTCTGTTTTGCAAGATTTGGCGTCATTGGATAAGTAATTGAGCTACCTATTAAACGAGACTAAGATCTTTTAAACCCAAATTAGTAAGTTATGGTCATTTTAGTAATAGGGTATCAGTATGTGACAAGATTTCTTTCTATTTCTTTGGGTGAATCTTGAATTTGTGTTTGGCCTATTTTGTTGCAGTAGGATAACGTGTTGTTAGAGTTCTTTTGGAAGTTAGAGTCCTTGTTTCAGCTTCACTATGGGTTACCTATAGGATTGTCTTACTTTTGAAGCAATTAGAATTTGCTCTTGATCATTTTTGAATCTTAAGTGGAGGTAGAGCCAATTCTCCATATGTTGGGTCTATAAATGCTCATTGTAATTGGAACTTTGAGGTTGAATTAATGGAAAGAAGTTCGTACGAAGTTACCTATTGAAATAGACTGATCTACTTTATCTATATTTCACAATCCGGATCTGAATATCTTTTTCACATAAGATCCTTAACTTCCCTCCTTCACCCAGCAAATTCGTCCTGATAAGACTTTCATCTTTTCTGTCCGATATCAAGTCCCCTTTCAAGTTCCAGCATCATTGTCCGTGACTTAGGGCATGATACAAGCTTATAGCCTCTGAGAAAGGTCCTAATCTCAGCCTTCATCAACTCACCAGAATCTGTTTGGGCCACAGCATTTCAGTAGGCACTGCCGATTGCTAAGGGCCAAGGTTCCCAATGAACACCCATCAAAGATTGACTTAATAGTGTTCAATTTAACACATGGTGAACTTACATCTTTAATAAATGAAATTTGTATAGACAGAAACCCCACTAGCTACAAGGAAAAAGGGTATTTTTCCCAAATCTACCTGAGATGATTATGGTGGAGCCCTTAGAAAACCCTTAAAATGAGAACCCATCTCAGCAGAGTTCTGTTGATTCTCCCCATTAAAGTTCCAGTAAAGGAACATTTCCCCTTGAAGAATGTTCTGCCTCTTTTTCTCAACCCCCCACAGCAGAGAGCAGAAGGGAAGACACTCCAAAGTGATCCAAGGCCTACTACAAAAAGGCAATAGTAAATGGACCCAGACCCTCTCCTACCACCTGCTAGCTGGCCACAAGGACATCAGAGAGGATAAGCCCCTACGAGTGATCCAAGGCCTACAAAAAGGCAATAGTAAATGGACCCAGACCTCAGTTGTGAAAGAGAAATGCATCACAGATGTAAGAGAAATGAGACCACACCTATATTGCACCCACAACATTAACACAAACTGAATTTAACTGCAGCAATATAAGAATGACTACGCAATCAAGTTTACAAGATGACTTCCTTTCTACTCAATCTGCTAAAACTGTAGAGTTGTTACCTGGAAGAACACATATACACTAGATTGGCTAATAAAAATGGGGGGTGACCCCAATCCTGCCTTGTAAGTCAATTTCATATACACTAGATTGGCTAATAAAAATGGCAATGGGCCTTTAAGTACCCAAAAAACATACCTATCTCCATGATGGAGTTCTTGTTAAAATCCTTCATAAAGACAACGATATATAGAACATATTACCTGATCAACAATTAAATGGGTTAAAACCTAGCTATCCATTTGCGTTTTTTATTGAGTTACATCAGACTTTCCCTCTAAATTTTTTTTGAAAGGTAAACTTCCCCTCTTCAAAATAAGTTAAATAGTTCATTTTCAAAGTATATTTCATGAAGTTTTTTGTCCTTTAGTTACATATCCATTGGCATATGTAAGAAACATAACTCAATTTCCACATGGCAGGGTTTGGAGGAAACTTGTGGAGTCAGAAGGGAGAGAAAGAGATAGAGCTGCACTAGCCCCAGTGATCAGTTGAAGGAAAAAGCCTACAATGCAAGGACCTGATGAATAAGAATTCCCATTACAAGAACACCACTGCAGTTGATTTGCATCAGAAAGCAACCGAAAGTTCGAGAGGGGGCATATTTAGCCAGTTTAACTATCAGATCATGACAACAGTAACAATTGTTGAAACCAGGAAAAATAAAGAAAGAAAGAAAGCATTGATGAACTCACTGAGTATGTGAGGAGCAACTCCAGTATTGCTTCTGCATTGCCTTCTCCTAAAAGTAAAACAGAGTCATAATTAATGCAGCCCCTCGTTGTAATGCTAAAGATTATGAAAAATAAGAGCATTTTTACCATTTTCTTCAAGTGCCTTTCCTACTAGCTTTTCAGAGAAGCCCATTCTTACAAAATGCTGAAATAAATTGGACTTTGGAGGACCAGCTGATGAACTTGCCTGAAAAAGACAAAGGAAATCTCTGGTAGATTGGAAATGGCCATCAAAAAGTCTGAATTGTAAACAAGTGGGTGGAATGTCCCGATAAGCATTCCATACAAAAATAGTAAAATTAAATTCAATAAAATATTTTTCATTTAAACAGCCACATAATAACTGGGCAACAGTTAAGAAGAGCATAATGTAGTAAATGACACAAACAAGAATATACAAAGTAAACAAAGGTGGGGGAGATAACAAATATATAAACAGATCATCACAAACCTGTGAAGATAATTAATCATCATTATCAACAAAACAGTTTTCTTCTTTCTTTTATAATAAACCAAGGAAGCATAATTTATTTGTAGGAAAATTTTATAATTCTAATGCAAACTGATTTTCATCTTATATTACAGTGCATTATCAACTGCTCTAATTTTTCAATTGCTGCAACCAGAAATGACACTCCAAGAAGCCTGAGAAGTAACATTGACCTTCCCAAGAGCTGCAAACTCTTCTTGACCAGCAACAGTAGGTGGCAAACAAGATGAGAACGGCAAGTTAGGTTCACGTTCATCTTCACTCTCCCAGTCAAACCCATCACTACCTTCACTAGCAGTTTCTCCATCCTGCACAAAATATAGAACATTATAAAGAAAGACAAATAAATAGGAAAAAAAGTAAGCAAATTATGAAAAAATATGAAAGTAATCTCAAAAAGCCTAAGAGAGAAGGAACTTATATCAGAAACCAATGGGTGATAGGGTTTTCATGAGTTAATAAGAGAGTTAGCAACTGATCACCACTCTGAGAAATGAAGTGACAATTGAAGGAACTTTTACCATTTGCCAGTAAAACCTAGTTTTCCCCAAGCAAGAACTCTGAATATGTTGAAAAGCTGAACTGCACAGAAGAACACCAAGTCAAGGCAACACCAAAAACTAAATTGAACTATAAAGAAATATCCATGCAAAATATGCAACAACAACAAAATCTTATAGTTCAAGCTTCGATTCATAAAATGGCATGGTTGCATGTTGAATTTTATGATTGGATCTTACTGAAATTATCTACAGATAGTGCTAGACAGCTGTAATTGGATCTAGGGCTGTCGATGGGTCGGGTCTACCCAACAGAACCGATTATGTCAGTTCCAGTTCTGTGGTTTTGTCCCAACTAATAATTGGGTCAGGACAGGTTCTTGCTATTCCAAACCGATTATATAGTTAATAATATATAAAGGTTTCCTGGTTTTCATTAATTTTTGTTATATTTTGTCTAAAGGGTAAATTTCATAGACAATATATAAGATCATTTTGGTTAAAAACACTCGTCTTATCAACATATAATCAGATTTCTATTTCACTGTCATTTTTATTAAGGTTATATGCTCACAAATTGAGTTGTAAGTTGTTATTATCATAAGTAACCATACGTGTCAAGTACAATCAAGTTTAATCAGGTCAGACCCAATTATCCTGAATAATAATTGGTTTGGTTCTAGGTATATCTTACGGAACTGGTTAGTAATCAGTTTGGGACTGGTACACCCTGTCCCAAACCTGATCCAACCCATTGATAGCTCTAATTGGATCTGCACCACATTCAATCTGAATCAACTAGGATCCCACATTATACCTTTTAATTGGGATTTGGTTACATCCCTTTCCTTGCTCTTTCACGTCCAATGAGGGCCTAATTCACATAGGCAATATATTATCAAGCATTGCTTACCAATCTCACTCTATGACAAAAGTGTAGGATAAAAATATGATAGAACATTATTATGTAAAAATGGAATCGTTGTGTTGAAGTTTATTCACATAAGAATTTACATTTAGGTGAACTTATTATTACAAGCTTATCTTGAATTTGTTTTTTTTTTTTCAAATGCAACACCATCATGCACAGAAAAAGAAAATACCATCAAAATCTCAAAAATGTTTCCCAAGAATTTCAGACCTTTTAGTACCAATTGGCAAAGAAACAAAATAGCGAGCTGACAAAGACACATATGAAAATGCTGTTACACTAAGATACTTTGTGATTCCAAGATAGAAGCAACCCAATTGGAACATGAAAATCCTCAGGAATTCTTGGTGGAGTATAAGGGGAAGAAGTAAATAACAAGCTGGTATAAATGTTTTTTTTAGAATTGTAACATAAAATGAAATTTCAAAAAGAAAACATGGACATACAATAAAATGACAAGATCATAGTCATTAAGTGAGAAGTATGATTGCTTTTAAAGGATTTTAACCATTAATTCCATCAATATATGAGTTAATCAACCAAAATATCTAACTGAACTGATTTCAAAAAAATAAAAAATAAATCATCATATTGTGTCTCTTATATCACACAAACAGTAAATTTGTTGGTAATAATTGGTAAAACTGTTGATAATAACCATAAGGGAAAATTCCGGATCAGTACCCTGTACTTTGGCTCGAGTGGCAATTTGGTCCCCAAACTTTAAAATGTGACAATTCAGTATCTGAACTTTCAAAATGTGACAATCCAGTACCTGTTGTTAACCAATACGTTAATCATCCGTTAAGTGACATTTGAAAAGTCAAAAATGCCCTAAGAATGCCATCCAATTCTCTTTATCAATCATCCAAACATTGACAATAAAATGAACAGTCCCAAATTCTAGATTCTTCTAAACAGTCACCAACTTTTTTGAATAGAAGAGGCTAGGAATAGGATTTGGGACTGTTCAGTTTTTTGTCAACGTTTGGATGGTTGATAAAGAGAATTAGATGGTATTCGAAGGGCATTTTTGACTTTTAATGTCACTTAACAGCTGATTAACGGACTGGTTAACGACAGGTACTGGATTGTCACATTTTGAAAGTTTGGGTACTAGATTGTCACATTTTGAAAGTTTGGGTACTAGATTTTCACATTTTAAAGTTCGAGGACAAAATTGTCACTTGAGCCAAAGTACAGGGTACTGATCGGGAATTTTCCCTAACCATAACAATACTGTAGATATGAAATTTTCAATTTTCTTGGATGGTATTACATTATCCATAGCATTACAAAGAATGAGAAATAGAAGTCTTAAAATTTATTAACTGATTCTATTAGAGCTCCTAGCTTCCTATATAATTTTTCAAAACCAGATACAGGAAATAAGGGCATCATTATTATCGTGCATTATCAAGCATGGAGAGCATAAAAAAGATATCACAAAATTTCCACTTTCCAATATATCTTATTACATTGCACTAACCCTCCAACTGTTAATTCAGTTTAGTACCCTGCCTCCTTGGTTGAACCAAATCCTTGCTTAGCACAATGCAATGCTAGTCTTTCTCTTCTTTACCCAATTTACCCGCCTACCAAAATTATCAATAAAGTAAACATACTACTCCTGGATAAAGTGGAGACTAGTTTTGACTTGCGAATAACACTTGATTCAGTTAAATCTCTTGGTTTTCCCTTCAGTTGTTTAGGACCGATAAGGTTTCCAGAATGGTATCAACCATGCATTTACTCTGCGGTCACAGTCCCTGACGCTCCTCCAACCAACTTAACAACCACCCTCCACCCAGAAGGAAAAGACTTCGATGTTTTACATACATTTATTTTGATTAGATGAAAAAAAAAATAACAACTTTAGAATCATAAAAAAAATAAAAAGTCTATGCAACAGCTAACACCCTCAGTATTCAACAAAAAAGACAATTCTGTTATTTTCTAAGCCCTTTAACAGGAACCAGAATTGGAGGAGCACACAAATAGAGGAAATCAAAGATTCAAAACAGAACATGCAAACAGTATTTTTCTTTTCTTCGTGTTTTTTACCGACAACTAGGATAACTACAACTATTCCAGAAGAAAATTAGGGACTGCACCACATTTGTAAAACGCCAGAAAAAAGTACCATTTAAACCGGAAAGAAAATTAACGTTACGAGCGACAAATTAAAAGTGATTAAGACCTAAAGTCTACCTAAACAAAGAGCAAAGATTGCTTCAAGTTCAGTAGAAATTCTTCCAATTGAACATCAAAAGAGGGAAGAAAAAGAAAGGATGATGAGAAATAGCAAGAAACTTCACCACGGTAGAGGCGATTTTACCTCTACAACTTCAACACTGGAAAAATCTCCCGATTGTTGCAGCTGTGTCCAGATAGAACGGAAATGTGGTCCATTCTGCTAAAGATTTCCTCCTACGGCAATAATAATAAGAAGAATGTGGTTCTATCAGTCAATGGACGGGAACGGGGAGCTTACCAAAAATGGAAATAATAATTGAATAAACAGCAAATGTCGAAGGGAAGAGGGACAATAGAGCGAGAGAGAGAAGGAATTGCGAGCGTTGCGATTGAAATTTTACAGTGACGGAAAAGCGGGAATGGACTGAGTGGAGACAGGGAAGGACTGAAAAAGTGAAAATGGCAATAATAATAGAAAAGGACATTTTGTAATGGAGCAAAGCCACGACAAGCTAATTTTCACCAAGACATTCTAGCCATCCGATAAGATTTGATTTCGGTATGGATGAGGAGATATGTACTTGGGTAGGATACAGGACAATCAAATTATGATGGGTCACAACTATGCATCAAAGGTCGTGATTTCACATTTTCAATTCTGGGATGATGTAGTTGATTTTTTCTATCAGCAAGTGGACAGTGGATACTGAATAATAGCATTGGAAATCGGGAAAGTGGTATACCACGTATAAAATCTATAATTTTTTATTATAATTTAATAAAGGGTAAATTATAAATACCTCCAGTACTATACTACTTGAGACAAAGAGCCCTTGCGTTAGTTTTCCGTTAAAATTTATCATTATAATATTTTTTAATTCTCATATTATTCTTATAATAAAAAAATATATTATTTATCTTTTTTTTTTTTTGTTATTGTTCATCTTCCCTAACCTCACAATACACAATTAGGATGGAAAAGGCAGCAACGACGATGGAGTGCTGGTTTGGTATGTGGAAAATTCTTCCAATCCAAACCAATCAGCATTTGGTTGACGGAATTGGCCTCAGGGTTGCTGTTAATTCACTTCTTGGAATTCATTGATAGAATGTCCCTGAAAAGGCAGCAACTTTTTTCCAAAATGACGAGGCATGTGACATCTGCAGTCGATGGCAAGTAATCCATAACCTTTATCACTGTCCGAACCGATCCATTTCCATGCAGAAAAAACACCAAAAGTGTTTTTGGTATCAATCGTCGAGATTTTGCTGGTGATCGGAGACTTTTCATAGAGAAATTGAGCGACCAGATTGAGAACGACGAGGAAACAAAGGTTGAACTTGAAGCATTTCATCATATCAGTGAGATGAAGAGAACCCCAAAAACCTCAACTACGATGGGATTTTGATAAAAAGAGACATGGGCTTTGTTTTTCTGAAGGCAAGTTTTAAGTCTTGCAAAGAATTAAAGAAATCTAGTAAAACTAGTTTTGTAATTTTTGAAACCAAGGCAAGTTTTAAGTCTTACAAAGAACTAAAGAAATTGAGAGTGAAAATGCAACGAAAGCACGAAAACTAGTAAAGAAAGATTTCAAATTAATTACCAAATTCAATTCAAGAGAATTCTCCCTTTCACCTCCAAACTAAAACCCAAATTCTCAAACAAAAACGTAGAGGAAAAGGCATCCTCAGTTGGGTGGTGCATGCGGGTGTTTATTCTGTGTAGACAATTAAATGGGTGCCATTAATGTGTAGTATATATATATATATATATATATATATATATATATTGGTTTGAGTGACAATTTGGTCCCCGAACTTTAAAATGCAATAATTCAGTACTCAAACTTTCAAAATGTGAATCCAGCATTCGAACATTCAAAATGTGACAATCCAGTACCTGCCATTAATTAGACCGCTAATCAGCCGTTAAGTAACATTTGAAAAGTCAAAATTGTCATTTGAATGCCATCTAATTATCTTTATCAACCATCTAAACATTGACAAATAAAATAAACAATCCTAAATTCTAGATTCTTATAAACAGTCATCAATTTTTTTGAATAGAAGATGCTAGGATTTGGGACTGTTTAGTTTTTTTGTCAACGTTTGGATGGTTGATGAAGAGAATTAGATGGCATTTGAAGGGCATTTTTGACTTTTAAGTCACTTAATGGCTGAATAACAGCAAGTATTGGATTGTGACATTTTGAAAGTTTGGGTACTGGATTGCTACATTTTAAAAGCTTGGGTATTGGATTTGTTGCATTTTAAAGTTTGGGGACCAAATTGTCAATCAAGCCAAAGTACAAGGTACTGATCGGGGATTTTCCCTTTAATTTACACCTAAATAGAATTTTGTTTTCTGGTTCTAACCTTCCCAAAATCCCAAAGACATTTGCCTATGGCTTATGGAGCCTCACTCAATTTTCACCGACTTCCAATCTCCTTCCTACAAGAATCCTACCCACACTTGCCCACACCTCATTGCAGTTGTACATTGAAAACATCTCCCACGTTTGCATGTTACCATTTATGGAAGATGTTCCCAATGTACAACTGTAATGTTATCTGAGTAAGAGTGGGTAGGATTCTTGTGGGCAAGACATCTGGATTGATTTTCACCATCCATCATCCATAAATGGTAATGAAACTCCAAATTTGACTCTTAGGCTATGTTTTGTTTAAAGGACAAGGTAGGGAAAGGCAGGAAAACCTATCCCTACTATTTCCTTTAAACCAAACACAGCCTTAGAAGTTTCGGTTGGAAAACCTAAAAGCCTGAAGGGTTTTACTTTGCAGCGCCTCTTAACCATATGGAGAGGCAGGGCCAGAGTCAATGATCTATTTTTTCTTTCCTTTTTTCGGGACGAGGAGAGCCAATAAATACGGATTGGGAGAATCAAATTGGTCTATTATATTAATAATACAAGTGAGGATTCTAAGAACTTTGAGTCATATTGGCAATTTGAAACAATGGAAATTGCTTGAGGTGGTTTCTACTTTCTAGCACTGAAAATGGAAACGGTTCCAAACTGAACAAACAGCTTAAACCCAAACTTACCCGTTTACAAGAGCCTTCATTCATTCAGTGGCTTCTAACTTTGCAAGGTGGGTCCTGCACAGACAGCCCATGAGTAATAGTTAATGGATAATCTGGAAGGTCCAAATATCCTGTCGTTGAGCTAAAAAAATGCTTTCTCATGAAGGTTTTTTAGTAGTTTCTTCAAAGCGATTCAGTGAAAGTGGCTATATCAAAGCTTGAGCATGCTGAATTGGCATTAAGTTTGTGATGCTTTCTGTATTCCACTTTAAGTAGTTATTTTAGCAGTTATCAATCACCATTCGAGTCATTAATGAATCTACTACAGGAATGGATAGAACATGAGTCAATTATAAACTTATATAGCTCCATACGCATTTCACATTTGTGATTTTTTGCTTCTGTGAGGTCGAATTTCCTTCAAAATGGTACCGATAAAAGCTATCAGAATATACAAAAGTTATTAAAGCGCAAGTAAATCTGGGTCAAGACAAATTCCAGAAGCAAATCCATTTGACAAATTGACATACATTCTAAACCCACTCCTACTTCACTGGGCCAAGAAGTTAAGGCAAAGCCCAAAACTAAGATCCCATTGGCCCATTGATAGCTTATTAATAAGATTACCGTAAGAAAGTGGAAGAGGAGAAAAGAAGTGGCAGAAATTGGACAATAACATAGCATTGAAGGAGTCAGGATCTCCTGTCCATAAGAATTCTGTTCATGTATACTCAATAACACTGTAGCGACATATAGGGAACATTTCATCCTTAACATAGTATTATGCACGGAGAAATTTTTCAATGCACGGAGATAATGTGTTGTGGATAAGTGTGAACAGAGTTCTTGTGGGCAGGAGATCCGGAATTGCATTCAAGGAGCAAACGAGAAGATCACATCTCTGTCCACAACCCCCATAGCACATCCCTGCCATGTATTAGGAACATCTCCTGATGATGTCATCATTGGAGATGTTCTCAATACACGACGGAAATGTGCTGTGGGGCGTTGTGAGGCGGCCCCTTATGAGGCGGAGATGTGAACTCGCAAATGGGTGGCAAATGGGCCGATCACGGACTCACGCACCAAACAAGTGAAACCAAGCCAAGGCAGAGATCGATAATGGCATGTAGTCTCCACTTTGGTGGTCAAACCCAACCTGTTACCTCTAGCGGGGGGTGTGTGTATTGGTGCATGTCTATGTTAATTTGTTTTCTTTTATTTTATTAAGACCCAACACGTGATAGAATTTCCTCATTTGGTCTTTGATATTTGGTTGAGAGAGAGAGAGAGAGGGTTGCATTGTAATAGAAGCCAATGTCCAAGGCCTCCAGAGAACCTTCGGTGAATTTGAGTTCACTTGTGGAAGAGTAAAGCCAAATATTCCAAAAGATTTTTTCCTTATACTTAAAGTCTAGGCATGTAGATAAGGAGAAACAGAACATAGTTTCATCTTCTTCAAAGCCAAGCCATATGTACCCCAAAACTCTTCATTTTTTGCCACTAATTTTACGTATATAAGAACAAAAACATGTCCTCCCTTGATTTATATAAATCAGATGCTTCTGCAAAACAGTCATAATACAAACGAAAGCATGGAGAATATCTTCTTGGTTTCGCTTCTTGTCTTGTTAGTATCAGCATCAGCTCATGGAATTGCAGAAAACATATACGATGACATTGCCATGCTTGGAGAACTTGAAGACTTGAAGTTAGAAGAAGAAAATGAGATACAAGAGAAAGTTTTTGAGATCCCTGGATGGACAAGCGAACGTGGTGGCAATACCCTTTTTAATGTGGATAGCTTTGGTGCAATTGGAGATGGAATTGCTGATGATACCCAGGTGAGAATTCTCTGTGTGTATGTATGTGTTTAGTTTTTATTTTTTTAAATTTGTTGAGATTTTAAGGATTCAAGAAAAAGGAAACAGAAGTGCCTCTCTTGGAGTAAATGGCCTGTTTCACATAAGAACTAGAATTTAATTACCTTGGTATCATACATTCTTCAAGTAGTGCAAACTAATCGATGAAGTATTACTAATCCCATCAGCTGAGTTCAACCAGCAAAGTTGGTTATTGAATTCAAATTTGAAATTGAACGATGGGTGATAATGAGTTGATGAATTTGCAATATATATGACAATTCTTTCTTCTCTTTTTGTTTGTTTTCTTTTTTCCTGCATCGTGCGGTATATATATCTCAGGCTTTCGTTAGTGCATGGGATAAAGCATGCTTGACAACAAAATCAGTTTTCTTGGTGCCGGCCGGAGGGCGTTATCTGGTTAACGCCACTAGATTCATAGGGCCCTGTGCCGATAGGCTAATCATCCAGGTACAATTTATAATCATTCGGTAATAATATAATTCAGAGATTAGCGGTAGAGTTTCAAGTATGAATGCTACCATAGCTGTTGACACTGTTATGGGTTTACTTTGGATTGAGCTTTGTGCAGATAGATGGAACAATCGTTGCACCAGGCGAGCCCAATAACTGGGACCCAAATAACCCAAGAACTTGGCTTCAGTTCTCTAAACTCAACGGTGTAATTTTCCAAGGTAGTGGGGTTATTGATGGTTCAGGCAGCAAATGGTGGGACGCATCTTGCAAAAGAAACAAATCAAATGTAAATCTTCCATTTTATTGTGTTCTAATATATACTGTTTACAGATCAATCAAATAAAACTAGCCACGAGTCCTGAGTCCTGACATTTAATTTGTTTCTCCATCTTCTTTGACAGCCTTGCAGAGGGGCACCAACAGTAAGTATATCCTTCCAACTGATGGATGAGTGATTTAATCACAGTATTAATTAATTGGCTACGGCATTGTTGGCGGGTGAGTGCATTACATATTATCCTATTGACATAAGAAAAAATATAAAATTAATATGCAGGCATTAACAATAGACTCGAGCTCGGCGGTGAGGGTGAAAGACCTTACCATCCAGAATAGTCAACAGATGCATTTCGTCATATCTCACTCCGATTCCGTTCGGGTGTCTAACGTCCTAGTTTCAGCTCCGGGGACCAGTCCCAACACCGACGGAATCCATATTACTGGGTCTACTAACGTTGTGCTCCAGGATTGCAAAATTGGAACAGGTTTTCATACAATCTACTCAGCCCCCACCATTCTTTCTTCTCTTCTTTTCCTTTTTATTCTCCGACAGTCCGACTGGTGATGTCCATTGAAGTCTTTGCCAACCAGATGAGCGGCTTGATTATTACTGTTTTCTTTCTTTTATCAAGAAAACTAGTAAGGAAACACTAATTGCATGTAGATTGCAACTTACGGTAATCTGCTTGTGAATTGTGATAAACAGGTGACGATTGCATCTCCATCGTCAATGCTAGCTCAGCTATTAGGATGAAGAAAATCTACTGCGGACCAGGCCATGGAATAAGGTGAGTTCATATGAGAAGCCAAGCGATTAGAGCCAGTGAATAATTATTTACTGAAATCGCCTATATAAAAATTCCCCCAGTTCCCAGTCAAAATAAGTCATTCGCTGCCTACTTTATATGGATCAAATCAAGGTTATGTCATTTACTGCCCACTTATATTGAAGTCACCCACACTGAAAATTTGCCTTGGATTTATTAATTCTTTTTTTTTTTTGGGTTTAATTTGTTGGAATCTTTGAAACACAACTCTGTAAGCACGAAAACATCTTCCTTTTTAAAAATATATACTGAAAGTTTCCTCTTTCTCCTAAACACAATTAGCATAGGGAGTCTTGGCAAGGACAACTCAATAGGCATAGTGACGAAGGTGGTTCTGGATACTGCACTCCTCAGACAGACTACCAACGGCCTCAGGATCAAGACTTGGCAGGTAATTCTCCACCGCATGTCGGAAAACCCCACAAACACTTAATTTGAAGGACCATTTTATTAGACAAGGGAAAGAAGATTATCGGAGAATGATGAAATCCTCTTCTCTTATTTTGCTGGACAGGGAGGTTCTGGATACGTTCGTTCCGTGCGGTTTGAAAATGTGAGGATGGACGAAGTTGAAAACCCCATCATCATCGACCAATTCTACTGCGACTCTCCAAAAGATTGTAAGAATCAGGTACGTACTGTCATTTTCGCCTTCAACCCACCATGACCCAGGGCATTCTTGCATGATCAACAATCGTGCAAGGTGCCATCAGTTGGCCTGAACTGAAAGTAACTCCCTTTTCTCTTATTTGCATTGTTAGACATCGGCTGTTGAAATAAGCCAAATTATGTACCGGAACATCAGCGGAACCACTACGAGCCAAAAAGCCATGAAATTTGCCTGCAGCGACACAGTTCCCTGCAATCGCATAGTCCTGAGCAACATCAACCTAGAGAGGAAGGATGGGACAGTTGAGACCTACTGCAACTCTGCAACAGGCTTTGGCATTGGCAATGTGCAACCATCGGCGGATTGCCTGAACTCCTCTAACAAGGACACCCACTCTGACCATGACCAGACAAAGGATGCCCATCTCATAAAATTCAGCAGAGAGGAGATTATTCACACCGAGCTCTGACTTGAGAACTCCATAGGCACTTCGCACTTCTCAATAGGTTGCAAGTTGCAACACCAGATTTGTAGTCCATTGATTTGGGTAGACTCGTGGCAGTAGTCTACTGGAGATCTGAGGTCCCCCAACCCAGGTATTTATAAAATTAATATTACAGATTTACAGCTAACGAGAAATAATGAATATGTATATAGAATACTAAACATATCTAATGTTGTACTTAAGAAACCAAAACAGCAATTATCTAGAGATTGCCAGATTGGTTCTATTTCATTGCAACAGCCAGATATATGCGGTTTATGTCTTTGATATCACACAAATTACAAGGATTTAGTTATTCATTAAGCATCAATCAAGAAGCTTCAGCTCCATTAGTGAAGTGTGGTTTTATTAATATCTATGGAGGTGGAGATGGTATCACTGCTCCAAATGGTCTTTAATTAAATTAAAAAGCAAAAAAAAAAAAAACACCAAATTAAATGACAAACCGCACTAACCATAAGAATCCTGAATCCATACCAGTCTTGACTCTCGACTCTCGACTGTGCGGACCTATCCCTCTCCGCTTACTCTCTGCTGCATATTCTTGTCCTTTTATACATAAATCGTTCAAAAGAGAATATTGGAATCCTGGAACCATCTTTTTAATCAGCAACACTAATCAGCAATAACATCATAGAGAAGTTAAATCCCAACATTTCCAGGTTATACGGAACGTAGGGGACTCGAAACAACACTTAGCTGACAGGAACTCATATCATGTTGGATCACAATCTTACACATTAGCCCCCAGGCCTGGATTGCAACCATCTTAATCATTGCTCTAATTTTCTATTTGAATCTGCAGCAGCTATAATCAAATCTTGTTTAATTTTTTTATTGAGCAAGTCAGAAATATTTGTTGAGTATCAATTGCAGCTCACCAATTGGGAGTGAACAAGATTAAAACACCCAATTATCATACAGAACAAAGAATTAAGTGATACCAATACATTTGAATCTGGGCACTGAGTTACTTATTGCATTACATCATAATTCATGCATATACATTGCTCTGAAACATATTTTTGTAATGCACCAACAAGACATGTATCATGATTTATTTCATTTATAATTGGCACGCATGTTTCTGTATTTTTACTCGCCAACCAAACTAGTGAATACATAAAAGAGAGAATGCAAAAGTACAGGGCATAGAGGTCCAAGAAGATCCATAAAAAAGCAGTAATGAAAAGATGAAAATGAAGGGGCAAATCTTTTATCTGTCAACATCAGCATTTGGATACAATAGCAAACTTCCTTTTTCAATGTCATTTCCAGATTGAATACAGAGATTGGCAGGTCTATACATTGTTAAAACCAGTTTCAGTTTCCAAGCCATCATTTTGGAGACAATTCCAAAACACCAAACAATGTCATCTGTATTTCTTCGAACTGGAAGAGTAACAATATGTTACACTTGCACATCAACGTCATACCTATCTTTGTGTAAAGTGACAATCTAGAAACCGAGGAAAGGGCACTGCTTTCGAGCATGCTCTGGTATCAGCCTTGCCACAAGCTCTAGGGTTGCTCCCTTCAACTCTGTAAATAAGAAATCATTTAATATCAGCAGACAGAGCCAAATAGAATATACATACACAGAAAGAGAGAAAGGAACCTTGGGGTTTAAAGTTGAAAAGAGGAGGCAAAGGACGCCCATTAGGAAGACGGGTGCTCGGATCACGAAGTTCATCAAAAAATGGGTGAACACATGCCTCCAACTGCATCAAATAATCTAATAATAATAATTCATTCAAACAGATAAACAACAAAGGAAGCATTCACAGCTTCTGAGACAAATAAATGGATTGTAGGTGGGAAAAGGAAGCATTCACACACTTAACAGGGTGGGGGGGAGCACTCACAGCAGTGCATCGCAGATTTGGAGAGTACTGAAGGAATCTTGAGACAAGATCCACTGCTTCTGGGGGCATGCGTTTGTGGAATATCTGAACAAACAATACAAATGCAAGTTCAGTTACTTGCAAACAATAATCAAAAGTTAATCATGCAACAGGGAGACGCAGCATGCTCACTTTGTGCCAGGGGTGAACCTTGATCTGTGGAAACTTGAATTCTGTATAGTTTGGATTCATACATTTGATTTCTTCTCGTGTAGGTGTACCAAGTACCTGCAAACCAGTAAAGAAAATTAAATTTTGTGAAATTGACCAATTAAATATATATCAGCCCTACTATCATTACAGTCTTGCCTAAATAACTTGAGGTGGTTAAACAAGTTCCACTTAATAACAGTAATAATAATAATAATAATTTCCCATCCATTTCTTAACAGTATCGGGAACATTTCTTTGCTATATTTGGTTTTAGGTGGACTCCTCCATAGAACATCGATACACTGTTCCCGCCAACCTTCTTTCCCAAAAGAAGAAAAGGGGAACGTATGAACAAGGGCAGACATCCTACGGATGATCTAGGAAGAAAGGAACACTGGAATTTTCTCAAATAAATCACAATCCAGAGAGACACTAATTGGTCTGATAAAAATTAGAGTCTTCACTGATGAAGAACAAGGAGTTCTCTTGTTTAACTTCAGATGATATTGTTAGAGGATGGCTTGCTGCATCAACATCTACCAGAAACATCAGAGGTATTGTAGCAAGTTTACTCCCCTCCACAGAGGATACACAGACTTAGCATTGCAACCCAAGTAGATCAGCCATAGGTAAGTATTCAGAGACCAAAGGGTCATTACTCAGTATTCTGAGAAATGATAAGTTCCGGAAATTCAACAAGGGTGGAACTTCAAGCTATACCACAGAGACTTGGGGGCCATTTAATAACAGCTGAAGTGACTGAACTTTTTTTAATGCGCTGAAGCAGCTGAACTGAAAAGCTTATAACTGTCTTTTAGTGAATAAGTTTTTAAGGAGGTTGCCAGCTCCTTAATAGCTGAAGCTGAAGTTGGGTAGATTTCTCTTGAATATTTTATCACTTATTATTTTATCCATTAAAAGACAAAGCAATAAGTTGTTCAGTTCAGCAACTTCAGCCATTATCAAACAGTCCCTTTGTGCATGGATATCAAGATACAGGAATCTGCTTATCAAACAGAACACATAAACAATTATTTACTGGATGAAAGGAGAAATGGAAGGGCCACGGCACTTGAGACACCAGATCAGGGAAGTAAGGTATATAGCTATAACCATGAAAGCAGCCTTTGCCTGGATCCCTAGGTCTTATAATTCCTGCTCAGTCTAGTTTGACAGGGAGTTAGAAGGCAGGCACAGCAGGTATAATTTAGAGTATGACAATGACAATGACAATGACAATGACAACAACAACTAATAATAACCCCTTGGCTGCATTTATTTCAACATTAAAGTGGCTTAAAATGAAGTTCTTAACCTAAAGGATTAGGGCTAAAACTGAAATTTTCCAAAATGGATCATATCCACCCCTTTAGCTTATCACATGAGCCTTGGAATTGGAAAAGCGGTTACCTTGATTATCTCAACAAGTTGGTCAACTCCACTCTCTCCTGGAAAGAGAGGCTATTGAGAAAGGAAAAGAAAGACAACAATGAAAAGATCAGTACTCACACTCATAGCCATATTATACACATTACACCAAGAAAGAAAATATGCATTATCCTGGAGAGGACCTGTCCAAGCAGCAGCTCAGCAAGGACACAACCCACAGACCAAATGTCAATTGCAGTAGTGTATTCCGTTGCCCCAAATATAAGTTCAGGTGCTCGATAATATCGTGAACAAATATATGATATGTTTGGCTCGCCTTTGACCTGTTAATAAATAGATGGAGAAGAAACTTGAGTATATGACAAGGAAGATCATCTGCTTTAATAAACAATACCCGTACTGCTCTATGCTGAAACATCCTAACAATACCAAATGACTCTTGTCCATATTTATAAACATCAACTTACACAGAACACCCTAAACTCGATAAACACCAATTATGTGGAAATTATCATTTAATCACAATTACATGAATTACTAGTTGGTTCACAAGTAGAAGAAAACCATATTTAGCTTGGTTATTATTTATCAAAACCTTCTAAATAAGCAAAAGGAAAATACATCAACATGCATAGAAAAATAGGTGTCATACCAATACTTTCGCACTTCCAAAGTCACAAAGCTTGACCTGGTGAGTATGAGGATTAACCTGAAAGAATGGGAGGATTAGAGAGTTCTAAATAAAAAAGTAGTTAAACCTTAGATTGTATAATACAAACCAGTAGATTCTGTGGCTTGATGTCCCTGTGGCAAACTCCAATACCCCCATGAATATATAGCAATGCCCTACAGATCTGCCATTGTGACAAGTTTTAGAACTATCAACACAATCCAATGTCAGCTACCACAAAAAATTAAACTATTGTACAGTTCATATTGCTAACTACAACAATTTTGAACATGAAGAGAAAAGAAAAAAGAATGCTACTAAACTGGCATGGTTTGAAGTTTTTGCTTTTATTTATTTCTAGAGATTCTTGTAATCTCAAGTCACCATGTCCATATATGCTCATGGGTAAAGACCCACATGACTGACAGAATTAAAGATCAAACTATCCTGAAACTTTACCCAATTTCACAGATGAGTAACCCACAAAGATATAAACATCTTGTGTGTCTTTTGTCGTTCTTGTTGGTTGGGTAATAATTAGGGTACATTTCTTTTCTGATGGAAGGGTACAACCTAAGGATTGGCCACAAAAGTATTGGCAGGGGAAAAAAACCTATGCTATAATGTTTATTATTGGAAGTAGTTTTGCCTAATTGTGAATACGAGTAAACTTGGTTCTTTTTTTCTTTATCTAAATTCAACCAAGCAAGCAAGACAGTAATAAAAGGAAAATACTGACCTTTCTAAAACCATAATAACAATGATTAAATGATAATATAGGGAAACATGGAAGGTGGAGACAATGTCAGATTTTGTAAGCATAGCTACAGGAAACATTGTCAAATTCAAGAACAATGTGAAATCCTTAGGGTACAACCTAAGGATTGGCCACAAAAATTCAAGAACAATGTATAAAATAAAAAGATACTAGGACAAATACAACACGGAGAAAGAACCTTTTATGGAGCATTTGGGAGGAAGGTAATGATAGAAATTTCAATGACAAGAAATTGGAGCCACAAACCATTCGAGGGTAGTGACAATGGGAATTGACTGAATCCTCACTGGGAAGAGTGCAAGGGGGTCCATCATTAAAAGTTAGCAGGTGACTGCCAATACATGATACCTATAGACAATAAATACGGCACAATTTTCCAGTCTCCCACATGCCCACTCCAGCTATAAAACTATAAACTAATTTTTGATTTTTTTTTATCAGCAATAACTAATCCTTGATGGACGGTATACCTTCAACTTGGAGAGACTGCACATAGGGGAGATTGTCAACTTGTGATTAGCCAAATGCAATCTCATTCAGATAGGGAAATGGTATGTAGGCTAGATCATTGGTTTCAACTCAATAAAATGTTTTTTTTGACAAGTAATTGATACAATAATTTAAAAACCACAGCAATGAAGCATGGCATTCCACCATCCCAAGGCATGAGGAATAAAGCAGGATGCCAGAGGTATGAGCCTCCCAAGCATGGATATTTTAATTAGTAAATATTTTTTTAAATTAATAAATAATTTTACAATATAGTAAATGTCTCATAAAAATTGGAAAATTATGAGAAATTAGGAAATTTCAATTTATTTCATTTTTCTAATAATAAAGCCATCACACTTAAATATACAATTTAAGCATCCTCATCCTTAATTATGTAAGTATCATCAGCCATCAATATATCACTTGTAAATTTGAAAATTAAAATATCAAAATTAACAATTTACATAAACTTCCCCTTTTTTACTTACAGCATTTAATATTAATATTCAAATAAACAAATCTGAAGGGTCTTCATCCTCTATAGACTATGCTGGAGTCTCAACTCTAGTGTCTGTATGTCTCTATTGTGCACCTCCAGACATCTTCTTAGTGCCTTACAGCCCTTACCTAAGTCGCACACCTACAAATATATGACTCCAGTACTTTAAAACATTGGATTGATCCAAGATCTGCAAATTCCTTCACAAACCGCCTATGTCAAGAGGGTCTACCTAGAGATTAACTATTGGGATTCTTTATCCTCTTAAGATTGATATTGCATTCTCAGGTTAGTTTCATTTTCAATAGATGCCTTTTCAATCTTCTACTATCTGTTTGATTCCCTAATCCATACATTTTGGGATAACGAGCTTCTCTTTTCTTCCTCAAGTAATAGTAAGAAAAGAATAACTCTACAAAATCCACTTCTTTTATCATTTAAAAGACAGTCACGCATTCAAAATTCCAAACCTGATATGTGTAGAGTTTGACATATATCATAGGCATTCGTTGATTTGCCCTGCTGTAGTGTTTAGCTACACGATAAACTGTTTCAGGTACGTATTCAAGCACCAAGTTGAGATACAGCTCCTCCTTTTCCGTTGTTGAAAAAAAGCAATGTTTAAGTGAGACCACATTGGGGTGATCAAGAAGGCGCATTGTCTGCAACTCACGGTTCTTATATCTCTTATCCTGCAAAACCTTCTTGATTGCTACAGTTTCACCTGTTTCTAGGCACTTTGCCTGCAAAGCAAAATTAAGGCTAACAGTTATGACATTTAGATTCCAAAGGAAGAGCTAGTTAGGTTAACAAAATATTATTCAATGGATTGAGAAAATAATGACTGACTTCATAATAGATCACCTGAAATACAATGCCAAATGAACCATGCCCAACAACACGCTCTGCCATGTAACTTATAGTCTGTGAATTCAAAAAGCAGTAGAGCACTCAAACTTTTAATATGTAGAGAGGGAGTAAATATTAATGCAAACAAATCATAGAAAAGGAAAACAAAAGGAAAGGAGGGACACAAAGAAATATAAAATGAAAAAGCCTATATAAGTTTGAGGGCACATTTTTAACCCACAGCAGGTAATAGCCCCATCACTGCACAGCCCTCGGTATCAGCCAATATCTTAATGAGAAAATTTTTCACTTTTCCTTTAAAGGCCAAATAATAGAAACCTAATCGGAATTTTAATTTTTTTTCAAAATAAATTACACACGTATTATTTAGATATAATGTATCTTATTTAATTATTATTTTCATAAAGCTCTTCTAAATTGTACTTTGTAAGTATACCTTTAAAAGATATATGTATGTATGTATGACTTCTAAATAAGGAAACAATTTAACCAAACTTATATCTGAAATCAGGATGGAATTTTTAAAACATTTTCTGAGGTAATCATTTCAATCCACTTCTCCTCCAATAAAATTAATTCTCTCCAAAATACTACCAATCAAAAAAATAGTCAAAATTGCAGACTATAGCAATAAGGTGTGTTTTCTTCTTCCAAGCTAAAAAAAAATCACAAGGTATCTAATAGCAAGCTGGTAATCAAGCAACACATACTTGTTTGGGTTGACCATTTCTGCCACCAATTGTTGTTACAATAATGTGACCTGTCTCAGTTCCATTTCCATCCACCACAGTAGCTTCCATTTCCTATAAAAGAAGCATCCAAAATGAATGATGGAACACCAAAAAGAAGTAAAAATAACAACAAAAAACATAGAGAGAATATACTACTTCAAAATGTTCACAAAAAAATCAACCTTATCATCCCTGATCTTCATCTCATTAATTTCCTCAGGAAGTTTATCAACAGACATTGAATTGTCATTAGATTTTCCAACCGCTGAGGGAGGGGCGGTACCAGCAGAAGCCATATTGGCGAGGAGACACTACAGAAATCTGTTTATAACCAACTGCTTCAGCTCAAAACAACCACTCAACCTAGAAGATGAAGCATATATTAGCGGCTTCAGAAAAAAAAATGGTGGAAAAGTCCAAAATTACTAGGAAAAAGTAGTTAAGAATCACCACAAAAGCTAACAATTAATTTCTAACCAGTGTTTTAAAAGGCATGGGAGGCGTATGCATGGAGGCGTGCCTCCAAGTGAGGCGCTCCCAAAACGCCCTGAGGCGTATGCCAGAGGCGCTGACACCTCTGAGGCGTACGCCTCAGGTGCGTTTTTTTTTTTTCATGAGGCGTGCTAGAGGCGTACGCCTCATGGACATCTGATATGAAAAGACAGGAAAAAAAAAGAAAAAAGAAAAAAAAGGAAAGGAAAGGAAAGGAAAGGAAAAGAAAAGAAAAGGAAGGGAAAGAAAAAGAAAGAGAAGAAAAAAAGAGAAAAGGAAAGAAAAGGAAAGGAAAGGAAAGGATCGGGAAGGGAAGAAAAGATAAGGGGAAAGAAAGTGGTTTGCCCCCTGCCCCTTCGGCTGCGGGGTGAAAGGCCCCCCTGCCCCCTTTTCGATGCAGCCCAATTTGTTTTTTTTTTTGAGTTAGGGGGTCTTGCTCCACTTTCGCCTCCGCTTCGACAAGACCCCCCCCCCTTCAACTAATGTCATGCATCTTTATTCTTCTTAATATAAAATATTTTTATAAAAAATAAAAAAAAATGAGATCCCCCCTTCCTCTTCATCCTCCTCCTAACCCCCCTCCTCTTAAGGAGGCTTACACCTCTTGCGTTCTGAACTACACCTCACGCCTCTGGGTAGTGGAACGCCTCGCGTCACGCCTCTGCGTTTATTAAAAATAATCATCCAACCATGATTATGGTTCTAAGAATCGCCAGAATCAAGAAAAACTATTCTTAGAATTGATGCCAAATAGGACCTAAGGTATCTATCAGACTACAGTTCTCTGATGAACTCACCCCTCATCCTACCTAGCAACCTCTTCTCAAGAATTTTACAGAATATAAAAGGCACTGTAATAGAGAGCATGAACCATTTAGCTTAAAGCTTTTGAAATTAATGTAAGTTTCCTGTGGTGCTATTTAACTATTATAATCAGGAGATCATGGATGATGATTTTCATATTTTTCAAGGAAGATAGCACCTCTTATAATATAGAAATGGAAGGATGATAAACAGGAAACAGGATACTAGACACTAGAGATGATGATTATCCCTTTATAATGATATTTAAATTTGAGATTGAGTTTTCCTTCAAACCTGTGTTTTTAATGTTATTACATTTTGTGTATAGTCACAATTTTTTTTTTTATGTAAGTTTGCATTCTGTCATTTACATATCTTTTTTTATCAGCAAATTAATTTCATTTATTAATTTGAAACAAAGAACAAGTGTTTTAGCTACTCTGTATTCCGGAATACAATTCAGCCCCAATACAATACATCAGCCTTTTGTTTTACTACAGTAGCCTACAATTTTGGACAAAATAAAGTAGATCTATCCCCCCCTGCTTTGCTAGAACATTTGCCAATCCATTTGTTGTCCTTCTACCCATCAAAATTTAGAGTTAAAACTCTTTGCAAGAAAATCAATCTCCCTGAATGCAAGTCTGTGTTTCCAGGGTGCTAACTTTATTTGCTTAGCCCAAGGGCGAGTCTCTTCTACTTCCAAATCCCTTACTTCTAGTTGTATTGCAAGTTTCAAGCCTTGCAACAGAGCCATTATTTCTGCTTGAACCAAAACCAATTGGTCCTGAGAACAAAGTCACAACTTCTCCTTGCTCGTTTCTAAAAACTCCCCCTATACCTGTCCTTCCCAGATTGCCAAAAGAGCTGCCATCAAAGTTCAGCTTCAGCGTATTTGGCTCTGGAGGTTTCCATTCCATCCTTCCCAATTCATGGTGTGAATCTGTTTGTGCAACTAGACATTTTTTATCAGAAAAATGTCAACTACTTTTCGCCGTTGAATGCTGAAGAATAAAAGCTGCCAAGCCTATGAAATTTTTTCTAGTCCTTACTCAGAGATGAAAACTTCCCTAAACAGTTGTTGCTTGTAAATATAACAAAATAGTATGTAACCATGTCAGCCACTACTCTAATTGTATTTCTGATCTTTCTTAATGAAGTTGTTGCTTCTTTTGGTCCAAAAAAAAAAAAAAAACCTTCCCTGAACAGTTGTGACCTTTCGTCCATGAAAATAACGAAAAGGCAAACCTGATGAAATAAACGCCCAAATTTCAGTATAAAGAGTTATCGTGGAATTATTTCATATGATCTCGCCCACTAAAATGAATTCGAGTGCCACAATGTTCATGTTATCTCTATTTTCGAATTTTAAGTGATGCACTGATGACCAATGAAGAATGATACAACAACTTATTTATACTTTCCAATGCATTTAAAAACAAGAATATAGCTCAAGTTAAACAAGTGAATACCAAAATAAAAAAACAGATACAGAACAAAATTAAAGGAGAAAAAAGAAGCAACTTCTTTTCGTGCGTAGGAGAAATGAAAAGAAAACCCCAAAACGACAACAGGAACAACGTCGAAGAACAAATCAAGCATGAAAAGACAAGCGAAAAGGGGGGGTGGGCTATGCAGCAAAAAGTTGCAGAGGCCTACCATGAGCTGTAAAAATCTCACATTTTCCACCATTAACGGTGAAATTGAAGAATTGAGACATAAATTGCAGACGAGGGAAAACAGCCAAACCCTAACAGTGAAAGAACATTTCTCCTCTCGGACCTCTCCTCCTCTTCAGTCCTCCCCTTGATGAGATCCCTCTCTCCTCCAGCTCCAGGTTTGACCAGGAGTCCGTACCCGTTTCCCTTCGAGTGGTTATATTCAGCTTTGGTTCTGAATCTGAACGGGGGGCGGACCCCAAGAAGACTTTGTTAATCCACTTTAGACAACACTTTCCGCGTCCGTAGACAGCCTTTGATTTTGACACGCGTCTTTTTATAATTGGAAGCGTCAGTCACCCAGCTGACTTGCGCTCCCGCCGACATCTTTGTTTTTAGAAAAGTTAATGAAAATGAATAAATAATCAGATCTTTATCTTCAAACTTCAAACTGCAATGATTGAGTCACGACGGGTGTCAACGTATTATGACGTGGCACGCCTACGTGGTAGTAGAACACTCATACTGGGCTTAATGGCTTCCCTTATGAATGGGCCTTCTGTCAAAGTTGTGGCCCATTGTAATTGAAACATCATGCAAAACTTATGCAACAGGCCCAATAATTCACTTAATTATAGGTATAATTAAATGATTTAAAACCTATATATAAGTGATTTAAAACCAGACCCCATAGGACTTGTTGTCACAAACCCAAGCCCAATTATTCACTAGGTCTGGACGTCTGGTTTAAGACAAAACATAAATAACTTCTGGTTCAACTATGATACCCGAAATAGATTATACCAGAAAAAACTCGTGACTAATCTACCGATATTATAAATGCGGTAATCAATCAGGTGGTATTTATTAAAATAAATTTATAGCGGTTTTAATTTTTTTTCCAGAAAATTACTTAATTACTTAAAAACTTTGAATACAAAGTGGTGGGTTCGAAAGACACATAATGTAAACCCGATACTATTTGCCAGGCATCCGAAAGAAGATGTTTCCATCGCGATGGAGCAATTGGATCTTTTGACTTCATAAGATTGATGACGGATAGACAATCGCCGAGAATAAGCATATTTCCTCCTCGAATCCGATTAGCCACCTTCATAACTAATAACATCCCTTTCATCTCCACCATCTCTGCATCCCCTTTGAGCACTAAACATGATTTGGCCATTATGAAACATCCATCGCCATCAACTGCTAGCCACTGCTCCCCTTCCATCTTTATATGAACCATCAAAAAATATCCTCACGTCCGAATGTTGGCTAATTTGTCTGTCTTCTTCATACTGAACCTGTAACCCATCCCCTACATGTGCTTGTAGCTCCACTAACTCCATCCATAATTTTCTTATTTTATCAATTACTCGTTCTGGTACAATCGTAACTCCATTGAACATAACATCATTCCTAGCTAGCCAAATCATCCATATTACTAGAGCCTGCGATTGCAACAAAAAATCTGCATCTGCTATTAGACTCACTCGCTGAACACTATTTGTTAACCATTCAGCAATTGCGTTCTTCCTCACCCCATCCGGCCTCCAACCGATACTACCAAACCAGATAGCCTTTGAGAAACTGCACCACCAAAATAAATGCTCAAGTGTTTCTTCTTCTTGTGCACAAAAAGCACGCCTCCCGTCAACATGTTGTCCTCACCATCTGTCTTTGGTAAAAATTAACCCTTGCACCAGTATCCACATAAGTATATTAGCTTGTTCATGTATGCAACTCCCAATCAACAAGTTATAAACTGATTTAACAGTTAACTTTCCATCCCTCTCATAAGTCCAGATCCACTCATCTTCTTGTGAGGTATACTTTGGTAATCCAATTCTTGTAATAGCTTGCTGAACGTCGAGAGGGGATATAGAAGAAATAAGTTGCATGTTCCATAGCCCGCTTTGTGTAAAAAGATCAGCAACATAAGAAACCCCATCATAAATCTCATCTGTTGGCCTCTGCAGTATAAAACCTTCTAAGTCTGGCAACCAAGGGTCACCCCATATTTTGATAGTAAGCCCATTCCCCACCCTTTTACAACAATCTCTTTGTAATAGATTACGGGTCCTACAGAGACCTTTCCAAAAAGGTGAGCTGCTACTCCCCACAGAGACTGTTAGGAAATCAGCGCCTTTAACATATTTCTTTATTAACAGTTTACTCCAGAAGGACTCCTTCTCTGTCATAAGTCTCCAACCAACTTTGGCCAATAATGCATTATTGAATAATTTCATCTTCCGAATACCCAATCCCCCACATCTCTTTGGCCTACAAGCTTTCTTCCATAGCAGATCAGTACCTGGACCTGAATGTCCATTCCAAAAGAAAGATTTCATAGTGGTTTCAATGATAGAACAGGTCTGAGTTGGAAAGGAATGAACTGACATAGTATATGTAAGCAAAGCTGACAGCACACTGTTAATCAACATTGTTCTCCCCATCTGTGATAAACAATTTGCCCTCCAGCCAGTCAGTCTTTGTCTTTACCCTATCCACAACTTCTTGGTAGCTTTCAGACCTTCGATGTCCAATACAAAGAGGCATCCCCAAGTATCTTGCCCGTCGACCTAGTCTCACCACACCTAAACTTCTAGCAATTAACCTCCCTTGTCGTTTCGGTAAATTCTTACTAAATAAAATACCAGACTTTCCATAATTAACCTCCTGTCCAGAACATCTCCCAAACTTGGCGAAAATGTTAACCACCTCATTCATCTCTAATAGAGAAGCACGTCCAAATAAAAGATCATCCGCAAATAAAAGGTGAGATACCACCGGGCATCGTCTACCAATTCTCACTCCATGCAACGTTTCCCTTGCAATAGCTTTGCCTATCACCAAGGAGAGCACATTCATCCTCAATATAAAGAGAAACGGGGATAATGAATCACCTTGACGGAGACCTCTTGTTGGTTCAAAACTATTGGACTCCACCCATTAACAAGGACAACAAATCTTGTAGTGGAGATACACGTTCGAATTAATTGAATCCAATTAGATGAAAACCCCAAACCCTCCATAACTTCATACAAAAATCTCCATTCCATTTTACCATAAACCTTAGCCATGTCCACCTTAAGTGCAAAAACTCCATGTTTGCCTCTCTTCTTTCTCATATAATGAACAACCTCGTGGCCAATGATGACATTATCAGTTATTTGTCGCCCGGGAACAAATGCAGCTTGCCAAGGAGAAATAATTTTATGTAACACCACTCTTAGCCTATTTGCAAGGAGTTTTAAAAACATTTTATAAATTATATTACAGACTAAGGCCGAAAGTGATGCACTGAATCCGGAAATTTTACCTTTGGAATCAAAACTATATTAGTAAGGTTAATTTCCGGATATAAATTTTCACCATTAAAAAGAGATTGGACCAAGGCAACTATATCAAACCCAATAATGTGCCAAGTTTTACGGAAAAAAAAAATAGCTGAGATATCATCAAGGCAAGGAGCTTTAAGAGGACCCAATTGGAAGACTACATCTCCAACCTCCTCGTACGTGGGGACTCTACATAGCTCCTCGTTTTCTTCTAGTGTAATGTGTGGGTGTAACAACTCCTTGATTGCAGATGATATGACCGGGTTGGTAGAAGTAAAGATGTCTGAGAAGTACGTCACAAAAGTATCTCTGATTTCTTCCTCATTATCAATCCAACTGCCATCTTCCTTCTTCAATCCATCAATTGCCAACCTCCTTCTATTAATAATAGTACACAATTGAAAATACTTCGTGTTTCGATCACCTAATCGCAACCAATTTTCTCTTGACCGTTGTCGCCAAAAGATCTCCTCGCGCTCTAGTAATTCATCCATCTGTCTTGCCAATTCCTTCTCTCTTTGTAACACTTCAACAGTAGGATATCTCGACTGGAGCGTCTCCAGTTCCCTTTGTTTTTCCTCTATTTGACGAAAGACATTACCAAAGACTTGTCGATTCCACTTACTAAGAGCTAATCTCATTCTTTTGATTTTATAACATAAGTGGCCACCCTCCGAAACATTGGACCCATTTGTATTCCTTTGCCGATTACCCCATACAACTCCTTCAAATTGTTCATGTCTAGTCCACATCATCTCAAACTTAAATCTCTTCCTGCACACCCCCTTGTCACCAACTAAATTCAACAAAAGAGGACGATGGTCTGAACAAGTTGCAGTGAGATGTAGTACTGTGGCACGGGAAAACATCATCCCTGTTTGCTAACATTCTATCTAATCTCTCCCTTACATTAGCCAATCCTACTCTTTTATTGGTCCAAGTACACCTATTCCCAGAAAACCCCATATCTGTCAAACTACAATTATCCATAACCCTTTGAAATTCACTTCTACTTGAAGAGCTGCTACTTCTTGTACTATGGCATTAAAGTCACCACAGCATAGCCATGGTCCATTATGATGTTCAGACTTTTCGCAAATTCTGTGTATCAAAGCAGTCTCCCATCTTGCCCTCTGACGGTTTAAGAAGTCCTAGGCTCTAACAATAGTATCCGCCTTGGACAAATTGAGCTACTATATCAAATTGAGTTCCTTGGCCTAATTTTCAACTTTGAGCTAGGGTGCAGTGGTGGATCCAATGTATTGGGCCTGAACTTTCAGGCAGGTGCATTCAAATTTTAACAAATTTTCAACCCGAGAGCCCAACCAAGTATGCCCCCTAACTTTGAGATTATCTTAATGGGTAGGACCCATCAAAAGATGAATCCTAATTATCATGTCTCAAATATATGGCAAATAGGAAGTGATGAGTACAGGTCCAATCTTCATAATTGTTTTTATTGCGGGTTCAAACTAAAAACAAGTAAAAACGATATGGCTGGAAAATAGATTGTTCCTCAAAAAAATACAAAAAAAAAATATGTTCTTTAATTTCTGATTTCAAAATTTAGAAAGTTTGGAAATAAAAACAGAGTTCTTTTTGTTATTGTAGTAATTCCAAAAAAGTAAATGAAAACAAAAACATTCATGATGTAAAACACCCCTTAATTATACTTAAAATAAAGTAAAATAAATGATTTATTTAAAATGATATTCCTAACATTTTGTTTAACTTATTACTATGATGATCAACTTTGGTAGTCAATTTTCAACAGCCTCAGCAGTCAACAACGCTCTCCTTGAATGACACGCTAGCTCACACTATAATTTATCCGAGACAGGATCAATTACCCACAGACCACAGCCGATCCCATCCGTGCATTGGGAGTATCTCCCCATGACAAGCACGGGTGATGTCCCCAGTGCATGGAGGGGATGGCTGTGGGCACGCTCTGTGGGCAGCTGATCCCATCACAATTTATCCAGCATTGATATTATTAAAAGGAATCTTTATGAGTTTGAGAAAGGCCCCTGTTAACAATGCAGCCAAAGTTTTCCTATTGTCGAGCCATTCAGCTATCCATCTGCCTATTAGCTTTTTGGGTTTTGGTTGCATGATTTGAAAAATGAAAATTGTTTAAATAGGGTTCCAGCTTACATCAGTTTTTTTTTTTTATTGAATGATTTGGATTATAATCTAAACCCAATTTCAATTGGATGGAACATGTTTTGTGATTAAGGCTATATTTGGTTTGAGGGAAAAGGTAGGGAAAGACAATAAAATCTATACAGGATTTGTAATGGTTTCCTATATTTTCCTTCTTTTTCAAACTTTTTCCTTCAAACCAAATATAGCCTAAATAATTGGATTTTTAGAGGAAAAAAAAGTCTAAGAACCATTGAAACAAAAAGAAAAAAAACTATTTCAAGGAGACCCCTTATCCCAATATCTTTTCATAATTGAAATGCACGTCTCATTTTCTCTCTTAAATCAATAAGAACAATTTTGAAGCTTTGAAAAGTGTAAAACTTGCAGCAGGAGGAGCAAAGGTAACCAGAATTCATTAAAGAAAGAACAAGTACATGCCAAGATGTATAAAAGAAAAGGGGAGGATCCCAGAGAGATTATAGAAAAACACCCCACACTTGGCTAAGCCATCTGCTATATGGTTTTGTTCCCTTGGAATCCAAATTAAAGTTGAGTTTGGAATTCGTGTAAATCAAAAATAGTTTAAAAGTTTACACCAGTTCCACTTTTTTCGCATTTGGAAGGAGATTGTAATTATGATCAACATAAATACTACATATCATGTAAAACTTTACACTCTTCACCCATCACATTTTTAAAAAATCAAAGGTCCCTGGCCTCTACCAAATAGTGGCTCAGTCTCCAAGGGCCCCCCTCCCTGTTTCTTAGCCAATTTATGGCATTTGATGAATACCTGCAACGGTTATGTTCTGAATTCCCGGATTTTTTACTATTCCGATTCCAGTGACAGCACCCATCACCTCAGCCTTTGTGGAGTCAGCCAATCCAATTGGACCAGCATATGTTGCTTCTTTCATACCTTACTATGCTTCCAATGCCAGCTAAACCAGGACTACCTAGAGAATTTCCCATCAAAGTTTAGAGTCTCTTTCCATCACCGAGAACAATTAGTCGTCTCGGGATTGTTTGATGAGGGTGCGGAAGAAAGAGAAAGGAGTGAACCTCTCTCTTTTGAGATCATTAATTGAGATTACTTCGAACAAATCTGAATTGACTGTCCACAGATCATAGAGGTAAGTTACATCAGAAATTAATTCTCCAAGGGCCTAAATTTATTTTCAAAGAGGCGTTTTGTTTCTTTCATCCCAAAATCCCCACATCACTACCTGTCACTCACCTTTATTTGCAGATAACTGTCGAGTTCTATGTGAAAGCTTCACCAAACTCCATAGTAATCAGTAGTCAAATCAGTGCCGAAAAGATTTGAGAGACTACACAGCAGAAAAAAATGCTAAGTAGAGCTCTGTCTATGAAGATAATGGGCATACGATCAAAATACTTGGGGGCTTGGATCGAAGAGGAGAGAAGTAAGACCCACCTCTATAAGGAGCTGACTTCTAAAGTGGAAGGCAAATTGGCAAATTGAAAGCCTTCTCTCGGGCAGGGAGAACTACTACGCTACAATCAGTGGCACAGAGCATTCCCACCTATCTAATGATGACATATATGTTTCCATTGGAGATGATGCAAAGAAATTTATGTGGAAAGGAGACAAAGATTAAGAACAAGCTAACAATATCTCTTGGAGAAAAAATTGTAGACCAAAGAATAAAGGAGGGTTGGGATTGAGGTTGGCAGAGCCAATGAACACAGTTTTTTTCTCAAATCAAATATGGAGACTTTTAGAAAGGGAGAGAGGAGATGTGGATAAATCAAATACGAGAAAAGTATCTACAAGGGAAAAGTTTCTTTGAATGTGATGAAGGAAGATTTCGCCCGACCTCATAGTTATGCAACACGTGGCAAAAGCAACAGCTAAGCACAAAAAACGCCTAAGGCGCGAGCACCAAGGGGAGAAACCGGCTGATCGAACTCCCCTACCAGCGGTCCGAACTCCCTACTAGGAGCCCAAATTCACCCTTCGGCCCCAAACCAGACAGTAATCCGAACTGGCCTGCATGTAACAGTTTGGGACATACCTCGCCGAACTGGCCTGCCTTGTAACAGTTCGGAACAGGCCTCACCGAACTGGCCTGCCTTGTAACAGTTCAGAACATACCTCACCGAACTGGCCTGCCTTGTAACAGTTCGGAACATACCTCGCCGAACTGGCCTGCCTTGTAACAGTTCAAAACATACCTCTCCGAACTGGCGTGCCTTACAACAGTTCGAGACACACCTCGCCGAACTGGCCTGCCCTATAGCAATACAAGATATACCTCTGAACCCAAGACTTTGCCTTGCTCACCACTCCACCACATCGCCCTCAGGACACCAAAACCAAACAAACCGTACTATGCCTGACACCGAGGAAGTCCGTACCCAAGGGCGGCGCACCTGAATGACTTGGGATCTGACGCTTGACGGCCGCACTCCAAACGGCCACCTGCCACCGCCTCCTGACACTGCCATCTCCAGTTAGAGAGACGGTTCCGACAAAAGGCAGTGACGGTTTTGTCCCAGTAGAAAGGATGACACCCGAACTGACAGATGCAAGGGTAATCATTCCCGACCTGACAAGAACTTCGGAGTGAGTGCGCGAAGTGATTATAAAAAGCCCCCTTGCCCCAACAACAAGGTATATGAACTTTGCGCCATCTGTTCTATACTTTGCCTTTGAGAGAATACTAACTTGAGCTTCGGAGTTATCTCACCGGGTTCCCCCTAGAGTTCCCTCATCTTTCCCGTTTCAGGCTCCCCGTCGCTCCAGCTCAGAGGCAAAATCGTTGACAGTTAAGACCAGCCGGATTGCGCTCCATCAATTGGCGCCATCTGTGGGAACACTTCTAAAAGCCTCCCTCTAAATCTCTCTTACCTACCCTTCTTTCAAAAACTCCAACACCCATGGCCTCCTCCAACAGTGTTGGACGTGCAACAGAAACGGCCACCACCGGAGAACAACTCCACGTCCCACAGAGTGCATTGGGCAGTTCACCATCCCTCTTTCAGTGGATGGGATCCCTAGTTTGAATGTGCCACAAGCAGTGGCGCCCCTGAACCCTCCTTCGTTGAACATCCTTCTTCCACTCCCCATTGAAATGAACTTCGTTGAACCAATTGTTGTCCCACTGACAACCCGCCAGAACCAGCTGGACGATCTAATACAATGCATGCGAGCAATGCAAGCCCAAATGCAGCAATTCCAGCAGCACCAACTCCAACAACACCAGGTACTGCATCACCTCTCCCAACACCATTATTAGCAACAGTTCCCTCAGCTACCCTTAAACCAGTCACTGCTCCCCCCCCCCCCCGGCACCCTATTTCGAAGCCGGTCAAAGCCTCCCCTCAAGGTGGACGACCTCACCAAGGAGAAGCTTCCCGACCCCAAAACCCCCCTAATAGTCAGGCCTCATCCCCATGCCGAAAGCAAAGAAAGATCACCCCCCGCCTCGTAGCTCGCGGGTGGGTCAGGAACCTCGCCCACAAAGTTACCTCGGCGCTCCAAGCCCGAGTTCCCACTCACGGAGAACCGGTTCAGTGCCCTAGCAGCAGGCCAGTAGTCCGGGCCCATCAAGTTCGGCAATATGGAGGCCAGCAGCGCCAGCACCAGGCCCGCTCAAAGAAGGCGCCGAAGAAGTCGCCGAACTGCTACCCGTGTCCTACCTGAGCTCAGAGGCAAGGAAGAGATGAGCTCGGACGAGGTAAAAACCGTCCCTATTCTCTCAGTTCCTTCCCCCATTTCATCAGAACTTCTGGCAGTCCCCTTGCCTCGAGACTTCAAACTTCCATCTCTGGACAAGTACGATGGGTCCTTTGACCCCAACGACCACGTCGACGCATTCCAATCACAAATGCACATTGCTAGGGCCAGCGAGTCATGCATGTGTGTGGCCTTCACCACCACCTTCAGAGGGGTGGTCCGCACCTGGTACCGGAACCTAGCTTCCGGATCAATAAGATGCTGGGCCCAGTTCGTGCAGATCTTCACCGCACACTTTGTTACCAGCAAGAGGTGCCCCAGAACCGAGGAAAGTATCTTCGAGGTAATCCAAAGAGAGGGAGAACCAATTCGGAGCTACATCAAGCGGTTCAATGAAGCATGCTTGCAGATCCCTTGGTTAGATCCCGCGGTATAGCTCGCTGCGGCCAAAAGAGGGGTGACGCACAAAGAATTCAATGGCACATGGTGACCAGCTAGCCAGCAATCGTAGTCGACTTCCTCAAGCTTGCGGACATGTTTATGAGAACAGAGGAAGAGATCAACCAGAGAACCAAAGGCGGAGTTGAAAAAAGAAAAAGAGAAGGCGAGCCCTCTAACCCCGGCGACAGAAGAAGCCAGACCCAAGAGGTGAAGCCAAGCCAGCCGTCTTGAGCTCCCTTAGCAGTTCGGATGGATTACACGCCGTTGAACACAAGGCGGACCGAGATCTTGATGACGATCAAGGATGCCCCCTACGTAAAGTGGCCACCTCACCTAAAGAGCAACCCAAACGAAAGGAAAAAAAAATCTATATTGTAGTTTTCATAAAGATCACGGTCATAGTATCGAGCAATGTAATAATCTCCGCAACGAGATAGAGGGACTCATCCGTCGTGGGTACTTGAGAAATTTTGTACATTATGACAATAGTAATAAAGCAGGTCGGCAAGGGGAACACGGGAAGGATGTCCCCGAGTTGAGCAGTAGACCGACCGAAACCTTGCAGCGACCTCCCCCAGAAGAGAGGCCAGTCTGGGGAACCATCCACGTGATAGTGGGCGGTTCGGTGGTGGCAGGATGCACCTCGGCAGCAGCACAGACGTCAATTCGCGAAGCAGCCCGAGAGGAGCAGAACCCTCCCAACAGGCTGAAAACAGAAGAACCAATCTTTTTTACAGAAGACAACGTGCGAGGTGTTCACTACCCCCATGACGACGCGCTCGTCATAAAGCTAAGGATAAGCGACTTCGAAGTCCAGCACGTACTTGTGGACTCAGGCAATTCGGCGGACATCCTATTCAGATCGGTGTTCAACCAATTACAGTTGTAGAAAAATGAGTTGAAACCCGCGCACACTCCTCTGGTGGGCTTCAGCGGAGAGGAAGTCAGGCCCCTGGGAAAATAACAGTACCTGCGGAAATCGGCACATGGCCTGCGTGGTAAGACTCAACCACGATTTCCTAGTGGTCGTGACCTCCTCCCCATACAATGCCATAATATGGCGACCAATTACGCATATTCTGCGTGCAGTGGTCTCCACTTATTATCTGGCAATGAAGTTCCCCACGGACTTCGGTGTGGGAGTAGCGCACGGTGACCAACTTGAGTCCCACAAATGCTATGTTGTCGCCCTAAAGGGAAAAACCAAGGCAGCCGACGACCTCGAACTGGAGCGGCCTGCGGAGCAGGGCGAGGAACGAGCTTCGTCCACTGAGGAAACAGTCGCAGTCCCGACCTCGGCTATAGATCCGGTGCGAACACTACAGATCGGTGCTTTCGTCAAAGAGCCTTTGCGAACTGAACTGGTGAGTTTCTTACTCCAAAATTTAGATATTTTTGCATGGTCCGCGGCAGATATGCCCGGTATTGACCCTGGCCTTATAACTCACAAGCTTAACACTGACCCTGTAGTCAGACCCATTAGACAGAAGAAACGCAACTTAGCCCCGGAGCGCTGGAGGGCGGTCGACGAAGAAGTCAAAAAACTCCTCGCAGCGGACTTCATAAGGGAAGTTCATTACCCGAGCTGGGTAGCCAACCCAGTGCTAGTGAAAAAAGAAAACAACAAATGGCGCATGTGCATGTGCATCGACAACACCGACCTGAACCGAGCTTGCCTAAAAGGCTGCTTCCCCCTGCCCCGAATTAACCGCCTAGTGGACGCAACCTCGGGACATGAGCTGCTAAGCTTCCTGGACGCATACTCAGGCTACAAGCAAATCAAGATGGACCAGTCCGACGAAGAAAAAACCAGCTTCATTACCGAGTTCGGCCTGTACTGTTACAAGGTCATGCCCTTCGGGCTAAAGAATGTTGGGGCGACCTTCCAAAGACTTGTAAATAAGCTTTTTCGGCCCTTAATCGAAACGAAAATAGAATGTTATGTAGACGACATGGTCGTCAAAACACAGTTTTCGCAGGAATTAATAAAAGACTAGGATTCTGTCTTCCGAATTCTGCGTTAGTATAAAATGAGACTAAACCTAAACAAGTGTGTCTTCGGTGTCACCTCGGGTAAGTTTCTAGGGTACATTGTCAACCGGCACGGTATTGAGGCCAACCCGGACAAAATAAAGGCCATCCTTGACATGAGACCACCCCGAAAAGTAAAAGAACTTCAAAGGCTAAACGGCCGCATAGCCGCTCTGAGCCGCTTCATGTCCAAATCTGCAAACCGATGCCTGCTTTTTTTTAAGGCAATCAAAGGCAAAGGGTTCGAATGGACCCGAGATTGCCAGCTTGCATTCAACGAGCTAAAAACCTACCTCTCCACTATGCCAACCTTAGCCAGACCCGAGGAGGGCGAGGTCCTAGAACTCTACCTCTCGGCGAGCGATGAGGAGGTCAGTTCGGTACTAGTAAAAGAAGTAGATCGGGTCCAGCGACCCGTCTATTACGTTAGTAAAATTCTGCAGGGAGCAGAGATGAGATACCCACATATAGAAAAAATAGCGTACGCACTGGTGATTTCAGCTCGAAAACTCAGCCCGTACTTCCAAGCTCACACCGTCGTTGTCTTAACCGACAAACCCCTAAGACAAGTCTTGCTGAAACCCGAGGTTGGTCTCCGGTCGGCTGACGAAGTGGGCCACCGAACTCAGCGAGTACGATCTCCAGTACAAACCACGGACCGCAATTAAGGCTCAAGCCTTAGCAGATTTTATCGCCGAGTGCACTTTTAGCCTCGAAGCCCCTCAACAGGTTGAGCCCGAGGTCCCCAGTTCGGGCGAACCTGGAGCTCCCAGGCCAATAGAGTCTGAACCTCGTGAAGTAGCAACCAGTGTAGCTTCTCTCCTTGTTAGGCCAAGCGCGAACTGGGATGAGGAGCCCTAGATCCTTCACGTAGATGGTTCCTCGAACCAGCAAGGCAGCGGGTCTGGAATAGTCTTATGCGGCCCGGGTGGCACAAAATTGGAATACGCACTACGCTTTGAGTTCGCGGCATCTAACAATGAGGCAGAATACGAAGCATTGATAGCCGGGTTGAACCTAGCGCAAAAGGTAAGAGCAAAACACTTAATCATCTGCAGCGATTCCCAGCTCGTGGTCAACCAGGTTATGGGCAAGTATGAAGCACGCGAGCTCTCCATGATCACATACTTGGTGAAAATAAAAGCCCTGCTCAACTTCCAGTCACTCTTCATCAGGCAAATCCCGAGGTTAGAGAACACTGAGGCCGACGCTCTGTCCTGTTTAGCCAGCACAAGTCACAACAACATGAGAACCGTGTACATAGAGGACTTACCTCGGCCTAGTATTATCGGTGGGACAGAGGAGGTCGCTCCCGTCCTCGAAGCAGAGCCGAGCTGGATCGACCCACTCGCGAGCTTCTTGCTAGACGGAACCCTCCCTGCAGACCGCAATGTGGCCAAGAGGTGCAGTGCCAGGCAGCCAAATACGTCATAATTGACGAACGGTTGTACAGACGGTCCTACACGCTCCCCTACTTGCGTTGCCTGCGACCTGCCGAAGCCGAGTTCGTACTCCGCGACACTCATGAAGGTCTGTGCAGCAGACACCTGGGGGCAGAGCACTCACCCAAAAAGCACTTCGACAGGGATACTACTGGCCAACGATGAAGGCAGAAGCCGTCGAGCTCGTCAAAAAATGCGACAGCTGTCAAAAGCACGCCAATATCCCCCATCAGCCTGCTTCCGACCTCAAATACCTCGCAAGCCCATGGCCCTTTTTACAATGGGGCATCGACCTCCTGAGGCCATTCCCGCCAGCAACAGGTGGGAGAAAATTCCTAGTGGTGGCAGTAGATTACTTCACAAAGTGGATAGAAGCCGAACCTCTGGCAACAGTTACGGCCAAAAACATACAGAACTTCTTTTGGAAGAACATAGTATGTCGCTTCGGGTTACCTTGGGTATTGATCTCCGACAACGACAAGCAGTTCGAGGATATCAAGTTCCAAGAGTGGTGCCAGAACATGGGGATTCGGCAGAACTTCACATCAATCGCGCACCCGCAGGCAAATGGTCAAACAGAAGTAATGAATAGAGCCATCCTGCGCGGACTGAAAGCACGTCTAGATCGAGCTAAGGGATTGTGGGCGGAAGAGCTACCAAGTGTTTTATGGGCTCACCAAACTACAGAAAAAACCGCCACGGGAGAAACCCCCGTCAACCTCACCTACGACACTAAAGCAGTAATCCCGACGGAAATTGAAGTACCAACATTGCGACTAGAAACATATGACAATTAGGAAAACGGAGATGACTTACGTACCAATCTTGACCTATTGGACGAGGTAAGGGACCTCGCACACATCCAGACAGCGGCCTACCAGCAGCAGGTAGCTCGCTACTACAATGCCAGAGTAAAGCAGCGAAGCTTCCGGGTCGGCGACTTGGTCCTTCGTAAGATTATGGTGCCCGAACCCAACGTGGGCAAACTTGGTCCAAATTGGGAAGAGCCCTATAAAGTAAAGAGAGCGCTCGGGGGGGCATACGAGATCAAAACCTTAAAAGGCAAACAAGTACCCCGAGCATGGAACATTGTTAATTTAAGGCGATACTACATATAAACCGCCAAGCGAAATGGACGAAATCACTACAAGAGCATTAGGGCCAGGATGCAGAGCCAACAAGAGGAACCTCGGCATAAGCAAGCAATGAAAAGTCGGGCATATTATCAGCTCGGCAAAAAATCAATTCGCTACAAGAGCCTTAGGGCCGAAACTGGTCGTGCGAGTACAATAACCAGGGCAAAAAACATTGGCTTATTATCAGTTCGATAAAAAATCAGTTCATAAAAAAGAACAACACTTTAACCGAAAAGATTGTCTATTCCATTACAAGAAAAAGGAGAGTATAGAAAAAAAAATTTACATGCCCGGAGCTACTTCTTCCCCATCAAAAGGCACTTCAACAACACCCGAAGGCCCTGCCTCGCCATCGGCAGCATTGGCCATCTCCTGAGTTATACGCGAAGTGGATATGGCACTAACGTCAAGGTCGGGGTACGTGTTCCGGATCATCCACCGGCTCAGCTTGAATCCCCTTCTGTAAGAATCCACCATCAGGTCATCAAAACGCGGAGAGGCAATGTAGTCTTCAACGGCCTTCTTCTTGGCGTCTTCAATACCTTGGGAAAAAATCTGCGTTTTCTCCCTGATGTCCTCTTGAAGATATTCGACCTGATGCTGCAGGTCCAACCTCAAGTCCGCCATGTGCTTGATGACTACCCCCATGGTCTCGGCATCCCGCTGAGACATCGCCCGCCTGGCCATAGCGACGCGAGCAGCCTCTTCGGCAGCAAAAGCAGCTGCCTCAACAGCTCGGGTATTCGCCTCGGCGACACGAAAAGCCTCTTCGGTAGCATGAGCGGCCACCTCAGCAGCTCACGCCTGTCGCGAGCTCCTCTCCACCTGGACTGCTAAGGCGTGAATAATCGAATTCACCTACCAAAAGAAACAAGTGAGCGACAACAACAAGAAGGATAGAAAATGAAGAAGGCAGACGAAATCTGACTTACCACCATAGCATGAGTTACGGCACGGCAGGCGACCTGATTCAAAGGAAGATCGGTCCACGCCGCGATCTCCTCGGGGAAAGTAGCCTCCCTACTCTTCTGAAGAGCACAGTTCGGCGACAACACGCTCCTGAACTCCCCTTGAGCTCCCGAACCCGAGGGCCTAGCCGGCGTATGAGCGGACCCAGAGTGAGCAGGAGCACTAGAGTAGGCGAGAGCACCCGTGTGAGTGGTCTCAGTGTAAGGCGCCCCGGCCGCTTCATGCATCGGTGGAGTCACCTCGGGTTCCCTGGGCAAATCCTCCAGCGTGTGGCCTGGAACTTGAGGCTCCTCATTCGGGGGCAGCTCGGTACGAGTTCGCTTTGCAACCCGCTTCCTCCTCTTCATGCCTTGGAATAGGCTTCCCCCACGAGTCCTCTCTGCGTCCGTCACACCTGCAGAAAAGAGTTCGACATCAGAAAAAAACGAAGGAACAAAGCAAACAAGAAACCTTTGAGCTAGAAACCTACCCGAACTCAGGTCGGCCGCAATAAGCTTGGCCTCCGTTAAGTACTAATGACACTTTAAACCTTGTCGTGCCCATTGCCGGAGGCCCTTCACCGTCTCTTTATCGAGAGTGACACCAGAATCAGAAGCGGCCTCACCCCACCCGATCTGAAAAGGCCACCCTTGTGCACTTCGCACCCCGAAGTAGTCTCGCTTCCACGCTGGGACCATATTAAGAAGTTCGTGCAAAAGCTTAAAGCCCGGGCGAGGAGACAGGTAATACGCCCGTCTTCCCCCAGGAAGAGAACCCGCTTGTTTCTTGAGCATTAAGATGGAGGAGAATATCTCCAAGTCTAAAGGGAAGTTATGTTCACAAAAAAGGGAGACTATCCCCACTAGGTTCCGAATAGAGTTCCGATGAAGCTGGCCAATGGTAACGCCGAAGTGGTTTATGACCTCAACGAGAAGTGGGTGGAAAGGCAGTCCTAACACTGCAGCGAGCTGCTCTCGAAAAATCACGATCTCATCAGGACCGTGTTCCCAAGGAAAACCACCCGAAGGAATGAAATAGGTATACCCCCTAGGCAGGTTGTAAGAAATAAGTAGAGATTGGAGCCCCTCGGGCATCATTGTCGAAGGACCAAACCTGTCTAGCATCCAACCTCGACGGGTTCGAAGTCATCCTCAAGTTCCACCTCAGGATCACTAAAGAAGTCGGGGGATACGGCTTGGTTCGTAGAACCTACATCAGTCCTCCTTGAAGAATCGTCTGAGCTATCAAAGCTAGACATCAAGGAGAAGAGGTGGATTCAGCAAGGTACTCACCGGAAGAAAGTTTTGAAGACTGCGGAGACCGGAACAACCCAAAAACCTTGAAGGAGAAGTAACGAGCCTAGATGCGAACTGAAAGGCCTGGACGCGAGCTCAAGAAGCAAACTGCAGAAGTGACAAATCAACTGGGGTCCCCTACTATTTATAGCTACAGTAACCGAGAACCAATAGTGCAGATCAAAGCCAATCCGACGGCTCGCATTCGCGCTGACTGCATATCCCCTGAGATCGAAACGTGATTGGCGCACGTCTCTTCGAAATGAACGAAACGTTAGCACACGTCTTTTTGAAACCGACAACGCGCTGGCGCACGTCTTTCCGAAACTGACATTATGCCGCACACGTCTCTGCAACTGACAACTGCCAGTGCACGTCTCCTCAAAACGGCAGGGCCGCGCTTTTTTCAAAATTAAAAGACCTGGTGTCACATCCCAGCAGCGCGATTTTTTGAAATTTAAAATTAATGCACACTGCCACGTCCGTCAACATTCATAAGCAGTAGGCACATCTCCCGCCTTTTCGGAATGCTCCAGAAAACCGGAGAACCTTGGCAAAGCACCTCGCGTAGTCAAGATTCGAAGAACGGGACAAATCCACCTACCACCTCGTAAAACTCCCCGTGTCAGGGCAAGACCGTTGGCAGGAGGATGGGGGGCAATTGATGAAGGAAGATTTGGCCCGACCTCAAAGTTACGCAACACGTGGCAAAAGCAGCAGCTCGACACAAAAGCACTCCTAAGGCGCGAGCACCAAGGGGAGAAACCGGCTGACCGAACTCCCCTACCAGCGGTCCGAACTCCCTACTAGGAGCCCGAACTCATCCTTCAGCCACAAACTAGACAGTAATCCGAACTAGCCTGCATGTAATAGTTCGGGACATACCTCGTCGAACTAGCCTGCCTTGTAACAGTTTGGAACATAGCTCGCCGAACGGGCCAGCCTTGTAATAGTTAGGAACATACCTCGCCGAACTGGCCAATATTTTGTGATGTAACCGTTTTTTGCCACGTACCAATATTTTGTGATGTAAAATTTTTTGGCTAAGTACCTCGTTATTTGACCCGGTGGTGGCGTGCCTTAGTGATGAGCTACTTGGTGGTGAACTGCCTACTAGCGAACTGCTCGGTGGAGAACTGCCTGGGGGAGAACTGCCTGGTGGCAAACTGCCCGATGGTGAACTGTCTGGTGGTGAACTGCCTAGTGGCGAGCTCCCCGATGGTGAACTGCCTGGTGGCGAACTGCTTGGTGGCGAACTGCCTGGTGGCGAACTACCTGGTGGCTAACTGCCTGGTGGCGAACTGCCTGTGGCGAACTGCATGGTGGCAAACTTCCCGGTGGCGAACTGCTCAGTGGCGAACTGCCTGGTGGCGAATTGCCTGGTGGCGAACTGCCTGGTGGCGAACTGCTTGGTGGCGAATTGCCTGGTGGTGAACTGCCTGGTAGCGAACTGCCTACTAGGCGGCCGGTGACTTAGAGAATGCTGGAGCTCCCTGGTGTGGCGCAATCCGACTGCCCTCAGCATGAGGTGGTCTTCTTTCCTTTGTAGGCAGCAGGAGTTGAGGGACGTGCGAGAACTTCAACTTTTCCTCCTCTTTGTAGGTGGTGGGAGCTGAGGGACCTACGAGAGCTCCATCTTTTCCTCCTCTTTGTAGGTGGCGGGAGCTGAGGGACCTCCGAGAACTCCATCTTTTCCTCCTCTTCGTAGGCGGTGGGAGCTAAAGGACCTGCGAGAACTAAATCAGAGGTCCCGGGGGTATTTTCCCGGTGGGGGCTCTCCGACGCTTAAGTTAGCACTCTTATTGTAGAGAGCTTTGAAGATAATATGAGAGAGCTAGAGAGTAGGGTGAATTCCCTTTTTTCATCCCCCTCTCCTTTGGGGGGTGAGGTCTTTATATACCGGAGTCCTCACGGGTTAGGTGGGTGAAAAGTCTCCAAACGGTAAGACTCGTCGCATCCTGTCAGAACTTGGGTACGGTGGTGAACTCCTCGAGGTCGTTAGGCTGGCGCTTGTGTCAGGCGGCCAGGTCGGCGCTTGGGTTGGGTTGTTAGAGGGGCGCCTGCGTCAGTCGGCGGGTCAGTGTCTAGGCCTGGTCGTCAGGTCGGCACCTGTGTCAGTTGGTGGGTCAGTGTCTAGACCAGGTTGTCAAGCTGGCGCCTGTGTCAGTCGGTGGGTTAGTGTCTAGGCCAGGTTTGTCGATGGGCACCTTATGGGCGGCTTGGCCGGATCATGCACTAGGCTGGTCCAGGTCGGCCAGGTCGCGCATGCCGCACGCCGCATGTAGCTCACACAGGCCGTGCACAGTTCGCGCAGGCCATGCGCAATTCGCCCCGGCCGCGCGCGCCGCGCAGGTCGCGTGTGCCGCGCGCAGGTCACGCCAGGCCGGCCAAACTAGTGCCCGGGTGTGTCACCAAGTTCGTAAGTTTGTTGACTGGGTGTTTTCCTAGTTGTCACGTGGTGCCATGTGTCACAATTTTACTGGAGGGCCACATCTGCCCTCATCAATAGCCCACCACTCCCGAGCTGATAGTAACTCAACGAAGGGAGTAGATTTCTTTTGGCCCGTAAGTCGATGAGCTAGTAAGTGCTGATCTAATTACTAGTGTGGCCCGTAGGCTTTGGGAGCAACTCGTAGTCTACTCTTCTTTGACTTTTGCCCGTGCCGGAGAGGCGACCGTGTATTTAGTAGTAATGTGGCCCGTAGGCTTTGGGAGTGACCAGTGGTCTACTCTTTTCTAACTTTGCCCGTGCCGGAGAGGCGACCGGGTCTTAAGTAGTAATGTGGCCCATAGGCTTTGGGAGTGACCAGTGGTCTACTCTTTTCTAAATTTGCCTGTGCCAGAGTGGCGACCGGGTCTTAAGTAGTAATGTGGCCCATAGGCTTTGGAGTGATTAGTGGTCTACTCCTTTCTGACTTTGCCCGTGCCGGAGAAGCGACCGGGTCTTAGGTAGTAATGTGGCCCATAGGCTTTAGAGTAGCTAGTGGTCTACTCTTTTTTGACTTTGCCTGTGCCGGAGAGGCGACCGGGTCTTAAGTAGTAATGTGGCCCGTAGGCTTGGCCTGCATCAGCTTCGTAATGCCGGTCACCTACTCCTACAAGAAGCTACTAGGTGCTCGACCTTCGGGGGCAGCACTACTAACTTTAGGTTGCCAGCTCATACGGGAGCCTTGGAAGGCTCGACCAGTAAGGGCGCCTATGTAGTCAGTTGGCCGCCAACTCCCGCGGAAGCCACGAAGAGCTCATCTTTGTAGGGGGGACCTTGCGGAGAGAACTGATGTGGCATTATCTAAATTGAAAGTAAGGTTGGTAGAGCTACTTAGTCCGTTAGCTCCTTGCATAGTCTCTGAGTTTATAAAAAATGTAAACTATAAAGCGATAGCTTCAATTTCTAAAAAGTGAGGACTTAGTTTTGGCAAGATGAGAACTTAGCTTTTGTAGGATGAGAACTTAGCTTTTTGTAGCGTGTTCCCACAGACAGCGCCAATTGATGTAATCGTTTTCGGCCACGTACCAATGTTTTGTGATGTAAAATTTTTTGGCTAAGTACCTCGTTATTTGACCCGGTGGTGGCGTGCCTTAGTGATGAGCTACTTGGTGGTGAACTGCCTACTAGCGAACTGCTCGGTGGAGAACTGCCTGGGGATGAACTGCCTGGTGGCGAACTGTCTGGTGGCGAACTGCCTGGTGGTGAGCTCCCCGGTGGCGAACTCCCTGGTGGCGAACTGCTTGGTGACGAACTACTTGGTGGCGAACTGCTTGGTGGCGAACTGCCTGGTGGCGAACTGCTTGGTGGTGAACTGCCTAGTGGCGAACTGCCTGGTGGCGAACTGCTTGGTCGCGAACTGCCTGTAGGTGAAGTGTCTGGTGGCAAACTGCCTGGTGGCGAATTGCCTAGTGGCGAACTGCTTGGTGGCGAACTGCCTGGTGGCGAACTGCCCGGTTGTGAGCTGCTCGGTGGCGAATTGCCTGGTGGTGAACTGCCTGGTAGCGAACTGGCTACTAGGTGGCCGGTGACTTAGAGATTGCTGGAGCTCCCTGATGCGGTGCAATCCGACTGCCCTCAGCATGAGGTGGTCTTCTTTCCTTTGTAGGCAGCGGGAGCTGAGGGACCTGCGAGAACTTCATGTTTTCCTCCTCTTTGTAGGTGGCGGGAGCTGAGGGACCTGCGAGAGCTCCATCTTTTCCTCCACTTTGTAGGTGGCGGGAGCTGAAGGACCTCCGAGAACTCCATCTTTTCCTCCTCTTCGTAGGCAGTGGGAGTTGAAGGACTAGCGAGAACTAAATCAGAGGTCCCGGGGGTATTTTCCCGGTGGGGGCTCTCCGATGCTTAAGTTAGCACTCTTATTTTAGAGAGTTTTGAAGATAATATGAGAGAGCTAGAGAGCAGGGTTACTTCCCTTTTTTCATCCCCCTCCCCTTTGGGGGTGAGGTCTTTATATACCGGAGTCCTCGCTGGTTAGGTGGGTGAAAAGCCTCCAAACGGTAAGACTCGTTGCATCCTGTTAGAACCGGGGTACGGTGGTGAACTCCTCGAGGTCGTCAGGCTGGCGCTTGTGTCAGGCGGCCAGGTTGGTGCCTGGGCCGGGTTGTTAGGGGGCGCCTGCATCAGTCGGCGGGTCAGTGTTTAGGCCAGGTCGTCAGGTCGGCGCCTGTGTCAGTCGGCGGGTCAGTGTCTAGACCAGGTCGTCAAGTTGGCGCCTGTGTCAGTTGGTGGGTCAGTGTTTAGGCCAGGTCATCAGGTTGGCGCCTGTGTCAGTCGGCGGGTCAGTGTCTAGACGAGGTCGTCAAGCCGGCACCTGTGTCAGTTGGCGGGTCAGTGTCTAGGCCAGGTTTGTCGGTGGGCGCCTTATGGGCGGCTTGACCGGATCATGCGCTAGGCTGGTCTAGGTCGGCCAGGTCGCGCAAGCCGCACGCCGCACGCAGCTCACGCAGGCCGTGCGCATTTCGCGCGCAGATCGCGCCAGACCGGCCAGACTGGTGCCCGGGTGGGTCACCAACTTCATAAGTTTGTTGGCTGGATGTTTTCCTAATTGTCACGAGGTGCCACATGTCACAATTTCACTGGAGGGCCACATCTACCCTCATCAAGAACCAAACAATCGATCTAGGTTCTAAGACAAAGGAATGAAATTGACTGCTCTTTCTGGCATCAAGCCACTAAAACATAGTTTCATCTATTCAAATTTGAATGTAATTTCACACGAGTTGTGTGCTTAGCAGCTCAAATAGGAGTAAATTCAGAAAAATCCATATCCTCTTGAAATCTGGATCTCTTAGGGTCCATTTGCTTTGCGGTAAAAAATGGTCTTGAAATTGAAATGATGCATTCTCATAGTGTGTTTAGTACATACATGAATGGGAATGTAAATTAGCATCATCAGGAATGAGGTTTCATTTCTAAGGGAAAGACAGATAATGGCCATTCCCTCCATTCCCTCAAATGGGGGAATGCCATTCCAACAGAAAAAGGAATGGGATTCTGTTTCCACCCAACCAAACCGTTAGAATCGGAATAACCTATTCCGATTCTGATTCTAAACCTCTATCCTTGTGAACCAAACGGGGTCTTAGAACGGTGGTCAGACAGATTTGCAGGTCAGAAAGGCTTGGCAAATATACGGGACCATAGAAATGATGTGTTTTTTTAGGGGAAGAACAGCAAATCCGCTTGAGATCATTCTTCAGGCGGACATGTTTCTCTAAAGGATTCTCTCCAGTTTAGTGCAGTTATAATTTAGAGATTCTCTCCAGTTTGCAGTTATAAGCAGAGAACACTGCATTAATACATTGGAACCTCAATTCCCGTATTACTTTTGATGGGTCTTGAGACACAACCACACACACAGCAACCACATGATTATATCTAACCTCTTATACTCAGGGTACCTCCATTGTAGAAGTACAACCTGTTATGCAAATGACGCCACAGAAGCTGAGCTTTGGACAATTATCAGAGGCTTGAAAAAGCTGATCGTGCTAGGCATTACTGAAGTAGTTTTTGTGTCAGATGCAAAGGAAGCTCTACTGAAGATTGGAGGAAACACTGAAAACACCAGTTGGCATGAAAAGCCCCTTTTGAATGGAAGTATGGAGCTTCTCTCTTTTTTCCTTAATATATTAAACTGATTTATGAAAATAGAAATGGAGTTCTAAGAGCACACGTACTACATAGCTCGTAGGCTTCCTGGAACTACAATTTTTTGGCACAGTAGTCCACCCTTATCTACTAACTCAACTTTTTGTACAAGGGGTACCGTTTGTCTCGATGTTTTGAGTGGATCCTGTTTTATCTAAAAATAAATAAAATAAAAATAAAGCTCATCTCACGAATCACGATGCTTATACCGCTGTCTGGTAAACAATAGGGGTTTCTATCACTGTCTGTTTGTTATCTATCTATCAGAAAGGTAGCAGCTATAGTAGGCAGTAGCCACTGGTCTTGAACGGCCGATCTTCTCATGTCTGTCTGTTTTGACAGTGAAAATCCTTGATATGACTTGTCTACACGTCACATCGCACATTTATAAATGAACACTCATGAGCAACTATTTCATTGGCAGTTACCGGCAGTTAGATCGTCCAGAGTCTGGCTGATATGGTTTAATTTAAGCCAGGTGGCAAATTATAATAACTCATATTGGCATACTCCCTAAAGACGCCACCTGTAAATTTTGACTCACTCAGAATTTGATACATTATCCACAAGGACCACAACTCGATTACTAACCTGCTTTTCCCTTTTTTTTTTTATTTTATGGGTAGAAATTATTATTTAACAAGTAGGTACAAGGATGGATGGATTCTCTTGCAAATTTGGGTGCAGTGACATACCATAACGGATATAAATTATTAACAAAGCCATGCTCTCATATATGAGAGTACTTTAACAGGATAAGTTAGGTGGCAAATGGATTTCTTTCAAAAAAAAAAAAGTTGGCAAATGGATAGTATGGTTAAATTTTCTCTTTTTTTCCTGTTATTTTGGTTCAGAAAACCTCTACTACGGAAACAAGAAAAAAAAACGTTTCATCCCTTAGAATTAATAAGTAAAAAACGAAAAAGGGGAAATCGAGGAGAAAAGATGTACCTGAATCAAAATTTTGGCCTTGAGCAATGATGCTGCAAGGGACTTTTAGTAGGATAGTTAACACTTGACTAGTGATGATTTTCTTAGATTTTGGTCAGTATAGCCACCAGTTCGAACAATAAAATTCACAGTGTAAGAGCTCGATTGATGATTAGAATGATAGAGCAATGGCAGTGGGGTGATAAGAAGGAAAATTAGGGAAGTAAACGGGACCGAAAGAGGTTGGGTTTCTGTTAAAATCGAATGGGGAATCTGAGAAGAATTGCATTGCTGTAAGTCATCTGTTCTTGTCGATGGGGAACAACGAACATGGACAATTGCGACCATGGCTCGTGGGAGGAGGAAAAGGAAAGGAAAAAATAGAAAAGATAACTGAGGAAAAGAATGAGGGAAAGAGATGGGGAGGATGAGAGAAGAGGGATCACTAGGGAGAAACTCAAGGTGGTTGCTGCTGTTTCGCCTTCGGAGGGAGAAGACAATGAACATTAGAAGAAAAATAATAAAATAATAGATAATTCCTTTTAACGAGGAAAACGTTTAGATGAAAAGCACATTAGCTGGAACAGGTGTCGCACATCTATTAAGTGCTCACTCATTGTGCTTACCTGACTTGCCTACTACATCCGGATCCATTTCTTTGTGGTGCAATCATGGTAAAAAAAGTGCAACATTCAAAACCCCAATACACCTCTTCAAGCATATTAGCTAGGGTATATCGAAATTTTGAACAATTTCATTCGCATTAGCAAATGCAAGGTAGTGAAAATGAACAAAGTGGAAATTCTGGTTCACTTATCCTTTTAATCTTATTTTTTTTATATTGCAAATAAATAAAACAAAGTAAAACCTAGAACAATAGTAGATTAGAGTTATGAACCTAAAAAAAAATAAGAGTTTGCACTCAATTCATTTGCAATTTCGCTCAGTTTAAAAGGAATACAAATACAAATTTGTAGAGTGCAAAACTCAACCGGAACTGGACTGCAAACAAATCGGACAGGCTTAAAAGTATCGCTGTCAATTAACTCCAAAAGTTTGATATTCTATTTGATTTTGAATCCGATTATTCTACATTTGAATATTAGAATTTATATCTAATTAATAATTGGATTTGGCACAAATTTAAATCCATCCAATCCTATTAAAAAATGAATCTGATAAAAAATATTATTTATATAAATATATGTACTATAATTATGTATACATATAAATATTATATAACTATATAATGTGTCAAATGGGCTTTTTGGCCACTTAATGGGCCAAGCTTGGGTAACTTGTTTAGCCCATGAACGCTCGTGGCTCCTTTGTCATGACCGGTGAATTGATTTTGGGATGGAACCAAAAATTTGAGCAAGGAAAGTTCATTAATAGACCCTGCGGGTCGGGCTTAACACTTATGATGAATCAGGAACTCTAGTTTTGAATCTGCAACATGGACATGAATTTATCATCCACCAGCCTGTTTGTAAGCCTTGGTTAGTTTTCTTAGTTTCATTGTCATTTGTCAATCTGGGGAAATGGTCTAGGCCTAAGATCTAGAAGAACATGATAATCAGGGGCACTTAGACTTCTAAGGATAAGCCTACTTCGAAATTATGCATTTATACAACAAATGAGAGATAAAACGTTACAACTTACAAAACAAATTTGTCCTCCTAATCTACTGTTGCATACATAGATATATATCTGAATTCCACAATTATGGTATTGGGTGCTCCTCCTGAGTCTAGTCATCATCCTTGAATTCCCTGTAAAAAAAAACCCAATCTATTTTTCATGTCATCAGGTTGTTGGGGTTGTAAAATATCTGCCTAATGACTATTTTTTTTTAATGGATCGACAGTTTGATCATCCAAGTCAGTATGCCGCTGACCAATTCAACGGTTTTGGCCAGAGATCAGGTTTGGGTTAAAATGAAATTGGTTGTCTGGACGGTTCTCAGATCGAATGGTTTAATCCTCTAGGTCCGATCAATAGCGATTCAAAAACATTGGTTATCACAATAAAATTAATGGGCGCATCCTTTTTAAGGAATACATTTTCCTAAGGGGGAGGCATATATGTAGTGGGGCTTTTAAACCATGATTTTCAAAGCTGTATTGGATTAGAAAGTTGGACTAGAAAAATCGGGAATAACCAGTTCCATTTTATCCTAGAACCATCTTTTTGGTCAAAAACCATTGATTTGTCCAACAAACTGCTGGCATAGATGGTCAAACCAGTGGTTTTTAGACATTTTTTATTTCTTTTGTCAGAACAGGCCATCTATTTGATACAAACGGTTGGATCGTTTAACCCAAGAACTGAACCCCTGAACCATTGGTTATCCGATTCAGTTTTAAAAACCTTGTTTTAAACCATCTCATCTCTTACCCACAAGACACCACTTCCCTGCATTGGAAATACAATCTCCCGTATGGAAGAATTTGAGCGTATAAAATCTGAGCTCCTCTTAAACCGGTTTTTGGTACGAAATCTTCTGGAAATCGCATCAAATTGGACCAGAAATACCCCTACATTTTCTAATTATGTCATAGGTGGTCCTTACATTTATCAGATGTATCAAAAACTCTCTCCTGATTGGGTTTTGTAGCCAGTAAAGACAGGGCTTGCGCTTGTTTGAAGTAGATCCGTAGCCTAAAATAGGACCCACTGAAGCGTGAATATTGGTGAAAGAGGTTCACGGAATATTCTCGCTTAGATTTGAAAGAGAGGGAAGTTAAATAATTAACCACTAAATTCACAAATTGGAAGGAGTACGTTCGCACTTCTATAAACAGCATAGTTAAATAATTAAGCAAATAAGTATTATAATAAGTACGGAAGGATAAAATAAAAACATGTGAAGTGATTTTTATTTTTGTTTGTTTTTTTTTTTTTATTACTGCAATTGAAAATGGAAGCATGTGAAGTGAATATACATAGTGGAAATATTGAATTCAATGAAAGAATTTGCAAGCTTATGCTCCATTACTGTAACTCGATGTAGAATGAAGCCAACACTGACACGTTTATAGTAAAAGACTTCCTCCAATTTCCAATTAAGCCAAAACCGAGCTTATTGGCACATTCGTCTCCAACCTGATACCATCCCATCAGCCCGTGCATGATGAAACCCTACAATCTCTGCCGTGTTATCTGGTTTTAGATCGGTTGTAATTATTGGTCCGGCCATCGGGGACTACACGTAAAATAAATTATTATACCAATTCCAAGGTCTGGATGCAGGACTGATTGACTGGGCATCTGAACAGGGGTCAGGGACTCAGGGCTAGGTAGCCTCTGCAATACACGTAAGGGCGGTAATTCTTGTCCTGAGATCTTCCCCCGGTTTTGCTTTGATTTCTGTTGGCGTCACTGAATTGGGTCTGGCTTTGGATTTGGCAGTTTCGAAGCCAACATGAATTGGCCCTGCGACGAGAACGAAAAAAAATAAAAAAAAAAAAGTCTCGGATGAATATTTTCCACATTCGGATTTCGGACTGACTAGTGACTAGTGAATAGTGACTACCTCTCGGCGGTATCGTCCATTGCCATACACGCAGCGTACCAAATAACAAAATACTACGTAAACGTAGTACTCGAATGTCAAGTTTTCAACTGCAGCAGTACCTTTGAGGAGGACCGAGGACGGACCTTCCTAGATCAGTCTTTTGGACATGAATAATTTATTCGAGACGGAGTCTGCATGTTCAAACTTGAGAAGAGTGGTGATCCAATGAGCGCCTTCTCGTTGACGTCGTGTCTGCATTGGTCTCATATTGAGAACGAACGAGAGTGCAGAGTCGCATTCCCACTTATTGGATGGAGTGGATCCTCCTCGTCCACTCTAAGCTTATTCACAAGTGACAAGGGAGAAGATAAGAGACAAGTTAGCGGTGGATAGTGGATACTGCAGTACTGAGCTAGAGCCAAGAGGTTAAATTGTTGCTACTTGGTGGATTATAACCTTTGGTCCTTGGCCTTTCTGAAACATTTCAACCATCTTACCGACAGTTTCCGTGCATGCGTTTGGTTTCTTTCAAGCTGATGGGATAGCCAGCCGTGTGTTCCATGTGTTAGAAAGCAAGAAAATGTAGATTTGGCGCGGCTTAATTTGTACAACTACAACACTTGTGACGGACTTTCTTATACTTGGTTCACTAGTTGATAATTAATTACCATGCACGGTCGGTAACTCGGTACCTGTGGAGACTTCAATATATTCATATTCAGCCCTCATATATTGGACAACAAAACCCAATATTATTAACAAGGTCAAATGCATGGGAAAAGCGGTGGCAGGTAAATTTGCCCAAGGTGCCAAATGGCTGGTTCGTAAGGTATTTACCTGGTTGTGGTGGATACTTGAGATCGAGTACTCCTACCTGCAACAGGTTTGGGAGGTTATTTGACTTATGGGTCTTGGAGATGGGCTACCTTGTTGGGTAGTTATATAGAGCAAAAATAAATAAAGGTGATTAAAAATTTAGGGATGCATCCAATAAATTTTCATATTATTTTTTGTTTTTATATAAATTGTTATATATATTTTTTAAATTTTGAAAAATTAAATCAGACCGAATCATGTTTAGATATTCAACATCGATCCTTTAACAGATTTGAATTCGGATTTGGATTTTATCAATATTGTGGGATCCAATCAGATCTTTAAATTGGATTGGACCTACCATATTTATACCATCAAAATGAACTCAAATATAACTCAATTTGAATTCAATCTGATCCTTTTGCATCGCTTGATCAGGCCAAGAAAAAGGCCTAATCCTCTCCTCACTTGAAAAGTGGGGAATCTAGGGTTGGGTTTGATTAGATCGAAAGGGGTTATTCAGAGTGAGAATTACGTTCCTCTGGCCATGGGGTACTTGCAATCGACAGTTTTTAGACAAAAGTCAAGCAAAAGGAACTGAATGAGGAGGTAATGTATCATGTGCAGAAAATGAAAATAGCCAAAGATTTGTCATTAACAGGGTTATGGTCGTAGTTTTAAAAATATTAAGATTAAAAATTAAAACAGTTTGACGTCTAATTTTGAGGATTCAAAGTAAAGGCTACATTGTCACATGTGACCAGTTATCTACTTACCATAGAGATTCAATTTACATGGTTCACATTAATCACACAAAGCAGTACTATTAGCTTCGTGGAGTTGAGAGAGACATGTTTTAGATTTGTCTCCTTAGTTAATTATTGTTTTAGTTTTTTAATTTGAAAATAGCACAGGAGCAGAGAAATTAAGAATAAGGTAACCACTTAATTAATTATCCTACCTTAATCTGTTGCAAGGATTCACATCCACAGCAAGCAAGTTGGATTTTTTATTTTTTCTTTCGGTTCAAGAAATTGCTCTGATAGCCAGAGCAGAGCAACACAGAGTTTCACGTTCGGCATTAAAATTGCCAAAGCACTTTCGTGTGTAAACGTTGGATATTTTTTCTTACTTTAGGCCTACCTTGAAGAAATGAAACACTAGACTAGGGGTGAAGAGAAGATGGATACTTGGGTTTACTCTCACGTGAAATGCTTGGAGAAAGGGAGATTACTTTGAATTTTAATTCATGTTGATTGATTTGAGTGGAATTTCAACTTGGAAAAATGTAAAAAATTAAACAACAAGATGTCCCTTTAATTGGATTCCTAAGTTTGTCTCTACGTCGTCATCTGTTTTTTTTTTTTTTAACCATCTTAATCTCTTCTTTTAATTTACAACTATTTGAATATTAAATCCATCAATCAGATACGTGGACTCTATAGTGGGATCTGATGGGAACCGGGAAGTTGAAGAAGAGAGCGGATTGTCGCCATAATCCTAAGTGGGATCATGGTGTGGTCGTGGGAGATGGGATTGGCGTAGAAGAAGAGAGAAAGACAAAAGCTTCCAGATGGGACGGATCCACAGCTTCAGCTTCCCATGGAGGCACGGAGAGACGATTTCACACTTACATATGTTATTTTGCAAAACTGGCAAGTCTGGCATCGGCATTTTTATACATACACTAATTCTCTCTCTGATTGTTAATTAATAAATTTCCATCGGATTACAACTTGCCGACTTGATGTTGATGTTGCATTTACACTAAATATTAATATTAACTTCATCTACATCTATACGTACGCTGTCCGCACGTACGGCCCTAGAATCTTGTAAGTATCATCATATTTGCACTTTGCAGGGATGCATGGGCTTCTTTGCCCTTGCCACGTGTGGCTTAGTGTGACCACGTGTACTGTTTCCCGTTCTTTGCAAAAACCAGCTAGTCGTTAGATTACAATAAATGAATAATCAGCCAATCGTTAGATTAAAATAAATAAATAATCAACCCATCGAGCTTGCATTTCAGGTAAGGGTGCAAATGGATCGGATGATCTTTGAGATCCGATCTTATTTGATCGAATTCGGATTAGATCAAAAAATAGGATTCGATTAGAAATTGGATTTGGATTATCTCTATTAAATTCGAGAAGATCTGATTCTAATATATTATATTTATAAATATAAATATATATAATACACATATATGTTATATATATATATATATATATATATATATATATATTATAAACTTGTTATGTTATTTACTTTTTATAAAACATATATATAATGAAAATAATTAAATAACACTTGCATTTTTTTGTTTTTACTTTATTTAAATTAGTATATTTTATTTTTTTAATAATTTATTAATTTTTAAAGAAAAAAATCAATTAGATAGATCCGAAGGTCCAATTGAATTCAAATTGGATTAAACCCATTTGTATTCCTAATTTCAAGCTTCACCTTCGGGAGTATAGATCTGTCCTCACAAAATGCGCCTTAAAAACACCCTATACGCACATTTCAGACTGTATTAAAAACATCTTCCGTACTTGTCATTGAGAGGCAGTAAACGGTTGGAATGTGCTATAGACCTCACCCTTCATTCGTTCTACCAACGGGTAGCAATTTTTCACGTGACCAAACACGTACCAATCCATCCCAATTTTTTTCTTTTGTTTTTCTGTGTCGGTTTAACTTTAAACCCACCGGTTCAGATAATGAGAGAACAAATTCCGAAAAATGATTCCGATTAAACCAGTACAAGCTTCTAGCAGTTCAATTAATTGCCGGCCGGGCTTTTGATTTTTTAAGTCAACCCGGATTGATTGAGAACAATAAATAAACCAGACCTGCAGGCTGCAGGTTCAGACCACCACATCCGTAGCATGAGGACGTAACAGAGAAAATCTAGAATATAGTTTCAAAAACTTGGACAAACTTCTCGGTCCGTGAGTGTTAGGGCTTTTAGGCCCATTAATTCGTCAGGAATATAAGGACAAATTTATGACAGCCCTTGCCATCCGCAATTTAAGTATCACTACACCCATGGACTTTTAAAGCTTCCAACTGCTTAGCCCAAAAAACGGAAAAAAAAAAAAAAAAAAACTTCAAACTGAAATATCACATGTCCAGCGCCACCACCACCAGGTCCACCAGCAACCGCAGCGCAGAAATGAGATCCCTTGAACATTAAGCAAGTAAGAACAATGATACATTTTGTTCTTTATAAAAAAAATAAAAATCCCTTTGGTGAAAACACTCTTCCAACTTATATATTCCTGGTAATTGAATAGAAGGTAGCACATCTGTTTTAATATATATGAAGGAATAGTTATAGAATTATCTTAGTGTTGATGCGGGAACAGAAAAGGAAAACTAATAATTTTATTGCATTTAGTACGTACGGGAGGGGCCCAAAGTTCACGAGCATGTGCATGTGAGCACATAAGGACGGCTACGAAGGTCGTAGTCAAGGCCAACTTCCCAAAAGTCTTTATCATGTTCATGGTGGTTGGTGGTCACTGGTCGCACAATAGAATTCAATTGAGTAACCAAGTTCAGGTTTATGTGAAATAATAAATTAATTATAAACTTACAAAGGTAAAAGAAAAATATGTGGATTAAATGAAATTTGATGAATATTTGTGGTATTCTACCTACTAAGGTGTAGAAGGGCTCTGCATTCAGTGGTGCATAGTATGCAATGCACCGTAGTCTAGTGGTTGGCACCTGTAATTTACAGTTTAAAAAGAATCAACTTAAACTACAGCTAAGAAGCTCCCTCCAAGCATATTATTAAGTAAATATGTTGGTGAGAAGGTTGATAAAATAAGTAGCCATTTGTCCGGTCAGCGCCGGAAACCGGGGCGCAAAAGCCTTATGTTTCTCTGTTTCATTTTTGATCTGTAACGGTTTTCGGGAAAGGTCGCAAATCGAAGCAAGCGGATGGATGACGTGTACGTATTTCTAGTCAAAGGGTGAAGGTGGAATATTAAGGGAAAATTTTCGATTAATATCTTGTATTTTGTCTTTATTTATAACTTAATTTTCAATTTTAACAGACCCCCAGCCATTGTCATCACGTGTTCTTATATGCGAATTAAATAATTAATTTTTTTTAAATTACCTTTATTGAAGGGAAAACTTGCCTCCCTGAGATGCTCAATTACTTCTTCAGCTTACCTAATTAACCAAATATATATATATATATAATAAGATTTCACAAAAAAGTTCATAAAATGTTTTAAGTAAAAACATGCCCTCTGAAATAAAAAAATAAAAAAAAAAAGAACAACAAAGATAAGGAAAAAAGAACATTGCTCTTTATTATGGTCGACCCTTTCTATTCTGATGAATAATGAAGTGGGGTTCAGGTTGAGACTTGAGATCAGCTGATGCAGCGGTAGAGGGTGATACTGTCGCCGACAGGGAGCTGGCAGATCTCGATCCTGTGATACCTAACATTCTTGCGGACGGGTGCGTCCAGCGGACTGGCGGAGTCACCACCGACCCATTCTTAGAGGGTGTTGTCGTACACTCGTACCCAATTACACCCCCCAACCTTCACCAGCCTCTTGTGGTAGTTGAATAGTTGTCCTTGTCTGTGTCCACAAATTTGAAATCAAACGTCCAATTATACTTTCCCTTCATATTCACAAAGCCCAAATATAAAAAAAAAAAAATCACTATTTGTTGTTGATTTAACAATTAAAGGAAGAAAGACTCAGAGATGGATGGTGGTGGGTTAATAAGGAAGAAAGGATAAGTTACTTACATCTTCGATCATTTGGTTGAGAATAGGTAGAGCAGGGCCTTCCCGGAAATCGCTCTTGGAATTCAAACTTGTACTATTGCGGACACTCAAACCCCAATACAGACAGAGAAAAAGGATGTACCGAGTTACATAGAAAATAAAAAAATTTGGATCAAAATCAAATAAAGTCAATAAAAAAACCCTTGTAATAAGTCGATAAAAAAACCCTTGTGCAAGGCTCCATTACAGCGGCAAATGCGCTCTGTTGCCATGTGCGGATGGAAGCCATGTGTGCAAGGTTTTTTGCTTTTAGGATATCTGGTAGATATTCTCTATGCGCGGATAGAATGAATGTGCTGCAGCTTGTGCAAGGGATTCATAGTTCAGAGAAGCTCAAAAGGAGGAAGAACCGAATCATGATATATTACCATCTGGTCAGAGTCCTGCTCCAGCTATTACTTGAACTTTACGAGGCTCGGCCTACAGCTTCTATTGATTTATTTGCAGAGAAGAATCAAAAAGCTCAGGTGGACGGCGCTCCTGAAGGGAGGAGAAGCGATTGGAGAGAAAAACGATAGAGAGGAGACGAGAGAAGAAGACGAAAGAAGAAGAGGAAGGTTTAATGCCTGCATACTACTTCGCTGATTTCAGCTTGTGCAAGGCTTCGATATAATTTCCGACCGATATCAGCTATTCCGATGTCATATTCCACTTGCACCAACGGGGGCAGAAGGCATTTTCGTCATTTCAAAAAGTCATCCATTCGGTTATCAAAAACGTGAGGGGTAATTAACGGCAGGTATCGGATTGTGGAGTTTTGAAAGTTCAATACTGAATTGTCATGAAGTTGGGGAACAAATGGATACAATACCCATAGTAAAGAGTACTAATCGGAAATTTTCTATATATTATTTGTCAGGCATGCGTTGGAAAGGGTATGGTTGACTTATTTTTTAATGTGATTATATTTCCGCTTCTGCAATTTCTTTTTCTTTTGTTTTTTATGCAAATAGGTTTGAGTATAAATTCGGGTTTAATTAATTTTGTTTCTGATTTGACTTTGTCTTATTTATTTGTTTGTAGGAAGTAAAATAATGTGACTCCTTTATATGAAAGAAAATTAAGGAAGGAGAAATGTGATAGAGATTTAGGTTGAGTTTGGCTGCACTGCAATTTTATTTGTAATGGTATAAATGTGTAGGAGTGTAAATGAAAAAATGCAAATTTTTATTTAATTTTATTTTCGGTTTTACTTTATTCTTTTTCATGTCTTAATTTATTTTATTTGTACTGCAATCAAATAAAATCATATAAAATTTAAAACAAAAATAAACTAGAATTTGCACTCAAATCATTTGCATTGCTATAATTTTGTATCAATGCAAATTTATTGTATTACAACCAAACACCGCCTTAGCATCACAAAATAAGAATCCAAATTATAATGATTATGAACATACAGATGCAAAATGTAAGCAGATATCCAATTCCGATTTGCAGCGCAAACAAACTAAATCATGATTAAACACATTTATTGCTACAAATGAGAATATATTATTTCTCAGCATTACACATAACTAACGGGATACTGATTAATGGATTATACACATTTTGCCTCCTTTTTGGATGCAACATGAAGATAATGGTATATGATCTTTGAATTTTGAGGCCATGTATTTGTTATCCTGAAGCTGCTTTATGAGAAAACAAATATATGTTTGGCATTTATGCTATAGATATAATACCATTTTCTCATGTTTGGCACGAGATGTGTGGGTTGGAAGTACCGTTTTCTATGAAAATGATTTTTTTTTATGTTTGTTTAGAAGCATTGCTGTCAAGTAAAATGTTTTTTACAGCAACAACAACATTTTCTGTTTGGTACCAATGTTCTAATAAACATTTTCACCACTTGTACTTATTATCCAGTGCCACGTCATGTCTCTATCACTTTCACTTCATGCCCCTACTGGTAGCAACGAGTTACAATTTTAGGAAATATCAAATTCCACATTGTTCCAAATAATGCCTTTCCAATTTCTTAGACGCAACTTGAATCACCATTTTTTTTTTTGGAAAAACGATTTCAAACAAATATGCATATCTGGAGCTCCTTTTTCCCGATGTGGCGTTGATGAAAGGTTTCAATATTTCAGTGTTTCATATCTCTTGGACATTTCCTTATAACCATTTTACAAAAGATAGGTTTCAATGTTTCATATCTTCACCAGAGGGCATCAATTTTCAGATGGAGTCCATGCAAGATTAAAACCCTACGTGGAATTGTTTTGGCCACTAGTTTTTTTCTTTTTTTTTTTTTTTATGAATTGAACGGTTTGACCAAATGGTCAGATCATGATATTTTAAAATTAAAAAAAATATAAAAAAAATAATTTAAAGAATGACCCAAAACCGTTGTTCAGGCCGAACTATTTAATGGTTCAACCATTCAAACCCCTGTTTCAATTCAACAACTTTTTGGAAAAATCTGGACAAACAGAACTAGGTAAGTGATCAATTCCGGGGTCAGCCGGTTGACCGCTCGGGTCAATGTATAATGGTTTTAAAACCATTGAAAGATAGGAAGCAATAATAAAGTCTAAAAGTCTTAAGACATTCCATCAATTATCGATCGAACGGCTTATGAAATTGAGATATGATGGCGATGGGAGATGATTTAGACGACGTTTAAAGTACATGAAGCATTCGTGTATCTTGTTTCATTGTTCCATTTTGAAGTTCTAAAAAGTCCTTATCTTTTTTTACAGATATGAGATATCTCGTCTTTGTTCAATCCCTGAAGTCTGAAGAACTAAAGTTTGTGTGTGGTCGAAAAAAAAATGTCACCTTCATCTTTTTCTTTTTCTTTTACTCCATGGATTAGTATTGCTTCGACTCTTGGTCTTCCTATTTTAGCCTTTTCTGTAAATTAATGCCTGTATAGGAAGTTTAAATTATTTATTTTTACAAGTTACGAAATTCAATCTCCCTGAAAACTGACTTAGTAATATTCAGTTGATCAGGTGTTAACTTCTAGAGGATGATCTTTTCTTTCTTTATTTTTATTTTTATTTTGATAATTTGGCCTTTTGGGTGACCATGAAATTCGATGTAGTGATTTGAATAAAAAGGAGAAAAGGGGTGGGGGACGGGGGTGAAAAGCTGAAAATCTTTAAAACCCGCCTTTTGGAATTTTGGGTTTCTGGCATTTGGTGGTGGTGCTTAAGAAGACAAAGTACAAAAACAGAAAAACTCACACCCGTGAACGTTGCATGTGACCTTGAAGAGCTGTTACCATCACTGCCCTTGACAAGCTATATATAGACCACTCACGTGTGATCCCCTGCCTCTTACATCAAACGCCACAACGCCACGCGCCCCACCATCCATTCCTGTTTCCACCACAAAAATTAACAAGCTAGGAAATATAAACCCAGAAAGAAAAAATACAGCAAAGAACTGTAGAGGTCCAAAAGGCAGTTAAGCACCAACAAATAAATCATATATTAATTAAAATAGATACTTATAGAACTCTTTCGTTATAGCAAATTTTTTATAGCTTCAGTTGTTACTTGTTAGTTAGGTATATATATTATCTCATCCATGGTCCCATATGATTAGCTCACCTAATGATACGTATTCTTAATTAAAATGGTTTTGATTCGATATCCGTTATATAGAATTTACATTACAATTGGACTGCTTTTATTTTTTGTATGTATTCATACATTAATTCTCGGAATACCAGAAAAAGAACAGAAATACAATACAAGATGGATTGATTGGTACTAGGCGTATTGGCAAGCAAAGCATGGACTGAGCCGCTGATAATGCAACCAGGCAATTATTGGTACGTAGCTTAGTCGAGTTCGCCCAAATAGTAAATGAAATTGATTTTTCCGTGGATACAAAAAAAAAAGGCTTTTTTTATATGTGAACTATATTGGGATTCAATTAATGGATCATCTGTGGCTTCAAATGAAGAAGGCTGAGTGAATGATGCCCCCACTCGTATCAGATTCAGAGCAAGTTTACTGATTACTGATTACAACGTCCTTTTGCATGAACAACTGGACGTGTCACGTGCAATGTACAAAAGACAAGTGGCATTAATGGGTCCCTTATGCGCGATAAATAAATTAATCCCAACCAATTGTCACAAAAAAAAAAAAAAAGAAAGAAGAAAAAGAGAATGTAATAATCAATACTTGAAAGAAAAAAGGGATAAACAGAAAAGAATGAAACATTAAATAGTTTGCCTTATCAAACTGTCTTGCTTATGTGTGCATTGTGGCTCTGTCTGGGTCATAAGTTCTCACTCCTTCCCTCTCTATTTAAACCAGACCATCTTCTTTGTGGGCTATCTATCTTAAGCGCCATTCCCTCTCCTTCTCTACCTTCCCTGATTTCCCCTCCTCTCATCCTCTCTATCTCTGTCTGTGTTGCAAAGACAGACAGAGAGAGACAAGCACACCACAGAACACAGAGCAGAAAAAAAAAAAAAAAGATGAGTGGGTTCAGTCTAAGAAGCCTCTCTTTGATCCTTCTCATAGCTTTTCTCGTTTGGTGTTCTGCATTTGAAGTTTGCAATGCCAGAAGAGGGAAGCACTGGAGGCAGAGCAGAGCTGCCAGCTCGGCCTCTCTGTCTAAGAAGAAAGGAAAGAGTCATGGTAGCGGTAGTAGCCACCACCACGGCAGAAGCGGAGGTGGAAATGGGTCGAAAACAAAATCTCCAGCTCCTTCGCCGTCGCCGGGAACAGTATTCCCAGGACCGATAGCGGAAGCTCCGATTCCACCACCGGGGAATAGTGGAAACAATGATAGTCAGCCTGCGGTGTTTGATGTGTTGGATTTCGGCGCAAAGGGCGACGGAGAGACCTACGACACGAAGGTGATGCTTCTATTTCTCTCTTGAGAATTGTCTTCATCGACCCGCTGGATGTTATTTATGGTTAACGAGTATGATGAACTTTGAATGAAGAACGATAAAGGGTTAGGCGGGTTCTAATTGTTGGTTTAGACGCATAAACGGAGATTTTGATGACAAGTTACATTCTTCTACAGTTCTACCGGGGTTTTTGAAGGCGTGTTATTTAATGGAAGCTAGCTTGAGAAGAACGGAGCAAAGAGCCGATGCTCGTCGTAATGTCTTTCACAGTTGCAGTCTCGCAGACGCATAATGCTCTGTGGGTATGGTAGAATGTCGTGGTCTAAAATCATCGGAACAGTCATTAATAACTGAAGGGGTAATTTGGTCAAAGTAACGATGTTTAATGTGTTTTGGCGGGGTTTAGGTATTTTCGGTAGTTATAGGGCATTTTGGTCAAATAGGTTGCTATTGGTCACAGGAAGTGGAAGTGAAATATAAAAAGAACAGGTAAAGGTAATTGTCGTGACGGTTGCCGTCACTTTTTACAAAATAGATGAGGGTCTACTGTCTAGGGCGTATACAATTGCCGGAAATGATAATAATACCACTAAATAAGAGACAAGAGATCTTCCTAGAGAGAAAGGACAACGGCCATCCCATCGGGCGGGACCACCGAAAATTTTATTCCGATTAAGGCTATTTGTTTGGTCAAGATTCCAACAATAATTTTATACGATTTCATACGTACGGACCACCACATATTATTATTTACCACTTTGTATTTGTTGGTATTGTTGTTGTTGTTTGTCAATCTTTTAAGTTGTTTTGCTTCGGTGCAACGCAGGCATTCCAAGCCGCATGGGCAGCTGCTTGTAAGGTGGAGGCATCAACAGTGGTGGTGCCTGCGGATTACGTGTTCCTCGTCGGGCCCATTTCTTTCTCTGGGCCTTATTGTGAATCTAACATTGTATTTCAGGTAAATTTAACGGAATTATTGATAAGATAGAAAAGTTTGAATTATCTCATAATTAATATTCTTTAATCTAGGTTTAGTTTAGAGAAAAAATAATAAGAAGTTGTGGGCTTGGGCTGTCGTCTGTCGAGTTCAATATCAAACTGTGATAGAAGTGGGGCTAGGTCTGGGTGGTCGCTCACTTATATGACAGTGAAGAAAAAAGCTGGGCCTACCTTTGTAGGTGGTCACTGGTGAGATGTCCGGCCCACTTCCATCACACTCACACTGCCATGCCAACAGTACAAATGGTGTGATCACGATCACGCATGGAATAGTGCTAGAAAATCGTACACTTGGATCCACTCCACTCGTCATTGAGAGTAGTGTTTTTGTTTTTTAACCATTAACCCATGTCCGTCCACTTAGCTGAGTCGGTGGCTTCGAGGAGGACAGAGTGGAGAGGCTGAGGCTGAGGCTGACAATGGAATCTGATGGCTTGCAGTTGGAAGGTACAATAATCGCTCCCACGATCTCCAGTGCTTGGGGGTCGGGACTGTTGCAATGGCTTGAGTTCACGAAACTGCGGGGCATTACGATCCAAGGTGGAGGAATAATCGATGGCCGGGGTTCAGTCTGGTGGCAGGATTCCCCCTTTGATGAACCGATAGACAGTGAAACACGATTAATCATCCCAATTACCGACGAACCACCCACAGCTGCCAACTCCCGCATTCCGGTAATCAAATCCTCTCCTCCTTTTCATCTCTCTGCACAATTATTGTTTGGCTCATCAGATTTCGTAGAGGTAACAGGCGGGTCTCATTGATACCCATGTATTATCATGGCAGATAAACAGCACACTCGGAGGAAAAATGCCAAGTATCAAACCAACAGTAAGTATTAAAACTTTGTACCGATGTTTCTTCTTCCAATTTTCACGAAAGTAGCTAGCGAGGGTTATGGATTTATTTTATGTGTTCTTTCTGTGAGTAGGCTCTAAGGTTCTATGGCAGTTATAATGTAACCGTCATAGGCATAACAATTCAAAACAGCCCCCAGTGTCATCTTAAATTTGATAACTGTGTTGGAGTCGAGGTCTACAACATGACCACCAACTCTCCCGGCGACAGCCTCAACACCGACGGAATCCACCTGCAGAACTCCAAAGATGTGCTGATCCACAGCACCAACCTCGCTTGTGGTAATTTCCTGGACCCTTTCATACTTGACACCACACCACCATGGCCAAAGTTAGGATGTAGGATTTAGGAAACAAAGTTGGGACTTGGAAGAATTCAATTAAGAACTTATCTTTTAATGAATTGGGAGTAGCTAAAACTAAAAGCATTTTGTCTCTTGGACTGGTGCCCCGCCCCGCTAAACCCCCGAGGTCACATAATCTTACCCACTTGGTGTTCTGTACAATCACATCATCAAAGTCAGGACCACTAGAATCATGACACATGGCAAACATTTGTCCCCCACAAAAACATCCTCAGCTCAATCTTATTCCACGTAATACTCCTCTTTTTCCCTGTGCTGTCCAGTACTGGAGCTTTGTACCTCTATTGGCTCCACCCTTTTGATCCTCTGCCTTCTTCGGTTCTTCCAAAAAATATTAACAGGAAAAAAAAAACAACCTAGCGAGAGACAAATGGCATTTTGGACTAGTTGGCATCACAAGGAAAAAGAAAATAAAACAGCAGTAACAATGTTGCACAACTCTGGCGCCCTACCTAACCATTGAATTATTGAAAAGAACTAGGATTCACCTGTGAGTTGAGTCTCTTGAGATGTGTGCTCAGAGACACTGCCAATATCTTCAGTATCCATGTGAATTTTTCTGTAGCTATGTCTGGAACTAGAAGCTGTAGCTGGTTAAAAAAATGCAGCAAAAGAAAAATAAAATATAATTTACCTGGACCTTAAACAAAATAATGAATCAACTGAAACCTATGATACCTGTACCACATTGTGTAGGACACTTTGATTTTTAGTGTAAATTTTGTATTCACTACTTTATCCAGTCTTGACATTGCTGTAACTGGATAGCTCAGGGGACATCCGATGGATGGCTGCACCAATACATTCTTTTTCCTTCTTCCAAATCTCTGCTTATTTAAGCCTCTGTTAATCGTGCAGGTGATGACTGTGTATCCATACAGACTGGATGCTCAAATGTATACATACATAATGTGAACTGTGGGCCTGGACATGGAATCAGCATTGGAGGGCTAGGAAGGGACAACACAAAAGCCTGTGTGACAAACATTACTGTCCGAGATATCATGATGCACAACACCATGACCGGTGTCAGAATCAAGACATGGCAGGTAAACCCACCTTAATTCCTCAACTAATTGCCTCCTATGTCTAAGCAACTCTTCTGTGTTGGGACTAAACTTATTAATAATTAACTACTTGAAATTGACAGATTCAAATCCAAATCCTCAGTTTAAGTTGATAGGATAACTAAATTTCGTCAAACAGAACTCACCCAAGTACTGAATGCTCTCATTTGGGAACTTAAAACAACTCTGAAAATTTTATCAAGAACTGTAACAGTTTTAAGCCACTTGGGACTAAGAAGTTTTGAGTTTCTTATTACAACTTCCAAGTTGTTGTCAGTGCTAGACCTTATTTCAATTTTGTCCTCCACAGGGTGGGTCTGGTTCTGTACAAGGAGTACTCTTCTCAAACATTCAGGTTTCTGAAGTTCAACTTCCCATTGTAATTGATCAATTCTACTGCGACAAGAGCACATGCAAGAACCAATCATCAGCAGTTGCACTGTCAGGCATCACCTATGAGAAAATAAAAGGGACATACACAGTAAAACCTGTACACTTTGCATGCAGCGATAGCTTACCATGCATAGACGTTACTCTATCCAACATAGAGCTACAACCAATTCAAGAACGTTATCACATGTATAACCCCTTCTGTTGGCAGACCTTTGGTGAGTTGAGTACTCCCACTGTCCCCCAAATTGACTGTCTGCAGATTGGCAAGCCATCAAGCAACCGGATTCAATCTGATTATGATTCTTGTTGAGCCAAGCGTAGGATATGATGATGTTTTCATGTGCGGTTGTGAATTCCGGCCCCTTTACACCATTTGTCGTTACTCACAAAGTATATATTTAGGTGACATGTCTATGGTAATTCTTATCACTAGGAGACTACAGTGATTCCCATTTAGAGGGAGTATACAGGGCATTGTTATTTGCTAGACTTCTACAGTACAGAGCATAAAGCAGCTTGCTTGCTAGGGTGGATTTCACCATTATTTGATAGTATACAAATGTTATGTTTGCCAGATGTATAATATTTAGATTGCAGCATATATTGAATTTCACCATCACTACAGAATATAGTAATAATACATGCCTGTTTTACAAAATTGATGAAAGGGTTGATGTGTTTTTCTTAATGAAGTTTTGTCTACTGATTGGAAGCCTGGCAGGATATGGCAAAGCATATCTTAATGTGCATGAAAACAATTTCTATAAAAATCCAGTAGTGCTTCTCAAGTCATTATTTGCCTTTTCTTTGCGATCCCAAAAGAACAAAAATTGATGTTGAATGAACCCTACAAAATTCTGCTTAGCCCTATGTATGCTAACCCGGGCTCTAAAAAGGCAAATTCTCCAACCATAATCACAAGATAATGGACTCAAGAAGATAGTGTTTGACTTAATACTAAGGATTTGGATCAAGATTGGTGGAGCTTTTATAAATAATCAAGGTTGCATTCGGATAGTAAAACATGATTGATAAGTCATGAGGGTTCTGTTAGGACTGAGTTTTAATGTTTACTGTAAGAGTCGAGGCTGGGATGCTCCATTGGGTTCGGTAATCTTGTGGAGAAAAGGGACTCTAGTGTGGTGGTATGATGGATTGATGGATGCAAGGAGGCAATTCAGCATGCCACAAGGGAAGCTAGATCTCTGGCCAAAAGCATTAATGTTACTTTCAGAAGGATCCAAAGATGGGCCAATACCATGGCAAGCATTTTGGCTAGGGATGATGCAAATTGTAGGAGCTGTATTGGGGTCTAATCCCCCATCTTTGGGGTCTATGTTCTGTAACTTTCGAGATGTTATTTGTTGGGACATGGGGAAAGAGTAGTTTAGTGCCAACCCTTGTTATTGGTGTGCATATGCACCATCCTCTGTTAGAATGTCCTCAGTCAGTTATTGGGGATGGTTGGGGTGCAGCCCTTGTTACAGACTTACAGTCTGCTAAAATATAGATAGCCTACATATGGAGTACTTTCTTCAATGTTAAATCCCGAAACTCTCCAATATGATCTACAAATCAGCCTTTGCTTTCTCCTGCTTAGCTAGTTCTTTAATGTGATTCCTTGTGCATTATTGCTTGCTATTCATATGTAGCATATAGATTGCAGTGGCAAGGAGAAAAACTCATAATTGACTGAAATTTGCATAACCAAATTAGCAACATATAGGGAATATTTCTACATGGCACCTGACGAGGCTGTGCAACAGTGCAAGCTTGTGTCCAAACTATGATCTTCTAAAACAAGTAACTGTTGCCTTCTTCTCTATGGATCAATCTTCTCAGGGCTTGGCAATCAACTCTTAGTTTCATACTTCTTTTCTTGGACCTGTATAGATGGTATATCCAATACTAAAAATAAGTTATCTGTTTTATTAGAAATTCCAGAGCAGGAAAAAAAAAACAGTGAATTTACTAACTTTTTTCATCAGCAGCAAAATAAAAGGCATTTTAGTAAAAGTACAAGTGCAGGAAAAAGCAAGTCCAGATTCCCCATGAAAAAAAGAAAAGATAAAGAAAAGCAGGAGCTACCACAGATCCACAAGCGGCACCCCTGCACAAAAAAGGAGTACATGTAAGAAATATATAAGCATAATCAACTTGATAATGGGAAGCTCAGTAATAAAAATGAGGACACTGAGAGCGACAGGGGGGACAGAGAAGATCCCAATTCCTTCTGTCCTTACTATACTGTCTGTTATAGAGTTGGCAGATACAGAAAACCCAATGGAATGAGGGGTTCACCCTTGAGATCAAAGATTTTGTCCTCTATAGCCTTCTGAAATATGAATTAACGTCCAATTGACGCTATTGTAACTATGCGGAAGTCATCTTGAATGCAAGTAAATCCCCTTGTGGCTGACAGCCCATAGAAACTGATACGCTTAGTTCAATGAGAGACAAAACATCTGCTCTCGCATTGTCCTTGGATCTGTCTCGTTCTGATCAGTCTTGTGCTATCTTGAGAGGTTCCTCCAATCCCCTTGTTCGTCTTGATTACCCAAAGAGATCATCCATACTTTCCCTTCAATCTTCTGGGTTTTGCTTCATACTCTTTTATAAGGATGCGTTTACAAAGGAGTCTTAGCGAGGGAAAATTGATTTTATTGCTTTTTAGAAGTCACAAAAAGTGATGTAAACAACATTTTGAATTGTTATGTTTGTCTTTTGAATTCTTTGTGGCAACCCGTTTCATAGTGGTTTGTGGTGGAACCTGATCCTTATTCAGCATAGGTCCAAACCAAATAAGAAGAGTTATGTATTTTGAGGGGGCGGGGTCTCTTATATATTTAGTCTTTGTCTTGTGAGAGAAGAATGAGACATTTGGATGTATTTGGGGTTTAGTGTTTTCTGTGAGAGAGGTTGTGAGTGCACAATTCTACATTTTTTCTCCATAGTGTATTTCTGTTCGTTCTTCGCCATTAGACATAGGCTATAAATTGAACCACGTAAATCTGTATGTTTTCTTTGCTTGTTTATCTTTCATTTTAAATGTCATTCAAATCTGTTTATCTTGGGTTTTCCGCAACATTGACAAGTAGCAAAAAAACTGCATTTGATCAAGCTGAAACAAGATACACGAATGCTCCATTGAAGAAGCTATTAAAAGAAAATTCATCCAAAAGCTAGTTTTTTTTGTCTGAACGACAGTATATATGGGCTGTTTGAATTTACCAAACAGATCTTATGGGCTCTCTGTATGGGGCGCACCTCACAAAGAAAGAAGCTACGTAGCCCGCCCAAACAATTACTTACGGCTTTTTTTAAACAAATATTAACAGTTTTTTCCCACTTATAAAAGTAATTTCCCAATAGCATAGGCTATTTAGTAAAAGTAATTTCCTAATAACACAAGTTATTTGGCAAACACAATCACCTTAAACAAAACAGGAAATTACCATTATGGATTCCACATTTTACATCGGCATAGGTTGAAAGTGGAACTTGTTTGGTCTGATAGAAAATAAGTTGACGATAATTTCTCAATCCTTCAGCTGTAGATACGTAAGGAATTTATGCATTTATAATTGTATAGATTACCAAAGTCTGTATTTTTGGATGGGTGATCGGTGACCACTAACGTGTTGCTCTTATGGTACGCATGTTATTTGTAGCAAATACCGTTTCCACTTTCTGCATTTTAATATTTGTTGAGGTAGGATGTATTCACAACAAAAGCTGTCCCAACAACATTCCAACAATTATTGTGTTCGCATATCTCACCATGAAACTTGAATCCACCATGCTTATAATGTGTAAACATAGATCATGTTGGAAATAATTTTTTGTTTTGAACAGATCCAGCCCTTGGGGAAAACTTTAATGATTCATAGAATAATTATAGGAGTTTCAGAGACTATGTGCTCACAAACTATACGATTATATTTACAAGTGTAATATACTCATTCATGATCTCTTAGATTAAGGTCATACTAATATTTTTTTTTTATACATATAATGTCAAAGTATTCCGTAAGGTTATAGGCTTCATCCTTGACGGGATCATAAAAACTATTTATAACATTCATAGAGTGAGAAAATACTGAAAGGGAACGAATCATCTTCCTAATTGCCTGCTTTAGTCCATATCCTACCTTATTTTAAAAATGCCATAATGGTGATTCATGATGTCCAACTTGAAAAAAACACAGATCTATAAAATTACACAAAAATTTTTAAGTAATCAAGGTTTTAAAAGGCTAAAGGCGTAATTGAGGCCTAATGGCCCAAAAAGGTGAGTATAAGCCTTAAGGCATTGTAAGGTGTAAGCTTTAAAGCTTAAGAATGTAATTAATTAAAGCTTATAAATCAATAAAAATAACATATAATATACCAAAAGTTAGAATGATAGAAAGCATAAATATCCATAAAATAAAAGTTTATTAGCAATAACTTTTGACATTTAATCATTAAATAAAATAAAACAATTATAAACATTTTACATTTCATGTTTCAAAATGCAAAACTCTCAAATAATTCAAATAAACAATTTAGAATAAAAGAAAATTATGAAGAACCATCCATATAATTGGATATTAAATTTATGGTCATCCAATAGTTTAGAAGAAAGAGAACAACTTAGTTAATTTGATCTATGCAAAAAAAAAAAGTCAATAAAAAATCCATTTGGAAAAGAAATGAAAAAAATTAATAATAATAACAAACTTGAGATGCTATATTTAGAATAATTAAAAAAAAAATCCACCTGGTATATCCAAGAGAAAGTGAGAAACTAATTTGATTAGCCTTTTTTTGCATTGAACTCTCTTAAAACACTAAGAGAATTTAATAGAACTTGATTTTCCTTACTGGTTTTTCATTTTACTCTTTTTATTTATTTGGCCCACAATTATTGAAATGCCTTCTCCATATATTTTGAATATAAAAATGCATAAAATATATATATCTTTTGTGTTAAATCACTAAATAATCATTGATACTTGAGGCATATACCTTTTTACGCCTCAATCTACGCCTCATGCCTTGAGGTTTGAAGAATAAGAAAAGACTTATGTTTTATTATAATCTAACAAAGTTTGATGTGAGAGTTAAGCTTTGAGACATAATTTGTGATTCTTGCCTCAAGGTGTAAGCTTCACGTCTTAGAGCTTAAGATTTTTAAAACAATGACTACAAGCCCGTTTTGGAGGGCTTCTGTGTTATTAAGTTGATCGAGCTGTTTTGGAGAAACTATGTCAGATAGCTTCACGAAAAGGAGATTTTGTGGTTTTTGTAAAGGATAATTTTAGCTTTTCAAAATTTTGACAACTACATCATCACGATGTTTCAGGTTTCTTAGTTCATAAAACACTAGAAGCCACTTCATGAAAGCCCTCCCAAACGGGATGACTTCGATCAGGGCAAGTCCGTTCTCACACCCACCAGACAGCCTCTTTCAGTCTTGCATCGTAAATATCTTCCATGAAATAAAGTATATAAATAAGGAGATATTCTCAATGTAAGGCTATAAAAACTGCTCGAATGAGCGTTGCCTTGACCGAAGTCGAATTCTTTCCAAACGGGCACTACTTCCCATCTTCCCCAACATTTGGCCGAGCCATTGGAGTCTTTCTTCGCCTGAGAGCCTCAACACCGGAACAAAAGTGGGATAACCCAGGAATGTAATTGCTCCTCACAGCATTTTGCAGCCGTGTATCGAAAACATAATCCATCAATGACATCATGTAAGTATGGGATGTAGAGAATGTGCGGATACAGAAGATTGGTGCGAGTAGTAAATCCGGACTCCCCATGAGCCCGTTTGACTAATCTGGGCTACTTCTGCAGTCCAAGCGAATGGAACAGCCCAAGCCCCTCTAACAAAGATAGTCTCGTTTGACTAATCTGGGCTGCTTCTTCAAAATGCGGGTCAAGGCCCTTTCATTCCTTAGTCAACGTTGGGGCGGTTCTGATGATGCATGGGTCTAATATAATTTTTACATTGTGGTTTAATCTTTGACGGGTCAATTAAGCAAATTCGGATTAGCGGAACGTTTTAATTATTCAGCGGAATGTGAAATTAATGATGAGGTTCCAGGTCAATTAATTAAATGTATGGCCCAATTAAGCTGAACAGGTAAAGCGTTCAGCTAAACCATGGTACAATTAAGCTGGCCACGTCACAATTTATATATAACAAGAGATTGAAAACATGATGAGGTGGCCCGTTTTGATTGGGTTTGTCGTAGACAAACTGAAATGCAGGGTGGAAACTCAAGCAGCCAATCAATTCTGGGTGATTTCGTAGTTTATCAGAAATTTGGGCCATGTTTTGTTCAATTCTCATTCTTTTTCATTTTTATCCAAGATGAAATTCTAAAATGAAAAAGAATTGGTAAAAGTAGGCGGAATAAGAAAATATTGTTATAAACCAAACACTCTTTTCTTAAAAATGTTTTTTTTTTTTCACACTAACAAGTGTCCTATGTTGCTCATTTCCATTCTTCTTCTTCAAAAAAAGTGTCGGTAATCACAAACCACCAGCCTAGGTCTCCAATAATCAATGTTCACCAATTGGCATAGATGTTTTGTAGAAATGCTTTCGTAAAAGTGCTTTTATATTTCTACAAAAGAACTTTCATAAAAATACTTTCGTAAAATTGCTTTTATAAAAGTGATCTTATAAAAGTTCTTTTGTAAAAGTGCTTTCGTAAAAATACTTCCATAAAAGTGATTTTATAAAAGTATTTTTGTAAATGTACTTGCATAAAAGTACTTTCGTAAAAGTGATTTTATAAAAGTGCTTTTGTAAGTGTTTTCATAAAAATATTTCTATAAAAGTGCTTTTATAGAAGTACTTTTGTAAAAATGCTTTTGCAAAAGTGCTTTTATAAAAGTACTTTCATAAAAATACATTTGTAAAAGTGCTTTCATAAAAATATTTTCGTAAAAGTGCTTTTATAAAGTACTTTCATAAAAGTGCTTTTGTAAAAGTAATTCTGTAAAAATGCTTTTATAAAAGTATTTTTTATAAAAGTACTTCAATAAAAGTGCTTTCGTAATTCATAAAAGTGTTTTCATGTAAAAATACTTTTATAAAAGTGTTTTCGTAAAAGTACTTTTGTACAAGTGCTTTCGCAAAAGTAAACATCTATGACATCGGTTTTATAGGTAAAGTTTCTTCAAAGAATAAAATAGCAAGATGTGGAATGATTATTTTTCATGCTATAAGCTAATTAATTTTTTGTGCCATGGGACTTATTTTTCATTTTAAAAAGAATGTAGCCCTTGGCAAGAACTTTGTAACCAAACATTCTAATGTCATTCATTCATGCCTAGAATGAGCAAGAATTAAGAGAATGAAGTCCAAAGCAATGAGCCAAGATGTACCCCAATTAACATTTTAAGATTGGTCACCTATCTAAATTAATGAATTGCAGTTATGTAGTGATATCACACAGCACAAGCTAAGCAATTTGTCCGGTCCCAGTGGTAGCCAAAGTTGTTGGGAAATGGGGTTACTGAAACTTGGAGGAGAAGTTATGAGGCATGTTTGAAGACATTGTCTTTAAATAATTTTTGAAGAACCTTGGGCGAGAATATGCAACTAGCAAAGTTGAAGAGTTTTCAAAAAAACATTTTGTGAGACAGTGGCAGATAGGATTGAAAGAGAGATAAAGTTATTTTTGAAATTGTGTGTACAAATGCTTGATTCACGCTCCTTTCTCATTGTGCCGCACGCATATGTGTGTGCGCGTTACGCGGCAGCAATTTAAGGAGAGTAAATCAACTCCTATTAAAAAACCCAAATCAATTCTTGTAATTTTCTAATGTGTAACAAGTTAAAAACTGGTTTTAGTAAGAGAAAAAACTATTTCCCAAGACATGTCCATAGGTATATTTTTTAATGTTATTGACCAATCAAACCCATTGGATTTAATCTTTAATGAAATTAAAATCCAACAAGTGAACTGGACGTACGTCTAATGGAAAAAAAATCAAAATTTTAATCCAACATCTCTAATTATTATTAAGGGGTTGTTTGATAAGTCTTTTTTGAAAGATCTTTGGAAGTTTTGATAGTTAAAAAACAATGAGTTTTTGCATCAAGATCTTGACAACGTGAATATTGTTTGGTTAAAGCATGTCTTTTTCTTGCATGAAGGCGAGTTGAAAAAAAAAAACTCAAAAAGTTTCATTTGGAGCTTCTTGAAAATAGTCTAAAACGGACATTGTGCATCTTTTCAATGCAATGCCTTTTGGCTGGTAGATTTCTTGTAAATCAAATAGAAAAAAGACCACAATGCGATATGTCGGGTTTCTAAATAACTGACAGACTGCACGAAAAGATGCACCAAACGGGGCATAAATGATCCATCCATTGAACAAACAACACAATACTAAATAAGTAAATATAGAGTTTTCCATGCGAACCCATGCATAATTTGATCATGCGGGTAAAATAAAAGGGTTAGACTATGATATGGAAAAGAGATGTGAGAAAAATAACTACTAATAAACTCAAAGCACAAATGTGGGAGCAAATAATGTGTTATTTATCAAAATTCATGGATGGGTTTTGATTAGTCAAAACTGTTTCCCAAAATAAAAATATCAAAGCGGTGGCATTCTCGTTATTTAAATAAAAATCCATGGATATTTTAGTACAAAAAATGGGGCTCATTGTTTTCCTATTTTATTTTTGGTGTTGAATATTTACTTTTTTTTATATTTTATTTTTTGCGTTAAATATTTACTTGTTATTTTGTAATTAATTTACATTCAAAATTAGAAAATGTGGTTGATAACGTTTTTCTAGGATTGATTGATAACTAATGCCACTAAACACTATGATGGTGTTTGGAAGCATGGACACTTATTGGGACCGATTTTCAAGAAAAAACGTCCATACTTCTAAGACTTGTTTTTCACAAAAAAAAAAGCCGCTTTGATTTTGTTTGGGAGTGTTTGTGCCACGTAGGCAGTGAACAATACTAGGCTGTTTGGTAAGGTGATTTTCATTACCATTTTTCAAGTATGTGTTGACAGATAAGCACCACATAGGATACATGTAATCGCCAATCAGTCAATTGTTAGAGGCAATGGTTCATTGATGTATAAAATGCCAAATTTAATGTTTCATGCATTGATGAATCCTGATTTACAAGACATGCCCATAGTTCAAGCATTTTTTCAAAAAACACATGAACTGTGAGCGTTTATTGAAACAACTATGTGGATCCAAAGTGGCACAATTTTTTAGAAAAACGGCCACCAAACATCCCCTATGAATAAGCACTTAACCGTTAAAAAGACCAAGTTTTATAATACTATACTTAAAGAATCAACATGATCGATAAATGCTGATATGGCAATGACATGGCACCGTTTACGGAAACCATACGAACCATCAAGCATGTTACATCCTAATTTTTGTTCGTTTTTTAAATTTGGAGAATGCGAGAAAAGTTTTTTTTTTTTGAACGAAAAGACGGAAACACCCCAGGGCTGCTTTTGTCTTTTCACAAGGGTTGAACCACTTTTATCAAAAATACGATGTGCTCTAATCAATCTTCTTTTTGTATTTACCTTTGTCCTTTGTAAATCCTTTTATTTCTTAAACCATTTGCGCGTTTTTGTTAGTCTTCTCGCCATCGCCTTCGCCTTCGCCAATTCGATCCATCTACACAGCTTCCGAGAGGTAAATCGATTTTGCTAGCTTTTCCTATCTTCACATTAGTAAGCTTCTTATTCTCTTTGGTTTGCTGATCTCAAGGTATTGATTTATCGGAAAATTTTGAATTTGTTTTGAGTACTTCGTGCATGTTCAGATTACATTTACTAATAAGTGGTTTCAGATGATCTCTCTTCTGATTTGAGTTATTCGAAGTTGGATTCATGGTTCTTGTGATGGGTTTTTTGCGGTTGAAGGCTTAGATGTTGTTGTATTTTGTTAAAATGGGAAATTCCCGCATGATATCTGGAAATATTTTGGATCTGTTGGATGCATCTGGTTATGTGTTGATTTCTTCATCCAAGCGCGTTGGAACAGGATCTGAGTTCCTAATGGTGCTTAGTGAAGCCATCTATCTTCTGTATAGTGACGGTTTAGGGTTTATTTCTTCTTTCTTTCACTAGGATCAATCCTTCACCTTCAGATCGGTTTAGAATGAATCACATCTCCGTGGAAAATTTTGATTTACTGTATCATTTCAGCTTTCTTTGAGCTTTATCAGATTTGATTTGGGACTTTTAGCGGGACGCGTAGGCCTCTTTGGTTTTTCTTTTGCATATATGTTCGGCATGGTGAAAGTGGTTTGTGAGTGATGTTATGATATCTGTTTATGTTTCATTGACTGATTTTATTTCCTTTTTCTTGCCTCAGCCTTAGAAGGACCACACAGTCGCAAAGAGCATGGGGCTAACTTTCACGAAGCTATTCAGCCGTCTTTTTGCCAAGAAAGAGATGCGTATTCTGATGGTCGGTCTTGATGCTGCTGGTAAGACTACCATCTTATACAAGCTCAAGCTTGGTGAGATTGTCACGACAATTCCTACGATTGGTAAGTATTGATAACAGGATTGGAGCTAATTTTATTTTTTCTATTTATTTTCTGGTTTCATTTCAAATTGATAAATTTTCAATTTGCCTGTATGATTTCGTCAATTTGTAGTTGCAGATGGCTTGCTTTTAGGTCATGTTTTTTCGCATGATTTTGTTGCCAGTCTTGTGTTGAAATGTGGATTCATTGATGTCTGTACAGATTTGGTTGTTGAACTGTGCTGATAAGGCCATTGTTATTTGTTAATAGTCAAAGTCTCTTCTACAATACATAATTTCCATTCTCTAGATGCATTTACAGAACCTGAATCTCACTGTTTTTCTTTTGAAGACTTCTTACAGATTATTTTTGGATGAGTAACGATCAAGGAATTTTATCAATATTTTTAGACAGAATTTACAAATTTACATGGTGAGAGGAATTGTTGTAGGCTACTAGGCTAGCATATGCTATCTACCCCAGCAATTCTTACATTAGGCTCCTCCTGGAACCTCCACCAAAATAGATTCCCTCTATTCACACCTTGTCTAGATGTGGTGTGAACCATGCTGTTTGCACACCTAAGATCCTACTGGAATGTGACCATTTTTTCAGCCGCTTATCTGATTTTCCTCTATGTACCCAGTGTTTTACTTCTTTACCATCCCACCACAACCTTGGAATCTCCTTCCACAGTTCCACTATGATGTATTTGTGCTGAAATTCTTTCCCAGCGACAGGCCATGACTGTCCCATCTCCACATCTAAAGATACTCCTTCAAAATCTGAACTCCCTGGGTTGCCATGGCTGCAGCCATCAAAATTCATCTTGACATGGGAGGACAAGCAACACCTAAAAGGTCCTTGCTTTAGGTTTAGTAGTAGGTGAGTTGGCAATATCTTGCCAATTTGGCATCATAGGATACAAATGAAAAAATTGGTGAAGTTTTGATCCAGTGCACCATCCTTGCCAATATAGTTTCTACCATTGTTTCCTTGGTTTGGCATATATCAAGAAACCAATCACCCAATTGCAAGGAGATTTCTGCACAGATGAGGGCCATTTAATTTTCTGTTCTTTTCTTTTTTTTTTCTTGCAATTACTCTATCTTTCTCTATCCTCCTCTGTTTCTTCACTTCTGTTTCATAATTTTCATGCTGATAAAAAAATCTACAATAATTCTTTATATTGCAACATTGTCTTTTGAATATTGAACTTCATAGATTTAAGTGCTATTTTCTTTTCGATAAGATGATTTCCCTTGTTTTGATATGAAATTCATTGTTATTTAGTTTGTATGCTTGATGGCCTAAATATAAAAATATGAAACCAATCTAGAACTTGAGTATTATTTTTGTCAAGTTTATTTGCCTATGTTACTCCTAGGTGGCAGTTAGGCAACCAAGCACTCTTTTGTTGTCTAGAATCACCTATCTACCTTGATAACTATGCTTTGGATCTTTTATTTGTCAGATTCCCTTGCCTATTGTCTTTTAGAGATATTGTGGATTCCAAAGATCCCCAAGAATGAAATTAGAGCTAACCCTATTGTCATTGCATTTTCTATCATACCCAAGTAGAGCAAATGGAACACACTAACCCAGTGGATCAATTTTTCCTTTACACACTGCATTTTCTGGTCATTTTCTAATATCATCTTAATAATTGCGGGTCATTCTAGTAATGCAAGTGGATATCTTTTGCAGGATTCAATGTGGAAACAGTGGAATACAAGAACATCAGCTTCACTGTTTGGGATGTTGGTGGCCAGGACAAGGTAAGAGTTTTTATTCTTTGCTTATGGTCCTCCCCCACACAAACTCTCTTTGCATCTTAAGTTCCTGTTAATTAGAGTAGTTAAATTTGTTTAAACTGTTCATCACTTTAAAGAGGTTATAGCTGAGGTTTTATGTCTATATGATAACTAATTGATGTTCTTATTTTTATTTATACAGATCCGTCCATTGTGGAGGCACTATTTCCAAAACACTCAGGGTCTTATTTTTGTGGTGGATAGCAATGACAGAGATCGAGTTGTTGAGGCGAGGGATGAGTTACATAGGATGCTGAATGAGGTACATACTGGTTTTATTCATACTTTTGTTTCTCATAGCATGTTTTTGAAAAGATATTTAAAAAGCAAACATCATTTTGCCTGTTTTTTTGTTAGAAGTTTTAACCTCTTCATAACCCCAACATCATTTTCTCTATTCCTTTATGACCTTACTTTTAAGTTACCATTAGTCCATAAGGGAATTATTGAGCCTCACAAGGGAGCTGGGTGCACAAGTTTATTGGTCTAGGAGGTCAGCAAATGCTTTAGTTGACAACCTAGCAAAACAAGGGGCGAATTGGGAGGTTTTGTTTTGGGCAGTGTTTAAGTTATTTTTTGTTCAGGGGTCACCTTTCACTTTAGAAGGTGACAGTTCTTCTAGTTTTATCTAATGAAAGATACTGTTTCTTATAAAAAAAAGCTGAGATATGTGATGTTGTTTTCTTTATAGATGTTTTTCTCAAATTATTAAGTGCAAATGGTCTAGCCTCTGAAACAGTAAAAGTTTCTTATTTCTGTTTTATTAATGCATTTTGTTACATTGTTTCGTTGGCCTTGTCTGCTTGACCTGGTCTTCTTTGTTGTATATTTGTGAAATGCAATCTCATCGAAGTTCTTAATGATGTTTCTCATTATTATTATTATTTTTTTTAACTAGTATCATAGAAGCCAATCAATTGAAATACAATATAATTTTGCATTTCACAAAAGATTGCATTGTTTAGTGGCACAATAATCAAAATGAATAGCATGAAATGAACTACTATCAGAAAAAGTTTCTTGTGCATTTTTTTCCAGTCATCAGCATGGTTCATGCTGTTGACAAGTTGCATTTTGGCCAAGGTTTTAGTGCAAGGATTGGTAACATGTAATTGGCAGTTGATAGAATTTGAAAAAATGCTGCAACAATGTTGTCCCTATTCCAAAGTCGGTCCTTTGTATTTCCTAGGCAAGTAGCACATATTGCTAACATCATAATCTTGATGGGTTGTTTGTTTTGTTACCATGACTATAAACCAACTTAGTTCTGAGTCCAATTTCCAGATTTACCATTTGCCTCTGGTTTGCAGTTTCTCTTCCCAAAACATCTTTCTTTTGCTGCACAGTTTCTGTTAGATACATTCTTTGTAGTTCTTAAAATTCTGCTTTATGCTGGCTGCATAGGACAAAAGGGATTGATGCAGAGAAGGACATGAAAAATGGACTGACTCATATATATTGTTTCAGGATGAGTTACGAGATGCTGTCTTGCTTGTATTTGCTAACAAACAAGATCTTCCCAATGCAATGAATGCTGCGGAGATTACTGATAAGCTTGGTCTTCACTCTCTCCGTCAACGCCACTGGTAAATTTTCTACCCCTTTCCCTGCAGTAATTTATCTTGAATACTGTAATCTCTTTTTAGTTTATTAGAAGAAAATCCTATTGTTGGATCTAATGTTTTCTGGCGATACTTTTTTCAGGTACATCCAGAGCACTTGTGCAACCTCTGGTGAGGGCCTTTATGAGGGGTTGGACTGGCTTTCCAACAACATTGCCAACAAGGTTAGTGTTTGAACATATTTCTTGTGTTAACATGAGGTTTTAGTTAAAATATGAACAGAAAAGCCAAACGGAAAGGATTAACATTAGGACACATTAGGGATGTTAATGTTCATCTTATCAACCAAATTGAGAATATATGGCTTAGGTTTTTGAGACATTGTGTTTCTATCTGTTGTTGGTTGTTCAATACAAAATTTTGACTGCTGCCCAACCACTTCTCGTTCTCATTTTCAGGCCTGAAGAAATAGAGGATTGTTGATCGATGGAAGGGCTTTTCTGGATTCAGGCGTAAATATTATCTAGTTCTTTGTTTTTGTTTTCATTCTGAGAAAGAAGGTCATGTGGTTGTACTAATGACTTGAGATCGAAGATCATTTTTTTCTGTAGGACTTTTGGTATAAATGTTGTAATAGGTGGATGGATGATTGGATATACTTATAAGCTTTTGCCTTGGGTTTGAATATACTGCTTTAGCTAATCCTTTTAGCTGTATCCCAGCAGTGCTGTGCTCTGTTTTTTTCCAGATCAAAGAGGATACTCGCGAGAAGTTGCAATTACACGAGAGAGAGAGTTTAAACTAGGAGACCAACTGGTTGGTTGAGAAATAAAACGAAAGGAAAACGCACCTTAAGGAATTAGACATGCAGACGTACGTATCTTCTAGCTAGGATATGCACAACACCAATTGTTTGCAAGGGTCTTCCGTCGAAGACTCCAAACCCTGTCCAGACAATAAATACAAAATAACCGCGATGGGAGAGTGATCTCAAGGTATAAAAGATGTCCAAAGGCCCCGTACGGCCATAACATCAAAATAAACCATATCGCAATGCAACCATACTATCGGCAAACGGAAGGGTTCTACCGATCTGCCACGCCGCCACGGCAAAAGATGTAAACTCAGCGCGGGGGGTGGTGGTTAGTGTGTTACAGGAGATGGCCGTAATTAGGGGTTGATTTGAGTCGAGCTGAGCCTAATAGTATCTGGCTTGAGCTCGGTTCGAGACTGTTGTACGAGGTTCGAGTTTGAGTTTGAGCTCGGTTCAAGCCAGAACCTTGAGCTTGAGTGGCTCAAGTAAAAAATTTATAAATTTGAGTTTGATTTTGAGAAAAAATATTTTATAAAAAGTAAATATAAAATACTTTTTATTTGATATTTAAAAATAAAAAATTATAATAATTAATAATTATAATATTTTTATTATATATTATTTTCTATATTTTTAATATATATATTCAAATCGGCTTGCAAGCCTCGCGAGTCAAGCTTTAGTAGGTTTGAGTTTGACTCATTTAATAATCGAGCTAGTGAATTAGATTTGAGCTCAACAAGTCTGATTGAAATCGAGTCAAACCGAGTTTTTAACGAGAATTGATGAAGGAAGATTTGGCCTGACCTCACTGTTACGTAACATGTGGTAGAAACAACAACTCGGCAAAAGGGGCCAAGCCTAGGTGGGAACAAGGGGACACCAGCGGACCGAACTCCCTACGGGGGGCCCGAACTTACCCTTTGCTCAAAACTTGAGTAATCCGAACTGGCCAACTTTGTAACAGCTCGGGATACACTTCGCCGAACTGACCCACCTTGTAACAGTTCGGGATACACCTCGCCGAACTGGCCAACTTTGTAACAGTTCGGGATACACTTCGCCGAACTGACCCACTTTGTAATAGCTCGGGATACACTTCGCCAAACTGACCCACCTTGTAACAGCTCGGGATATACCTCGCCGAACTGGCCACCTTGTAACAGTTCGGGATACACCTCGCCGAACTGACATGCCCTATAGATACCTCCGAGCTCAAGACTTCGCCTCGCTCAGCACTCCGCATCACCTTCTGGGCACCAAACCAAACAAGTCGTACCATGCCTGACACTAAGGAAGTCCGTGCCCGAGGGCGCCGCGCCTGACTGACTTGGGATCTGACGTTTGGCGGCCGCACTCTAAACGGCCACCTGCCACCGCCACTGACACCGCCATCTCCAGTTAGAAAGACGGTTAGGCAGTGACGGTTCTGTCCCAACAGAAAGGACGACGGCCGAATTGACAAGCACAAGGGTAATCATACCCGACCTGACAAGGGCCTCGGGGTGAGTGCACGAAGTAATTATAAGATCCCCCTGCCCCCCAACAAAGAAGGTATGCAAACTTTGCTCTATCTGGTATTACCTTACTTTTGAAGGATTCTAACTTGAGCTTCGGAGCCTCTACACTGGGTTCCCCCCGGAGATTCCCCATCTCCTCCGTTTCATGTTCCCTGCTACGCCGTTCAGAAGCAAGGCCGTGGACAGCTAAGACCGGCCGGATCAAGCTCCATCAATTGGCGTCGTCTGTGGGAACGCTTCAAAAGGCCTCCCTCCAAACTTCCATAACCCTTTTTCTTCAAAAAACCCAACACTCATGGCCTCCTCCAGCAACACCGGACGTGGCACAGAGGCAAACGCCACCGGGGAACAACTTCAAGTCCCTGTGGTGTGCGTTGGACAGTTCACCGTCCCCCTTTCGGTGGATGGGATCCCCAGCTTGAACACGCCACAAGCAGTGGCGCCCGTAAACCCTTCTGCCACAAGCATCCCCTTTCCTCTCCCCATTGAGACAACCTTCACTGAACCGACTGTCGTCCCCCTGGCAGCCAGCCAAAACCGGTTGGACGACCTGATGCAGTGCATGCGGGCAATGCAAGCCCAAATGCAACAGTTCCAGCAGCACCAGCTTCACCAGCACCAAGTACTGCACAACATCTCCCAGTATCACTACCAACAGCAGTTCCCCCAACTGCCATTGAACCAACCACTACTTCCACCTCGCCACCCCGCTCCGGGGCTGGTCAAGGCCTCCCCGCAGGATGGACGCCCCCACCAGGCGAAGGCCTCCCGGCCCCAGAACCCCCCTAACAACCAGGCCTTGTCCCCAGGCCGAAGAGAGAAAAATGTCATCCCCGCCTTGCAACCCTCAGGCGGGTCGGGAACCTCGCACGCGAGGTCGGCACCACGGTGCTCCAAGCCCGAGTTCCCGCTCACCGAAAACTGATTCGGCGCCCTAGCGGCAGACTACCAGCATTCTGGGCCCATCGAGCTCGGTAACACGGAGGCCAGCAGCGCCAGTACAAGGCCCGCTCAGCAACGAAGGCGCCGGCGAAGTCGCCGAACCGCCACCCGTGCCTTGTCGGAACTTAGAGCCCGGACGAGGTAGGGGCTGCCCCGATTCTCTCGGTTCCTTCCCCCCTCGCATCAGAATTCCTGGCGGTCCCCTTACCCAGAGATTTCAAGCTCCCACCTCTGGACAAGTACGACGGGTCCTTCGACCTCAACGACCACGTTGACGCCTTTCAGTCCCAAATGCACCTCGCCAGGGCCAGCGAATCGTGCATACGCGTGGCCTTTACCACCACCCTCTGGGGGGTAGCCCACACTTGGTACAGGAACCTAGCCCTTGGGTCGATAAAGTGCTGGGCCCAGTTCGTGCAGGTCTTCACCGCATACTTCGTCACCAGCCAACGGTGCCCCAGAACAGAGGAAAGCATCTTCGGAGTAGTCCAAAGAGAAGGAGAATCCATCCGGGGATACATCAAGCGATTCAACGAAGCATGCTTGCAGATACCGCGGTTGGACCCCGCAGTGCAGCTCGTGGCGGCTAAAAGAGGGGTGACGCACAAAGAATTCAAATGGCACATGGTGGCTAACCAGCCCTGAACCGTGGCCGAATTCCTTAAGCTTGCGGATAAGTTCATGAGGATAGAGGAAGAAATCAACCAACGGACCGAAGGCGGGAATGAGAAAAGAAAGAGGGAAGGCGAGCTCTCCAACCCGGTAGACAGAAAAAACCCGACCCGGGAGCTGAAACTGAACCAGTCATTCCAGGCTCCCCTAGCAGTTCGGACGGACTACACGCCGTTAAACACGAGGCGGACGGAGATCTTAATGACGATCAAAGACGCTCCGTACGTGAAGTGGCCACCTCGCCTAAAGGGAAATCCAAACGAGAGAAATAAGAATTTGTATTGTAGTTTCCATAGAGACCATGGTCATAGTACCGAGCAGTGTAATAACCTCTGGGACGAGATAGAGGGGCTCATCCGTCGCGGATACTTGAGAAACTTTGTACAGCCAACAATAATAACAATAAGGCAGGTCGGCAAGGGGAGCACGAAAAGGATGCCCCCGAGTCTAGCAACAGACCTGCCGAACCGTTGCAGTGGCAGCCTCCGGAAGAGAGGCCAGTTCGGGGAACCATCCATGTAATCGTGGGAGGTTCGGTGGTAGCGGGGTGTACCTCGGCAGCAGCTTGGACTTCAGTTCGCGAAGCATCCCTCGAAGAACGGAACCCCCCGAAGAGACCAAAGACCGAAGAACCAATCTTCTTCACGGAGGACGACGCGCGAGGGGTCCACTACCCCCATGATGACGCGCTTGTCATTAAACTAAGGATCAATGACTTCGAGGTCAGACGCGTATTCATAGATTCGGGCAGCTCAGCGGACATCCTCTTTAAATCAGCATTTGACTAGCTGCAATTACAGAGGAGCGAACTGAAGCCCGCGAACACTCCCCTGGTGGGTTTCAGCGGAGAGGAAGTCAGGCCCCTCGGAAAAATAACCGTCCCTGTGGAAGTCGGCACATGGCCTTGTGCAGTCAGACTCAACCATGATTTCCTGGTAGTCGCGACCCCCTCCCCATAATGCCATAATAGGGCGGCCGATCACGCATATCCTACGGGCGGCGGTCTCCACCTACTATTTGGCCCTACGGACTTCGGTGTAGGGGTAGCGCGGGGCGACCAGCTCGAGTCCCACAAGTGTTATGTTGCCGCCCTGAAGGGAAAAACCAAAGTGGCCGACGACCTCGAACTGGAGCGGCCTGCGGAGCAAAGTGAGGAACGAGCTTCACCCATGGAGGAAACGGTCGCAATCCCGATTTCGGCTACGGACCCATCTCGCACACTTCAAATCGGAGCTTCCATCGAGGATCCCCTACGAACCGAACTGGTGAGTTTTTTACTTCAAAATTTAGATATTTTTGCCTGGTTCGCGGCCGACATGCCCAGCATTAGCCCCAGACTGATAACTCACAAACTTAATACTGACCCTGTAGTCAGACCCGTTAGATAGAAGAAACGCAACTTAGCCCCGGAACGCTGGAGGGCGGTCGACGAGGAGGTCGAGAAGCTCCTCGCAACAAACTTCATAAGGGAAGTCCATTACCCGAACTGGGTGGCCAACCCGATGTTGGTAAAAAAGGCAAACGGCAAGTGGCGCATGTGCGTCGACTACACCGACCTGAACCGAGCTTGCCCGAAAGATTGCTTCCCCCTCCCCAGAATTGACCGCCTAGTGGACACGACCTCAGGAAACGAGTTTGCTAAGCTTCTTGGACGCCTACTCGGGCTACAACCAAGTCAGGATGGACCCATCCGATGAGGAAAAAACCAGCTTCATAACCGAGTTCGGCCTGTATTGCTACAAGGTCATGCCCTTCGGACTAAAAAATGCCGGGGCGACTTTCCAAAGACTTGTAAATAGGCTATTTCGGCACCTGATTGGCACAAAGATAGAGTGCTATGTAGACGACATGGTCGTCAAGACTCAGTTTTCACAAGAATTAATACAAGACTTAGATTTTGTTTTCCAAATCCTGCGTCAGTTTAGCATGAAATTGAACCCCAACAAATGTGTCTTCGGCATCACCTCGGGCAAGTTCCTAGGGTACATTGTCAATCGGCGCGGTATTGAGGCCAACCCGGACAAAATAAAAGCCATTCTAGATATGAGACCACCTCGGAAAGTAAAAGAGGTTCAGAGGCTAAACGGTCGCATAGCCGCTCTAAGCCGCTTCATGTCCAAATCAGCAAACCGCTGCCTACCCTTCTTCAAGGCAATCAAAGGCAAAGGGTTCGAGTGGACCCAGGACTACCAGCTCGCGTTCGATGAGCTAAAAGGTTACCTCGCTAGTGTGCCAACCTTAGCTCGGCCCGAGGTGGGCGAGGTCTTAGAACTGTACCTCTCGGCAAGCGACGAGGTGGTCAGTTTGGTACTAATAAAAGAAACAGACCGGGTCCAACGACCCATCTATTATGTTAGTAACATTTTGCAGGGAGCAGAGGCAAGGTACCCGCAGATAGAAAAACTAGCATACGCCCTAGTGACAGCAACTCGGAAACTCCGCCCATACTTCCAGGCTCACACCGTCATTGTCCTGATTGACAAACCTCTGAGACAAGTTTTACTCAAACCCGAGGTTTCCGGTCGATTGACGAAATGGGCCATCGAACTCAGCAAGTACGACCTCCAGTACAAACCAAGAACCACTATTAAGGCCCAAGCTTTGGCAGATTTTATCGCCGAGTGCACTTTCAGCCACAAAGCCCCATAGGTCGAGCCTGAGGTCCCCAGTTCGGGCGAACCCGGAGATCCCGAGCCCATAGAGTTTGAACCCCGTGAAGTAGCAGCCAATGTGGCATCTCTCCTGGTCAGGAGAAGCGCGAACTAGGATGAGGAGCCCTGGATCCTTCACGTGGATGGTTCCTCGAACCGGCAAGGCAGCGGAGCTAGAATAGTCTTGTGCGGCCCGGGTGGCACAAAATTAGAATACGCACTACGTTTTGAGTTCGTGGCATCCAACAACGAGGCAGAGTACGAAGCACTGAACGCCGGGCTGGACCTAGCGCGAAAGGTAAAGGCAAAGCAGTTGGTCATCTGCAGCGATTCTCAGCTCGTGGTCAACCAAGTTATAGGCGAGTATGAAGCACGCGAGCTCTCCATGATCGCATATTTGGCCAAAGTAAAAGAAGCCCTACTCAACTTTCAGTCACACTTCATCAGGCAAATCCCGAGGTCAGAGAACACTGAGGCCGATGCCCTGTTCCGGTTAGCCAGTACAAGTCACAACAACATGAGAACTGTTTACATAGAGGACTTACCTCAGCCTAGTATTCTCGGGGGGACAGAGGAGGTCGCTCCCGTCTTGGAGGCAGAGCCGAGTTGGATCGACCCACTCGCGAGCTTCTTGATAGACGGAAACCCTCCCTGCAGAACACAATGCGGCCAAGAGGGTGCAGCGCCAGGCAGCCAAATATGTCATAATAGACGAACGGTTATACCGATGGTCCTTCACGCTCCCCTACTTGCGTTGCCTGCGACCTGCCGAAGCCGAGTTCGTACTCCGTGACACTCATGAAGGCCTATGCGGCGGACACTTGGGGGGTAGAGCACTCGCCCAAAAAGCACTTCGACAAGGATACTACTGGCCAACGATGAAGGCAGAAGCTGTTGAGCTCGTCAGAAAATGCGACAAGTGTCAGAAGCACGCCAATATCCACCATCAACCTGCCTCCGACCTCAAATACCTCGCCAGCCCGTGGCCCTTTGCACAATGGGGCATCAACCTCCTGGGGCCATTCCCACCAGCAACAGGTGGAAGAAAATTCCTAGTTGTTGCAGTAGATTACTTTACGAAGTGGATAGAAGCCGAACCTCTAGCAACTGTTACGGCTCAAAACATACAGAACTTCTTTTGGAAGAACATAGTATGTCGCTTCGGGTTACCTCGGGTACTAATCTCCGACAACGACAAGCAGTTCGAGGATATCAAGTTCCAAGAGTGGTGCCAGAGCATGGGGATTCGACAAAACTTCACGTCAGTCGCGCACCCGCAGGCAAACGGTCAGACGGAAGTAATGAACAGAGCCATCCTGCATGGACTGAAAGCACGTCTGGATCGAGCTAAGGGATTGTGGGCCGAAGAGCTACCAAGTGTCTTATGGGCTCACCGAACTACCGAAAAAACTGCCACGGGAGAAACCCCCTTCAACCTCATCTACGGCACTGAAGCAGTGATCCCAACGGAAATCGAAGTACCAACATTGTGATTAGAAACATACGACGATCGGACGAACAGAGACGAGTTACATACCAACCTTGACCTATTGGATGAGGTAAGGGACCTCGCGCACATTCGAACAACGGCATACCAGCAGCAGGTAGCTCGCTACTACAATAGAAGAGTAAAGCAATGAAGCTTCCGAGTCGGCGACCTGGTCCTTCGTAAGATTATGGTGCCCAAACCCGGCGTGGGCAAGCTTGGACCTAACTGGGAAGGGCCCTATAAAGTAAAAAGAGCGCTCGGGGGGGCATACAAACTCGAAACCTTGGAAGGCAAACAAGTACCTCGAGCGTGGAATATCGTGAACTTAAGGCGATACTACCTATAAACCACCAAGCGAAGTGGACGAATCAGGTCCTATGTGCCACGATGCAAGCCAAGAGAAACCTTGGCGTAAACAAGCAAAGAAGTCGAGCATATTATCAGCTCGGCAAAAAACCAGTTCGCGGCAAAACAGATAACCCGGACAAAGTGACCGACAAAGAATCAATTTGGGGAAAAAGAACACGGGCAAAAAGACTATCTATTCCATTGCAAGAAACAAGAGTACATTGGCCATCAGAATGGACTTACAAAAAAAAAATTACATGCCCGGAGCCACCTCTTCGCCATCAGAAGGCACTTCAACAACACTTGAAGGCCCTGCCTCTCCTTCAGATTTCGGCTCGCCATCGGCAGCCTTGGCCATCTCCTGAGTTATACGCGAAGTGGATATGGCACTTACATCGAGGTTGGGGTACGTATTCCGGATCATCCACCTGCTCAACTTGAACCCCCTCCTGTAAGAATCCACCATAAGATCGTCAAAACGCGAAGAGGCAATGTAGTCCTCAACCGCCTTCTTCTTGGCGTCTTCAATGCCTTGGAAAAAAATATGTGTTCTCTCCCTGATGTCCTCCTGAAGATATTCGACTTGATGCTGCAAATCCAACTTCAAGTCCGCCATATGCTTGACAACTACCCCCATGGCCTCGGCGTCACGCTGAGACCTTGCTTGCTTGGCCATCGTGACGCGAGCAGCCTCTTCAGTAGCGTAAGCAGCCGCCTCAGCAGCACGGAAAGCTTCTTCAGCAGCATGAGCAGTAGCCTCAGCAGCTCGTGCCTGTCGCGAGCTCCTCTCCACTTGGGCCGCCAAGGCATGAATTGAAGAATTCACATACCAAAAGAAACAAGTGAGCAATAACAGCAGAAGCAACATAATGAAAAAGGAAGACGGAATCTAACTTACCACCATGGCATGTGTTACGGCGCGGAAAGCGACCTGATTCAAGGGAAGATCGGTCCACGCCGCGATCTCCTCAGGGAAAGTAGTGTCCCTACTCTTATGAAGAGCGTAGTTCGGCGTCAACATGCTCCTGAACTCCCCTTGAGCTCCCGAGCCCGAGGGCCCAGCCCGCGTATGAGCAGACCCGGAGTGAGCAGAAGCACTTGAGTATGCAAGAGCGCCCGTATGAGTGGTCTCAGCGTAAGGTGCCCTGGCAGTTTCGTGCATCGGTGGAGTCACTTCGGGCTCCCTGGGTAGATCCTCCGGTGTGTGGTCTGGAACTTGGGGCTCCTCATCTAGGGGCAGCTCGGTACGAGTTCGCTTGGCGATCTGCTTCCTCCTCTTCATACCTTGGAACAGACGCCCCCCACGAGTTCTCTCCGCGTCCATCACACCTGTAGAAACGAGTTCGACATCAGAAAAAATGAAAAGAACAGAGCAAGCAAGAAATCGCATAGCTAGAAACCTACTCGAACTCAGGCCGGCTACAATAATCTTGGCCTCCGTTAAGTAGTGGTGGCACTTTAAACCTTGTCGTGCCCATTGCTGGAGGCCCTTCACCGTCTCTTTATCCAGAGTCACGCCTAAATCAGGAGCGGCCTCATCCCACCCGGTTTGAAAGGGCCATCCTTGTGCACTTCGCACGCCGAAGTAGTCTCGCTTCCACGCCGGGACCTTATTAGGAAGATCGTGCAGAAGCTTAAAACCCTGGCGAAGAGTAAGGTAATATGCCCGTCTTCCCCCAGGAAGAGAACCCACCTGTCTCTTGAGCATCAAGATAGAGGAGAATATCTCTAAGTCCAAGGGGAAGTTCTGCTCGCAAAAAAGGGAAACTGTCCCCACCAGGTTCCGAATAGAGTTCGGATGAAGTTGGCCAATGGTGACACCAAAGTGGTTTATGACTTCGACGAGAGGGGATGGAAAGGAAGTTGCAACCCCGCAGCGAGCTGCTCTCGAAAAATCACGATCTCGTCAGGACCGTGTTCCCAAGGAAAGCTACCCGAAGGAATAAAATATGTATACCCCCGGGAAGGTTGTAAGACATAAGTATGGATTGGAGCCCCTCAGGCGTCATGGTCGAAGGACCAAACCTGTCTAGCATCTGACCTCGGCGGGAGGTAGACGCCAAACTGCCCGAAGCGGCTCGGCCTACTGGTTTGTAGTCCTCAAGTTCCACCTCAGGATCACTGAGGCAGTCGGGGGAGACGGCTCGGTTGGTGGAACCTACGTCGGCCCTACTTGAAGAATCATCTGAGCTATCAAAGCTAGACATTGGGGAAAAGATGGATTTAGGAAAGTACTCACCGGAAGAAAGTTTGAAGGCTCCGGAGACTGGAACAAGCCAAAGAACCGTGAAGGCTATATAACCAGCTTTGACGTGAGCTGGAAAAAACTTGGACGCGAGCTCAGTAGACAAACCGCAGAAGTGACAAACCAACTGGGGTCCCCCACTATTTATAGCTACAGTAACCAAGAATCGACCGTGCAGATCTAAGACAATCTGACGGACCACGTTTTCACTGACTGCACGTCCCATAAGGTCGAGACGTGATTGGCGCACGTCTTTCCGAAAAAAGCGAAACGTCAGCGCACGTCTTTTGAAACCGACGTCGCTTCGACACGCATCCTTCCGAAACTAATGAGCCGCACGTCTCCTTGACAGTCGCCCACGCACGTACAGCAGTGGCACGCCTTTTTTGATCTGCTGTCACGTCCCAGCGGCGCGAATTTTTGAAATTTAAAACGTGCATTGTCGCAACCATCAAGATTCGAAGGACGGGACAAATCCACCTGCTACCTCGCGAAACTCCCCGCACCATGGCAAGACCCTTGGCGCGAGGAGTGGGGGGCAATTGATGAAGGAAGATTTGGCCCGACCTCACTGTTACGTAACATGTGGCAGAAACAACAGCTCGGCAAAAGGGGCCAAGCCTAGGCGGGAACAAGGGGACACCAGCGGACCGAACTCCCTACGGGGGACCCAAACTCACCCTTTGCCCAAAACCTGAGTAATCTGAACTGGCCAATTTTGTAACAGCTCGGGATACACTTCGCCAAACTGACCCACCTTGTAACACCTCGGGATACACCTCGCCGAACTGGCCAACTTTGTAATAGCTCGGGATACACTTCGCCGAATTGACCCACTTTGTAACAGCTCGGGATACACTTCGCCGAACTGACCCACCTTGTAACAGCTCGGGATATACCTCACCGAACTGGCCACCTTGTAACAGTTTGGGATACACCTCACCGAACTGACCTGCCCTATAGATACCTCCGAGCTCAAGACTTCGCCTCGCTCAGCACTCCGCATCACCTTCTGGGCACCAAACCAAACAAGTCGTACCATGCCTGACACTAAGGAAGTCCATGCCCGAGGGCGCCATGCTTGACTGACTTGGGATCTGACATTTGGTGGCCGCACTCTAAACGGCCACTTGCCACCGCCACTGACACCGCCATCTCCAGTTAGAAAGACGGTTAGGCAGTGACGGTTCTGTCCCAGCAGAAAGGACGACGACCGAATTGACAATCACAAGGGTAATCATATCCGACCTGACAAGGGCCTCGGAGCGAGTGCACGAAGTGATTATAAGAACCCTCTGCCCCCCAACAAAGAAGGTATGCAAACTTTGCGCTATCTGGTATTACCTTACTTTTGAAGGATTCTAACTTGAGCTTCGGAGCCTCTACACTGGGTTCCCCCCGGAGATTCCCCATCTCCTCCGTTTCAGGTTCCCTGTTACCCCGTTCAGAAGCAAGTTCGTGAACAGCTAAGACCAGTCGGATCGCGCTCCATCAAGAACCAAGCTCGAACAATTCGTAAAAAGTTTGACTCGTCACGCTTAGCTGTAATTTCAGATTTCTTAGGAGAGAGTACAGTATACGCATCAATGAGTTTGACCAAATAGGCAACAGGATTTAGACCAGATGGATTCGAGAGTTTGACCAAAGAAGAGTGGAAATGAGTTAAAACGAAGCCATGACGCATTAACGACCATGATGCATCAATGAAGCCACGCAACCTGAGAACCAGAATTGTCCAAATCTGGATGCCAACTCAAGACTCCAAATCGAATGGCACAATCATAGGCACAAGAATAGAATCTGAATCGATGCCGTCCAAGACAACAGCGATATTCATATGCTTACATGAAAAGCCTGTCTTTAGTTGGAAGACTCGACATCACATCGTAGCCCCACAAAGGGCGCCTCACATGCACATTGGGAATATTTCGTGAAGTTGTTATTGCGGGATATCCTAATACATGGTTGGGATATGCTGTAGGGAGTTTGTGAGGTGCAGAAGGTACCATCAATAAGCATGTTATAACAAGAATTGACCGTGAAACATCTGGTCTTTGAATGTAGGGTGGTCAGTGGGCTTTTGGACCTGTCTAAATCAAAATCAATTTGAGTTGATTAGATGGACCAATAAGACATATTGAATTGGATTAGTTCAGAGTCTACTGACTTAATGATCTAAAGTATTTATTGGATTGGATTGGACCTGATCCATCTATAATGGATTTATATTGGATTGGATCGGATTAAACCAATATCTGATCCATTGATAGAAGATAAGAGTTAGGGGTGTCCACAGTTCGGTTAACCAAATCATGGCCCTTTTTTTTAAATCGAATCAGTGGTGTCAGTTTTTTCATTTTGCCAAACTGAAATCGAACTAGTACCACCAGTTAACCGGTCTGCAGGTTTCGGTTTTTGATCGATTTGGTTCTTTGGTTTTTTGGTTTTTTATATTTATAATATATATGTATAATATTATATTATAAATAATAAATGATATATAATATATTATAAATATTTTAAAAATATATAATATATATAATATTTATAAATAAATCATTATAAATATAATATAAGTATATATTTATATATATAATGAATATATATTTTTATATAATACATAGAAAATATGTGACATATATTAAAAAAATATATAAAATATACATATAAATATGTATACCGGTTAGTTCAGTTAATTGTTGTTTTTTTGTAGGTTAATCGAAAACTGAACCGATCCTTCGGTTTTTCAAAAATTATGAACTGAAGCCGAACTGATCGATTCTGTTAATTGCATTTTGTGGTTCAGGTTTTCATTTTTTCATGGACACCCTTAATAAGAATACTAATGTAAATAGACCAAGGTTTGGGATAGAACTTAAAACAAATCTGAACAGATTGGGTAGTCTAGACATTGAATTGGACTGGTCCAAAATGGTTTAGACTTTAAAGTATTAATCGGATTGGACTAGGGCTTGTCCATCTGTAATGGACTCATATTGGATCGAGCCAAATGTTGACCAATTGATTCCCCTACTTGAATGAATCTATCCCTACCTTATATGATCCAGGACATGTGAGTCAGGTACCCGAACTGTAAAGTCGGGTAACTGCTATGCTCTACTCTTATCCAAGGTTCAAAATATCGATACATATCGGCCTATATTGGCTTGTATTGGCCGATACGTATCGTGTCGATAGCTTCCCGATACACCCCTCCAGGGGTTGTATCGGGTCAGACACTGGTTCAGAGGGTGCTAGGCCTTAAACTGATCCATTTAAAATGATTTCAAAAAAAAAATAAATAAAACCTAAAAAAAAGTACCAATACGACCTGTGTTGATACTTTGAACATTGCTTTTATCATCTGAAAGGGCAGCACTGCATGGGCCTTAACAAATGGGTCATTGCACATGCAACTTGGTTTGTACTAGATACGATAGAGTTGAAAAAGGGATATCGATAACTGCCAGTCTCATGGGTCATTTGACATGCAGTTCTGTTTATACAATAAATATGTTGTAGATTTCAATAGGGATTCAAACTAAAGCTAATGCTATGTTTGAAAGGGTACAAATACAAATATGTAGAGTGCAAAACCTTGTATTTTGTATTATTTGTATTTATTTGTATTGTACATATTTGTATTTGTACTCTTTCAAAATTGAGCCTAAAGATTTTTCTAAGGCTGTGTTTGGTTGCAATGTAAATAAATTTGCACTGATGCAAAATCGTGATAGTGCAAATGATTTGAATGTAGGCTCAGCTTGGAAAGAATACAAATACAAATTTGTACAGTGTAAATACATACAAAATATAAGGTTTTGCACTCTACATATTTGTATTTGTACTCCTTCCAAACTAAGTCTAAATTCTGACGTATTTTTGTTTCAAATTTTAGCTTATTTTGTTTGATTTTAGTACAGATGAAGTAAATTAAGACATAAAGCAGAATAAAGTAAAATCCAAAATAAAATTAAATAAGAATTTGGATTTTTTACTTTTACATTCCTATGCATTTGTAGTAATGCAAATAAATTTGCACTACAACCAAACACAGCCTAAGCATTTGTTATAATATACCCTCAAAAGTCAAATCCAGGCATACATGTACATGGTAATCTAACGTGTGAGTAAAATGGTTTTCGTCTCCAAATATGCTTTTGGAAGAGTTAAAGAGAGATTTTTTTTTTCACCGTTGAATCCACTACAGAACAGGATGTAATTTTAATTGATGTTTGTAGCATTAAGGTTCCTAGTATAGATCAGTATAAATAATGCCTTTTTTTTGTGGCAATGGGAGATTGGAATCTGGAGATCAACTATATGTTTGGCATTGATGTTGCATATACAGCACAGAAAACGGTGCTACTGATGTATGGGTTGGAAGCATTGTTTTATGAGAAAATTGTGTGTGTTTTCCCCTGTTTGGAAACATTGCTGTTAAGTAGGATGTTTCTTGGAGCAATAGTGACACTTTTTGTTTGGTACCAGTGCTTTATGTCTGTTTTCAGCACTAGTACCCATTATAGGAAGTAGTCTATGTCACCATCACATCACGTCCTCATTGGCAGCAATGAGCTGCAATCTTAGAAAACGCCAAATTCGACATTGCTCCAAACCACACCTTATTGATTTTCAAGGCGTGGCTTGGAATACCATTTTTTATGGAAAATTGGTTCCAAACAAACAAGCATTTCCTTGAACACCGTTTTTTCGACATGATGCTGATATATCACAATTTTCTGGAGCAATGACATTGAAGCCAAACAGACACAAATATGTTGGCATTTCTGAAATCTTGGCTCGGTTTGAAAAGAATATAAATACAAATATGTACAGTGCAAATACATATAAAATAATACAAAATATAAGTTTTGCAATCTACAAATTTGTATTTATACTCCTTACAAACTGAGCCCTCAGGATTAATGGGAGTTGGAAGCTCAAAAAATAGAAATACAAGTTGCACTTCAATATCCTAGACAATCAATGTCTCGGATTTAGTGGTCAAAATACCGAACTGAATCATGATAGGTTGGCTTAGAGGTGAAGAAAGTAAATAGAATGTTATTAGATCCGGAAGGCAAATTGCTTTATATAGGTTTGAAGCTGTCCCTCTTAGATTGAGTTTGGAAGCAGTACAAATGTAAATATGTAAAATGCAAAACCTTACATTTTTGTATGTATTTATGCTGTACATATTTGCATTTGTACTTTTTTCAAACTGAGCCTTATGATTACAGGAGTGGATACGTTCACCCATTCTGTAGAGGGGATAACTGTTTCTGTTGGGGGCCAACAGCCTATGCTTAGAGGGCGTTTTGGGACCGGATGCGTTCACCTATTCACGCCTATATCTATCCTTTTGGTCAAAGGGAAATGTGAGGTAATTACTATTTTACCCTACTCTGGCATTCTCAAAAATATTCTCGCCCAACCCCCAAGGGGTAAGTGGACATTGTTGGAGGTAAAGTTATCGTTTGCATTATAATGTTTTTCCTTGTGTTTGTTTTGGGCAAACTTATGGCAAATAGAAAACATATTGGAAAAGTAATTTTAAGAGACACTGAAATATGTTTTGAATACATGGATGTAATAAAAAAATGAGATACACTTGGATACATTAAGATAATTCATAAATCTTAATAAATACATCAATAGTATTAAATATATTGTTTAAATGAGATTTACCACCAAATACCATACATGTGTGTGGCAATAATATATATCATATATATATATATATATATATATGAATATATGATGTAATATTATATCTAAATATAAATATATATTATAAATGATATAAACTGTGTTTGATGTTATTATTGGATTGATCAATATAAACTGACATACAATTATTATGTGAGACTATTTTTATTTAAATAGGCATATCTAAAAAATTGCATATGTGAGAGACTAAGCATAGAGTAGAGACATCAGATTTGGATCTACTTGCCATGTTCATACATCGGATGGTGTGTTACTTTTTAATCGGATTGAAGTCGGAACCAAGGCATGGACGTCCGATCCGATTACAGGCCTATAGAGTAAGACAATAAGACATCCAATGGAGCGTTCTGCAATTCATCGCGGTAATACTAAATTACTAAGCCAAGAAGTTTTGGTTTAGGCCGTGACGGTGAGCTACGTCCCTGCGTGCGACCGTAGGGTAGGGATAGCACTAGCACGGTAGCACCTCGTCCGGTCCATGATAAAAATCCAAATCCTACATTTATTTGACTTTGGGCTCCGGTACAATGGGATATTTGTGTCCATTGATTTATCGCCACCTGGGCTGGTTGTTGCACCTTACATCATCCTCTCCACTCCAGACTCCTCTCTCCTTTCTTCACGGCAGGTCTTTCGATTCCTTTATTCTTCTCGGTCGTGAAAAAAAGGGAAGGGGCGAAGGGCATCATACATCTCAACAACACCGCCTTTTCTTAATTTCTTCTCTAAAGTTATCTTAGCTGCTGCTGCTACAGCTGCTTCCAGAGAACTAGAGAATAAACAAAAAACAGATTTTAATTTGGGTGGATAATAAAATGCTGAGGCTTGGTTGTAAGAGATTCCTAGGGTTTTCGAACCAGACGCTGCCACAAACTCTGCTGCGTCTCTACCATGAGAGGGTCGTCGATCACTACAATAATCCCCGTAACGTCGGATCCTTCGACAAGAACGACCCTACGGTCGGGACAGGCCTTGTCGGTGCTCCTGCTTGCGGTGATGTTATGAAGCTTCAAATAAAGGTCGATGAAGAAACTGGGAAGATTGTCGATGCCTGCTTCAAGACCTTCGGATGCGGTTCCGCCATCGCTTCTTCTTCTGTAGGTTGGTATTACTTTTTGGGTTTAGTTAGGTTTTCTTATGCACGACTTAACTCTACAGTGTTTTTCTTTTTCCAGTTTTGTACTTTAGGAATTGCCTAGGATTTTTGTTTTATATTTATTCGCCTGATCTTTTCAGATGACTGTTTGTTTTGGTTTTCCTAATTAGGTTCCCTGCTTTTCTAGGGTTTCTATTTCCCATTATACTTGAATTGGCTATTAAATTTGATTGAGAATAAGCAAAATTCAATTGAAATGTGTAATGACATCATCGCCTTGATTACAATAGCATCGTTATTTAAAGTTTCTGATCTTTGTGTGTCTATGGTTAAGGATTGATATTATCCGATAAGATTGTATCACGACTCACAAGGAGCAGTAGTTTGACACTAGCGATATTATTCGATAAATTGCAATTTTTGCATAGACATTCTACTTCCGTTCTCTAGTAAAGTTATGGTGCAAACCTTATGGTTCTTGCAATGACATCTGCTGTTAAATTCTCATTTTCAGCTACTGAATGGGTAAAGGGGAAACAAATGGAGGAAGTCTTAACCATAAAAAACACGTAAGCTCTTCTTCTGGCATTTCCTTTCGTTTTTCCTCTTTTAGTTCTTCCCCCCCCCCTTATGCTATGGACTCTAATTATTTAATCGCTTCACTTGATGGATTCTTATCCTGAAAATGTGATGAGCCAATATTTATGATTTGGTTTTAGCATGTATTATGTACCATTGGAAGTTTCAAATTTAATTTGACATTTATGTTTGTTGATTGTTCTGTCTGATGGTACTGTGTTTGGTCATTGGTGGTAGAAGTTCCTGACCTTGAGTTGCGTTTGATATCTGCTTAATATTCATATGTCTAGCTGTGGTACTTTTATGTATATTTTGGTAGTCACTTAGTTTCCCTCATTATGTTCTAATTGTGCGCTCTTACTTCCTTAAGGATGGAATAAAATTCCATATCCAATGACCTGAGCCCTGTTGGATAAACATTTGCTTTTAAACTTTTGGTTGTGGAAAACAAATTTGAGCAAAAAAAGTTTGTAAGCGTTTGCTAAGAATTACTTTTGATAACACTATGGTCTGAAGCCAAAATAATTTTAAGCCCCAAAATTTTGAGCTTTAAAAGCACAAAATCCTAGTCAAAAGTTGATTCCATCAATTTCACCATTTCTAGATTAGAGTGCAACACATGATTTTACTTTGCCTGCATCAGTCTTCTCTGAGGGACTGTTCTGGCATTTCATGTCTGCAAATACGAAAGTTGTTTCTACATGTTTCAGCTTATAGGGAGGAAGTGTGTGACTTCTAACCAAACAAGAAATTTAAGAGCAGAAGTTACTTCTATCTTCAACATTCTAGGCCCACTTTTCCAATAAATCCTCATTACATTTAATAAACAAATGAAAGACGGTGATTATGTCCCATTGAAATCTAGTGAAGAATCATTATTAAATATTTTTTCTTAGTACCCGCAAGGTCCATTTGCAAATTGTATTTTATTACCAATGACATGAAAGACCAATATCCTAGACTAAGGCTTTAAACCCAATTCTAATAAGAGAATTGTTACTTTTAGGCATTTGTAAGTGAATAAAGAGTTCAATTCTTAGGCTAAGCTATATAACAGGTGTATGATAGAGTTAATATAGGGGGAGCTTTCTTTTATACATACATATATGTATTAAGTTCAATGTTGAACCATTCATTTTGACTTGTGGCTTGGTTAATTTAATGTTAACAATCTGACAAGCAGTTTATGGGTGTTTTAGGAGGTTTAGAACCTGGATGTTAAAAAGGAATTAGTGTTGTTTGAGTTTTAAGTGAGAACTGGGGTTTAAAATTGATTTCTTGGTTTTCTTTAAAACCTTGAGAAGTCCAATGTGTATAATTTCTTGTTCTTCTCAATCTGATACATTTTATAACCCTTTGAGAAAATAAGTGTTTCACAATGGAACCATGAGAATGTATTTATGTATATGGTGGTGCATTTGTTTGTTTTTTGTTCTTTGCTTGATGTGATGATTTATCAGTTATAAAAGAGTTTCAGCACCAGAGTTCTGCTTTGTTGCTGCACTCCAAGAATCTTTGGGATTTGTACTTTGCCGTTTCCCTTGGAGTGGTGGGTACTATAGAGGTGTTGGCCTTTTCACCCAAAGGCCTTGTAGTACTATGTTAGTGTGAGTTTCTTTAATAAAATTTTACATTACCTTCCTCTCAAGAAAAATAGACTGCAGAATACTAATTAAATTGGAGACGGTCTTGTTGAAGATACGAGGAAAACCATTGTTTTTACTCGACTCTTGTCTTGTGGTGGGTTTTCTCTCATCGATTACCGTAATTCAATAATTCTTTTGCTACTTTCTGAGGGTCATCTAGGAGTTGGTTGCTTTTGTTAGATTTCATTGAATTTTCTGAAGGGAAGATAAAAAAAAAAAAAGAAAATGCCAGGATTTTATGTCCATTTGATTTCATATAGCATGGCATTGGATAACGATCTATTCCACCACTAACTGAGCATGACCTGGTTTCTGTAATTCATATGCTTCTTATTCCCTAGACAATCCTTATATTGAGGCAAAAATTTCCATTTTCAGTAGTATATAGGGAATATTTGGGGTCTAAGCTATGATTGGCTGGAAATGCTATCAAAATTAGTCTCTTTGTGATGTTGTGAATGCAAAGACCCCCTAGTTTCCTTGAGGCAAGGACAGGTCTTCTCTTGGGTTCTCTTAGAGTGATGACATCTATTGGTTTATTAGGCATTGCCTAGTCTTGTCTAAGGTTGTTATTGGCTTCTCTCAGATTGATGACATGAATTGGCTTTTTTCATGTAGAGTGATTTACCGGTTATTGTCGGGTAGATTTGTGGATGAGAGAAGTTGGTGAGGAGACATTGCCACTTTGATCTATGTCTGGCATCTAGAGTGAAGATATTGTTTAGATGGATTATGAGATTAGTTTCCTGCAGACATTGTAACCACTGCTTTGTATTTTTGGGGTGCTGTGGTTCCATCTTTACCTACTGTCTTGTCTTTCATCAATTTTTTTTCCGGGTTTACCTGTTAATTTTATTTCTGCATCTTTTGATAAATCTTCTTGTTTCTTTCATAAAACAGGTCTAGTCTTGCATTGTTACTATTAAGGTCCTCATATAGTTGCACTGTTAAGAATCGGTAGATAAATATGGGCATTGTCTTCTGTTATGCACTTAAAAATAGAGTTCTAAAACATCAATATATACACAGACACACACAAAACATGGATTCGTTGCAGCCTGGGAGTTCAATAAATGACATCCCCACGAGTGACCATCGAGTGTGTGTGCAAGGTCATTCATTGTTTACACACGTGATATTCTGTTCCAATGTGCGACTCTCCTACCCTCTTCTCTCAGTTTGTCTTTCCTGTTCTACCACTCCCCACCCGTCTCTCTTCCTGCCCTACTTCTCCCCAGCTCTCGCTTTCTCATTGGAACTGTAGACTCCCAACAACGGCTCCTAGGTAATTGTAGAAGAGAGCCAATGTACATAGGGGGTGTTCCACACGATGGTGACAGTACAGAAAAGTGCACTCTTGCCGGTGACAATCTCCAATCGGTAAATGTACTGAAATTGGCATGCGTGTATGGCTGGATGGAGTCCAAAAGATTAGAGGCGTCAGCGCCCAACAAGTTGGATTTTGAAGCATCGGGGACGGTACTGCCAAGCGGATTAGTGCTAACGAAGTTCGAATTAGTGAGGATGGTAGCGAAAGCCTGTGTGGGCTAAAGTGGTCCCAAATGATGGGGACGAAGTAGGAAATTAAGAAGCAAGTTTGGGCAGAGAGAGTTGGAGATGTTGGAAATGAGGTTGGCAAGAAAGTTATCGTTGGGAGTGTTCAAAATGTTGATAAAATCGGAATGCAGGGCGGGACAACGGAGTTGGGGCTGGAGAGGATAAAATCATAAAAATGGTACACCAGCGAGGGCCGACCGAGTCCAAATCAAGAAGCCAGGTAAAAAAAATAGAGGACTTGGAAATGGGGTGGACGAAATTGGCATCAAACCCGATAGTGCTGCTGGAGTTAGAAATGGCAAGGATGAAATCGACAAGCGAGAGTGGGTGAAGGAGTTTGGATAAATTTCAGTGTACATCTCTCGAAGGAGTGGAAAAGTTTTGGATTTCTGGATTGAGTATTTTTACTTGGAGTCTTGCTATTAGATAAATTCAAGTGGTGCTTCACTACTCATTTCTTAATTTATCGGTGCCAGAGGTATCAACTTTAAGCTCTGATTGTGTGTTTTTTCTGCTTCAGCTTCTAAGAATGCCTTCAAAGGTAATATTGACCAGCAAGTAATACTGGGTTTCTATTTGGTATTTGGTATTGCATCTTTTCTTTAGTACATTTCTCTCTTCTTTCTCTTTCCTTCTTATTGATTATATTTTTTAAATGTATAATTGATTTTGGTTGTTGTCATTCAAATATGATTGTCAATGGGTTAGCCCAAGGTTCAAATTATCAGAAATGCAAGGTGTATCGGAAAGGCAATTTTAAGAGACGTATTGGGATACATACAGATATGGACGATAAATTAAATACATATAAATATGTTAGGAAATTCAAATATATCCTAAAAATATATGACTAACAATAATTATAAGTTTTAAATGATTGTTAATAAGTTAATTAATGTAAAAATCCATATTTACAATCATTTAATTGTAAATAATTACAATTAATAACTGTTGAAAATGTTGGAATAAATAAAATATGAGAAAACAAAAAGAAAACTAAAATATGAATGTGTATACATCAATTTTCAAATAACCAATATAAATGTTATGTGTGTACATCAATTTATATTAATATTTGTTAGTATATAAATTTTACTAATTAATTCCAGCATTTATAAATAATAAATATCCATTAATAAAAGAGAAAATTTACTAAAAAAAATAATGCATATGACCATAACAAACAAATGGGTGTGGCCTAGTGGTGACTTATGGTTGTTAAAACCTAGTGACTAAGGTTTGAATCTTGCCATTATTTAAAGTTTGTAGTTTATATACTAACAAAATGAAATTAATGAGATAGGATCATTAATCAGCGGAATTAATGAGAGAATATCATTATTTAGTGGGATTAATAAGAGAATTCGAGTTAGGTGCTAAGATTCAAATTTAAATTTAAAGGAGTAATTGACTAATTAATGAAAGAAAAGTTAGAATTAAATATAGAAGTAATTAAAGAGATTAATAAATGAAGGGCACCCGAAAAAATCAAGTGTATTGGGCTATATCAGACTGTTTCGGTCCCGTATCGGCTGATACAGAGCTGAAACAGCCCATATGGGCCTGTATCGGTGTGGTACATGCAAAAAGAAAGGGAACATATGATTTTTACACGCTTCGCATATCAGTCTCTTGTTGGAACGATATGTATCGTCCGATACGGCCCGATACATTGCGAAATTTTGAACCTTGGTCAGGCCTACTCGACAGACCCGAAACATCCGAACTGTATAAAACAGTTCTGGTTTTAGTTTTTGTGTCCTGATTAATATCGGTTTGGGATTAGTTTTGGCTGTCCTGAATCGATTATATATACTATATGTTTTACAGTTTTATACACAAGTACTTGTCTAAAGTCATAATTTTGCCTTAAAACCTAAAACCCTCAAATCCTTTACCCTCTGGCCTTTTTACTCGTCAGTTGTCACTTTCTCTTTCTTTCTCTTAGAAAGTTTCTCAAGAATCATCGACTCTGAGACCTCACTTCTCAGTTCCTCTGTTTGGACTTTTTTGCCACTTTGGGCCGGCATGGCAATACTTGAAATTACTAAATCTAGTAGTTTAATATTTTGTTGAAATTAAGATATTTTTAATATAATAATTTAATAATTTGCTATGTTACTACAAAAATAGTGATAAAAACTAAGGTATTTTTATCATTTTAATATTTTATTGAAATTATTAAAATTTTCCCTCACCTTTTTTCAAGCAAATAGTTTTAATTTACATTCGACTTCCACAATTCCACTAGCCCCTGCAATGCAGAGGCCCCTCCGCTAGTAAGAATTCTAAATTTGTCAGATTGAAATGGGAAAAACAGTGGCTAATGTTGATTTTGTATGGATCTCAGTGAAATATTGGAGTAGTTTTTTCTCAGTTCTGGTTGCTAGCATCGGTTGTCTGGAATAATTCTTTGAGATTATTGAGATGCCATCCTTTTGAGGGAGGGGGTATTTTCCTTGCATGGACCTATCTTAGTGGACTTAAAGATTGTTGACTGATTTAATGTTCTTAAAAGCGTTGGAGAGATCTCTCCATGCAAGTCTTCGAGGCATAGAAAAAAGGTGCTCGCATACTTGAGTTGAGGCATATGCCTCCTGTATGTAGGTATAGAAGACATACGTTTGTATGATGCATATGCTTCTATTTCATTTTATACAGGAGATATGTAATTGATGTAGATTCCACTTACAGCCTTTTATTATATATTACATAAAATGTAATAACAAAACAATTAAACATAGTCTGATTGTAGAGGGCATCACTGCTTCTTGATTTTGGGGTCAAGAACTCAACTGTAGACAAGCTGATATTTTAAGCTTTACGGATGTTATATGCCTAATAATCAATTTTATATTTGAATGTGATTTATTTTAAACTGCAAATGCAATTATAATTTTTTTTTCTAATTTCCTGATTTTTCTGTTTTTGGCAAATGTTCTATGCCTCGTGTTCTATTTTATGCTTCACAGTTTAGGATAGTGGAATGCCTAGTGTCACGCCTCCATGTTTAACATTGGAATGAATTATTGTTTCCTTTATAGAAATGTGTAGCATTTTACTCCAAGGCAAACATCTTCACCGTTATTCCCTTCTTCTCTGTGTTCTATTGACATCACATTTCTACCCGGGGTCACATGATTATGGACTTTAGCATTAGCTATCTGACTCTTATATTCTGGTATCTGTTTTGAAAACCCTAGCTGACATTTGTTATTGCCTTTTTGGATTTTAGAAAGTTTATCAGGTTCTTTCCAAATCTTATTATAAAAGCCGAAGCAGAGAAACTATTACTTGTCAATCCAACATTGTTGGATTTGTTGGGCTAGAGTCATGTCAACATGCCGATGCTAGCTAGCCCCAACCCACGAATATCCATCTGAGCTTGTTGAAATATGGGTCTCATCACTAATGGCAGCTGGTCTTGTCCAGGATTATAACATTTGTTCTGATGTGTCAGTCTTTCACATGAAGTTACGTGTCTTATTCCCATTCACTAGCACACGGGATTGCTTTGAAACAATCGTTGTTTATCTTCATTTCAGTTCTATACTGACATCACCCAAAAAGTAACTGCGTGCAATGGGTCCAACATCCTTGGCTAACTGGGCTAACTATCCAAGCTGTGTCTTTATTCTTTTTTTTTTTGTTCTTGATCGTTTAATTATTTTCTGATCACAGTATGGGTGGGTGCTTATTATTCCAGTTCCTTTTTTACCTTTATGGTGTTTCTTGTGTCATGATGCTTGTACTTTCAATGATATTTCAGGGAGATTGCAAAACATCTCTCGCTTCCCCCAGTGAAACTACATTGCAGCATGCTTGCGGAGGATGCAATCAAGGCGGCTGTGAAAGATTATGAAGCTAAGCGAGCTAAGTTGGGGGCAAATGGTGAGGCTGCACCAGTTGAGAAGGTAGCTGATGCTTGATTAACGAGTATGCGTATAATTGACATGTCTAAAAAGGGGATATGATATGCATGTTAATAATTAGCTTGTTATGATATGAATTACTTGGAACTTCTGCTTACGCATGGTCCATTTTCCATGGATTCTTTACCAATGATTTTTTCTTTTAAATTTCTTTGAAATTGGTATGAGGTCCGATGGGTCTTAGCAATAATAAAAAATTAAAAAACAAGAGCGGACATGGACATAATTTGATCGTTAGACTTCTTCCCCAGACTTTCTTATTGTATGGGCGTCGTGGTCCTCTCTGAAACGAGGCCCAACCGTTTCTTCTTGTTACTTGTGGTGGTTGAAACAAATTTTAATTGATTAAGCTGTTGTGGTAAGAGCATAGAGCCGCCTAAAATGACTAGGCAGAAGTGCAAGGCTGTTCTTCCTTGCTCTTCTGTGACAGGAATGTTTGGCGGAAAGAAAGATTATCTGGATTGGGCATATAATGTTCGTCAAAGGTTCTGAAACTGTAATACGTGGACCAAATTTTCCTGTGTCAATACTGAATAGTGAATACACAGACTCCGTTATCAAAAAAAAAAAAAAAAAAAAGAATACACAGACTCACATTATTAATTGTTAAGTGGTAACCATCAGATCACTGTAATGGTTGACAGACGATGACATGCATCGTGTTTAGGGGTTTCCATCCAATCGGAACAGAGGTTTCTTCTAGACCAGCAATTAAGATGATCCAGAATTGGCTTCGAAAAAGGGGAAAAAAATCCAGGACAGTGAAAAAATTGGTTTGGTTGCCCACTAAACATGAACCATTAGGAGATTCTCATCTTTTAGAGTGAAGATCCAGTTTGAAGATTAGAATTGGAATTAATTATAACTAAATTATCCCCGACTCCTGAGCTTCAAATATGGTCGTCTGGTCCTATGATCCAATCTTCGAAGTATTAAGGCTTTTGTTGATTAGCATACGATTTTGTTTTCTATTTTTATGGATTATAGATAAAAAATAGGGTAAAAAGGCATAAACATATCCTAAGTTTTCATCAATTGACTTAAATATATCCTGAGTTTTTCAGGACTTAAGGGTACCTTATGGATTAACCCCGCTAGATTAGTGGAACTTTAAAAGTGAATTTATATTTTGCTCTTTCAACATATGAGCGTAATGAAAAGAATTTATGTTTTGCCCTTTAACATATGAGAGTAATGAAACCTTATTATTTGTTCATATGTTCGTTACCTACCCTATGCCAGGGAAAAGTGAAAAACCTACCTTTCTTTTTATTAGATAAATTAAAATTAACTTAAATCTCAGTCCCCAGCTAAAAGTTTCTCCTCCCCATTAATATACACAACCATATCCTATAATGCCAAAATTGTATTTATTTTTAACTACTATAATCCTGGAATCAGAGGATGTTGTTGCAGCCTCCATTTTTCCCAGAAAAAATGAACAGATGCATTATCTTTTTGGTGGCCTGGTGGATTAATGGGGATTAACATGGGAGTGGGTAGCAGGAGGATGGGGAGAGCATGGCACTGCAATCGACCTCTACTGTTGAATCAGAATTTAAATGGTTGGGTCTCATTGATCAATCTCAAAATCCATGTTAAAACTTATCTTACCATCTCTTGTCAAAGGTTGGAGGGGGAGAAGTGATAATCTGTGATACCTCAAACCTTATTAGGATTTATCATATTTTTGGTTCTTTTTGAAAATTTAAAAGAAAATAAAAGGTAAAAGAGTTACAAGTTATCTTTAAGTCTTTTATCCATAAAAATATTTAAATACCTAGGCTTTACATTTTTGGTAAAAGATGAAAAGGAGAATTAAAAATAATGTTAAGAGTACAAATTTCTTTTCTTTGGCCATTCATGTTTTTTATTTCCTTTTTATTTGTACACTAGAGAATGACCTCGTGCTAAGTACAGGGTAACTAAATGTGTGCATAATTTAGTTTGAAGTTTACTATTTAGTTTTCAAAAATTAAATTAAAAAAATTAATATGGGTCTTGCTTTACTATTTAATTTTCAAAAATTAAATTAAAAAAATTAATATGGGTCTTGCATCTTTTAATTTGATTTAAGATATTAATTGAGAACTTATTAGTAAACAATAACCTACTTTATTTGGCATTTATTATTTATCTAATAAATCTATTTTGGGTTATTTATTTTTAATAATTAAATTAGGTTGCTTCCTAAAAGTTAAATCAAGTTTGTAATTAATAAATTATTTTCTTTTTGAAAAAAATCATTTAGAAACAAACGTGGGTTTGTGATAATCTTTTAATGGGTCCCACCATTTGTATTTAATAGGCCATGGATAAACACGTGTTAAGCTAATAAATAACTATCTATTGAGAATGTTTAAGAGTGAAACTACCTATTTTTTTAATTAATAGGATGCCACATGTCTGAATGGTGGTAGTAGGTTGTGGGCTTTAGCAACAACTTCTTAAAAAATGCCACGTGTCTATCTTTCCAGAAAAATGAAAATGCTACATGTTTAAATTGTGGGGGGCTATAGTCTGGTAGTGTGCTATGAACTATAGCAGGAATTTCTTAGAAATTTCCCCGTGTCTAACTTCAAAAAAATGAGAAAACCACTTATTTGAATGGTGGTAATAGATTGTGGGTTTTAACAATAACTTCTCAAAAAATGCCACTTGCTTGAATGGTGAAACATTGTAGCCTGTGGACTTCATTTTAATATATATATATATATATATATATATATAAAATAGATTCGTTTATTTTTTTTTCAACTAATAAAAAAGAAAGTAGAAACTGTATTCTTACGGTCGCAAGAAAAAAGAAGAAAGAAAAGGGAGATGACACCATTGGCATATTGAATATAAATATTGATGATGAGGAGCGTGTATGCTACGCCTTTGCTATGCACATGGCGAGCTAAGGATAATCTCCATAAGAATAAGAAAGAAGGATCGAAACTACCGAGGGGGTCAAGAAAGAGAGAGAAAGAGAGGATGTCAAATATCTTTCTTGTTCTTTCTTTATTCTTTGTTCCCATCGCCTCCAATCTCTTCTTCCTACTTTAGGGCTCTTTGTTCCCATTGCCATGTGGTTAGTAATGGCAATTGGGTAGGTTGGGTTGGGTTTGGTTTGGGTTGAGCTTCAATCCAATCCATTTAATCCGCCAATCCATTAATGACCTGTAATATAAAATTAAATGGGTAGGTTGAACCCAAACCCGTTTTGATCCTATCTAACTTGTTATGGACACACCACCGGGCAGCGCACTGCGGTGCAGTCATAGGCACCAGCATGCACAGTGGGCCACCCAGCAGCACGCACCGCCCGGCAGCGCCGCACAACAACTCGGCAGCGCGCATAGCAAAACGCACCACCGGCAGTGCGTGCCGCACGCACCACATGGTAGCAGCACTAGGCAACAGCACGCACCGCACGACAACAGCACACACCTCACGACAGCAGCACTGCAAGACGCGCGCACCGACGGGCAACAACAGTAGGGCGGGGTGAGGCCCACATGATAGCTCATTAGGGTGGGCCCACACTTATCTTACCACATCAACTCTGTTGCCAACTTGCCGTCAGCTACACCAACTTTGTAAGTTTGTTGGCTGGGTGTTTTCCTAGTTGTCACGAGGTGCCATGTGTCACAATTTTACTGGAGGGCCAAATCTGCCCTCATCAATAGCCCCCCACTCCCGAGCTGATAGTAACTCAGCGAAGGGAGTAGATTTCTTTTGGCCCGTAAGTCGATGAGCTAGTAAGTGCTGATCCAATTACTAGTATGGTCCGTAGGCTTTGGGAGCAACTCGTAGTCTATTCTTTTTTGACTTTGCCCGTGCCGGAGAGGCGACCGGGTCTTGAGCAGTAATGTCGCTCGTAGGCTTTTGGGAGCGACTCGTAGTCTACTTTCTTTTTTTGACTTTTGCCCGTGCCGGAGAGGCGGCCGGGTCTTAAGCAGTAATGTGGCCCGTAGGCTTTTGGGATCGACTCGTAGTCTACTCTTTCTTGACTTTTGCCCGTGCCGGAGAGGTGACCGGGTCTTAAGCAGTAATGTGGCCAGTAGGCTTTTGGGAGTGACTCGTAGTCTACTCTTTTTTGACTTTTGCCCGTGCCGGAGAGGCGACCGGGTCTTAAGCAGTAATGTGGCCCGTAGGCTTTTGGGAGCGACTCGTAGTCTACTCTTTTTTGACTTTTGCCCGTGCCGGAGAGGCAACCGGGTCTTAAGTAGTGAGGTGGCCCGTAGGCTTGGCCTGCATCAGCTTCGTAATGCCGGTCACCCACTCCTACAAGAAGCTACTAGGGGCTCGACCTTCGGGGGCAACACCACTAACTTTAGGTTGCCAGCTCACACGGGAGCCTTGGAAGGCTCAATCAGTAAGGGCTCCTATGTAGTCAGTTGGCCGCCAACTCCCGCGGAAGCCACGAAGAGCTCATCTTTGTAGGGGAGACCTTGCGGAGAGGACTGATGTGAGATTATCTGAATTGAAAGTAAGGTTGGTAGAGCTACTTAGTCCGTTAGCTCCCTGCATAGTCTCTAAGTTCATAAAAAATGTAAACTATAAAGCGATAGCTTCAATTTCTAAAAAGTGAGGACTTAGTTTTGGCAAGATGAGAACTTAGCCTTGGTAGGATGTGAACTTAGCTTTTTGTAGCGGGTTCCCACAGACGGCGCCAATTGATGTAACCGTTTTCGGCCACATACCAATGTTTTGTGATGTAAAATTTTTTGGCAAAGTACCTCGTTATTCGACCCGGTGGTGGCATGCCTTAGTGACGAGCTACTTGGTGGCGAACTCCCTAGGGGAGAACTGCTTGGTAACTAACTGCTTGGTGGTGAACTGTCTTGGTGGCGAACTGCCTGGTGGTGAGCTGCCTTGGTGGCGAACTGCCTGGTGGCGGACTCCCTGGTGGCGAACTGCCTGGTGGCGAACTCCCTAGTGGCGAACTGCCTGGGGGCGAACTGCCTTGGTGGCGAACTGCCTGGGGACGAACTGCTTGGCAGCGAACTGCCTTGGTGGTGAACTACCTGGGGGCGAACTGCCTGGTGGCCAGCTCCCTGGGGGCGAACTACCTTGGTGGCGAACTGCCTGGGGGCGAACTGCCTTGGTGGCAAACTGCCTGGGGGCGAACTGCCTTGGTGGCGAACTGCCTTGGTGGTGAACTGCCTGGGGGCGAACTGCCTTTGTGGCGAACTGCTTGGGGGCGAACTGCCTTGGGGGCGAACTGCCTGGGGGCGAACTGCCTTGGTGGCGAACTGCCTGGGGGCGAACTACCTTGGGGGGCGAACTGCCTTGGTGGCAAACTGCCTGGGTGTCACGGGGGTAGTTCTATAGCGAAAGAACCCGTGCGGCGTCCTAGCCAAGGCAGGCCAGAACAAGCCTTTGTAACGCATAGAGGCTAGGAGTTGCCCGATGGGATGGCTCCACCAAAGTCAGTAGCACTGGATCATGACCTCAAGTCCAATGGCTGGGGCACTCTCCTGGCTCAGACTGGTCCATGGGAGGCGCCGCTTACGAGCTAAAGGGGGATAACCATAATGGAAGGCGACCATGCGCCGATGAAGTGACTTGGCACTGATGTGATGGGTCTCCTGTAAGCCGAAGATGATAGGCACCGATGTGCCATGATGATAGGCAACCGCTTGGGACGGAACACACCCGTGCGCCAAGGGCAACGGGGTAGTTCACTCAGCTTGGGCAAGGGACTGGCGTTGTGAAGGGACGTACTTGAGCCAAGCCCGCATGCCAAGCCTCCCTTGAGTATCAACAGCGTAGTGCCAGTCCAACACTGTCCCCATGAGTAAGTGTGCGCCCATGAGGAACCCTGGTAGCCATGCTAGCCATTAACCAGGGTCGCCCCGTAAGGGGATGATGGTATAGGAGTGCCAAGGTTAGGCACCCAAGGAGTTCGACCACCCCTCCTCAAAGAGTACGTTAAGCTTTTAGTGGTCTGCCTGAAGATGACATCAGTTCTCCCAAAAATCTTACAGGCGAAAATGACGAGCATGTCCCTAACGTAAGCCTGCCAAGCGTAGGCAAGGCTAAGCCTGTGTCAGACCGTCACAGGCTCCCCCACTCAATTCATTGTCGTCCTCGACAATGACTCCTTCCGTGAATGGGCGTTTGAGTCTCGCGCCATCCACTCTTCAGCCAGTTCCAGGGCTCGCCTGGGCAACCCGGGTCTTGCCTATATTGGTGTCCATTTTATGGGGACGGAACCATTTCACCATGCCGGCCTGCCTAGACTTCACCCCTCCAATGTTGAGGTTACTCAAACCGCGCAATGGCTATGCCGTTGATTTGTGAAAGGAGGGCCCTCGAAGAAATGTGTGTGGTGCTTCGCGGAGGTCCGCCCCATGTATCATCTTACCTCAAGGCTCAACCGTCTTCTTGGTAGCTTTTCAGTGATGCTACCGAACACGTTGATAGGTCTACTCCTGCTGTTGGCGATGGATGCTGGGTGTACCCTTTCACCATGTTAGCCTGCGGTCTTCACCTCGCCCTGTGCGGGTTACTCAAAACTAGACATGGCTTATGCTCTCACGGCCCTCGAAACTACGCTTCACCTCGCTGGCTCGGGCTACATGTTCGCTCCGAGAGGGCCCCACTGCTGCTGCCTCAAGGAGATCTGACCGCTTCGAACGCGAGTGTGGCAACTTTTACCCATGAGTTGCCGAACATGCACTCGCCTTGTGATGAGCTTCTGCTTCTGCAAGTGTTCAACCTGAAAACTGAGCATGTCCACCTGAAACTTTGCCGGTGTAGGGCCGCCATGCTCCAACGGCTAGCGTAACCACATTCCTAACAAGGCCCACGCGTCTGTCCCCGCATGGGGACAACAACCAATGCGTCTGCACCCACAAGGGAAGTTGTTTTAGGGTCATTGGAATGGGAACGCGAACATTGAATGGCCTCTAGCTAGGCCTGATAAGCAATATGCTTGGGCAGTGTACCCACATTCTTATCAAGGCTCACGCGTCTGCCCCCGCATGAGGACAGCAACCAATGTGTCTGCAACCACAAGGGAAGCTGTTTTAGTGTCATTGGAAAGGGGACACGAACACTGAAATGGCCTCTCTCCAGGCCTGATATGAATTTTGCTCGATCCTGGGTGGAAGTGCCTAGGGACCGCACCCCACAAAATGCTGCTTGTCGAAATGACCGCTTCAACTAGCTCTGAGCTAATCTGCTGAAACCAACTGCGGCTGCAATTGGCCAACTTGCTCTGATACCAACTGTCACGGGGGTAGTTATACAGCGGAAGAACCCGTGCGGCGTCCTGGCCAAGGTAGGCCAGAACAAGCCTTTGTAACGCATAGAGGCTAGGAGTTGCCCGATGGGATGGCTCCACCAAAGTCAGTAGCACTGGATCATGACCTCAAGTCCAATGGCCGGGGCACTCTCCTGGCTCAAACCGGTCCATGGGAGGCGCCGCTTACGAGCTAAAGGGGAATAACCATAATGGAAGGCGACCATGTGCCGATGAGGTGACTTGGCACCGATGTGATGGGTCTCCTGTAAGCCGAAGATGATAGGCACCGGTGTGCCATGATGATAGGCAACCGCTTGGGACGGAACACACCCGTGCGCCAAGGGCAACGGGGTAGCTCACTCAGCTTGGGCAAGGGACTGGCGTTGTGAAGGGACATACTTGAGCCAAGCCCGCATGCCAAGCCTCCCTTGAGTATCGGCAGCGCAGTGCCGGTCCAACACTATCCCCATGAGCAAGTGTGCGCCCATGAGGAACCCTGGTAGCCATGCTAGCCGTTAACCAGGGCCGCCCCGCAAGGGGATGATGGTCTAGGAGTGCCAAGGTTAGGCACCCAAGGAGGTCGACCACCCCTCCTCAAAGAGTACGTTATGCTTTTAGTGGTCTACCTGAAGATGACATCAGTTCTCCCAAAAATCTTACAGGCGAAAATGACGGGCTTGTCCCTAACGTAAGCCTGCCAAGCGTAGGCAAGGCTAAGCCTGTGTCAGACCGTCACATGGGGGCGAACTGCCTTGGTGGCGAACTGCCTGGGGGCGAACTGCCTTGGTGGCGAACTGCCTGGGGGTGAACTGCCTTGGTGGCGAACTGCCTGGTGGCGAACTTGGTGGCGAACTGCCTACTAGGCGGTCGATGCCTTAGAGAATGTTGGAGCTCCTGGTGCGGCGCAATCCGACTTCCCTCAGCATGAGGTGCTCTTCTTTCCTTTGTAGGCTGCGGAAGATGAGGGACCTGCGAGAACTTCATCTTTTCCTCCTCTTTGTAGGTGGCAGGAGCTGAGAGACCTGCGAGAACTCCATCTTTTCCTCCTCTTTGTAGGTGGTGGGAGCTAAGGGACCTCCGAGAACTCCATCTCTTCCTCCTCCTTGTAGGTGGCGGGAGTTAAGGGACCTCCGAGAACTCCATCTCTTCCTCCTTGTAGGTGGGGGGAGCTGAGGGAGTTCCGAGAACTGCATCTTTTCCTCCTCTTCGTAGGCGGCGGGAGCTGAAGGACATGCGAGAACTGAATCAGAGGTCCCGGGGGTACTTTCCCGGTGGGGGCTCTCCGATGCTTAAATTAGCACTCTTATTGTAGAGAGCTTTGAAGATAGTATGAGAGAGCTAGAGAGCAGGGTTACTTCCCTTTCTTTTCCATCCCTTTCCCCTTTGCGGGGTGAGGTTTTTATATACCGGAGTCTTCGCGAGTTAGGTGGGTGAAAAGCCTCCAAACGGTAAGACTCGTCGCATCCGGTCAGAACCGGGGTACGGTGGTGAACTCCTCGAGGTCGTCAGGCTGGCGCTTGTGTCAGGCGGCCAGGTCGGCGCCTGGGCCAGGTTGTCAGAGGGGTGCCTGCGTCAGTCGGCGGGTCGGTGTTTAGGCCAAGTCGTCAGGTCGGCGCCTGTGTCAGTCGGCGGGACAGTGCCTAGATCAAGTCGTCAAGCTGGCGCCTATGTCAGTCGGCGGGACAGTGCCTAGATCAAGTCGTCAAGCTGGCGCCTATGTCAGTCGGCGGGACAGTTCCTAGATCAGGTCGTCAAGCTGGCGCCTGTGTCAGTTGGCGGGTCAGTGTCTACATCAGGTCGTCAAGCTGGCGCCTTGGCCGGATCATGCGCTAGGCTGGTCCAGGTCGGCCAGGTCGCATAGGCCGTGCACAGTTCGCGCTAGGCCGCGCGCAGTTCGCGCAGGCCGCACGCGCACCGTGCAGTTCGTGCGTGCCAGGCCGGCCAAGCAGGTGCCCGAGTGGGTCACCAACTTTGTAAGTTTGTCGGCTGGGTATTTTCCTAGTTGTCACGAGGTACCACGTGTCACAATTTTACTAGAGGGACAAATCTGCCATCATCAGTTTCCTCCTTTCATTCGTTAGGTCACTTGGTTTTTTTTAGAATTTCATCAACTTTTTTGGTGTTAAAAAATAAGTTAAATGTTGAAATATAGCAGAAGAATGGAGGCCACACGTGGGGAACTCCAGCTTAACTTTTTAGTTTATACAAGTTCATGAGAAGAGATTCCAAAACCTGAAATCTCGACTTATATGAAACGAACAGTATATGTATCTGCAAATTGGATTTTCTTTTACCAAATTTAGTGAGAATATTCAGGGAATTATATGATTTTTATTTTTTGCAGAAATATTGATCACATCTGAAACATTTGCTAGCATGGGAGGCTGAGGCGGCGAGCTGGAGCCACAGACGACATTGTAGGTGTCTATAAGTTTCAGAGTCTGTGTGGTTTGTGTTGATCAAGAGTTTGATTGCAAACAAAAAGTTAGGATTCGAGCCAGATCTACAATGGCAGCGGTATAAATTGTTGCAAACTAGGAGAGAATTCCAGATGTCAAAACATGATGGAAGATAGAAGGACGAGGAAGAGCAAGTCGGGTTTGAGTTTGAATAAGTGAAGTAAACCTACGAAAAAAAGGGTTATAACAGAGGTGGTGTTCCCAGGGCCAGCAGATTTTATGTGGAAGATAAGGCTCAATTCGGGACTGAAGAAGATCAATACGGGAACTTCTTCAGTGGGTGTTTCATGCAAGGTTTTCAAACTGTGATTGATCCGGATGGTTAGAACATTTCGCCTGGGAATCATTCAGGCAATCGGTTCTGTTTTATTCCAAATTCAGTTTTGATTAAAAATCATTGAAGAAGTTAATAATTCATTGATCTAGATGGTTGAATCGTCAACCTGTTCAATGGTTTTTGACTGTTTTTTTATTTTTAATTTATTTATCAGAATAGACCGTCCATTCAAACATGACGATTGGACCATCAACCAAAAAATCGATAGCCAGAACAGTTATATTTTCGGATCATTTTTTAAAACGTTGGTTTCATATGTCTTGGAACACAACATAGTTTTTCCAGTGAAGAAGATGATGACAGTCTGTCGTGGAACACAGTATACTCCACAAAAGGGTAATGTTAGGTTTTAAATAAAATTTATATTTCACATTATGTTACATGTGCACAGATTAGAACGGTAAGGGTGAGGATAGTCAATTATTAGAAAATTTAAGAATACTTTAAAATAATATGTAAACGATAGGGGTAAAACTAATCAAATAAAAAAAAAAATGTATTTCATTCGCTCCCCTACAAAAAAATAAATAGACAAACAAAGCACTATCTCACCTACTGTGATCCTTTGGTCCTTTCTACGTTGGTCACACTCACAGCGAACTGAAGTTCCGGCGACTTTCACTAAAATCTTCTCTCTTCTCTTCTCATCGGTACTAAAACAAAGGCATGAAAGGAAAGGTCTTCAAGGCAGGTAAAGTAATCCATTAATAGTCGCACGTGAAAGGCATAGACACGCCTAAAATAACAGGTGGCACGCTTGTAAATTTGTTAATGTCACTATTAATTGCACCGCTTTGATGTTGTCTTCTTTTGATATAAATGGAGAATCTTTCGCCATATCTTCCTGTCTTCCAGTTGCATGGCCTCAACCTGCTGCTTGAAGGTTTTTCACAGTTTGTATTTTTGGTTTCATTTTCCAAGCATGATATATACAACTTCAACAGAGAGTGAGAGAGCAAATGGGAAAAAAAAAAATATCCTCTTCTAGAGCATGATCTGTTATGTATGGGTTGGGTTTGAGTTTTTGGGTTATGGGATATTGAACTAAAAAACTTAAAGTCCAAAGTAAATTTAGATTGAACTTGAGTTAAAGCCTCAGATAGCTCAAGTTTGACCCAACCTGGCCGAATCTGAATCTGCTAAAAGAATATATATGTGTATTATATTTATATAGAATATCTTTTTTTCTAATTATATATGTAATACTTATATATATATATATATATTTGTAAATAAAATTAATACATATTTTCTATTAATTATAGTCTTAAATTGGGTCATAAAGTGCAATAAAAGATAATTACACTATACAAATATATATAATTTCTTTCAAACTCAACCAACCCATCAAGCCCAATTAACCTGATCTGGCCCAGCCCAAATCTAAACCCTACCTTTGTGTAGGTGTTTTATATAATGCATTTTTATTTTATTTTTAATTTTAAATTTTATAAATATTTTTAAATTATTTAATAAAGAAAATAAATAAATTCCTAAAAACACCTTTAAATAAATGTATCAAAACCTTCTCAATACAACACAATACAATACAATATGCTCTATAGGAGAACCTTGGACTTGCTAAATCAGACCCAAGCCCAAGATTTTCACCTTTGGGGTTGAGCCTGGTTTACCTTCAACCCTTCCCACCCCGCCCGAGTTGCACGCCTAAGTACGATTACGGAGTCATATTTTCTGAGGAACCAAATTATTTGATTAGTGGGTTAATATTTTATTTGAAAATTTGAATTAAAGCCAAATGAGTGCAAGCCGACTCGAACTAGTAGTAGTAGTCATCGTCGTCGTCGACATACGTCTATACACATTTTGGCGTAGACCGGAGAGGATCGGCTCTCATAAATTAGTCAGGTTTATTATTTTAGTATTACCATAAAGCGCCACATCAGCCAATTGGTCCCACTTATGGATGCGAGATGCTACGTTGCTTCTTAGCCTTTCCCTCATAGAAAGTGATGCCCATTTTGATGCCTCCCTTCTTCCCATAGCTTTGCATATACAAGTGTACACAGGGAAAGGGCCGAAATAGAAAAATAAATAAGCAAAAATTTCTACAACGACGTCCACAACAAACAAGATCACCACGACGACGACGACTACTGCATCAAATCTCGTCCATCTATTCTCATGATAAGGCTAGATCGATGGTCAGTTGCACGACATTCATTCGTTGCATCAACCCAATATGCCACCCCCTCCCCGTAGCTAAATATATAAAAACTCAATATGAAAGAGACTGATGAACTTCATTTGGGTTTCATTTCACATGCATTTAGCTTTCATTTGACGTTTATTTAAGGAGCATCGGGGATGCCATGGTTAGAGCTCAGGAAGAAACGGCGAGTAGGTTCGCATCCTCAGCGTTGCCGATTTACTCTCCCAAAACTCCTCCTCCCTCCCTGGCTCCCTCCCTAACTAGCTACCCACCAGCCTATACCTAGCATTCCCTGGGATTGATTGATCGATCGATCACTTCACCGGCGTTGAACTGTGAATTATGGCCCCAGAAGTGACAGTCGACACCTTCAGAGGCACCGGTGGGAAGGTTGCGACCCTTAACAGTAGGGGCTACTCAAAGAGGGCCTACGTGACGTTCCTGGCCGGTAACGGGGACTACGTCAAGGGAGTTGTTGGATTGGCCAAGGGTCTTCGCAAGGTGAAGAGTGCGTACCCGCTGGTGGTGGCCATCTTGCCAGATGTCCCCGAAGAACACCGTCAGATCTTGAGGTCTCAAGGTTGCATTGTCCGTGAGATCGAGCCCATCTACCCGCCTGAGAACCAAATCCAGTTCGCCATGGTTTACTATGTCATCAACTACTCCAAGCTACGTATATGGGATGTAAGTTGAAAACGTAAATTAAATCACTCATTCACTATGATTTTGCTTGGGGTGAGGGATTAAATATGAAGTGGTAAATTAATTGTTTAAAAATGCAGTTTGAGGAGTACAGCAAGATGGTATATCTGGATGCAGATATTCAGGTGTATGACAACATAGACCACCTGTTTGACAGACCAGACGGCTTCTTCTACGCTGTGATGGACTGTTTTTGCGAGAAGACATGGAGTCACTCACCCCAGTACTCCATTGGATACTGCCAACAGTGCCCCGACAAGCTGACATGGCCCGCTGAGATGGGCTCTCCACCTCCTCTCTACTTCAACGCTGGGATGTTCGTATTCAAGCCTTCTCCTTTGACCTATGAAACCCTTCTTGAGACTCTGCAGATCACACCACCAACGCCGTTTGCTGAGCAAGTGAGTACCAGAGTAATGAAATGGAACGTCTCTCATTCATTCATTCGTTCAATCAATCAGTCTACTTGATTAATTAACATTTTGTTTTTTCATGTCAGGATTTCCTCAACATTTTCTTCCAACACATTTACAAGCCTATTCCTCTGGTGTACAATCTGGTCCTGGCCATGCTCTGGCGCCACCCAGAGAACGTTGACCTCGACAAAGTCAAGGTGGTCCACTACTGTGCAGCGGTGAGCACCCATCAGAGCACTACATTTCCTCGTTCTCCAAATTTTAATTCTAAAGATTAATGGGCTAAATTCTACTTGATTAATTCCATTCTATTTGTATAATAATTCTGTTGAGTGTTGTGAAAATAGGGATCCAAGCCATGGAGGTATACCGGAAAAGAAGCAAACATGGACAGAGAGGATATTAAGATGTTAGTGGCTAAATGGTGGGATATTTACAACGATGGCTCACTGGATTTCAAGTCGGACGACGCCGTTCCCGAGGGAGACACCTTCTCCAGAGCATCCCTCATGGCCACCATGCCCGAACCCGAGATGGCCTATATCCCTGCACCCTCTGCAGCTTGAGCAACGGTGTTAATCCTACATCTTTATGTTTCAGTTTGATGACACACCCATAAAGATGTAGCAGGCAATTTGCTTTTAGTTTTTCTTTTCCTTTTTTAAATGGATTGGAATTAACGTTCTCTTCACTACATACGTTTGTTAATTGTTAGCATTTCGTTTTATTTGTACATGTGTGTCGTCCTTGTCTTTTCCCAGTTATTTACTCCTGAAACAGATCTGCCTCGATGGTCAAAATAGTCTGATCAATCCCATTCTCTTGGACGATTGGCCTTCGCAAATGGAATCCTGATCACATACCAGAAACTGGCAAACAACAAATGAGCCGGCATGCAGAATGACAATCCAGATCGTTCATTCTCTTGATCAGCCCGGAAACCAATCTAACTGCACATATTAAGTCAAGTACAAGGGCTGCAACTTGGGCTGGGCTGGCGGCCCCTACAAACCCAACGGCGTTTTTAATTACATCAAGCCATCTCTACACAAAAAATACATGCTATATGAATATGATTTATAACCACTATAAATTTGCTTTGTTCACATCAGCCTCCCGCCACCCAAACTCAACAATACTTAATGGGCTAAATTCCAGCTCAGACCCAGCCTATATCCAAAATGGGCTTCGTCTGACCTCAAACCAACCCGACTTATACTCAGCAGCGTCCTGTTTCCTTTTATATTTTCACTAGTTCGTGGGAAACCAGAAGTTCAAGACTATCACGTTGCCAAATATCATAATAAAAAAATATAAAAAAATGCTCATTGGACCACCTGTTCGAGCATCCAGTCCGTCCGAATTTAAGTATCTTACTCACTGGTAAAAATTTTCAGCTTATAACCTTCCGCTTTTGTATCCAAAAAAACAAAAGTCAGCTTAAGACCTCACGAGTCCCAACTCCCAACACATTAGAGTCGGTGCACTTAACACTAACAGTTGCATGGTGCAATAAAAGTGATATTCCACCAATCTCCATTACAGTGACTGCATGATATATTTAATTTTATATTAAAATTAAGTAATAAAAAGTCATTTTTAACGACATATACGTATGCAATTTTCACTATCACTGATGGATTAATATTTGGAATCTATTTCTTTTCTATTTGTTTTTTTTTAAATTAATTTGCATCTCCCAGATGGTGGAATTAATCTTATTCTTTGTTGAAAATTGAAAAGCAAGTAAGGGACAAAACGTTGGAAGGCCAAATATGATAAGATTAACAATTACATGAAGGAGATTCGGGTTCCGAATCTTCAAGAAACGAACCATTACCTTCAAATACCGTCTCATACTCTCCCAAAGTTTCTTAGAAAGTTCCAATCCTATATTAATTATCACATTAATAATAAGGCTTCATTTGGTTACACGTAAAATAAAAAAAAGAATTATATCGCCTTCCGAAATTATTATATTCAACAAAAGAACCAATATATTCTTAATTATTTTCTTTTTTCTTTTTTACCTTGTCTCCATAGTGCAGGTTTTTTGTATCAAGTGTGACGAGAATAAAGCAAATTCGGTTACGGTATCTCCATGTTTTCATCCACAAAACGCAGTTAGAAGTGAAACAGAAAAATACAAAGCTTCTTTGTTGCCAATTCAACCTCTACCTTTTTTTTTATTATTATTATTATGTGGACTCAGTATTCGATGGTTGTGACATGCTTAACATGAAAATCCAGGGGGGAAAAAGCATGCCATCAGAACGTGGACGGTAACGCAAATTCCACGTCCGATATAAAGACATAACCAGGATGCTGAGACATCTCCAGGATAAGAGTAATTAACATGATTTCATATATAAAAGAGATAAAGCAACGAGACTAAGAATCTGACAAAAATGAAAGTTCAACACTACCATTTATAACCGCATAAAAGTAATTCAGGCTGCTTTTGGTTTCTAAGAAAATTATTGACAAAAGGAAAGTTGTAGGAAATCCCTTCCAACGATTTCATAGAATGACAAGGAATTCCCAACGGGAAACAGCTTTCTCAAGTACCAAACGCACCCTTTATGGAATTGAAAGGGCATGTGGCTATGGCGTACTTCATTTATATGAAGATCTTCGAGATTGATTGAATTTGCTCTACTTCTGATGCATAAAATAGCATCTATCGTTGGAAATGGAGAAAAAAAAAACACCTTGTAACTGGGGATGTGCAAGTGCAGGGAGGTCTTCATAATGGGCTTTAGAATGTCAATTTGGTATTATTGTATTAAGGCTTACTTTTGTAAAAGAAATGAATTATGAGCAAAGATTTGATTATAGATCCAAGATACTCACACCTTCCTCGCCTTCATATTCTTCATCCTCTGGTTCATGAATGTTCTCTGCTTCAAAAAGGAAATCTGGAGCATTTCTGCTTTTCCGTGGCTTTCTATCATTAATTTCTATAACAGCAATAATCTTTTCCTGAATGCAATCCTCAACTTCCTTTCCTTCGCCCATCTGTTGAGGCTGCAATCCAAGAAGAGAGAGACATTCTCCTTGAAACTCCTTATCATTGGATAATAATATCAGATTGGATATTGTTCTTGCAAGATCCAGGGCATAACTGCAAATCTGCAGATAAAGGTCAATCAAGTGAAACTCTATGTCAATCCCCGAAAAAAAAAAAAGAAACATAATTTTAGGAACTTCTAATGCCCACCACAAATGCTAAAATGATTTTCTTGTTGTATAAACATGAAAAATGTCAGACTAATGCAAGTTGCAACTTTCAAGTAACCTCATTATTTATATGTACTAGTGGAACTTAATCTTTGTATATCTACTTTTGATTTCAATGATTTGATCAATAGTATACTTTTACCATTCTTTTCTACAGTAGATATAGAGATGAACCCCTTTTCAACATCTTGCATTTCATTCTCAGTCCATAGTTTTCTTATACATTGACTAGCCTCAACAAATTGGTTATCCATAAACTGGTTAAGTTGTCAAAATCCTAAGAACATGGACAAAAGAAATATTGCATTAAAAAAATGCAACAACTTGATTACAATATGGACAAAACAATGTAGACCTCCAAATCAACTTTTGACAAATTGCAAAAAACAATGTGTCAAAAGGGTATATAGTGTTGCCTGTGAGAGATTAATATCCCTTGATTGTCATCTGCACAGTAAGAGCCTCAATGGTAGATTGATTAGATCTCTTTCATATTCAAAAAGAAATGATCATCATCAACACCCTGTCCTTTTTTTGTTTGTATTCAGGATAGGCATTCAATTCAGAAATCAACAGTGGCTTTGAGCACTGCGATTGAAGTTCAACTTTCATTCAGAGGCTGGTAAGGGCAAACCAAAGAGGAAAGTTACATAACTGACACTTCAATGGGTACCTCCAAATGAGATTTACCTTGACGGCATGTGCACTAAGGAGAGTTCCTTTATATCTTTCCTTCAAATTATCCAAGGCGAGCTTTACTGCTTTCTTGGCAAGATTTCTGTCAACTTGAGTTTTTTGCCATGTTCGTGGTATTTTGACCTTAGAGAAATGTCAAGGAATGGCTGAGCTCATTTTCACACGAGTGCAAACTCAGAACATCTTATGGTAGTTGTCGAGAAAAGATACAACATTAGTGATGTTTACATTGTAAAGAAGGATATTTCTTATGGTAACAGTGAAGTACAATGTCAATATGGGTAGATGGTGGTAAATTCTCCCATTCTATCACTGCATGGCCGCTTTCCCCCACAACATATGTTTTTATGGTCAAACCATAATTTTCCCAGTCAATACTTCTCAAAGCATTTAAAGGTGACTGAGGGATCACACTTGGCAAGAAGTCTTGAAAATATATAACCTGAACAAAAATATTTCCCCTATCAGGTAATCCAAATTGACCACATAAATTAAACAAGGAATCAATTGTATCCAGAATCTGAGTACATGCATGGAATTAAACATAATGACAAACAAATTACAATCATTCTTACTCCCCCTTAGTAGATAAGATGTGTTCAAGTAGAGCTAACCTACTAAAACTCGTACTAGCCCCCCCAGAACTTTACTGATGGCCACCTAAGCAACCATACCATACATATCCATATTCCATCTTACCCAGATTTTTCACCTCTTTTTCTTTAAAAATCATTAAGAACGAAATGTGTTAAAAGAGGGAAATTATTGGAATGATAAAGAATTTATATATTTTTTGATAGTTATGATAAAGAATTTATATTCAGAATTAATAAAAACACATTTCTGATGCATTTTCACAACATTGTTTCTGCAAGAATAGTTGAAACTTTATTGTCAAGTACCCTACTCTAGAAGAACATTAAGTTTTAGATCCTCTTAGTAAGTTGAATTTAAGAAAAGATATTAAGATATTCCTATATTTGTTAGTGGTCATACTCAAGCATGTTTTTTAACTTTACAATTATTTTTTATTTTTCTTGAATCAGAAAAATATTGAATTTCCTTATCACATGGAAAAAGTGATTATAGAAAGATCAACACCCATGTACACCAAGGCACTGTAGAAAGGGATTGCACAGAAATACTAGAAGTATATATCAGGAATCACAATTGAAGAGGCTTTAATTGTCAAAAAATCAATCTTATGGTATTCCCATTAAAAAACATTGATGAACTGATAGCCAAGAGCATAGAATGCTCACTGCCTTCCTTTCTATCACCTAAACTACAAAGTTCTTGTTCTAAAAATTGAAAGCATTTCTTCCCCACTGCTTCCCTTTCTATCACTTCAATTGGGCAGTTCTTGTTCTAAAAACTGTGAGAATTTCTCCCTCTCCCTCCCCCAAAATTTTCCAAATATCTCCCATATGGCTTTTCCTCTTCTGTTCAATCCTTCCAAGTGCCATCGAAGAAAGCTTCAGCATAGCTGGGAAGCATTCCTTCATTCCAAAAGTTCCAACCAAAGGAACCTCATCCAAGTTGATTGGACAGATTGCCATGGATACAGAGGCGAATTTCTATCTCCATGATTTCTAGGTCCAACTCCACTCCTCTCCTGGTTAAAGAGGTGAGTTTCTATCTCCATGATTGTCAAGCTGCTTGAAGGAGGATTGGTTGTGAAGGATCCTGATTTGCCCCATAGCCAGAACTATTTCCGATTCTCCTTTTATAAATTACAAATGAGTAGACCTGAGCTACAAACTTCGTGTTTCAATGAATACTTCTTATTTTCTTCCTGTTTTCCTTTTCATGCCTTTCAACATTTTTATCAGAAACGGCAATTAAAATTTATTAACATGGATGCGAACAGCCCAATACTGCTCTGTGCACTTTTCCTATCTCAGGGTATGGATAAAACACCTTTCTGATGCAATTTGGTTACATTGTTTCATGCAAAAATTTTGGATACTGCTTGTCCAGTACAATGAAACTGTCATTACACTAGTTAAGTTGGGGGATTTATCCCATTCATAAGCTGCTTCTACTAAGTACCTGCTTCTGCAAAGTCTAATTGTCCAATAATTTATACTAATATTGCTTTAGATGGTGCATTTCCAAGTAGATCCACCCAAATTTTGGACTTTACTCAGTTTGGACAAGTATCACTTATGCAGAATGGTTAGGATAAAGTCCTACTGAGGTGTACTTGGTGGGCACGGAAAGAAAAACTAAGGACCTAAATTATGAGAGAAAAATATTCAGATCTGAAATAGAGAAGAAAAAGAGGGAAAAAAAGATAAGGAATTTCACATCTTTAAAGAGTAAGAGAGAGAGAGATGGAAATAACTCTTACCTGCATGTAAGATGTAACTTAACAAGCTTCTATTTGTGATGTAGGACCAGCTCAGTTCTAGTCCTTAGAGAATGTTGAATGTTCGTTGATCAGAATTTTATGTTTGTTGCTGGCTGTAATGACTTCTTGAAGGAATAAGAGAGAAAATAGGTGTAGAAATAAGAGAGAAAATACCTGGAATCACTCACAGGGTGCCTAGAATCACTCAACATAGTTTGCATAAGCTGAAGAAAACTCACTAAACTTCATTGCCTTTTGTGTAAAACTTCCATGCATATTTATAGACTCTAAACTCATGATAATCCTAGGAGTTAAACTGTTAGACTCATAATAGTCTTAGGAGTCAAACTGTTAGACTCAATAATCCTAGTAGGACTCAAACTAAGTTGTCATACCCTATTTCAATACAAAGAAGACTCAATAAATCTAATCCTACTTATGCAATGACTATGAAATTTTAAACATAAACAAACTATAACTAGAAAAATTAAACCCTACCATTGGACCCGGCAGAAAATTTCAAATGACAAAAACACCCCTACTGTCCATAAAATATAGAAATACATAAAATTTCATAAAATTCCAATTTTGACTCTTCAGCTCCTGCATCAATTTGCATATCCAATTTTTGTGTTTGAAGTCAAGAAAATAGAGGATCTACCTTCTCCACTGAACTGTTGCTGATTCTTTGTCTTTTTGTCTATTTCTGACATATATCCAATTAAGTTAGTGCCTTCAACCCTAAAATCTGTTGAACTATATTTTGTCGGTACCTTCACACATTGAGTAATGTTGACATAGGAATGCTATTTATACCTCATCCAATTTAGCCATATTAATTTATTTTTATATTTATCATCATCTTCATCACCATTATCATTGTCCCTGTGCTGTGGGTTGCCTATGTAAAATAATAACAGTAAACAGTAAACCTATTTGATTTTCATCTCTTGATATATTTTGTTTAAATAAAGAAAGAATAGCCTAAATTTGGCTAGTGGCTTTGCTAAATCACTCAAAATTGTGTGCGCACTTTTCTTTTTCTTTTTCTATTTCTTTTTTTTTTTTTTTTTTGGGGGGGGGGGGGGGGAGGGTGGGGTGGGGGGCAAATCACTTTGATCTACTAAATGGTACTTTACCTTTTAATAATAATGTTTTGAGAACTCTGTGCTAGATAAAAGAAGACATCAAGGATGTACTAAATCATAAATATGTAAACAGACAAAATACAATAAAAGAAATTCCAGCAGCACAAAATTAACCTTTGTTGTACTGCATTCCCTCAAGCAGGAAAGACTTGATGCATCAGGTAATTCCCTAAATATAACTACAGCTTCCATCAACTGCCCTGTACTTGCAAGACTGTCAGAGCTGCATGCCACTCCACTTCCAACCTTCAAATGCTCTCTGATCAAAGAAGTTTTAGCTTAATACTGTAGATCTAAGTGAACAATAGGTAATACTGTATACAACTTTTTGAAACTAACAGATACATATCCAAGCATGATAATAACAAGATTCCAAATGTAATTGATAACCATATTGACAAAAATTATTAAGAAGCACAAACAGGATTGCAAATGCACTACACTAATGCTATTAGTAAGGATCCAAAAAGAGAATGGCATTAAACAGATAGCTCCCAAAAAGTTGGACGGTTTAATGTTTGTGGTTCAAATTTTAAGAGTTCAACACAGTTGACAAAATTGCTGTTTCTAGACTTTGTGTCTGGAGAGGTGAATGGTCATCCAATGGACCAGAGATTCTTGGAAGTGAGAGAGAGAGGGAGAAAGAGAGAGAGAGAGAGAGAGAGAGAGCAAGCTAGAATGGTGATCTAAAACTCAGAAATATACCTTCTTGACAAGCAAGCTGGGCATTGTTTATCAAACATATTTCCATGCTTAAGGACATAATCTTGGAAGCCTAAAGCTAGACATTCAATATTTGACATAGGACAAGGTAAAAGGTTGTCATCCTTTGCCAAAAGAAAATTCTCTCTTGATCCAGTCATTCGTTCCACCACCAATTCAACTGCAACTTTCTGGAAAGATAAAATATGGTGAATTTATCATGTATCAGTTGTAGTTTGACCCAAAACTAATAAGAAATGGAATTAAACCTAAAATAATTCCATGAGCAGAAAATTCATGAGCTGGAACTTTTAGTATGGTATAGGAATGAAAAGGATAATTCAAATTATAAGCAATCAAAAGCCAACTGTTTCACAATACTTTTTCAGAATTAAATACTAGAAAGATTTTTAGCATCCTTTATACACTCTTTAGGTACAGAAAAATGAGGATATGTTTATTCAGTTATCAAATAATCAGGAGATAAATTGAGATAATGACAATATCATCTGGTATGCTAATCTCATGTATTTACTTTTAGACTTTTAGTTTTCTAAATTATCTTTTCCAGTATCTATAATATCATACCAAACTCAATGAAACTTCGAATTTTTACAAAATACCTTAGACTATATTTGGTTTGATAGAAAATAAGTGAGAAACAGAAAGTTGAGGGGAAGTTCTCAAGGAATTTCACAAAATTTGTTATGAACATTTCCACAACTTTCTGTTTCTCTATTATTTTCTATCAAATCAAAGAGAGCCGTATAGTAGGAGTTGTTAAAATATACTAGTGCAAGACAAGAATAATTGTTAAATAATATCAGTTATACCTTTTGTTGATAAAACAAACAAGTTCTTTTGGAGCTAATAAAAATATAGAATAAAATACTATACTAGTTAAAATGAGGAACCATGTATTTAGAAGCGTCCGTTTAATATATTAATTCCTAATTATTAGTTCCATACTATATCAGCTAAATTTGTGGCACACTTTTTACATGCTAGTGTCTCTTCAAGCTAAATTTGAGAGAGAAACACCAAAACTATGTTCTCTTAGATAAACTATCATGAGAAAAGACACATTCAACAATGCACAAAACATTGATATTTTCAGCTTTCCTTTTAATGTTATTAATTTTTCCAATATGTTATACAATATAAACTATTTTAGGTCCATGTCCACATGCCATGTTATGGATGTTGATGTGCGTGCTATGCACCAGACCACTTGGCAACAGTCTTCTCCAGAAACACATGGTTATCATCTGAGAGTCAAGGTTTGCAATTCTGGTTTCAATGGCTTCAGGTTAAGCCCAAAACCTTTCCAAACTCATTAGCATCAATAAGAAATTGCAAAGTCTTTATTAAGAAGAAAAAATGCCTTTGTCAAACGTTGCCCTCAACTAGCCCTTTCTAATTGTCATCCTGATTGGAACTGTTTTCAAGGAGTATGAAGTTGCATTCATACAGGAACAATCAAAAAATTGTTTTAAAACAAGAATCACAACTTTTCTTCCAAGACAGATGGATGCAAGCTTACAGGCTTGATCGTCATGGGCCTCCCAAATCACAGAAGCACAGGACATAACAATCTGCTTACTGTATTTGCACCAAAATCCCTGTTTATTATGTCTCTCCTCTTGTGATTTGACATCTACTTGACAGACAAGACCTTTGATACTAGCATTCCTTTCCAAAATAATGTTATTCATATTCAAAATAGCATCATCCATGTATGTCCATTTCCAAGACAGGTATAAAGCATTTTCCCACATCTTAGTTAGAAAGTTTCCTTCGGAATGTATTACAAATGTATATATGCATGAACAACTATTAGTTACACCAAGAGTAGTAGTAAACTTACAGGAACTTTTAAGATGAGCATCTGCAAAAACGACAATATGAGCCAAGTGGAGTGAGTAGAAAAATAATTTAAAAAGAGAATGGCATTTATTAGCCTTTCAAAAAGAGAAACACAATTGCATGTGACATAACCTAACGAGGATAATAGTTCTTTGGGTTAAACAAATCTAAATATAGAATTTATAGGATTAGAAGCATAATTAGATAGCCTTTTATAATGTAATACTATATTTGGAGATATGAATGGCGCATCAAATTAATTTTACCAAGGCTACATTTGGGAGTGCTTTTTGGCCTAATGGGCATTTGAAAAAGCCACTTTTTGAAACGGGATTTATTTTTGAAAAAGTGCCATTTTGGTGTTTGGCTGATCACCAGCTTTTTGGTTCAAAATAACTTTTTGCAGACATGAAAAGCTAAATGGATTTTTTTTCTGCTTTTTCAAACGTAAAAATATTGCGCTTGCCACCATGAGAAAAATATAATAAAACACACAATGTATTATGGTTATTGGATAATTGGATCAAGTCATTCAGAAAATAAAAAATAAAAGAAACAAAGAAATCAGAAGCATTGCACCAGAACCTGTTGAGGTCAGGATTTGACACCTTTTTGGTACAGGCAATCCACGCATCACTATTGATAATGCTAAATATCTAAACTAGTCATGGAAAAAAAAGCCTAGAGAACTGAAGCTGGGCTTGTTTCAATCTGAACCCTCAAATAATGAAAAGTTATTGATGCTACATAAGCAAGATAAGCTTGATAATTTTCTGAATAACAACCTAGGTAATAACTGAAGTTTTAAGTGTAGGATATACTACCATAGTGATGATGGTAGAACCAAGTTGTAGTTTTGAATGGCCCTAGTCCCCTATCATGTAAACTAGAAGGTAAGTATCCACCATGTATACCACCACAAAGTACTGGAGCTACAATATATAAACCACAGATCAAATTTGCACTCCACTAGGGAGATATAATCTTGGGTTGTAGATTGTACCAGTTTCTTTCAGGTGGATTCCAAAGAAATAAAACAATCAGCTGATAACATGGCTATAAATGTGGAAGGAAGAGAGGATATATATAGTGGCTGTCTATTGCCTTTGTAAAAGATTTTTCCAGTGCTATGTTTTAATATGGTCCTTTCTTGTTTATGGTCCCAAGACTTTAAGTTACATCTAGTAAGTTATATTTAGTGCACTATATAAGAGTACTTACTTTGCAAGCGAGAGGAAACAGAGAAGAGGAGAGAGAGGAAGATAAAGATGCTAAATGCCAATCTCTAACATTATTGAAAGGCTTACCAATTTGTTCCAACTGGTTTTGACATTTCCACACGATCCATTCATCTATAAAGCCCTAATTAAGAACTTTTTACTAGCAACCATCAACTGTTAAGACCTAAGAGATAAGATTCTTTAAATTTCTACATTTATCTAGACTTTAGAATAGAAGCCTTGCTATGTGCAATTTGCATTCTTACCAAGGAAGCATAAAAAAAGTTTATTAGTTTGTCACTGAATCAATCTAACCTCATAAGAGTACATTTACAAGCAGATTACTTTTCTAATGAGTGTGTTGGTGCAGTTCAGAATCTTCTTTTCGTTGCATAAGAGAGTATTTTCCAACTAGCATTGGGATTTTCATGCATCCATCACACAAGCAAACCAACTTGACCAGTGGTAGGGGCGCAGAACCATTATTCTTCCCTTTGGTTTTACTTCAAATTGTTAAGTGATTATTATACAATTTGATGGCGTCCTTGATTTTAAATGATAATAGATCCCCTTCTGCTATTCCTAAAGTTGCATGTTCTAGAGATTAGAGTAGAATGTTAGACCAAGGATTCTGTTGTTGCCAGAGCTATATGATTGGACTTTAGTTGCATGATATAGAATTTATTTATCTAGGTTATTGTCATTGTACCAACTGTTGTGAAAGTTAAGATTGAGATCTGGTTATTAACTGCGAAACAGAACATATACCAATTAGGCAATCACCTCCATCTTGTTGGCAAGTTGATATCCTGAACCTATTCCATTGTTTATACTGCTAGAGATATCTAATTTGGCATGTACCAATGATAAATGATCTTATCAGGACTTAATATCAATCCGGCTGTTCGTTACATTTGATTGCCTAATTAGATGGGAGGTTTGTGTGCACATGGTAGGCATTGTTGTTTTATTTACACAATGATTTCTCAGATAACATCAGGGGTGCAGCATGCCAAACCTTTTGGAAGAAGCTAGTAATCCCTTCTACCAAGTCATCAATGCATTCCCAAGTGGACAGAGATACTTCAGTCCCACTAAAGAACAGAAAGAGAAAAAAAAAAAAAAAAGATAAAGAAAAAAGAGCTCTGTGACAAGTTGGAGATAAGGCAACCTAAATTTCAAAAGGTTTATTGCAAAATGCACACCTAAATTTCAAACCATTCTTCGTTGTTGAAGGTAACCTTGTCAGCCTTCTTGCAGCAGCACTTTCCTTGAAATTTAAATGGTAATGAAATATCTCATTGCCACTAATGCCTGAAAGTAACCAGATAATGGTGGTGAAAACTGAAGATGGATTGAGAAACAGAAACTCCTGTCACTAAGATGTCTATAACTTTTCAGACAACCTTTTTTCTTACTTTTTCATTAAAATGGATTGAAACAGCCACTAGTTTGGTCTTCAGCTATTGACTTTGGTTTGGTTAATTCTAAACTTCTGGTCACCATCACAAACAAGTTTAGGACTAATTTTGTAACCAATCTGACTAGGCTTAAATATCTGTTCACTTTAGCACCATATAGCACATAGTGGACCTGCTGCCTCTTGTTTGTGGCACTTTCTGTGCTAATTGATATAACCGTATGCTATAACTGCATGCTAGATAAAAATAATATTCACATTAAAGAAAATAACTTACTTGTAGTGGTTATGAAAAGCATTCCATCTGCATGACAAAACAAGAATTAAGCTTAGCAATGCTCCTTTAGGTAAATTTCTTTCTGAAGTAAATGAAAGGAACTACAGATAATCCCCATCTTACCTCTTGAAGATGTCTCTACAGATCAAAACTACTTTTGTTTAATACAACTATCATGAATATTCTTCACAATTGAATATGGTATGGCATGCTCGTAACATTGAATCAGTTAGTAATCTCATGGACAGGGTACTAGCTCAAAAATCAATTTTAACATACAATGACAAGTATCATAAATATCAATGGATGTTATACTGTTAATATAATTAAGGCCGGTATTTCCATATAAATGGATAAATCGTACAATGGGAATGAATTATGATAATCCACTGGACACACCCATCATTCTGCACCAACCAATTACGAGCATACAGAAACATCCATCACAAAACAAAACTTGATCATTACCTGTTTTTCATGACTTATTCGTTTTCACACTGTTATGTAAACTTTATCCGTAAAACTTACAATTTATAAACACAATGAACTTGATCACTCTCAAGCAAGGAAGAGAGGTGTTTAACAAACTGTCATGTTTTAGATTTTACATAATCCAATAGTTCTTTTTGGGCCACATCAAATGCCATAGATATTTCGCTTATTCAATTATCTTGGTTAACACCAATAAGATAAAAGATTCCATTACGCTATTGTGCAATAGTTCATAAAGTGCGCCCAAATTCCATAGAATGTTCATGTGTTAGTTATAAAAACGACTAATTAGCATATGAGCAACCCTCACTTGCAGTTACTACTCACTATCCTTGTGATCATCAGATGGTACAGTGCATTGACAACATCGTTGATTAAGAGAAAGTGATTTCAATCTCTAGGTGAACAAGTGGAATCAGAGAAAAACATACTTGATAGTGATTAACAATCTCCATACCGAATCATTTCTAACATACCCCATTTCTCAGCTGAAGCGTGATTCCTTCTGTAAATCAGGCCCTGAAACTCTTGCAAGCAGCTGCCAATTCCAGTATCTGAAACTGATAAAGAAACCAGCGGCATTATAGTTATGTTCTGTAAGATTTTCTCATTTTTGTAAGTGTTTCTCTTATCTTACACCAATTAGTGGTCTACAAACTACACGCACATTACCACCTTCTTCGTCTACTGTACTCGAAGAAACTACTCACTCTTCTATTTCACCATATTTCTTTTTGTATACCTTCTCAATAACTGCATTGCAGAACTCTTCCAAAAAGTGCGATTACTTTTTTTTTTTTTTGGTATTTGGTGGCACGCACCACTAATAAAATGTGCGATTACTTAAACCCTCTCAAAGTCTTCCTTGTCTCGGTGGCATTTATACCAACTTCATGAACCAAGTGAGCTAAGGAACTTAAAGAATTCATAGACGTTGATTTTCGTGGAGAAACAAGCTTATATATATATATATATATATATATACTTTTTTGCTCAGTCCTATGACTCATTATATTTAGGGAATTCAAAAAAGTGGAAGCGGATTGAAATTGTAAAAAAAAAAGACGTAAAATCGAATAAACCACAGGAAACGAAATCATTACTTGAAACTCGAATGACAGGAGGATCGGAATCGGGACAGCGTTTAAGAACAACTGATAGTCTGCATAGTTGATCAGAGATCCGGCATCTTTGAACCGCTGAACAGATCAACTGAAAAGGAAAGGAAACAGTTTAGAAACCTTAGAACGATCTGGTCTTTTCTCATATTCTTCAATTTTTTTCCTCCGGAGATTATAACTCACAATTTGGCAGAGCCTTTGAGAACAAGTAATCTCCATTAGTTTTTCTTCTCTTACAGGGGTAGGGACAGAGAGTCTATAACTCTATCTATATACATGCTCTGTAAGAAAATTCCCGCACAATTTTGTTGTAATTTATAAAAGGGTAAAAATGTAAAATACAAAAATCTTTCCTGAAATCTCCCTTATAGTTTTATTTTAATAAATATCTCTCTTAAATTTTTGAGAAATTCAACAAAAACCTCTCTCCTGTTACTAAACAAAAAATGTTAGATTGATGCATCAATTTTTTACAAATGTCCATTTTACCCTTTTATAAATTATTTTACATATAAAATTATTGGAATAATCCCATTTTAGCTCTAAAAAAATATATATTTCAATAGTTTTGTATGTAAAATTGCTGAAATGATTGTTAAAAGAGATTTGTGTTGAGTTAAAATGAAATTATTTCAGTAATTTTATATGTAAAATAATTTATAAAAGGGTAGAACGGGTATTTAGAAAAAATTAATGCATCAATCTAATGTTCTCCATCTGGACAATGACAAAAAAAAAAATGTTTTTGTTGAGTTTCTCAAAAATTCATGAGTTATTTATTAAAATGAAACTATATGAGATGTTTTTATGATTGTTAGGAGAGGTTTTTGTATTTTACCCATTATAAAAAGCTTCAGTGTAAGTCGTAACCATAAAGGAACCAAGGATAGAACGATTGACGTTCCTATCTGCTCCTATTAAGCCACTACACTGCATATCGGAAATATCTTCATGGAACATTGTTGGGAGGCTTGTGAACGATTGACGTTCCTATCTGCTCCTATTAAGCCACTACACTGCATATCGAAAATATCTTCATGGATCATTGTTGGGAGGCTTGTTGGTTGCAGATCTGGTTTCCAGTCACTCATGGTCTAACTTCACTACTGACTGCTGGATTTGTTTTTATGAATGAACCAATAAATTGATGCTCGTTCTCTTGTGAGTCCAGATTTCCTATTCACTTTTTCTATTTACTCTCTCTATCTATCGTGAATTATGGATATAGATCTCTCGATTCATAAAAAAAATGTGCTGCGCGGATAAAAAAATGAATAGGAAAAATGAGTAAGAAATCCCGAATGTTCTATTGTTTGGTTTGATTCATTGATTGGAACTAATAAATAATAGAAAGTGAGTAAATTTTGACACAGCCCAAGACAATGGACTGATTACCCAAAAGCCGAGGGGCGATTATAGGCCGGCCAGGGATTAGACCTTATTATACTTTAGTTTCAACTATTATACGAGAAATAACAGCGAAAAATTTTACGACCAATCAACTGATATGATAAACATGATAATCAATATTTATCAAAATCTTAAAATTCATGGGTGAGCTTTAAAGTTCTTCCTGTGCATAGACCTTAATAAAAATGACGGAAAAATACTAATTATTTGTGTTAATAAGATATGTTTTAGAACCAAAATCATCTTTATGAAATTTTACTGGACATAAATATAACAAAATTTGCGAGAAAACTAGGAAACATTTATATATTAATGGACTTGGGTCTGAATCGGTTCAGAAGAGAAAGGACTCGTCCAACTTGGATGGGACCATTCCGCTGATGAACTATTTAGACAACTGGTTTAATTTTACCTCAAACCCGGTTTTTGGGCAAAACCATTGAATTGGTCAACAATTTGTTGACTCGTTTAATCCAATCAATGGTTTTTTACCTTTTTTTTTTAGTTTAATTACTTTTTTATTTATTTTTGTCAAAATAGATCATCCATTCAAACAATCAAACCGGGTGGTCAAACTATCGACCCATAAAACTAGTGGCCAGAATGGTTTCGATTCCGAATCATTTTTTAAAGGATAAATTTCTTAAACTACCCTTATGGTTTAGCTAATTGACTAAATGTGACTAACACTAACTCTTTCCTTACTCTTAACATAAAGATTAAAAAGATTATTTTATCCTTTATCCTTCTTCAAATTTTCAAAATAAAACTGAAAAAAAAGGGAAAGAAACACCGAACTGAACTCAGAGATTTCAGCACTTACATCCCTGTAATTTTTGCACCTAAAAAACCCTTTCATAACATCAGATTCTGCTTGCCGGAGAATCTACGGTTTGTCGCCGTTGTGACGTCTAGCTCGAGTTTAGGAGTTTGAAGACGATGGTGAACAATGATCCAAAAATGCAAAAATAAATGAGGGAACGGGTGGGAAAAAAGACAGGGAAGAAAGAGACAAAGAGGTGGCAAACCAACGGCACCCCTCTTCGAACACTGAAAAGTGAAGACGCATCTGCACACAGCGGCGAACCAGCGGCACCCCCCTTCTCGCTCTGGCGGTGGCGATGACCACTCTTTGAACGAAAACAGAGGAGCGGCGAACCAACAACACCCCTCTTCAAACACTGAAGAGTGAAGATGCAACTGCACACAACAACGAACTAGCGACACCCCCCTTCTCGCTCCAGCGGCGGCGATGATCCCTCTTCGAACGAAAACAGAGAGGCGGTGAACCAATGGCACCCCTCTTCGAACACTGAAGAGTGAAGATGCAGCTGCACACATCGGAGAACCAGCGACACCCCCCTTCTCGCTCCAACGGTGGCGATGACCCCTCTTCGAACGAAAACAGAGGGAAGGCGAACCAGCGGCACCACTTTCAGTTAATGGATTAGTTTCTGGTGAAGACGGAAGATCTTCTGTCGTTAAAGAGAGGTTCAACCAAAGATATTGGCTTGACGATTGTGGCTTCCCTCTTTGTCCCCTGTAATTATCCGGTGACTAGGAATGGGTTGAGGTAGCCATCCACTCTGAGCTCAGCGTTGATGGCGGCTTCTTGCTCACACGCTGACCGGGATGTGTAGCCAGGGGTGACCCTCTCCGCTCCCCTCCCCTCCCCTCTCTCTCTCTCTCTCTCTCTCTCTCTCTCTCTGATCGGAACGGCGATGACCACTCTTCGAACGAAAACAGAGGGGCGGCGATGAACCAACGGCACCCCTCCGCCCATTCTCTCCCATTTCTCTCTACTGTTATAGTACCTTTCATCGTCGACCTCTGCCCAAACCAGAAGCAGCGGCAACACTTTTCTCTTCGATCTATGTTATTCTCTTACATTCTCTTCTTTTTTTTTTCTTCTCCTTCTCTCCGCATCCTCTCTCTTTTTACTGTTTCATCATCGCCACCCACTGTTGCAACTAGCAATTCATTGTTGTAGCAACAGATCCGAACACGACAGATAACCAAAGACTAACAAGAAATGAAAAGAGGTATTTTGAATTAGTACTAATCTGAGAGAGAGAAATAGAGGAAGAGAGAAGGGGAGATAGACGAGAGACAGGGGGGGGAGGTTTGAGAATGGAGAGAGAGACCGGAGAGAGAGAGAGGCAGAGGGGGAGGTCTTATAAGAGAGAGAGAGTGGGGGCTCAGGGTATGAGGGTAATATTGGGTTTTTAAAAAATTGTATAGCTCACGTGGGGTCACAGGGTCACATGTGCATAGATTGTGATGAGCATTAACAAACGTTAACGGGAAGAGTTAGTCAGAAACATGGGCGTAGTGTTAGTCAATTTTAGTCATCTAGCTAAACCATGAGGATAGTTTAAAAAATTTATCATTTTTTAAAACATTGTCTAATTGGTTTAAAAACACTGTTTTCAAAACCGGATCAGACCGGATGGTTGGACCAGAAAAACTAGAAATCAGTCACCTGACCGGTTTCGTTTTCCTTCAAAACCGCTTTTTTCCCTCGAAACCATTGATTTTGGTCAGTAGACCGCTGAACCGGTTGGTTAACTGTTCGAATAGTTTTGATCGTTTTCCAATTTTTTAATTTTTTTGTCTGAACGGGCCGATCGTTCAGGTCGTTCAAGTCGAACGGTCCAACCGTTCAAACTGATAACCGGACCCCTGATCGATTCAGTCACCAGTTCGTGTTTAAAAATGTTTCTCACCGTTTTTTTTTTTTAAATAATTATCAACGTTTTGATTCTCTATTTTATAGGGTCATTCATGGTTTAAAAATTCTATTAACCTAGGTAGTTGAACCGCTTAATCCAAGAAAATCACATAACTAGTTTTGTTTAACATTTAGCCCAGAATTTTCTAGAAATATATTGATGGTTGAACTACTAAACCATGCAACGTGAATAATTTTGAGTCAACTTCATAGTCATTTACCGAGAAACTCCCTATAGTTTTATCTATTCACTAAAATTTGCTGATTTGATGGGATTTTTCCTAAACATAAACGATCCGATCCCGAGTGTTCAAGTAAGATACAGGATCCCGTGTACAAAGACATTAGCTGATGGTGTACAATCCGGTCGGTCTTAGTTGTCAACGATTTTGCCTTTGACTGGAGCAACGGGGAGTCTGAAACGGAGAAGATGAGGGAACTCCGGGGGGAACTTGGTGAGATAACTCCGAAGCTCAAGTTAGTATTCTCTCAAAGGCAAAGTAAAGACCAAATGGTGCAAAATTCACATACCTTGTTGTTGGGGGTAGGGGGCCTTTTATAACCACTTCGCGCATTCACTCTGAGGCCTCTGTCAGGTCAGGTATCACCCTTTCTGCTGGGACAAAACCGCCACTGCTCCTTGTCAGAGCCGTCTTTGTAACTGGAGATGGCGGTGTCAGGTGGCGGTGGCAGGTGGCCGTTTGAAGTGCAGCCGTCAAGCGTCAGATCCCAAGTCAGTCAGGTGAGTCGCCCCTGGATACGAACTTCCTCGGTGTCAGGCATGGTACGGTTTGTTCAGTTTGGCGTCCTGGAGGTGAAGTGCTGGAGTGGTGAGCGAGGTGAAGTCTTGAGTTCGGAGGCATGTCCCGAACTACCATAGGGAAGGTCAGTTCGGTGAGGTGTGTCCCGAACTGCTATAAGGCAGACCAGTTCGGAGGTGTGTCCGAAACTGCTAAGGCAGGCTGGTTCGGAGGTGTGTTCCGAACTGCCATAGGGCAGGTTAGTTCGGGTTTGGCTCAGAGCCTAAGGGAGAGTTTGGGTTCCCAGTAGTGAGTTCGGGCTCCTAGTAGAGAGTTCGGACTGCTGGTAGGGAGTTCGGACTACTGGTTCCTCCCTTTGGTGTTTGCACCTTAGGCGTGCTGTTGGGCCGAGCTGTTGCCTTTGCCACGTGTTGCGTAACTACGAGGTCGGGCCAAATCTTCCTTCATCAATTGCCCCCACTCCTCGTGCTAAGGGTCTTGCCCTGGCACGGGGAGTTCGCAAGGTGGTAAGTGGATTTGTCCCGTACTTCGAATCTTGATAGCGCGAGATGCGTTGTCGGGGTTCTTTGGGTCTCTCGAGTGCCCAAAAGGCGGGAGATGCGCCTACCTGCTTATAAATGCTGACAGACGTGGCGGCACACACTTATTTCAAATTTCAAAAAGCACGCCGTTGGGAGACGTGACAGCGGGTCTTTTTGATTTTGAAAAGATGCGTCGCTGCCGTTTGAAAGGCAAGGAGACGTGCACTGGCCACTCTATCAGTTTCAAAAAAAGACGTGCGCCGTCGTCTCGTCAGTTTCAGAAAGACGTGCACCAGCATTTCGTCAGTTTCAGAAAGACATGCGCCGGCGTTTCGTCAGTTTCAGAAAGATGTGCACCAATCACGTCTCGGTCTCAGGGGACGTGCGATTAGCGCAAATGCGGGCCGTCGTATTAGCTCTGATCTACACTGTTGGTTCTCGGTTACTGTGGGTATATAAAGTAGATTGATGCATTTTGCTTCTTGAGCTCAGCTCGTATCCAGGTTTTCAGTTCGCGTTCAGGGTTTTTTGCTTGTTCCGGTTTCCGAAGTCTTGTTCAAACCTTTTTTCAGGTGAGTACTTTCTTGGAATCCATCTTTTCTCCTCCATGTCTAGCTTGGATAGCTCAGATGATTCTTCAAGTGGGTCAGATGCAGGTTCTATGAACTGAGTTGCATCCTCTGGTGGCCTTAGCGAACCTGAGGTAGAACTTGAGGAAGAGTTTGAGCCTGTAGGCCGAGCCGCTTCAGGCAATCTGGCATCTACCTCTCACCGAGATCGGATGTTAGACAGGTTTGGTCCTTCGACCATGACTCTTGAGGGGCTCCAATCCCTTATTACTTATTACAACTTGCCTGGGGAGTACGCCTATTTCATTCCTTCGGGTAGCTTTCATTGGTAACACGGACCTGAAGAAATCGTGATATTCTGGGAGCAGCTCGCTGCGGGGCTGCGACTGCCTTTCCACCCTCTTCTCGTCGAGGTCATAAACCACTTTGACGTTACTGCCGCCCAGCTTCACCCGAACTCCATTCGTAACTTGGTAGGGACAATCTCCCTTTTTTGCGAACAGGGTTTTCCTTTAGACTTGGAGGTATTCTCCTCTATCTTAATGCTTAGGAAACAAGCGGGTTCTCTTCCCGGGGGTAGGCGGGCGTATTACCTGTCTCCTCGCCCGGGTTTTAAGCTCTTGCACGAACTTCCCAATAAGGTCTCGACGTGGAAGCAAGATTACTTTGGGGTGTGAAGTGTACTAGGGTGGGGGATGGCCGCTCCTGACTCCGGTGTCACTCTAGATAAGGAGACGTTGAAGGGCCTCCGGCGATGGGCACGGCTAGGGCTAAAATGCAATCGGTACCTGATGGAGGCCAAGCTCATTGCGGTCGGCCTGAGTTCGGGTAGGTTCATTGCTTAGAGGTTTTCTTGTTTCGCTTTGTTCTTTCGTTTTTTCTGATGCTGAACTCTTTTTGCAGGTGTGATGGACTCAGAGAGGACTTGCGGTGGGCACCTGTTCCAAGGCATGAAGAGGCGGAAACAGGTTGCCAAGCGAACTCGTGCCGAGTTGCCTCAGGATGCGGAGCCTCATGCTCTAGACTACACGTTAGAGGATCCACCTAGGGAGTCCGAGGTGGCTCCTTCAATGCAGGAAGCGGTAGGGGCCCCTTATGCTGAGACAACTCACTCGGGAGCTTAAGGGGAGTTCAAGAGCGTGCTGTCGCCGAACTACACTCTTCAGAAGAGTAGGGATGCCACTTTCCCTAAGGAGATCGCGGCGTGGATTGATCTTCCCCTGAACCAGATTGCCTGTCGTGCCGCAACTCATGCTATGGTGGTGAGTTAAATTTCTTGTCGGTCCTCTTTGCTTTTATCATTCTTGTTGTCGCTCTTAATCTCTTGTTCCTTTTGGTAAGTGAACTCTTCTATTCATGCCTTAGCGGCCCAGGTGGAGAGGAGCTCGAGGCAGGCACGAGCTGCCGAAGAGGCCCTTCGTCTGCCGAGGCGACTACCGAGCTGCTGAGGCAGCTGCTCATGCTACTGATGAGGCTGCTCGTGCTGCTATGGCCAGGCAGGTGAGGTCTCAGAGGGATGCCGAGGCCATGGGGGTGTTTGTGAAGCATATGGTGGACCTAAGGCTGGACCTGCAGCATCAAGTCAAATACCTTTAGGAGGACATAAGGGAAAAAATGCAGATCTTTTGCCAAGGCATCGAAGATGCCAAGAAGAAGGCCGTTGATGACAACATCGCCTCGTCGCGCTTTGACGACCTGATGGTGGATTCTTACAAAAGGGGATTCAAACTGAGCCGGTGGATGATCAGGAACACGTACCCCGAGCTTGATATTAGTGCCATATCCACTTCGCGTATAACTCAGGAGATGACCAACGTTGCTAATGGCGAACCGGATTTCGAGGGCGAGGCAGGACCTTCGGGTGTCATTGAAGTGCCTTCTGATGAGGAAGAAGTAGCTCCGGGCTTATGGAAATATATATATATATATATATATATATATATTTTTTTTTTTCAGATGTATTCCTTATCTTGTAATGGAATGGACATTTCTTTTGGTTAAGTATTAGTTGTTCTTTCTCCCAAACTGGCATATTTGCCGAACTGATAATATGCCCGCTCTATTTCTTGCCCGGGTTATTGCACTCGCGCGACCTATTTCGGAGTTTGATACTTAGTCTTCGCTTCCCCTGAGTCTTTTGGCTGACTTTTCTTGGCCCTTAGGCTCTTGTAGCAATTTCGTCTACTTCGTTTGGTGGTCTATAGGTAGTATCACCTTAAGTTAACGATGTTCCACGCTCAGGGTACTTGTTTGCCTTCTAAGGTTTCGAGCTCGTATGCCCCATCGAGCGCTTTCTTTACTATGTAGGGCCCTTCCCAATTTGGTCCAAGTTTGCCCACACCGGGTTCGGGCACCAATTTGGTCCAATGCAAAACTACATAAAAGTCTTATTTTTTTTTGGAGAATAATGGTTCAGCCCTGGATTAGATTTTGTAGGCTCAAAGTACTGTTGGGGTTGATGCTAGGTTGGATTGACGCCATTTCACGGACAGCATTAGTGTATATAGAGTATGGATTGTTGACATTTTGAATGTTTATTACTCTACAATGAAAATTAAAAATCTGCATTGGGCCTGTTCATATTTTTCCGTATTTTTTTATATTTGTTTGGAAACCGTGTGCAAATACAAATCATTGGTGGAAGGTGATTTGAAACCTGAACTCCGGGAGGAATATAGACGGATTCTGCCCATAATCATTCTGTTACCACTTATTCCCACCTTATAATTCTCGGCCATCTACTTCTTCCTTCCCGGATTGCCATTATCCACACCTGTCCCAACTTCACCCACATTCTCACAGTTTCCATCTTTGACCCCAGGTGTAGGCTGTGGATGGTGCCAACCCAGGCCTAACGTGCCTACTTGACACATCCGGGCCTGTGTCACACAGCATTTTCGGAGCATGCTAGCTAGCCAATTTCGAATTCAGTACCTCCAACGCAGGCCTCACATGCATGACATTGCAGCAAATGTCAAGGGTCAGTTTTTCAAACAAGGGAAGGGATGCAAACCTAAAGAAGCCGTACTCGACTGATGCTCGCATCTTTTGTGGTGAATCCATCATCATCTGGGTAGGGACAGGCATCGGAAAGGGAGGATGGATCAACGAGGTGGAGGAGGGTGAGGTAGGGACAACAGTGAGATGCAAGAGCCGATAAGGCTTTGTCCCCGACGAAATCTATGAACCTGGATCGAAGATGCAAGCGGCTGGTGAGAAGTGGATGAAGTTGGGGCAGATGTGGGTGATGGCAAGAAGTTCTTGCGACTTAACCCCCTCGTAAGAGACATCGGTGAAGCTCTTTATCGATTGATAAGAGCTCCATTGGGTTTCCTCCGTCTTCATTTAATTTGAAGGGTAATTTTAACATTTTAAAAAGCTTTAAGTGGCATATGTCATCACATGTTTAGTTAATTGATGGATTATTAAAGGCAGGTGGTTTTTGATAAATCTGAAAATTCAAATATGAAAAGTTAAAAAGATATTAAAAGTGTCTAAATCTTTTTTGAATTCATAAGTTTGTTTATGTTGGATCAACCATTTACTATCTGAAATTTACTGATTTTACTATTTTACCCCTAGAATATACTATTTTGTAAAGGTTGAGTTTAATTTGCATTATCTCATAAAAAATAATTTTCAACCTCAAAATAACATTGAAACAATACAAAGAAAAAAAAATAATTAATAAATGAAACGATTAAAAAAATTAATTATAAAAATATTAAAAAATTCATAATTAATAATTTATGCAAATAAAAATAAAATAATTTTTAAAAATTAATGAAATAATTAAAAATTACTATTTATCAAAAATAATTAATAATTAGTAATGTTTAATAAAAATGATTATTAAATATGAATAATTAATAAAAATAAAAAATGTTTAATAAAAATATTAAAATAATTAATAATTAATAATAATAATATTATTTCTACTCACCAAACCGTCACTATAGCGGCGGTGGAGGTGGCGAGAAGATAGGAGGGAGAGAGAGACAACGAACAGTTGCAGCGGCGGTGGTGGTGGCGAGAAGATAGGAGGGAGGAGAGAGAGAGAGAGAGAGAGAGAGAGAGAGAGAGAGAGAGAGAGAGAGAGAGCACGAGAGAGTGAGCGCAAGAGCAAGAGAGAGATAAGGAACCGCTACCGCTACAATTTGCAATGACGGTGGCAGGAAGATGGGGGGAGAGAGAGAGAGAGAGAGCACGAGAGAGTGAGCGCAAGAGCAAGAGAGAGATAAGGAACCGCTACCGCTACAATTTGCAGTGACGGTGGCGGGAAGATAGGGGAGAGAGAGAGAGAGAGAGAGAGAGAGAGAGAGAGAGAGAGAGAAGGAACTGCTGTCGTTGCAAGTTGCAGCGGTAGTGGCACAAATACATGAGAGAGAGACAGAGAGAGTGCAGTGATAGTGGTGGCGGTGGAGCTTTGTAGGTCACATTGAGGGTTCGATTCAAGTTACATGAAGGGCAAAAACATGTAATATTAAAATTTTTGAGGGCATTTATGTCTTTTACGCACCTCTCAATTACGTCTGAACACATAAGTGCCAAGCTATTAACTTCAAATTTCAAATTGATTTTCAGACACCTCTCAATTTCAGATCAATTTAAGCCTTGTTTGGTGCTTGAAAAACAAGTTTTTAAGACACCAAACCTCTGAAAAGTATTATCAAACGAGGTCTAAATTGGTGCGTTTTAAAATTTGGGGACCAAAGTGACACTAGGCCCAAAGCACATGGTACTAATTTGGAATTTTTCCCTTAACAAATACATGATATTATGGAAGTGTTTAAGGTGGTGTTTGGCAAATCTTTATAAGCAGATCTTTCAACAGCCCAGTGGATGAGAAGACATATCCAACTTTTGATATCTCATCTTTAAAGACCAATACTGTTTGGGAAGCATCATAGTCTATTTGACATATTGGCAAGGCCAGGCTCTTAATAACAGCTGGGAAGGGTATTTTCAGCATGGAAACTTTATTTGAAACTTTCTTATTTTTGTTATTATCTTTTCACGCGCTCATCTTTGGGTCTTTTAGTCTACGCGTACCAAACAAGAAAATATCTTTTTTTATAGTCTTTTGAATTTCCCACCAAAAAGACTACCAAACACCACCTATTTAAACAACCTTTTTATTGATATCAAACGGAAAACAGCTTTAATAGACAGACCGCCACGCTTTAAGAATTACTTACCGGCTCTTTATGAGGTTGATGGGAAATGGTTTAACGCTTTTAAAAGCGTTTTTTTTTTTTTTTTTTTTTCCACATGTCGTTTTAAAGTTTGGGAGTTTGTAGAGAACATTACAAACCTATTCTGTTTCTTTTTTTCTTTAGATTGTTTCTTTTGTGCATACTAGGACATGTGTTGCACGTGAAAATATTTTTTTCATATCAATTATTGTTATTAAATTTTGTATTCCATTTCTACTATAAATAAAATATCTTTTATTTTAACAATTATTTCCATTTAATATGATGAATATGTAACATTAGAAATGTTTTCAATAAAATTCTGTACACTTTCATTTTTGGTGTTCTCTCTGTTTTTCTTTTTTTAATTTATTATTCAATTATATAACATCATGGGTTTCTTTGACAAGTTGGATCATTGACCTATCTTTGAAAAGTTGGGTTCAATTATATTCAATTATGAACTGTGTTTTTGTCCTTTATTGATATTATTTTTAAAAAGTTAACTTATTTTTGAATTTTTTTTGAATATTACTTTTATTGATATTAAACCCCAAAAGTTGCCCTTATATGTTATTATCCCAATAAAAAAAGAGCTTTTAGTTTCTCTCCTGCTCCCTCTCTCTCTCTCTCTCTCTCTCTCTCTCTCTCTCTCTCTCTCAATCTCCCTTCCACTCTCTCACTCTCACAGTTGTCTCTCTTTTCTCAATGATTGTGTGATTTGAAAATAAATAAAAATGGTTTTCGGTTTTTGTATATACGTTTTCTTTATCAATTTCTCTTATTCTCAATCTCTCTCATTCTTTTTCTTGGTTGATCTCTCATTCTCCCTTAAATTCTATCGTTATCCCTCAGTTTCTCTCTTGCTCCCTATCTTGTTTTTTTTTTTTTGTTCATACACACTTGTATAGTATTAATCAGACCATATAAAAGAACATGAGACCAACTCGGTATGGTTCAAAAATCATTACACCAATTTAATAAAAATTCATAAGAAACTCAACTTAATAGAAATTATAAAATTTGTAAGAAAAATAAAAAAGAACGAGAGAGTGAGTGGGAGAAAGACAAAGGGAGAATGATAGAAATTGAGGGAGAAGGAAATATATTGAGGGATAAGAATGAGAGAGATTGAGGGAGAATGATACATTGAGAGAGAGAGAGATAGAGAGAGAGAGAGGGGGGGGGGAAGAAACAAATGTTTTGATTTGGCTACATACCAAAGCTAAGGGAATAGGAGAGAAAAAGGGATTGATAGATCGAGACATGAATGCGAGAGTAAGAAAGAAGGGAGAGAGATAGAGGGAATGAGAGAAAAGCTGAAAACCTATTTTCAGTGTAGGTTTTTTGTTGTGTCAAACATGGCGAGGATTTTTATAATTTGAAATGTAGAGCCAGTTGTTAGAGTTTTGTTGTGAGCCAACCTACAACTTAATTTTAAATGTACAACCGACTTTTACTATAATTTTTCTTTTAAATTATATATTTTATTTACATTATATAAATAATTTCTACTTATCACACTTAATTTTTGTTTGTTTATGATATCATTTGACCCAAACCACTAACCCACCACCCAAAAGAAAAATAGTTTGATTTTTATGTTGACATTAACTTTTGTATTACATTTTCATCATTGATAAAATTATTTCTTATGTATAATACTTATTTTTGTTCAATAAAATGAATGCACAATATTAGAGATGTACCAAATATTTTACTTTTTATAAATATATAATATTAGATATGCGCCCAAAATTTTTTCTATCTTTTTTTCTTTTAATTTTTGTGATTCTTTGTATTTTCTATTTTTAAAAATTTTATTATTTGATTATGATGTCATTTAATTTCTAGGTAGATTTTAAAATTGACATTCCATTTTGATCATCAATAAAAATACTTCTTACATTTCATACATATTTATTTTAATTTTTTTTATTATTTAATTATGGCATTATTTATTAGTTCATTTGATCCCAAATGGTCAAATTGCTTGCCCACCACCGGGAGGGAAGAAAATGTTTTTGTTTTCAAATTATTTTTCAAAATATTTATTTTTATACTATTAAAATTAATATTATGGATTTAATTACAAGAATTTAATGATGAGAAAAATAGATCTTAAATATAGGATTTAATGAGAGAGAATAGGAAAATAATTTTATTTTACATTCCATTTACATCATTAATAAAAACATTTCTTATTTAGCATACTTATTATTGTTTAATATGTATATATGTTAAAAAATGTTCCCAATTTTTCTTTTAATTTCTAATTTTTTATTTTATCTATTTTTTCATTTTATTATTTAATCGTGGCAACATGGATTGACCCATTTGACCTAAAATGGTTTAATTTCTTACTACCACCTAGATGAAAATATTACTTTTTCTAGGTAGATTTTAAAAGTATAAGTGCTTATGTTATTGGAATTATTAATTTATTAAGTATGAGTTTAATCAATTGAACTTAATGATGAGAAGAAACAAAAATGACTTAAATATATGATTCAATAAACATGAGTGTGAGTTAATAACTTAAATATTTGATTTAATGAGAGGGAATTGAATGCTTGAAATATTTTAGAATTAACTTTTTTCAACTCATTTAATATTAATAACCGGTTATCCTATTTGCCCTCATTTTTATCAATAAATTTAAATATATAGAGGTAAATTGTGTCATAAAAAAATACTAGAAATATTCTTAAGGCCATTCATGCTTTTTAAAGTAGTATAGATAAATCTTTAGGAAGGGAACCGAGTTTCAACTGTTGTTTTCCTCAGCCGAGCTGTCCCAGATTGTTTGGGAGGATGCTCATGGGTTCTGGGTTCCCCAGCTATAAGGTTTTGTATCTTTTTCTATTTTTGTTTAGTAGAGAGAGAGAGAGAGTGTAGATGTTTTTAATATGTTGCAAAACTTTGGGTTGGGAAAACCAAAATCAACAAAATATTCAATATTAGAAACCTTGATAGAACATGTTTAGTAAATGCACTCATGCAATTATGTTCTTCCCACACATGCAAATATCTAAAGGATATGTATATGCATGAATATTATCTTTTGGCTATATTAAGAAAAGAAAGAGATAGTTCGAGGTATAGAGTTACCGAACTCTCCAACATACCCATATGCTCGCATCATGCAACGATTTTTGTGCATCTAATCAGTCTTTTCAGCATTATAATATATATGGTTATAGGATTTTGAGATGAGGCATTGTTTTTTTGGATTTTGAGAGGGGGAAGTTGGTCTATGGGATTTTGATTTCTATTGACCAAGAATTGCATGTTCTTTTTTCATATTTATATTTATGTGAGAATCAGGGAAAGTTTATTTTCCTGGGTATCACTTATTCAGGTAAGTGATATCCATCTCCTAGGTGAGTAAATAAGTTTCCTGTTTGTGGGGAAAGTTGCCAACACTTGAATGGGGCGAAAATGCCCATTTTAATAATAGATTTTTATGGCTAAAATGGTCATTACCTTATTTACTTGGGAAATAAATGAACATGGGTAAATGCATTTACCCGAGTAAGTGTTTCCTAAGAAAAACCTACCCAAATAATTGCATTTACCCGGGTAAGTAACTTACCGAAAAGCGAATGAGGCCTAAGAGATTTGCTTCATCAGGGTAAATTGCTGAAACCTCTTTTGAAGTTTTTGATCATTGTTGAAACCTCCCATGATGTTTGGTAATTGAAATCAATTCCTCAGAACTTTATGACACACTTGCAAGTAGACCCCCTTTGTTAGAATCCTCTTATAAGAGGCACAAAAATGTTGAAAATACCCATGCGGTTACTATTAAGGCTAGTTTTTATAGAAAAAAATTATACAAACTTTATAAACAACAAAAAACAAGAGAATTTAAAGTTGCAGGTTTACCTTTCACTGATTGATATGAAGGGAATATTTGGAAAATAAATTAATTTCAGAAAGATTGGAAGGGTTTGGGCTAGCAATTCATATGAAAAAAAATGGAAAATAAGCATTTTGGTCAAAAGTAACTCTATGGGTATTTTGGACATTTTCATGATTCTTTTTGGAGGATTTTAACAAAACTGGTCTACTTTCAACTATGCTAGAAAGTTCAGGTAAGGTGGTTGCAATTACCAAACTTCAGGGGAGATTCAACAACAACCATAAACTTCAGGGGAGGTTTCAGAAATTTGCCCATGAATAAATTTATAAAATTTCATGCATACTGGATACTTTTCCGAATAGATACCTTGCAAATACTGTACTGTTTGGCTAGATTTATTTTTAAATATTACTCTTATCTTTTTTTCCAAATTTTGATTTTTTCACATATTTTCTCACAAAGTTCTTTTCTCTCTCCTAGCAAGAAAAAGAGTATATACATTTTACTTTTATGTTTTTTTCATCCTAGTCAAACTTTGATCATTCTCCACTGTACTCGCCACAGTACTATGTCTAATGAGTCCCAGTGCATATAAAAATTATGCAGAGATTTCTGATTTGGTAGTCACACCGCCATTACAGTCCCTGCTGTGCTGTCCATTGGGAATATCACATATGAAATATAAATACGAAGATATTCTCAATGCATAACTGAAAAAAGAGTGTGAAGATGATGTGAATATAAATTTTGTGAGGACCAATTGGGTCTCATAAGCAGAAATGCCTTTGAACAAAACTCACATCACACAATGACACAAATTAAACATGACCATACTTTGTCTTGATGAAATACTACAACCCACAACTAAAAGTGATTTCATCCAACTGTTTATCTATTCTACCAGCCATCTTCGATATCATGGACCCAATCCGCAACCCCAATCCATGAATATCTAAGTTCATTAACAATGGGTTAATGATCCGTTAATTCCCCACATTTAAAACATCCAACCTATAACCAACCCAAAATAAGAGCCCGGATATGCTATTGACAGCATGGCATCCACTATACATTGGCAATATCTTCTTGCTTGTATATTACACCTTTAGGGGTGCAATTCTGGTGGGTGGATGGGGGGAGTTGATCCATAGAACTTTCTCATGTTGGTTTGAAGAACTGTATGGGTCCCATGGTAAATAAACTTTCACTTTGTTTGTCATTTACCCTAGAGACTTACCCTTCTTCCAATGGTTTAGTTAATTTCCTACCAGGAGTGAAAGAAGCTAAAATTAGTGAGAAGTAAAATACCTCTACAAACAGAATATGAATAGATGGTTAAGATGAGGGCAAAAATGGTATTAAAAATAAGCCAATGTTGCACAGGTAAAATGCCTGGATAAATTGCTTACCAAAAATGGAATGAGGCCTAAATATCAAGTGATCAGTAACCTGAATCCTTCAAAATTTAAATGAGCCATTGCTTAAAGGACTTGGTAAGTGAAGCCCAATACCGCACCTTCACTATTGCAAACCATCACACTAATGCTAGATCCATTTGTATTTAATGCTAACCTATGTGATGTATAGGCTTTGTTAAGAGAAAGATAAATAATAAAAATATATAAGATTATACAATTATTTTATATTTTAATATTTTAAATAAATAATAATTATTTATAATTTATATACTATTTTAATAATTTTTTACAATACAAAAATAATAATAATTAATTTCAGTTAAGATTGTTCATCAAACCAATGAAGTCAATTAATTCGATCCAACTCGACCCGAATTGGTCGGTTTTCTAGCATTTTCGATCTTTAGTTCAACAATTTCCCAACCCAACCAAGTTGGGTTAGTTTTGGTTTGGACATTTATAAATTGACCGAAACCGAACCGACTCGACCATATATATATATATATATATACATTAATATTTTATATTTTAAATATATTTTTTTAATACAAAAGTGGGAAAATTCCCATATTAATTTCTTAGTCTAAAATATTTTATACTATAAATTTAATTTTTAATTTATTTTTTAATAATACCACTGTGATTTTTTAAGTTTGAATCTTTTGAACCAATCAACCAAATCAATACAACCCGAGGTGGCTAGTTTTCACTAATTCAGTTGGTTTTGGGTGACTACCTTCCCAACCTGACCAGGTCGATTTGGTTAGGCAAACAACCTACAACCGAATCGAACTGACTCATGAATACTCCTAATTTTAGCTAAATTAATAGTCTAATCTCTAATAAATAACAATAGTTTAATCTCCAATAATTATTAAAATTTTATAAAAAAATATACAATTATTGAAAATAAATTTATAATAAATACAATAATTATAAAAATATAATAAGTATTGAAAATATATTAAATTAATCAATAAATAGTGTAATATCAAAAAATAGTTTAATCTCTAATAAATATTAACCAATAAATTACAACAAAAATAAATAATAACTAAAAATAAAATTATAACGAAAACAAAATAAATACAATAAATTAAATTTAAAAAGTTAAATAACAGTAGTTTAATATCCAATAATTATTGAAAAATTCTGATAAATAACAAAACTAAAATACAATATATAATTACTAAATATTTATTTTTTGAAAGTTATTTTCTAAAATTATTAATTGATACAAGCGAAATTAGTTATTTACAATATTATTTAGTTATTTAAATAATATCATTATTTAATTTTTTAAATCTGAATTATTTATTGAATTTAATAATCTGCAAAATTATAATTTATACTATTGTTACATAATTTCGTTATTAATTTTGTAAAAGTATTATATTATTATTAATTTTAATGTTATGAAATTTATTATAATTATTTTTCTACTTAAAATAGCGTGGCTCACATTACATTACGACCATGTATTAGGAACATCTTCCAATGATGAGAAAGATAGATGTTTCCAATGCACAGATGTGGGGCACCAATGTGAATTCGCTGAAACACTAACGGTAGTACCAAACACAACCATTGCATGCAGGTTTTGTTATTTACTCGATTCCAAATTCCAATGATAGACTCAGGTGACCATTTGATTGAATTGTCATTTGTCAAAGGGATGCTAACACAAGTTCAGTGCGTCCCCAATTTTGGGTGGTAAACTTTGGCTGTTTGAGAGCTTCCACTGTACATGTTGTCCTGGTTAAAAGAATAAGAATATTGATTGCAGATATTCTTTTAAAAGAATATATATTTTTTCTTTCAAACAGTTAAATTTTCCCTATTTGTGGACTTGAATAAGAGGAGAAAGATAAAACTTAATCTATTACCCATATATAAAAATGAAAATGAGAGAAGTAGAATGGTCGAACACCCTGATTTTACTCTTCCAATATCGCCCATGCAAATGCCTGTTTGTCCGATTCACAAATATTATTTTATTTCTATTAATTAACTAACCATATATAAAAATTAGAATTACTCATTTTTAGTTTCAATTATATCCCTTCATTTTTTTTATTCCAACTTATGACAGTTCTTCCGTAGGAGGCTGCACAGGAGGCAAAAAGGGCCAACTTCTTTTTTACACCTGTTTTTACAATATGAATCTAACTGCACAGAAACCCTCTCACTCTTCTCTTTGTTTTGCAGGTTCATTAAGCTCAAGAAGTGTCTCTCGATGCACTGTACGAATATGGATTATCAAGCAGAACCAAGCCAGTTCCTTCCCCAAGTTGATGCGGCATTAAAAAACCTCGAGCCCTTGGACAAACTGGAAGGCACGGACTGGTGGTTAAACTGAGAATCTTTACCGAATACTGTGCTACAACTTGCAGCTATAGCCACTCTCATACTTCAGGTATTTGAAGTTTTTTATAGTGTATCTTGTCAGTTTATTGTACCTATTTTCTTTTTTACTTTCTGCCTATCATCGTTACTGTTACTTTAAAAATGAAAATCTTTGCTTGCAACATTCGTGGGGGGTGGGGAAAAACTCAACGCACAATTAAGAAGTTCATGTGGGATTATAATCCAGATTTCTTCTTTCTTTGTGAAACAAAGTTTCCCTCTCAAGAAGCGACATCATTATGTAAAAGGCTGAATTTCTTTAATTATAAATAGTTGAGTCTCAAGGGTTAAGTGGGGGGCTCATTTGGTATTGGAAGGATGGCTTTCAGGTGGAAGTAGTTGACTCATCCATTGGGCTCATTGAACTTCAGATCTCTCATGGCCCACAAGGCAGATCCTGGTCTCTCCTTTTCTTTATGGCCACCCAAGCAGAAGTGATAGAGTTGTCTTTTGGGAAAATTTCTGCTAAATAAATCCTATCTACAAATCAACCATGGCTAATGATAGGAGATTTAAATGACACTCTAGACCCACAAGACTATGAAGGTTCAAGTCATTCCCATTCGACTTTTCACTTTCTAAAATTGGTTATTGATACCTTCTCTCTTACTGAAGTTGGCAGCTCAGGCCCTTACTTGGACAAATAAACCAAGTGGTAGAAATCTTGTTAGGGAAAGACTTGATAGAGCCTTTGTTAGTCTTGAAAGGCAAGATCTTTTCCCAAATTACAAAATTTCAGTCCTCCCAGCTATTAACTCAGATCATAATCCACTCCTGCTTGATACTGCTTGATACCCTCTCTTCCTCACTCACGGGAAAGAAATCCTTTCATTTCCTACCCATGTGGGTAGATCATGAGGATTGCAGAAAGATAATCTCACAAAACTGGCAAAAACTAGTCCAAGAGTCAGTGGCCTTCAAAGTTACAAGAAAACTAAAACACATAAGAAATGACTTGAAAACCTGGAACAAAAACAGTTTTGGGGATATCACTCAGTGAGTAAAACATCTAGAAGGAAGAATTCTCTCTCTCCAATAGAAAACTCTGGAACCAGCTGGTGGTCAAGAACTGAAGGAACTTGAGTAGCAACACAATCGCCGGCTAGCCTATGAAGAAAAGCTCTAGAGACTAAAATCTCGAGAACTCTGGCTCAAAGATGGTGATAAGAACACTCGATTCTTTCACTTACAAACAAAACAAAGAAGAAGATGGAATATCATTGAATGGATCAAGCAAGGAAGTCAAAATTGGGTATCTGGCAGGAATCGGATTGGAAGGATCTTCAGAGATCATATTTTAAGAATCAGTGGACAAGAGGAAGATTTTAATGCTGAATCCCTGAAAGGTCTGATCTCACCTATCATCTCAGAAGAAGAGAAAGAATTTCTGATGCTAACCCCTAGTGAAGATGAAGTCAAAGCAGCACTCTTCGAGATGAACTCTCACAAAGCCCCAGGTCCTGATGGCTTCACCCCTTTCTTCTTTTAGAAATATTGGCATGTCATTGGAATAGACTTAATATAGATAGTAGAAAATGTCTTTCTTAGTCAACATCTTCTCAAAGAACTGAATTGGACCCACTTGGTTTTCATTCCCAAAAAAGGCCGAAGCTGAATCTGTGGATCACTATCGATCCATCAGCCTTTGCAATGTTATCTATAGGGTGATAGTGCTAACAAGCTCAAACCCCTCTTATCAAAACTAATCTCATCAAATCAGGTGGCTTATATCAGGGGAAGAAATATATCTGACAATCTTATCCTTGCTAAAGAGATAGTACACAAGGTTAAGCATCTGAAAGGAAAGAATAGATCGGCAAAGGCTTTCGACAGAACGGGATGGAGCTTTCTTATTGAAACCCTTAAAAAACTAGGGTTTCCAGAGAATTGGTCTAACTTAATCGAACAGTTCATAGCTATAGTATCTTTTTCAATAAAATTAAAGTGGTAGCCCCCTTGAAGTTTTCCACACTAAAAGGGGCCTCTGACAAGGAGACCCTCTATCTTTTTACCTTTTTATAATAGGAATGCATGTTCTCTCTAAATTGTTGGAAAGAGAGGAGCTTGAGGGTAGACTCTAGGTTATCAAACTTGCCTCCAACTCCAAGCCCCTCTTACATCTCTTGTTTGCAAATGACTGCCTTCTTATAAGTCAAGCCACCCCGGACTCCCTCTTTGCAATCAAATCAGCTCTCATTACTTTTGAGCAGATGGTAGGACAATAGATAAATTACCACAAATCAGGTATCATTTTCAGTAAGAATACTCATCGATCTCATCAAAAGCTTCTTTGCAGACTGCTGGGTATGAAATTAATGCAGCCAAATGTAAAATACATGGGATCAGCTTGATATTTAGGATAGATGAGGAGAGGAACAAGACCAAGTCCTACAAGGAGATTCTTACCAAAATCGAAAATCAGCTTGATACTTGGAAGGCAAAAGTATTATCTCAAGCAAGTAGAACCACTACGCTAAAAGTAGTAATACAAAGTATTCCAGCTTGTCTGATGCTAACAAATTTTTTCTCAAAGAAAGTTCTACAAAAATTGGACCAGCTACAGAGAAATTTCTGGTGGAAAGGAGATAAAGATAAGTATGGGGGACATAATATCTCTTGGCATAAAATCTGCAAGCCAAAAACATTGGGTGGCTTGGGTCTCAGGCTAGCTGAACCTATGAACAAAGCACTTTTCACCAAGAAACTATGGAAACTCTTAACTATGGGAGATGAACTCTGGAGAGAACATATAGAATCAAAACACTTGGGCATGAAGAGCTTCTTTGAAGTTAAAGCCAAAAAATCACACTCTCAATGGTGGAAAAGCATTCTAAGAGTAAGAGATCATATATCTCATCATCTCTGTTGGAGGGTTGGAAATGGAGATAGAATAAATCCAATCAAAGATCCTTGGATTCCCTGGCTTGCCAATAATACACCTCAATTAAGATCTCATCAAATTACCAAACAGGAGGAAATGGGTTGTAAAAGATTTCATAACAGATCAGAGAACTTGGAACTTACAACTTCTAAATCAAGTCTTTGAAGCTCCTTCAGTTAAGGCAATCTCTAACATTCCTCTCAACCCACAACAAAGAATTGATACAATGCTGTGGAAAAGATCGAAAGATGGGTTGTACTCAGTTCGATCAGCCTATAGAAGCTTCTCCCAAGAAGATGAAGAGGGTACCTCAGAGGGGCATGTTTGTTGGTCAGCACTTTGGGTAATAAAATCTCCTTTCATGTGCCAGCTCTTCGGATGGAAGGTTATGATGAATGGGGTTAAGACGAAACAAACAGTTTGGAGTTTAAGGCACTCAGGAGATGCAAATTATACTTTCTACGATAGTACTCCTGAAACTCAAACTTACATCTTCTTTGAATGCACTTTAGCAAGAGCTGCATGTCTAGATGCCCAAGTGGGTTTCAACCTAGAAGCTTTTATTGCCTCAGGGTCGGTGGATTTTTTAAGTTGCTGATTGGGCAGATACTCTAGTTCAAAAGAGTTACAGAACTTTTATATGGCTAGAATTTTAGCCTTCCTTCGAGCGATATGAGATCACATAAATGATGTGATATTTAGACGTAAACTTCCGAATCCATTGGAAGTTAAAAGACTTGTGGATAAATATGTTCCTTGTACTGGGAACACTCAGTGGATTGATATCCCAAGTAATAGTGCTCCCGCTGCCCTCCCTATTCATCAGTTCTCCTTCAATTTACACTCTGTAGCTATAGTTGATGGATCTTAGAATACAAACACCTTCTCAGCTTCTACAGGATTGTACTTATTATCTTACACACACAATATTTGCATTGCAGAAGGAAAACGATGTCTTGCCATTAACGCCACAAAAGCTGAAATCTGGGCAGTCATCGAAGGCTTAAAAAGACTCATTTTGTTGGGAATCAGTAAAGCCACTCTTATCTCGGATGCAAAAGACGTTCTGTTAAAGCTAAAGGGAGCCATTGGAAACATTAGATGGAATGAGAAGGCACTGCTGGATCATATTAAGTATCTCCTTACCTTTTCTGATAATATAAACTTACTGTATGTAAATAGGAATGATGTAAGCACCGCCCATACTATAGCAACAAGGGCAAATGTGAATAAGACTAAGTTTTTTGTGTCTCGACCTCTCCCTCAAAGATCTCACTCTTACTTTTGTAATAGAGTTCTCCTTTTGTATCCTTGATGTTTCTAGTGGATCCTTTTACTTAAAAAATAAAATAAAAAAAACACATAGAAAAGGTCTCCATCATTTATTTTCTTCTTTTTTCTAACAATATAAAAAAGATGTTTTTATAGGTTTACTTTTAAAGAGAATAAAACCAAATAGATGTATTGGAAGAAATAGTGACGAGGAGGATTGTTGTATTTTTGTTTTGCAAGTTCCCCTTTCACTCTTCACCTCTTGGGACTGTTGTATTGTTGTAACAAATGGTGACGAGGAGGATTGTTGTATTGTTGTAACAAAAAACATTTTTTTAATACTTAACAGCTGAGTTTTTTTTTTTTTGGAGATAGTAATAGCTAACCTTTGTTTTACTTTCAGGCCCTCATTTCATTCAATTACCAAGTGGAGGATTAATGCTTGATGATGGTACACCCACAATTTTATTTGTCTATTCAGGCCTCATTGAAATCACCATCTCCTTACTCTGGATGGCAATCAAACCCCATCCAATAGTTATGATACTAGAGGTTCGGCCCAATTTCCATGATTAATCATTAATTCTCAAGATAAATCCACTTTTAACATTTCATTAAATTCTAGAGAGGGGGTGGCTTCCCCCTCTGGTGGCACACCTGAACCTTGGTGCACCTTACTTGAGATGGGTAGTGATTTTCTTTTTTTTTTTTGGAATTTAAGAAAAAATTATATTTTAGTTTACAATTTTTATCATTTGTTCAATATTTCCTAACCATAGGACCGTATAAATCAGTCATGCAGTGAATTGATAATGGAATATGGAATCCCACTGAAGTTGAATCTCTTCTACCCACTAGAACTGTCCATATGATTAAAGCAATCCCTCTTAAGAAACCAGATTAGGAAAGTGTCATAGAATAAGACAAGTGGGTTTGGGGGTCGGTGGATTATGGATGGCAATGTAACAATTAAATCAACCTATGAAGTTCTCTTCACCAAGGTTTTTAAAATCAAACCGGTCAGGGGTCTGGTTCCTGGGTTGAACAGTTTGACTGTTTGAACCAAATGGACAGTTAGTTCTGACAAAAAAAAAATAAAAAAAATGGCCAAAATATTGGATGGTTTAAATAGTTTGAACGGTTTGATCGCTCGGATCAGTGGTTTGTTGATCAAATCAACAGTTTTTGATGAAATAACGGTTCTGAGGTAAAGCGGAACCAATCACCTGACTGTTTCCCGGTTTTTCCAGTACGACCATCCGGTCTGGTCCAGTTTTGAAGACCATGCTCTTCACTCATAAATATGGCCAACAGGACTACTTTCCTTATCGAATTTGGAAACTACCTTGTTTATGTGATTGCTAATTCAAGGCAAACTTTCAACATCCACTCAACTTTATCACAGAAATATCAATCCTATTTGTCAAATATGTAATCAGGAACCTGGGGATTTAAATCATTTATTTACAAACTGTGATGTCAATAGAAACATTTGGACATATTTACTAGATATTAATCCAAGTGTTGAAGAGGACTTCATACAATGGGTAAGTCATTTGTTAAAAATTCTGGACAAAAGAAACCTATCATTATCGTGTCACACTTTGTGGATGATATAGAAATCTAGGAATGAAAAGATTTTTCCAACAAATAAATACAACTATTAAATCGATCTAGTCATCCATTCAATATTATATAGATATTTTCTTTACCGCTAATCTAGTTGTTTCAAGGGATTCAAGGATTTGGAGAAGTATCAAATGGAACCCTCCCCCAACACAAGTTTTGTGGTTCAGCCAAAAGAAGCACAGGATAGGCTACTAACTACAGTAAGACTGACTATTCAGGGACTATAGGAGTTGTTGGTATGGAGGATTTTGCATCAATATTGGAGTTACTTAGATTGAGTCAAACTCCAAATCCACTATATCAGTCTTATAATCCCAATGTTGCTGCCACATATGGAGCCGAGGGCAACAATATAATTTTCAGTGTCCAACGTCAATGGGTTTAACCTGTTGAGAGAAAGAAGATGTTAGAGGCCCCAGGAATTATTCCAGGGGCGGAGACTTCGACAATCAAGTTAGCTGAAAACTGTAAGGGGTCGGACCAAGCAAGAAAGGAGACTTAGAGCTTAAGTTCGTTGCCTCAACGTGGGAGCCCCATTGTATAGTTGGAATTGCCTGAGAGGAGTTGTTGGGAGCAAGTGGTGGCAGTTCACAATGATTGGTGATGGGTGAATAGGATATGTCCGGCTGATGCCATGTGTCAAAATCTGCGGGTAGGTCAAATACCATTATATCACCCAAAAATACCTTAATTGGAAGAATAAGGTTCTATTCCAAAGCATTATCAATCTGTTAAGCAATGTCCAAATGTTTTTTTGACTCATTGTTGTTGAGAAGATAATAGGTGTGCTGACTATCTAGCTAATATAGCTTATGAGTATCATAATTTTGTTTTTTGGAACAGTCCTCTTGTGGAAGTCAGGCAATTACTTTGGGAGGATATTAGTGATGTTTATCAGTGGCGCCCTTGTAATGTGAATATTGCTTAATACTATGATATTATCTTTTGAATAAAAATTATTGATATTATTAGGTAAAATTTATACCTTAGTTCTATTTTCTTCCCATTTTTAGAATAAGGTGGCGGCACAGTTGTTAGGTGAATATTATATTTGAGAAAAATATATAACCATTTATCATTGGTTATCTTATGCAATTCATCAAACTTAGTTGCAAATTCTTGCAACAATTAAAAATTGTTTCATGTTCTTAAAATTTAATATACCAACAAACTTTAATTGAGTAGCTTCTATATTAATTGAAGGGATAAGCATTATTATTCTTAATTTATCTATACCTTAACCTAATTTATGGTATAGCTATTTAGTTAAAGTTCACTAAGAATCTTCAATGAATAATATACTTAATATTGTATTATTGTACAAGTGAGATGAAAATAAGGATTATATCTGCCCAATTATTCGTGACTAAAATATGGAGCTAATTAACAATTATACCTATTACTTATGGTTCAAGTATATTATTTTGGGTACTATCTTCAATTGTCTATTATTCCTATTGGTAAGATTTAACACTGTATTTTGTACTTTGCTACTATTCCTATTTCCTATTGGTACGATTTAACACTATACTTTGTCTTTTAGTTACTATGGTTTGATTTTATTTTTTTGATTTTAGTTGCTACCTCTCTGTAAGTCTTATTGACATCTTCTTCCTCTTATTTCTATAGTTAAGCAAAGCTAATTGGGTAATATATTTTTTTTCTTACTTTGTATGTGATTTAGATCTTTGTTTCTCTTTGTGTTCATTAGCAAATCTGTCAACACTAACCTACTTGGGATTGCTCATGAAGGTAAAAACATTCAATTTAGAACAAGTTAAATATATTGTCTCTTCACCTCTTAAAATTCATGTTAGTTAATTTATTCAAGATAAACTTTTAATTTATTTAGCTTTTCTTTATCTCATAGAATTGGGTTTTGTGGGGTTTGAGACAAAAGAAGTAGTTATACACCCACTTTTTGGTTTGCATGATTCCATGGTAATGTTGTCAGTGTAGGTTTTTTAATTGAACGATGTAATCTTGCATATTTGTTTCTTATTTTATAGTCTAATTTATTATGTTTTGATTTTACAATTTCATTGCTTCCCATAGTAACATGGCTGTCTTAGGTTTAGATAGCATCAGAGCCAATGCTTTAAGGGTTTAAGTCATTAAGTCATCGAAGATGCTACTAAAAGAGTACTTAATTTACTTGTAATCATTAGTAGTATTAGCAAATGTACATGATGGAGGCCCATCCCAAAGCCCTCATCACCTTAGGGGCGGCATTTCCTAGGATAAGGATAAGTCAAGATCCAAGAAAGAGATAAGTCAAGAAATGATTCAAGATCCATCAAGAATTCAAGAATTCAAGAATTCCAGATAATCAAGAATTCAAGAGATCAAGATAATCCAAGACTTCCAAGATTCATACATGGAGATCGGACGGTGAAGATCATGGAAAAGAATCCGATCCTATCAAGATCAAGATCAAGAAGAATTCGATCCTATCCAGATTAGATGTTTTGATATCTATCTTAGTTGTTCTTTCCTAGTTATTCTATGATTTCCAGATGTAGTATAAATACTGCTATTGTTTTCAGTTAATAGACACTTCAGATTTTCTATTCAATTCTCGCCACCTTTTCTCTCTCCTCTAGAGATTTTCTCTCTTTCTTGTTTCGCTAGAAACTTGGTTCGCCCAGTGCTTGCATAGCCAGCCCGGTTTATTGCTTCCACGCTGCGTCAGGTGGTATCAGAGCAGGTAATTCACCCAGTCAGATGGCCAACCAAGACGGTAGCAGTCGCAACCCACTTCGTGATGGAGATCAGGGGTTCCCAGCTGTTTGGAGAGCAATCGAAGAGCAGCGCACGACCACACGTAACATCGAACAACAGTTGGCAGAGATGGCTGAACAACTGCAAACCTTGTTACGGGAGGTTGTTCCACGGAATCGGGAAAATCCACATCCCATCGAAGGAGACGACCACAACATACAACCCATCAACGCTGCGTTCTAACATCTAGTTCTTGACAACGACATTGATGATGAGTTAGAATTCGGTGGTGCGCCAGTTCTTCCCGACAACGACAGAAACAGTAGAAATTGACACAATCAAGGTAATTTCAATCTCGGTAGGAATAATGATGAATTTAAACTCAAAGTAGATATTCCTACTTTTAGTGGAGATCTTGGAATAGAGGGACTTCTAGATTGGATCACAAAGGTTGATTGTTTCTTTGAGTACATGGAGATACCAGAGGAACGACGGGTAAAATTGGTAGCTTTTCGATTAAAGGGAGGCGCATCTGTTTGGTGGGAATGCTTGAGAGAGACCTGGATCAGAGAAGGAAGGGGTCTTATTCAAACTTGGAGGCGCATGAAACAGCTTATAAGAGGTAGATTTTTACCCCTAGATTATGAACAGTACATGTTTGAATCTTACCAACGGTGTGCACAGGGTTCCCGTAGTGTTAATGAATATACATATGAATTTTTTAGAGTAACTGAAAGAAATCAATTATCTGAAAGTGATAACCAGCAGCCAGCCCGTTATTTGAGCGGTTTGAGACCATCCATCAGAGATAAAATTAGTGTACAGATGGTTCCTAGTGTATAGGAAGCAAGGAACCTATCCTTGAAAGCAGAATTGATGTTCCAAGACAAGGTACATAGTGATAATTATCGTTGGTACAGTGGAAGCGACAACATGCCGACAACTGTTGACAAGAACAAATCAGTCCTGGCAGTTCAGCCTTCTCACCCGGAAAGTACAGCTAACGCCGGTAAGGTTATCATAGGAGGACATACTCGAGGTAACCCTTCCAACCCTCCTAAACCCAGTAATCCCTATGCAAAGCCTGCTCCTCTTAAATGCTTTAAATGTAATGAGGTTGGGCATAGATCCAGTGACTGTCCCAGAAGGAAGGCAATTAATATGGTAGAAAGAGAGGAGGAAAAAGATGTGGATGAGGAAGTATATTGTGGACCTGATGGGGAAGATGAAGAGGGTTCATATGAACACGAAGAGTATACTTGTGTTGTGAGAAAATTAATGTTGTCCCAGAAAAATCAAGATACCTCTCAAAGACACAGATTGTTCCGTACTAGATGTATTGTCAAGGGTAAATTATTTGATTTAATTATTGATAGTGACAGTCAAGAAAATATTATTTGCAGGGATTTTATACAAAAGTTACAATTACTTCCTGAAAAACATCCAAACCCATACACAATTGGGTGGATTAAGGAATGAGGCGGTGTACGAGTGAAGGAATGCTGCAAGGTACCCTTTTCTATTGGTAAGTATAATGATGAAATATATTGTGATATTGTAGACATGGATGCTTGCCATATTTTGTTGGGTAGGTCTTGGCAATTTGATACAGATGCAAGGCACATCAGTACTTACCAACTTGAAAAGGAAGGTATACACTACACCTTGTTACCCATGGCTAAAAAGAATATTCCTAAAGCCCCAAAAGCAAATGAGAAAAATTTTCTTACTATTACCCATCATCATGCTGAATTTATGAAAGAATGTAAAGATACCCATGAGGTACATTTGTTAGTAGTAAAGGGAGAACATATGAATGAGACCCTGGAGGAAAATAAAATTCCAGTGGAAGTGCAATGTCTACTGGATGAATTCCATGATGTAGTTCCAAATGAATTACCAAATGAACTCCCTCCCATGAGAGATGTACAACATCATATTGACTTTGTTCCAGGTGCTAGCCTACTTAACTTCCCACATTACAAGATGAGTCCCAAGGAGAATGAAATTTTATGGGAGAAGGTGGAAGAATTGTTGAAAAAGGGACACATTCAAGTTAGTATGAGTCCTTGTGCAGTACCAGCTCTGCTAACACCCAAGAAGGATGGCAGTTGGAGAATGTGTGTCGACAGTAGAGATATCAACAAAATTACTATTGGATACAAATTTCCCATTCCTAGGTTGGACGACATGCTAGTTCAGCTTAATGGGGCTGTGGTTTTCTCAAAAATTGATCTCAAGAGTGGATACCATCAGATCAAAATCCACCCCGGAGATGAATGGAAGACAACCTTCAAGACTAGAGATGGCATGTTCGAGTGGTTAGTCATGCCCTTTGGACTAACCAACGCACCCAACACATTCATGAGGCTGATGAACCAGGTGTTGCGTCCCTTTACTGATAAATTTGTTGTGATATATTTTGATGATATTTTAATTTACAGCAAATCTATCACTGAGCATATGGAACATATTATGGAGGTTCTAAAAGCATTAAGGGAAAATAAATTATATGCTAATTTGAAAAATGCACTTTTATGAGTGATAATTTATTATTCCTATGATTCATTGTGAGCAAGGAAGGAATTAAAGTAGATGAAGAAAAAGTGAAAGCCATTAGGGAGTGGCCGACCCCATCAAATGTCACTGATGTGAGACGCTTCCATGGGTTAGCAACTTTTTACAGGCGATTTATTAAACACTTTAGTAGTATTGTAGCTCCCATAACTGAATGTTTGAAAAAGGGGAAATTTCAATGGGGAGAAGAACAAGAGCAAAGTTTTGCTCTCATAAAAGAGAAATTATGTACTGCTCTTGTCTTTGCTTTACCAAATTTTGATAAGCTGTTTGAAGTTGAATGTGACGCCAGTGGAGTTGGCATAGGGGCTGTATTGTCCCAAGAAAAGAGACCCATTGCTTTCTTCAGTGAAAAATTATGTGAAGCCAAGAGAAAGTGGTCCACTTATGACAAAGAATTCTATGCTGTGGTAAGAGCCTTGAAAACATGGGAACACTATTTAATTGCAAAGGAATTTGTTCTTTACACTGACCACCAGGCCCTAAAATATCTAAGTGGGCAAAAACAATTAAGGAGTGATTTGCATGCTAGATGGTATGCTTTCCTTGGCAAATTCCCATACAAAATTGTGTACAAGGCTGGACAATAGAATAAAGTGGTCGATGCCCTTAGCAGACGTGTAGCCCTCATCAAGACCCTCAGTATTGAGATTGTGGGTTTTGAGTGCCTAAAAGACCTATACGCCCAGGATGATGACTTCCAATAGGTGTGGGAGAATTGTGTGAATCGACAGCTAGCAGATGATTTCTCCATTTATGATGGATTCTTTATGAAAGGGGAACAACTGTGTATCCCTTGCACCTCCCTCTGCAAAAAGATCATCAGGGATCTGCATGGGGGTGGACTAGCATGGCACCTAGGAAGGGATAAGATAGTTGAAGCAGTTAAATGGCGCTATTACTGGCCGAAATTAAGGAGAGATGTATCCACCATTGTGAGCAGATGCTATATTTGCCAAACGGTTAAGGGGCAAACCCAAATACTGGTCTCTACATGCCCCTACCCGTTCTTACTACTATTTTGGGAAGACCTGTCCATGGATTTTGTGCTAGGTTTGCCAAAGACCCAAAGGAACATGGACTCCATCTTCGTGGTAGTTGAAAGGTTCTCTAAAATGGCTCACTTCCTTCCATGTAAGAAAACAACAGATGCATCAGCAACAACAAAATTATTTTTCAGGGAGATTGTCCGTCTACATGGGGTAACCAAGACTATTACATCAGATCAAGACACAAGGTTCCTAAGCCAGTTTTGGATGACCCTATGGAGGTTATTTGATTTTTCACTAAATTTCAGTAGCACAGCCCATCTGCATACAAACAGACAGACCGAGGTGGTGAACCGGACCCTTGGTAACTTGATCCGTAGTATATGTCGGGAGAGACCAAAACAATGGGATTTTGCCATTGCACAGGCTGAGTTCGCCTATAATAATGCAATACACAGTTCTACAGGTAGATCTCCATTCTCCATTGTCTACATGAAGGTTCTAAATCATGCACTGGACCTAGTAAAACTATCGAGAGTACCTGGTACCAGTCCCTCCGCAGAACAGATGGCGGACCAGATACAATCTATCCAAGAAGCAGTGAAGCAGAAATTAGAGCAAACCAACGCCAAGTACAAGTTGGCAGCAGACAAGCATCGTCAGCCCCAAGTATTTGACATCGGTGATGAAGTTATGGTATTCTTAAGGAAGGAAAGGATTCCCGTGGGAAAATACAGCAAGTTGCAGCCTCGGAAGTACGGTCCATACAAGATCATGAAGAAAATCAACGACAATGCATACGTCGTGGACCTACCAGATCATATGGGTATCTCTAAGACCTTCAATGTTGCTGACATCCATCGCTACCTGCCAAAGATGACACTTGCATATCCTAGCCACGACTCGGGGTCGAGTTCTTTCCAAGTGGGGGAGAATGATGGAGGCCCATCCCAAAGCCCACATCACCTTAGGGGCGGTAGCTCCTAGGATAAGGATAAGTCAAGATCCAAGAAAGAGATAAGTCAAGAAAGGATTCAAGATCCATCAAGAATTCAAGAATTCAAGATAATCAATAATTTAAGAGATCAAGATAATCCAAGACTTCCAAGATTCATACATGGAGATCGGACGGTGAAGATCATGGCAAAGAATCTGATCCTATCAAGATCAAGATCAAGATCAAGAAGAATTCGATCCTATCCAGATTAGATGTTTTGATATCTATCTTAGTTGTTCTTTCCTAGTTATTCTATGATTTTCAAATGTAGTATAAATACTGCTATTATTTTCAGTTAATAGACACTTCAGATTTTCTATTCAATTCTCGCCACCTTTTCTCTCTCCTCTAGAGATTTTCTCTCTTTCTTGTTTCGCTAGAAACTTGGTTCGCCTGGTGCTTGCATAGCCAGTCCAGTTTATTGCTTCCACGCTGCGTCAGTACAGCTCGACAATAATTGACTCAATCATTCACTAATTCTCCTATTACTTACGTATGTTATCACTAATCAAATTTACCTTGTATCCTTTTTGCAATTCAAATTGATATTGTAATTGACCACTGTATATATTTGGTTTCAATTACAATCAATTAGAGCGAGTAAAAAACCCTTTTTCTATACTATCTAGTTTTGTCTTTTCATAACTTGGTATTAGAGCATTTGTATCCGAGCTCTCATGGCACAAGGAAGCACCTCCTCTATAGCAACCACTATAGCGTATGGATCAACGAGTGTACTTAGTCCAGCAACCATTAGACAACCATCAAACACCTTCTTCTTTATCTTAAAGCCACTTTCCACTTTGGGTTGTAGCTCACTTGCTCTTCCTTTTTCAATTTGTTTGCATATTCAGATGCAGATTGGGCTGGCAATTCGGATGATCGTAAATCCACAAGTGGTTATGCCATCTACCTCGGGCCCAACCTTATTTCATGGGCCTCTCACAAGCAACTCTCGGTAGCAAGGTCTTATATAGAAGCCAAGTATCGCTCTCTTGCCTTTGCAACATCTGAACTCATATGGTTACAATATTTAATTGGTGAGTTAGGTCTCTCTCTCACCACTCCTCCAACACTGTGGTGTGGTGATGTTGGTGCAACATACTTGACTACCAACTCAATTTTTCAATCTCGCACTAAACACATGGAAATAGAGTTTCACTTTGTTTGCGACAAAGTGGCCTCTCGCAATTTAGAAGTGCGTTATATTTCAACCAAAGATCAGGTTGCAGATATCCTAACTAATGCCCTTCCAAGGCCCGTTTTGTTGATCTTCATTCCAAATTGAACATCACTAAGAGTGAACTCAATTTGCGGGGGCATGTTATCACATGTACATCTTGACAATAACTGACTCAATCACTCACTAATTCTCCTATTAATTACTTGATTATTGTATCACTAACCAAATTTGCCCTGTATCATTTTTGAAATTTAAATTGATATTGTAACTGACCACTGTATATATTTAGTTTCAATTACAATCAATTAGAGTGAGTGAAAATCCTTTTTGTATACTATCTAGCTTTGCCTTTTCATAACTAGTAATAACTGTTTTCAAGGATTTTAGGCAATGCCAAAAAAGAAAATTGGTTAGGAGTGGCCTCTCCATCAATTCTATGTCAATTCTTTGTTTCATTGGAGTGACTCATCTCTATAGGTAATGTTGTTCATATAATTGATTTGATACATTATTATTCCAATCTAATGCACTTGCATCTGCCATTATATTCAAGTTATGAAAATCAAATCTTAGTTTTTTGTGAGGATTTTTTTTTTTTTTTTTTGTATTGTATAATTGTTTGAAGACATGAACTGTATATTTAAACTTTCAATATTTGTGCCCAAGATATGAGAAGTATAATCAAACATTACCATCATTGTCATTCTTTCAATGTTGCACTGATATTTTTAATTTGGATTAGAAAGGACATTAAAGCTTGATTTTAATCTCTATTTAATTTTAAATTTTTAGTATTTTTTTGTATTAGAAAAGACATTTCACCTCACATGCAAATTTTCTACAACTTTTCTTGAAAAAGATGATGATTCAAAACTTCCTACTTCAATGTTTAATTTGTCAAAAAAGGTCAAAGTTTAATCTTAATCTCCTTAATGATTGCAAATATGAACTTATATATAAGTTTTGTTGGTTAACCTTTAACATTAGCATTTTACTAGTAATGAATAAAAAGAGCAGACATATTATGAGAACTTCGCCTAGCTAGACTATCGAACTTTCAACAAGTAAGAATATTGCTAGAAGTACTGGAAATACAGTGCATGATTTATTTGCTATGATTATTAGACAGTTCACTATGAAATGACACTTTTACACTTGGATCATATTCCAATTTCCAAGTAGCTCATGAATTGTGACTTTCTCGAAATCTATACAATGTATAGCTACGTTTATGGAGACCTGATTTAGTAGGTACATCTGCATCTTGCGAGCACAATAAGCACTCAATAAAAAATACAGCAGCCATCTTAGACATTTGCTTTGAATAATTTCAAGAGTAGGTTGGGGGTATTTATGGAACAAAGTACCAAAAAATTTACTAAATGCTTAGTTTGTTCTCCTGAATGTACCTACCTTAGGAGTGATCATTTATCTATAGTATTCATACATATTTGTATAATTGTATTTATTATTATTTTTTATCCCCAAACTTTACTCCAGGTGGAGGGGTGGCCACCTATTTTTTTTCATGTTGTATTTTATATATAAATATTATAATATAGTACTTATAATTCATAATATATGTAATATTTTTTATTATATAATATATAAAATATTTTTTATGCACATATTATATGATATATACTATTAGGGTCCGTTTGATTTTCAGTTGGAATCGGAATCGGAATGGCCACTTATTCCCATAATCTGTTTGGTTCAGATAGGAATGAGAATAGGAATTGGAATCAACAGGAATGAAATTTAATTTCTAAGAGAGGGGCTGGAAATGGCCATTCCCTCAAATAGGGGAATGCCATTCTAACAAGAATGGGAATGGGATTCCAATTCTGCCAAACCAAAGAGCTGGCCTATTCCGATTCTAATTCCAAATCCCCATTCTTGCGAACCAAGCAAGGCCTAAAATATTATATATTAATATTTTATACATACGATCCATAGGCCTGACCTAACCCATGATCACCCCTAGCCTATCGCTATTAGATCCAGACTCACGTTATGGCCATCGGTTAAGTCGATTTTTTTGCTCAAAATATTGAATTATTTGTGGTTCTGGTGGGTTTCAAGCCCTATACTCCTATTGTCTCTCTATGCTTTGAACCTATTGATGGCTAGAAGTTAGTCTGTGGTTGACCATTGGATACCATGCCTCCGTTTTAAGAGGGACCATGTCAACCACCGGCTCATGGGGAAAATTTTGCTTCAGGCGAATATGGTGGTTATAGTACACACTAGACCTAGCAATTGGGTTGGGTGGGTCGTGTTCGGGTTGGGTCAAGGTATTTTGGGTTGATTTCGGGTCGGGTTGAATTTTGGGTTGGGTTGTCAAATGCTAGACCCTAACCCTAAATGTTCAAGTTAGGGTTGACCCATGGGTCAATTCAGGTCATTCCAAAAAATTTGGAATTAAAAAAAATAAAGAAAAATACATGAAAAATGTCAAAATTAAAAGAATTAACCTTAAAATTCCAAATATAAAATAAAAACTTGAACATTTAACAATTTAAAGAGTAAACCATAAAAAGTAAATACTAAATAATAAAAATTAAAGAGTGGAAACTTCTAACAACACAAATAATCCCAATTAGACTTGACAATCAGGTCAATGGGTTGACCCATGACTCAACCCAACCCAATCCAATTTTTTTCGGGTCAGATCGGATCAAGTCATTTTCATATTCGGGTTGCTAAATATGAGACCCTCACCCTATTTTTTCGGGTTGGGTTGGGTCAACTTTTTGCCAGGTCTAGTACACACGATATAACCAATCGAATATTGCTTAGATAGATATGATCTACTACAATACTACTTGATAATGTGTACACTTTTGGAAATGGAGGCAGGGATGAAGTTAAATTTTTTTTATAAGGGGGCCCAAAACTTATGGATGGACCATAGGGCAGCCAACCATTGGGAGAAGAAGAAAGTTTGGATGAAAAAATGTATTATGTGTGGAGATTTCTAGACCATGGGAGAGCATGACTCCCTTGACTGGTTGGTAAGGTTTCATGCTAGTTGTAGTGGAGACTTGCGAGATCTCACCTGTACCTGGGTTGGGGGATGAGCTATCTGAAGGGATGAGAAATCCATCATATGGATGGCCGAACCCTACAGGTACATTGGGCGAAATTTCAAAAATTTTTCTCTCTCCCATGTGGGAATCACATTCCCTATTTTAGAAAATTGCATTTTCAATGATCAATCTTGAACATAAACCAGACCATATCTGAAACCAAAAGGGAGTGGAGGGATATACCTGATATAAAGTAGTAATAATCTCCAATGAAGGAGTTCACACCCAAGGAAAAATCCAAAGACTGCTTCCACCGAAGATGACACGGTGTAGGATGAAGCAGAATCAACAGGATGGTTCTTCAGCAAGAATCTGATGGAGGGCTAGTGAGCACGACTTCGGATTACCTTTTCTACCAAAAAGTAATACCAAGAACTCTTATTGATCGCTCCCACAGGTGGAGATCGAACTGGTATGGCGATAAGAGCAGGAGAGAAAGAGACAGTGCAGTCAAATTGTGTTGTCTCTCTCTAGAAATCAACAGTCACTTAGATGATTTTTGCTGTGTTTTGAGGGTTCGCCTTGCTCTCCTATTTATAGCTTTAAAGAGAGGTTCTCCTAATCTCATTAGGAATTTCCTAATCCAAATCTTGTATTTGGATCTGGACTCTCTTTAAGAGATAAGGATAATCCCTTATCTTATTTACAGATAAATATCAACCCTCATAATCTAATTAGGAGTTTCCTGATTCAAATCTTTATTTACATCTAGACTCTCTCTGAGTGGATAGGGACAACCTCTTATCCTATCTACTGATCTAAATCCCAGAACCGCCCCTTTTTAATTAATCTCATTAAGCCAGTTCGAATTGGGCTTTAGGCCCATTAAGTCCATATGCTCACTTACCCTCCAAACTGCTGCCCAGTTGGATATTCTTGTATTGCGTGGGACCTAAACATTGATCTACACATCAGTTACATGTGTTCAGCCCAACATCTGTTATAAGGCCTGGCCGAACTCACTATAGGAGATAGTGAACCCCTGAGTCCATCACCATGGGCTCTTAATGGGCCCAACATTTATACTAAATGGTCCTTCGGTCAAGCCACCTTATAAAAATCCAAGGACTATGCGCAGATGCAAGATTAACCCACCAGGTATTACCCTCAATGGTCTTACATTTAACCTCTCAGCCCATAATGATCAAACACTGCCCGACAAGAGAGGACATCTCCCTCGGCTGCAATGTACAGTGTTGCACTCTCTACTCACATGGATCCTAGGAATTAAAACTATTTGCAAACATTTTGCAAAATAAATTTCAACGGTTGAAATCAACTGCCGGCAGTATAGGTTTCCATTAGAGAGAGTGCATCCCCGATCATTCACTTTGCCCGACAAAGGGGCTAATCCTGTCACTATGATCACCCACTCAGATGAAATCTCGGACTGTCCCAACATACCCAGGTTTTGACCCCCTCTAAGGATCTCACTGATTGGCATATCAAAGACAACCCAATCTGACACCTAATATGGTATCATAATCGAGTCTAGGGGTCAGGTGTAACATTCCAATTTTGCCCATCTATCTCTAAGGTCCAGGGTAATACTGGAATTCTGGTCCGGTTCAATGTTTCAAGAAAACCCACACTACATGTACCTCAGGTCTCACCCTAACAATTGAGACAAGACACCCCAACCAACTTGGTGGAACATTAGTGTCAACCTTGGCAGGATAAATCTCCCCAGATCTATCCAATGGCTGTGGAGATTCTAAACTAACATGAGTTTCATATGTGTACAGTTTAAGGGTATTACACAAAAACACACCATAATAACATGAATCAAATATGTACTTTATTCATTTACATTAAATATCATAATGCACATCATTCTGATTGGAGTTAAGGGCATACACTATCTAACACTATCCCCACATAGTGCGCTCCTTTGAGAAAAAAAAAAAGACACATTTTATAATTTTCTTTTACAAAGCAATTAACATCTTTTTCCTCTCCTTTATGGGGGTTTGAGATTAGGGGTGTCAATTGGACTGGATTTGGTCCAATCCGATCCAATCCAGCGTGAGTCCATTATAAATGGACCAGGTCCAATCCAATCCAATGAATGTTTTGGCCCAATTTGGACCGGTCCAATTCAATGTCTGCACCATCCAATCTGTTCAAATTTATTTTGATTTAGATTGGTTTTAACCCAAACCCAATCCATTGGCACATATATTCTTATCTTATATAAATGGACCAGATATTGGCTTAATCCAACCCAAACTAATATAAATTTATTATGGACGGACGAGATCCAATATAATCTAACAAATATTTAGGACCGGATTGGTCCAATCCAATGTCTTGTTGGTCCATCCAATCCGTCCAAATTGATTTTTGACTAGACGGGGTCCAATCCAAAACTGGTCCATTGACACTCTTATTTGAGACAACATCATACACAACGCACTAGATAACCTACCACCAGTCAAGATACAATTGTTCTGTATACATAGGGCCCATGTTGAATCCACACCTTATTCACAGTCAATCCGAACTCTCTTCGATATATTCTTCTATTTTTTTTCCTTGCCCTTGAGAAATCGAAAGTTGGCAAAGATAATAAAATAATAGATAATTTTTGTCTAACGGAACAATAACATTTGAATGAAAGGCGCATTAACAGAAACATGTGTGACACAACTATTATTTGCTAACATTATGCTTACCTAACGTGACTACTACACCCGGACCCATAACTTGGATTGGTCTGGAAGGAGAATTTGTTAAAACTAAAGTGAGCCTCTCAATATTTTAAATTCTTCCAATGTGGTTGAAATTCTTCCAGTCGAGTTGCAGTTGCAGTTGCACCTCTCAATATTTTAAGCAGCCATAGCTGTTTCTTATGTGCCCGTTTGGAACTTTAGAGGCAGGGGGTTTTGCTGCTCCACATGAACATCCTATGCAGTATATTTGATGAAAATCTCAAAAGAGTCCAACTGTCCACTAGCATCAACCTCCTTAAAGATTATCCAGAGCCACCTCAAAGCAACTAAATCATCTTAATTAACTGAATCCTCAACTCAGCTCTCCCAAACGGGTCCTATGTTATCGACGCAACGCAAGACTCTTTTCCGATGGACACAAATTTATAACTTCTTTACCAATGAAAAATTTCTCCGTAACATCTAATGACGTTGCATGTATCGTAATGCACTATCGTGTGAAATTAATTGGGTTTTTGAAGTAAAATCGGTGGGTCGATCGGTTAGGGGCTGAAGAAAAGATGGATAAAATTCTTTGATGTTTGATATGGGTATGAGAACGAGCCAGTGGTTTTCGATCGGGCGGAGTCAAACGAGTGGGGTCTAATTTAATTTGCAAGTTGTCATTTGGAATTTTATTGAGACGCAGAGGTGTTGGTGTGTGTTGATTAATTATTTGGTAGGTGTTTGGCATGGGTGTTGGGAATAACGTATTATTTTTTAAGAAAAACAGTGTTTGACATGTGAAATTGTAAGTATCATTTTTTTTTGAGAAAACAGCACTGATTTTATTTGATACCTGTGTCAGAAGCAATGTTTTTATATTATTTAATGTCCAAGATGGATGCTACATTATTGTACCACTAGCAGCAATGGGCCATTTTCTAGAAAACATTGATTTAGCATTGCTCTAGACCACAATTTTCTAATTTCCAAGGCATAACCTGGAATAACGTTTTTCTAAAAAAATGATACCAAACAAGGTATTATTTGAAGCATCACTTTCTCTGATGTGGTGCATATGTGGCATTGTTTTCTAAACATGCCAAACACCCACCAAGGATTATACCCCATGACTACATAACATTATGACATGCATGCATGTGTTGTTTGTTTATGTATACATGTATAATAAATTGATTAAATTCCATTATGATTTTATGAAGCAAATCAAATACGTGTTCATTATGAATTATAAATTATACAATTATACATGAAGTATGAATGTTAGGCATAAAACTTTCTCTAACCTTAATTAGAAAACTTGATTAATCTCAACTAATCTTGGTCATTTTAGATCTCTTCTATAAATTCCGTAGATAGTTATTACCTTTTCCCCTGAGCTTTCTCTCTCTCTCTCTCTCTCTCTCTCTCTCTCTGTGTGTGTGGACAGACTACAGAGAGATGGATAAGAAGCCCAGCAGATCGCAAGAACCAGAAGTGAGAAAAGGGCCATGGACCATGGAAGAAGACTTGATTCTAATGAATTACATTGGAAATCATGGAGAAGGTGAATGGAACTCGCTAGCACGATCGGCAGGTAGCCTGTTCCTCTTATAAATGCATGTGCATCACCTTAATTCTTGGTTTCTACATAAGTGCTGTGACCTTGCTGTTTTTTTTCTTTTTTTGTTTTTGTAGGACTGAAACGCACCGGAAAAAGCTGCCGTCTCCGGTGGCTTAACTACCTGAAGCCAGACGTCCGGAGGGGAAACATTACAGCTGAAGAGCAGCTCCTGATCATGGAACTGCACGCAAGGTGGGGAAACAGGTGAGCTTACTCGCAAGATTATTACAAAGATTGGTCCTACCTCTTTTTTTTTTTATCTTCTCCTGCCTCTTTTGTATATGGAAGGTTGGACGGTTGGTTGCTTTATTTCCTTATTGTGCATCTTGCACAGATGAGTTGGAGCAAAAAGTTCATGTACTACGTACAACTCATCAGTGATCGGGGCGTGTTCATTCTATTCCCCTTTCATCATTCAAAGAACATACTCTGGTAGTGTAATTTCCCTTTAGCGAGCGAGAGAGAGAGAGAGAGATCTATTCCCCTTTCATCATTCAAAGAACATACTCTGGTAGTGTAATTTTCTTTTGAGAGAGAGAGAGATATTTCCCTTTCATCATTCAAACAGCATACTCTGGTAGTGTAATTGACTTTTGCGAGAGAGAGACGTCACTTTTTGTGAGTCGTGAGGGTTGTTACTTACACATGTGGAAGGGAAAATAAGTCAGAATCAACATGCCCGATGTCCTTAACTTCCTGATGATCGGCAACCCCTTTCCCAGATTCCAATCCAACGGTTTTTCACTTTTCTTTCTTTCTGGAACAAGTTCAGGACATGGCCTAACGGTTTATATATATAACTTGTCAATCTTAAATCCGGTTATCATTCTCACAGAATCGACTCACAACACCTCAGCCATGCACTGGGATGGGAACATCTTCCCATAAAAACACGTAAGTACGAAAATATTCTCAATGCAAGGCTAACAAATGTTATGAGAATGGTGTGATGGCCATTTTGTGGGGACGAAATCCAATCTCCCAATCTTTATCCCTCCCTTCCACAGACCAATCAAATAAACCGAGGCCGTTATCCATGCAAAAAAGGATTAGTGGGAAAATTAGGGACTCCATGGAGGTTGAATCCCATCCATTGGTTGAACGGTCTCAGATTTAAATGATTCATGGGCTACATAGTGCAGGGAACAGCAGTGAAGTCCATGACCATCATATTCTCTCTCTCTCTTAATTTTATTCCAAAGTTCTTAGTCACATATCATTATTCCAAGAATAACATTGGGCTCAATATATAGATACTAGATGCAGTGTACCTCCGACCCCCCCCCCCCCCGAAAAAAAAAGAAAAGAAAAAATGCAGTGTACCAGGAAAACTGTGTTCCAGTTGCTACATTAGTGTGAGCAAGGTACACCACTACAACCTAACCAAAAGTTCATTTCTAAAGAAACGGCGGTTTAGAGAGATGGTTTTTAGCCATTTCAGGTAATGAGGAGATGTATGAATTAACTCCTTCAAATTTGTTTTCATGCCTCAGTTTTAATGTATTACATTCTGGTTTTAGTATCGAATTGAATGAATTCTAGTGCCGTTGTGGCACTTCCCCCCCCCCCCCCCCCCCAACACACACACACACAAGAAAAAAAAAAAAGTAAAAAAACTACTAATCTCATGTCTGGGTCCACTGGGGTGGATCTCATGTCTCAGTCGTCGCCTCTGTTTTGACACGTATATCCAATAGCCCATGAATTGGCTGAGCCCAAACCTCAAGTGCAATTCATTTGGTTGAATGGCTAGATGAATCCGTTCAAAACCAAGGAGAACCTGATTGACGACCACAATTTTTATTGTACTTAAATGTCATTCACTGTTCCCAATTTCTCTTTGCATTTTAAATGGGCTGAGTTTTGGGTGTATTTTGTTTGCAAATTTGGGACACAAATAGGCCCAGTTTTGAAACTGAGCTTGGACGAGCCAGATGAAGCCTCAGAGCCTCTTCTTTGGGTTCGCTATAATTCTAAGCGCATATGAGTATCAAGGTCTCTCTCTGTCAGAGTCACCCCCCATCTCTCTCTCTCTCTCTCTCTCTCTCTCTCTCTCTCTCTCTCTCTCATGGAGCATCTATATCCATAATTCATTGAATAAAACCCTTTTCGGTTTAGATCTTTATGTGCACCTTGGGTCCGGCATGGATTTCATTTCACTTGAAGGGTCAGACCCGTCTACATCCTACCTAACACAAGGCTGTGTTTAGTGTTTAGTTGGATAGAAAATAAGAGAGAAACAGGGAGTTGCGAGAAAATTGTCAAGGAAATGGTGATGCCACGAGTTGTTTCCCATATTTCCAATGCAAAGAATGGTAACATTTCTTTCTTGAACAGAATCTTGAATTGCAAAAGAAAATTTTAAAATAACTAAATGGCTTAATCCCAACAACGTGAGAGATGAACGTCACGGAATACTACATCATGGTAATCCCAATTCCCAACAGCAGGTGATATGCATATTAAAATGACCTTCCCTCTATGGTAATCTTGTAATGGAACTTAGCTACTACATATCTGGTCTTCTAAACGCTAATAGTTAGCCCGAAAGTCATTCGAAGATGACTTTCATCTTCTTCTCTGTTTGACTTAAGTTTACAGGCGTATCTTCTATCCGGGTTAAGATTAGCAATACAGTTGTAGAAGTAGTAGCAACTGTCAATATTAAAAGGGAACTAATCTTTTATAGAAAAAGCTTATGGAAGCAGTAGAATTAGGTAGTTGAAAAACTAAAGTTGGATGTCTATATTCAGTTAATGATGATTCCTTGCAAACTAGATGTTGGGTATTGATAATTTACTGTAAACTGCAGGAAAGTGTATGTGAATATAATACGTCCATATTTTCTTATTTAATTGCGCTTAATTACTTTGCCCATACAGATGGTCTAAAATTGCAAAGCATCTACCGGGCAGAACTGATAATGAAATAAAGAACTACTGGAGGACGAAAATTCGAAAACACATCAAGGAAGCAGAGAACAACCCGAGCCAAAGCTCAGTGATAAACCCTGAACAGACCACAAGTAGTCAGGTGTCCAGTGATGCCAATGCAGTTGAACCATATTCTTCAACATATACTGGAAACCTGCAGGAGGCTTGGATGGGTGCTTTGCCCACTGAATCTAACGACAGTTTTTGGAGCGTTGAGGATCTCTGGTATATGCCGTAACTACTGGATGGTGAATAAAAATAAAAACTGTAGTTATACCAATATCTTTATGTAATTTTTTAAGAGGACCATGATCTGTTTGATCAATAGTTGTACTGTACGTCCTTGAGCATTTTCAAGATGCTGGTCACCACTCATCAGTAGTCAGTATGTGGATTTTAGTATACGAATATATGATAATTGAGTTAGTTCATCTCCTAATATAATAAATGATCAAGATATTTGATATAGCCAAATAAAGTGTTGAAAGTCCAAGACCGGTTTCTACCTGCCTATGCGAATGAAGCTAAATAAGATAATTCAGTTCTTATATTTTAATTCATGGCGTATATAGTGAAAAGGAATTTGGGTGGAAGTAATAAGAAATAAGATCATTCGTTCGTATAGTCGATTTGGATAAGGCTTAGATGATAATGATGATGAATGGTTTGTATGATTATCTTTTGAGTACTGAACTATATTAATTAAAGCTAGTTTGTAATTTCTTATTTATAGACCAATCAAAACCCACCCATGGGTGATTGTTTCGGTTCTACCAATCAAAACCCTGGAGTTATTGTTTGTTCATCTCCTTTTTTCCCCCACCATCTCTGAAGGTTAACTCTGCTCTCCAATGGCACTTGGACAGCGTCAATCTGTCTGTTACTAGGTATTTGTTTTTTATTTTTTTATTTTTTTCATTTTCAAAAGCCATTAATGAAATACCCACTTTGCATTTTGTTTCCATTTTTCTTGAAATTTCATTGTGAAATTTGTCAACTTCCACACCTGTTCCATTATGGATCAAAACCCTCTTTTAGTCTTTATTCTTTATATAGATGTCTTTAATTTGTATGCTTCATCTAGAATTGGAACACAGGGTCATGTCAAACACGATTCCTATTTTTAGAATCAAGAATTAATACTTTATACTTAAACACGTGCACTAATTCTCAGATCCGAAAAATTACAGAATCCATAGGCATTAAGGCATGTGCGAAACATGCAACCGCATGATCGATCACCATTACTAGTGGTATATAACCACATCCTTCAATTCCTTCTTTGTATTGAAGCCTGTGACTCAAATTTAAGACTGTAGCTCTGAACTCTACTTTAACGCGGCATCTCCTCCGAACTCCGATGGAGCAGTCATGGAAAAGTTAGGTAGCCCGAACAAGTGTGATGAGCTAATCCTACGCTCTCAACCATGCATATCACCCCCAGGTTAAGCAATTCCACATGATGAGCGAAAAAGATATCTCAAGACATGATTAACGTAACATTCAATTCATCGGTTCATGCACTTGAAAAAGCTATCCACATAAATTTCTTTATTTATCGTACTATCGTTTGGGGTTTATCATCAATCATATTCATGATTGGTGTGATCAGGGTGTGTGTGGTGAAAAAGACAAAATATCACGTCAAATTAACATATTGGCATCTTTATTTAGGCTTTGTTTGGATTCGGTATAAAAACGTTATTAGTGTAAAAGTACACTGATGACGTTTTACATCGAAGATTGAACCGTATAATAGGTGATTGTTATATTTTGAAAATTGTGATAAAAAAGTGTAAGGTTTTATATCAATAAAATCGATATAGTATTTATATTGATAATCGATGTAAAACTTTATACTTGATGAGGTTTTACATAGATTCACAATGTAAAACTTTACTCCATCCAAACGCTAACAAATCTAAACTAGAGTGGAGTTTTACATCAATCTTCATTTACATTCCTTCCAAATGCCAACAAAACCGAACCCGATGTAAATTTTTACATCGTTCTTGATTTACACCTATTCCAAACGCAGCCTTAAGGATGGTTGAGTTTTTTGCCACGTTAGGATCTTAGGGATGCAAATAGAATGAATATCTTAGAAGTAGTTTATTCAAATTCATTCAATCCACTTTGAAGTGATACAAACATGGTTATTTACAAAAAAAAAAAAAAAACGCATAAAAATAACATAAATTAATAATGATTTTTAAATAAAATACGTCATAATAGATTATGAATTATAAAGATGTAAAATCCATATTAATTTTTTTATAATTAAATAATAAATTTCAAATTAAATGATACAGGGATTGATCGGTAGGGATCATTCTCTAGTTATAAGTAATCCTATGTGGGAAAATCAAAAGGGACAATTGAATTGGGCTTTTTAAGGCTGGGAAAGGCGAGTAATATTAAAGGTTATCATCCATGGGCCTTTCGTTTGTTTCAGCCACGATTTACAAATGTGGAAAAATTCTCTTCAGGCGGGACAAACGACAAACGGCCATGTGATTTGTGATAGAGAAAGAAGCCTTACATGTGTGGTCGGCAAATAAATAAGGCCACCAATAAATTATCTTGCCTACTCAGGAAAACAAAAGTTCTGATATGGAAATGGGGTTGGGCTCTACGTGTTTATTTTAAGTCAGTCCAATAGTAAGGCCCAATAATCTTACTTGGGTATTTAGCAAACAAGTATATATGTTAAGGCATTTGTCTTAGCCTCTTAGGCAAAGCTCATGCTTTCCTAAAAGATCATAAAGCAAAAAGTGTATTTTTTTTATACGCCAAAGAAAAAAGTGTTTTGATGAACGTGGGTTGATTTTCCTTTATTAGCAGCTGCATGTATTCATGGGCTTAGGAGTAACTGAACTTTATAAAAATGGTTTTAGTTAGGTATTTATCAGATTACTTGCCTTAGGGGGGGCCTTCTAAAAAAATTATCAGATTAGTTTATACCAAAAAGCGTTTCGTAGTTAGATAAAAAGGTATTAAGAAAGCTCATTCTTTTTTTTTTAAATAAAAAAAAAAAGTGTTTTGATAGACTTGGAGTTGATTTGATCATTCACGCATAAAAAGTGAATGAAACGAATATAGTTATACATCAAAAAGAATGAGAGGTATAAAAAACTTATATACAAAATGGTATTTATTTCTCATGTACAAGTATTACGTGTAAAGTCACAGTGTACCTAAAGTGGGGCTCCTAACCAGCTGAACTTTAATCTTAATCCTATTATTTTTGTGTTTGTTGAAGTCTCATAACACTAGACTTCATGCTGTCAGCATCACCCTGGAATGCGGCAAAAATGACTTTTAGGCTGCACACTTCTTCATTTCTTTTTTAGAACCCATTTCTTAGAAATGTTGACTTGTTGAGACAAATCTCAAATATATGCATCTAACTATAATACTATTGTTTTGGGCCTCTTTTGATATATAAAAAAAGAAGTTCTAAAAAATATAGTCAAGTATATATATATATATATATATATTTATATATTTATTTATTTATTTTATATTTTTATCGGAACAAGTTGATGAATTATCAAATCAGACAATGGAACCAATATTCGAGCTGTGACCCTTTGTGTCTGATCCGAGTCTGAGAATATTGCTAACCTGTAAATGAGATTCTGGTGCAGATTGGTTACCTAAAATAGAAATGCATGCAGCTTCGAGTGTGTAAGTATAGATGATTATATATATAGGTGGTCTATATTCACATGCTCGAACTCCAAGGTGCATTTTGTAATGTAAATCCAGCAATAGATCGATTCAACTAAATTAATAGCTAGGTAATCTGTAGACCCCAGAGCTTGAGATGAAATCGTGATTACCTGTCATGGCTTCCCACATTCAATACTGTGATGATGACAAGACCAGGGGCTGAAGGAAGCGGGTTATGAACTTCACAAGAGCCTGCTGTAAAAGAAAAACTTTCAGTGTAAAGAACTAAATTAAAGCATCTATCTATCTATATATCAGGTTTAATTTGATGGGAACAACAAAACATATATTACTTGGAGTGAGGTGCGTGTTAAGTAGTCATTTCTCCTGGATCATCAGAATAATTGAGTTACATACCCCAGTGAATCACCTTGTTTTGCCATGACGAAAACCACTGTGAAGAAGTACCCAGCGTATTCCCTCCTCGCTTTGCTGCAATCTCTTTGTACATTACAGAAAACAGGACAAGCTCAACATATTGCCCCTGCTGCTGTTTGACAGGTTTGAACTCTCAAAACTCATCAAAACCTTTGGGGCATGTGGTTTGCTTTTCCCGGGATGACTTTAGAGGGCTGGCATTTGAGTAGCTCGCTCCTTCAATAGCCCTTTTATTGAAGGTTAGGTCTCTCATTGTTCTTAGCCATGTGATAACTCTGATTTTATTTACTCATTTCGATCAGACTGCAATCTTTGAGTTATGTTTCATTTCCTACAATACCAAATGATAAAAAAATAAATAAATAAATAAAGAAGTTGCCAAACTTTGTCAAGCAGCATAATATTATTATTATTTTTTTATTTTGTGATGATCAACTTTGACAGATGGCCTGTTTCTAATTTTTTTTTCTCAAACCATTGCCTATTTTTCCTTGAACTTTATGTGATGGCCTTCGTAAAAATATTTAGCAATTTAATTACCCAATAAATTCCAAACTATGGAATTGGCTCAATTAATTAAGAACTATTCTTAATCGTCGTCTTATTATGTTCTATTGCTATATACTAATCTTAATTAGGGTTAGGAGTTAGCAAGGACATCTTCATGAGTCTCTCACAAGTCGGTTCAAGGAGAGCTATTCCCTAGGTGATGTTTGGCATCAATGATGATTCTTCCTTGACGATAATCCAGAAATCAATGATTTTTTTAAAAAATCACTAAAAATTGTTGTTTGATATTATTTATGCCATGTGAGCTGATTTTTGAGAAATTTGCTTTGAATCTGTTTAGTTCTGATTTTCAAGGGCTGATTATTTTTGTATCAGAGTTATTATTCAATGCCATGTTGGATTCTATGTCATCCTCAAACAATTGTCGTTTGATATTATTTATGCCATGTAAGCTGATTTTTGAGAAAAATTCTTTGAATCTGTTTGGTTCTGATTTTCAAGGGCTGATTATTTTTGTATAAATTATTATTCAATACCATGTTGTATGCCATGTCGTCCGTAAACAATCGGAATCAGCTAGAAATCAAGAAATCACCAAAAAAGGTGACCCCTGGAAAGGGATAATTTCAATAATCAATTTCTGGCCAATTTCCTGAAAATCACCAAAATCAGTCGATTTTTCAAGGATTCGTCATCTTGCCAAACATTACCTTAATTACCTCAAATGCGCAGACCCCCCCCCCCCCAATTCACATCGCATGCATTTCAATCGTATTGGGTCCCATTAATTTGAGTACTTATATGCAAGGTTCATTGATACGCCCCTGTGTATCGGCGAGGCATATTGGTACTTAAAACATATGCTTTTATGTTTTTTTTTTTCCAAAATTTGGCTTTTGAGAAGCTTTTTAAGCATATTTTTTATTAAAAAAAGAGGGGTCTTGACTGTAAACAGCTGTATTGGAACCCAAAGATACGATATAATATGTTTGATACAAAGCGTATCATATCGGTACTTTGAACCTTGCTTATATGCTATAAAAAGCCCTAAGTTTGTGGTTTAAAACCGAGGTTCAAAGTATTGAGACGTATTGGCCCTTATTGGCTGATACGTATTGTTTTGGGACCCCTCCGATATGTCCTTACACTGGGTGTGTTGGAGGTCTGATCGGTTCAGGGGGTGGAAGAGCCTTAAACTGATTCCCCTGAACCGATTGCAAAAAAAAAGCAATAAAAATGAGTATCAATTCATCCGATACACCCCTACCAGTGTATCGGACGGATAGATATTTTGAAGCTTATTTGAAACCCTCTTGTTGCTCTACTTGAAGAAGGACGTGAATGATCAATTAGGGATAAAGTCCTCAAAAGAAGAAAATAAGAGAAAGAGAGGAGCAAGAGAGGAGCTCCTCTCTATAAATAATGTACAACTATCCTCCCCTCGCTTGGCTGTAATCTTTCCCTTAAAAATACATGTGCAATTTATTTTATCAAAAAAAAATCATCTAATTATTCATTTTTGTCATATTCATACCCTGTATTTATGATGGTATATGCTACTTCCACACATGTACCCAAAAAAAGTGTAAATAAGATATACCAAAATATCAATTAAAACTAGTGAATGGAAAACAAATTGCATAAATAGAGTTATTTCATCTGGATTAAGTTATAAATATACTTATAATTCAAAATAGAAAATATCGACAGCCTCACATACAAGCATTTCGTCTCTCTCTCTCTCTCTCTCTGAGTGGCTTCTCGAACTCTCACACTACCTATCAATTGACAATTGGCTACACGTTCTGTGGTTTCTCTCTCTTAGCCGTCAAGGTATACATTAATTTTCAATAGGTTCAATGTAATGCATGATAATTTGTTGTGATCAGTTCATGCGTATTTCACTTAATATATAAATATTTTATTTTATATAAATTATTTTCAGTATAATATAAATGTATACGTTATAGTGTGTCTATGGCATTTTTTTTAGCCTAATACGTCTCTTGAAATTGCCTAAGATTCAAAAGTGTTAAATAGAGACATGAATAAGGTTAAAGTGGAACATTTGCCACATGGAAAAGAAGCCGTAAAATCACCAAGTAGCAATTCCAACATAAACACAACCTTATCATGGAATGGTCTAACTTTCACCATATTCTTTGACCTATTCTCCAAAGATAATTCATCTCAGCTCAAGCTTAAACCCCAAATATTTGGGAGTCTCCTACACGAATCCTCATACTCCATGGATGATAATATACATAATACTATCCGGGGCAGGCATTTGCCCAATGCCCGAAGCTCCCGCCAATGCAGGGTCTGGGGAGAGAATTCATTAATATAAATTGTTCACAAAGTAGATGGCTCAGTTAACAATGGCGACCTTAGACAGCTCTTGTGACGTTTTGCATGTCTCCTTCGCCAGGCCCATCTTTCTTTGACATCTCGCAGTGCATCCACAGTATGCAGATCAGTTGCAGCTGGGGAAAAATCTACTTGTTGACTACACTTTGCCTTGTCAGGATCTCCCCTAATTCTAGCAGCCTCTTCTTGCAGATCGGTTATCAACATCTCTGTGGTCCTTGCAGTGATACCTCGTAAATACCAAGAAATTGGTGGAGGAGGAACAAGAGATGGCTGGACTAACTGCTCTAAGCTCACAATTGACCCAACTCTTCCTTTGCCTCCAGTACATGAGTTGTACTCCGCCAAAGTTTTGGGCTTGAAAGGAAAGCAGGATTTTTCATCAACCAATAGGGGCTGTAATGTCCAGCAGCCCTCGAACCTTTTCATAAATCCCGTCTTCCCTTGCTTGAACTTCACCTGAAAAATTAGCAGCTTCTTAAGGATGATGTACAGTGTTTGTCTTGTAGCCATTTAATGGGGATTCTATAACCACTTTCTCTGAATATATGTGGTTGTGCACACCGAAAATCTGGAACCAATGATCATATGGGTAACTCTAGTGGACTAAGGTTTATCCACTAGCAATTTGTAGAGCTCAATTTACCTTATAGTCCATCTGAAATCGACAAGTAACATCCACTCTTTCCAGGTTGATGCATTTTCAAACTTAAGGGGCAGTGGTCATCTCTAAGCCTCGTCAGCTTAGTCATGAAAAGTGAAAGTGGTGATTTTGAGAGAAACCAGGTTAGGGAGGAAAAACTTTAGTGCAAACAGTCAGCACAACATGACACTCACTGTAGGTTGGTGTGGACTATTCAGTTGGTTCACACTGAAGTGAACCAAATGGATGAGGTGAGGGCGGGGGGAGGACTACTAAAAAGTATCAATTATAAAGGAAACTACAGCTTTTCTTACCGAGTGATCTTTTCTATTCTGATCCACGATAACATGAACTGAAATGGTCCCCGACCACCAAAGAAACTTCCACAAAGCCGCTTGTTCCACCTCAACCACCTGTCTTAAGCCTTCATCAACCAAGACTCTCCTGGATATAACTTCCTGATAAAGGGATGAGCTTTTGTTAGGATGGGAAGTGGAAATTCCTTTCTAGTCTTTCTAATACATCAATAAATGATGTATATAAGGCGGAGTTTGGAAGGAGTACAAATACAAATATGTAGAGTGCAAAACCTTGTATTTTGTACTTTTTTGTATGTATTTGCACTCTACATATTTGTATTTTTACTCCTTCCAAACTGAGCTTAAATTCATCAAGGATAAAATGCTCATTTCTGATACTAAAAGCATATGACTATTAGAAAGATAGACTATCCAAACAGAGGAAAAAAACGCAATAATAGGTGTCAAATGCAAGAGAAAAACAGCATGAGGAAAGAAAATGCTTTTGCATATATAACACACGAAGAACGCATCTAACAGGAATGCACATTCATATCACCATCAGTGTCTTTGCATCTGGGCATTCATGTGTGTTGTGTGCGCACTAAGATGTCTTTTTAAATTTATTTAACTATGGAAAAAAAAAATTAATTGAAGAAGGTTTCTTCTCTCAGTTCATCATCACCAACCTGTCGTAGTCAAAGCATTTAGCCATTTAGTGAGGAAACCTGATTTTTGAAATGTGATGTAAACTCCCAGTCTTTGACTCTTGCAATCATTTCCCCTCATGGATGAATAGTCTCTCTAACAGTGTATACATATAATGTTTTCATTATTCCCAAATATATGTGATGTGGCTGTACAATCATTTCCCCTTAAAAAACAATGCACAGTGTTCCTTAGAACAGAAGTTGGAATACCCCTGCCCCACCTACACATGTATATAGCCAACTCCGAATAGTCGGGATTATGTCCAAGTTGAGTTGAGTTCAACACACAAATACATATTCTCTGTATAATAAAATTTTAATTTTTATCCAAGCATGAAGACAATGTCAAAATCAATATTGGAATATGAAGATATTGGTTACCTTGATATTTTTGAAGACTCTTTTATTGTCCGGATCAATAACAATATTGTATATTGCATCTGGGGGCAAGCCAACATTGAATTTTACATCAAGGTTGCAAAGAGAACCTTTTGGTACGCTTACCTGCCAAGAATCAACATCAGATTCCTTTCTTCCTGAATGAAAGCAGCTTTATGTTTCTGTCTTTCAAATCAAATAACTGGATAAGTAATATCAACCCAAAGAGGAATTTGAGAAAATGTTAGGGTTCATTGTGAGGATGTATCACAGATTAGTTAAGCACAGGAAGCATATGCAAGGGAGTGGACGTAATCCATGGGGCTACTGTGACTAACTCTGTGATTATCTTAACCATGTTGTACATGGGCTTTCTTTTGGAGCATTTAGAAGAGCACCAAGAGGTTCAGTGGTTAAACATCAAAATTCACCTATAATAGTCAGTTTTCAGCCAATAGAAATCTCTTAGGCTCAGTTTAGGGAGAGTGCAAATACAAATATGTACAGTGCAAAACCTTGTATTTGCTTGCATTCTACATATTTGTATTTGCACTCTTCCCAAACTGAAACTTAGGCTCAGTTTGGTAGAAGTACAAATACAAATATGTACTGTGCAAATACTTACAAAATAATACAGAAGGAGTACAAATGCAAATATGTAGAGCGCAAAACCTTGTATTTTGTATGTATTTGCACTGTACATATTTGTATTTTTTGTATTCCTTCCAAACTGAGCCTTAATCCATACTTTGAAGATATAGTTGAACTCACATTTATACTAATTCAAAGAAGAATACTAAATGGGTTAATTACTTAAACAAATCCTGTGGTTTGACTAAACTACTTAAAATATATTCTGTGGTTTCCAAAACTACGTAAATATACCTAGTTAAATGGCACCATGCCACCACTTGACACAACTAGGCCCTTCATTAGTAAAACTTTTAGGACCGTTCACATGTGATATTATATTTTATCATCATTCCAGTTTTACCCCTCCATGGTTGATAATACGCTTCTTCTTCTTCTTCAAAATGTGAAACCCAAACCTCCATGGCCAAAACTTATTCATCCTTTTCCTCTCAAAAGTCAAAACTGGCCCACCTTCTCTCTTTCCAACTAACTGCAGTTACAACACCCTTCAGATTCACCTCAGCTCTGTCTCTTCAAAGTCTTCAACTCTACTCACAGACAATGATTATTGAAAATCTGTGCATCTCCGATTGTTGAAATTTTCTTTCATCCATTTTCAATTTATTGAACTTGATCTTAAAAAACAGTATCCAGGGTTGCATATTCATTTATGAATCTCTCTTAACAGTGCACTTAGATATGTCCATCTTTTGCATTCACCCGGGACCCTTTTATTTAATTATTCCAGTCAGACCATCTCTGAACATTGGAAACAGCATATCTGTATGTGCAGGGTTAAGGTTGCGTACATCTGTCCCTCCCCAGACCCTGCATTGGCGGGAGCCTCACACACTGGACTGCCCTAGACTATCTCTAAATGGTCAGATCTGCTGCACATTTTCCATTTTCTTTTGCCACTGGGAAAAAAAATAATCTTTACTCCAACTATCTTTTTACCACATTAGCTGTTTTTTCCGCTAAATACTTCACAAATCCACTACATTTTACTAGAATTACGTTGATCCTTGTTTTTTCATCCCACCTTTAACGTCTTTGGAGTCTTTCCTGGGTTACTGCCCCAAATCAGGTAGCAAACCTGATAGAGGAGTGGGCGATGCATGTCCTTTAACAAAAGCACTTAGTTTCTAGAATCAAGTGTGTGTTTGAAAATTAAAAGAACAGTTCAGAACATTTTTGTCCTTTAATTTTTTCCACAAATCTTAATGGTTAAATGCTTTAACAAGGTAGATTTAAGTAATTAGCCCAAACCAGAAATAGATTCCAATAAGAGAACAGAAGAAAAGAAAGAAAGAAGGAAAAAGAGCTTTTCATTTAAACTTATTTAAGGAAGAACAATAAATAAAATAAATCAGCATCAGGTTCTATCATGGAAAAGCAAAAGAGAGAAAAATCAACCTTTCACTTTCCTGAATTGTTTTCTTGAGAAAATTCCTCAACTTAATTCTTTTGTACCTTTAAATGTGGAGGTTGATCAACCCAAGTTGGATTTTCTTTCCAAGCCTGCAGTTGCTTCTCCAAGTTGATGTTCAAAGCAGCATATGACTCTGGGTCCTTCTGTACACCAGAACTTAGAAAATCTGCTTCCTCCTCAGATTTCACATTCTTCTTGAGATGCATCTACAACCAGCATAAAAGAAATCCCCTCTAATCAACAGCTAGAAAATAATTATTTCTGATGAGGTTGACAGAACTGGCTGACCTTTAAACAATTTTGAAGCTTCTGAGGAATCTGCACCAAGAAATTGGGAAATTCTGGCTTGAAGACTTTCAGTTTCCCATTTTGTTTCTTGTTGTGAATATCCAGGCTTATCCTGGTCACCTTGTTGTGGTCCATTAAAGCTTGGATTGATTCCAAATTTTATTTTGGAAACAAACTGATTTTATGCTTTTCCTGCAAATATAAGCACAATTAACTACTTTCACTTTTAATCATTAAGAATTTTTCCAAAGTCATAACCCCCCCCCCCCAAAAAAAAAAAAAAGAAAACGAAAATATAAAATAGACAAAAGAAAGGAAAAAGAAACAAAGAAAAAAAGTATGAAGTATAAGAAACAACATATGAAGGACTATTTCTTCTAGTTAATGAGTCGAAGAAATAGTTGCATCTCTAGGCATATATATAAGGGGAGAACATAAAAATCTAGGCAATCATAGTTTTTTTTTTGTTCTTTTTTCTTTCTGTTTTTAGTATTCTTCTTTATCCTTTAGTATGCAGTAGTCAGTGGTTAGTTGTTGGCAGAAAGTGGAAATAAGGGTGAAGATGGATTAGAACCCAACTCTCATGTATGACAAATAAGAGATTTATCAGATAGCCAATGGTGGCATCTTTTAGGAAATAAATACCAAAACTCCTCTGATATACCCTAGCCTACTTATTGAGGGTCAGCTGCACAGATTCCTTTCTTCCATTAAAGCACACAACTGCAAATCATTTCTTTACTATCTTATCCTTCTCCATGTCCTTTTATATGTTTTCTTACACTTATCTGCGACTATGCTTTTACTTTCTTTTTTTTTCTTTATTAAGTAGATTTTGATTTAGTGATCGGTTACAAGTTGAAGGAGCGAAAAGAACTAGGGGCAGACCAAAAAGGACTTGCGTGGAAGTAGTAAGAAATGATTTAAGCACCCATAATTTGACGATGGATATGGCACTGAACAAAATGAAATGGTGAAACAGGAGTTATGTAGTGGCAAGGCTTTGATGATGATGTAGATTTTGGTTCACCTAAAGGGTTCAATTATGATATCGGAAAAACTTGTAACCAATGAACCGGTATCATGAAAGTGGAAACCAATCAGGTGGTATTTATCAAAATTCACTGGGAGGGGGTTGATTGGTCAAAGCCCTTCTGGTACGATGTCTTTCTGGCATCATAAATTTTCCCTTACCTAAAAGTTCTATATATGAATTCCATCCATGAGTAGCCCATTAGGTGATATCGTCAGTCCTTGTACACAGTTAACAAAGATCTAGATACTTAATTCTTTCTCCAAACTAAGAATATGAAGTTTCCAACCATACCAAACCTTTCTTTCCTACTTATCTATTTATTAACCAAAAATAGAAAAAAATTGTATGCTACTGCAGACAAGAAGCATAAAAAATGTGGGGCATAATTTGCAGTAAAAAGACAACAAGAATCCTCAAATTTTAAACTAAACCCGAGATTTACCACTATCATACTGCATCAAATTGAACCAGTAATCAACAAAAACTGAGAGAACAACATTATTATATTAAAATGTACCAAATATACCAAATTGATTCCGAGAGCTACCAAAAACAAAAGAAAATCTTGCCAGTTTGGTGCTCAGAACCAAAGCACTCCGATCAACCAAATTATGTCGCAAATCACAAGCCCGAGGAAGGCCCATTTGAAAAAACCAAGAAGCTCGATAAGAAACACAAATCATAGGCCCTGCCCGTGAACAATGGCTAAGATTCAAAGCTAAAATTGCATACCAGATCATAAAACTAAGAAGAACTCACTAGGAAAAAAAACAGCATTTTTTTTCAGAGAAAAAACACCAAATTAAGCCCAAACAAATGCAACTTGAACAGACTTACAGCGTAACTGAAACCAAGAGTGATAGTGGAAATTTCAGAACCTTTAAATCCCCTCCCCCCCCCCCCCCTAACCGAGCTCCAGAGAATAGAAGAAAAAAACAGAATTAAAAGGACTAAGGAAAAGGGGGGTGGGATTCTGCTATGACATGTATACAACAGAGCAATTTACTTACAAAGGAATCAGATTTTTGAGATACCGAGAATATGAAGGCAGAGGTTGTTCAGTTTATCGTAGCAGTAACCCCTATCAATCTGAAACCGAAATTTGTTTCAAAAAATCTCTATTTTTCTTCGTCTTTTCTTCGATGCCTTTCTTCGTTTCCAACTTGTAAGCAATTAGAAAAGAAGAAGAAAAAACGTGATTGAGACATCAGTGCAACGCGGTCCATAGATATGTATACACGTGCTTTGGACATTTGACGCAGACTCCGTTTCAGAGGTAATGTGCAGTGGCTGGCTTTGGAAAGACTGGCTGTTTAGAAAAAACAGCCTAGGCTGTTTGAGAGTTTCTTACACATGACACTCTACCATGAAAACGGTTAATCTCATCTCATCTCATCTCCAATGTATCTCCGTGTAGCTTGTCCGTAGGAGCTCAAGTCAAAAACCGCAGTAGGAATGGCAACGGGGGCGGATAAGGAGCGGGGCACCCCTCCCCGTCCCCGCCCCGAAGTCAAGATGCTTTACCCCTTCCCTGCCCCGTACCTAGTGGCGGGGCAGGTTTGGAGTGCGGCATCCATTCTCTATTGGAGATGGTTTCTATTTTAATACAATTTCTTAAAATTTATTTATTTTGTGAATAATTTATACATATAATATAAGAATTTAGGGGTATCTTAGGAATTGAATCATAATATTTTAGGGGTATTTTGAAAATGGAATTATGGGATTTTAAGATTTTAAAAATTTAGGAAAAACTTAGAGATATTTTAAAAAGTCAATATTAAACCTAGAGATATTTTACTAATTTTACCTTTGGGTTCGGGGTAGGTTTGGAGAATTATATACAAAATCCATCCCCGCCTTGTCCTTGGTTTGGGGAAAAAGTATTTCCCATCCCTGCCTCATCCCCGTTTAGGGTCGGGGAAAACCTGCCCCGTTCAGGGCAAAACGAGGTGGAGCCCCGGTTTCAAGAAGAAAATTGCCATCCCTAAACCACAGTTCAATTAACCTAATTCATCTCTGATGTAACCGTTTTCGGCCACGTACCAATGTTTTGTGATGTAAAATTTTTTGGCAAAGTACCTCGTTATTCGACCTGGTGGTGGCGTGCCTTAGTGACGAGCTACTTGGTGGCGAACTCCCTGGGGGAGAACTGCTTGGTGACTAACTGCTTGGTGGCGAACTGCCTTTGTGGCGAATTGCCTGGGGGCGAACTGCCTTTGTGGTGAACTGCCTGGTGGCGAACTGCCTGGGGGTGAACTGCCTTGGTGGCGAACTGCCTGGGGGCGAACTACCTTGGTGGCGAACTGCCTGGTGGCGAACTCCCTGGTGGCGAATTGCCTGGGGGCGAACTGCCTGGGCCAACTGCCTTGGTGGCGAACTACCTGGGGCGAACTGCCTTGGTGGCGAACTACCTGGTGGCGAACTCCCTGGTGGCGAACTCCCTGGTGGCGAACTGCCTGAGGACGAACTACCTGGGGGCGAACTGCCTGGCGAACTCCCTACTAGGCGGCCGATGCCTTAGAGAATGTTGGAGCTCCCTAGTGCGGCGCAATCCGACTGCCCTCAGCATGAGGTGGTCTTCTTTCCTTTGTAGGTTGTGGGAGATGAGGGACCTGCGAGAACTTCATCTTTTCCACCTCTTTGTAGGTGGCGGGAGCTGAGAGACCTGCGAGAACTCCATCTTTTCCTCCTCTTTGTAGGTGGCGGGAGCTAAGGGACCTCCGAGAACTCCATTTTTTCCTCCTCCTTGTAGGTGGCGGGAGCTGAGGGACCTCCGAGAACTCCATCTCTTCCTCCTCCTTGTAGGTGGGGGGAGCTGAGGGACCTACGAGAACTCCATCTCTTCCTCCTCCTTGTAGGTGGGGGGAGCTGAGGGGCTTCCGAGAACTGCATCTTTTCCTCCTCTTTGTAGGCGGCGGGAGCTGAAGGACCTGCAAGAACTGAATCAGAGGTCCCGGGGGTACTTTCCCGGTGGGGGCTCTCTGATGCTTAAGTTAGCACTCTTATTGTAGAGAGCTTTGAAGATAATATGAGAGAGCTAGAGAGCAGGGTTACTTCCCTCCCTTTTTCCTCTTCCTCCCCTTTGGGGGGTGAGGTCTTTATATACCGGAGTCCTCGTGGGTTAGGTGGGTGAAAAGCCTCCAAACGGTAAGACTCATCGCATCCTGTTAGAACCGGGGTACGGTGGTGAACTCCTCGAGGTCGTCGGGCTGGTGCTTGTGTCAGGCGGCCAGGTCGGCGCCTGGGCCGGGTTGTCAAAGGGGTGCCTGCGTCAGTCGGCGGGTTAGTGTCTAGGCCAGGTCGTCAGGTCGGCGCCTGTGTCAGTCGGCGGGTCAGTGCCTAGATCAGGTCATCAAGCTGGCGCCTGTGTCAGTCGGTAGGTAAGTGTCTAGATCAGGTCGTCAAGCTGGCGCCTGGCCGGATCATGCGCTAGGCGCAGTTCGCGCAGGTGCGCGCGCGCCGCGCAGGTCGCGTGTGCCACGCGTAGGTCGCGCAGGTGCGCGTTAGGCCGCGCTCAGGTCGCGCCATGCCGGCCAGACTGGTGCCCAGGTGGGTCACCAACTTCATAAGTTTGTTGGCTGGGTGTTTTCCTAGTTGTCACGAGGTGCCACGTGTCACAATTTTACTGGAGGGACAAATCTGCCCTCATCAATCTCCGATTTAGAAACCCTCCCAAATGGCTCTTAATATAAATGGGGGCAAAAGAATAGTTACATACTTACGATTGTGTTTGGAAATGATACAAATAAGTGTGAATGTAAATATGTAGATAGGATGCCTACGGTTTGATGGGGCATTTTTTGTAACCGAACTGGTAGTACTGGCTTTTGAAAAACCGGTAACGGTAACCGAACCAAAACCTATCGGTTTATCGATTGACCGATTCAGTTAACCATCGACTTGGTTCATTGATTTTTGGTTTTTTAATTTTTACAATATATATTAGAAAAATATATATAAATATATAATAAAAAGTATAAATATATAAAATATTATTTTAAATAATAAATAATATATCATATATTATAAATATATATGTATATATAATACATATTTATTAATTTATAATATATAAATATATATATATATATATATACCGTTCGGTTTGGTTAATTGCCAGTTTTCTATATTGGTTAATTGAAACCGAACCGATACCTTTGGTTTTTAAAAATACCAAACTGACTAGTTCAGTTAACCAATTTTTCAGTTCACTTTTTTTAACCGTAATGGATGCAAACACGAATTCCAATAAAGCATATACCTTCTTTTGTCAAAATCCCACTTGAATACAAATTTACTTCTTTTTTATTGATGTACTTTTACATCTTATTATCAATGTAAATATGTATTGGAAAATATGTTTTTTTGTCATTTGTCAATGCACAAATGTAATATTGTCAAACACAGACATAATGCAAATTTACCCTGAACTGGGATTTACACTCCATTTGCATCATTTTCAAACGCAGCGGACGTTACAATCAATAGACCAACGAAAAAGGAATTAGGGAAGGCGGGCAGGCTGGCCTGTTGGGTAGTGCTTCAAAGCAATTAAACCAGCTAGCTTACTTGAATCTTCAGCTCATCCCTCCCAAAGGAGGTTGGATTAGCTGAATGCAATGGCTGGTTAATGATATTTCTCCATGCAGGCATTATAATTGGTTCAAAGGGTGTTAATTAGACTAGATTTGGTCCAATGAATCCATTACAGATGGACTAGGGCCAATTCAACCTGATGAATACTCTGAACCGTTTTGCACCAATCCAATTCAATATCTGAACCATCTAGTCTGTTCAAATTGATTTTAATTTACATTGGTTCCATATCAAACCTGATCGGTTGACAGATGCATTTTTATCTTCTATCAAAGAAGTAGATGTTGCTTCAATCTGATCCAATGCATTGAGAATGGATCAGATCCAATCCAATCCAATAAATACTTTGAGCAATTAAGTCTGAACGGGTCCAATTCAACATGTCTTATTGGTCCGTCCAAATTGATTTTGATTTATATGAGATCCAACCCAAAACCGGTCCACTAAGACCCCTAATTGGTTCCACAGTCTGATATACAACCATAAGTCCATAACGTTCAGCTAATAACTGAATTTCCAATTCTTTCAGCAAATGTGTCTCAAGTAAATCAGTTCACAGTTCACCCACTTCAATTGTTATCAAATGACAGCCAAAATAGCTCTCTTTCTCTCCATGGAGTGATAATGAGCTGGGTCCAGGTCGGGTTAATATACCTGCCCAGGCCTGAAAATTTGCGGGCTGGGCCACGCTAGAATGATCAGTTGATCAATGACATGGTGGCAATGAGGTACCATGTAAGCCGCCTTTGTGTCTTAATAGTGGGGTCTACAACGAACCTTTTATATACTTGCAAATTCAGGAGGTGTAGACGAAACCAAAGATGTAGAGATGTTACGTTCCACTTTGGTTAAAGTATGGGCCACACAATTGCCTCTACATCTACAATGGATAAAGGAGACAAGAGATGAGTAAAAGAGCATAAAAGTTCCTTACAATCTGCGATGATGGTATACAATCGTCAAAGAGCTTCAATGAGAGGGTCCGACAAGGAAGACACAATCTTTTGTGCGTCTCTTTCAAGGATAATATGAGAAAGAAAGAAATCTTTGGCCCTCTGTAATCCCACTCTAAAGCTGTGTTTGGTTTGAAAGAAAAGATAAGGAAAGGAAGAGAAAGATAAGAAAATTTATACAAGGTCTGCACAGGTTTTCCAGACTTTCCTTTTTTTTCTCTACCTATTCCTTCAAACCAAACATAGCCCAGGAGCTTTGGCCTCCATAACTTCCGAATCAATAAGTGGAAGACAAATAAAGCGTGGAAGTGGGCTGGTGATCAATGAGCTTTGGCCTCCAGAATTCTGAGGCCCAACTGCTCCATCAACATTAATTTTAATGATATGATGAAGAGGTGCATGCCAATGAGTGGAACTGGGCTGTTGGTGATCAATGAGTTGGAGAGGTAATCTTCTCTGCTCCTCTTTAAAGTGTGTCAATTCAGAAATTCGGACAAATACGGATACACACCATGCAGAATTCTGAATTCCAGCCCCCCTATAAACCACATCCTGTCCGAATTTGACATAAATTGATGGTCAAGATGCATTTCCCCTATATTTAGGGTTATAAAATTCTGATTTAGGCTGATTGGTCATTCTCCCTCAGAAATTTGAGTTTGGACAGCCACTGGTACGGAAAGGGGATTGAAAGAAAACTTATTCCATAATTAATTTACACCGAGCTTTTTGATAATGCCACATGATTGTGTATATTGAGGATTTGAGACCACCGATTTGCAAAGCTTGATGACTCCCAATGTATATTTATACTACTTATAAAAGTATGAATAAAGGTTTTGATTTCTAAAATTTTCATTGAACAGATTTAACCGTTTATCTTGACGTTTTTAGAGGGCATACATGTAATTATGATTTGATAAATGCTTCACACTAATTGACACAATTGAAGAATGAATATACTTGACTTTCGATTTTGGCTAGGAAACAACTAGCTAAAGAAGATAGATAGCCTAGATTTCCTACTAATCAAACTCTACTATCCTTTATGATGAAGGAAGATTTGGCCCGACCTCGTAATTACGCAACACGTGGCAAAGGCAACAGCTCGACACAACAGCACGCCTAAGGTGCGAGCACCAAAGGGAGGAACCAGCGGTCCGAACTCCCTACCAGTAGCCCGAACTCGCTACTGGGAACCCAGACTCTCCCTTGGGCCCCCAAGTCAAACCCGAACTGGCCTACTCTATGGCAGTTCGGAACACACCCCGTCAAACTGGCTTGCCTTATATCAGTTCGGGACTCACCTCACCGAACTGGCCTGCCTTATAGCAGTTCGGGACACACCTCACTGAACTGGCCTGCCTTAGCAGTTTGGGACTCACCTCACCGAACTGGCCTGCCTTATAGCAGTTCGGGACACACCTCACCGAACTGGCCCACCTTATGGCAGTTCGAGACTCACCTCACCGAACTGGCCTGCACTATGGCAATACAGGACATACCTCCGAACTCAACACTTCACCACACTCACCACTCCAGCACTTCGCCTCCAGGACGCCAAACTGAACAAACCGTACAATACCTGACACCGAGGAAGTTCGTACCCAAGGGTAGTGCACCCGACTGACTTGGGATCTAACGCTTGATGACCGCACTTCAAACGGCCACCTGCCACCGCCACCTGCCACTGCCATCTCCAGTTACAGAGACGGCCCCGACAAGGAGCAGTGGCGGTTCTGTCCCAGCAGAAAGGATGACACCCGAACAGGCAAAAACAGAGATAATCATACCCGACCTGATAGAGGCCTCGGAGTGAGTGCGCGAAGTGGTTATAAAAGGCCCCCTACCCCCAACAAGGTATGTGAACTTTGCGCCATCTAGTCTTTACTTTGCCTTTGAGAGAATACTAACTTGAGCTTCGGAGTTATCTCACAGGGTCCCCCCGGAGTTCCCTCGTCTTCTCTGTTTCAAGCTCCCCGTTGCTCCAGTCAGAGGCAAAATCATAGACAGCTAACACCGGTCGGATCACGCTCCATCAATTGGCGTCGTATGTGGGAACGCTTCTAAAAGTCTCCCTCTAAATCTCTCTTACCTACTCATCCAAAAAGCTCCAGCACCCATGGCTTCCTCCAACAATGCCGGACGTGGAATAGAAACAACCACCACCAGAGAGCAACTCCAAGTTCTCGTGGTGTGCATTGGGCAATTCACCATCCCTCTGTCAGTGGATGGGATCCCCAGTTTGAATGTGCCACAAGTAGTGGCACCCCTGAACCTTCCTTTGTTGACACCCCTCTTCAACTCCCTATTGAAACAAACTTCGCTGAACCAATTGTTGTCCCACTGGCGACCCGCCAGACTAGCTAGACGACCTAATGCAATGCATGCGGGGAATGCAAGCCCAAATGCAACAATTCCAGCAGCACCAACTCCAGCAACACCAGGTACTACACCACCTATCCCAACATCATTATCAGCAGCAGTTCCCTCAGCTACCCCCCGGCACCCTATTTCGTAGCCGGTTAAGGCCTCTCCTCAAGGTGGACGCCCTCACCGAGGAGAAGCTTCCTAACTTCAGAACCCCCCAATAGCCAGGCCTCATCCCCAAGCCGAAAGCAAAGAAAAATTACACCTGCCTCGCAGCCCGCAGGTGGATCGAGAACCTCGCCCACAAAGTCACTTCGGCGCTCCAAGCCTGAGTTCCCACTCACGGAGAACCGGTTCAGCGCCCTAGAATCAGACCAACATTTCGGGCCCATCGAGCTCGGCAACACGGAGGCCAGCAGCACCAGCACCAGGCCCGCTCAAAGAAGGCATCGGCGAAGTCGCCGAACTACTACCCGTGTCCTATTCGGGCTCAGAGGCAAGGAAGAGACGAGCTCGGAAGAGGTAAAAACTATCCCAATTCTCTCAGTTCCTTTCCCCCTCGCATCAGAACTTCTGGCAGTCCCCATAAACTTCAAACTTTCATCTCTGGACAAGTATGATGGGTCATTTGACCTCAACGACCACGTCGATGCATTCCAGTCACAAATGCACCTCGATAGGTCCAGTGAGCCCTGCATGTGCGTGGCCTTCACCACCACCTTCAAGGGGGTGGCCGCACCTGGTATCGGAACCTAGCTTTCGGGTCAATAATAAGTTGGGCCCAGTTCGTGCAGATCTTCACCGCACACTTTGTTACCAGCAAGCGGTGCCCCAGAACCGAGGAAAGTATTTTCGAGGTAATCCATAGGGAAGGAGAATCCATCCTGAGCTACATCAAGCGGTTCAATGAAGCATGTTTGTAGATACCGCGATTAGACCCCGCGGTACAGCTCACGGTGGCCAAAAGAGGGGTAACGCACAAAGAGTTCAAATGGCACATGGTGGCCAGCTAGCCAGCAATTGTGGCCGATTTCCTAAAACTCGCGGACAAGTTCATGAGTACAGAGGAAGAAATCAACCAAAGAACCGAAGGCGGGGTCGAGAAAAGAAAAAGAGAAGGTGAGCCCTCCAACCCAGGCGACAGAAAAAGCCGGGCCCGAGAGGCAAAGCCAAGCCAGCCGTTCCGAGCTCCCTTAGCAGTTCGGACGGATTAGATGCCGTTGAACACAAGACGGACCGAGATCTTGATGACGATCAAGGACGCTCCATACATAAAGTGGCCACCTCGCCTAAAGAGTAATCCAAACGAGAGAAATAAAAATCTGTACTATAGTTTTCATAAAGATCACGGTCATAGTACTGAACAATGTAATAATCTCTGGGATGAGATAGAAGGACTCATCCGTCGCAGATACTTGAGAAATTTTGTACATAATGACAGTAATAATAAAGTAGGTCGGCAAGGGGAGCATGAAAAAGATGCCCCCGAGTCCAGTAGCAGATCGGCGCGTACTTGTGGACTCAGGCAGTTCGGCGGACATCCTCTTCAAATCGGCGTTCGACCAACTACAGTTGCAAAGAAGTGAGTTGAAGCCCGCGCACACTCCTCTAGTGGGCTTCAGCGGAGAGGAAGACAGGCCCCTGGGAAAGATAACAGTACCCGTGGAAGTCGGCACATGGCCTTGTGTGGTAAGACTCAACCATGATGTCATGGTGGTCGCGACCCTCTCCCCATATAACGCCATAATAGGGTGGCCAATTACGCATATTCTACGAGCAGTGGTCTCCACCTACTATCTGGCAATGAAGTTCACCACGAACTTCGCTGTGGGGGTAGCGCGGGGCGACCAGCTTGAGTTCCGCAAATGTTATGTTGCCACCCTAAAGGGAAAAACCAAGGCAGCCGACAACCTCGAACTAGAGCGGCCTACGGAGCAGGGCGAGGAACGAGCTTCACCCACTGAGGAAACGGTCGCGATCCCGACCTCGGCTATAGATCCGACGTGAATGCTACAGATCGTTGCTTCCGTCAAGGAGCCTCTACGAACTGAACTGGTGAGTTTCTTACTTCAAAATTTAGATATTTTTGCATGGTCCGCGGCGAATATGCCCGGTATTGACCCTGGCCTTATAACTCACAAATTTAACACTGACCCTGTAGTCAGACCCATTAGACAAAAGAAACACAACTTAGCCCCGGAGTGCTGGAGGGCGGTCGACGAAGAAGTCGAAAAGCTCCTCGCAGCAGACTTCATAAAGGAAGTTCATTACCCAAGCTGGGTAGCCATCCCAGTGCTAGTGAAAAAAGCAAACGACAAGTGGTGCATGTGCGTCGACTACACCGACCTGAACCGAGCTTGCCCAGAAGACTGCTTCCCCTGCCCTGAATTGACCGCCTAGTAGACGCGACCTCGGGACATGAACTGCTAAGCTTCCTGGATGCCTACTCAGGCTAGAACCAAATCAAGATGGACCAGTCCGACGAGAAAAAAACCAGCTTCATAACCAAGTTCGTCCTGTACTGTTACAAGGTCATGCCCTTCAGACTAAAGAATGCTGGGGCGACCTTCCAAAGACTTGTAAATAAACTTTTTCAGCCCTTAGTTGGCACGAAAATAGAATGTTATGTAGACGACATGGTCGTCAAAACACAGTTCTCGTAGGAAATAATAAAAGACTTAGATTCTACCTTCCAAATTCTGCGTCAATATAGAATGAGACTTAACCCAAACAAGTGTGTCTTCGGTGTCACCTCAGGTAAGTTTCTAGGGTACATTGTCAACCGGCGCGGTATTGAGGCCAACCCAGACAAGATAAAGGTCATCCTAAATATGAGACCACCCCGAAAAGTAAAAGAGGTTCAGAGGCTAAACGGCTGCATAGCCGCTCTGAGCCACTTCATGTCCAAATCGGCAGACTGCTGTTTGCCTTTCTTCAAGGCAAACAAAGGCAAAGGGTTCAAATGGACCCGAGATTGTCAGCTCGCGTTCGACGAGCTAAAGACCTATCTCGCCAGTGTGCCAACCTTAGCCAGACCCAAGGAGGGCAAAGTCTTAGAACTATACCTCTCGACGAGCGATGAGGTGGTCAGTTCAATACTAATAAAGGAAGAAGATAGAGTCCAACGACCCGTCTATTGTGTTAGTAAAATTCTGCAGGGAGCAGAGACGAGAAACCCACAGATAGAAAAAATAGCGTACGCACTGGTGATTTCAGCTTGAAAACTCCACCCGTATTTCTAGGCTCACACCATCGTCGTCTTGACTGACAAACCTCTGAGACAAGTCTTGCTCAAGCCCGAGGTTTCCGATCGGTTGACGAAGTGGGCCATTGAGCTCAGCGAGTACGACCTCTAGTACAAACCACGGACCGCCATTAAGGCCCAAGCCTTAGCAGATTTTATCGTCGAGTGCACATTCAGCCTCGAAGCCCCCAAGCAAGTTGAGCCTGAGATCCCCAGTTCGGGTGAACCCGGAGCTCTCAAACCAATAAAGTCTGAACCCCGTGAAGTAGCAGCCAGTGTGGCATCTCTCCTGGTTAGGCCGAGTGTGAACTGGGATGAGGAGCCCTAGATCCTTCACGTAGATGGCTCCTCGAACCAGTAGGGCAGTGGGGCTGGAATAGTCTTATGCGGCCCGGGTGGCACAAAATTAGAATACGCACTACGCTTTGAGTTCGCGGCATCCAACAACGAGGCAGAGTACGAGGCACTGATAGCTGGGCTGAACCTAGCGCAAAAGGTAAGAGCAAAGCACATAGTCATCTGCAGCGATTCTCAGCTCGTGGTCAACCAGGTTACGGGTGAGTCCGAAGCGCGCGAGCTCTCCATGATCGCATACTTAGCTAAAGTAAAAGAGGCCCTACTCAACTTTCAGTCACACTTTATCAGGCAAATCCCGAGGTCAGAGAACATTGAGGCTGACGCTTTGTCCCGGTTAGCCAGCACAAGTCACAACACCATGAGAACTGTGTACATAGAGGACTTACCTCGGCCTAGCATTCTCGGTGGGGCAGAGGAGGTCACTCCCGTCCTTGAAGCAGAGCCGAGCTGGATTGACCCACTCGCGAGCTTCTTGCTAGATGGAACCCTCCCTGCGGACCGCAATGCAGCCAAGAGGGTGCAGCGCCAGGCAGCCAAATACGTCATAATAGACGAACGGTTGTACCGATGGTCCTACACACTCCCCGACTTGCGTTGCTTGCGACCTGCCAAAGCCGAGCTCGTACTCCGTGACACTCATGAAGGTTTGAGCGGCGGACACTTAGGGGGCAAAGCACTCGTCCAAAAGGCACTTCAATAAGGATACTACTGGCCAACGATGAAGGCAGAAGTCGTCGAACTCGTTAGAAAATGCGACAAGTATCAGAAGCACGCCAATATCCACCATCAGCCTACTTCCAACCTCAAGTACCTCACCAGCCCATGGCCCTTTGCACAATGGGGCATCGACCTCCTGGGGCCATTCCCGCTAGCAACAGGTGGGAGAAAGTTCCTACTGGTGGCAATAGATTACTTCACAAAGTGGATAGCAGCTGAACCTCTGGTAACAGTTACAGCTCAAAACATATAGAACTTCTTTTGGAAGAACATAGTATGTCGCTTCGGGTTACCTCGGGTACTGATCTCCAACAACGACAAGCAGTTCGAGGATATCAAGTTCCAAGAATGGTGCCAGAATATGGGAATTCGTCAGAACTTCACATCAGTCGTGCACCCGCAGGCAAACAGTCAGACAAAAGTAATGAATAGAGCCATCCTGTGCGGACTGAAGGCACGTCTAGACCGAGCTAAAGGGTTGTGGGTGGACGAGCTACCAAGTGTTTTATGGGCTCACCGGACTACAAAAAAAACCGCCATGGGAGAGACCCCTTTCAACCTCACCTACGACATTGAAGCAGTAATTCCAACAGAAATAGAAGTACCTACACTGCGACTAGAAGTATACGACGATCAGACAAACGGAGACGAGTTATGTACCAACCTCGACCTACTGGACGAGGTAAGAGACCTCGCGCACATCCGAATAGCGGCCTATCAGCAGCAGGTAACTCGGTACTACAACGCCAGAGTAAAGAAGTGAAGCTTTCGAGTCAGCGACCTGGTTCTCCGTAAGATTATGGTGCCCGAACCCGGCATGGGCAAACTCGGACCAAATTGGGAAGGGCCCTATAGAGTAAAGAGAGTGCTCCAGGGGGCATTCGAGCTCGAAACCTTAGAAGACAAACAAGTACCCCGAGCGTGGAACATCGTTAAGTTAAGGCGATACTACCTATAAACCGCCAAGTGAAGTGGACGAAATCACTACAAGAGCCTAAGGGCTAGGATGCCGAGCTAACAAGAAGAATCTCGACAAAGGCAAGCAAAGAAAAGTCAGCCAAAAGACTAAGGCGAAGCGGAGACTAAGTATTAAACACTGAAACAGGTCGCGCGAGTGCAATAACCCGGGCAAGAAACAGATCGGGCATATTATCAGTTCGGGAAAAAGAACAACACTTAACCAAAAAGATTGTCTATTCCATTGCAAGATAAGGAAGTGTACATTAAAAAAAAGAAAAAAAAAAGAAAAAGATATTCACAAGACCGGAGCTACTTCTTCCTCATCAGAAGGTACTTCAACGACACCCGAAGGTCCTGCCTTGCCCTCGGAATCCGGCTCGCCATCAGCAGCGTTGGCCATCTCCTGAGTTATACGCGAAGTGGATATGGCACTAATATTGAGATTGGGGTATGTGTTCCAGATCATCCACCGACTCAGTTTGAATCCCCTTCTGTAAGAATCCACCATCAGATCGTCAAAATGCGGCGAGGCGATGTAGTCATCAACGACCTTCTTCTTGGCATCTTTCATACCTTGGGAAAAGATCTGCATTTTCTCCCTTATGTCCTCCTGAAGATATTCGACCTGATGCTGCAGTTCCAGCCTCAGGTCCGCCATATGCTTCACGACCACCCCATGGCCTCGGCATCCCTGTGAGACATCGCCTGCCTGACCATAGCAATGCAAGCAGCCTCTTCGGCAGCATGAGCGGCCACCTCAATAGCTCGGGTATTCGCCTCGGTGGCACGAAAAGCCTCTTCGGCAGCTCGCGCCTGCCTCGAGCTCCTCTCCACCTGAGCCGCTAAGGCGTGAATAGAAGAGTTCACCTACCAAAAGGAACAAGTGATTAACGAAAGAAGTATGAAAACAAAGAGGACTGACAAGAAATTTGACTCACCACCATAGCAAGAGTTACGGCACGACAGGCGATCTGGTTCAAGGGAAGATCGGTCCACGCCGCAATCTCCTCGGGGAAAGTCGCCTCTCTACTCTTATGAAGAGCGTAGTTCGGCGACAGCACGCTCCTGAACTCCCCTTAAGCTCCCAAGCCCGAGGGTCTAGAGTAAACAGGAGCACTAGAGTAGGCGGGAGCACCCGTGTGAGTGGTATTGACGTAAGGGGCCCCTGCCGCATCCTGCATTGAAGGAGCCACCTCGGGCTCCCTGGGCTGATCCTCCAACGTGTGGTGTGGAACTTGAGGCTCCTCATCCTAGGGCAGCTCGGTACGAGTTCGCTTGGCAACCCGCTTCCTCCTCTTCATGCCTTGGAACAGGCGCCCCCGCAAGTCCTCTCTGTGTCCATCACACCTACAGAAAAGAGTTCGGCATCAGAAAAAATGAAAGAACAAAGCGAACAAGAAACCTCTGAGCAAGGAACCTACTCGAACTCAAGCCGGCCGTAATAAGCTTGGCCTCCGTTAGGTACTGATGGCATTTTAACCCTTGTCGTGCTCATTGCCAGAGGCCCTTCACCGTCTCTTTATCGAAAGTGACACCAGAATCAGGGGTGGCCTCCCCCCACCCGGTCTGAAAAGGCCACCCTTGTGGACTTTGCACCCCGAAGTATTCCTACTTCCACGCCGAGACCTTGTTGGGAAGTTCGTGCAGAGGCTTAAAACCCGGGCGAGGAGATAGGTAATACGCCCGCCTGCCTCCGGAAGAGAACCCGCTTGTTTCTTGAGCATCAAAATGGAGGAGAATATATCTCCAAGAGGGAAGCCCTATTCGCAAAAAAGGGAGGTTGTCCCCACCAAGTTCCGAATAGAGTTCGGATGAAACTGGCCAACGGTAATGCCGAAGTGGTTTATGATCTCGACGAGAAGGGGGTGGAAAGACAATCGCAGCCCCGCAGCGAGCTGCTCCCAAAATATCACCATCTCATCAGGACAGTGTTCCCAAGGAAAGATACCCGAAGGAATGAAATAGGCGTACCCCCCAAGCAAATTAGAAGAGATAATAAGAGATTGGAGCCCCTCAGGCGTCATGGTCGAAGGACCAAACTTGTCTAGCATCCGACCTCGACGAGAGGTAGACGCCAAATTGTCCGAAGCGGCTCGACCTACAGGTTCGAAATCTTCCTCAAGTTCCACCTCAGGATCACTAAGGCCATCGGGGGATGAGACTCAGTTTGTATAACCTACATCAGACCTACTTGAAGAATCGTATGAGCTATCTAAGCTAGACATCGAGAAGAAAAGGTGGATTCAGGAAAGTACTCACCCGAAAAATGTTTTGAAGGCTCCGGAAACTGGTACAAGCAAAAACCTTGAAGGTGAAATAACAAGCCTAGGCACGAACTAAAAGGCCTAGACGCGAGCTGAAAAGTTGGACGCGAGCTCAAGAAGCAAAACACAGAAGTGACAAATCGACCGGGGTACCCTACTATTTATACCCACAATAACCGAGAATCAACAGTGCAGATCAGAGCCAATCCGACGGCCCGCATTCACGCTAACCGCACATCCCCCGAGACCGAGACGTGATTGGCGCACGTCTTTCTGAAATTGATGAAACGTCAGCGCATGTTTTTTTGAAACTGACGATGCGCCGGCACACGTCTTTCTAAAACTGACAATGCACCGTGCACGTCTTTCTGTAACTAACAACTGCCAGCACACGTCTCCTCGCCTTCCAAACGGCAGTGGCGCGCTTTTTTCAAAATCAAAAGACCCGCTGTCACGTCTCCTAGCGGTGCGCTTTTTTTGAAATTTGAACTAAGCGCGCGCCACCACATTGTCAGCATTTGTAAGTAGGTAGGCGCGTCTCCCGCCTTTTGGGACACTTGAGAAAATCGAAGAACCTTGACAAAGTACCTCGCGCTATCAAGATCTGAAGTACGTGACAAATCTACCTACCACCTCGCTAAACTCCCCGCGCCAGGGCAGGACCCTTACCACGAGGAGTGGGGGCAATTGATGAAGGAAGATTTGGCCTGACCTTGTAATTACGCAACACGTGGCAAAGGCAACAGCTTGGCACAATAGCACGCCTAAGGCACGAGCACCAAAGGGAGGAACCAGCGGTCTGAACTCCCTACCAGCAGCCCGAACTCGCTACTGGGAACCCGAACTCTCCCTTGGGCCCCCAAGTCAAACCCGAACTGGCCTGTCCTATGGCAGTTTGGAACACACCCCGCCAAACTGGCCTGCCTTATAGCAGTTCGGGACTCACCTCACCGAACTAGCCTGCCTTATAGTGGTTCGGGACACACCTCACCGAACTGGCCTGCCTTAGCAGTTCGGTACTCACCTCACCGAACTGACCTGCCTTATAGCAGTTGGGGACTCACCTCACTGAATTGGCCTGCACTATGGCAATACAGAACATACCTCTGAACTCAAAACTTCACCTCGCTCACCACTCCAGCACTTTGTCTCTAGGATGCCAAACTGAACAAACCACACAATGCCCGACACCGAGGAAGTTCGTACCCAAGGGCGGCACACCTGATTGACTTGGGATCTGACGCTTGACGGCCGCACTTCAAACGGCCACCTGCCACTGCCACCTGACACCGCCATCTCCAGTTACAGAGACGGCCCCGACAAGGAGCAGTGGCGGTTTTATCCCAGCAGAAAGGATGACACCTGAACTGACAGAAATAGAGATAATCATACCTGACCTGACAAAGGCCTCGTAGTGAGTGCGCAAAGTAGTTATAAAAAGCCCCCTACCCCCAACAACAAGGTATATGAATTTTGCGTCATCTGGTCTTTACTTTGCCTTTGAAAGAATACTAACTTGAACTTCAGAGTTATCTCACCGGGTTCCCCTGGAGTTCCCTCATCTTCTCCATTTCAGGTTCCCCGTTGCTCTCGTGAAAGGCAAAATCATTGAGAGCTAATATCGGCTGAATCACGCTCCGTCACTTTATATTAAGCCGGTGAAACAATTCCACTTGTCTATAGTGGTTGTTCCTCTGCAACAATTGACCTGGTGCGTTACGCTAATTCTCCGTTGCATGCATAAAAAGATAAAATAAAAATATCAACCTTTTAGCATAAATTATAGGATATGAGAGATGAGGGCAACTTTTAGGCCTTAATAACAATACAAATAATATTTTTAATAAAATTTAAAAAATAGATTAACTTTTTTAAAATATTATGAAATAAGGGTAAAATTACCGTTCATCCCCTACCTTCTTCCAACGAACAACCAGCGGCAGCACACCCCTAACTCCGGCCCAATTTTCTCTCTCTTCTTCTTCCTTTTATCTCTTCTTCTTCTTCTTCGAAATCTTCTTCTGCTTCGGTCACCGTTGCAACTCTTGGCAGCCGTGATCTCATCATCCCTCTTCTTTTCTTCGCCGTTCTTTAGTCCACTTCCGTCCGCCCTCTCTCTCTCTCTCTTTTTCTCTTTCTCTTTTATTCCCTTTCTACTCCTTCTTTCTTTTCGTTTTAGGCAGCGCTGCTTTGCAGCGGCGGATCTGAAACCAGAGGTGGCGGCGTTTTCCTCCTTTCACCGGTAACTGAGAAACCTTATCTTTCTCTTTATGGTTTTCCCCGTATTCTCTCCCACCTACAACTCTTCTTACTCGTCCCCATCGTCTCTCTGTCTTACCTTAGGCCCAAGCTGAACGTCATTCTTCGCCCTCCATTTGTGACCGAACAGAGCGACGGCGACGGCGGCAGCCGGATTTTAGCGCATTGTTCACTTTTCTTTCTCATCTTAGCACCGAACAGAGACGGCGGAAGAACTACCACCAGAGCAGCGGCAGATTTGAACCCTGTTCCTTCAACGCTGCTTTCCTGTTCATCACCGAGCGAATCATCGTAGTTAATTCGTCTTGCTTCTAGTTTACCTCTGTCAGCATCTGTAGAACCCATTACTGTTCGAAGGGAAGTAACTCGTGACTGAAATTGTTTGAAAACCACTGTCCCGTCGATCATTTTCAGTCAGGCCGACATCCAAATCCAGATAACTTCTTCTAATTCTTTTTTATTCTTCTTAGATTTTTCTCTTCAATCATTTTTGTGGGATGATTTTCTGATGAATAAATTATAAGAAGAAGATGATAGAATAATAACTTTGCTCCTTTTTCATATTATTTAAAAAAATTAATTTATTTTTAAATTTTATTAAAATTATTATTTTTATTATATTAGGGCCCAAAAGTTGTCTATTAGGGTTGTTCATGGGTCGGGTTGGGTCGGTTTAATGGTGTTTTTCCAACCGACCCAACCTAGTCGGTTTACCTAGAAATGAAACCGAAACTGACGCAGTATTAAGTAAAACCGACCTAGTCGGTTTTGTGAATGATTCTCTCGGTGTGAATGGTAAAGGATTCAAGTCTAAGAAAGCAAAGGTTGGATGCCTATAAATTAAAATTGATTTGATGGATTAAAACTGATATTTTATATATCAAAAATTTTATATATAATATGTATATTTCTAAAATAAAGCTGAAATATATATATCCACAAATATAAATTAAAATTGAAATAAATCAGATGTATTATATATATATATATAAAATCAAAACCAAACCGAACCATCGGTTTATGTTTTTTTGTAACCCAAAACTGATCGGTGATGAAGAAAAACCAGCCAACTCAGGTTGGTTCAGACCGGATTGGTTGGTTTGGGTCTTGTTATGAACAACCGTATCTGCTATAATCCCTATTATTTTCACCAGTGACCTACTACACCCCCTTCTCTAATCTCCTCTAATCTTGTGGCCATCCTTGCTTGCAGATGACTAAATCCCAAAACATAGCTCATTTTTGCTCTCTCAACAACTCCCCATCAATTCACCTCTCCTTAGATCCAACAAGTTTGACTTTTGGTGTAATCATATATATGTTGGTGGTCCAAATTGTTGAGACATGAGACACGCATAGAATATTTATTGAATAGCAATTATAGCAATTTCTAGACCTGGCAATTGGGTTGGGTGGGTTGGGTTGGGTTCGGGTTGATTTCGGGTCGGGTCATCAAATGCTAGACCCTAACCTTAAATGTTCAAGTTAAGGTTGACCCATGGGTCAATTCGGGTTATCTCAACAAATAATTGAAATAAAGAAAAATTGCATAAAAATGTCAAAATTAAGAGAATTAACTTTAAAATTCCAAATATAAAATAAAAAACTTGAACAGAACATTCAAAGAGTACACAATAAAAAGTAAAGACCAAATAGAAAAAATTAAAAAGTGAACTTCTAACAATGCTTAATAATCCCAATTAAACTTGACAATCGAGTTAGCGAGTTGACTCATGACCCAACCCGATTTTTTCGAATTGGGTCATTTCGCATCCGAGTAGCTAAATATGAAACCTTAACCCTTGTTTTTTTGAGTTGGGTTGGGTCAGGTTCGCGGGTTGAATCAACTTTTTGCCAAGGGCTAGCAATTTGCTTATCTATGATAGTAGTGGTCATGATCACGGCCATAGGTCTGCATGGTAGCGTATTTGTTCCACTTTTACTACATGCATATGCTTTTAGATATCAATAAGAAACACCTTGCACCAGTCAATATTTTGATCAAATTAATTTGGTTTAAAATGAGTTGCCCATACTCAGCATGAGGCTCAATTTGGATGGAGTGTAGTGTTGAATTTCTATGGATGCTCAGAATATCAAAAGTTTCGATGAATCAGTTTTTTCGGTGGGCGTTTGGTCTAGTGGTATGATTCTCGCTTTGGGTGCGAGAGGTCTCGAGTTCGATTCTCGGAATGCCCCCAATAGAGTTAATTATTTTATATTTTGATTTTCAAATTTCTAGTGATTGGCCTCAGTCAGAGCAAAATCCGTTCAAACGGGGCTGAATCAGCCCTTGAGTGCTTGAAAGGACTGTACTGCCTTCAATGTATAAATGGGAAAAGGAAACGTGGTTCGGGGCTATTTTGGTAATTCAGAAGGGTGTAACGGTCCAAGTGCCAAAGATCGATTCGAATGGCGAATGCCACTTCCATGGATTTGGTTCCTATATATACCTTATCCTATCCTCCATCTCTCTTTCTGCATCCATAATAACCCAGTCCCCGTCTCTCCCTCCTCTTCGCCCAAGTAACAAGGGGAAGAAGAAGAAGATGGCAGCAACGCTCTCCACTCTCAGCCTCTGCTCTCCCTCTCTTTCTACAACCTCATCTTCTTTTCCTGCGCACTCACCCTCTACTTTTCCTAAGCAAAACCTAGAGTTCCCTCTCTTCCGAAGCCCTAAAATCTCCCGCAAAGGCAGCTTTCTTCCCCCCATTTCCGCAGTCGCCGTCTCCGAGAAGATTGAGAAGCTGGGGTTAGATATCGCAAACCTCACCCTAGAAGAGGCTCGCAACCTCGTGGACTATTTACAAGACAAGCTAGGTGTCTCTGCGGCCGCCTTCGCCCCGGCAGCAGTGGCCGTAGCACCTGGCGCTGCAGCGGAGGCGGGTCCCGCGGTGGTCGAGGAGAAAACGGAGTTCGATGTTTTAATTGAGGACGTTCCCAGCAACGCCAGGATTGCGACGATTAAGGCTGTAAGAACACTGACTAATTTGGCCTTGAAGGAGGCAAAGGAGTTGATTGAAGGTCTCCCCAAGAAATTAAAGGAGGCTGTATCGAAGGAAGAGGCGGAAGAGGCAAAGAAGCAGCTTGAAGAAGCCGGAGCGAAGATCTCCATTGTTTAGAATGATTATACCAGCGGTGAATTTCTCTGATTTTCGCTTTTCTTTCTTTTTGAATAAATTTAGGATTAGAAGTTGGTTATATCCTAGCAATTTCTGTTCCTGTTGACGTTATGTTCTATTTCTTGTGAAATTCGCCTCTTCTTTTTTCTTTTCTCCTTAGTGAAGATCTTTAATTAATTAAAGTAATTTTTGTGCCACCATTCTCTGAAATTTGAATAGTATCTCGATGAAACCTTACCATTCTTCAGACTTCTTTTCTTGAGTTTAATTTGTTGTTGCCAAGAAGTCTGTTGGTGTTGGAGGAATCACTTGGCCGCTTGGATTTCTCCCTTATCTTCGCATCCAAAAGCGCTCAAAAAAACAACGGATGAAGACAGACCCAAGTGGTCCATTTCTGAATACGTGGTTAGTCTCAAAGGGTTTCCTATCTGATGTGGACGGCATGCCTTTGCCACATCATCCATGGGGTAGCTCGTACTTTCTAGCCTAATGGAAAACCTAACAAAAAAAAAAAAAAAAAAAGTTGTTAAGACTGTGAATGGTTTATCAGAAAATAAGAGAGAAAACAGAAAGTTGAGACAAATCCTTGAGGCCTTTCCCTCAACTTTCTACAAGTTTGCTTCTTCTCATCCTCTATATATATATCTAGCTATTTTTCCACAAAGAAATTTCATTCCTTCTAATGCTTCTATAAAACTATAAAAAGTTCCACCATATAAGAATTTCCCATTAAACTCCCAATAAAATTCCCGTTTTCTAAGGATAAGAATTTCGACTGAAACTGAAGTTGCTTACCTTGTCATAGATGGGATTCTCACCCTTGGTATATTATATCAATATTGTACAAAAAATAGGAAATTGGTTTCATGCTCGTTCTAAGTGATTGAAATTGGATTGCTTTAAAGCAGATACCATTGCAGATTTGTAGCCCTAGTAGGAAGGCTTTCTCCCATGAACTTGCATATTATCATGAACATCAAGGATGCCACAATGGTCTTCATATCCAATTTGGCTATTTTACTATCTAATCAAAATATGCAGTTTATCACCATTATAACCGATCCAGTGAACATGACAGCTCTTATTCTACCTATAATCATAGATAATATCCAGAGTTGTAGACGGGAAGCAAAAGGAAGGAGAAGAGAGGGAAAGAAAACGAAAAACAGGTTGCACACCACAATCAGTTTCACGTTTCAACAAGAATAAAATGGATCGCCATGATCCATTTTCCTCTTTAGCATTATATTTGGCGCCTTCCCCTGCCTGGAGGTGGAGGGTACAATTAATTGGGACCGACACCATTGCCCCCCATTCCTTGCAAATAGAAAGACTACCCGTCTCTCTCCTCCTCACGCCTGTCACATATGTAAATCCTCCGACGGGTGAGCATAAAGATCATGTTCATCATGGAGCTGGTGTTCTACATTCTTATTTCTTAGGCCACTCCTTTCCAATATCCTCTCTATCTCCTTCACTCGTTCATCAGTGAAGGGATAGGGCGATAGGCATCATCCCCATGAGCCACCAGAAGATCTCTTATCTCCGTCTGGCCCGTGGCTGTGAGTCCATTGCCTATAGCAGTAGGGATGTCAGTAACTTTAAATCTGCGACTCAGGGACTTTTTCCTCTCGTCACCAAAGGGGAGTGCCAACCAAGGCATTCCAGAAAAGAATTCATCAAAGCGAGAATGATCCCTGTAATTTGACATCAAAGTTATCTCGAAAGCATCGTCCTTTGCTTTAATCTCACGATATGCCTTACATTAATCAATTTGGGCACAAAAGCCATTACATGGAGGACATCAAGCCAGGAGAGTGTGAGCCTGTGACTAAATTAAAAATAAATAAACATAGAACACTGTATGCATACCATGGTTTTCAAAATTGGACCGGACCAGCGGTCGGACCAGAAAAACTGGGAACCGGTCACCTGGCCGGTTCCGTTTTTCCCCAAAACCGGGATTTCTCAAAAAACCGTGATTTTGGTCAGCAAACTGCTGACCCAGGTGGTTAACTGTTCTAATGGTTTTGACCGTTTTTATTTATTTTTTGTCAGAACGGACCGACCATTAACTGGACCCCTGATCAGTTCAGTCTCTGGGTCGATTTTAAAAATCATGATGCATACATATACACACACAAATCTATACAACGTTCTTCTGTTTCTTCTATGCAGTTTCTATTCATGTGGGAACCCACCCAAGTTTGAATGAATATGCGGAAATCGGATTAAGTCCTCACTAAACAGTGTTCGCACCATACTCGCCATTTCCAATTGTGCATTGTGAATATCTACTCATGAATAAAAACATAGAAGTATAGAGATATTCCCAAAATATAGAAATACTGAGAGCCTATAATGTTTGATTGTTTGGTGAACCCAAATCTAGGAAAATTGTCTAAAACTCACTTAAACATTTCTCTTAAACTCACCATAACTTTTCAAAATATCCGGAGAACCCCATGCCAATAACTTGACATTAAACATACTAACAGGTGTTAGTAGATTATCATTTTACCCTATGTTATATTCAACCCATTTTTCAATATTCTAGAAAAAACCCCTGTTATTATTTTTTTTAAGTTCCTTGGAATAATGGAATACTTTTCAAGCAGCACAATGAGATTTAAGTGTCTCTCAATGAGTAGAAATCCTATATATAAGGCAGTTGGGCATTTAAGGGCATTTTAATCATAAAAATATGTTTAATAAGGTGAGTAGCCATTCAGGAGCAAATCTGGTCATGAAAATTGTTTTTACGCTAACTTGGACAACTTTTGTCAACACCAACAGTGCTCTAATGGATGATGAGTTTTTAGAAAACAAATCTCACTGATACGGGGTTCTTTTGACATTTTGACAAATTATGATGAGTTTAAAGAGAAACACTGAAAAGTAACGGTGAGTTTTAGATAATTTCCCTTCTATCTATAAAGCCAAAGTCCATCATCGTACAGTCATTTGTGCAAAACCCAAACAAGGCGCACTCTCATGCAAAGCAACTACATATGAACCTAAGCCCTCCCACTCGAGTCTGACTTCTATGGTCCCAAGTATTCCACTATATGACTAGCTTGTCCACTAAAGACCAAAGCGGTAACTCGTACGTTCAGTCACTTCAACTATTAGATGGTCCATTCTAAGAGTTAAATAAGGTGAGAAACACACTATGGCTGGGCCCAAATTGCTCAGTTCACTTGGCCTAACCTAGCCCAGCTATGTAAAATAATTCAAGCTAAACAAAACTTATGCACTGAAAAGAATCATGTATCTAGCACATTTTATTTTAGGTAAATCGCAGGTTAGTATCTTTTACTTTGGGTTAGTCTAATTTTGGTATTCCAACTTCAACATGTGTCAATGTAGTACCTGAATTCCCAAAAATTGCAAGTTTAGTACTTGAAAATATATTTATAAGTTGGCTCTCAAATTAAAATACATTAAAATGGTACCATGGTGTATGTTCAAAACAAGAGAGAGAGAGAGAGAGCTATGCTAACAAACCCGGATAAGATGAACCTGATGGCTATATTAGGGGTTGTATAGCCAATAATAATACCCCACCACAGCTATATACTTAAAATGAGGGATTGAGAGGAGACCGGATCTGCTTCTCACACATAATGCCTCACATGCACATCCTATCATGCATTGGGAGCATCTCCTGTTTTTATTGGTTATTATTCATGGGAGATGTTTCCAATACATGGTAGATGTGCTTGTGAGGCGCCCATTTTTGAGGAACAGATCCCATCACGATTGAGAGGTTGTAGGGAATATACACTTGATGTCCCGTAGCATTGTCATTGGTTACACATTTCCTAACACACCCATCACTTTTGATTCATCCGGATTCACTATTTAGGAAGTTGTAAGCTCCTAAATGACTGAAATTGAAGTTGGGAATATACACTTGATGTTCCGTAGCATTGTCTAGGGATTGATCCTTACATTTAGGAGGCATTATTTTTTTGGATTTGGAGAGGGGAGAAAGTTGGTCAATGGGATTTTAGTTTCCATTGATCAAGAATCCCATGCTCTTTTTTTAGCTTTATGTGAGGATCGGGGAAAGTTTATTTTCGTGGGTATCACTTGTCTAGGAAAGTGATGCCCATCTCCTAGGTGGGTAAATAACTTTCCCACATAGGAGAAAGCTGCCAATAATTGAATGGGACCAAAATGCCCCTTTTAATAAATGATTTCTATGGCTAAAATGGCCATTGCCTTATTTACTTGGGAAATAAAAAGAACATAGGTAAATGCACTTACCTAGGTAAGTGTTTCCCAGGAAAAACTTATCAAGGTAATTGCATTTACTCGGGTAAATAACTTATCGAAAAGCAAATAGAGCTTTAGAGACGAACTCAAATTCATTTAAATCCATTTTTGACAATATTTATATATATTATTGGATGTAGAACTACTACTAGTAATACTAATTGATAGGGTGGGTCGAAAATGCCCATCGAATTTGAAGTAGTTTTGGTAGTGGAGATCAGCTTTTGTTAGGGCAAGCTCATGCCCACACAGTTCCAATTGCCATTTGCAACCTTGCATTGGGAATATCTCCTTGTGAAATAAAGCACATAAACAGGGAGATATTCTCAATGCAAGACAGTAAAAACTACTCGAATGAGCTTTGCCCCGACTGAAGTCAAATTCGACAGGAGGTGCATTAACAACATGATCGCCATTTAGGGGTGGTAGTGTTATCTATACATTAACTTTTAGGGGGTGTTCTTTTTTTGGATTTTGAGGGGGGGAAGTTGGTCAATGGGATTTTGATTCCCATTGACCAAGAATCACATATTCATTTTTCAGATTTATGTTGAGATTAGGGAAAGTTTATTTTCTTGCTCTAGGTGGGTAAATAACTTTCCCACTTAGGGGAAAAGTTGCTAACACTTGAATGTGACAAAAATACCCCTTCTAATAATGGATTTTTATGGTTAAAATGGTCATTACCTTATTTACCTACGAAATAAATTAAAAGAACATGGGTAAATAGACTTACCCAAATATATTTCATAGAAAAAACTTACCCAAATAATTGTATTTACCCGAATAAATAACTTATCAAAAAACGAATGAGGCCTTAGGCTATATTTAGTTTGAAGGAAAAGATAGGGAAAGAAAATGTAAAGAAACATTTACAAATCTTGTATAAGTTTTTTTTTTTTTTTGCTTTTTTTCTTCCTTTTTTTCCTGCTTTTTTTGTTTCAAACCAAATACAGCCTTAAGACATGACGGTGTGAATCAATCCAGATTAGCTGGGTTCTATTTGCACTTTGCACATGTTTGAAATATTCCGACCGGACTGGGATCTATAAATCAGAGTTTAAAAGACAAAGAAGCTCTCTCTCTCTCTCTCTTAAGTCGGGCCAGTTGTATCTAAATCAATACATTCCTATCAGTATCCTCTTTTCCGGATATCATGGAAACCGCAAACCGGTCTATCATTCATGTACACAGTGTCACAGTGTCCAATTTTACGGTCAGGCCCGGCCGATTCAAACTGACTTGTCCAGTCAATCAAGACTCATGACTCAAGACTGTCATGGATCATAATCAGGACAGCAGTTCAGGAATCAGGATTACCAGGCCCAGGGAATCATCAATCGACACGAAAGGAGTTCACATGCAAAGATACCACTCGAAATAAAAAGAAATTTCCGCATAGAAGCCTGAAGCCTCTTCTTTCCCCCACCCCACCCCCATCCCCACTCCACATACACATAGAAATGAAATGATAGAATAGAACCATAAAAAAAGATGTACTAAAATTTATTATTCTTCTAAAGGAATATTATATCTCCCTCGTATGACAACAAGATCCTACAACTTTGAATGTCTTTTACTCCCAAGACACCACCTAAAGAAGGGATAACCCAAAGAAAAAGATGGAAGACCACCTCCACAAGAAACAACGGCACGAAAGCCTATCCTTCGGTAGTAGGAAAAATGCTAACAAGTGGTTGGATTGATCTACACTAATGGATTTGTTGCAGAAGATCCATAACCATTCATCACCCCAGTCCATGAGCCAAGACTGTTGATATACCCGAATGAATCTTTACCAACCTCGGAGCAACCTTGATCTTGCCATTCAAGGGTCAGGAGCTTGTTGTTTGGCTTCACTTCTATAGCGTTTGGATCCTCACTGCCTCCTAATGGAAGCATTAGCCTCTGGCAAGTGTCCATAAACGATCCCCCGCTGCTCCCTTCAAGGGAAAACCCAAATGGAGAACTAACAGCATGGAGGTTATTAGAAGGTGTGAACCCATGACCAACATCTCCAACTCCAAGGCCGCCCACAAGACCCAGTTCACTGTTTCCCATGAAATCATGGTTTCTAGAGTTTCCCAGTATGGCATCAAATAACTTGCTGTTCTCCATGAAATCGACCGATCTAGGGTTGTCTAGCACGGCATTATTGTACTTGTTCAGGAAATTAGGGTTCCCGAGACTTGCAGCAGGATGGCCAAACAGCTGGTTGGTTAGGTGTGACAATTGCACCTCAGGAAACGAAAGTTGCAGATCTGTAACGTCGTGAGATGACGAACTGGGGTGTTTGTTAAGTAGTGATTGATCAGTATCAGATTTCTTAACAGCCACCCTCTTGTTCTTTCTGCATCCACCGCCCACAGGAATGTTCCTGAGGGAGCCTCCTTTGGTCCAATACCTCCTACATGTTTTGCAGAAGTAGCGTGGTTGCGAGAGGCTGTAATTGTTGTAGTAACAGAACTTGGTATGCGTGGAGTCACACCTCGGGCACTTGAGTGCTTGATCATGTTGGGGCCTCAGCCTCCTCTCCAGCAATGGCCTTGAGCATGTAATAATGGAGTCCCCGGAAGGCGACGAAGCATCCATTCCATTTTCCTCGTGAGTCACGCCCTAATTAATTTCAGAGGACAAGGAAATATAAGAATGTGCCAGATTGGCGATTACAGAGAGATAATCTGGGATTAGACATTCCATTTCTTTACAATATCAACTCCATCAGAATGTCAGAAATCAAGCCAGATGCTCAAAACATGCATGTATGGGAAGTTGGAACTGGAACACACTGTTCTTGAACATGTCTAACATTAGGAGTTCCATTGCTAGCTTTTATTAGATTAATAAGTATGTAAAACATTTGTCATTCTATCTGTCACAAATCTCTTCCACTCCCCTACGTTTACGATTCATCCATTGATTCCATGCCGCACTACAAGTATAAGCTCACTACTTACCAATCTAATTTTTCCTACAATTCTATTATATATGCAGCTAGTTTATATCTATCTAATCAATTTATTTATTCTCTCTCTCTCTCTCTCTCTCTCTCTCTCTCTCTCTCTCTCTCTCTCTCTCTCTCTCTCCCTGTGTGTGTCTTAAGTTTTGTGTAGTAATGTTACACATGAAGGAAGCATAGATATAGTCATTTTTTGTTGTTTATCATGAACTGTACATGATTTTCTCTGGTTTTTCGTAAACCCTAACCTTCAATGTACAACGGGCTTAAGGGATAAAATGGATCTGTTAACTCATTATTATACCTTCTCCGGATCGAAACGCTAGCTTAAGAGAAACATGGCTAGAAATTTGTAAAGAATGAAAAAATATAAAACCTTAAACGGAGGAGGAGGGAGGATAAGGAGGTTGTCATGATGAAAACAAAATTAGATTTTGTAAAGATAGGCAAACAAATGAATCGATACCTGCAACCAGTCAGATGTGTCCATGCAGACCTGCAGAGAAGTAAGACCCATTCAACGAAGCCAAATGATCAGAAGAAGGAAAAATAAATTAATTACAGCCACTCCCCTTCTTTTCAGAAGAACCTCATTTTAATTTCACCAGAGCTAGCTGCACTGCAAAAGGATAGCAGAGAAGGAGAATAGTAGGTAATACTCTTGGGGAAGCGAAGGAGTAGTGTTAAAGGAGTAAGAAGTGGTAGTGGGAATCAGGAGGGAGGGGGGAGAGAGGGAATAGATTGGGGGAATCAGGAGGGGGAGAGAGAGAGTAGATTGGTTGATATGCTTGAGAGGGGTTGTCATGTCATCAATAAGAAGGAAGAAAAAGGTAGTCCGGGGGGGTGGGCTCCCCTCCTTTCAGGCTTTCATCCCTTCTCTGCTGCTTGTACTGTTATAGTGGTATAGTGGTCTTCTTCTCTTCGTCGGTGGTTAATGAGTGGGGGGAGGGGAGGGCCCACCTTGTCCGTCAGTTGGGTCAGCTTGACCAAGACTATTACTACGGTTTTGGAGGCAACGGTCCTGATGCGCGATGATATCATGATCAAAGCCTGGTTATAAGAGAACAGGGTGGGCCGTTGGCGTTGGGTTGATGGTCCCTGTGGGCTGTGTGGGTGGGGTGGGGGAACGGGGATTGGATTCTTTTGTTGAAGAAACACGTCAGATATCACGGCGTTGTCAAATGTCACGTTGACGAGACAGCACTGGGAATATTTGGGTCCTTGAAAAAGAGCAAACCGAAAGCAGCACTCCTCCATCTTGGACCCCACAAACACTCTCTCTCTCTCTCTCTCTCTCTCTCTCTCTCTCTCTCTCTCTCTCCACTCCTCCAGGCTCCACCCAGGCAACCCAACAGGCCAGCACAACACCACAACTGAGAACCCCTGTCTCTCCTTCTCCTCCCTCTCCAAGCAAAGGATAAATTCCCTCTCACGTGTGACGTATCCTCTCTCTATGGCCCAATTCTTAGGCACGTGCAGCCTTTGTCCTGCCTGCACCAAGAGCACAGTGCACATACATTAAATAAAAGGACTCTCAAAATACTGTTCAATGGGTCCCACTCCCATCAACCGGAACGATCTCAACCCTCCGTTCTCTTGCATCCTTTTATTACCGTAATACCAATAAGGAGTCAGCAAATGAAATGAATGTATCAAGTATGAAACGGGCGCGGTAACCTTTGGGGTTTGGTGATGTGGTAAGCCGTAAGCCAAATTCCAGTATTCAATGAAGCAGCAGGAGGTGTCAGGTGTGTGCTTGTGACAGTGATCCATGTAACACTCAACATGTCTGGGCTTATCAGACTCCCCACTTGTTGTCGAGTCCGAGTCGGTCGATTGATACGATAGTACGGCATATAAGCACGTGATTTCATATTCTCTATCCCTTAGTTGCAATGATTAGATTATATTGTGAAGTACTTATTACGGTTTTTTTAGTTGGAATGAAAAAGGTAAAGGTAAATTAACTGCAATCTCTCTCCTCTCCTTAGTTTCTGAGAACTGATAAAACCTCTTCCACACTGCACAGCCAAAGGCTATAATTTGTTCATGATTTCTCCTTCACGTCTCTGAAATTGGACCAATCACATCCTTTTCGTGAAGTTGGCGCTCATTTTTGTATCTGATCTTATCCTTCTATCAGATTCATCGACTCAAAAAGCAAAGTACGCTTTAATTTTACTCTTTCGCCTTGAATCATCTTCCCGTTCAACGGTAATCACTGTTTCTTACTGAACCAAGAAACTAACAAGTTCTCAAAGCCAAACCACCTCTATTCTTGTTGTTCCGTACTTGGGTGGTGGACAAGAAGATTATTTCGTTAAAAGAGGGCAGTATGTATGGGAAGCACCAGCTTACTAAAGCCTACAATCACATTCTTCTTCTACTTAGGCTCCGTTTGGAAACGATGGAAATAGAATGTAAACCTCGGTTTAGGTTAAATATATATTCTGCTTCAATTTTTCCGGTGTTTGGCAATAATACAATTATGCATTGATAAATGATAGAAAATACATTTTCCAATGTATATTTACATTCAAAATGAGATGTAAATGTAAATCGATATAAAAAAAGAAGTAAATTTTCATTTAATGTGGACTTTTGTTAAAAAAAAAGGCATATATATTTTATTGGGATTCATGTTTGCATCCATTCTGGTAAAAAGGTAAATCTGTCAATGCAAGACTAATCCAACTTTGCATTTACATGAACCATTTCACATTCAGCATATTTGCATTCACACTTTGTTTGCATCATTCCCAAATGGAGTCTATGTGGCTTACAATTGTAGTCGATCATTTCAGTGTTGCCACTGTGGCTTACAATTGTATTCAATCCTAAGGATCAGTTTGGAAAGAGTAGAAATGCAAATATGTATAGTGTAAATACATACATAATATAAGGTTTTGCACTCTACATATTTGCATTTGTACTCTTACCAAACTGACCTTAAGGCTCAATTTGGAGGGAGTACAAATAAAAATAAATAGAGCGCAAAACCTTGTATCTTGTATTATTTTGTATTTATTTATACTGTACATATTTGTATTTGTATGCCTCAATTTGGAAGGAGTATAAATATAAATATGTAGAATGCAAAGCCTTGTATTTTGTATTATTTTGTATGTATTTATACTGTACATAATTATATTTGTACTCTTTCCAATCATACTCCAAGGTTTAAAGTAATTGAAATGTCAAGAATATCCAAAAAGTGATCTTAAGAGAGAAATCGAGATATGCATATTATAGATAAAAACAATGTAATTCTTCATGGGGCTACATCAAGAGGGTAGCCCATCCCCTTCCCTTAATCCCCCAACTCCGGTGGCAATGGGATTTAATCCCAGGTCTCTACTTTGACGAATCAAAGATCATACGATCCACCATCAATTGCTAATTGTTTTTATTTTTGAAAATAAAAACAATGTAATTCTATGCGGCAGTTACTTTTATTTTGAGGAAAGCAAAACCAACCATATTCTCAAACACCCCTTAAGATGCCTATGGATATGTTAGGGGAAAGCAAATAAAATCCAAAACGCATTAATAACACTAAATGTAAGTCTCAAAGGACCATAAAAAATATAAAAATATTTTTTTCTAGTTTATATATAAGAGGTGTAAGTCCGAAACACTTTATTTTCTTTTCTTTTTTTTAAATTTTCTGGTTTTTATAGGTGACTAAGTTAGAATAGTGCATGTTATAAGTACTTGTAGCTAACCCCATTTAGTTGGAACAAGACTGAGATTATGATAATTTTAACAATTACTTGTGATATAGCTTGATGGTAAGGATTTCGGTCATTTAAATGGCAAACCTAGATTTCTATCTTGCTGATTGTATATGACTTTTTATTTAAATTTAAATAATGGACTTAGTGGTTTTTTTTTTTTTCAAACAAGCGGACTTTGTAATAGGCGAGGCCTTGTTTGCTGACAAAAAAAGCGGTAGTAGAGTGTTAATGGGAGTTATATGATTCAATGGGGGAATTAAGATGTCAATTAATATGATAAGAATATTATATCAACAATATGGATCGTATTGACTTCCAAAAAAATGGATCGTATTCCGTCCATATTGGTAAATACGGACCCAGTGCATGTAGATTGATACATACCCATGCCATTTTGTATTAGTCAATTTTTTAAAAGAAAGAAAAGAATTTATTATAATTAAAAGGAGGGGACATAAGACGTAATCCTCAAAACAAAGCTATGAGCCGAAGTTCCATATAAAAGAAAACAAACTAAAAAAAACAAAAGAATAAGAATAATTTAAAAATAACGGGGTGATAGCCTTTGTTTTGTTTAGAGGATCTACAAATATTTCCCAAATGAGACATCTCTCAATCTTCTTAGATTTCAAATTCTTTTTCTTGCTTTTGCTTTTCATTGTCACTTAATCCTGATTTGAGTCATTTGTCTCCTTGGGTATGGCGGTTTCAATTGGATCCTCACCAATTCGATTAACTTTCTTTGCACGAATGGCCATATGAATAGAGGTTATCACACATATATTATCAAGAACACCCTTAATTAGCTTTGTGATTGATGACACACTCATTAGGGCATCGTCCTCTGTCATTAGAGATCATCTAATGAAGCCATTGTTATTGACATCGGTTGCAACCAAGTCTTCAATTGTGATGTCCCGATATTGTGTTAGGTTATATCTTTAGTTATTTACTCTTTAATTACTTGCACTTGTGCCCCTATGTACACTAGTGAAGAATAAAGTAAACAACTAAAGAGAGTGTGCAAATAGCAAATTCCTACATATAGTTTGGTATTGTGCTGAACTTGAATACAGTACAGTTTTCTATGACCCCCTATTTCCTAGTATGCCATGGGATTTGTTGAATGCAAAAAGCGTGCAAGCCCTGTGAGTGTATGGATCATGCCACATATTGGTTTCTAAAAATAACAGTGATACATATTGAATTGTATTAGTTGATAAGTATTATTATAGTTGTTGATTAGGGGTGGTCACGAGTCGAGCTTCTCACGAGCTATTCGAGCTCAGCTTGGCTTGGTTTAAATTGAGTTTCGAGTTAACTTCGAGTTTGATATATAGGCTCGTTTGCTGACACACACATACATACACACACACTTCGAGTTTCGAGTTGACCTCGTGAGGCTCGTGAGCTTAATATAATAAATAAATATTTTTTTATTATATAAACACACACACACATACATACATACATACATACATACATACATACATATACATAAAAATATATAAATATATATTAAATAAATAATTTTTATTATATATAATAATATTTTTATATAATGTTTTTATTTTTTATGTATAATAGTAAATAATTTTTATAATTCTTATTTGTTGTATGTAATATATATATATATATATATATATATATATATATATATATATATATATATATATATATATATATAAATTTTTATTCTTTAGAAAAAACTTGGCATGTAGTCAAGCTCGAGACAAGCCAAGCTCAAACTTGTGAGCTTTGAACCGAGCTAAGCTCGAGCTCAAGTCTTTATCTCAAATCAAGCTCAAGCTCGAGCTTGAGCCTAAGACTATTTCAGCAAGCCGAGCTCAAATAGCTAAATATTCAGCTCAACTCGGCTCAAATCAAATCCAACACTATTGCCAATGAACTCTGAAAATTCGATTTCCAATTTGATCTTTTAGATTTGGAACCTAATGAAGGGTGATTTGGCCCGACCTAGTAAAGAGGGGACATATGGATAGAACCTGACCAAGAGATGACACTTTAGCTTAACGTAACCAGTCCATAGCAAATTGAGCTCAGGTACCCAACCACCCTGAACTAAAATGACCTCGAGATGAGCTCACCTTGAGATGAGATCGACTCGGTACCAGATCGCAACAAGAACACCTCGATGCCAAGGCACTTCGGCATTCAACCTAGTTTGGGACTTAAAGACATCAGTTCGGGGATACCGACACACCACTACGTGGTGGTCCCAAAAACCCCTCCAATGGATCCCGGGTCTCATGAGATCACACTGTGTAACAGCTAGCATTATGTCCCCGCCCGATTAGGGCGGAATTGATGAACCTTATCGGTTGACAGCATTATCTTCCAACTTACATGGAAGCGGATCCTATCGTGACGATGATCCCGGAACCGATCCGTAAAACCCGCGAGGACTCCATTATATAAAGGCTCCACCCCCGGTGGTTCAAGGTACGCGTGATTTATATGCTCTCTAGCTCTCTACATTCTTAAGCTATTTTTATCTCGCAACAAGTATACTGACTTAAGCATCGGAGCGACCTCGTCGGGCTAGCAACCTTGGGTTCCCTAATCCTCTTGTAGACCAATTGTTCGCCATCCGCCTAGACGCCATATCACCTCCAGTAGGGAGCAGCTAGTTCGCGCAGCATCAAAACCTACATCCATTTAGTAATAATTGGATTTGTTGTAGATTAATCCCATCCAACTAAAATAATAGTCCAACAATTATATAATAAAATAATGCACACACACAAATATATATATATAATTATTTTTATCATTTTTCTTTATTTTAATGATAATAGAATGGTGACCCTTCAATCATTTATTCAGAATGACAATGATGCAAAAGTAGATCGCATAATGTTTTGAATTTTAACAAATGGTTGAACGGTCGTGATTAATTGGGGTGGTTGCAAGGAAGTATTGGCACCACAGTGCAGATGTGATCTCACTAAATAGAGGTTATAGTATAGGAGAGGTCTAAGCAGTTTGCAAGAACAAAAGTAATTTTTGCCAAGACCAAATTGATGATAGATTATTTTTTTTCTTGAATAAATTTTATCATATTATTTATAGCAAATGTCTTAAATTGTTCCAAAGTTTTAGGAAATTGACTAATTCTAACCTTATTGTTTATAATATAGTCTTAAATTATCCCTAAGTTTTATGATAATTGACTAAATTCTCCACTATCATTAATGCCCATTGGTGCTCCATCATAATCCATTCACATGTGGCACTACTGACATATGAATTTTTTAAAAACCCAATATTACCCTTTTGTGGTTGATTTTGCCATCTTTATTCTTCAAATTTTCAAAATAAAACTCAACCTTCACCTTGCAGATAAGAATACAGCCTTCAACCTTTCCCATAATCCTTCTTTGTTGTGAAAGTAGTCTTGTTCTGAAGCAGGTTATATCGAGCCTTGCCACTCCTCAATCCGTAGCAGCCGGATCAAAAACTTCAGTAATTAGTGTTGATAAACAAAGTAGGTTATCCAAACCTGCACAGATTTTCAGCAGTCATATGGGTGACAAAGATGATTTTTTTTTTTTCTAATTGCAAAGATAAACGACACCAAAATCCATATTACTCCAACGCATCCCCAGCCAATGGCCAGTGATTTGAGCAAAAGGTCACTTGGCATAGACAGCAATGTGTGGCCACCAACTGAGCAATAAGCAAGGCAACAACTAGCATAAGACCTGGGCCTTCAACGAAAGACCAGATCCTTGAATGGGTGATAAAGATTATGAGTGACTGGCTCACAATACTCATAACGCTACCGCTGAGAAAAACATATTGCATGGTTCTTGATAGAAGGTTGTCAAAAGTAGGGAGGTTGTTGTGGTGGGTAAAATAATCTTTTCCATCTTTGACGAATGAGAACAATTTAATGAATTGTCAGAAAATTAGTCAATTTCCTAAAACTTAAAGATAGTCTAAAAAACTTGTCATATTTAACTAGAGTACACCGACACCAGACCAAAGTTCAGTCCAACCCAAGAAATTTAAACCTTTCTGGTCTGTTTATCCAAACAACGACTGACTCAAAGAGTCCATATGCTAAGGCATTTATGACCCATGCAGCGGCATCTCCGGGACCTGCAGGCTTTCCAAATTTACTCGCGATGATGATAAACCAACCACGAATAAGTGAAGAGAAAAAAACGAGTCTCGTATCAAACTGATTGAAACCAACATCCACGATGACGACGTGATGGGGCCGGAAAGGCCATTGATTCTTATTTCTTAGTGTTAGATCGATCTATAATAAAACTCATCACTAAAACACTTGTGTTGTGTCCGCTTTGCCACCTTTCCGAACGGCATGTTGTTCCAAAATCTACCATGCAACCAGGACAACAGAGTGTGTATATGAAAGCTCTATTGTCCGGTCCAAAGGAAGCATGGACACGGTACTTCCGCTTGAAAGTTGAAACTGAAGTCTGTAACGTCTGGACGGACCATTGACCGTAGTAATCGCTGTGCTCCAACCGAGGACATGAACACAAGGAATGTTTAGTAATAGGCCTGGCAATTCGGACTGGATGGTCAGACCGCAAATCCCGCCACCACCTGATCTTAAAGTTAAAACTGAACACTGGGCTGGGCAGCTGGACCATGAAATGATGAAGTTCAGATTCCAGGCTCGACAAAAGGTACAGAGCCCCGGTCTAGCTAAAACTCTTAGTGATCTCTGATCTGGTGTCACAGCTGACAGCCCTTAGATATATGGAGCTGGACCGACTACAGACCTGGACGGCATTCTTTTAACAGCTCCAGAGGGGCATCAGGCAGTAGCAGTATTTGGATCACGTCCTGCCCAAGCAGAGAGGCGAGAGCGCCTGTGAACTGCTAGTTTAATTTTGCCATTTAGCAGTAATAGTTACAAGACAAGGCCATCAGATCTGATGTGTCCGTCAATAGATTAGAGATTGAAATTAACCATAGGCGGTAGGCCCCCAGATCTGTATCGTCAGTCATCTAAATATTTTGGGCAATGTGCCATCCGAGAGGTCGACATTTTACTGGTTGGGATCCAAAAGGAGATGATGGACCATATATATATATATATTGGCGTAGGGGCTAAGGGGAGGAAGCATGATCACCTTTAACCAGCAGATCTACGGTCCATACAGAGATTGTGCAGTTATCAACAGAGTCCAACCAACAGAGCTTCATTAGCTTCCAAAGTTCCACAAATAATGGAGGACCCGCCTATGACCTGTCCTGTATACGTATAGTTAGTAAATGAAGCAAGGCAATAATAGTTTATGGAACTGGACGGGTTGTTAATTGGACTGGAATTGGTCCACTCCAATTCAGTCCAATGTGAGTCCATTATAAATGGATCAGGTTTAATCCAATTTGGACCGTCCAATCTATTCAAATTCATTTTGATTTAGATTGGTTTCAATCCAAATCCGGTCCATTGATACATACATATATTTTTATCTTATATCAATGGACAAGATATTGGCTTAATCCAATCCAATCCAATCTAATATAAATTTGTTATGGACGGACTATGTCCAATATAATCTAATAAATATTTTGGACTAAATTGATCCAATCCAATATGTCTTGTTATCTAATGGAGTGCAATCCGGCTGGTCTTAGCTGTCAACGATTTTGCTTCTGACTGAAGCGACGGGGATCCTGAAACGGAAAAGATGAGGGAACTCCGGGGGGAACCCAGTGAGATAACTCCAAAGCTCAAGTTAGTATTCTCTCAAAGGCAAAGTAAAGACCAGATGGCGCAAAGTTCACATACCTTGTTGTTGGGGGTAGGGGGCCTTTTATAACCACTTCACGTACTCACTCTGAAGCCCCTGTCAGGTCAGGTATGATTACATTTGTTTCTGTCAGTTCGGGTGTCCTCCTTTCTGCTGGGACAAAACCGCCACTGCTCCTTGTCGGAGCCGTCTCTATAACTGGAGATGGCGGTGTCAGGTGGCGGTGGCATGTGGTCGTTTGGAGTGCGGCTGCCAAGCGTTAGATCCCAAGTCAGTCAGGTGCACCGCCCCTGCGTAAGAACTTCCTCGGTGTCAGACATGGTACGGTTTGTTCGGTTAGGCGTCTTGGAGGCGGTGCTGGAGTGGTGAGCGAGGTGAAGTCTTGAGTTTGGAGGTATGTCCTGTATTGCTAATGCAGACTAGATCGGTGAGGTGAGTCCCGAACTGCTATAAGGCAGGCCAGTTCGGCGAGGTGTGTCCTGAATTGCTATAAGGCGGGCCAGTTCGGCGAGGTGTGCCCCGAAATGCTATATGGCGGGACGGTTCGGGGTACTGTCTGAGTGGCTTGGGGTTGAAGGGAGAGTTCGGGCTCCTAGTAAGGAGTTCAGACCGCTGGTAGGGGAGTTCGGTCCGCTGGTTTCTCCCCTTGGTGTGCGCGCCTTAGGCGTGCTTTTTCTGTCGAGTCGTTGCCTTTGCCACGTGTTTCGTAACTATGAGGTCGGGCCAAATCTTCCTACATCAATTTCCCCCCACTCCTCGCTCCAAGGGTCTTGCACTGGCGCGAGGAGTTCGCGAGGTGGTAGGTGGATTTGTCCCATTTTTCGAATCTTGATAGCGCGAGGTACTTTGTCAGGGTTCTTCAGTTTTTTGGAGTGTCCAAAAAGGTGGGAGACGTGCCTACCTGCTTACAAATGTTGACAGATGGGGCAGCGTGCGTTTATTTTAAATTTCAAAAAATCGTGTCACTGGGAACGTGACAAGGGTCTTTTGATTTTGAAAAAAGCGCGCCACTGCCATTTTGAAGAGACGTGCGCTGGCAGTTGTCAATTACAGAAAGACGTGTGCGGTGCATTGTCAGTTTTAGAAAGACGTGCACCGGCGCATCGTCAGTTTCAGAAAGATGTGCACTGACGTTTCATCCATTTCAGAGAGACATGCGCCAATCACGTCTCGGTCTCAGGGGACGTGCGGTCTGCGCGAATGCAGGCCGTCGGATTGACTTGGTTACTGTAACTATAAATAGTAGGGGACCCCAGTCGATTTGTCACTTTTGTGGTTTGCTTCTTGAGCTTGCGTCCAATTTTTCTGCTCGCGCCTAGGCCTTTCAGTTCGCATCTAGGCTTGTTATTTTGCCTCCAAGGTCTTCTTGCTTGTTTCAGTTTCCGGAGCCTTCGAAACATTTTTTCGAGTGAGTACTTTCTTGAATCCACCTTTTCTCCTCGATGTCTAGCTTGGATAGCTCAGACGATTCTTCGAGTAGGTCTGATGTAGATTCTACAAACCGAGTCTCATCCCCCGATGGCCTTAGTGATCCTGAGGTAGAACTTGAGGACGACTTCGAACCCGTAGGCCGAGCCGCTTTGGGCAATTTGGCGTCTACCTCTCGTCTAGGTCGAATGCTAGACAGGTTTGGCCCTTCAACCATGACGCTCGAGGAGCTCCAATCTCTTATTATTTCTTACAATTTGCCCGGGGAGTACGCCTATTTCATTCCTTCGGGTAGCTTTCCTCGGGAACACGGTCCTGATGAGATCGTAATATTTCGGGAGCAGCTCGCTACGGAGCTGCGGTTGCCTTTCCACCCCCTTCTCGTCGAGGTCATAAACCACTTCGGCGTTACCATTGGCCAGTTTCATCCGAACTCTATTCGGAACTTGGTGGGGACAACCTCCCTTTTTTGCGAATAGGGCTTCCCTTTAGACTTGGAGATATTCTCCTCTATTTTAATGCTCAAGAAACAAGCGGGTTCTCTTCCCGGGGGAAGACGAACGTATTACCTGTCTCCTCGCTCGGGTTTTAAGCTTTTACACAAACTTCCCAACAAGGTCCCAGCGTGGAAGCGGGACTACTTCGGGGGGCGAAGTGCACAAGGGTGGCCTTTTCAAACTGGGTGGGGGGAGGCCGCTCCTGATTCTGGTGTCACTCTTGATAAGGAGACAATGAAGGGCCTCTGACAATGGGCGCAGAAAGGGTTAAAATGCCATCAGTACTAAAGGGAGGCCAAGCTTATTGCGGCCGGCCTGAGTTCGGGTAGGTTTCTTGCTCAGAGGTTTCTTGTTTGTTTTGTTCCTTCATTTTTTTTTATGCCGAACTCTTTTTTGTAGGTGTGATGGACTCAGAGAGGACTCGTGGGGGGCGCCTGTTCCAAGGCATGAAGAGGAGGAAGCGGGTCGCCAAGCGAACACGTACCGAACTGCCCTAGGATGAGCAGCCTCAAGTTCCAGGCCACACGCCGAAGGATCTGCCCAGGGAGCCCGAGGTGGCTCCTCCGATGCATGAAGCGGTAGGGGCCCCTTACGCCGAGACCACTCACACGAGTGCTCCCGCCTACTCTAGTGCTCTTGCTTACTCAAGGTCCGTGCATACGCGGGCTGGGCCCTAGGGCTCAGGAGCTCAAAGGGAGTTCAGGAGCGTGTTGTCGCCGAACTACGCTCTTCAGAAGAATAGGGAGGCTACTTTCCTTGAGGAGATCGCGACATGGACCAATCTTCCCTTGAATCAGGTCACCTGTCGTGCCGTAACTCATGCTATTGTGGTAAGTCAGATTTCGCCTGCCTTCTTCATTTTCTATCCTTCTTGCTGTTGTCGCTCACTTGTTTTTTCTGGTAGGTGAACTCTTCTATTCACGCCTTAGCGGCCCAGGTGGAGAGGAGCTCGCGACAGGCGTGAGCTGCTGAGGCGGCCGCTCAAGCTACCGAAGAGGCTTTTCGTGTCACCGAGGCGAATACCCGAGCTGCTGAGGTGGTCGCTCATGCTGCCAAAGAGGCTGCTCGCATTGCTATGGCCAGGCAGGCGATGTCTTAGTGGGATGCCGAGGCCATGGGGGTAGTCATGAAGCATATGGTGGACCTGAGGTTGGACCTGTAGCATCAGGTCGAATATCTTCAGGAGGACATCAGGGAGAAAAAGCAGATCTTTTCCCAAGGTATCAAAGATGCCAAGAAGAAGGTCGTTGAGGACTACAACGCCTCGCCGCGTTTTGACGACCTGATGGTGGATTCTTACAGAAGGGATATCAAAACTGAGCCGGTGGATGATCCCGAACACGTACCCCAACCTCGATATTAGTGCCACATCCACTTCGTGTATAACTCAGGAGATGGCCAATGCTGCTGATGGCGAGCTGGATTCCGAGGGCGAGGCAGGGCCTTCGGGTGTCATTGAAGTGCCTTCTGATGGGGAAGAAGTAGCACCGGGCTTGTAAATTTTATTTTATTTTATTTTATTTATTTTATTTATTTTAATTTTTTTGTACTCTTCCTTTTCTCGCAATGAAATAGACAATCTTTTTGGTTAAGTGTTGTTCTTTTTTCCGAAATGATAATTTGTCGAACTGATAATATGCCTGATCTGTTTCTTGCCCAGGTTATTGCACTCGCACGACCTGTTTCGGTGTTTAGTACTTAGTCTCTGCTTCACTTTAGTCTTTTGACTAATATTTTGTCGAACTAATAATATGCCCGACTTTTTTTTGCTTGCTTATGTTGAGGTTCCTCTTGTTAGCTCGACATCCTGGCCCTTAGACTCTCGTAGAGATTTCGTCCACTTCGCTTGGTGGTCTATAGGTAGTATTGCCTTAAGTTAACGATGTTCCACGCTTGGGGTACTTGTTTACCTTCTAAGGTTTCGAGCCCGTATGCCCCCCCGAACGCTCTCTTTACTCTATAGGGTCCTTCCCAATTTGGTCCAAGTTTGCCCACGTCGGGTTCGGGCACCATAATCTAACGGAGAACTAGGTCGCCGACTCGGAAGCTTCGCTTCTTTACTCTGGCGTTGTAGTACCGAGCTACCTATTGTTGATAGGCTGTTGTCCGGATGTGCGCGAGGTTTCTTACCTTGTCTAGTAGGTCGAGGTTGGTGCATAACTCGTTTCCGTTCGTCTGATCGTCATATGTTTCTAGTCGTAGTGTAGGTACTTCGATTTCCGCTGGGATTACCGCTTCAATGTCGTAGGTGAGGTTGAAGGGGGTCTCTCCTGTGGCGATTTTTTTTGTAGTTTGGTGAGCCCAAAAAACACTTGGTAGCTCTTCCGTCCACAACCCTTTAGCTCGGTCTAAACGTGCTTTTAGTCTGCGCAGGATGGCTCTGTTCATTATTTCTATCTGACCGTTTGCCTGTGGGTGCGCGACCGATGTGAAGTTCTGTCGAATTCTCATACTCTGGCACCATTCTTGGAACTTGATATCCTCAAACTGCTTGCCGTTGTTGGAGATCAGTACCCGAGGTAACCCGAAGCGACATACTATGTTCTTCCAAAAGAAGTTCTGTATATTTCGGGTTGTAACTGTTGTTAGAGGTTCGGCTTCTATCCACTTTGTGAAGTAATCGACCGCCACCAGTAGGAACTTTCTCCCACCTGTTGCTGGTGGAAATGGCCCCAAGAGGTTGATGCCCCATTGTGCGAAGGGCTATGGGTTGGCGAGGTATTTGAGGTCGGAAGCAAGCTGATGGTGGAAGTGCTTTTTGGCCAGTAGTATTTGAGGTCGTGCTTCTAACACTTGTCGTTGGCCAGTAGTATCATTGTCGAAGTGCTTTTTGGGCGAGTGCTCTGCCCCCTAGGTGTCTACCGCACAGACCTTCATGAGTGTCGTGGAGTATGAGCTCGGCTTCGGCAGGTTGCAGGCAAAGCAAATAGGGAGCGTGTAGGACCGTCGGTACAACCGTTCGTCAATTATGACGTATTTGGCTGCCTGGCGTTGCACCCTCTTGGCCGCATTGCGGTCTGCAGGGAGGGTTCCATCTAGCAAGAAGCTCGCGAGTCAGTTAATCCAGGTCGGCACTGCTTCAAGGACGGGAGCGACCTCCTCTGCCCCACCAAGAATACTAGGCCGAGGTAAGTCCTCTATGTACACAGTTCTCATGTTGTTGTGACTTGTGCTGGCTAACCGAGACAGAGGGTCGGCCTCAGTGTTCTCTGACCTCAGAATTTGCCTGATGAAGTGTGACTGGAAGTTGAGTAGGGCCTCTTTTACTTTCGCTAAGTATGCGATCATCGAGAGCTCGCGTGCTTCGTACTCGCCCATAACCTGGTTGATCATGAGCTGGGAATCGCTGCGGATGACTATGTGCTTTGCTCTTACCTTTTGCGCTAGGTTCAGCCTGGCTATCAGTGCTTCATATTCTGCCTCGTTGTTGGATGTCGCGAACTCAAAGCGTAGTGCGTATTCCAATTTTGTGCCATCTGGGCCGCATAAGACTATTCCAGCCCCGTTGCCCTGCTGGTTCGAGGAACCATCTATGTGAAGGATCCAGGGCTCCTCATCCTAGTTCGTGCTTGGCCTAACCAGGAGAGATGCCACACTGGCTGCTACTTCACGAGGTTCAGACACTATTGGCTTGGGAGCTCCGGGTTCAACCGAACTAGGGGTCTCGGGCTCAACCTACTCATGGGCTTTGAGGCTGAATGTGCACTCGGCGATAAAATCTGCTAAGGCTTGGGCCTTAATGGCGGTTCGGGGTTTGTACTAGAGATCATACTTGCTGAGTTCGATGGCCCACTTCGTCAGCCGACTGAAAACCTCGGGCTTGAGCAAGACTTGTCTCAGAGGTTTGTCAGTTAAGACGACGACGGTGTGAGCTTGGAAGTATGGGTGGAGGTTTGTCAGTTAAGACGATGACGGTGTGAGTCTGTAGAATTTTACTAACATAATAGACGAGCCACTGGACCCGATCTACTTCCTTTATTAGTACCGAACTGACCATCTTGTCGCTCACCGAGAGGTATAGTTCTAAGACCTCGCCCTCCTCGGGTCTGGCTAAGGTTGGTACAGTGGCGAGGCGGTTTTTAGCTCGTCGAACGCAAGCTGACAATCTCGGGTCCATTCGAACCCTTTGCCTTTGATTGCTTTAAAGAAAGGTAGGTAGCGGTCTGCCGATTTGGACATGAAGCGGCTCAGATGGGCTATGCGGCAATTTAGCCTCTGAACCTCTTTTACTTTTCGTGGTGGTCTCATATCAAGGATGGCCTTTATTTTGTCCGGGTTGGCCTCAATACCGCGCCGGTTGACAATGTACCCTAGGAACTTACCCGAGGTGACACCGAAGACACACTTGTTTGGGTTTAGTCTCATTCTATATTGACGCAGAATTTGGAAGACGGAATCTAAGTCTTTTATTAATTCCTATGAGAACTGTGTTTTGACGACTATGTCGTCTACATAACATTCTATTTTCGTGCCAATTAAGGGCTGAAAAAGCTTATTTACAAGTCTTTGGAAGATCGCCCCAGCATTCTTTAGTCCGAAGGGCATGACCTTGTAAAAGTATAGGCCGAACTCGGTTATGAAGCTGGCTTTTTTCTCGTCGGACTGGTCCATCTTGATTTGGTTGTAGCCTGAGTAGGCGTCCAAGAAGCTTAGTAGCTCATGTCCCGAGGTCGCGTCCACTAGGCGGTCAATTCGGGTTAGGGGAAAGCAGTCTTTTGGGCAAGCTCGATTCAAGTCGATGTAGTCAACGCACATGCGCCACTTGTCGTTTGCTTTTTTCACCAACACTGGGTTGGCTACCCAGCTCGGGTAATGAACTTCTCTTATGAAGTCCGTTGCGACATAGCATTTGTGGCAACATAGCATTTGCGGGATTCAAGCTGATCGCCCCGCGCTACCCCCACACCGAAGTCCGTGGGGAACTTCATTGCCAAATAGTAGGTGGAGACCACTGCCCGCAGAATATGCGTAATTGGCCACCCTATTATGGCGTTGTATGGGGAGGGGGTCGCGACCACCAGGAAGTCATGGTTGAGTCTTACCGCTCACGGCCATGTGCCACTTTCAACAGGTACTGTTATCTTCCCCAGGGGCCTGACTTCCTCTCCGCTAAAGCCCACCAGAGGAGTGTGCGTGGGCTTCAACTCGCTTTTCTGCAACTGTAATTGGTCGAATGCCGATTTGAAGAGGATGTCCGCTGATCTGCCTGAGTCCACAAGTATGCGCCGTACTTCAAAATCGCAGATCCTTAGTTTTATGACGAGCGTTTCGTCATGGGGATAGTGAACACCTCGCGCGTCGTCTTCTATGAAAAAAGATCGGTTCTTCCGTCTTCGGCCTCTTTGGAGGGTTCTGCTCCTCTCGGGCCGCCTCACGAACTGACGTCCGTGCTGCTGCCGAAGTGCAACCTGCTACCACCGAACCGCCCACTATCACGAGGATAGTTCCCCGAACTGGCCTCTCTTCTGGGGGAGGTCGCTGCAAGGCTTTGGTCGGTCTGCTGCTCGACTCAGGGGCATCCTTTCTGTGTTCCCCTTGCTGACCTGCTTTATTATTATTGTCATTATGTACAAAATTTCTCAAGTATCTGCGACGGATGAGTCCCTCTATCTCATCGCGGAGATTATTACATTGTTCGGTACTTTGACCGTGATCTTTATGAAAACTACAGTATAGATTTTTATTCCTCTCATTTGGATTACTCTTTAGGCAAGGCAGCCACTTTATGTAGGGGGCGTCCTTGATCATCATCAAGATCTCGGTCCGCCTTGTGTTCAACGACGTGTAATCCGTCTGAACTGCTAAGAGAGCTTGGGACGGCTGGCTTGGCTTCGCCTCCCGGGCCTGGCTTCTTCTATCGCCTGGGTTGGAGGGCTTGCCTTCTCTTTTTCTTTTTTCAACCTCGCCTTCGGTTCTTTGGTTGATTTCTTCCTATGTTCTCATGAACTTGTCCGCGAGCTTGAGGAAATCGGCCACGGTTGCTAGCTGGCTAGCCACCATGTGCCATTTGAATTCTTTGTGTGTTACCCCTCTTTTGGCCTCTGTGAGCTGTACCGCGGGGTCTAACCGTGGTATCTGCAAGCATGCTTCATTGAACCGCTTGATGTAGCTCCGAATAGGTTCTCCTTCTCTCTGGATTACCCTGAAGATACTTTCCTCGGTTCTGGGGCACCGCTTGCTGGTAACAAAGTGTGTAGTGAAGATCTGCATGAACTGGGCCCAGCTTCTTATTGACCCAGAAGCTAGGTTCCGATACCAGGTGTGGGCCACCCCCTAAAGGTGGTGGTGAAGGCCATGCACATGCATGACTCACTGGCCCTAGCAAGGTGCATCTGTGACTGGAATGCGTCTATGTGGTCATTGGGGTCAAAGGAAACATCATACTTGTCCAGAGATGGAAGTTTGAAGTCTCTGGGCATGGGGACTGCCAAAAGTTCTGATGAAAGGGGGGAAGGAACTAAGAGAATTGGGACGGTTTTTACCTCATCCGAGCTCGTCTCTTCCTTGCCTTTGAGCTCGAGTAGGACATGGGTAGCAGTTCAGCGACTTCGTCGGTGCCTTCTTTGAGCGGGCCTGGTGCTGGCGCTGTTGGTCTCTGTGTTTCCGAGCTCAATGGGCCCGAAATGTTGGCCTATTTCTAGGGCTCTGAATCGGTTCTCCGTGAGTGGGAACTCAGGCTTGGAACGCCGAGGTGACTTTGTGTGCGAGGTTCTTGACCCACCTGCGAGCTGCGAGGCGGGGATGATTTTTCTTTGCTTTCGGCCTAGGGATGAGGCCTGGCTATTAGGGGGTTCTGGGGTTGGGAAGCTTCTCTTCGGTGAGGTTGTCCACCTTGAGGGGAGGCCTTAACCAGCTTTGAAACAGGGTGCCGAGGGGGGGGGAGCAGTGACTGGTTTAGGGGTAGCTGAGGGAACTGTTGCTGATAATGGTGCTGGGAGAGGTGGGGCAGTACCTGGTGTTGTTGGAGTTGGTGTTGCTAGAATTGCTGCATTTAGGCTTGCATTGCCCGCATGCATTGCACTAGGTTGTCTAGCTGGTTCTGGCGGGTTGCCAATGGAACAGCAGTTGGTTTAGCGAAGTTTGTTTCATTGGGGAGTGGAAGAGGGATGTTCAACGAAGGAGGGTTCTGAGGCGCCACTACTTGTGGCACATTCAAACTGGGGATCCCATCCACTGAAAGAGGGATGGTGAACTACCCAACACACACCACGAGAACTTGGAGTTGCTCTCCGGTGGTGGTCGTTTCTGTTCCACGTCTGGCACTATTAGAGGAGGCCATGGGTGTTGGAGTTTTTTGAAAAAAGGGTAGGTAAGAGAGGTAAGAGAGCTGAGAAAGATTTAGAAGGAGCTTTTAGAAGCATTCCCACAGACGGCGCCAATTGATGGAGCACAATTCGACCGGTCTTAGCTGTCAACAATTTCGCCTCTAACTGGAGCAACGGGGAGCCTGAAACAGAGAAGATGAGGGAACTCCGGGGGGAACCCGGTGAGATAACTCCAAAGCTCAAGTTAGTATTCTCTCAAAGGCAAAGTAAAGACCAGATGGCGCAAAGTTTACATACCTTGTTGTTGGGGGTAGGGGGCCTTTTATAACCACTTCGCGTACTCTCTCTAAAGCCCCTGTCAGGTCGGGTATGATTACCTTTGTTTCTATCAGTTCGGGTGTCCTCCTTTTTGTTGGGACAGAACTGCCACTGCTCCTTGTCGGAGCCGTCTCTGTAACTAGAGATGGCAGTGTTAGGTGGAGGTGGCAAGTGGCCGTTTGGAGTGCAGCCGCCAAGCGTTAGATCCCAAGTCAGTCAGGTGCGCCGCCCCTGCGTACGAACTTCCTCAGTGTCAGGCATGGTACGGTTTGTTCGGTTTGGCGTCCTGGAGGCGGTGCTGGAGTGGTGAGCGAGGTGAAGTCTTGAGTTCGGAGGTATGTCCTATATTGCCAGTGCAGGCTAGATCGGTGAGGTGAGTCCCGAACTGCTATAAGGAAGGCCAGTTCGGTGAGGTGTGTCCCGAACTACTATAAGGCGGGCCAGTTCGGTAAGGTGTGAGCTGCAGGCGGGCTAGTTCAGCGAGGTGTGTCCCGAAGTGCTATATGGCGGGACAGTTCGATGTACTATCTGAGTGGCTTGGGGCCGAATGGAGAGTTCGGGCACCTAGTAAGGAGTTCGGACCGCTGGTAGGGGAGTTCGGTCCGCTGGTTTCTCCCCTTGGTGCACGCGCCTTAGGCGTGCTTTTCTGCCAAGTTGTTGCCATTACCACGTGCTTCGTAACTATGAAATCGGGCCAAATCTTCCTTCATCAATATCTAATGTCTTATTAGTCCATTCAATCTATCCAAAACCAATCCATTGACACCCTTACCCTAATGTGTGTACGATAGCAACCGGCCAGATGACAGTACATGTAACTGGATACTATACAATAGTAATCATGCAAGTGAAGTCACTTGGGCTTCGCTATCATGAGCGTGCCCGTGAATAGCAAAGGGTCCAGCGGGAAGTATCAAGTTAAAGCAGCAGCTGTTGCTTGTTGGATCAACAAATCAAATGTGCAAAGAGGGCGCGCGGTGGACAGTAGTGGAGTGGAGAAGTGATATGACATCGTCTGTAAAACTTGTAGCCCTTGTTGTAGTTTTTGCTTATTCTTCCAACATCCAAATTGTCGGTCGTCTTGCTTGCTGCACTGCCTCTGCCTCTGCCTCATATAGTAATGTTTTTGTTACTTAGTTTAATAAGCTATATCTATATCTCTCTCTATATATATGATCGATCCCGCGGTCCCATGCATGGGCTCCACCATTGGCATTTGGTTTGGCTATATTATATAATAATGATTAATGATTCACCAGTCCACCATCTCTAATCCCTTGTCTATTTCCTTTGCTTTTAATATTCCTTTTTCTCATCTGCCCAACATACATAATTAGCTGGCCCCTTGCAACTCCGACAGCAGACCAAAATTACTGCAGGTTTAATTTATACGTTCTCAGAATATCAGTTTTCTTCACTTTTCGTTTTGCAGTTCACATTGTACTTAATAGTTATGTATAATTTGAATTTCTTATTTATTTTGATTTAAAGGGTGAAAAGGCCATGTCACATCCTTTAAGATTCTTTAAATTCTAATATATATAAAAAATATATTACTACATATAAGTTATAATACTCTCTCTCCCCTTTCTATCTCTCTCTTGTTATTTTACTTACAAGTGTTTTGCCCAAATTAAACAACAACATTTATAAACCATGCAATACCGGATGATGAATCCGTGACCATGTTAAATTTAAGGAAAAATCTCTATCCTGCCAGAAATGCATAATAATGGAAGAGCTTTGACCAATCCTCCCTCAGAATTTTCATAAATGTGATTGGTATCGATCATGTATTTTCGGTATCATAGTTAAATCCTAAATTTAGGCAAAATCTCAAATAGAATTGTGGAGCTAGTTACATTTTTCCAATTGAGATGAGGAAATATTTCTTTGATCAATTAATAAGGAAAAAAAAAAAGGCACAATCAGAAAATGTCGTTGTTTTCATTTCGTTCAGAATGAGAAATACTTTTTGATCCATTGAAAAAATAAACAAGACATAAGTGAAAAGGAGCACTGAAACACGACTTCTGAAATTTCATTTATCTAAAACAAAGCCTAAATCCTAGAAAAAACAGAAAGAAAAGATATGAAAAACATGAAAGAAAAATGTTGTAACCTGTTACCAAGCATGTCAAGTTATAAAGAGGATGAAACTTAAGGCTAAGAGAATCTGCCCTTTCCCTAAAGTCTCCCATCAAATATCCCTGCAGCCAATATTAAACCTGTAAAAAGGACTATTGAAATCTTTGACGAATTTCTGATCTCGTACGTACCTCAAAACAGACTCGGTTCAGATGGTTGCTTCTTCTGCAATCTGGATATAGCAATGTGTCTCTGCAAGAGGGAGAATCTAGACTAAAATTTGTGCTACGGAGTAATTGATGAGTAGGTGAGGCGGATGGTGTACAGATCAGAGAGAGAGAGAGAGAGAGAGCGAGCTGGTGACTGGTAATGCCGATGCATCAAAGCTAGACAGATTTGAAAACTGAATAGACCGGAGAGTAGAGATACCACGTAGGTATTATAATCGAGTGGATGAGACTCCCCATTTCCATGGTGCAAGAGTTGCAAAATAAGCTGCAACACCTGATAGCAGAAAATCAAGTGTGAAGGGGAGGCAAAGCTGAGACAATGTTGTCCTGGCAAGGGAAAGCATACATAAGATGAAAAAACAAAAACGGGGTATTGGGTGGGTAGCAATGCATAAAACTGGATTTGTCTAGTGCTTATGATCGGTTGAATCGAAGGTTCCTTTTAAATGTCATGAAGAAAATGGGATTTCCAGAAAAGTACTGGTTATGTCTAATTGAAACCTACATCGATACCCCCTTCCTTTTCTGTTAAAGTTAGTGGAGTGTCAACTAAATTATTTCACCTCATTCGGGCTTAAGACAGAGGATCCTCTATCTCCCTATCTTTTTATTATTGCTATGCAAGTCCTCTCTACCATGCTAGCTATAACAAATATAAGCAAAAGGAAAAATTCAAGAGATTATATTGGGTTAGCAAGGTCTCCACCCTCAATAAATCACCTATTATTTGCAGAAGATTGTTTATTAATTGTTATGCGAAGCGGAACCTCAGATGTTGAAGGAACAAATTAACAACAGTAAGTATTCTACTCTCCTTCAATGCTAACATGCATAGGAGGACGAGAAAGTTCATCACTCACTTATTGGGGATGAAAGAAAAAGAGTTCCAATGACAAATATCTATGGTCTACATTATGGGTTGACAGAAGAAAAATGCAAGCCTTTAGGCTAGGTTTGGTTTGAAGGAAAAGGTAGGGAAAGGCGGAGAAACCTATACAAGGTTTGTAAAGGTTTCCCTGCCTTTCCCTTCCTTTCCCTACTATTTCCTTCAAACCAAACGCAGCCTTAAGGATTTGGTGGATAAATTAAAAAATAAAATTTCCATGTGGAAATCTAGTCTCCTGTCACAGACAGGAAGGACAACAATGGGTAAGGCTGTGGCACAAGCCTTGCCAGTCTATTGAATGTCTCAGCTGCCCTAATTCCTAAAATGATCATCTTTGAGATGGAAAACCTATAAGGAGCTTTTTTGGTGGAAAGGAAGGGAATGCACATTATTGGGTGGAGCAAGATTTGTAAACCAAAAAAAGAAGGGGGACTTGGAATTAGGAGGTTATGGTAAATGAATCTAGCTTTCTTTGGGAAGCAAGTTTGGAGACTATTAAAGGAGCCAAATTCTTTCATTCTTTGTGGGCTACTATCATAAGAACAAAAATACCTCAAATCAGGGTCTATTTTCAAGCAAAAACCAAAACCATATCACTCTACTTGGTGGAAACAAGTGCTCAAGGTAGCTCAACTCTTAAAAACTGATCTCTTATGGCAGGTTAAAGATGGTAGTATCCATGGGTTCCCACATTGTTTTCTGGTTTTCCAATTGTCAAGCAAGAGCATCTCAGCTTAGTTGAAACTTTGAGAGTAATAGACTTGTTATTGTTGAATGGGTATTGGAATGTAAAACTGATCAAGCAATTGTTTGAAGAACAGATGTTAGATCATATTCTTAAAATACATGTTTTTTCACAGCTTCAGCAAGATCTCCTGCTATGAAAACCCTCCAATTCCCACCTATACAGAGCGAAATCTGTATATCAAAGCTTCTTAAAATAACAACAGTCATCCTCTTCTTCTACCATTCATTGGCAGAGTATTTGGAAAATCAAGATTCCCTTCAGATATGAATTGTTTATGTGGAAGCTGTTTTGGCGAGGAGTGCCAATAAAAGATCGATTAAAATTTATGAAAAAGGAATACAAAATATGCAACCTATGTGCGATGCAGCTGGAAACTGCTCACCATTTATTTATTTTTTTACATGTAATTATGCTTCAATTGTTTGGTTTGCATACATCCCACATATACGCTCTATGTGGATGGATCATACATACATGCCAACCATCAAAATGCATCGGCTTTTGTTCTTCTAAATCCACATGACAGGGTGATATATAGCAGTAGAGGCATCCAGAATAACAGCTCAAACTCCCTCAAAGGCAGAATGGAGTGCTATTTTGCTGGGTATAAAAGAAGCTTACAAGAGGAACATCTCTCAACTACATGTTCTCTGTGATGCTAAAACCTAAAAGAATTGTGGACATTATGACAGAGTCACTCACCCTTGCTCTTGGAAGGAAAAATTATATAGGGAACAAGTGTTGGAGCGTTCATATCGTGGAGCGAGGGGTAGGTACTGGCGTACGGTCTCTATACTAAGACAATCCATGATTGTTACTTGTTAGGATTAGGATACCCTATAATTTGAACAAACCGGCAACTTCAATCCTGTTCCTCCATTCGAATTCCATCATTCCATGTTATTTAAGGCACAGGCGCACGGCTTTTGTTACATAATGACATGTCCTGGGCACTCGCTCTGATTCTGTTTGATAAAATTTCCCAACCGTTTACTTTGTTGTGATTTTCTGAAATTTGGGAAAGCACTACTGTCATCTTGAAAGGAAAATTTGTAAAACGTGTTCTTGTTTGTGTGTTACTAGGGCTGTTAATGGAACAAATGTTGGTCAAACCCAACCTAATCCAATGTGAGTTTGATGTAACCGTATCCGGTCACGTATCCTTTTTGTTTGGTTAAATACCTCGTCATCCCGTCAACTCTCAAGTGGCCGATGACTCAGGGGCTGAAGTGGAGCTCCCTTGTGTAGCGCATTCCGGCTGCTCCTTGTAGGAGATGATCTACTCATCCTTGTAGACGGTGAATCTGGTAGATCTGCAAGATTCGAATCAGAGAACCCAAGGGTTTTTATTCAGTGAGGTCACTCCGATGGCTAAGTCAGCACTTAGTAGTAAGCTGAGAATGATATTAGAGAATGAGAGAGCTAGAGAGCAGGGGTTACCACCTCTCTTCTGGCCTCTAGGGGGTGAGGCCTTTATATACTAGAGTCCTCGTGAGTTTGCTGGAGCAGTTCCTAGATTCCCACTGTGATGGGACCTGCTTTCGTGTTAGGTGGGTAAAATGCCACCAATCCGTAAGATTGCCCGCTCTCGTTTGAACCGGGAAGTGGGTGAGCTAATATAGCCGTTATGAGTCATAATCCCGTAAAATGCGGAGTACGGGGGTGAGCTCCTCGGGGTTGTCATGTGGTGGTCGGTTTGACTAGGAGGCAAGCTGCCTGTGCAATGCCGAGTTTTCTAAGCTTCCAGGCTACACGATGACTAGCTGCCTAGTGGTGAGCTGCCTATGAAGTGTTGCATGGTGGCGAGCTGCCTATGAAGTGCTGCATGGTGGCGAGTTGCCTAGTGGCGAGCTGCTTGTGAGTGTTGCATAGTGACGAGCTGCTTGGTGGCGAGCTGCTTGTGAGTGCTGCACCTAGTTGTCACGAGGTGCCAAGTGTCACAATGTCACTGGAGGGCCAAATTCGGCCTCATCATTTGCCCCCCACTCCCGAGCTAAAAGTAACTCGATGAAGGGAGTAGATTTCTCCTTTTGGCCCGTAATTCGACGAGCTCGTAAGCGTTGATTCAGTTTCTTAGGCTCTGGGAGTTGCTTGGAAGTGAGCTGCCTGTAAGGCGTTGATGTCTCTACTAGTTCGGCACTTTAGTCCTTAGATTTTGGGAGCGACTTGTAGTCCACTCTCCTTGACTTTGCCCATGTCAACAAGGCGGCTGGGTCTTGTGTAGTATGGTGGCCCTTAGGCTTTGGGAGCGACTCGTAGTCCACTCCTGGACTTTGCCCATGCCGAAGAGGCAACTAGGTCTTATGCAGTATCAAGCTGCTTGTGAGGTGCTGGGCTGACCAGGTGCCGAGCTATCTGTGAGGTGCTGGGCTGATCAGGTGTTGAGCTGCCTGTGAGGTGCTGAGCTGATCAGGTGCCGAGTTGCCTGTGAGGTGCTAGGCTGATCAGGTGTCGAGCTGCCTATGAGGTGCTAGGCTGATCAGGTGCCGAGCTGCCTGTGAGGTGCTGGGCTGATCAAGTGCCGAGCTGCCTGTGAGGTGCTGGGCTGATCAGGTGCCGAGCTGCCTGTGAGGTGCTGGGCTGATCAGGTGTCGAGCTGCCTATGAGTTTGGTATTTTAGCCCTTAGGGTCTGGGAGCGACTCATAGTCCACTCTCCTTGACTTTGCCCATGCTGAAGAGGCGACTGGGTCTTATGCAGCAGTGTAGCCCTTAGGGTTTGAGGAGTGACTCATAGTCCACTCTCCTTGCCTTTGCCCATGCCGAAGAGGCGACTGGGTCTTATGCAGCAATGTAGCCCTTAGGCTTTGGGGAGTGACTCATAGTCCACTCCTGAACTTTGCCCATGCCAAAGAGGCAATTGGGTCTTAGGCATCTGTGTAGCCCTTAGGCTTTGGGGAGCGACTCATAGTCCACTCCTAAACTTTGCCCATGCCGAAGAGGCGACTAGGTCTTAGGTGGTGAGGAAGTCTTTTATCAGTTCGTCAATTCGCGCCTGAGCCAGGCCGCCAGATCGGTGCCCATGCCAGGTTGTGCCAAGTCGGCGCATGTACCAGGCTGCCAAGCCGCCGGGCGGGCGCCTTAGAGCTATGATTGCGTTGCATCCGCCTCATAATGCGAGAGTTTCAGTTTCTTTGAATTCATAAAAAATGGAAACTATAAAGTGAGAGCTTCAATTTCTAAAAAGTGAGGACTTAGCTTTCTAGGAGAACTTAGCTTTTTGTAGTATGTTCCCATAGACGGCGCTAATTGATGTAACCGTTTCCGATCACGTATCATTTTTGTTTGGCTAAGTACCTCGTAATCCTGTTTGCTCCCAGGTGGCCGATGACTCAGGGGCTAAAGTGGAGCTCCCTTGTGTAGCGCAATCCGGCTGCTCCCTGCAAAAGATGATATGCTCATCCTTGTAAACGGCGGACCTGGTAGATCTGCAAGATCCGAATCAGAGAACCCAAGGTGTTTACCCAGCGAGGTCACTCCGATGGCTAAGTTAGCACTTAGTAGTGAGCTAAGAATGATATTAGAGAATGAGAGAGCTAGAGAGCAGGGGTTACCACCTCTCTTCTCACCTCTGGGGGGTGAGGCCTTTATATATTGGAGTCCTTGTGGGTTTGGTGGAGCAGTTCCTGGATTCCCGTTGTAATGGGACCTGCTTTCATGTTAGGTGGGTAAAATGCCACCAATCTGTAAGATTGCCCGCTCCCATCTAAACCGGTGAGTGGGTAAGCTAATATAGCCGTTATGAGTCATAATCCCGTAAAGTGTGGAGTACGGGGGTGAGCTCCTTGGGGTTGTCATGCGGTGGTCAGTCTGACTAGGAGGCGAGCTGCCTGTGCAGTGCCGAGTTGTCTAAGTTGCTAGGCTACACGATAGCGAGCTACCTGTAAAGTGCTGCATGGTGGCGAGCTGCCTAGTGGCGAGCTGCTTGTGAAGTGCTGCATGGTGGTGAGCTACCTGTGAATTGTTGCATGGTGGCGAGCTGCCTCTGAAGTGTTGCATGGTGGCGAGCTACCTCTGAAGTGTTGCATGGTGGCGAGTTGCTTGTGAGTGCTGCATAGTGGCGAGTTGCTTGTGAGTGCTGCACCTATTTGTCATGAGGTGCCAGGTGTCACAATATCACTGGAGGGCCAAATCCGCATTCATCAGAGTTCATTACAGATGGACCAGGTTTAATCCAATCCGATAAGTTTTCTGGACTAGATTGTGTCTAATTCAATTATTTATTTGACTGTCCAACCTGTTCAAATTGGTTTTAATTCAGATTGGATCCAATCCAAACCCAATCCATTGACACCCCTACTCTTGATATTGGTTCAATCAGATCCGGGCCAATATAAATGTATTAAAGATGGAACAGACATTAGGTCTAAACTAGTTCAAATCAATGTGTAATTGGACTGCCCAATTTTGGACCCATTCATATTGATATTTGATTCGGATGGCATCCAACCCCCAAACTTGATCCATCGACACCCCAATGTGCGTTGTTTTCTTCCTTAGGCCAAGTGGGTTTGATATGACTAGGGGTGTCAATTGGATTGGATTTGGTCCAATATGGTCCAGTCCAATGTGAGTCCATTACAAATGGACCTAGTCCAATCCAGTCCAATGAATATTTTGGACCGGTCCAGATATTGGCTCAATCCAATATAAATTCATTATGGACGGATCAGGTCCAATCCAATATGTCATATTGGTCCGTTCAATCCATCGAAATTCAATATGTCTTATTGGTCCATCTAATCCATCCAAATAGATTTTGATTTGGATGGAATCTAACCCAAAATCGATCCATTGACACCCCTAGCCACGATACCTGTCAAGCCACCTATATATATATATAATATCTCAACGAAAACAGATGCTTGGGATGTCATGAGGCTAACAAAAGAGATGGCTTCAAAGAAAAATTGGGGCAGGAGATATGTGAAGTCAGTTGACTCAGTTCAGGTTAGTGCTTCTAATCTGCCATGTATGTTCAACTATTGGTGACTCAGCCAAGGATGATTCTCTCATTTTCCTCTGGTTAGCTTGTTGAGTTGTTGGTTGCACTTGCAGCTTCAATCACTCCAAAGTTGCTTGTGCAGTTGTGCCAAATGTTCCTGGATGGGGAGCTTGGTTCGATCGAAAAGGTTCAATCGTCTTGGCTATGATATTTGGTATGTATATATGTATATTTATAATAAAAATTATTTATTTATTGCTCACGAGTTTTACGAGCCCAGCTTAATTCATGGCCACCCCTAGATCAGGTTTAGGCAATGTCTGGTAAGTTGGACCCTCACACAAGTAGAAAATATTCAAACCTGGGACCTGATAGCATTGTTTATGGGTTGGGTTTAGGTAGATTTATTCTGATTATTAATTGGGACAAAATCACAGACTCAGAATTGTTCTATTACTAATTAGACCAATTATATTGAAAACTGTATTTGTTTATTTAAAGGATAATTTAAATTTTAAATTTTGAATCTTTGATAATATAACATTTATAAAATAATAGAAAAATATTAAATTATTTATATGTTAATAAATTAAACATTTTTAACTAATACTATCTTATTTATAATCTATCAAATATATCATTTCAAGCATAAAATATGATAAAAAAATTAAAATAGTATTATATGTATTTAATAAAACAATTGATTCGGGATCTGAATTGGTCGAAACAGGCAAAAATTGGAACTGACTGATGCAATTAGTAATCAGGGGAAAACCATATTTTGATTGGGACAGGAAAAAAAAAAACGAATCCGACCCAATTATAAATCGAAACAAAATCATAAAACCGAAATCGCTATAATTGGTTCGGTCGATTCGGATCCGTCGGATATACTCGATCTATTGACATCATACTCGGAGTAGTTACAGGATCTTTTCGTCATTTTATTTTATATGCTTAGGAACATTTTAGGAAATTCAGAAAAATAAAATGTGATAACGCACGGTATCCGGTCAACTATGAAAGGCTAGGGTTTATAAGGTCATCTTCTTTCTGTTTTCTCCCTCTGCCAAAACCCTAACTGGGTTCCTCGCCTTTAGTCGAAGAAAAAGATAGGCGAATCTCCGGCAGCCTAAGTCAGGATGGGGTAGATTTCTTAATGCTATTGTTTTTCCTTATATGGTCTGAAAGTTGTTTACATATGCTCTTAAATTTCGTTTCTGACTGATTCAATAAAAAATTTATGTTCCGATCTGCCAACTTGATAGGTTTTACTTTTATGTGCTATTTTATTTGTTTTTTGGGGGCGAAAAGATTTTCTTTTACCCGACTTTGAATCGCCAAGATATACTAGTGTTCTGCTTCAAAAGAGTGTCTTAGCACTTAGAACTAGTTTAGTTTTCGAAGGGCGATCGGGCTTTGAGGTTAAATGGTCCATGTTTGCTCAAAGAACGTTAATTGGGAATACTCCCGTTTCCATCGAACACCAGAAACGTTCCAACAGAACCTTTACCTGCTCTGCCTCAATTATTTGCGCGAGTGTATGTGGCCAAGCATCATGCTTTTCTGTTATGCCTCTGCTTAAAAATTTTCACTTTCGATAATGAACACAGCATCATAGTAAACAATGAAGAAGCCTCAAAATTTAAAGTTGTCATTATTTTTTTTGTTTCGGAACTTGAAAATATTTAGGCAACTAGCTTTGGATGTCAATCGCATTAAATGTTTTAGTGGCTCTATTTGTTTTGTTTGGACACACCAAGCTATTCTCTGCTGTGTTGTGGTTATCTTGCATTGTAGACATATATTTATCGAGTTTGAGGACTGAGCAGCATGTGCTAAATGTCACCACAAAAATTGAATTCTCAAGGCATGTGATTCTTTCTTGGCAACAGGAAAACCCGTGGTATGGGAGCTGGGCGCAAGCTCAAAACACACAGGAGGAGGCAGAAGTGGGCAGATAAAGCCTACAAGAAAAGCCATCTTGGTAATGAGTGGAAGAAGCCTTTTGCTGGATCTTCTCATGCCAAGGGAATTGTCCTCGAGAAAATGTAGGGCCAAATTTTTTTCCTCTAGTCGTTATATTGCTTCATTTTTTCTTCTCTTTTGTTACGATTACTATCATCTGTTTTTTCCTCTTGAATCCCTTCTCCTAGATAACAGCTACTACTACATATGTGAGACCTGTTCATGGGCCGGGCCGGGCTTTTACTGTGTATTAACAAATTTTTCTAAGGCCCGAGCCTGAGCCCGGCCTGACCATCAGGCCTACAACTTGGGCCCGAAGCCCGAGCCTGGGTCCGGCCCCGAAATTTAGCCTATACTATTATTATTATTAATGTTGAAGTGGCTGAATAGAGAGAGAGATTGAAATTATGAAGAAAAGAATAAATATATATATATATATATATATATATATATATATTAATAAATATTATATTATTTATATATTTTATAAAATATATAATACTGAGTCGGGCCAGGCCGGGTTTTTTTGACAAATCCCGAGCCTGGCCCGAAACACAGTCAGGCTTACTGTGTTAGGCCCAAGGTCAGGCCCGCGGGCCTAATTATATGACCAAGCCCGGCCGGGCGTTGGGCTACCTGGCCCATGAACAGGTCTATATGTGACACAGAACCAGAAGATCTTGGGAGTCACCATCCATTGGGTCACACCAAGACCAAGATATCATACAAGTGTTTTTCTTATTCTAATCAAATCACCAGACCATACAGTTCTTGTTGGTTTTTTGGCAGACTCAAACATAATAAATGACCAAAACCTATAATTGTTATTATGAGTTTATATTAATCGTTTACTTGTTTAATGATCTATTGCTACTTAGTAGTGTGTGCTAATCCTAATTATGTGGTTTGTGACATAGTGGCATTGAGGCAAAACAACCCAACTCTGCTATCCGAAAGTGTGCCAGAGTGCAGCTTATAAAGAATGGAAAGAAAATTGCAGCATTTGTTCCCAATGATGGTTGCTTGAACTTCATTGAAGAAAATGTGAGTTTGAACTAAGAACAAGACATTATTCATTTTCGCATTCAATGTTTGTAGACAAGTTGCTTAGCTGAGCCATTGGGCTTGTTTTTTCCAGGATGAAGTTTTGATTGCTGGGTTCGGTCGTAAGGGTCATGCAGTTGGAGATATTCCCGGTGTTAGATTCAAGGTGGTTAAGGTTTCTGGTGTTTCACTGCTTGCTCTTTTCAAGGAGAAGAAAGAAAAACCGCGTTCTTAAATATTTAGTAGTTAGACACGAATTGAGGTATTATAACTTATTTGTTTTATTATTTGTGATTACAGATGCATTTAGACTCCTTGTAGTTCATTACATTCCATTAGTAAATTGGGATGCATATAATCTTTGAAACCACCATTGATTATTAAGCTACCTATTTTAATTTTCTCGTGAGATGTTGAATTGATTTACGCATCACCATTGGAGGTGCTTCAGTCTTAAAGAGAGAGAAACAGGAGGGGTTTGGATATTATATTGTCAGGAGATTCAAAAGCACTATAGCAGGTAGGTAGGAATTTGGTATTAGGATTAGCTGAACGTGTTGGCTGTGTTCAGCGGGCTGTGGAAGTAAAGATAAACCCATGCTAGTTATACATGGAGTCGACAGTGAGAAGTTAAATAGTTGCAAGTCCCATATATTTTATTACTGGCGTGAAGCACTATCATTGGTTCCACAGTAGAATTGATATTGCAAAGGAGTTGGGAGTTTTAACTTCTAATTTTAGGCACCAAGCACCATAAACCAGCAAAAAGCAACGTTCTGGAGGGTGTATTTGAGATTCCAATTTTAGGCTCCAAGCACCATAAACGACATGTCGGATTTGAGCCCAAGACCATAGGCTTTCCACTGACAACATAAATGATCCCGCGCGGGGATGGTCCGAGTAGGATTCTAATTCTATGCATAATTCCTTTTCTTAAAATGCTAGAGGATGCTAGGATCAGCATTGAATGGGGATGCGCATGCGATTGGATTTCAGGAGGTTGACAACATTGAATAGTGGATGGTGAGAGCTTGTGTTGTAGGCTTTTATATAGCTGATGATGAAGTGTGAGATAAAAACGGGGTCAGAACTGGACTTTCTCTCAAATGGATGTACCTGAAATGCCTTAGAAGTCCAATTGTCCAATAAAAAAACGAATTAGATTTAAAATGCCAAAAATCCATATGAATCTATGCGGGATAGTTGGGTCATGCAAAACTTTAAATATTACATGTTACAGATACTCAGCAGTTTAATAAAGTATTTTGTATGGTGATACGAGGATCAATTTTAGGTTTCCCTTATTATTCTTAGGAGAGGAAAGATTTATATTTCCCTCAGCTTTCCCATTTGAATGACCTGTTTCTTAGTCGGTGTCCCATGTAACAGCGTAGAGATATTCTGGTGCGTTGCATGCTAGTAATATGCCATTGAATACCCATTCACCCTGCCCCCAAGACAGGTATTTTTTGTTCTGTATTTCTATAACCATTAGTTCTACATCTACATGTTAATCCATGTGTAATAATGACTCGCTGGTTTGAAAACATATTTTTAAATAGCATAATAGAGCAGTGTCATATTGAATGTAAATATTAAGTTTCATGTTGACGATTTGACATAAAATGACATTGTCTCTAAACGCTTGAACTACCTGAGTAGATATGAAACAATCCGGCGTGGGGGTTATCATTGCTGTATCAAACTGGAGCAACATCACTTGAGTCCTGCCCCTGCACCACTAAAATATTTCTAATGCTACTATCGAAAAATGCCTGTTCGAGTTATTTTGCGCATTCGCAAACTAAAATCCAACAAAATTAAGTCCGAAGCCATCATTTAAAATTGGACAGCAAGGTCCTGGCGGAACATGGAAACGTTAAACAACTCGGAACATTTGGATGCCGATACAGATTGTCTGTGAGTGAAAAAAGCTACGACCAGCTCAGAAGGTTCCCGGCCTTTTATGTGTCAATAGTTTTATACCAGCAGTAGCAATAGGCAATGTTCCTTTCTTTTCTTTATTTTTTTCTTTGGTTACAAATGGGATCACGCAGTGTAGGCATTTGAAGAACTCTTTCTAATGGTTAAAAAACAAAGTTTTAGGTGGCTTTTACAGAAAGAAAAAAGAAAAAGATAGAAACTCCCAATACCAACTAATCTCTGTATATAAAATGGCCCATGTCCAATATCCAATATCATGGAGCTTGCAGAGATCCTTCTTTGGGAGTAACGAAAAGAGAAGGCACAGTATTTGCTTCTTTGGCAAATCTCCCCTCCCATCATTATCATTAAAACGCACACCCCTCCAATACACATCCGTCTTGGGAGTTGGGAAGATAGACATGATACATTATTAAGTGGATGAACCATGAAACAGATCCCAAAACAGTTTTTATTTTCTTACATCTGAAATTAGTGGAGGCGTGGAGCCTGGGGAACAAACTTGATGTAGAGGGAGCTTGCATATGTGATCCATCACAAGCGTATTGGGCACAAGCGATTGAAGGAATCCCCTATATGGTGTTGACAATCGGTGCAATTTCAGTTGTATGGTTGCATCCAGAAGAAAAGTGGGCCATTGATCTGCAGCCCCAGATCAGGAACGCCTCCCCTAGCAATTCTAGTAGAAAATGTACATTTTCTTTCCCGCAGAATTAAGTTGTGAAGACATACACTGTTACACCATACTTTATTCATCCCTTACCTTGTCTCTAATTATACTAATCATACAAAAAGTTTCCCCCATTTCAATAACTCTTTGAAGACTACTTATTTTTTAGGCCTTGGAGGTGGAGGTGCTCTAGAGAGGCTGCAAAAATTTCCTTTCTCTTGTTCCTAAGTAATCATGGGACACCCTGTTACACAATAAAGTGGAAGAGAAGGAATATCTTTACCTCCCGTCTTTATGAAAAGAGAAGCACCCTAACTTTTGAATTCAAAACTCGGTGGCAACTGATTTATTAATAAGCCATCCCTTCCTTCCCAATGTCATTGTTTCTTATTGCCTTTTATCCTAACTCAAGGAACCGGAGAACCCCGATACCAAACCAAGCAGCCGTGCCTTCACACTGCCCTGAAAGGCTGAAACGAAGAAACTGAGCTGAAAATGTCGCTCTCTCAGTCTCAGCCTGCGGTTGTTTACCCAACAACTGTCTCACCACACCCTCCTTCACATTCCAGGGGCTCTTTTGGGACAGTTTTCATTGTCTTGGCCGTGATAATAGTTATCTCAACCATTGCTTGCTTCCTTGGCCGGCTCTGCAACAGCCATTTCTCCAGCAAAAAACCCAGAAGAGACCACAAATTCCACCCCAAAGAGCGAGACCTGGAATGTGGATTCAATAAGGGTATGCCAACAGCAAAACCAACTCGCCATGGAGACCAGGGCGGAAACGGAGAATTCAAAGAATTTAAACCTGCAGACAGCTTTGAAACCAAGGGAGAGACAAAACCAGCTGAAAATGGAGATGCTAAAGCAACTGCATGATGAGTAAAAAATAAGTTTCTTCATGTACAACACAATATCCTCTACTTTTCCAGCAAAAGCTTTCTGTTCTTAATTTTCTTCTTTTTGAAAATCTGACCGTCATTTTCACATGTAATATTGTCTACATGATGCTACATGATGCTACGCAAAAATTCAAGTGCTCTCTAGACACTGGTCAATCGTCAACAGGGTCCTGTGGTGCCTGATCTGCCTTGCGTTTGATTGTGATGACAGGGCACTCTGCATGTTTCGCACAAAATTCGCTCACTGTCCCAACAAACACCCTGCAAGAAGGTTAACCATAACCATAACAGTTTGTTAGATGTTCCGAGATATTCCTATCAAGTTGATTGGGCAATAGCTAATTCAAAAATAGCAATTTCTGTAGCAAGCCGTAGAATAAGAACTTTCACCAACAAGCAAGATAATGAAAAAACCAACATGGAGCCAGTAAAAATAGGAAGAGGACAAACTATAACTTTTTCCATCAAACTTTCAACCGTATATGTGATAAATAGATGTCATGAGTTGGAACAGGGCAAACAGAGTAGGCACAATGAATGTTTTCAACTCAAGTGCTAGACATACTTTTGGAAAGGCCCAAGCCCACGACTTCCCACAACTAAAAAATCTGGGCGAACCTTTATCACCTCATGGCAGATCACTTCCTTGGGATCACCTTTCTTTAACCATGCTTCACAAGAAACATATAAACATAAGCCAGACAAATAACTTAAACTAGCAGCCAATTCATCAATACTATTCTACCCATTATATGAAAAAAAATGTATATTTAGGAGGGAAGAAAAGGAAAATCTGAAAGTCTATCAGCCCTAAAAGGAAATCCTTAGATACCCCAATTTCTTCACATCTACCAACAAAGTACTCTAGCAAGTGAAGCCCTCTTACTTTGTCTCTGTTCTTCATTGCTTGAAAATCTTCAGGTGATGCATAAATACTGTCCATGTCATCAAACCCTACCATGAAAATAACAGAATACTGTTAGCTAGTAGTTCTCTCAAAACTGTTACTTTCACAAGATAGGAGTAAAAACTGTAAGAGCATAATTTTGGATTCAAGTCATGGTGAAAAAAAAAAGTAATTCCAACAAGTAAACAAAGCAGCAGAGACAATGGACCCATCAATATATCACTGTGAAGGTATTAAATTGTAATTTTAAAGCAAGTTTTGACCTGAAATCAAAATTTTCAGAAATGATTGAAATTTCATCATTATAATAAACTTCAAGAAAATATTCAGGTTTCAGTATTTCTTCTATTTTTCCCAATTTTCTCCTTTCTTCCTTTCTTTTGTCTATTATTCATCTCATCTTTCCAAGTATCCTCCATTTCCTATTCCTTCCCAATATCTCTATTAATTTTTCCTACTTAATCTAAGCCTATATTTTTCTTTTCACATTGAAGGGGTTAGAAGAGCTTGGGGTAGAGCAAAAAGGACATGGGTAGAAGTAATAAGAAATTATTTAAGCACTAACAATTTAACAGTGGATATGACTTTAAATAGTATGGATTGGCGAAACAAGATTCATGTAGCCTACCCCATATAGTTGGGATAAGGCATGGATGATGATGATGATGATGATGATGATTACTCTATATTTTTTATTTCATGCATGTGTTATTCCATAGTAGATGTATCAATATAATTTAGCTTTTCATAGATAACCATAGTTTGAAAAGAAGATACCCAAAACTACAAAAACATACAATTAAAAGATGGAAAATCCATCAGATGCTATATTTTGATAGATATAAAGTCACAATAACTGGGAAGAAATGGAAGCATACTGTAACCAACCTAACAATAAAACTAGCTCTGCAGGTCGTGGCTTTGGCATATCTTTTCATTGTGGAGGGAAATAATAGGTAAATACAACAAATTATGGAAGGCTCGTTTGTATCCCTTCACAATATGCCAAGTTGCATAACAAAAGAATTTCAACTAATGTACCAGTTAAAGAATATAATCTTAGTCTGCAATAATATCATTTCACTATGTTTTAATTAAGGAGATATTCTATACAGTTTAGCTCAGCATTCATACCAAGAGGGCAGGAAAAAAGGCATTGTCAAGTAGCTTGATGTTCTACGAAAATAAAGTCCCAGAAAAATGCACGATAACCATCTTTAGAGTTGAAGTCTTGATGAGATGGCTAACATATTCTCATTGGCTCAACAACTTATAAGCTATGATGCCCAAATATGGATATGGACATAGACATGGATATGAGAAATGGGGATAGACTCAATTTCCTAAAATTCTGGACACTAGACAGAGATATGGGTATCCCAAGTAATATACTTGTATCATGCACGTGCATCTAGTCTTTGAAGCTAAATTTCATTTTTCAAGACATATATCATGCATATGCATCTAGTTTTTCTGTATGTTGTATCCAGTATCATATCCATCATTATTATGCCAGGTGGCCCAGGCATGTATGGGTAAACTGGGTATCATAGCTTATGAGCATTACTCAAGTTACCTAAGGCCTAATGATATAATAAATGTACAATCATAGGACCTGTTATTCTGTTAACATAATAAATTTAAAAGAGGAAAAACTTGAAGACCTGACTTAGTAGACCATATTCATATACATGAGGTGCATCAAAGGGTTGGAATCCATCTTTGAATCAGTCTAGCTTTTGAGAACCACCATTTAAATTTGCCCCAGTCAAATGATCTATCACTGTGTAGTATTCCTTGAAGAAGTTGGAAGGCTGCAAAAATCCAGGGGAAAAAAGCTTTATGCTTCAAATGGTTAAAACTATCCAATGAGGTTATTTGAGGATAGAGAACTAATAGTTTAGATCTGGTGAATAACGGAGTAATGGATCCATCTTGCAATGGAAGCTCATGCAGAAGGCGCTATTGCAGGGATACCTTACTTTAACAACCCAAAATCCAGAAGCTCGGTTAAATATTGAGTGGCATTATACCCAAAAGACTACACATTTAGAGCAAAAGCTTATAACAGAATACTAATTTTGAATTGAAATTGTCAATAAAACTCAGAATAGGCAGTAAGAAGCATTACTATGGAGGAGAAAAAAACAACTAAGCCACACATGAAGAAATCTAGTAGGAACTTCCTAGGGGACATAGACCGATTAATATAGCAGAGCAGGTCATGTGATAAAACAAAAGGAAAAGATACTTTCCGAATTCCTTGGAGAGCTTTCTTTTGGATCAACGAATTTGTTGAAGAAGTTAGGTTTACAAAGAAGTCAAAGCCATACAACTGCTGCTAAACTACCGCCTTCAAACTAATAGATTTTTCGAACTACATTCAACGATGATATACTTTGCTTGACGTCAACGGTTCAACATTTGGATTTCCACATAAGTCCTACCTGTATCAAGATCTCCACCTAACCTATATATCATAGAATAACTGTTGGATCTCCTATCAATATGTTAGTAGTCCCACTTTAGCAGGACACCGGCAGATTACGAGGTTGCCCTATCAGTAACAAGTAACGAAATGGATGCATCATCCCGAGGAAACCAATTCTACTCCCTGCAGTGTACTCGATACATGCTGAAATCAAAAGGACCCTGCACCTGTCCAGCCGTGTTTAGCCAGACATGACCGATGGAATATGTAGGATAGCCCAGGCTGGATGAATATGATCTCCAGACATGACGATGTATAAACAGAATTCGCACTCGGTAATGTCTCAAAAATAACATAAAATAAAAAGAAAAGAACAGAATCCTAGAAAAAGAAAAAAGAAAGGAAGATATCTTTCAAAGTTTCAAGTTCAGAAATGGTTAGAGTTAGGGTTCATAAAGAAGGGAATGAAAATAAGATTAGCAGTCGCAAGATTCACAGATAAATTAAAACCCCGAAGGTGCAAAGAATATGAGAAGAAAAACAAATGAAAGCGATTGAACTCGTTTTCTTTGCCGTAGTAATACAGATAATCAAATGGGAGAAGGTAAAGAAATCAAACAAAAAACTAAGCGAGAGAGAGGGAGAGAGGTACTATCTTCGTCAGGAACTTGAACGTGAAGGAAAAGGAGCTTGAAGTGACTAAAATTAGAGGGAATAATCTTCTGAAGAGTCCACTCGAATGCGCCGCAGCTGCTAATGGATGCGTGCGGGTAACCTTTGATGGAAGACTCATTCACCCCTAACATTATTCGAGTTGGCTCCGATTCTACTCCATCCATTGCGCTATCAGTCTCTGTCTCGTTCTCTGTTTCTCACTGTGTAAGTCTGTAACTTGTGTTCGGTGTTTCGAATTCGATCTCTCTCGACTTTCCCGCCCCTTGAAAAGGAAAGGGGCGGGAAAGTTCCAGCTTCCCGCTTAAATGCTTAATCATCACCCTAACTAAGCCTAAGGTGATTGTCGGATTGACGTCGACCGGATGAGTGATGACGGATTGCTACGTCGCTCATTGCCCACTGTGATTCTGTGAAAGTGAAACTTCCACGTTGTCTGCTAACATGCGCCGAATAGTTTACACTTTACAGCGCTTCTCTTATCTATCATCAATTCATCACATTCATAATTTCTTATCACGTGATCCATCTCCATCCATTCATCCAACCAGAGAGGTAGAGAGGTAGAGAGCGAGGAGCTCGCGTCGTCTGTCGCGATAGATAGAAAATTTTCGGTCCCATCCAATGAGGACCGAACACATCACCCTCTTCTAAATTCATTTAAAACTATAACTGTTGGGGGTCAACGAGAGAATTTTTGGGAATGCCATCTTACGTGAGAATGGATAAATTAATAATTACGTGTTAATTTATTTTTACTAAAAACTAAAGCATGGGCATAACGCATAAATAAATAAACCGCCCTGTCAAAACTGTCTCAACAGCCTATGACGCGAGTCTAGAGTTAATTTGCAATTGGCATTAACAGCTATTTGCATTTTACGCTGACTAGTGTATCCGTTAGATTTGAATGTTAAGGGACTCCAGAAAATTTTCTGTATTCTGAGAACTTATATTCAACTCCCTTTGATGTACTAAGATGCTAAGAAGAATAAGATAATCAAAACCACTGCAATTCATCCTGACCGGTGTATCAGTTAGATTTGAATGTTAACGGAGTCCAGAAAATTTTCTGTATACCAGGAACCTGTATGCAGCTCCCTCTGATGCTTAACTTGTTTAGCATCAGTGTATCATTTGGTCATGCTCACCCTGAGATTGAGCACAGTTTTTGGACCATTGACTTGGCATTTCTTTAAACTATTAGCAGTGATAAGTGATGTCCCAAGAACAGAGTTGAGATTAGTTCTTGTAAAAGAATAATTGGTTTCTCTTGTTTAGTTTATTCATGAAGATTTTGATCGCATGACATTCTGCTTGTTGCTTAGGGTTATTTCTGAACAAGACTCCATCATGTGTTGTTGATCAGGATTTTAGTGGTGATCCTGCTGTAACCACCAATGCACCTTGGTTATGGGTGGTTTTTTTTTTTTTTAAGGACATGGTTACTTGGATAGAACTCCGAACGATCCTTGTCCATCATCATGACCAGTCTGCCAATTGCACCAAACAACAAGTATCGAATTGTAAGATCTGCAATGTCTGCAACTCTTTTGAAAGAGGAAGGTAAATGGGGTGGTGGGTGGAAGTCAAGGAAGAAGTTGCCGGAGCTCCAACGTGTATGACGAAGAATATTAGAGAGGGAAGAGGACGAATCTCTTTAAGGCCATACGGTTTTAAGGAGAGTGACCAAGGCTTAGCCTTGCCTACACTTGGCATGCTTACGTTAGGGACATCACCATCATTTTCGCTTGTAAAATTTTTGGGAGAATTGATGTTATTTTCAGGCAAAAGCTTAACGTACTCTTTGAAGAGGGGTGGTCGACCTCCTTGGGTGCCTAACCTTAGCACTCCTAGACCTTCATCCCTTGCAGGGCAGCCCTAGTTAATGGCTAGCATGGCTACTTGGGTTCTTCATGGGCGCACACATGCTCATGAAGATAGTGTTGGACCGGCACTGTGCTACCGACACTCAAGGGAGACTTGGCATGCGAGCCTGGCTCAAGCATGACCCTTCACCTTGCCAGCCCCTTACCCAAGCTGAGTGAGCTACCCCGTTGCCTCTAGTGCACTGGTGTGTTTCGGCCCAAGCGGTTGCCTATCATCATTGGCATACAGGAGACTCTTCACATCGGTGCCAAGTCACCTCCCATGGACGTAAGCGGCGCCTCCCATGGACTAGTCTGAGCCAACCGAGTGCCCTGGCCATTGGACTTGAGGTCATGATCTAGTGCTACTGACTTTGGTGGAGCCATCCCATTGGGCAACTCCTAGCCTCTAAACGCATTAAGCCTTGTCCTGACCTACTTTGGTCTGGATGCCGCACGGGTTTCTTCCGCTGTAGAACTACCGCCGTGACAAAGTGGTACGACTTAATCTTCCTTTTCCCTGCAATTCCGAATTCTAAGTTTTTCTAATAACATCATACCACAGCAAATTCGATTTAGAAAGCAATTACCAATAAATTTCATTCTGCCTCTTTATTATTTTTATAACAGTATATCCAATCTGTGATCGGTATCTGTTGAGCTTGGGTAATTGATGAACACGAGGTAGATCTAAGTGAAAAAGCATTCCATGTGAGGAGTGCTCTACATCTCTTGCATACTCATGTTGACGTAAGGGTAAGTGCCTTGCCGTTGAAGAGGGTGAGAGTTGTCATCCCACTCCCCAGAAGAGGCGGAGGGCGACGAGGAATGCATGATTAATTGTAGGATGTTTAGTTCAATTGTCGAGCACACTCAATCGGTAGTTAGTTGCAGCGGTGAGGTGGTGAGGGGAGAAGAAATGATCAAATTAGAGGGAGAGAGACACAGAAATAATTTCGGAGGAATGAAAGTTGAGAGATTTGGGGTAGATTAAAGGGGAAAGAATTCAAGCAAAAGTTAAGAGAATTTAAATTTGTTTGGGGTCCATACTGACGTTACCTCTTGACTACGTTAAAATTGAATTCAAATTAAATAAAGACATGGCTGATTTCTATTGGAGGGGACAGAAATTCTATCTCTTAGGGACAGACGCTGTGAGTTCCCTCAGAAGTGTTAGGATTCAGTCAGAAAAGTCCGTTTGAACATCCATCGTAGCCTTGTGTTGGAAATATTTCCGTATGAAATAAAGCGTAGATGTACGGAGATATTCTCAATGCAAGAGACTGTTCGAATAGTGTTCGGATTGACTCTTCTCTGACTGGAGACATCTCCCCTTAGAGGATATTATTATGTCTAATAAAGTGATCGGATCTGCTCCTCGCATAGGGCGTCTCACATGCGCCTCACACGTACATCTTACTATATATTAAGAATATTTTAATTATTTATCAATGTACGGTAAATATAGATGTGAGGTGCCCCTGTATGAGGAACAGATTCCATTCCCGAAGATTACGACGTGGCAAGTTGGCAGCACCTCAAGTGTTAATACATGTTTTAAGACCAGGAAAATCTCTGACAGCGCAAGAGTTTTGATCAATCAAAATCCATCCGTAAATCATGTTAAATTCCACCAGATTGATTAACACGTATATGACACATTAGTCGAAACGAAACTCTATGTTTCCAAGCAGATAATCACAATTGACACAATACAAGCACAGAATGGCTTCAAAGGTTTTTCTGCCTTTTTCACCCAATTTCAAAAGCTATTTCGTTTGTGCTGATTTCAAATCAAATCTGATCTGACTGAGGCCATTTGAATTCGATCTCTTTATCGGATCAAATATATGAATCTAGCCCAATTCAATGTGAGTCGTGAGAGGACCCAAATCTGACGATTTTGTATATGCGTACATAGTTTTTTATTGCATATATAAAACCAATGTTTTTAAAATCGACCCGGAGGTCGACCTGTTTTTTCCTCTAGGTTGTCACCGGTTCAACTGGATGGATTGGATGATTCAATCTATTATATCATAATTAAAAATATTAAAAAGTGTTGATGATTTATCTAGTAGCTCCCGATTAGTAGGCGATTTGGATTTCTAGCTGAATTGCCCTTAGTTGAAGGTGGTTTTGATGCCTAACTGAACTGTCCCTAGATGAAGGTGGCTTTAATGCCTAGTTGAATTATTCCTAACTTATGGTGGCAAGCTGCATAATTTACTAGTGCGACCTGCATGGAAATAATGTCAGAGTGCTCGGGTTTCTTTATTCGGGGTGGGCACTCCGATGCTTAAGTGAGCGAATTAAAGATTTTGTGAGAGAGCTAGAAAACTGCAAGAATTAAATTGTGCATCTACCTTTTGAGGTTGGAGGTGAGGCCTTTATATAGGCATTGTTGGTGTGGGCATCACACACCGCGTCCAAGATATATGGGAAGACGTGCCTAAGTAGTCTGAAGTCCTCAGAGGTAGTTGTGCATGTAGGCGGACTTTTGCACCTTACTCGGTTTCCTTTGGAACATTCGGCGTGAGAACTGACTTCTAAGAAACTCGAGAGTGACGAGATGCATGTAGAGTTGGTCGGCGAGCACATCTCGTAGGTTGCCACCTAAACCTCAATCAGGTTGGCAAGCCTTCGAGGGAGGTCGCTCCTCACGTCGAGGTCTTTTCAACAGGTACTAATGAGGTAGCACAGGTCAGCCTTGGATGAGGTATTGCTAGCCGCCTTGAGTTGTGGATGAGGTCGTCAGTTAGATTTCCTCTAGGTTAGTAGTAGAGGCAGGTCGCCAGGTCAGCGATAGAGGCAGGTCACTAGATCGGTAGTAGAGGTAGGTCACCAAGTCGCCAATTGGGACTCCATCATTTTGGCTAAGGCAAGTCGTCACCTAGGTGATGCTGGGATGTCATCCAGATGTTCTACAATGCCATGTGTCATGATGTCAGTGGAGAGCCAAATCTACCATCATCAAATGTATTATATATACAAATGAATAATCCAATGTTACCCTTCCTCTCTATCCCTCTTTCTCACTCTTACCCATGGTAAAATTGGGAATCGGTCACTTGATCGGTTCCATTTTTCCTCAAAACTATTAATTTTGGTCAACAAACCATTGAACCGGATGATTAATCGCTCAAACGGTATTGATCATTTTTTTTTTATTTTGTTATTAGAATGGGCTGGCCGTTCGGATCGAACAATCGAACCGTTCGAACCATTAACCAGACCTCTAACCGGTTCGATTTTAAAAACCATGCTCTTACCTTCAACTTTCTGGCGAAGAGATGTAACTACCGGCTTTAGATATGTTTTCCGGGAATGGCATTTGAAAGTATCATCAACAACGGTAGGGCCGGTAGCTTCAAATTGCTGAAGTCTAAATCACTGAAAGTGGGGCCACGAGACTAAGTTGGGTAAGTTACAAAACAAATTCACACACGTCTAGAGCTGCAAGATTGAGAGGGAAGTAATCATGTGTAAATTACGAGATAGCACAGAAAAAAGCCGCATAACAGTAGAGATTTTTGTTGGATTACTAGACATCCAGAAATGTTGTAACGAGAGAGTGAGAGAGAGGGAGAGGAACGCAGAGGCCGAAGCTGTGATGAAACGAGATGGGTGTTCCGGCGGGGAAAGGCCAGAGCTACAATGAAACAAGACAGATCGCCGCTCTTTGCCCGTTCAGCGTTCACTCTGGCGAAGGTTCCACCGTTCACCATTCACTGAGAATGTCTGGGAATTGAAAATAAAATGGTTGCCGCCGAGCCAGAGAGAGGGTGAAGAGCAGCATCTAGACCCTCGGAAGCTACTCGCCGCCAAGCCAGAGAGAGGGTGAAGAGCAGCATCTAGACCCTCGGAAGCTACTCGCCGCCAAGCAAGATGCCATCCGGTGAAATACGCTACTCGACGGCAGCTCCACCCCGCACTTCGTTCACCGGCTTCACCAACTCATGCAAGACGAGGCATGGGTTTCGTCCCAGATTAAAGCCGAGGCTCGCCGTATTGATGGTAGTGAAATCCTTGTGCTTTCCAAATCTTCCTTGCTATAAGCCTATGTGGAGAAAGAGATCTAACCCAATCTTATCGTTGAGAATGGGAAACAAATTTACAATATCTTCCTCGTGTACGCTTCTGGAGGTACTTCAGCTGCTTTGCTCAAAAAATCTGGTGGTTCGTAATAGGAATCTGATGTTCGACGTTACAAAGATTAATTCTCTAACGTCTTTGTTTCCTCCTCTGTTCTTCTCCAAATGAAAGCAATGAGATTAAGGTTGTTGATTTTGGGCTGGCGAAGAAGGCAGGACCAGTACAAGAGAACAAGAGAACAGAAGGTGGGGCGTTTGGGTTAAGAAGTACTCTACATGTTGCCGGAATCCATCACCTGCAATGAACACGAGGCGTCGGCCAACATATGGGCTCTTGATTGTGCAGTGTCGGAGATAGTAATGAATAAGCCTGCGTAAAAGTATGGGGTTAACACCGATGTTAGTGCCCTATTGTTTTTGATGAAGGCCAAGATGGTTCTCGGAAGATGCAGCGGCTGCCATACGATGATGGTGCTCGGTCTTTGTTTTCGAGCATTCAAATTCATCAAATGCTCCTCCTTATTTTCTTATTTTTCAAAGAGAGATAATTGTCTAAAGAAAACAAAATAACGGGTAAAATAGTCATTTTGGTCTTTTTAAAGTTTTTGACGATCGTTAGAAAACTTAAGGATACTGTTAGACAATAATTAAGTCTAATTATAAATAGCCAACAAAATGTCTGAAATCTCTCAAAATTTATAAAAGAAATGCTTAATATTTACTATATAGTCAAAGATGACTTGACTAACGCCAGAAAGAAATGTCTGGAAGGCCAATAACGCCATAAACGAGTGCCAAAGCATGAAATTGACCTGAAAGACTTACTAGACAGAATGATGAAAAATCAGCTGAAAGCCCCATCTTCAGCTCAGATTCGGATAAGGATTTCAATAAGTTCTTACAGTCTCTCGTAATCTGAACTGAACATATTCAATGAGGATCTTCAAGCAACCTGAATCCTCTCTTGGATCTTCAAGCTTTCTTGTAATCTCACTGTGTTAACTAATAAAACAACCTGAAACCCCTCTGGATTTTAAAGCTTCTTCTACCTGAGCATATTCGTTAGGAATCAATCCACTTTCCAAAGGTTGAACGTTGCAGCTTAGGAATCACAGAAAATTTGAAAAAAAAATGGTATCAAAATGAATGAAAAACTAAAGATATTACAAAAAAACCTAAATCGGAAATGATATATGCAAAAAACTAGAAAAAAATAAAAACACAAAATATAAAATAAAAACAAGAATCTACTGTTCCACCTTTCTCTGAAGCGTGAATCGCCGGGGAGAATCATGTAGAGCGGTTAAGCACTGGTGCTGCCCTAACTCAACGCAAATGTCAAAGAACAAAAGAAAAAAAAAAAAAAAAGACGCTGGTGTTAATAACTGGCATTACCGACAAATGGAGAATTACAAACAACATAGACAGGTTCAGGATATCTGCGTTTAAGTCAGCAGAAAAGTGAATAAATGCAGAGTTCAAATAGTCTGTCCCGTCCCATAAGGACAGAAAATTTTCTGTTCCATCCAATCCTGTTCGAATACGTTACCTTCTCCAAATTAATTTGAAACTGATGCCAAAATTTTATCAAAAATAATTAGATCGAGCCTACCTCTCCTTTCTGTTGCTTTCTTTTCCCTCCCTCCCCGCCGCCCCTTCATCCTTACTGACTTTGAAACCCATTCACCGATACTGCAACCGAGCCGCTTCCCGTAGTGAAAGATATCACTGCTGCCATCCTTGCTGTTGATACCTTCGGATGAGGTATGTTTCACATAATTATGACCCAAATCAGCCTATTCTTCAAAACATGTTGCCACTCTTGGCTTCTTCCTTAGTGAGTGGCTGAATTGAGAATTCAAAGTACACAGGGACATGTAATGAATAGGCACGGTGTTAACATGTTATGTTAATAGTTAAAAAACATATAAATTGCATACTTGCTGGCAGTTGATTTGATCAGATTCATCCTAATTCTGATACACATTGGGTTCAACTTCATTGCTGGAATACTCCCTTACTGCTCCCCAATAAATTATATATATATATATATATATGGGCAAATCGGTGATAGAAATAACATGATATTTGGCTAATTATAGATGTTTTTTTCGATAATCAACAAAATCGTTCTGGTCAAAAGTGTTGTTTAGGGATGTGATCCGATCAGACCTAGTTGTCCCCATTAATACTTGGTTTTATTCTGGGTTTGCGTATTGGAGATTGAAACACCTTTCCATCTGACATCATAAAAATTGCCTAAATTATAGGCTTCAGATAATAACTGATCACGATGTCCACGGTTGGCATTCTGAAGTTTAGGGTTGTTCATAACAAAATTTAAATTGATCAAATCGATCAACCCAGTTCGATCCAATTTAAGTCAGCCGGTTTTTTTTTACCACCGGTTGGTTTTGGGTTGTAAAGATGGATAAATCAACGGTTTAATTTGGTTTCGGTTTTCATATGTGAAAATTGAATCGAAGCGATTTATATAACTACTTATTACTTTTAGTTATTATTTAACTAGGTTGTTTCTATCCTAATTACAACCTAATTTAATTTCTAGTCTTCTCTTTAAGATCATTGCAAGGCAAGGAATCCCTAGTCCTACTCCCTATACCTTTACTCTTTTAGAAATATTAGTTTGATAGTTTCTTGCCTTTTTTGGAAAGGTTTAAAGAAATGATCACTATTCTCTAAAGTCCTTTACACCAAATAGACAATGGCAAATAAGTGTCATTTTTTTCTTAGAAATATTAGTTTGATACTCAAGCACTCTCATTCTCTAAATTCTCAAGAATCAAAATTTTCAAATTTCAAGGAACCAGCCACAAGCAAGAAGGGACAAGGCGCAGTGGATGGATAGCAAGTAGAACAACAAAGTTTGACTTTCCAAATCGGTTTTGCTTAGTATAGGGTTAGTTTCGATTTCATCTTTAGGTAACCCGAGAAAATCAGGTCAATTAGAAAAACACCAGTAAATTAACCCAACCCAGCCAGTGAACAGCCCTAGTGAAGTTTTTGACACTTGTGAATCATGCATCTATTTTACCATTTGTTTATTGAAAGAAATGGCGAATTATTAACTACACCGCATTGACAAGTCTACAGTCACCAAACAAATGTAGTAGAAGTGTTTGTTGTTATTGTTGTTATTTGGTCAATGACATAATCCTTCATTGCCACTCTTCAGTTTTGTATTTCCTTGATAAGGATTATTATTGAATGATTTAACTCAGCCTCGTTAATCCATTAAATGAAATTCATCCATGGCATGTTTAATCATCCAAAAGTCACAGAAATGCAAAATCACAGTTATATTTCAAACAGAACCAGGCGTTGCAGTCAAGAGCCAGTTTATGTTTGCTATTGCTGGCCCATATTTATAGTGATAGATCCCTATAAAGATAGTTTGTTTGGAGAAAGTTCTTAGAAAAAATGGAGGAAACCCAGATCAGATTTCAGCTTTAATATCTTAGAAATATCGGAGGAACCCAGATCAGATTTCAGCTTTAATATCTTAGAAATATCGGAGGAACCCAGATCAGATTTCAGCTTTAATAGACATTGTTGTCAACCAAAATCGAGGGTATCAATGGCAAGGATGGAAACGACGATATCTTTCATTGTTGAAAGCGGCTTAGTTGCAGTATCGTCTCCGACAACGAATGGGTTTCAGGCTATGACGTCAGTGAGGGTGAAGGGGTGATGGGGAGGAAGGAAAAGAAAATTTTCATATGAACTCGCCTAACTGTTAGAGGAAGGGTTAAAATGAAGATTTTTCCAATGGTAAGCGTGCATATGAAACGCCTAGGAAACAAAACACATGAACAAAGGGAAATGGGGTCGAACAAATTTTGGAACATGAAGGGAATTTTTAATTTTTTAACCTAAAATTTTGAGCAAAATAAGTGACTCGATATGAAAATCATCTCTTGCTAACCCGGTTGCCCGGTTAGACAATTCGGTTGTCAGGGTCAACGTTTTCCTGACTTTGTCAATGGCTTTTTGGGAAATGACGGGTTTTATTCAAATCAGACCCAAAATATCGATCGACGATGGTTTAAATAGTTCTTGGGTTTGAAAAACCTTGCATAAAACATAATTTATGCATAATATGAACGGGGCTTGGGCGAGGTTGGTTGGATGTGCTTGGGTGAATTAATTGGGTTTGAGAGGATTTATTTATATTTTTTTTTAAACCATCTTTTATTGAGTTTTATTGTCCAATTTAAAAGTAAAATTGATTGAAAATATATATATATATATATATATAAGTTAAAAAAAATATTTGTACATAACTATAATATACACATTTACGTATTTATTTATTCGGACTGGCCCAGATTGGATTCGACAGGTTCAGATTGGAATCCAACTATCCAAAACCTCAACCTAACCCCAACCCAAGTTTAAGTGAGCCTAGAATATTCTGACCAAGGCCCAACCGCAGTAAGGCAGTCTCTACTATTCCAACAAAAAGAGGATTTTTTGCACTTTGGTTCAATTTGGAAATAATATAAATATATACAAAATAATACATATTTACCCTCTTTTCATCTTCTCCTTTGACATAAATGTATACTGCGGGGGTGTCTGCTTGGGGTCGACCATCATTCCATCATAGGGCCAATGGGCCTAGCCGAGGTTGATCGGGGTATAAGGAGATAGGTCCAACCCTAACGGCCTAACGGCCCCCTAGCCCACATTCTTGAATCCACCTTATTTTCACCATCCTTTCCTTATCTTTTCCTTCAAACCAAACACATTCTTTCTTAATGAAATTCAGAGCGAATGCCTTTTGAACCTGGATTTCCTGCACTTCCTTTAGTGTGGGACATGGTGCACTTTTAATTAGATTCAACCACGTCACCTTCTACATGGTCCTTTGTATTGGGTATTTGGTTTGGGTTATCGCCTGTTATCCGGTTTTATTTTTTGGTTATCAACTTTTTAAATTTGATTTCTCATTATTGTTCACTAATTAGTTATTGTTTGTTAATATTTGATATTTTAGTAATTTCTGAGAAAAAAATTGGATAAATTACAAATATCCCCCTGTATTATGGAGTCTGTGACAAAGGGACTTTCTTTTGTGACAAAAAAGGTAAAAATTGTTCGAATAACTATTAAAAGAGTAATATGGGGATTAAAAAATATTGAAAGGACAGATTTCTCATCATTTTGGAGGAAAGATAAAAGGAAGAGGGTCTTCGTCTCATAATGATAGTACAAGAAGGTTTTTGTCACAAAACAAAATACAGGGATGTTTGTCACAAATCCAATAATACAGGGGGGCCTTTATAATTTATTCTTTTTTTTTAATATCAACGTTTTCAATAAAGATGACACAATGTATTTACAAGAAGTCCTTGCTCAGGGATGTCAAAACATAGATCCATCTTATGATTACAACTTAAAAGCAAAAAAGACAGTAAGTTTTTGTCTGTTGAATGTCGATTACAGAGGGGTTTCTCATTCACTAGGGTAGCGCCTGTGTGAGCTGAGGTTCAGGTGACCTTCTATTTGTTGAAAGCAGAAAACCAGGAAGTCTTTTGTAAGAAGAAGAAGAAGAGGATGCCAGAGAATGTGTCACCGGAGGTTTCGTCGCCGATGAACGATGGCCAGTGTGGTGTGCTTGCCGGTGTGTGAACTAAGGATTCGGTGGAGGAAAAAAGAGGAAATAGGAGGGGGGTTCAAACTGAGAGGAGATTTAATAAGTTCTTTGTCATTTTGTGTTATGTTCTACCATACACCCTAATTAAGGGTCAAAGGCCCGTTAACGTTAACATTAGCCTATTTTCACCCAGATGGCATGGTCGTCTCGTCACTGGCGGGTTCACGCGTCCAGTGCACAGAGCGCGAACTCATCCAGAAGGGCCTCATGTTATATAGTTGCTTCTAATTGAAGCTAATTTAATCGATTTTGTTTAGTATTTAAATCCAAAATGAGTATTTGCAAACTATTCTTGATTCGGCCGGTTGAACCGATAAAATTGTCATGTGGGCATAATTTTGATTAGGGTCAACCTCATATCTGTCAATAGCTTAACCATTGAATCACTTGATTTGGTAAACGAACTACAAGGTACAATTCATATGCAATTTTTGGAGGTCGTAATTGTATGCTAAGGGCGATATTTTTTTTTTCTTTTTTGGACAATTTTTCGTGATCTATGAATTGTAGAATATAATTACAACTCAATTTTTATCCTTTTTCTTTTTTTTTTTTTTTGCTTGAAGGTCTCAAATCTCAATTCTGAACTTTTTATTTATAAAAAATTATAAATTAAAGTAAAAATATAAATTAGACCTCAAATAAAAACCATATAAATATAATTATATATTTGCAATATCAAATTATCAACCATATATGATATATGGTATATTTGTCTTAGTTTTAGGTGCAAAGTCATAAAAATTAAATCTAAATACCCCAAACTTTATTCCAGGTGGAGGGGTGGTGACCTTAAAATTTTATTAACCAGGGAAAAATTAGAAGAAGGGAGGAACTAGCCCACCTTGCCCCAAAACCTATATACAAAACACGCTCCCCTAGCCACTAAAAGAAACAAAGAAGCTATTCAATGATATAAATGAACCTAGATCTAATCCTAGAGAGTCCTGAGTTGTCATCAAGAATGAGAGAACAGACATGCCTGTCAATTCAGAATTGGAATTGTTTTTCTTGTTTCAACTTCCAAAAACAAATTAGAATTTATAAAAATACAGATATGTTCTTGGCTGGGTATGTGTGTTTTTTTTTTTAAACTAAAACAAAAGTTATGTTAAATTCCTTGTTTAAAAATCAGGCTTTTTAATATGAAGGGGTACAACTTGGGTGGGTCCAATCCAAGCCCTAACCAACCCAACCCAAGTTTTTGCATGGGTTGGGCCTAAGGTTTTGGACTGTGGGCTGAGCATGGGCCTCAAAACTCGGGTGCAACCTAAACTTGGGTTAGGCTTGGGTTGAAGCTGTCGGTAACCCGACCCTAACCTGTTCGAAAACATACATACATATATTTATTACTAGTAATTCAGCATGTGCATTGCACGTAAAAATTTTCTTACATTAATTACTTGAATTTTAGATATATCATAGTTAAGATAGAAAATGAAAATTACAAAAATTAATAATATAATTAAAAATAAATTTAAATGCTTGTAGTAAATTTGCATGTGCATTGCACATGAAAATTTTAAATTACAATAACAATTATTATTATTATTATTATTATTATTATTATTATTATTATTATTATTATTATTATTAAATTTTATTCCATTTCTGCATTAAATAAAAATAATGTTTAGTTTAATAATTATTTTTATTTAATATGATGAATATATAACATTAGAAATGTTCCCAAATATTTTCGACAAAATTCTGTACTTTTTCATTTTTTGTGTTTAAACTTTTTTTAATATTTATTATTCAGTTATGACATCATGGATTTCTTGAAAAGCTGGATCATTGACTAACCATCCAGATAAGAAAATAGATTTGCTTTCAGATCAGTTTTCAATTATATATTCCATCTACATTATATAAATAATTTTGACTTATACACTTAATTTTTGTTTCACATTATTAATATATAATTTCAAATATATTTTTTATTACTCATGTTTTTTTATTTTTTAAGATTTTTTATTTAACTATCATATCATTGATTAATCCATTTCACCCCAACCACTAACCCACCACCCAAAAAGGAAGATAGTTTGATTTTTAGGTCAACATTTAATTTTTCATAACATTTCCTTCATTAATAAAATTATTTCTTATGTATAATACTTACTTTTGTTCAATATATATATATATATATATTTTAATAAATATATAAAATTAGATATATGCCCAATTTTTTTTTCTATTTTTTATTTTTGTGACTATTTTTATTTTTTTAATTTTTATTAGACTATGACGTCATTTTATTTCTAGGTCAAGTTTAAATTTGGCATTCTATTTTCATCATTAATAAAAATACTTCTTGCATTTCATATTTATTTTTGTTTAGTATAATGAGTATACAATATTTTAGATATACCCAATTCTTTTTTGCATTATTTATTTTAATTTCATTTTTTATTATTTAATTATGGCATTATTTATTAACCCATTTGACCCTGTAGATATATGTTGATCGCCATGACTGTGGAGGCACATAAGGTGCTAAACCGATACCACAAGAATACCCATGATGAGTTCATGACTCGGCTTGCATCCGTGATGATCTCAAAACCCGTAAAGACTTGCAATGAGCTTTATAACCATTGCAGACTTGTAATGAGCATAAAACACCACTTAGGATCCACGGTGAACAATGGGCATCGCTTGAGACTTGCAATAACATCGTTGATCTTTTCCTTTAACATATGGCCACTGGGAAACCCATAAAGGGACATGGCCTACATGTGCCACGTGAGAATCATTAAGAGAAAGGGACATAGACAAAGGGAATTTTGTCTTTGAAGGATCTCATTGGACACGTGGTGAAACCCTAATGGTGCTCCCTTAATAACCAACAAAAAAATAAAGATCCCCCTTCCTAAAAGGAAATGTCTCTTTTTAGATCATTCTCCTTATAACCTTGGGGCCCTATCTATAAAAAGGGAATAACTCTCTCACACATCAAATGATATGCTATAACCTTGACCTAGGGTTTCTCAGAAAGAGACTTTCTCTTCTCTTCCCCCACGTTCTCTCTCTTCCCTGTCACCCTCTCCGGATCTTTAAAGACCAGACCAATCTCTGTTTCCTTACCACCACACCAATAGACCCAAAATGGTTGAATTGCTTACCTAGCACAAAAGGGAAGTAAATCATTTTTCTTTCAAATTAATTGTCAAAATATTTATTTTTATACTGATAAAATTATTGTTATGGATTTAATTCATTAGTAGAATTTAAAGATGAGAAAATTATATTTCAAATATAAGATTTAATGAGAGAATATATCTTAGATATGAGATTTAATGAGAAAGTATAGGAAAGTAGTTTTATTTTCAATTGGTTTTAAGTTTTATATTCCATTTTCATCATTAATAAAAACATTAGGAAAATAGTCTTATTTTCAATTCCTTTTAAATTTTACATTCCATTTTCACCTTTATGAAAAAAATTTCTTATTTATCATACTTATTATTGTTTAATATGACAAATAAATGATGTAAAAAATGTTTTTAATTTTTTTAATCATATGTTTTTTGCATTTTATCTATTTCTGGGTTTTATTATTTAATTGTGACAAAATGAATTTTTATTTTAACAATTAATTTTATGTAATATGATGAATATAGAATGTTAGAAATGTTCTCAAATGTTTTTAACAAAATGTTATACTTTTTCATTTTTTGTGTTCTATCTTTGTTTAATATGTATTGTTCAATAATGACATCATGGGTTTCTTTGAAAAGTTGAACCATTAACAGATCCATCATCTAAATAAGAAAATAGTTTTGCTTTCGGATCAGTTTAAATTATATATTTCATCTAAATTATATAAATAATTATTAATTATCACACTTATTTTTTGTTTGACATAATTAATTTATTTGATTACTTATACTTTTTAACTTTGTAAAGATTTATTATTTAACTATCATGTCATCAATTAATCCATGTGACCCAAATACTAAGCCACCACCGAAAAAGAAAAATAGTTTACTTTCTAGGTTGACATTAAATTTTGTATTACATTTCCATAATTGATAAAATTATTTCTTATGTATAATACTTATTTTTGTTCAATATAATGAATGTATAATATTAGAGATGTACCCAATATTTTATTTTTTTATAAATATATAACATTAGATATGTACCCAAAATTTTCTCTATTTTTTAATTTTTATGATTCTTTGAATTTTTTTTATTTTTAAAAATTTTATTATTTGATTGACATAATGAATATACAATATTAGATATATGTCCAATTATTTTCTTTTGTATTATACATATATTTAATTTATTTACTTATTATTTAATTATGGCATTATTTATTAACCCATTTGACCCCGAATGGTTGAATTGTTTACCCACCACCAAGAGGGAAGAAAATGGTTTTGTTTCCAAATTACTTTTCAAAATATTTATTTTTATACTATTAAAATTAATGTTGTGGCTTTAATCAATAGAATTTAATGATGAAAAAATATATCTTAAATATAGGATTTAATGAGAGAATATATTCAATTAGTTTTAGATTTTACATTCCATTTCCATCATAAATACAAATATATCTTATTTCGGGTTCGACTATGATATAGAAAAGATATGATATCGGAAAAACAACTGACCAATAAACTGAAATCACAAATATGGTAGCAAATAATGTGTTATTTATCAAAATTCATGGGTGAATTTTAATTGGTCAAAACTCTTTTCATATCATATCTTTTATGCATCATAGATTTTCCCAAGTCCTTTACATCTGGTATCCCTTGTGGATAGTTATCAAACAAAAAACAATCCTGCAAAGTGGGATTTGCATGATAAACCACTTTATGTGGATGATAGTTGAAAGTTATATTTACATAAACAAAAGATCCACAAAATGAAAAGATTATAGTTTTTGCTTGGTGGTTGTCAAAAGCACAAGGCACAACCAATAAAGAGAGGCATGATTCTTTAACGCGTTAACGACCATCTGTGAGTCCGAGTATAGGATCAACCGTTCTTTTGAAAGTCGTAACGCTTGTTGAATTCCTTGCAAAATGGCATATAGTTCCGACTCCTCTGTAGATTTAAGCTTAATTCTTCCTCCTGTAACACAAAGGCACAGTCTAATTCTGGTGATAAACATATAACCCCATATGTGAATTTTGATTGGTTGATTGTGCCGGCATCTATAAAGATAATACAATCTAGCATGTTGTAAAGGGAGAGAGTATGTCGGAGGTGAATGGTGTATTACAAGATCCTGACGTTGTTGAATGGTTACTCGATTGAAAATAGTGTTGATTTTTATCAGTAATTAATGCGATGACATGGGTTTTCAAAAGCAATACAGTACCAACTTAGGACATGGGTTTTCAAAAGCAATACAGTACCAACTTAGGACATGGGTTTTCAAAATCTTGTCAGGAAGAGTTTTAATTAATTCACTAATACAGTTAAGACAGAAAGATGTGATTTATCGTGTTCTAATTTTCTATACCATTCCGGCATAAGGTGTAACTATGGTCTTGAGTGCTATCCAAGATTCGATCCCTGACTAGAAAGAAATTGTTGATCAGTCTCAAAGGAAAAGTTGATACCGGGGAAGCTATTGGGAGGGTCCAATTAAATCCATTTTAGGCAGTTTTTTAGATTATCAGGAGGGTTGACTAGTGTCGAGGACTAAAAAAAATTGTAAGTTTGTTTCGTAGAAAATTTCCCTGATGGGTGTAATAGCCAAATCCAGGCTGGTAAATGGTCTTCAAGAAGGATGAAGGTATTTAATATATCTTGAACTTTGTCTTGATCAAAGTACTGGTTCAGGAGATTTACATTCTAAGTTCCACTGGAGATTAAGTCTCAAATTATCAAATCTATTAAATTTGGGGTAGTTGTAAGATGAATCATTTGAAAATCGATGGTGCACAATCTGATTATTCCTAGTTGGAGGTCGCTCCGATGCTTAAGTCAGTAAGTATGTTGAAAATGCGAGCTGAATGCTTGAGAGCTTGAGTGCTAGAGAGTAGAGTAATCACGCGTACCTTTTCCTTGAGGTTTCTGTCTTTATATACTAGAGTAGTCGTGAGTCACACGAAAGGGCTCCGAGATCTCCGGAGGGACGTGCCTAACTGCTTCGAAGTCCTCAGAGGTAGTCGTGCACGTAGGCCAATCTTTGCACCTTACTCGGTTTCTCCCAAAACATTCGGTGTGAGAGCTGACTTTCGAGAGAACCGGGAGTGATGGGATGCATGCAGAAATCGACAGCGAGCATGTCTCATAGATTGCTAGGTCAGCTCTAGAGGCAGGTTGCAAGGTCAGCAATAGGGGCAAGCCATTAGGTCAGCAACAGGGGCAAGTCGTCAAGTCAGCAACAGGGGTAGGTCACCATGTCGGTGCTAGAGGCAGGCCGCCAGGTCGCCGCTAGAGGCAAGCCACCAGGTTGGCACTAGAGGCAGGTCACCAAGTCGGCACCAAGGGCAGGTCGTCAGGTCGGCAATAGTGCCAGATCGCTAGTTGGGACTCCATTTTGGCTAAGGCAAGTTGTCGCCTAGGTGGTTCTGGGTGCCACCTAATTGTTCTGAGATGCCATGTGTCATGATGTTAGTGGATGGATAAATCTGTCCTCATCAGAAACCATTTCAGGTTTGGATCTAGGGAACTTGATCTACTTTCTTACTTGAATTGGTTGTAACCGAAAAACCTACTTGTTGAGAAAAATTAGCCCATAGTTTATGTTGATCTCCACGCCATCTTTGTGAGTAGAACTTTATTAACAAGTTTAATATCTCTAAAACCCAAACCACCCAAGCTTCTTGGTTGGACTAATTTATTCCAGGAGCACCAATAGTAAGGAAAAGGGTTGGTCTCAAATTCTTCAATGTTTTTTTTTTGTATTGGAAATTGGGCTACACTCATAGAATGGGCAGGGATTGCCTGAAGCACTGATTGAATTAAAATTCATTTACCCGCCTGGCTTAGAGTAGTGGCTTTCCATTTGTTTAGTCTTGATTTTAGATTATCAAGAACAAAGGAAAGCTGAGAATGTTTATTACTTGACCAACACAAGGGTGATCCTAAAATATTTTGACTAATTTATTGTTTAATATGTCGAATATGTGATGCTAAAATGTTTCAATTTTTTTTTTGTATTTTATCTATTTTTGAATTTTATTATTTAATTGTGGAAGCATGGGTTAGTCCATTTGACCCAAAATGATTTAATTTCTTACCACCACCTAGATGAAAACACTTTTTTCCCAACAGATTTTAAAAGTATAAGTTTTTATATTATTGGAATTATTAATTTATTATGCATGAATTTAATGATGAAAAGAAACAAAGATGTTTTAAATATATGATTCAATGAAGGTGAATGTAAGTTAATTCCTTAAATGTTGGATTTAATGAGAGATAATTGAATGCATTGAATGTCTTAAAATTATATATTTTCAACTCATTTAAACTTAGTTTGGTAGGAGTACAAATACAAATATGTACTATGCAAATACATATAAAATAATACAAAATACAAGGTTTTGCACTCTACAAATTTGTATTTGTACTCCTTCCAAACTGGGCCTTAATATCAATAACCGATTATTCTATTTGCCCTCATTTTTTATCACTAAATTTAAATATGGAGGGGTAACTTTTGTCCTTAAAAATTCCAGAAATATTATTGAGGGTACTCATGCCTTTTAGAGTAGTATATATATTTATATAAAAATATTTTTTTTTTCTAATTATGTATACATAGTATGTATAGGTACATTTGTAAACAAAATTTGTAAAAAGATGACTATTCATCCCAACAAAAGATGACTATGTTAAAAGATATACACAATTTTTTTTAAACCCGTCCAGCTTGCCCAAGCTTGACTAACCTGGTCTAGTCCAGCTTGGACCCAAACCAACCCGAGTTGTATTGGATTAAGTTTGTGTTAGGCCTAGGTTAATAAACTTGAACTTCACCTCAGGTTGGACCAGACCTGAGTCCGAGATTTGCACCTTTAGGGTTAGGCCTGAGTTGACCTGAAGCCTGACTCAACCCACTCAAGTTGCACCCATAATGCCAATTGGGTGGCTCAATTTGTATGGTAGGTGATTTGTTTCAATAGAGACATGATGCACTACTCAAAACGGCTTTATGGAGGGTTATTTGAACGCATCATCAAATAAGAAAAAAAAGGCATGATTTGTCCAGGACATTTTTTCTTTTTTTTTTTTCTTTTTGATGTGACAATTTTAAAAACAAATGAAAAGAAAATTGTTATGTTCTTGTTGTAAAACACTCTTGTTAGTATATAGCAAACCACTCCCATTCAACCGAGTGATCAGTGTTGTAATACTAAAGGTAAGGGCTAGAAGTCTTCTAGATAGCTTTTGACCCGCAAAACTTCCCAAGGCCAACTGAGTGGTGGCTCGCTTGGGACATAATCTGGGTAGTCTCAAGTGAGGGCGGTTTCGAGTCTCATTATCGGCTCTCACCACCTTTGAGAAGAATTATTAATATTGCTAAAAAAAATTACTAGACTGTGCCAAGAAAATTGAAATATGGTCCAAATGGGGCAAATGGCAAATAATTCAATACCAAAAGAAAATAAAACTTCCAAACCAATTATATATATGTATTAAGCTAAAATGTGTATAAAGAAAAGCCTAGGATGCAAGAAATGGAATCTAACAGTAATTTTTGCCTTTTTTCTTTTTTAAATTATAAGAATGCTACATAAAGACAAACTCCCTTATGTGATTGACTCGTAATTGCCCTTATGTTATTCGAAAATTACATGACTATTACATATAAGACAAACCTTTCAAATTATAATTGTGTCTATAGTATTTAAAAATTATAGACTACCACATATAACTATATAAAATAGACATTCTAATTTAATTGACTATAAGGCATTCAAAAATTACAAGAATGCCACGTATAAGACAAATTTACTCTCTTTACAACAATGTCATTATGATATTCAAAAATAACAGCAATGCCATATAATTATTTATGATTATGCCATCCTAGAAAATAAAATGTCATCTCTCTTCTCTCTCACATAATTCTCCCTCTCTCTCTCTCTCCTCTTATTCTTTATCTCAACTTTTATTTATTCATTTTTTTTATTTTATTGTTATTATCTAAGCATTTATTTATTTAATAAAATTAAATAAATTATTTTAAATCAATAAAATAAAAGAGATTTGACATTGAGAGAAAGATTTTAATAGATTTGATATTAACTAAATGATTTATTTAGTTAATTTATTTTATTATTGTTATCTAAGAATTTATTTAGTTAATAAAAGTAAATAAATTATTTATAAATCAGTAAAATAAAGTAGATTTGATATTGAGAGAAAGATTTTAATATTTATTTATTTATTTCACTAAATTATTTATTTTCTATTATTATCTAAGCATTTATTTATTTAATAAAATTAAATAAATAATTTATAAATCAATAATAAAATAAAATATATTTTACATTGAGAGAAAGATTTTAATAGACATTTATTTATTTACTTTATTATTATTATTTAAGCAATTATTTAGTTAATAAAAGTAAATAAATTATTTATTAATCAGTAAAATAAAATAGTTTTGACACTGAGAGAAAGATTTTAATAAACATTTATTTATCTAATCTACTAAGTTATTTATTTTTATAGAAATAATTTACTAACAAATTATTCTCTCCCCTTGAGCCTAATATTTAGGTAGGATTGTCAATGGGTTGGGTTTGACCCAACGGACCCAATGGACCTGAATCGGTTGGTCTGTTTCTAGTTCCAAGGTTTAGAACCAACAAGTCGATTTTGAGTCCTAATATATATATATATATATATATATATATATTAAATAAATAAATAAAGTATATATACTATACATATAATATATATTATTCATAAATATTTATTTTTTTATTTATTATAATCGAGCCTGTCGAGATAGACCCGATTGTCTCGAGAACTGATCAGTTCGGTTCCAGTCCAAAAATTACAAACACTATCGGGCCCGTGTCCATATCCGAATCCTCAACATTTCATGTTGGGTCGGTTTCCGGTTCCAACAGGTTCCAACCCAAACCTGACCCGCTAATAGTTCTATATTTAGGGCTATCAATAGGTAGGTTTGAGCCCAATATTTATGAGGGGGGCCAAAATGTAAGTGGAATGGGGGGCCATGACTTCCCTGGGTCTCCTTGGCTCCACCCTCGGGGTTGGGATTAAACCTATTCATAGGTCATGTCAGGATATGACCATTGCCTTTCTATCAATCGAACATATTCAAGTCCAAGTTTGAGCATAATCGGACCATTGGGCCTAGGTCTTGATCCCAAACCCAATCCCCATATAAGCCTGAAACTCGACCTTGAAATTGAGAAAAAAATATTTGTATTCTTTATTTAACAACAAAAATTATTTATTTATATCAAAATGACTTCAAAAGTGAAAATTTGAATTAATTAATTATTTTTTATTTTATTAAATTAAATATATTATTATCCATAATTTTTATTTATTTAATTCAACATGCACCCAATATTTATGGTTGTCAATGGGTCGGGTTTGGTTCTAGATAACTTGGACTAGTCATGTCCCAATAATAAATGAATAGCTACTAAATTATTATAATAATAATAACTATTATTATTATTATTTATTATAATAAATAATTGATTTATTTAATTTAAAAATTAAGTAAATTATTATTCATAGATTTCTATTAATTTAATTTACTAAATTATTTAATTAATTAATAATTTATTTTATTAACAAATTATTTCTCTTTCTCCCCGAACCTAATAATTTAGGGCTATCAATAGGTTAGGTCTGTGATGGGTAGGGACGGAGCTAGGAATTTTTTATGAGGAGGCTAAAATCTAAGTGGATTGTGGGGGTAATTTAGGGCTATCAATAAGTTAGGTCTGGGTTCAGTAGGAGCAGAGCTAGGAATTTTTTATGAGGGGTGCTAAAATCTAAGTTGATTGGGGATTGGGGGGTAGGGGTAATAAATATGGATGGCCATTGGGGGGTGGGGAGTGGGGGGAGTGGGAAAATATACTTGAAAAGTGGGGATTTGTTGGGATAAAACCTATTCATAGGCCACACTAGATTTTGCCTTTATATCAACGAAACATATTCAGGCCCAAACCTGAGCATTATTGGACCTTCCAGGCTTGATCTTGAGCCCAAACTCGACCCCCATATAAAAGCCCAAAGCCCAACCAGAAAATTGAGAAAAAAAGATTTGTATTTTTTTTATTTAACAACAAAAATGATATACTTAAATTAAATTAACTTTAAAATAAAAATTTTTATTTATTTATTTATTGTGCCATAAATTTTTACTTATTTTAAATAAATTTTTTTCTTAAAAGCTATTAATTAAAAAATTTATCTTTTACAAATTCATTTTTTCCTATACCATAATTTATCTTTTGTAAGCCCCTGCAACATAGAGCCCTCCGCTACTATTAAATTGAGATTAAAGAAATTGGGTGCAATAGGTGCAGGAAGCCCAAGTCACCCATTCATCAATGCAACTTGATTAATCCCATTGCATTTAAGTCTTATACCCAAAGTTAATTAAATTTTTAAAAGCGTCCATTTTCAAAGTAGACCTAGGACTGGATTCATTTGTCTCTTCCATAGGTGAAGAATAATCAAAGCAACCTCAAATGCCACAGGTCAATAATTCAACCGTTGACTGGTTTTCAAAACAATATTGGTTATAAACCATAAAACCAATCCAAACCGATCCATTCTATGGCTCCCGTGGCCGCACCCGTACCAAATGTTCGTTCCATCGAATTCAAACTAAGCACTGGAAACTATGAGAGCAAGCTTGACGTAGAGTCCGTATGATATGAAAGCACTGATTTGTTTGGAGCGAAATGGGTAGCTGGTAGATCAGTGGCCATGGCAGAGTACGAGCCTTCCTAGTCAATCAACCAAATAAAAGGGAGACAAAGGACGTTTTGATAACATTCTAACATCCAATGATGTAAAAATCCTCTATAATCTGGGCTACTGAGACTCTGAGCATCCTACCAAAATTCACTGTTCCAAATCCTAGAATCGAGTTGGAGATTGATTCTATGATGAATGTGGCTAGAATTTAATAATACCCAGAATTTGTATGCATGAGGAATTATTGAATTATGGACAGAATACAGACATACATCTATCATTGTTCCAAGAGTTGAGATGATTGACCCGCCCGAATTAACATTCAAAATTCTGGGTTTGGACAATTCCAAATTTTGACAAAATCTAAAATCAGCATGACGGCAACTGTGGCTCAAGTAGCCTATTAAGCGTCTTTGGCGTCGTTGCTGTTGTTTCAGAAAACAGTGACACATCAGTGTTACGTAGAAAAAACAGTGTTTTATAAAACAGGCATTTGTTTGAAATCATTTTTTTATTAAACCTGCGTTTCAAGTCATATTTCAGAAATTGGAAAAGCATGATTTAGAGCCATATTAAATTTGGCGTTTTCTAGAGCTACAGCTCGTTGCTGTCAAAAGAGCAGTGATGTGGCATTGGATAATAGGTAACAGTGCTGAAAATGTTTCCTATAACATTGGTACCAAACAGAAAAGTTTGGTCTTACTCCACGAAATGTCTTACCTAACAGCAACAGTTTCAAACAAAAAAAAAAAACACCATTTTTTGAGAAAACGGTACTGCATCTACATCATCGATGCCAAACATATACTAAGAATGCACCATTTAGCAGGCTTCACATATGAAGCCATTAGCTTGCTATGAGAGTATATACTGCATGCCAAAAACCAGCTATGCCAAGACTTGGGCTAAAACCATAAATCATAGCCCTTGATGTATTATCATGGCCCTACCTTGATAATGTGATGCTAATGTGGGGCCATACATTTAGGAATGCAGCTTGGACAGTCTCAGATTGGTTTTTTGTTTTTCTTTTTTTTTTTTTAATTTGAAAGGATTGGGCCTTCGTGTAAAATGCTAACTCAGTCCAACCCGAAATGCATTTCTAAATACAAATAAAATACATTTAATACATCCAAAACCGTGATTTCATGATTTGAGCCCGAGGCCATGTCCAATGCCGCAACTGATTTTATCTCTATGCTGCAAGTCTGCAACCGGTAAAGGTGTTATTGAAATGTTAATTCTGACCTATAGTAGGTGATTGTCAGAAAAATGAGAGACTGTTCATTTTTGAGATTTAGGGTGGTGGTGGTGGTGGTGTGGGGTGGTGGGAAGTTGATCAATGGAATAGTGATTTTCATGACAAAATTGTTTTTTCCAGATATCATTTATCTGGGTAAGTGATACCCTTCTCACACTTAGGTAAGCTGAGTTTCCCAAATAAAGAGTGAATGAAAAAAAAAATTAAAATGGTCAAAAGCATCTTCACTAGATGCATTTTCCAAATTAAATAAAAAAGAACAAGGGTAAGTGTGCTTACTTAGAAAAGTAGGTCTTTGAAAAAATGAACAAGGCCTGAGTCTAAACTAGGGGTACGTTTGGTATGCAGGAATAGGGATTTGGAATTGGAATCAGAATGAACTATTCCAATTCCAACTGTTTGGTTGGGCAGAATCGAAATCCCATTCCCATTCTTGCTGGAATAGCATTCCCCCATTTGAGGGAATTGTCATTTTCTGCCCCTCCCTTGGGAATGAAATCTCATTCATGATGATTTTAATTTCCATTCCCATTCCTGTCTGAACCAAACAGACTATGGGAATGAACCATTTCGATTCCGATTTTGACTACGAACCAAACGGACCCTAGGTATTTCTAACTAGGGATAGCAATTTTCCCCATCCCTGCTGAATATCTAGCCTCCCCAACCTTATGGGGTCAAAGATAGAGATTAAAGTCTGCACCCCATCTCGACCCCAATTATAAATATTAAATATATATTATATTATACATGTAATTTTATTTATATTATAGATATATCAAAATATATTTAAAATATTGTTATATTTAAAATTTTTCATTTATTTTAAGTAAATTTATTTTCTAAAAATTACTTTTAATTAAAAGATTTTGTGGGAAACTTAACTCTATGTTAAGGTTTGTTTCAAAATCAACTCAACTCCAGTCTTGGTGAAGACTGGAGTCAAAGATCCAAGAGTGGAGTTAAAGATGGGGATTTGTTTCAAAGTAAGATTGAGAATGGAGAATATGGTCCCTACCCCAATCCCATCCCATTGCCACTCCTATGCTAAGGGGTCATTTGTCAATATAGTGGCACTTTTTTTTTGTTTTGAAAAATAAAAAAAAAAATCATGTGGAAAAAGCACTCCTTAATAGTTAAAGAGAATAATATATATATTATTCTGCTTTTAGGCTGGGTCACTAGTAATATCATGTAAATTTATGGGCATGAATTAGGTACCATTTTGGCTACTATACTATACTTGAGTGATAACATAAAATCTTTATGTACTTTTTACTAGGTATTTAATGGGCATTTATTTTATAAATACGTCAAATCAACGCCAAAAAAGTATATGATTGTTTCATCACCTAGGTTGAAGAGTTTATAAAAATAAATTACTACTTTAAACATCTCAGTTTATGTGGAATCTAGTATTGCAAGAAACATTATTTTGGTGTTTTTTATAATGATACCACTGTTTTTTACCTTTTTGTTTATGTGACACTTGAGTAATAAGAAATGTACACATGATTTAATACCATAAAAAACTCCAATAGTACCAAACACTCTCTTAATAAGTTATAGTGTTATGTGTTCCATATTGTTAAAACCTTGTACACCAAAAAATCAAATTGACTGAATAAATTAACCAACTACACAAGAGTGAATCTTTCTTTAAGAAAGCGATTCATTTATTTGATGGTTAGGGGCTTCCAATCAAGTTTTTTTTCCCATTGTGATCAATTCGCAATTTACTTAAAAAGGATTTTTCATCAATTATCTCAAACAAATCAGATATTACCACATGCACAACAGTTGTAATACTGGGCCATTAATCATTCCACGAAAACCCGGCTAATGTGGGGTGTGTCTGATGATTGGCCCAGTATCCTCCAGTTCCCATAGAGGATTTGAACGCTAGTAATAGTACAATTGTATAGTATTTAATGATTTGTCTGTATTTGGTAGGAAAAGCAAGCTGGAATGATGATCAAATGAGGTCGCACAGAGTTACCATAGGCCATAGCGAATGATATAAAGATTGTTGATTCTTATAGCGTCACTATTTGGACATGTATAATCATCTCCTTCAGGTTATCAAAGGAAAATAATAATAATTATCACAAGAGTGGCCCGACTAGACCCCTCCGTCCCACTCCACTAGCAACGGTTATGAGTTATGACTAGTACTACTGTTTTTCATTCTTCACTTGTATTTTAGTTTGTTAACCGAGTCCGAGAGGAGGGGTGATTGACAGTTCTGTTCAAATAAATAAATAAAATGCACATTCAGAGACTGAATGTGGAGCTGTTGTTTGCAGAGAAATTCTAGAGATGAAAACCTTTTCGAACAAAATAATATTCAACAACAATTATCTTTTTCTAAGAATATAATTTATTAGTTGCTCTTTCCTTGAATTCCAGAGAAAGAGACTCTACCAAAATCCAAATGGCCCACCTGATACAACTCCAACCAAACCCTCTCAGCTTCAGATCTCTCACAGTTGTCCTTTCGCTTATCCTCTTCCAATCCAGCTGGGGTTTCAAATGGTGTTCCTTCCGCTACCCGCTCTTTTCTCAAATCTACATTTCTCGCTATCACGCTGGCCGTTTCTTTTCTTTTTGTTCCCTCCATTTCTAGCCTAGGACGCTTCTTTATCAGTAATCTCGAACATCTCTTGCCCACCATCCATGGTACCTTCACGAACGCAAGGGCAAGAAGGTTTACGACCGCACAAGGGCAGCAACAGACGGCGATGCAGTCCGCCAGGAAGCTCGCTATGCACGATCGGCAGTACTTGCCGGAACATTTGACCTGCAGATCTCCGACATCATCCGCTGGAACTGGAAATCGATTCCTCCTCGTCAAGCCTTTCTTCTTGCCTTCTTTGGCCCTGCTGATAGTGATACGTGAGGCATTTTCGTCCATTTGATCCCCTCACTCCTTTAATTAGCACGAAATCTGCAAAAAAAAAAACAGAATTAACAACAATGAGACCCCTCTAATCTCTTTGTATCTATCAATCCATCTATAAAATGTCTACCTATCTCTAGATCTCTGAAGGAGAAATGTTGAAACAAGGATTGGATTCTACGTAGAGAATAATGTAGCTGTTCATGCATTTATTTTTCTTTCTTTCCTTGGTTCCTTTTCCCCAAGTGATGTTTGGGCATTCGTGCATTTAAGAGTTTGTTTCAATTTAGGGAAATTACTGATATCTCCCTATTTTTGGCAACTAGCTAGCATAAACCTTCCATATTTGCAAAAAAATTGCTGCAAAAAAAGTGTTTCTTTTTTTTCCTTTTTTGGGCTTAACAAAAGCTTTTAATATTTGTCCTTAAACGAATGTCGCTGGAAGGTGGCAGTTAGCTTTGCTGGTGGAAGCTGAGACTTGGGATCAAAACCCGTCTTCACCAGGGGCGTTTGGGGATTGGGGGACGGCCATCCCTGCTCTGTGGCCTATTTGCCTATCACAAATCACAATATGGAGAAAAACGATTATTGCAATGGAAAGTAGAAAGCATCCATATTATTCATTCTGGTCTGTCTTAACTTTTTTATTCTTTATCTGATGCAATGAATAAAACTTACCGTCGTGGGATGAAATCGCCGACCCAAGAGACCCATTATGCTCTTTCGGTAATTTGATGTTTTAATGAAATTAAGGCTCGGTTTGGAAGGGGTACAAATGTAAATATGTAGATTATAAAACATTATATTTTATATTATTTTGTATGTATTTGCAATTATATTCTTTCCATACTGAGCCTAAAAAGTAAACCCATTAACTCGCTTGCTGCCTGTTTGAGAAGTAGATTTATCATTTAGGATTTATGAATCCAAGAAGCTCCATAGTTAAAGACTTCTTAAGAAGATCTCCTTCCCTTCTGTGGCAGTTTTGTAATTAAAATGGTCTTCCATGTCTGTACCTAATTCGGTATTGTCGTGAGTCCCCTCATCCCTTGTTGTCAAGTCTCCCAAGTCCCAAGTCCCAACCTCCAATTCCGAACCTTATCAGGCTATCCTTTCTCCTTCGTCGGCAATGGATTTCCTCTTCTAAAGAACCCATCTCAGATTTATTGACCGTTGCTTTTACTCGGAAAATTATTAACTCAGGTTAGTAAGTACTAAGTACGCTTTTATTGACCTCATTTATTATTATACTTTTGACCAAACAGCTGGTCTTAAATCTTAATATCCAGGTTTTGGGAAACGATAAAAGATGTAAGTGAGCAAGCTATTCTTTTGATCAATGATAGCTCTACTCCCGTAGTTGCACAATAGCTCTCTACCCTGCCTGCAATTAGCTTTTGTCCTTTTTTTGTGATTTTAGGGGCACACCCTACACCAGTATAGCCAATAGCATTTCATTTAGAATGGGTACTGACGTACAGAATCTCACTCACTACACAGTACACACTGGGTGGACCTTGGATAGAGAGTAGGCTTGGGCCATTTTAAACCAAAGCCTTTTAAAAAAAAAAAAACCAAAGCCCAAATCTGAACGAAAGAGCTTTTAGAATGGGATCGGTCCCAGATTATCATTGAAAAGCAAGGATTTTTCGTTTCCAAATTTCTTTCCTGCAGATTGTACAGTAACAGTAGTGGAGTACGTATTGGTTTCCAAGTAAAAAGAAGCTCAAAAAGCCTGGCACTATTAATACCATAATTAACGCCATTAATTAAAGCCTTCTAATAAGCAGAATACTGTTTTCGTAATTTTATACCAATAAATATTAGGAGCATTTAGGTCATATATAGGTATATTAAGATACGACCAAGTCAAGGACACTTTAACTGTCTGTTTTGACCAAAATTACCCCCCTTCACTTTTACACCTTCACAGTACAGACTACAGACAGAGGCATTTAGTCTGTTCAGGCTTCAGAGCCCGTGTGATTGTCCGACTGAAAGTTGAGACTTGAGAGTGTGGAGGGACTCTGAAATCAGGAAGGACAACTAATTCAAGGCATCTTCTGTTGGCGATTCTTCCCATGGACATGGATATTTTCGTCTTTTTGAAGGCAATTCAATTCACAAATACTGATATAAATATAGCACGCTGTATGCCCAGTCACCCACAAAATCAGTAACAGAGTAACTGAACTTTACTTACGTTGAGGCAGTTCAAGAACCGTCAGATTCGAATTTAATGGTATGCGAATGCTGAAAAGTTCTATACATGTACATAAGAAAAAACATTTTAGCTTTTTAGCCAGAGAAATGCTTCAAACCTTCGGTTACATTTGAAGCAGAAACGAAGAACAAGCAGCAAAAGATCGTAGTTTCTCCGAGGAAAGAAATGAACAAAAACAATAAGAAGCCAAAACAAAGGTAAATAAAAGAAAGATACTGGCTTTGCTGTACTGAGATTTACGAGATTATAAAATTTAAATTAATAAAAATAAATGGAGAGCTCGGATCGACGTGATATCGTGTTTCCCGATGACATCGAATCTCGGGAACTGCTTCTCTTCTCAGATGCCTTTCTATCGCTCACTGCCGCTTGATTCTCCATGCAAGCATTCTGCTTGAGAGAACATAAGGCATCACCGTACACGTGTACGCCGCCACGGGCCTTGCACTGACTGAAGCCGATCTCACTGGTTTATTGATCTGTAAATCCCAACCGTCTAGTCAACATGATGTGATTAGGACGCAACGTTAAAGTTTAGCTCGGCTCCGACTTCCGAGTATACTCCGGATCTGCTGCTCGCACAGCTGTGCGTAACGGGCTACGTATTGTTTGTTGCAGTGCAAATTCTGATTTTTACCTTTATTTTTCAGTTTCAGACTATCCTGCTTGTGTGTAGATGAAGTAAAACTAAAGGAAGCACTTCTAAATTATCAGTTACATGAAGCATGTGGATCAAAACTCTCCCCAATGCATATCCACTAGGTTTACTTTTTTTCAAGTTCTGTCCAATCAATTCTATTCGATGTGAATTAGTTTTTAGCATGGTTTTGAAAATCAGACCGGACTGGACGGTCAGACCGGGTGACTTCATAACTGGTCGGGCAATTAGTTTCGTTTCACCTTAAAATCGTTTTTGGATCAAAACCGTTGATTTGATCAAGATTCATTGATTCAGACAATTTTTTGGCCATTTTTTATTTTAATTATTTTTTAAATCAGAATGGGTTATCGTTTGAACCGGATAATCAGACTGTTTGACCTTGGTTTTTAAAACTTCATCATATGTGAAGTAGCGCTTAGCTTTATTTTGTTTTTTTTTTATATTTTTTTAAACCCAAAATATTTTCTATTTTGTCTTTATTTTATTTTATTGTATTTGAGTTTTGGCAAAATATAATTCTGAAAAGCTAAGTTTCATTTTTATTTTATTTTTGATTGATAAAATGTTGAAATAACACAAAGTGGGGTTTGTGCCCTTAGTCTCAATTTGGAAGGAGTACAAATATGTAGAATGCAAAACTTTGTATTTTGGATTTTTTTATATGTATTTATAGTGTACATATTTACATTTGTCCTCTTCCCAAACTGAACATATGAGTGAATATGTAGTAAAAAGTATTTCACATTAACCTCAGATGGCAAAATGAATCAAAGTCATACATTTTTTGCGACTTTCCAAAAAATGAAACCTAAAGCAAAAATGAATGAAAGTTCTTATTATTTTCTTTCAAATTCTGACATGCATAAAATGAAATTGCATTGGTAATAGACAAAGTCCCAAGTGACAAATGATGAAACGAGTCCAATAAAAAAACTGGCTAAGCTCTTAATTGTCATGGCGTATCCTATCAATGCTCCAAGAACATTTGTAAATATGAAAGATATATACGACGCACCCAAAAAAAAGAAAAAAGAAAAAGAAAAAGAAAAAATAGAAGATGATAGATACAACATTATAAAACTTTGGCTAGGGATACAGACTTATCCCAAAGGCTTTCCGTGGATAACTTCATCCTGACAACCCCAGAAGTCTCAATCGAGTTGGACACGAACCTTCGGTTATAAATAGGTAACCTTCGCTCAGGGTAAGGGACTTTTGACTCTTCATACTGCGACTTTATCTCTTCTGTTCAAACCAGCATTATTATCAACTGCTCGGCTTGACCACCTACCTTTCACACCATTGACTTGAGAGTCAGAGTGTCTACTCGGGAAACAACTACTCGGGCTTTTGATCCTTTTTTCTTGATTTCAGATCTTGGTGCGCGGCTTCGCCCTTCTACATCGGCTTCACTAATTGGTAGGACTATTTGATTGCAATCTTGATTCGAAACACCTCGGGTTGAACAACATCACTTGGCTAGTGACTTTTTGATCTGGGCAATCAACCCATTGACCTATTCCACCTGAACAATGATTTTTTTGCCATTTTTATCTTAATTATTTTAAAAATTTTTAAATTGTTATGGGCTAATCCATCAAAACCCAGTTACCAAAGTGTTCCGGTTCTAGTTTGGGTTGATTTTTACAACATTGGTCTATTTGTTCAAATTTAAATTCAAGTTTATTTGTTCATAATTGGATTGAATTTGGACCCAAATCAATTCAATCAATCTAATTTCATTTTTAAATATAACAACAACAACAACAATAATAATAATAATAATAATAGTAATAATAATAATAACAATAATAATAATAAATGATTTATTGATTGATTGAAATGCCAGGTCAAAAGAGTCATTGATTCAAGTTTCTTCTAAGTTATTGACAAGTCATTTTATTCATGACACATAATATAGTGCATTTTATTAATGAAATATTATTTGGAGTATTCTTGATTTAATATATTGATGTTATTCAATATTTGAATCTAATTCCCATTTGAATATCATGGATACTATCTATATAAATATATTAAGTTAAAATGTGTACGTAAGAAGGCCTAGGATGAGGGAAATGGAATCTAACAGTATTTTTTGCCTTTTTTTTCATAGAAATGACAAGAATGCCATTCTCTACCAACTCTCTCTTTTGCTTTTTTTTTTTTTCTTTCAAATTACAAGCATGACACTCTCTCTTACCAACTCTCACACTCTCCCTTGCTTTTTTTCTTTCAAATTATAACAATGACACATACTCTCTTTTTCTTTCAAACTACAATAATGCCCTCTCGCTTTCTCATGCCATCTTTCTCTCTCTCTCCTTATAAATTACAAAAAATGCCACTCTCTCTCCAATTGAGTGAGACCTCAGCTTGACATCTCAGTTGCTAGGGGACCTACAATCAAAGGTAGTCGAGTTCGAGCCGAGTCGAGCTCGAACTTCTAAGCTCAAGCTCAAGTCTCTAATTCAAATCGATCTCGAGATAGACAATACATCGACCACTAAGGGAGACCTCGGCTCGGCACCTCGGTCACTGAGGGAGATCTTGGCTCAGCACCTCGACAACTAAGGGAGACTTCAGCTCGACACCTTTCAACTAAGGGAGACCTTAGCTCGACACCTCGCCTGATAGGAAAATCTCAACTCGATACTTCAATAGTTGAGGGAGACCTCGATTTGGCACCTTGGCAATTGAGGGAGACCTCGGTTGCTTGAGAGACCTGCAATCATTGAACTTCCAAGCTTTTGATTTGAGCCGAGATCGAGTTCGAGCTCAAGTCTCTAATTCGAATCGAGCTCAAGCTTGATAATTTATGAACGAGCCCTTGCAAGTTAGGGCCCCCTCTATAAAAGCTTTACGACTCATTCCATTATTTTTTCTCATAGAAACTATGAGGAACTACATAAGACGGGCGGTAATTGTTTCCCAAGAATTGAAATTTGCATAAGATCTGAGCATCACGATACGCAAAAGTTGATGCTTGAGTTGAAACTTGAAACTTGAAACAAGAAAAGATGCTGAGGCACTCTTTGATGATGGTTTCCAATCTGGACAGGAACTTCACTTTTCTTCTGAGGCAGTCGACAACGAGATTTGAGAGTTACCTTGTAGGATGATTGAAAAATTCTTGAAATTTGTTGCAATATTTATAGCAACTCATTATTTTCTGCCACAGGCCCATTGTGCCCGTTTGACAGGGCTGATGCGCAGCAGCTTTTGGCTTTCAGAGGTGGATCTAATATGGACAGCCCTATGTTTCGTGAAAAATTCAAATATCAGCCCAAATCATTTGAACATCTTTGAACAACTTATCCGGAGAATGCTTCAAACCAGCCAAACCAACATAATTGAATCCTCAGCTGAGCCTTTCAAACGGTCCCCTGATTCGAATTCAAGGCACACAAACCACCAGAGAGACATATTTTGTCTTTGCAATTAACATGGGCATTGATGAACTAATGAATTAGATTTCCTGATACAATTGACTGAGGTATGTTAGGAAGGTCGCAGTTTAGAACTCTGTCCTGACAGATGGGGCAAAGCAAGAGGTCGCTTTGGTGTGCTTGACTTGGAAGAGCTAAGGTAGGAAGTTAGAGTTGGACCCTACCTGACCTAAACCTGATAACATAACAGATTGAACCAGATTGGGCCTAGTAAAAATTAGGAATTGAAACGGGGTAGGGCACCCCACCCCTCCCCAATCCGTACGGGTGCAAATGGATCGATCCAATCCGGCATCCGAGTTTATTTTGTCGAATATATTCAAATCTCCCTAGTTTGGATCTTTGGATCGGATTGAATAATAGAATCTAATCAGAAATTGGATCAGAATAGGATTATCCTTTGAAAAGATTCGATCCGATATATATGTTATTTATTTATAAATATATTATTTATATTGTATTTTTGTAAATTTATTATATTATTTATTTTGTTATTAAAAATATGTATATATATATGATCAAAATAGTTGAAAAGATACTTGTATTTTTTTTGTGTTACTTTATTTACATTTTTATATTTTATTTTTCTTTCAATAAAATATTTATTTTTTAAAGAAATATTTTTTAATAATTTATTTTTTGGCTTATAAAAAATTATTTATTTTTTTAAATTAGATCGGATCAAACCAGATCAGATCCGAAGATCTGATGGTCTCATCAAATTCTAATTCTAATTCTAATCCATATTTATGAGGATCCGATCGGATCTCCCCTTAACAATGTTAAATCATATTCAGATGTACCCTAATTCGAATCCAATCCAATACCTACCATTACCATGCCTCCATTTAAGATCAAGAAAAACCTGCCCCATTTAGAGTAGGGCAGATCAGAGCTCATTTTTATGAAAAATTTTGCCCTCCTTATTAAAAATTGCAGATTTTGGCTTTACCTTTCTCCCTCTGTATTACCAAATTAACACTTTTGGAGAAGTTCGATCGGGGCTTTCAATTATTATTTTTTTTATTACTTCTCTTAAAAAAATAATTTAAATAAGTATTTAATATTCTGCGAAGGTTCATGGGCCTGCAACCACATCATCTAACAGATGAGTTAGCCAACGTTCAGAGACGATAAAGGAAGGAAGAAGCTTACTAATGGACCTTTCAGTGAATTTCTTCGATCCGCCCAGATGTGCTAAAACCATATCCCTGTTTTTCTACTTAATTAAAAATTGACAGAAGATGTCTAATTTCAGTGAAGTTCTCCAAGTCACCACTGACTTTGTCTCAGAGGTCGAGCAAGCCTCCATCAAGAGAAGACGAAGAAGAAGAGGATGCTGTGGTCACCCGTCCTCCTTCCATGTGGATGTTGTGGTCGCCGACCCTACCATTGGAGCTATTTGTCGAAGAAGAGAATAAGAAGAATGAAGAGGAACACAGACCAGACCGGTTTGTGTCCGCACGAACCAGTTCGTGTCTGATTGAACCGACCAGACCACGTTAACGCTTAAACGTGCATTAACATTGGCCTAATCAATGTGTCCTCCCATTCGCAGGTTCACGCGTCTAGTGCACCTATGGGTGCAGAGAACGCGGTTACGATGTAATTTTTTACCTTTGCCCATTGGGTATGTGAATGTCCTCTAGTGTTGATAACCACTGTTTGTTTGTTTGTTTGTTGCAGTAGCATGAGAAAGATGCAGGTTTAGGTAGGGGTGTCCATGAAAAACCGAAAAATTGAATTGAATTGAGAAAATCGAACCGTAAAATGCAGTTAATAGAATTGATCGGTTTGGTTTTGCTTCGGATTGTTTGAAAAACTGAAGGATCAATTCAATTTTCGGTTAACCTACAAAAAATTGACGGTTAATCGAACCACCCAATATATATATTTATATGTATATTTTTAATATGTCACATATTTTCTAGGTATTATATATAAATATATACTTATATTATATTTATAATGATTTATTTATAAATATATTATATATTATATATCATTTATTATTTATAATATAATATTATATATATTATAAATATAAAAAACCAAAGAATTAAACTGATAAAAACCAAAACCAACGAACCGGTTAACCGGTGCTACAGTTTTATTTCGGTTTAACAAAATGAAAAAATCGATATCAGCAATTTGATTTACAGAAAAAAAAAAGGGGGGGGGGGGGGGGGGGCATAATTTCATTGGACACTCCTAAGTTTAGGACATCTGATGAAAAGGACCACTTTTCTCCAAAGAAGCGCCACAATCTGTATCTAAGTCTACCCTTCCCCATTGCCCCCTGGATATATAGCCTATGCCACCGTTTTAAATGGCATTTTTATAATATTGTAAGTATTTCAGTAGAGTTGGGATGTGTTATTACCATATGGTTGCAGCATTTTCTTGTAGCTATCCAATAAGAGAGGGACACGACGCAATCCAAAAGAAAAAGAATCTCACGCTATTGAAGGTCCCAAGAAAATGCTGCAACAGTGGCTTAGGATTTCGTATATACTTTCTTAATTTTATATTTGTTCTGCTAAGATTCCGTATAAATAAATTATATCAAATTTGTTTTATTTTACGCTATCCCCTTACTTTAGATTGTAGTCATGTAATGGAGACAATGCAAATAGGGTAGAAAATTATATGTGACCACATGGAAGGTTGGCTCGGAAAGTGCATCTGTGGCATGTGAGGTAACTCACGTGCATGATACAGAAATTCATATTTTTAATTTTTTATCTTGAAGAGAGGCAAATTTGTATAAGTAGGGGCTCGACATTTTTAATTTCTTTGGGAGGGTGTGGGGAGTTCGCATCTTTGACTACCAAAGATTCGGCCCTGAGTTATTTGATTATAATTTTTTTTTGATACGCAAGACTTATTTATAAGGTCTATTGTTCAATGAAGAGACACTGGTTTTTTGGATTTTGAGAAGGGAAAAGTTGGTTATATTGAGAAATTTATGTTTTCTTAGATTTATATGTGGGGATCTGGAAATTTTTATTTTTGGGTATCACTTAATTGGATAAGTGATACTCATTTTGCAAATGAGTAAATAATTTTTTTAATTGGGGGAAAATGTGAATACTTGGATGGGATAAAAATGTCCCTTTTAATAATAGATTTTTATGGCTAAAAATGGTTATTATTTTATTTACTTGGGAAATATAAGAACGTGGATACACTTATCCGAGTAAATGTATCTCAAGAAATATTTACTCGAATAAGTGCATTTACATGAATAAGTAACTTATTGAAAAACAAACAGAGCCTAAATAGTAAGTTGAGAACTTTCAAAATAAAATACTAAGTTGAGAGATTAATATAAGTTCAAGCATTCTGAATGTTTATGATTTGATGGGTGATCTTCTTGTTACACAAATAGCATTCTAGCAGATATAATTGACGTTGAAATTTGTCTCTCTAAATAATTTTTATTTGTCATTCAATTATTATTCCAACCAGTGTTTTCAAACTGTTGTTGACCTGGATGGTCAAACCATTTAGCTCGAGAATTGTCCAAGCAACTGTTCTGTTTCACCCTTAACTCGGTCCCTGGCAAAAAATTGTTGATTTGGTTAGCAATTTGTTGACTTGGGGCGGTTGAACCACCAAACTATTTGACCCATTCAACAGTTTTTTGCCATTTTATTTTAATTATTATTTTTTCATTTGGAAGGGGACATCCATTCAAGTTGGACAATTGAACTGTCGACCCAGAAACCGGTGGCCATAACAATTCTAGTTCCAAGTCATTTTTTAAAACCTTATATGGGGGTGACTACATGAATCTCGTTTTCAATGTCCATAATTTCCATTTATATTGATTGAACTTATTCATTCTTTACGCCTCCAAAAAAATGGAACTTGTTTTCTAAAAATTTGATTTTCAATAATAATAATAAAGTTAAAAACTTATATTATCTTTATTGGTTAAATTGAGTAATTTGATATGTAGATTATCATAATTTATTAATATATAGTTCAAAACTTATTATTATAATTTAAATTTTGTAAATATTACCATTTACATTACTTATTATACACAAATATTAAATTGAAGAAAAATAACCAAATCATTTAAGTGAATCAATGGTTAAGTGAGACTATGATCTTTATAACCATGATAGGGGTGCAAGTCGGGCAGGTTGGGCCGGTTTTATGATCAACCCAGGCCCGACCCTAAAATTTGGGCTTAAGGCCCGATCCCTAGGTCAAGCCCAATTTTTCCAACCCGAGCCTAGCCCACCCTATAATTTGATGCACTCGGGTTGGGCTCGGGTTTGGGTTGGTCAATGAACCCACTCTAAAATTATATATATGTATGTATGTATGTATGTAGGTAAATATGTATGTAACATTTACATGTATACACATATATGTATAAATGTATATAATTGGGTTGGGCTCGAGCTAGGTTCAAGCTACCAAAGGGCTAAGCCCGAGCTTGGCCCAAAAAGTAAAAAAGTCTGACTTCCTGGGCTTGAGCCCAACTCGAGGAACGAAAATCCAAGCCTAGCCCGTGTAAAATTCCGAGTTGGGCCAGTTTGGGCTTGGGTTGGGCCTGCCCACATTGCACCCGTAAACCATGAGTGTTTAGGTTTAAATCCTCACAAGTCACAACCTTAAAATATGTTGGAATTCTAGAAAGCCTTAAAACTTGACATGTGTTCATTCCCTAAGGTTGTGTTTGGTTTGAAGAAAAAAGTAGGAAAGCCGTTATAAACCTTGTATAGTTTTTCCAAATTTTCCCTACTTTTTCTTTCAAACCAAACATATTCTAACGTGATGCTAAATCATTAATACTGAATTCATCAATACAGTAAAGGGTGGTAGGGAAAACAGAAGTGACGCTACCTAGTTTGGAAAATGCAAACAGTTCATTTTTCCAGTATAGATTGGAAACTGCAGTTTGTCAAGCGCTCTTGATCTTGAAGAGAATGCCTTCTTCAATTTGGATGAGATATTTATGTTTTCTTGGAGAATTAAGACTCAGTTTGGAAGGAATAAAAATGCAAATAAGTAGAGTGCAAGATCTCATATTTTGTATGTATTTGCACTGTCCATATTTGCATTTGTATTCTTCCAAACTGAGAAGGGTTTGAACCTTGAAGATGTTGCTTCTTGGGGGAAATTTTTTTACTATGGTTAGATTTCAAACGCTTTTGGAGCCTATTTCAGTTGCAAATGCTCTCCATCTAAGATAAAATATCCTGACCGGATCGAACTGTGCCGCAAGAGTTAGACATGCACTTGAGCAGTGTGATTACTTTGATGAATCTCCATAGAAATCGAATTCCATTATGCGTTAGAGATTTAGGACGGCTACTTGATCTGAATGAGTGGTAGTGTGGTAATGCATATTCAGGAAGGATACCCTCCCTCATTGCAAGTGTTAGACACCACGACAACTCCGGACTTAAAAATATCGCAAAACCTTTCGGGTGAGTTGCCTCTTGACCTTTCAAGTTTCAGCTTAATTTGGGAAAAGTTTAAATACAAATATATACACTAAAAATACATAATACAAGATAGGGAAAATTCTCAATTAGTATCCTGTACTTTGGGCCTTATGTTATTTTGGTCCCTAAATTTTAAAATGTAACAATTCAGTACCCAAACTTTTAAAACGTGCTAATTTGGTATCTAACCATTAACTAACCGTTAAGTGGTATTTGAAAAGATACAGTCCCAAATCTCTGCCTTTTCTATTCTAGAAAGTTGGGGCCACGTCGCAATGGGCATTCCAGTGACCCCAACTTTCTTGAATGGAAGATGCAAGGATTTGGGACTGTTCATTTTTTTGTCAATGTTTGAATGATTGATAAAGAAAATTAGGTGACACTTGAAGGGCATTTCTATCTTTTTAAATGCCACTTAACAGTTGGTTAACGGCTAGCTACCACATTGGCATGTTTTAAAAGCTCAGGTACTAAATTATCGCATTTTAAAATTCGGGGACCAAAGTGACATTAGGCCCCAAAGTACGAGCTGAGTTGAATAGTTAGTATTCGAGCTCAGCTCACCAAGGTAGTACAAGGCTCGAGATCGATTCGGCTTGAGCTCGACTTGAGAAAAATGTTTTATAAAAATAAAAAATATTATATATAAAATATTTTTTATTTGATATTTAAAAAATTAAGAACTATAATAATTAGTTATTATTATATATAAAAATAAAAATATTATATATATAATATTTTTATTATATATTATTTTCTATAACTTTATATTATTATTATTATTATTATTATTATTATTATTATTATTATTATGTAGTTATTCAAGCTGACTTGTAAGCCTTATAAGCTGGTTGAACTTTATTAAGCTCGAACTCGACTTAATTAATAAATAAGTTTGTAAATTGGACTCGAACTCAGCTCAAAACTCATTTAAAACCAAATCGAACCGAATTTTTCACGAGCCAAACTTGACTAAATCGTAAAGAACTCGGCTCGTGGCCACCGGCACTAATCAGGAATTTTCACTACAAGATAATACAAAATACAAAAAGGTTTGCCCGGGGATGCAATTGAAGGTTTCGGACATTCAGTAATTTGTCAGTTTACATACACATTACAGTTTCAGTCAGTCAGGTGGCTCGGCTCATACATATGACTCTTTTAAGGTGGACTGGAGGGAAATTGACGGTTTGGACTCGCCGGGATTTTACGACGAGTCCAAATGCAAAAGTGCAACTGACCAGCTCGACTGCACGTAGCCACGTATACGGTCAATGGCCAGTGGCCAGTGGCCAGTTGGCCAGTGTGGAGTTGGGTTGGGCCTCTCCTTTATAGTATTAACTCCGCTTGCTCAAGATAATGCAGAGGTCCTGTGGGCCGTGGGCTGTGACCAAGGTTACAGTTCAAATGTTCTGTCCTGAATACTGATCTTGAAATGATGGTGCAGTTAACAGTAACTTTCAGTTGCAGGCCTTCAGCTGATCGGGTTCAGGTTGTACCATCTGCTTCTCACTACAGTCAAAAAAGGACGCTGCACTCAATGCGATGGGAGGTATCGGATTCCCCTGGCGGTTTTCCTCCTTCCACGTTTAAACTTTAAACGATATCACAATTGATAGAGAGTCTGCATTTATTCTTTGGTAATTCACGTTACAAAAAAGGGGTTGCCTCAATTATTTTTTAAAGGTTTGCTTGCTATTGCCTATTGCCATTGCTATGAGAAGAACGGAGCTTCAAGTGATTTTCTTTCTCCCCCAGTCGGCCAATCCCCTGCCTTGTTAAAGGACAGATATGAACATCGTGCAAGCTCAAGCTCAACTTAGCAGCATTCGTACGTGGTCGTGGGGTCTATGAACTGGGATTAGGATTACTGTGTAGTTTGCAATTTAGGCACTGAACAAGTTAAGGTAAAATTCTCTCCCATAAACGATAAACCCCAGCAAGTAGGAAAAGAAGAAATGGAAAATTGCAGCTTGTGTTGTAATTAGGTTTATTGAATAGGAAAAAGGAAAAGAATTAGTTTTATTGAATTTGAATGGATGATTACTTTTGTCTTGGAACTAGCTGATATAGTAGAGAGAGCAGAAGAGATGTCAATTTAAGTTGGAGAAACCGATCCTTCAGCATTCTGCTCCTGTAACTTGAAAAGGCTTACAGAGGCTTAAAGGTCCATGAAATTCTCTCTCTGTCTCTCTGTCTCTGATCAAAATAGAAGAATATAGAGCTTTTTATGGGCCAGAGCAACCTCTTTTGGGAGCAAGAAGCCATGATTGAACGAAACTGTACCCACAGGAGCCTGGACGAGCAAATGCTTAGCCCAGCACACGACGGCGACGGGTACCTAGACGGTGACTATTTATGTTTCATGAGTAAGCATCAGTTTGGTTCTGTTCGTCCCGAGAACGATTCCTTTCACGAAGGATCATCGACGGGCTCAATTCCTTCTGAGGAGCCACAATCCTTTGGTTCGCGTTCTGCTCTCGGGTCCCGGCAAATGGTTGCATTAATGGAGCAGTCAGACAGGATCACCACTCAAGATTCCCTCACAGAATCTTCGGTGTACAGAGAGATTGGGTACAACAACTGTTTCTTAATTGAGCAAGATATGGAAATTGTTTCCGGCCACTTGATGGGTGGCAAAGACAAGCTAAAGGCTTGCCGGAAGTTGGGAGGAGAGCAATACCAATCAAAGAACCTCATCACTGAAAGGAACAGAAGGAATAAGATTAAAGCTAAGCTCTTTGCACTACGGGCTCTGGTTCCCAAGATTACCAAGGTTTAAACATTATTTATAATTTTGATTCTCATCATCACATAAATTGTTGTATCATTTTTGTTCCTCTTGGATACTTGATTGAATAAATGGCAAATTTAATTTCTTTCCTGCCAATGGGCAATGGCATCTTTAGATGGATAGAATGTCAATCCTCGGAGATGCAATTGAATACATACAAGAATTACAGAACAACGTGAAGAATCTGCAAGATGAGCTCATGTGCAGCCAAGAAAAAGATGAAAGCAAAAGTAATATCCAACTAAACATCCCAAATCGGAGAGGAGGTGCAACAGAAAAGATCAGAAGACAAGTCCATGGAACCAGTTGTTCCTCTTCTACTAGGGAAAATCATGACTTCTCCACTGTGAATGACATGGGACGACAACCAATGGAGGTATTTTCTGGTAGTTAAGCTAAAGCCTTTTCTACTGCATTTATTTGGCATGATGATATACTAGTTCTGGAGTTATACTGTTAGGTGCAGGTGGAAGTACACCAGATAGACCCAAATGAGTTATTTGTGAGACTCTGCTGTGAGCATAGACGAGGTTGGTTTAGGAGGTTGATGGAGGCCATGAATTCTTTGGGCCTTCAAGTTACTGATGTCAATGTTACTACATTCAAAGGCATGGTCTTGTGTAACCTCAAGTCCACTGAGGTAATTAAGTTTGGGGAGATGGAGATCAGTTTTTAAAAGGCGTTTAAATTCCTTTTTTTTTTTTTCTTGTTTGTTATCTGTTAATTCTTGTTGAAATGATTAATAAGGTAATTGCCTTCACTCTTGTGATTTGTATCGAAAGGTAAATCATGGGGAGCTTCAAGCACAGCATGTCAAGGAACTATTGCTGAAGAAGATATGCAACCCGACTTGAGGGTAAACGAAGAGAGGTCAGAATTTGAAACAAAGGGCGCCTTATATGTACACCATCATAAATCATCAGAGTTATTAGGTAGCAAATTTTTGTGTTTTTTTCTTCCTCCAACAAGTAGTTGTTTTTCCCAACTCTATTTATTTTAACTTCACTCCTGCATGTAATGTAGACCTGCTAAATTCCATGGTTCGATATCTGAACGGTTAAATTTCTGAGTGAAGTGTAAGAACATATTTGATTGTACTATCAACATATCTTGACGGTTGGGATATTCTTATTGAACTTCAATTCTAATTATCAATAAAATCAGAAGGGTAAGGATCACAGGGCCACCGGCCACCTGAGAGTGGATCTACAGTTTAGAGTTTGCACCAAAAAAAATCAGGGAGAATGACTGTTCAGCCCACCTCAGAATTCTTAGCCCCACTGTACAGGTGGGATGAATCCTGACCATGGATTGATGCCAAATCCATGGGCAGGATGAAGTTTATTGGGGGGCTACTAGTAGACTATGGGGAGCTGTAATTTCAAAATTCTGCGTGGACTGCAGTGTACTTCTCCAAAAAAATTATTGGATGATAAACTTTTAGCCATCTACTTTAGGACTTCATTTATGGAGCTTTTGTTGTATTTCCGAGCCCATTATTGGCCCAGTTAATCTTCTCATATGGGCTTGCAGCACTTGACACAAACCCCACCACACAAATTGAGGAGTTCACTTTCACTCCTTCTATGAAGACTGAAGCGGAATGCTATCTACCTATCCACAGTTCCACACAACCAACTGGAAACTATAGCCACAAAGGCCACCTAGCAGGACACTACACCATGAATGACAATATACAAGTACAAAAGATGTTCCCAATGTGGACAACAATGTCTTATAGTTGGGTGCAAGAAACCTTTTAGTGGGTAGCAGATCTGAACTCCCTTTGGAGCATTCTAATGACAAAAACATAATAAGAAAACTAAAACCTTAAAAAATGATTGTCCATTATTAGTTGCTCAAAAGGCATAGAAAACAGGAAAGTATTATGAGAGTAAGATAGATGCCCAATCCCTTAGTTTGCATCTGCCACAAAACGCTGGCCACATCCTGGTCACAACACACTACAGAAACAATATATTACAACATAAAGTATAAGAGATGTCCCCATTGTGTGGCTATAGGGTATTTATGCCTTTTATGATCTCTTTTTAAGTGGATGGTCAACAGCAGCCCAAATCTTATCAAAGAAAACAGAAGATCTCCTAAACTTAATGCTTTGTACCAAGTTGTACACTAACATTGAGAATTCATTAAAATTCACAGGGGCTTCCATGAGAGAGAGAGAGACAATATTCCCTATGGATATCTTTAGAGATTTACTTATTTCGATCAAGTAATAAAAATCCACGTATCCACATTTTATATAACAAGGCAAGAGCTTAAAATTTTCTCATTGTCAAAGCTAGAGAATGTTAAATTGGAGGTTAATTTTTTGTTATGTTACCATTACTTAGACCAATGATACCAGTTTTAAATTGGATATCTTGCTTTACTGATCATTTGAATTTCACTGACTGTAACAAAGGACATCTCTGAGAAGATTGCACGATGAAATGAACTACTGTACAAGCTGCTTCTGACGAGGACAGAGGTCGAGAAAAAGTTACAATCTAATAATCTAAATAAGGAGATGCTTAAACTGATGATAAAATCTATGATACAAGAGCTTTGGCCAATCAAAGCATGCACCTCATAAATAGTTATTAATATCACCTAATTGATCACCTCTTTTATGATACCAATTGATTGGCTTTAAGTTTTTTCAGTATCATGTATTTTCGGTATCCTAGTTGAACCCCATCACGAATGCATCAGTAGGCTGTTGAACCAATAATAATGCTCCAAACCAATCATAAAATATGTATACGCCCACAACCATCAACTTTATGAAATCCAATTAATCCTCCCACTTCTTTCTATTTTCTCATTCCCTCTCTCTTCTCCTCCCTCCCCACCGTCCCTACACAGCATTGAACTGCCCCCATGAGTGCCTGAATCTCCACCACCCATACAACAATACTGTTAGGGGTAGCCATGAGCCAAGCTCTTTACGAGCTATTTAAGCTTGGCTTGTGAAAAACTCGGCTTGGCTCGGTTTCAATCGAGTTTCGAGCAGAGCTCGAGTCCAATTTATAGACTTGTTTATTAATCAAGTCGAGCTTGAGCCTAATAGAGCTCGACTCGTGAGGCTCGTGAGCCAAATCGAATAGCTACACAATAATAATAAAAATATTATATATAATATTTTTATTTTTATATATAATAATAACTAATTATTATAATTCTTAATTTTTTAAATATTAAATAAAAATATTTTTTATATATAATTTTTTATTTTTATAAAACATTTTTCTCAAGTTGAGCTCGAACCGAGCCTAGCTAGAGCTTACGAGCGTTTGACTCGAGCTGAGCTTGAGCTCAAGGTTCTAGCTCAAACCAAGCTTGAGCTAGAGCTCGAGACTTTTACTACCTTGGCGAGTATTCAACTCGGCTCAACTTGAATCCACCCCTAACCACCATCAAAAACACATATAAAACCGCCACTCTCTGTTGATATTTTTCTTGATCTTCATGAGAGCTTTAATGGCATGTTCTTGAAAGACTAAGCAACCATTATGAGAGGAAAAGGGTGTGATGGCATTACCCTTCTCTATGTCAAAAATAACTCATCCATTCTGATGAAGTCAGGAGCGGGTCTCACCAAAACTAGAAAGAATGGTTGTTCTTCTTCGATGATACGACCTTCGATGACACTAGTGTTTCATTGCTTTTTGAGAAAGGAGAAATGATGTCGAGGGAGGAGAAAACATTCTTCTCCGTCAAGGATTTTCACTAATGAGTGAAGCTCCTTGAGCACCTACTCTTGGCCACCACAAGTCTGGATTTGAAGCTTGAGATTTTTTTTATCATTTAGGTTGATGAATATATAATCTTAGAACCTAGATTTAAAAGCTTGAATGGTGATGTTCTATTTGTTTCTTCTCTATGATATTCTTCTTCCTTGCCCTTCTATATTTGGCATCAGCTAGATAAACTTCTCAATCTAAAAAAAAAAGGAAATAAGAAATTATGGTATGGAGTTCATGGTTCTCTGCTTTTTTATTTCCTAAATAAATCTTTTTTTCTCTTTCTCTTGGAGTCTAAATCCACTGCATGAAATTCCCATAAATAAATTTTAGGTCTAAATTTATTTTTCACAGGTTATATTTCATGGATGGTTTTTTCTTGAAGCTCAAGATCTCCACCAGGTCATCTCTTCAAGTTACTTCCTTCCATAATATTTTCACAGGTTTGGTGTTGTGTAATGTGTAGGGATGGGTGAGAGGGAGGAGAAGAGAAAGATAGGGAATGAGAAAAGAGAAAGGAACGGGAAGGTTAATTAATTGAATTCTAATTTTTTTGGAGTACAATGCTGTTAGGTCTAGACTCGTCCATTGGAAATGTAAGAGGGAAGGAAAGTAATGTGTTCGGTTTTAATTGGATGGGACAGAAAACTTTGTGAACTCTACACATTCACATGGTCCCTCCCCTTACCTCGCATGGTATAAGCCTTGTGCACCGGGCTGCCCTAATATACGCACAAGGCTCCATTTGGAAGGAGTACAAATATAAATATGTAGAGTGTAAAACCTTATATTTTGTATTATTTTGTACAGATTTGTATTGCATATATTTATATTTGTATTCCTCCTAAACTGAGCCCAAGTTTCAAAAATCACCTTTAGTTAGCTTAAATACTTTATGCTTTGTTCACCAGCTCATTGCTTCATTGCATGAGTTTTTGATTCGCTACTTGGGAATTCACTCAAATCATTTCCAGCTCTACAGGAAAAACCCTCTCTGATCTTAATTGTTTCTAATAAAATTCATTTAGGTCTTAATTGTTTCTAATAAATTTCATTATAGCTCTCGCCTATAAAACCATTCTCTCTCTCTCTCTCTCTCTCTCTCTCTCCACTAGTCAATGTTTGTAAAATCTTCCTTTGTTCCATTAAATGTAACAAGATTGTTCAGGCAGAGTTTTTTTTTTTTTTTTTTTTTCTGTTTTTGTTTTTTTCTACCCCTTACTAATATACTCTTTTGGCATAAATTCCAATAAAAAAGTTTTTAATGTTCAATAAGGTAGGCAGAACGGATGGTCCATTATAAATTGAATGATTAATTTATGGTGCAGAACAATATAAGTATTTTTTTCTTATTATAATTATCAATTATGATAATCAAATAATAACTATTAAAATTAATAATTTATATTTTATTTTGCCCATTGATTTTACTTCCTATTATGATGTTATGACTCCATGCTAAATATCACAAAAATGGTTTGACTTTTGGCATAACAGTGATTTAGACACATCAGGCAATACCACAAATGATTTAATTTGATATGGTCACATCACATCTTACATGAAAGAAGACTTTATTATTGGGTTAGGGCTTCAAATGGATGATAAGTGGCATCATATTTTTTAATAAAAAGTATTAAAAGAATGGTTATTTCTGCCATGTCTTGACTCAGACCCGACTCATTGACAATCCTACTTGTAGATGCATTGATGTTTGATGAAAATAAATGAAAGAATTGAATTCAGGTCCGGTCCCAAAGGCCATTGCAACCATTACACACAGTTGTTACAGCCAGATATTCTTGATGTACAATTGTAATGGTTATTGGGACAATTTGTTGGGACCAAATTTGAACTCAATAGAGACTAGATTTATTGCTAGCAAAAAACTGAGCTGGGTTTTCCTCCCAACAATACCCATTCCAATACATTCTAATATAATCTACGTGGGCGCATCTCACCATACAACTTGGGCCCACCATGTGGAGTCTAATCTGGTCCAAACACATGGCCTCAATAGCCATTGCAGCCATATATTGAGCATCTCCCTTTCCCTCTATTGCAAGATGCTACGGATGTATGGCTACAATGACTGTTGGACTATGTCTTAAAAACATCTCACATAGTTACACGTAGTTACATGTGTAATTATGCATGTAACTATGTGAGATATTCCCAATGCACATAGTTACAAGTTATTATTCACGGGAGATATTCCCAATGCACTGTGCATGTGAGGCGCCCCTGTATTACGAGCAGGTCCCATTCCCTCCGATAGTCGGATTCAGTCTCACAACTACTCACAGCCAACTGCTATAAACATATCCGCTTTACCGACCACATAACCTACCATCAACGTTCCTCGGTTCCCTGATTCCCTCCCCCGCCCTCTCCCCTGTATGCGTGTGCTAGTGCGCGGTACGTAGTTAATTATGGATCATCACTCAGGCCGTCGCCTTGCCGTGCCCCACAAGAAGCTCTCCCTAGATATCAAGGTAATCGTTCTTTTCTCACTTTATTTTCTTTTGTAAAGTCAAATATGCGTTACGGCAGAAACTTGTTCGTGGGTGATCGTAATTGAGTTTGCGTGATAACTAAGGTGGTGCGTGAAAATTATCAAACACACTTGTGTCCACAACCTGTTTGTTATAATGCTCAGGCTCCTTTCCTTTTGGTTGGACACCTTGTAAAGCTGGATTTGCTTCCTCTGAGTTGCTGAAGAGATTTGCTATTTTTAACCAAAAAAAAAGTTTTAACTTATTACTTAGCCGTCAACAAACTTCAGTTATGATATTTCTCAAATGAAGTATAGATGGTCCTGCATCAAACTGTTGACTGTGCGCCAAAGGATTCTATGCTTTTTCTGTATTTGGAGATTAGATGGGTGAAAATGTTCTTTGTTAGTTGAAGGCGACTCTCTTACCAAAAAAAAACGATACAATATGGGTTGGACATAATAATACTGGCGGGGCTCGACTTAATAAATAGTGGTGCTAGGTACCACCGATTTGGATATTCTAGGCCAAATAGGAGAAGTGTGGCGAGTTCTTGGTCTATGTGATTTGAAAGTGTCGGACTCCAATGGCCAATCGGAATATTGAATATCTTCCTTTTACAGTTCCCAGTATTTTTTTCCCAAAATGACAATGATTACTAAATCCTTGATTTGTGCAGTTTCGGGGAGTAAGTCGTTCCAGCTACCAGACCACAGAATCCATCTCTATGTGTAACATTACCATGTTCCATGTGTCAAACCGCGCAATTATTATTGTGCTCGTTTAATCTGGTTCCAGTTTTCTAGGGGACAATAGGGCAGGCTGGTTTTGATTAAAATTTTAGCGCCACTGAGCCACCTTTTTGGTACTAGTAGAGGCTTTATGCCTTTATCCATGCTGAAAACCCCAACCAAAATCCAGGAAAACCATTGCAGCTAGTCCACAGGACTATTTATTACCATTTGTGAAGGGGTCAACTTAACCTTGGTGTCATTAAAGTCGACACTAGCTAAGTTGAATTATATCAGAGAGTCAGAAACATCTGGACATGGCAATATCTTTTTGCAGGCCCATGCTCGTAAAAGTGGCCCTGGTAGGTTAAGTACTTCTTTAATGTCATATCTGCAGCAAAAATATTGCTTTTGGAAAGGGACCTTTATCATCTGATTTAAGCATTTCTTTTCCTATGCTTCTCTACTCCACAAGTCAACCTTTTTCACTTAGAGCGCACTCCTCGCTCTAGGACCAAGTCGCTCACCAACTTAGTCGAACAGACTTGGGCACTTAGATACAAAGCACACACAAGCAAGAGGTTAGAAAAGCTCAAAGGAACTCTTTGTATTACTCAAGTGAGGGAATACAACACTTGGTTGCTTGGTGAATGCAAATGAGGGATGGGGTCCCCTTTTATAGGCACTTTCACCTCCTTATAAGAATTCTATAGACTATGAATGTTCTAGAAATGCTTCTAGTCCATCTTCTAGACTTATCTTGGTACCCTTATGTACAAGAATGCTCTAGAGCAAGTCTAAAATAATGTACAAGTACCTACAAGCTTCAATGATATTCTTGGGTCTTTTAGAATGCTCACTGGTATCTCCTTGAACTCTCTTGAAGTTTCTTGGGGCTTCTAAAAGATTTTAGAGTATTTCATAGACCTTTTCTGTCAGCCCTCATCATTGTGGGGGTTGGGTCTCATAGATCCGGCCTTGTCACCTTGTGACAAGATGCTCTGCATGTTGCATAGCTTATAGGATGCACCATAAATGTATAGTTTTTGAACTGCCTATTCAAGGTTGCCCAAATTCCAAGAACGTAGAATGTTTAGATTAATTATCAAGTGCACTGTGGATTCATATCATTGTATTATATTCTTGTGCATCATGTATGTAATGCCTATTTCTGAACTAAAGCCTATTTGAGGACTTGGTGTGCATGTGCCCTGTTTTGTTTTTTTTCTTCATTTATCCATTAGAAGTTGTCTTTGCCGCATCCTGACTTCTAGGCATTTCTTTCTTTCTTTTTTAATTTTTATTTCAAAATTTCAATAAAAGGAAGGGTTACTTGATTTGGTAACCTTCAAATATTGTAAAAAAAAAATTATAGTCAGGATTTCTGTTTCTGTGCAGGGAACCAAAACAGATTTGGTAATATGCAGCTACGATGATTACTTTCTTGTGAGTTCTAAGTGCCCATTCATCTTGACAGGAGATACCTTTATAGACATTTCTAATATTTTAGAACACTTTCTCAGGTTATGGTGACTCAGATAGGAAGTATGGGAACGATGCTGCATGCCAAGTATGCACATTTTTCTTTTATAGTTTGTATTGATGCCCCTTTTATGCTTTATGGATTTAGTTTGGACTTTCAAGACTTATTTCTGGAATTTGGTTTGGTTATGTTTTCTATTTTTCTGATAGGAGGATTTTAGTTGCGGTAACAATCTTAAAGAATCTTTCCATTGTAGAACTTTACCTTCCAAATATGTTGCTTATACCAAGCCCATTAGTCATCGGATTTGGAGATTTAGGAGAAGGGTGTTCTTCTTTTGGAAGTGAATGCCCTAGCCTCTTTGACAAAGCAAGCAAGTCTTCATGGCTCATTAAGGAGCTTTCCATCCATTCAATGTTAATCCGAGAATCCCCTTATACCAACCTGCCAAGGCCCAGATTTCCCATCTTTCTAATCTACTTATTATTGTTATTTGTTTTGTATCTTTTTTTCTTTTGGAAAATTATTTATTTTCTATGTGAGAGGCAGACCTTATGTACTCTCATTCTTCTAAAAAAAAATGTACTCTCATACTTACAAGGGAAAGAAACAACAGCAACCAAAAGAAGATTTCTATTTTCTATATTTTGGAAATGGTACTGATAAAGTGTGGAAAGACATTCTTTTTTTTAGTAAGGAAGTGTGGGAAGACACTGGTGCTGAAGCAGAATGTGCATGCGGAGAAACACTTGACCTTGACATTGTTGTCTTGAATATGGATTGAGCTGAGAATGTAGAACATGTAGCTTTTATGCTTTAGGGACATATGCCATTGCTATATAGATAGAGAAAAAAAACTATTAAGGAGTTCTTTAGTCCTCTTTAGTCCTGCAAAGGTAGTGGCTAATTTGGAACTGTCTTGTATAACTAAATTACATCAGATAATCTCTATTGTCTGCACTTTCTAATGGTTCAATGAGGTTTCGCATGATGATTTGAAGGGCTTTTGTCATACTAGATGATAAGTTTAAAGCATGCAGAGTCTGCTAATCACAGTCCTTATATTATTTAACTTATCAGTTAAATTGTTTCTTGTCTCAAACATTCTAGCATGTAAGACACCAAATTTGAAGTTTATGAGGTACTTTGTCACATGCATTGTGTGAGCCTTCTATATGGTGGGTCAGCTGAGAAATCAAAGGTGAAAACAAGTTCGATAAGATTTTCATTACTTACCATCTTTGAACTTATAGATTACGAAAAAAAAGGAATAAAAGTGGAAAGAGGGGAAAAAAAAAAGAAACCAAATAAAGATAGGGAGCCAAGCCAAATGAAAAACATGAAGCCCCATGGCCAATAAAAAATAAAAATAAAAGAAGCCCCATGGTTGCATCTTACACACAAAAAATACAGTGTTTCAACCAGTCCATGCTAGCACCACTTCCACCCAATCTAGCAGGAACCAAAGAAAACCCACCCCAAAAATCTGCTATGCAGACAGAGCATACAATGAAAACCAAAACGACCCAACGATCTCCCGGAATTAAAAACCAACTAGGCAACTCATGAACAGAGGTTTGAACAGCTCCTCTCCTCCCTGCCTTCCCTACTGCCTTGTGCCCCCTTACCTTTTTTCTTAAATACAGGAGCTTCTTGGTCAATCTCTCTTTTGTCTCTTTTATTATGATGCCTTGTAAACTCATTTGCTTGATTGTCACCTTCCATAAAAATTTATTATTAGTATTGTTACTTGTTTTTGTTTACTAATATCAACTACCTTATTAATAGAAATTCAATCCTGCACTTTCATTTTGCCGAATATGCCTAATCTTATTCAACACTGAAACTCATTCCCTAGTTGGAAATGAGTGTGCTAGGAGAGAATGGTCATATTTTTGAAGCAAGAGCAGCATAATTTGAATTCGTTATTAAGAACATGCTCTTTCTCATTAATTCAGTGGCTTTGATACCGAAAAAATTAAACAAGCCTCTCTCACTGTTCTTTGTAGAAACCTTGTAGACATCCTACAGTGCCCCCTCCATCACTATTATCTGATTAGTGGCCCAGACATCATATTAGACTTGATGGCAGAAAACAAGCTAACCAGGTCTGGCTGCAAATAGGAGTACTATTCTCTGATTAAGACAGATGCCATTTGTGCTTTCAGCAGTCCTATTGGATATGTATACACTAGTAAATCTGAGGTATCCCTCCTCATGGGTTAGGATAGCCAAAAGAATACAACTTCTACTATTGATAGTTCATTGTGATTTGGCTTATACTATAATGTGGGTCAATAGTGCTGGCATGGGCCCTTGAAATTGGAAGATGGCTTGAGTGAGATCAGAAACATCATCCATACTCTTCCATCATCCGTTTATTTAATTGGTAATCTATTGATGGTTACAAAAAGATGATGTACAAGATGGGCATCAAACAAAAAGGCAGGAACCCATTGCAAAGCTGTACAAGCATAGATGTTCAAATTTTCTATTATAATGAAATCTTGCTATACATTGTATCCTTGTTAACCCCTGATCTAGCTAAATCATACACCATGTGATTCAGCTCCCCAGGAATCCATCTCCAAATAGTGGAGACAGAAGATCAAAAGCAATGTGATCTCATTAAGTGAGACAATCTTCATGACTCTCCTGCAAAGCCTTTGCCTCATCAATGGTAGCATCTGCTTCTCCAATTGATTAATATTCTAATGCCAAAAAGTAACATGGGAACCTCTACTTCTCCTAATCCTAAGACCAAAAAGTGCTTTTGACTTTCTGTAACCTCATACATGGTTATGTCTACTTCTCTAATTGGTCAACCATGTAACCATGCTGGCTGACCTTCCTTGTTGGTAACATGTCCAGCTATCCCAGTGACTTAAAAGGCGCACCTGAGGCATGCCTAGGCGCACAGGTGAGGAGCATTTTAGGGTAGGCGCCTCGCCCAGGTCCTAGATGCAGCACTTTCAAAAGGCGCATACCCGATGCGCCTAGGCATGCGCCTGATGCGCCTTGCGCCTTGGCCCAGGCATGCACCTTTTGAAAATTGCCACGCCCCTTGAGGCAAACCCAAACAAGTCCATGTTAGGGTCTTAAATTCTTAATTCTCACACAAAGATAATGATTTTATAATTTTATTTGCCTTTTAAGAAGATATTTTATTAAGATGAATGAATGAACAACATTAGCAAATAGGGGATTCTCAGACCCTAATATGGACTTGTTTGGGTTTGCCTCGAGGGGTGTGGCACAAAGGCGACTCCTAGAATTAGGAATGTAATATGTTTTACACCACATTAGCTACTTGAAGTAATGCAATTGAAGAAAAAAAGAGATTGTGGGCTTTACATGCTTGAAAATGTTTTATATGTTTGATTTTATTTTTAAATTTTCATTTGAATATGCTTTACATGTTATGTTTATGTATTTTAATTTTAGTTAATAGGTTTTTTAAAACCATTAATTTTAAAATTTAAGTTTATATTTCTTATTAATATTATGTTTAATATTTTTGCATTTTTTTTTCAAAATTTTGGCTTTTTTTAGCTTTTTTTTTTTGTATTTTTGTGCCTTGCTTTAAAAAGGTGCATGCCTTGCCTTGCGCCTCTTGCCTCAGGCGCAAATTGGCCCTTACACCTTGCGCTTTTAAAACACTGAGCTATCTCCTGTTGAACCATAGTTGCCCAAGGAGCTGCCCGAACCTCAGTTTGGTTTCTTTACTGAATGGTGATCTTGGACTGTAATTTCCTCTTTCTTGCCAGCCAATCCTTGTCCTTGATTCCTAAGAGCTGATGCATTAGCAGAATTAACAACAGTGTGAGAAGAACTTATTTGCATAGTGACAACTCTAACTAGAGTTTTTTCCCGAGTCTCAGGGATAAGGATTAGAAGTGTACCTGTAGGCACATATAGATTTATTCCTTTCAGCTGATACAATTTGTCGGTCACTTCAGCATAAAAGGAGATCATTACCAGAATGTACTCCCTCCACCTCTTCACATATGGTCTGTTGATCCTCTTCCACCCTGCCCATCTCTTGTTTGAAGCCAATATAACCTTGGCACTCTGCTTCCTTCAACGACTGAAATCATCCCCATAGTGAAAACATTCCACACAAGAGGTAGGGGGGGCTAGATCCAGCATCACTTCTAGAATGTGGCTAAAAAAACCCATTGCCCAATGTTGGTCCCAGCCATCTGGGGTCTTGGGAGGGGTGGACTGGACAAGGACCTAACGTAGCTTATCCATTACAAGTAATGGTCCCTACCCCCACAATGTAGCTTATCCAGAGAATTTGCAGTAGCAACCAACATCTATGTTTTCTTTAGCTGCAACTATGCACTCACTGTCCTTGTAATTGTCTGACCTGAACCTCCATTGCGCCAAAACAGTTCACTGTACCAATGAATCTTTGTTATTCATTTTGAGAGCAAAATGATTGCTACTAAAACCTGATTTACTGATTTCTTTTTTTTTTTTTTTTTGATCCAATGATTTACTGATTTCTTATGTGTTGAAATTCTGTTATTCTTTATGGTTGGACTTTTTGAAGTTATCTCCATTTCATTCATTTATTTATTTAAAGATTTTATTATCAGGAAGGAAGAGGGGGTTTCCATTCATCCAACCTTTGCTGTGTCTGTAATATTTGGTAAACGAGATGAGGTAAGCTAGCACCCCCTCCTTTTCTCATTCATTCATTTGGCAAAGATCATGATATCTTTTAAACTGCAATTCTCAGCCAATGCTAATGGCATGTGCACGTCAGCTGATTGAACATATAAGGTATGTTTTAGCTTTGGCTAAGTTGATATTTTTCTGTCTTGCTCAGCAGGAAGGCTCAACTTTAAGATATTTTAGTACTTGAAATTCTAGAGTCTAGAATGTTGAGGTGCATGTCCTCGTACACATAAATGCATATGTTGTTTTCTTACATCTTATAGTGGCAGAAAACAAGGAACAAAAAGATTTTTAAGTGTTCAATACAGCAAGTTTCCCTGAAACTATTTTCTTCTAATGAGTTTATCGTTGTGCCTCACGTGGCCTTTTACATTTGCAGCAACTCTGGTTCTTCAAAGCCATTGGTGCTTTCTCTTGGACTCAAAGACCACTCCCTGGTATTGTTGAAAAATACATGGATATTTGCCATCAAGTTTAAACAACAAAGAGAAGTTTTAAGCAAAATGAGCTTGCTTTTCATGCAGGAGACACTGAAGGGAGTTGCTTCTGCTTTGATTGGGAATCGTCTCTGGTGATTCAATGTTACCATTCTTTTCGCGTGACATGCAAATCAAACCACTGGGATATTCTCCTCCAAGCTTTGGTATACATTTTAATGTTCTGTGATCAGTGATCACCATTAGCAGCAGCAGTAGCATCTTATCATCTCTCTTATCATACTATGGATGTTTTTATTTGAGGCTATAAACCAATTCTACTGCCAACATCAGGACTCAGCATCTCATTCATGGTTGTCATTAAATCAATACTGGTTTTTGGACCAAATAGCTTGTACATCACATTAGCCTACCAGGAAGAAATGTGGGAGGCGGGGGTAGGGATGGGGGGTAAATAGGGAATATTATATTTTACTTTTAGTCTTGCGGAACAGGCAATTATTAGTTTGTCTTGCCATACTCCAGGATATTGTATTGATTAACTTGTAGCTGAGGCAATGCCTGCATCCTCAGTTGTCAAATAGATTTGGATCATTATAAGTTTATAACCTGTCTAGTTGTAACGTTCTTTTGGATGGTCAAGGATGATTACAGCTTCCTTGATCAATCGGGAAATTCACTATTTTGTTAGATGTTGATTTTCTGCTCAGGGCGGTTTCTAAGTTTCGCCGCGTCAAATTGAATAATGAAAACTGGATCATGGTTTTGTGAAATTTAGATTTAGTGGTACCACATAAAGTCTGAAAAGTTTACTATTCATTTCCTTGGGCATTTTATTCCGCTGAAAGAAACCAGGAAAATAAATAAGTTTTTTACATCATGAGGTTTCCGGTTTGTTTTGGCTGCATTTGGAAGTGATATAAAACGTCATCAATGTAAAAGTTTATGCCAGTTCGGTGTCGGTGTTTGGATGGTGTAAATCAAGATTGATGTAAAATTCCATTCCGGTTTAGATTTGCCATTGTTTAGGTGGAGTGGAGTTTTATGTTGATGTAAAACCTAATCAAAAGTATAAGCTCGACACTTTTTTTCACGCCTTTTGAAGCTCAACGGTAACTTTTTTTTACGATTCGGTGTAAAATATCAGTTTTATGTTGCAAAATCGATGCACTTGGAAACTTTGCTCCAACCATAACCCTCACAACTCTGATTTGGATGAATGTGGAACATCTCTTCGGGTATTAGTTACAAGGTTCAAAATATCAGTATGATATGGCTAAAAAATGGTTTATTGTTTTGGATTTTTATGGGGTCAGCATGTGGCACATTATTGTTGAAGATTATAATGTGTAATTGCACCTGTGCCGGTCTATATTAGTTGATAGTATTGACGTGTATTGACAGATACCCTTTCCATATCAACTAGAAAAACTAAAAAAAAAAAAAGTAATGGTTCAAATTATATTTATTAAATGTATTTAGATTCGTATTGGTTCCTAATTGTATGTATTTATCTGTGTATATTTTGATTTTTTTCATTATTATCTCACATATTTATACCTTATTTATGGTCATTTAAGCATTAAATTTAGTCCCATCGAGGCATTTGTTGGACTTGTATAGGTTTTCCTAGTGCGTTCATGTATATTCTAATAATTCCATCATACCCAATTATTTCTTAAGTTTATCTTGAATCTTGATATGTGTCCTAAAATGGTCTTTCTAATATTCTTTGCAAAATTGATACTTTAAACTTTTGACTATTCATCCAAAAAATTTTGTGCAATTAAATTTTATGAATAAAAAGTATGATGAAGTATTGAATTAAATAAATTTGATACTGATTTACTAAAACAACAGAAGAATCTTATACATGACAATATGGTTGTGAATTGGGAACCCAGAATGATTTCACACGTTCTTACCACCATTAATTCACAGGGCAAATTTCAGCCCAAAATAGTTCCTACCAGCTTATAATGAATGCATTCTTGGGGTTACTTGCCACAGCCAAAATTTTAGTCTGTTTATAATCTCTCTTTCTCTCTCTCTCTCATACTTCAAAGTTTTTATTTTATTTTTATTATTTTTTTGGGTACAACTATAGGTTGGGCTACGCAAAGCGAGATAAACTTAAGAAATAATTGGTAGATTGGCCGTTCACATTTGTTTTTTATTTTTATTATTTTTTCTCTCTCTCTCACCCATTCACCCAAGCACAAAGCACAATTGGTAGGTTGATTGTTCACATTTGTTTTTTATTTTTATTACTTTTTCTCTCTCCCTCACCCATTCACCACCCAAGGACAATTGGTAGATTGGTCGTTCACATTTGTTTTCTAAAGCTACTATCCCTTTCAAAAATCATTCAGACTACAGTCGTCGATATGTTGAGAAGATAATCGCGGACTGGTTGTTACTGGTTTGGTTAATCCTAGCCAATACATCCCAACAAGCAAGTCCTCAGCCATGCCACTTATTAGCAGTTACCCCAACTGGACAAACACGGTCTTAAATTTGATGTTCTTATCCACGACAACACAAGCACCACCATAGAACCTGTCACTGAATGGTCGAATCGAATACAGACACATTTAATGGCCTGTCTGTGCTTCTCTAGTTAAATAATATATTGGTAATTTTGGTCATCAGTCCTCAGAACGTGTCTGTCTGTTGAGTTGGTACTTGATACCTAGGGCTGTTAATGGATCGGTCAGCCCGACAGACCGGAATCAATCCAATTATATGTATGTTCTGCTTCTGCATTACGTGTCCTTATTGTAATTGGGTTGGATCAGTTTTGGATCCAATTGAAATCAGTCCCCCACAAGATAATTTCCCATAATGTCTCACAGCGTATCCCTGCATTGTATTAGGAATATTTCTCGATGATGCCTCATCATTTTTAGTATTACCACCGGGAGATATTCCTAATATATAGCGGGAATATGCTGTGGGACGTTGTGAGAAATTATCTTGTGCGGGGCTGATTTGAACTCTTGTGGACCTTTTGGTTTATTCTGAAATCTGAATTAATTAACGCTCACTTTGGAAGGAATACAAATATAAATATGTACAGTACAAATATATACAGAATAATATAAAATATAATGTTTTGCATTTTACATATTTGTATTTATACTCTTTCCAAATTGAGCCTAAGCTCAGACCCTCAGTCTAATGTTTTCTTTGTTCTTTCACCATAGAAAGATACATACTTTTCTCATGATACGCTTGTAATTTGACAGCGCCATTTGTACTTGGCACTTTGGCTCTGGTATGGGTGACCGGGTGAGCATTAGGTGCGAATGGTCCCCGTCTATATAATTGTCCAAGTTGTTTTCTTGATGAGTTTAGATCTATAACGCATATTTCAACATCTTACCAACATGATCTAACACTGCAGATCTTACTATGATCCATCATAAAAATGAGGCCCACTATGTATGAAATGTGTGGTGTCAGATCATGTTGAGTAGAGTATTGGAATGTATTAGGAGTTTGTGACTCTTGATTGATAAGTGGCATAGGCAAGAGGGAAAGTTGTGAGTTGCGAGAGTTAGGTGGCAGTTCACAAGAGTTCCAGTTGTTTGCTCCAGTATCTACTTTTAGAGTCTAGATCTCCTGCCCACAAGAATTCTGTCCATGTCTGCCCACATAAAATTGCAGCCACAAGACGGGTAGGAGATCTGGAGTCTTAGTTTTTTCCTCTTTTAATTGGATCTGGATGTATATGAGTTCCAAATGCCCCAAAATCGGATTTGATCCACACAAGACCGTGCTTATACTGTTCATACAGTCCTTTGTCGGTCTTACATTGAGAATCTCTCTCCACATGAAAAAAAAAGCATACAAATATGGAGATATTCTCTGTAAAAGGCTGGAACGGTATGAGTAGGGGTGTCAATTGGATTGGATTTAGTCCAATCTGATCCAGTCTAATGTGAGTCCATTATAAATGGACCAAGTCCAATCCAATCCAATGAATGTTTTGGACCAATTTGGATCGGTTCAATTCAATGTCTGAACCATTCAATCTGTTCAAATTCATTTTGATTTAAATTGGTTTCAACCCAAACCTGGTCCATTCACACATATATTCTTATCTTATATCAATGGACCAGATATTGGCTTAATCCAACTCAATCTGATATAAATTTGTTATGGACAGACCAAGGCCAATCCAATCTAATAAATATTTTGGACCGGATTGGTCCAATCCAATATATCTTAGTGGTCCGTCTAATCCATCCAAATTAAATTTGAACTGGATGGGGTCCAATCCAAAAGCGGTCCATTGACACCCTTAGGTGTGAGAATGGTCTTATTAACACTGAATCCAAATTCTCTTCCTTCCGTCCCAGAAAATTAGCGCTTTTCTAACTCAGTAACTCATGCTCAGCGCAGGCCAAAAAGACAGTTATAATAAGCAATACAGCATTGATGTTGACTGGGATTCTGTACATGCCAATATATTATAAACCAGAACTAGAAGGTGGGCTATCAGATCGGTGATCTGGAGGCGGTGAACTATTATTGGACCATATTTCATTCTTTCTTAGATTTAAGAAAGAGTGGAATTCCATGATGTACATATGCTTTGAAATGAAATTTCAAAAGAAAAACCACCTGTGTGTGTATTTTTTGAGTGAGGAAGGGGTGGATGTTTGATTTGAAGGAGGAGATCGACAGAGAAAGAGAGAGAGGGAGAGGTAGGTGATGATTTTAAGAAAATGATTTTTCATTTCATTTGTCTATTTGCAGCTATAATGACTATTCAAAAGTTTACAGAGGAAGAGAAGAAAAAAACATATTTGCTTAATTGATCATATAGTTATATTTCTAAATAAAAAGTAGAGAAAAAGTGTAATAGAAACAAGAAATTAAATATGGGGTAGGAGATTCAACATGAATTCAATGCGCATTTATGATCAGCATGTTTATTAAGAGCACAAAATATTAAATGTTATAGATCCCTCTTTGGAATTCAATTCAACGATTCAAAAAAAGGAAAAGGAAGAAAAGAAAAGTAAAGGAGGGAATGAAGACGCATCTGACTTAAGATAAAGCTCCTGGATGATTCTCTCTCATCAGATTTTGTTTTCAACGTCTTAAAAGTGCAGTCATATTTTGGGCAGTATGCAAACAATTAGTTATTGTGGAATTTCAGAAAACCATTTAGGGCCGGGGTGTCCTACAACATGAATATGCATTATTTTTCTTGTTTCTGGTTCTAAAAACAAATCAAAACGATCCTGTTTGAAATCTGATTATTTCTTAAAACAAAAATACAAGAAACATGTCCTTGATTGTGTATATGTTTTTTGTTTTCAAAACTGAAATTAAAAATATGTTCTTGAATCTAATTTTAAAAACATATTTTCATTTAATTATTTAACATTATGTTATATAAATCATATATAATTTCTATACTATAAAATTTGTTTTTTTTTTAAAACCAATAATTTGTTGGACCAAAACAAAATTAACTTATTTTTCACTTTGAAACAAAATTAAATCAGAGTTTAATAACGTGTTTTTGCTTTTTTGCTGATGTGAAAAATTCCAAAAACAAATGAAAACAGAAACATTCATGTTTTAGAATGCACCCTTAATTAAAGGCTTTTATTCTTGCGAAGGCTAAGGAATGATTTGGATGGAATGGATTATATTGGTTTTGGTTATGTGACTTTGTCCCAGTTAATAAATGGATCGGTTCTAGATCTACTTGTTTAAATTGATTATTTTCTTAGTGATATATAAAGCTTCCCAGTTATTTTAAATTGATTATTTTCTTAATAATATATAATGTCTAATTGATATATTTGATAAATAATATCTGAGGTATTTTAGTTAAAAGCACTCCATTTATTTAAATATAAATAATTTACTATTTTACTTTCATTTTTATTAAGGTCAAATTATTAAGAGTCAAAATTTTAAAGTATTATTTATATAAATAATTATAACTGTCATTATGCCCCATTCAAGATAGTTCTAGGTATATGATTTTGTCCCAATTAATAAAAATTCAGGTGTCCTGACACAACTCATTAACAAATTGTGATCTATTTCCTTATACTGATCTCACAGCCACATCCACCCTATATTGGGAATATCTCCCCCACAAATAATAAATACAAGTATGAGAGATGTTCCCAATATACGGCTAATACAGACTGTAAGGTCAGTGTGAGGCGCATTTGGGCAGATCCGAACTCCCCGTGAACAGCCCTTCTTTCCGATTCCAAACTCAGGAATAACTAAGTAAAGAGAATGAGGTAAGGACAGGCTGGCTGAGCTAGCAGGAAGGATTCACAGGAGGCCCACTCCTGGAACATTTGAAGCAGTTGCACTCTATTATAGCTTTTGTACAACTTTATTGGTTCCATCACATCGTGGGAGAGGTGTCACTTGATCATTCAATATAATTAAGAGATCATTAGCTTTTTAATTATTTCCCAGAATCTAACGTTAATTCAATTGCCATTCATTCATGTTGACAATACCAATTACTTTTGAATTGTTCTTGCTTCTTTTGGCAAGACAATCAACAGCTCACCTGGAGTCTTCTTCTAACTGAATTTTATGCGCGCAGCTTCATTTGTGTTGCCAAAGTTAATTGTTTTCTATGGTAACAGTGAATTTGTAATTTGGTTCAGTTTTCAGGTGTTGATAAGAAATTAAGACTACATCTTTTATTAAAAATGTAGGGAAATTTATTTATTTTTCCAATCATTTTTGCATATAATAAAAGCAGAAAAATTTCGCTCGAATAAAAAGTGACACTTAAAATTGATTTATATAAAATAGGAAATTTATGCTTGCATCCATCATGTACAACCAAACAAGGCACTGTAATTATTAAGTTTCTGAGTATAAACCCACCATGCCAATTAATTAAAGCTGGTTTTAGATTCTAGCTTCTATTTAAACAAAATTTACATTCATTCAGTCGATATATTCACTTTTTGCACACTTTAGTCTCTTACCGAACTCTGGCCTAAAAGCTACTCACTAATATTAATTAATTCTTCAAAATGTCAACACTCTTTTGTCATATCTTTTCAGTGATGTCTGCCAACCATAGAATTGAATTTCGTTCGCAACTTCGCATGCCACTGTAATCCTAATCAGAAGGAATTTACTACTTTTTTTTTTCCGACCTTCCTGGAGATTTATCGAAACACGCACAAGTCATTAGAGACCAAAGCTTAATTTCACTTCATATATGAATCAGGATCTCCTGTACACAAAAATTCTGTCTACATTTACTCACATAACATTATACACGGAGAGATATTTCATGTATTGGCAGCAGATCCGAAGTGAATGAATACAATAAGGCGCATAGGCGATATGGCCAGCCATGCTACATTGATTAAGATGGCTCAAAATAGCAGCTTCACTACGGTTTCAGCCGTGCAGGAACCATCGAATGGTGGAGTTAAGTTGATACTTGATTGTATTTGTATCCCAACACGAGCCATGCTGCAGTCAGACAGTCAGTCAGTTACGTAGCAATTTTGAGTTTTGCCGTGCGGCAATGGCAAACCAATTTGTATACTCGTTTGTCTTTTCATATCGTTATTGTTAATTTTTGGTAGTAACACCACGTAGTATTGGTGAGAGTAGACCTCCCGAATTTTTCGACTAATTTCTACAAATGCCCAATCTGGTTTTGCCATTTCATCTTTCCACGTGGCTAAACATCCCTTATTGCTACAATTCAGATAGAGGATAATTAAGTCATAAAGGACAAAATGAAGGAAAAGAAACAAAGTTGCTCCACGGACTGTGTTTGCTAAAGTCAACACGTCATCAAGAAGGTCTTTTGACTCTTTTCATATACTTCACGCGTTATCTATTATGCTATCTATATAAGCAAGCCTTCTTTTAAAATTATTATCAAAAGTTTTAGGTTATTATCAAAGCCCAAAAGCTTATGTGTGTGTAAACTGGTCCTCTCTCCTAAAACTATATTAATTGGATGATTAAGACTCGGTCACATGTTATAATATCAACCGCGCGGGCCAAAAATCAGCTTAAAATATCTTCTAAAATGTGATTTTTTTTTACCTAAATGCTTAGATATATAATAATAATAATAGTAAAAAGAAACAGGAATCAAATGGATGTCTGATCATGCTAATGATTTTTTATATAAGCTCTCTAATTTTGAACGGCGTGGAACCCACATTATGGTGGTTGGTGGATGACCGGATCCCGATCGATCCTCCAAATCTTTGCTATATGGTAAGTCATCGGGGCCATACCGCAACTAATTGTCTTATCTCCTCATACCTCAGTCATATCCATGTCTTACCATACGGCGAGTTTGATTCCTATATATTGAAAAAGATAAACAAAAAAAAACTATGAATGCAGTAAGGCATGTGAGCTAGATAATACGACAATTAAGATATTTTCCGTGGCACCAAATCAAATACATATTATAACCATAAACACTTGTTCAAATTCCTAAACATTTGTCTTAAGAATATATTAAAATAGCTGAAAAAATTAAGTCTAGTCTTAGCCTCCCTCAGAAGTATATTTCTTGCAATTATGGCTTTCCTGCCAGCAAATAATGTATTTTGCTTGAGAGATAATACTGTAAATTATATATAATAAGTTTATTTACGCCTTTCATTGACCCCATTCTTTGGGACAATAGGACTGCTATACCATGTGGCTTGACTTAGATTTGTTTGTTGATAGAAAAATTGAATACATGGGATGATGTATATATATATATGTATGTATGCAGCCTCCCCATCTCTCACCAAACAATCATCTACAAGCTACAGACCTTTTCTTCCATATATTTCCTTAGTTGGAGTTTATATATATACTATCAATTGTTTAAGACTAATCAAAATCTCAAGTGTCATTTTTCTTCAAGAATGCAAGTGTTGATCGATTGTTGTTCACCATGCTTGCTGTTGAATATGGTTCATTTAATGTAATCGTCAACCAATTGCATGTGGTACATTTGTGATTTTGTACTTGCATGGTGTTTATGTAAAGAAGTTCATTAGGATGCAATTGACTAATAAATAAACATGTGAATTGCTCTGCAACCAACCTTTAATACCCTCTTTCATTTCTTCTTCTTCTTTTCCAAACTCAAAATGAAAGAACAGGTGAAGTGATAAGTGAAGAGAATCCAGCAATAAATTATGCAGAAAATTAAAAAATGGAACTTTGGCACATTTGTTAGATCCTCTCTAAAGATTTTTTACTGCATCAGCTCTAGACACTTACAAATTAAGTTTAACAAATGTTCATCCTTCCAATCGCATTTATGGAGTCAGCCTTGCAAAATGATCATTCTTTAAAACTATTCTATTTTGATTATATCCTAGTTAGCTTTAACACAAGGGCAATTTCTCTTGGTTTTTAGAATGACATGTACTAACTCCATTACCTTGAGAGGTAAGACACCGTGCGTTTCCACAAACAAATGTAATTGTCAGCAAAGTCTAATCTCTATCTTGCGTCGCAAAACTTCTGTTGCATATTCGTCCAGTATGTCATCACCTTCATAAGCCCCATCTCTCAAATTCATCAACCAATCTTTCACGTTCTCATTCTTCACTTGCATTGTCTCAGCCTCTTTAACTACAATTTGAATCTTCTTCAATATGTTTTGAAGCTTTCTTAGTTCTGCCTTGAAACCCCATGCTAGATTGATCTCATCGGCAACCAAGGAAAGCAACTTATCGATGATCCCCTCAGTGACAACAGTAGCCACAGCTTCGGCCATCTTAATTTCTAATTAATTATAATCTTCAAAAAATTAATTAATTGAAACCACCACTCCCCACCACTATAGTTTGTTTGCAACAAATGTAATGATCAATTAATCGCTTATTTGGTTGAATTGGGATCACCTGCCAACAAATAACTTCCAACATCTGACACCGCACATCTTGCCATAAACCATGTATGAGATGTACAATGTCTGATGATGTTGGTAGGGTGTCGTGTTCTTTTGGCAGGTGATCCTGACTCTATTTGGTTGCCACTTGAAATTAAGCAATATCGTTGTTGTTTTATTTCACATTTTACAACACACAACTTTCAACATTTCCGGTGGCTTTATACCATTTAGCTAATAGAATATTAGAATAAACGTCACTTTAAGGGGGTGTGATTTGGGCATAACACAATCCATTTTGACAAAAGAGGCTGATCCATTAGAGTTTTTTTTTTTTTTTTATAATCATTTATTAAAACACTCCCATTGTTTATATATTCGCTAAAACTTGATGCAGTACGAGATTTAAATCAATTGAGTAAACATTTATAAAGTTGGTTTCCGAAGACCCATCTTAGTACATATAAGAGGAAAATAGTATTTGATGTGGGAAACTATGTTTGGGCCATTTTAATAGAGCAACATCTACGGTTGGACAATGTGAAAAGCTAACACCAAGAAATATTGGACCATGCAAGATAGTCGAAGTCATCAATGAAAATGTTGATAGACAAAAGCTACCTAGCCATATACGTATTCATGATGTTGTCAATGTCAAACACTTGGTACCATATATTGGCAATCGATTAGATGATGATTTGAATCCAATGACAAATTCTCCCCAACCCGGGGAGATGATGCAGTACAGGAGAAGGCTAATAAGTTCTATGAAAGTTTGGATAATTCCAAGACACATAAGAAGCAAATTAAGATGACGCCACCGACCCAGCTTAATAAATATTTATCGAGATAGCATCGTCATAGGATATCTATCTTAGTTCATTTTTATCAAGTTGGTGCCATCACAGAGTTTCTATTTTAGTTCGTTTTTGTCAAGTTAGCATTATTTCGAATTTATATTCAATTAGGACTTTCCTTTTAAAGGGTTTTAGTAGGATTATATTTTGTAGTATTTTCTTAGATTAGCATTTTATTTTAATATGATTTTATTATGGAGTGTTTTTAAATTAGGAATATGAGCCATAAGGGTGTATGCCTAAATAAAGAGTAGCTAAAGAAAGGGTAAGATAGTTTTTAATATTGAATTTTCTCTTAATTATTCAGTGAAAAATTCTTTTTCCTGGTAGTTCAGCTTCTACTTTAAGCTTTTCTCAACGTGTTTCATTTCTGTACTATGCCAAAAACCTACCTGTAGTTTGTTTTTAGATAAAAACACCCATATAATTTGCAACCTATTTACCTAATTGACCTTCCATTAAGAAATGTTTGTGTTGCCATCTGAAAATGGTCAAATTGCCATCATGGTTTTGAAAACTAGATCAGATTGGATGGTTAAAGCAGTTGACTTGAGACATTGGTCATGGCTTTGAGTCTAGCTTTGGACCCAAAAACCGTTTGACCAGGGCTTAGATCGGATGGTTGAACCGATTGGCCCAAGAATCGCTTCAGGTCCAATTTTGGACCCAAAAACCATTTGATTGGGGCTCAGATCAGATGGTTGGACCATTTGATCGATGAACCAATGGTCAAAGCGGTTCCATTTTCGTTCTGATTTTCAAAACCATGGTGGCCATCTAAACTAAGTGGAAAATGCTATGGTTGTTTATTCCAAAAACACTATTCATATAAAAGACTTTTAGAAAGAAAACCCTAGCTTCCCCACAACAAAACTTTGAGTGTGTGATTGAAGAAGAGGTGTTAATCATGGTTATTTTTTACTTCATGTGATCCATGCTTGTAAGCTATAATTTAGCTTGCATCAGTTAGAATTGTAATTTCATAATGATGTATTTTCTTCATCTTTTTGTTATCTTATTGATGTGGTAAGAGCGTTTGCATGTATTTTATTAGGGGCAAAAATGATGTTTTTATTTTTATTTTCTTTTGATTAAATTTTATTGATATTATGAAATTGTTATTTTTAATTTATATTTAACATAAGATTGATTAAGAAAATAAATTGGTAACAGTAAGGGGGTGTTTTACTAAAACACAAAGTACGAGATAGATTTTAATAAATATGTGATACTATAGGGGTATTTAAAACTTTTAATAAATAGCCTGTTTTTAATAGAGTATGGATTCAGTCCTTAGTTCTTACAGAAGAGAGCTGTTCTCACACCGTGTTCACGGTCTTTTAGAGTTATTCATTGAGAAAATCTCTGTATTTGTATATTTTTATTAATGAAGAGATACTCTCAATGCAGAAGTACAAGTGGATGTAAATACAGTGTAAAGAAAGAGGACTGAATCCAAATTCTTCTTAACAACACCACCACATTAAAATAAGATATATATATTTTTTAATCCACGGGGCTATACTCATAGCCCTGCACATTAATAATTAATTAACAAGAAAATTGATGGTATAATAATGTTCATGACGTTCGAATACGAGTCAAAAGATTATGTTATTGCAAGTTTGCAACCTACGAGTCCTTCCTTGCTTTGCTGGGTAATTTACATCCGTTTGGCTTTTGGCTTTTGGCTTTTGCCACGCTAGTAGCTATCCGACTTTTTAGTTTGAACATGACAGCAACCAAGTTGTTTGTTTGGCAAAGACCAAAGATAAGAAGAAATTATTATCATCATTATAGAAAAATGCAAGAATCTTTGCTCCAAAAGGCGATAAAAGCCTTGGACCCTGTTGTTTGTTTGATAAAGTAGCGATTATTTGATCATAACGCTCTCATTTTAGTAACTACTAACTAGTGAGAGCCTTTAGCTCCATGCCTCTATCGATATTGTGGCTGTCCAAGTCCAACGTTAGCTCACTCTCTAACGGTAACAGCAAGCAAAAAGACTCGAAGATTTTGTATTTTTCAAGTCAAAGGATTGACAAACACGTACAACATGATTAATCCAGGCTGTCCTAAACAGAAGAAGAGATTGTCTGATTCACCAACTTCCAGCCCATTTTCTGAATTCCTAATCAGAGAGTGCCGGAATCTGCTTCTCACAGGGCGCCTTACAACGACCTCACAGGCACATACCCTGCATTGAGAATGTGCCTCCGAGGTCAGTGTGAGGCGCCATGTGTGAAGAGCAGATCCCGTCTCAATCAATCAGACATCTCTCCCTGGGCTGTGGGCTTTCCAGATTTCTTTCAGGCTTCAAAGTTCGAAGTCGTGTATCTTTACGACGTTCGTTCACTCATAAATAATGCCTTTTGTCCACTGTCAAGTAAAAAAATTTAGGTGGACCGTTTGGAAAACATTTCTCTAGGACGTCTGCCTACAAAAGTTTGCTTTTTCTCATTCTAATATATAAATCTTATTTCTAAAAAAAACTCAATAATGTTTTTCTTTTTTTAATTATTATTATTATTGGATTTGATCCCGCGCCACCTTTGGAGGGACTCGGGACGCCGAGTGACGATTTCGACTACTACTGGGTCGTCTCGTCCCTCGTCGTCGTCGGCTGTTTTCGAATTCGCAATGCGCGCCCCACTGACGCTTACAGCACACCGCAACCCTATGTTGTGAACGTCTATATCTTCCAATGATAAATACGGGAGATATTCTCAATAATGTGTATGTGATGCGCCTGTGGGCGCGCTCTGTAGAGCGCCAATGGAAACTTGCAGTTTTCATGTTTAAGAAGGTAGCGTAGTAACCTACATTATCAGCGCCATCAAAAATAGTAATTTTGGTTTTGACACCAAAAACTATGGTAATTAGTTCAATTTTACATTTTTTCGGTCAGAAATCGGCATAATTGAATTGCATATGGAATTTTTTAGTAAATATATAGAAATTGGATAAATTCTGGAAAAATTGTTTCCTTATTTCGTATTTTTATTTTGGTAAATAGAAATTATTTTCCATTTTGCGCAATAAACTTTTAAGTCTCAAAATCTCAAATCAATCGGCGTCGGCGGGGCCCACTACCGTCTGCTCTCTGCATCTCTACGCTCTTTACATATCTCTCCCTATATTTTTGCGATTCCTGTTTTCTTTCTTCTTTCCTTTTCTTTCTGAATATTTCCTCTGCAACTGAAACAGAGAGATTGAAAGTCGAAGAGGTTTCGGTTCCTTTTAGTGTTGAAAATTGAAATAGTCCATCCTACAGGACACTGTTAAAGCCTGCTCGTGAGGTGAGATTCTTGTGTCGTCGTCGCCCGTGACGGACTGGTCGAAGAAGATCAGAAGCACCGAAGGCATTCTTTTTCAAAAGTAATTTAGCTCTCTCGTCGCCAAACGTGCTGAATAAGGAATTAACTTCCCTCTGGTTGACAAACCCTAGGTTTGTATTGGCTTTGATAACACCTTCTCATCAGGGACTTAATTGATCCATTTTCGTTTTTCTCTATATAATCAGGATCTTGAATCCATGTATTGAGTGTTTTCTATCCAGAACCTTCATTTATGAGAAAGTTTGGTCTTTTCATTCTTGTTAGCCGCATTGTCGTCTTGCCGGGAATAGTTTTATTCTTCAATTGTTTTAATAATTGAATATTTAAATTGATGTGCTATTCAAATTCTTATTATTCGGAAATGAATTGAAATGGAATGTTTATCGTTATATTGAAAGCTAAAGTTTTGAGCAATTTTGCAAGGAGTAGCCTTTTCGTTTTGACCGTTGTTGCTAAAATCGATGCTATTTTAGAAGACTATACCCGCAATTTTGGGGATCTTTCTTCTCTGTTGTCCCAATAATGATTTCGGTAGCTTGAGAGCTATGTTGGATACTATTTACATGTCTCTGCGATGTCTGTCCTGGTTTGAGTTTTGTGATTCAGCCTACAATTCTTCAGAACAGGGTGGTAATTTATGCGAATTCCTTACATTGTTGAAGAATTATGCTTTCATGTTAAGAGCTGCCAAAGGTTTTTCCTTATACTTCTAGTGCATTCATGATACTATTCTAGGGAACACCTTGTTTGTTGATATTTTAGGTGATATTTATATAAGTAGAACTTTGAATTTTAATTTCTCAGTCAGGATAAAATTTTAAGTCAGTTAAGAATGACTACCGTTCATGTTTGAAGTGGTAGTTGAATGTTTTGATTTAGTTTTTTCATCTGAACTAGCCAAGTAGATATCATTATCAAGCGATCAAGGAAATTTACTGACGAGAAATAATAGATAAGATACACCTTATTTCTGCCCCATTTTTTCTGTGCATGCACTATACATTTTTCATTTCTAACAGGGTTAAATCTTGATTGAAGGACACCGGAATGATGGGGGGGGGGAGTTAATTTATTTTATGATTCCATTTTTTCGTGTATGTGCTTTAACTTGCCTTTTCCTTTTGGAGGGCAGGGTTCTTCTCTTGTTTTATCTAGCTCACTCACCTGTTGGTGTTTTACATGGGACATGGCTAGGCTCCAGTTGGAGGCTAGTTGGAGCTAAACCTAGACGGCACCACAAATTACTAGGAGACTTTTTTCTGTAGGGATGCTTTGGAGATCCTGGTGCAATGCTAGAGTTCTCATCTAAGTGAAGTGGTCACTTGCACTAATTTGATTTCTATAATGCCTTTCTGCATTGTGACTGGTGAGATACTCATGGAGGTGTTTAATTCAAACCTGGTCAGTTCCAGATTTATTTTTTTATGGGGGGCTGGTGGAATCTCTGAGTCTGCAACAAACAAGATTAGATGGAGTAGATTGATTGTTAATTTGTAAGCTCACCTAGCCCACAAAGTTTTTTATCTAGAGACAGAAAATTTTAGTCTCCTTTCAAGTATCAAATTAAGGAAAGTTCAAACTAGTAACACCAATGCAAGTGCTAATAATTGACCTCTTTAGATGGAGACCTTTTATTTAATTAATAATAAAGTAGTAACATCTTATATTTAGTATGGAAACCCAAGATTCCAGAAATATATTAGAAGTGCTATTCAATAAAACCCAGTCCATTATGCAAAAGCAAAACCATGGATCTTTTATCAGGGTTGCTAGATTGTACACCAAAGTGTCTGATCTAAGATAAGTTGAAGTGCCCTTTTTATGTTTGAGCAACAAGATAGTTGTTAAACACAAGATGACGAGAATTAGATGTCCAGCTGACATATTCTATATTGCATCACATCATTCGATTATTATTTTTTTTTGTATTGATCATGAAGTGCAGAAACCATAAAAAGAAGAGTTCCTATTTCTCGTGAGTGTATTGTTATGTCATCATCATCACCCATGCCTTATCCCAATTATATTATTAGTGCTTAAATAATTTCATATTACTTCTGCCCATGTCCTTTTTGTCTACCCCTAGCTCTTCTAGCCCCTTCCACTTGTAACAAATCACTTCTTCTAGCTGGAGCTGTTGGTGGTCTTCTATGCACATGACCAAACCATCTTAGGCTACTCTCTCTCATTTTATCACTTATTGGAGCTTCTTCTAGGCTTTTATGGATGGCTTCATTCCTGATCCTATCCTTTCTAATTTTCCACTCATCCATCTTAGCGTTCACATTTCTGCCATACTCATTTCTTGAGTGTGTTGCTATGTATATTAAATATTTTCCTAAAATATTAGTACAACTTTAGTGATTTCATATTATCCCATTGATTAAAAAATTTTAAATTACTTCACATTTCGTGACACTTATTTGATATACGCGGGCTGAAATGCATATGAGTGAGTGTTGGGAGGTAGGACAACCCTGATAAAGTCAACGTTGGCTAACTTACCAGTGTATTTCCTATCTACCTTTAGGATACCAGTGAAAGTAGCAAACCAGCTAGAGTAGATCATGAGGGATTTCCTTTGGGAACCAGGAGACACCAAAAGAGACCACCTAGTGAAGTGGGAGGTGGTTTCTAGAAGTAGAGATGAAGGGGGACTAAGAATAGGAAATTTTAGGCTAGGAAATACAGCATTATTGGGGAAATGGTTGTGGAGATTGCCTTTGAAACAGGATAGACTTTGGCATAGAGTGATTATTAGCATTCATGGATTGGCAGACAATGGTTGGGATGTAGGAGTCGACCCAGGGGCTTCCTGGTGCTCTCCCTGGAAATCTATTCATGGTATTTTACCTTCATTCCTTCCTTATGTCAAATTTGATGCTTGTGTAGGAAATAAGGTCTTATTTTGGAAAGATGCTTGGGTTGGAGACACTCCCCTTAATGAAAGGTTCCCTTTTATTTATTCACTCTTTGAATATAAAAGAAAAGTGATATCTTCGGTCTTTACTGATAACTTTTGGGACTTGGGTTTGAGGAGAGGCCTAAGGGAGTCGGAAATGACAATGGTGGATGAATTAATTAAACTTCTAGGGTCAACTTACCTGGATCAATCTTGTGTGGATAGTAGAATTTGGAAACCTTCCCCTTCTGACGTGTTCACTTGCTCTTCCTTTTTTGATATCCTCATTCAATCATCAAACCCTATAAGGAGCTCCTTCAAAGGAGATTTGGTGTTAGCCTGTACCCCCAAAAGTTCAGGCTTTTTGTTGGGAGGTGGTTATCCAAAAAATCAATACTTAAGAGTTGTTGCAAAGAAAAAGGCCAAATGTTTGCCTATCACCCCATGTTTGTAGCCTCTGCTTGGGATTTGGTGAGACGATCACACACCTATTGATTTCTTGTCCATTTGTATGCTTTATTTGGACTTAGTTCTCTTCTATCTTTGGTTGTAGGTGGACACCTCTCCTAGATGTGGCAAGCCTTTTTGACCTAAGCTTTTTCAGGCAACTGAAGGGGCGTGGAAGATTAATGTGGAGAGCCACAAGAGCAGCTATCTTATGGTCAATTTGGGAAGAAAGGAATAATAGAATCTTTAAAGGCGTGGAGAAGTCCAAGGAGGCAATTGTAGAAAGGATAATTATTATGACTGTCCATTGATCGAAAACTTTGGATTTGTTTAAAGACTTCTCAGCTGAAGACATTTACAGGAATTGAGAAGTGGTGGCTTCTACAACTTCCATGAAACCTATTGTGCAGGAATTGTGGTCCCCACCAACACAACAAAGAGTGAAATTGAATTTTAATGGGAGTTCAAGAGGTAACCCGGGCCCTTCTGGTATAGGAGGAGTTTTCAGAGATGAAAATGGCAGAATTGTGGCTTTGTTTTCAGGTCCAATAGGAGTGGGGGACTCATTGAGAGCGGAGGTGATGGCCTTGCTTCAAGGTGTAAGATATGCAAAACAGTTGGGGTTACACCAAATTGAGATTGAGGGAGGCTCTAAATTGTTGATCGAGTGGCTGCAATCTGGTAAGTTGGGAGCCTGGATTTATAGATAGTCCATAAGGAAAATCAACAATACAACAAGGGAGGTCGGTGCATGCTTCAAATGGACAAGGAGATCAGCTAATGGTTCAGCTGACACGTTGGCTAAACAAGGGATTGTGAGGGAGAGTCTGTTCTGGGCAGTTTTGTAAGAAAGATAACTGGGGCTCAACACCTACTTGGGGGTTGACAGCTGTACTTAAATCTGGAAAGTTATTTTAAAGTTATTTAATGAAGTTACTGTTTCCAATAAGAAAAGCATATGATTGTGGATGGGTGTTGCCCAGGCATTGATTGGATGACCAACCGGGCTTTTTGGAGGCCTGCTGCCTAGGCAATCAACTAAGCGAGTGGTATGGATATAAACATTGTCAAGTATGTGCCTAATCCATTTTTGGGTTATATGTCCCCCTATGCTTTTTTCCCCTTTTTGCCACCACGTATGTTCCCTATGTTTTGGTAATTGATACAAGTGTGCCTCACCCATCTTGGGTCAATACAAGTGTATTTACACCTAAAAAAGTTAGGGCTCTTAATCCTTTGGAGGTGTTCATTACTTTATACTAGGGAGGTTATATCTTTATGCATTTGTTTTGAAAGTTAGGTGTACTATAGTTGTCAATTGGTAATTTAGTAATTTAGTTTACAGTGAATAGCTTATAATTAAAATGCAATTACATAATAGTAAAGTATAATTGTATAGAAGTCCGAAAGTGCATGGTTCAAAAACTTATCAGTTGCTCAGAAGGTCAATCTTTGGAATTATAACTTATAACGGGGTCTCAAAAAACAAGTAATTTCTGCTGGGCCTTTATCCTTTTTTTAGGTTCACTAGGGTTCTTATTGGTTGGAACTTCTAGTTATCTTGGCAGGAATCTGATATCCTGATTTCCGTCTTTGCAAATCATTTTTTTCCACAGGGAATCGTGATGTCTTTCTATGGGATCGCAGGTCTGTTCATTAGCTCCTATTTGTGGTGCACAATTTTGTGGAATGTAGGTAGTGGTTATGATTGATTTGATAGAAAAGAAGGAATAATGTGTATTTTTCATCGGGGATTTCCTGGAAAAAATCGCTGTATCATCCTTCGATTCCTTATGAGAGATATCCAGTCGATCAGAATAGAAGTTAAAAGAGGGTATTTATCCTCATCATGTCCTTTATATGGAAACCAGAGGCCAGGGAGCCATTCCCTTAACTTGTACTGATGAAAATTTACCTTCGTTATAGATCTTACATAGAAAACCAGGGACCTTGGCTTTGTGGATGTTGGATATTTCTCAATGTAGCGATTTCGTCTGTGCAATGTAGTCTGTTAAAGGAATTGCATTATTGACTTGTTCAAACTTGGGAGAAATGGGACATTAAGTGCTAATCCCAGTAACATGCGTGTGAAGTGAAGTGCAAAGTGTATTTATTTATTCTTGGAAACTCCAATAAGGACTTCCTTCATGTCATTGTCCAAATAAGTTCATTTGAGAGCTTCCAGAAAATGGTGACCATGTCCTGATAGTTTATTATAGTACTTTAAAATTATTATCCAGGTTATCAGAAAAAATAAAATGTCCAGGAACCATTTAACTTGTTTGAAAAGAAGTCACTAGGAAAGAATTGGGATGTTTAAAAAGAAAAGATAGGACTTTTTAGGGCATCTCAAAACTGTTTTAAATGTCCTTCTCCAGATACAGGAACTTGTTTAGTGGATTGGGCATTGGTGCTTAGGGATATCCCACATTTAGGAGGAGAAATTTTGTTTATAATTTGATGCCTTTTTCTTGGTGGACTCTTTTGGTGCGTGTGTGTGTGTGTCATGTATGTATAAAATTTAAGTTGTTGATCAGAAAGAAGACTTTTATTTATTTATTTATCTTTTTTGATAAGAGGAAACTTGTATCATTCATTAAGATCAAGAAGAGGGTGAATGTACAGGCAGAGCACAAAACAAAAGACCACCCAAAAAAGTTTCTCTATATAAAAAAGCCTTATCCACCCCTGATTTAGCCAAGAAATCAGCTTTGGAATTCTGTTCCCTTGGTATCCATCTAAAATACAAGACAAGGAAGAAGATAAGTCCTGTATCTCATTAAGAAGGTGAGCCAGCCTTCAAGGGCCCTTCTCATTGTGGACTGCCCAACCAATAGCATTCCTAGAGTCCCCCTCAACAACAACAGATCTGACTTGGATCAATTTAGCAATTCTCAAGCCAGTCAGCAGAGCCCTGACATAGTAACATCAGCTTCGGATGCATCAGCAGAGACAGCTGGCCCACTATAAGCCCAAATAATGATGCCAACCATCAGAAAAACTCTCGGTGCTTCAGATCTGTTTTAAGTATCAATCCTGACCAGTTATTGTTTTACTTTGACAAGTCAGACTGTTATCTTGTGCATTCACCTTACGTGTTTTTTTTTTTAAATTGTTGTCATCATCCAGATATGACCAATTTGCTCCGGTCTTCATCAGTTGAAAAAGCATTTCTACTTTTGGACAGATTTAGAAGTGAACCTTTTTCTTTAATAGATAATGTGATTACATTATTGAACATATGATGAAGATTAGAAAATGAAGTTATCTGAGTGGTTCAACGTGGTCTCTGATATCTATGTGGAAATTGCTTAATGGACCATTTTTGTAATATTCATTTCCAATAATTTTTAATGAAGCCAAATTTGAACATTCTGTCTACATTTTTCTTATTAGTTAGTATTTATTACATGCTTGTTTCTGCTTATGGTGCTTTCCCTAAGCAAACATCTTTTTATGTATATTCATGTCTGTGCATGGTGGACACTGCTTTACTCAAAAAGATGGATGAAATGGATGAAAGTTAAAAAATGAAAAATCACTTGGAAAGAAATACCAACTGAAATATGCTATTAGTCAACACTACTGATTGATGCCTAGGTGCGTAGGTAAGGCGCATTTCATGGCCTGTGTCCTGCCTAGCCCCAGGCACAGTCCCTTTAGTAAGGCCAGCGCAGGGTGTGCCTTGCACCTTAGCCCAGGCGCACACCTTTATTAATATTGTTCATTCCATTCTTCTTAATAAAAGGCATTTTTTAAAGGTAAGGAATTGAAACTAAATTATAAAATTGGTTTTTAGGTAGGAATTAAGAATTTAAGACCCTAGCATGGACTTATTTGGGCTTGCCTGAAGGGGCTTGGTAAAAAGTGGCTCCTAGAATTATAGTAACGCAATTGGGAAAGAAATAAAGAGATTAGAAATTTCACGTTCTTGAATTGTTCAATGCTTGAATATGTTTTATTTTATATGCATGTTTAATTTTATTTTTATGTTTTTACTTTGCATATGTTTTATATGTTAAGTTTATGTGTTTTAATTTGAGCTAATAAGCTTTTTAAACCATTTATTTTGAAATTAGGTATGCATTTTTTAAATTCTTAATACTTGCAATATTTTTCATTTTTTAATTTTTTTTTTGCATTTTTGTGCTTTTTTTGAATTTTTTTTAAACTTTGGCACATCATATCTAAAAGGCATGCACCTCGCCTTGCACCTTGCACCTCAGGTGCAAAAAACCCCTTTTACTTGTACTTCTAAAACACTGATCAGCACACGGTCAGCACATTAGAAAAATTAGAAAAAGAACAGAAGGAATAATCAAAGCTATAAAAGAGAACCAAGAAAACATTATTACCACTATGCAACAAATGTATGTTTTAGTTGGTGTTTGATGTGGATGTGTATATGTAAATATGTATGCCATCCTTTGGTTTGAAATTGGAAATTCATCCATAATTGGATTCTTTAATGTCCTCATTTGGAAATTGGTTGGATAATTGGATTTATGTTTATGCAAATTTTGCAGTTGCTAGGGTTTTGGTCATTGCCACCTAGATGGGGAAAATATAAAGCCTATTGAAAATGATATAAAACTGTAGCTCAGAATCAAGCTTTCTTCTACTTTAACTAATTCATCTGAGTCGATTGATATTTTGCATTTGCTTTGGTAGATTAATGTTAGACATGAACTGTTATATATGATGTGTGTTTCTTAAAAGGTCATTTGCTTGTGCCTCCCTTTCCTGTTGGTACCATTGATTATGGAATCAGCAGAACATGCTTTACTTAATTTTGTTCTGGACTCAAGCTACTATTTCTTTGATGTCTTATATGTTCTCTGTGTCATCCTGAGGTACCCTTCTTTTTTTTGTGCCTTTTTAGCTAGGTTATCAAAGTTTTTATTTTTTATTTTTTATTTTTTATTTGGAGTTGTATAATCTTGGTGCATGATTTTGCAGATGACACTGGAGAAGGCTATATTTCTCCCCTTACACACATATCCTCACTATCTATGCAGAACTCTATTTTGATATTACTTAGGAGGGATTATGTTTCTTCTGGCGCTTGCCTGGGATCTTGGTAATCTAACTGAAAATTTTCTTTTCTTTTTCAGATAGCATGATGGAAAGATGCTGAGTTTTTTCATCTGCTAGAAATATTATGGTTTTCTAAAATTATGTAAGCTATTGCTTTCAAATGGTTTTGTACAAGAGGAGAATATTTGGATAGCATGAAATTATTAGATTTGCATATAAATTTGATTTTGAATAAAGGGGATTGTTAGCAGTTTGGAAGAAACCCCATATTAATTTTGTTGTTACTTAGTTAATTTAGTTATGCTATTTATGTTTTCTTAAACTTCCAGGAGTACAAAGGGTTTAAATGATGTGCTATGAGAAAGAACCATGGAACATATACCGGAGAAGAGATTTCCAGTCAATTCAAATGATTACAAGTTGTATGAGGAAGTTGGTGAAGGAGTCAGCGCCACAGTTTACCGTGCTTTATGCATTCCCTTTAATGAGATAGTTGCTATCAAGGTTCTTGACCTTGAAAAGTGCAATAGTGATTTGGTATGTGTCCTTTGTCTCCTTATTAATTTGAGGTCACATTTAATTATATTTTTGTGGAATTTTCTTAATATTATATGTAACAGTACATGTAGTTGTGTTGTGTCACTAGCCAATTAACTTTTTTCCCATCCTGGGCAAGGTTCAAAGTATCGGTACTAAAAACTCACTGCTCAATGTTTTATTAGTTTTTTATTTTTTTCAGAATTTGATTTTTGGAGATGTTTTTTAAGTGCTTTTTTATCGAAATAAATGGGGGTCCTGAAACACCTGTAAATAGGTGTATCGAGACCGAAAGATATGATACGATATGCCCGATACCGGGCGTATCGTATCGATACTTTGAACCTTGATCTTGGGTGCCTGTTCTTCAAATAATTATCTGTTGATTTATTTCAATGCTGCCATGATCCAAACAGTCTCTTCCCTTAATCAATGTTGCACCAATACAGACATGGACATTGGAACCCAATAATGTCTTGAGTATGTGACCAAATGAGATAAAAAACTGGTACACTCCTAGATATGTCCATAAAATAGACTATTAAAAAGTCTCTCTCTCTCTCTCTCTTGCTATATATATATATATACTCAATTGCTGTGAGTATCCAGTTCCCCGCACTGAAATAGCCAATAGGCTTCTACCAGGTTCATGTTTCCTAGTGGGAGATGAATTATGTCTCCATGATATTGACAGGCCGAGCATTACCAGGTCAGGCTTGCCAGATGCCTTTCCACAATCATTTACAGCCGTCTTGTGCTTGGAGTACATTTTCCTTCTATCCTTTCGACAGACCATGTGCATTCCTACTCCACTCAGAATGGGTACTGGAGAAGAGTTGGGTTGGCACCCCTAGCTCTATTCTAGCTTCCTTTTAGTACAAGAATGGGATTGTAACATCATATACCCATAGGAAAAGTCATGTATAAAAAGTTCTCTGTGTTATCTCCAAAAATTCTATAGGACGAGATTCTATTGCTTATTCATAGAAATTTATTTATGTCAAAGCAAGGAGAAAAGGAAAATGATATGTAGAAATATCCCTCAAAATTCATGGTGTTGGAATCCATTATGTTTCTGGCATGAACACTTCGTATATATTGGAGTCTTAGAGAGGCCCTCAATAAACTGAATGTGTAGTTTGTCCAGAACGAGATTTATTTTTAGAATATTTCATGACTTTTCTTGACCAAATGAGAAAGGTCAAAATATTTCCTCAAGTCTTGTAGAAGAGAATGCATTTTAGGCATGTTAAAGCTTGGGTGTTTGACCTAACAATTGAGTCTTTGTTGACAGGTTGAATATAAAATCTTTCTTTACCATCACTATAAATGCATGAGAGTTGGCTAACCTGTTACTTATGGCCTCTTTTGTATTCTTTTGTGATCTATACAGGACAGTATTCGCCGGGAGGTGCAGACAATGAGCTTGATTGACCACCCTAATGTATTAAGGGCATATTGCTCTTTCACAGCTGACCGCAGTCTCTGGGTTGTAATGCCTTACATGTCTGGGGGATCTTGCCTTCACATCATGAAGTCTGCTTTTCCAGAGGGTTTTGAAGAGCCAGTTATTGCTACGTTATTGCGTGAGGTTCTAAAAGCTCTTGTTTATCTCCATGCCCATGGGCTCATCCATAGAGATGTTAAGGCAAGTCTTATTATTTTGTGGTCCTGTAGGTTGCTACAGTTTATCCACTCAAGAATAAAATTATTTAATTACATGCTTGTTTTTGCTAGAATTTCAATTTTCTATGAGCAGAAACCATGAGATATGTATCCCCATAGCTTTGAACTCTGATTGGAAGCATTTTCAAGTATTTTAGTCATCTTATCCATATTAGAAATGATGAAATATATATATTTTTTTTTCATTTTGGGGATTTCAACTCTTTATTAATCCCATATATGTTCTGAATGTATTGAAAAGGTATGATACCTAGAACACTTATAAGTTATTTTTTTATCAGAAAAAGAAATTATTTTATTAGATTTAAAGAAAGCTGTAGCAGTACAAAGGATGTTACCCCCAAGAGCTTATCAAGTTACAGTTACAAAGAAATCCTAAAAAGGCTAATAAGTTTCCAGCATCCCAAAATACATCAGATTACAATTTAGCTCAAAAGCCATCTCTGGCAGTTCCTTGCTTGCCAATGCATCTGCCATTCCATTTGCAGACCTGCTTATCCATCCAAAAGTGGATTTGAATCTCTTTGCCAAGGTGTCGATCTCTCTGAAAGCATGCCTGTATTTCCATGGAGCTGATCTGATATTCTTGGACCAAGATATGACTGAGAATCTCCTTCCACTTCCAATTCCCTTTACTTCAAATTGTACAGAAAGCCTTAATCCATGTAAGAGAGCCATCATTTCAGCTTGTACTGAATCTCCAAAGCCAAGTGGTCCTTAAAATAATGCCACCACCACTCCTTCGTGGTTTCTAATAACACCTCCTATTCCTGCCCTTCCTGGATAACCCAATGAACTACCATCAAAGTTAAGCTGCAGTTTGTTCGAAGATGGAGGTTTCTGAACCATTCTTACACTTTCTGTAGGTCTAACTGTTTGTGCCACTTCAGCCCAGGATCTTATTATGTCATTTGTTGAGAATTCTCAAAAGAGATCCAAAGTTTTTACCCAATGTGCTGTTCTTACTGTTACGGCTTCAAACAGTTCCTCCTTTGATTTGCTCCTCATTAAAGATTCTCTGATTTCTTTCTTCCTATACAGTCCAGATCAGTGCTGCTCTTGCTGTCCTTCACATAACTCTTTCTCTCTTCTTCTGTTGCCTTAAGAAACTGGAATTGAATAGGCCTACTGCATCCTGTGGAGGATCCCATCTTCAACCAAAGAAAGAACAAATGTATTTCCATATACAAGACACAAAGGGCTGGTAACAAGTAAATGAGGAAGGGTCTCTGATTGGTTAAATTTATAAGTTATAACCAATCAACCAGTATTCATCTAAATTCATATAGGTTTCTGATTGGTTAAAATTTTCAGGTATCATACCATTTTGGTACCACAGAAACCACCATATATATTATATCACTAATAGATCATGCATTCTTTTTGTGTGTCCTTGTTCTCTTAATTGAGCTTGTTCTTCTCTGGTTGGTTATTAACTTTTTACAGTGAATACCATATTTGTTTCTTTTGTTGTGCCTATTTAGAAATTTGAAGGAGCTTGCAAGGTCAGCTCCGGTGGTAGTGCCTTCTTTTCATACTTGGGCTCCTCCTAGCGGATTTATCAAGTTGAATTTTGATGGGAGCTGTATTGGGAATTCAGGGCATTTGGGTGTTGGGGGAGTACTAAGGAATGAGGAAGGAAACATAATTGCTCTTTTTTCTGGTCCAATAGGAGTGGGTGACTCTCTTTGGGCTGAGATCATGGCAGCCTTGGAAGGTGTACAAAGAGCCAAGGATTTGGTCATTACTAAACTGGTTATAGAAGGACACTTCAAGTTGGTGGTGGGCTGGCCAAAGAAAGAGATAACTGGATTTTGGAACTATAGCAATGAAAAGAGGAAATTCAAGTGGATAGCAAAGGATATTGAAATTAAGCTGAATTGGATTAAAAGAAGTGCCAACTCTTTTGCTGATGGGTTAACTAAGCAAGCAGTGAATAGGGATGCTTTGTTTTGGGTTAATTTGTAACTTGATTTTTGTTTTTTTTTGGTTGGGGAGTTAAGAGAGTTTATCTCCCCCTCTCCTTTATATTTAATCTCCATTTTTCTTATCAAAGTTATTCGTTATTGATCAAACAAAATTTAAAAATATGGTAACAAATAATTCTAACATGCATGCAATGAAAAGAAGATTAGCTATTTATAATGTGTACCAAATTGCATTTTTTTCAGTAGTGCTCTCTTTTTCCCCGAGTTTTGTATGCTATTCCTTGCTTTCTTAGTTGACAACTTTGTGTTGAACTCTCTTGCAGGCTGGCAATATCTTAATTGATTCCAATGGAGCAGTCAAGCTAGGAGATTTTGGAGTATCAGCATGCATGTTTGAAACTGGTGATAGACAGCGTTCAAGAAATACTTTTGTTGGAACCCCATGCTGGTGCTTTGTTGGATCTCTTTAGTTTGCTCTGTTTTGGTTATTGAATTCCTATTTTTGGTTTCAAATTGGTAAATTACATGACTTTGAAACTTTGTTTTGAATCTAAACATTCTATTTGTATGTCTTTTGTAGGATGGCTCCTGAAGTTATGCAACAATTGCATGGATATGATTTTAAGTGAGTGTTGACATGTCAACTTAATATTGTATAACCTTTTATTGTTTTAATATAGGGCATTTTAAGATTATTTTTTTTGTAAAACAGAGCAGATATTTGGTCATTTGGGATAACTGCACTTGAGCTTGCTCATGGTCATGCCCCATTTTCCAAGTATCCACCAATGAAGGTGACTAAATCGAATCTCAAGAAACGATATTAATTCTGTTTAATGTAAATACTATCCGCTGGTTATACAGGAAAGTTCTGTTCTTGCTGCATTGTCTTCCTCTTGGTGCAGGTTTTGTTGATGACCTTACAAAATGCGCCACCAGGTCTTGACTATGAAAGAGACAAGAAATTTTCAAAGGTATATGATATTTTGTAATGACTTGATAGCCAACTATTTATGGGTATTGTTTTGAAAGTTGTGTTTTTTGTAGTCTTTTAAGGAGATGGTAGCAACATGCCTAGTGAAAGATCCTAAGAAGCGTCCTACACCAGAAAAGCTTTTGAAGCACAGTTTCTTCAAACATGCACGTTCAAATGATTATCTATCTCGGACCATTCTTGATGGGCTTTCTCCTCTTGGTGATCGTTTTAGGATGCTGAAGGTGTGTATCAAGAGTTATGACCTCCTTTTCGTTTAATCTTTTAATGACTTTGTTATTTTATTTTCATTTCAGGCAAAAGAGGCTGATTTCCTAGCTCAGAACAAGGTTATGTATGAAGATAAAGAACAGTTGTCACAGGTAAATTTCATAATGCTTTCTTTTACCACTTTTGTTTTATGATTGGTAACAAAGAAGATTTCGGTAGTCATTAACATGGAAGTGTATGTATTGTATTTCTGTAGTAGGAAACCTAAATTTCTCAATGAAACCAGTTGATGATATACCATGTTCTGCTCCTTGATGCAAACTATGAATCTAAATCTATAAGTGAGCTGGTAGCACAGCATTTAAGAAGAAGCTTGCTGGATGGATAAAAATTCTAACCAGTGTTTTAAAAGGCGTCGGAGGTGTACATCTGGATGCATGCCTCCAAGCGTGTTGCCCCCAAAATGTCCTGAGGCATATGCCTCGTATGCCTTTTCCAGGAGGTGTGCTAGAGGCGTATGCCTCATGCGCCTGATGCACACCTCATACACAAAGACAGAAAAAAATGAAAAAAGAAAAGAAAGGGAAGGGAAATAAAAAGAAAAAGAAGAAAAAGAGAAAAGAAAAGAAAAGAGAAGGGAAGGAAAGAGAAGGGGAAAGAAAGTGGGCTGGGGGCTTCATCCCCTAGACCCCCAACCCCTTTTCAATACAGCTCAATTTGGTTTTTTTTGCTATGCATCTTCGTCCTTCTTAATATAAAAGATTTTTATTAGAAATAAAGAAAAATGTGATCCTCGTTCCTCTTCTTCCTCCCCCCCCCCCCCTCATTCTTCCTCCTCATTCCCCTCCTCTTAAGGAGGCTTATACCTCTTACGTTCTAAACTACGTCTCATGCCTCTAGGTGGTGGAATGCCTCATGTAATGCCTCTGCATTTTAAAACATTGGTCCTAACAAAGTGCAGCGCCTTAGTGAGTAGTGACCTATCTAACTTACCAGTATAATATTTTCCTCTTTTCTCCATGCCTTTCAGTGGCATTGGATAGACTTTCTACAAGCTGGGTGAAGTGACAAGAAAATTTTCGATTTGATGGATGGGGCCAAATATGCACTTCTAGGGAAGTGGCATTTATGCCAAATGAATTTAGTCCTTCTAAGAAAAGGCTATAGATTTGGGAATGTAGAAGAGCCTTTGTGAAGAAGGGCAATCCTAATTAAGTAGAGGTGCATGGAGAAGGGTCAGACTTCTGCCATCTCCATTATATCGGTCTAGCACTTGGAAGAGAATCCTTAATCACACTCATGATCTATTGTGATGAATGTCCATTGCCAGACAAATACAGGTGTATGGGATAAACATTGGAGAGCCTCCCTCCATCATGTATGGGTCTGGCACTTTTTTTTTTTTTATCAATAATGGCTGTGGACAGAACAGAATGGCAAAAGGGGATTCAATGTAGCCAACTTCATATAGCTGGGACAAGGCTTAGATGATGATATTTTATTGAGTATGAACAAAAGGATTGTGTGTGGACATTAATGTTCCAAGGATCCTGGTGCAGAACATGGATATGGTGGCTTTTGTTAAGTTGTTCAGGCAGCATGGTCTTAGGAATAGTTGTAAAAGGTGTTGTTGCCCATGCACCCTTGGTTGGACCACCTGAATGCCTTAATTTATAGCAGCAATGGTGCCAATTTAGGAGATATCACAAGGTGGTTGCCTTATTAATTATTATAATATCATTGATATAGCTAATGTGTGTGTTAATACACACATACATATATATATATATATATATATATATATGACAAAGAGGAAGAAGTGTATGTATAAGGTTAATTGTTCAAAAAAAGCATATTTCAGAGGAATGAAGTTCTCAGGTTAAAGTAATGATTGCTGAAGTATAACTTGTACTTTTTGACTCTTCTTTTGATGTATTGCCTATTCTTCTATGTACATGAGTCGTGGTGTAAGACCAAAGGGTAGTGATTTATAAGGTGTGCTTAGGCACACAAGTTGGGTGCACTTTATCTGGAACTTAGTGCAGCAGCTTTAAAAGATGAACACATTTTGTTCTTCTCTTTTTTTTTTTTTTTTTTATTGTAGATTCTTATGTTTTTACACCTTTGTAATGGGTTTTCAACTTCTGAATTATCTTTTATTGCTGTTTGTACAATTGTAATGCTCTATTAACTTTTAAAATAAAACAATTCCTACAATGCCGGAAGGGTATGATATTGGAAAAACTTTGACCAATCAGAATCCCCCTGATGAATTTTGACGAATGCCACTTCTATGACACCAGTTGACTGGTTATGAGTTTTTTAGCTAGCAGACCTTTTTGGTAATATAGTCAGACCCCAGAAATAAAGGCTTTTTAAGTACCTGAAGCCTTGGTTCTTCCAAATTGGATCTCAAATTGCGAAGTATCCACTAGAGATGCAACAATAATGCAACTAATATCTGATTTCTAGTCCTAAAATAGAATGAACTCAACTGAAATCATAAAACCAACCATTCTATATATGGGCAAAAAAAGTATGTCCTTGCTGCTGCACAAACCCTAGCATGGGTTTGTTTCAAGGGGCTTTTGTGGAGGTGGAGGGTCAATCTCCTAGGATTAATAACACATGCTACTTACTCAAGTGGGCTGGCAGATGTTCTCGCAAAACAGGGAGTGGACAGATTCACTCTATTTTGGGCGATGTTGTAATTTGTAATAGTAAAAAGGGGACATGGTAATTAGGGTGGCCAATCTGGTTTTTGCTGTATTTGGGCTACTATGTAGCAAATATTTGTTAACTTTTTTCAATCATTAATAAAGAACTCATTTTTCTGATAAAAATAAAATAGTAATACAAGCTACTTAAAGTAATGCAACTAGGAGATAAAGATACGTTGAAAATTTCTCATGCTTGAATTGTTGGAGTCAATATTTCCTGCAAGAAAAATCTCTGCACATACAGCATCCAGCTACACGTTGGGAATATTTCCTGTTATATATGTTAAATTCATAGGGAGATGTTCCCACTGTCTGGCTGGATGCCTGTGTTTGCAGAGTTTGTGCATAGTTTTTGCTTGCAGGAGATCCCATTGCGAATCATTGAGTGTTTAAAGCACTTTGGTACAATCCATGTTTTCACTGTATATGTTTTATATGTCATTTGAGCCAATAATCTTTTGAATCATTTAATTTCTTTGAAGACTCGGGTTTGCCTTTTATGTATAACTAGTTTTTTTTTTACTTCTTTTTTTTTTTTTTTTGTAAACTTGTGTGCTTCGAAAAGGCATGCATCTCATCTTGCACCGCAGGGCACTAGATGTGTTTGTTGGAAATTGCAGTTGGCTTGGAATGCACTTCCTTTGGCCTTCATCCTTCTCCATACCTTTTTGGTTTTCACTTTTGGTTGACATGATATAGAAAACTTAATTTTAGGGCACTAGATGTGCTTGCTGGAAATTGCAATCGGCTAGGAATGCACTTCTTTTAGCCTTCATCCTTCTCCATGCCCTTTTGGTTTTTACTTTTGGTCGATATGATATAGAAAACTTAATTTTAGGGCACATTTCAAAATTAAAACGAAGAATTCTTTCTGTACATAAAATGAATTGTATTAGTCAACTTATATTTCTCGTAGAAGTGTTTACTGACTAAATCTTTTTTGGTGTTGCAGCGAGAGTATATACGGGGAATCAGTGCATGGAACTTCAATCTAGAGGATTTAAAAGCTCAGGCTGCCCTTGTAAGTAGATCCCTGTTTATTTTTGTCCTTGACCTTTATTTCATAAATTTTCTGTTGGTGGATAATAACAAATTCAGGGTTCTTTTTTTTATCAATAACAAATTCAGGGTTCTTTTTACCCTGTCATTAATGATGGCTCTGTCTGCAGATTCAGGATGATGGAGTTCCAAGTGAAGAAGATCAAGACATGAATAGCAAATTAAATGGATATAATGTTGATTTAGTACCAGAGCAGTCCCCTGAAAGGGTTAACGATTCTAATGTAGCACCTGCAAAGGTATAAAATTAATTTCTAGATAATCTTTTACTACCTTGATTCATTGCTTTGTTGTAATTTTAAACTTATTTTCAGCAAAAATTTGGATCCTCTCTTGGATATTTTAACATGTGCCTTGTTTGTTTCAGGATGCAGTCAATGATTTTAAGGACATGGAGGATTCCCTTGCTTCATTTCCTATTCGTCCTCTTCAGGCATTAAAGTATGTCCAGTTATTGTTGTAGTTGTAATAGGTGTTTTATTATTAATTAATTATCATGGTATTGTCATTATTTAGGAAGCGGATTTAGCAAAATACCCCTGCAATGAGTTATGCCTGTAATGATTGAGGATGCAGTCTTTATGAGCCTTTGCTTGGCTATCAATCACTTTTGCTGTTTATCAGTGCTTCTTGTGTTGGTATTATGCTCATAACTGGCTCATTCCAGTGGATTCTTTGTCTGGCCAAATTGCTTATGAGCTGACCAAGTGAACCTTCTTTGTTTTTTTTTTTGGGGGGGCTTTAAGTTGCTGTTTCTACACTAATATTTATTAATTTCTTGTCTGTCCATCTAATTACCTCAATCAGAGGTTATTTTGATGTTTGTGAGGATGATATCAACACAAGCAGCCCAAACTCAAAAGATGCTGTTCAGTTGGATTCTGATCAACAGTGGCAACTACAGTCAGCAGCAAGGCCAGAAGACCCTGAAACTCGACAGGATGATGGTGAGAATTTGGAAAGAAGTAGCTCTATATCCAGATATGTCATACTTGGACAAAAATTCTTGAGTGGTTCACTTCTACCAGAGAATGGTTTTTCCCCGTCTAGAAAAGTTAATGGTGATGGGGACAGGTAAAATTAGTACTTTGGAGGCTCACTTGGGCGTGAATGTTATTGATATCTTCTATTAAACATTAGCTCTAATGGCTAACATGTTTGGTTCTCATTTGAAGGATATATGTTTTAATCTTTGTTGGTTTTGTTCATGCAGTAAGCCTCTAGTTGCATAATTGCAAGGGCCATGTCAATTAATTCTTGCAAGTTGCATCAGTAATGTAGTTGACTAAACATAGTGATTGTACAACTTTGACTGGAAAGTTGCATCAGTAATGTAGTTGACTAAACATAGTGATTATACAACTTTGACTGGAAAGTTGCATCAGTAATGTAGTTGACTAAACGTAGTGATTATACAACTTTGACTGGAAAGTTGTAACAATATTTAAGGAAAGCAAAATAAATATACATATACATGAGACAGACCAAAATGAGTACCAGTGAGGGAACCATACTTAAAGAATCAAACCCCAACTTTATTGTTAATAAATGAAAAACTTTATTATAAAAATATAGCAAAGGTACAAAAGAAGGATACGATGCTCTATATAGCTTTCATGTGCATTCCACAAATGGATATCATTTGGTATGAATTATACAGAAGGTATCTACAACAAATCAACCCATTTTGATCATGGTATCTCTTTAGAGACTTTTGAAATCTTTCAACACCAGGAAATCTATATGCAAATTAATATCTGCAACAATTATATTGGTTGGGTGTGAGCATTCATCAGAGATTCTGTGGTCCGTCTCCTTGCCAGATGCCAACCTAAAACAAATAGTGAGAGGTAGTACAAACCATGTAATATGGCCCCTGTTACTGACAGAGGCCAGCCATAAACAACCACGTGGGATGCTCAGTAGGGGCCCAATCCCATTAAATAGTGACAAGGAAAAGCACTGCATGTTTCTGTCATGTAATGTGGAAGTAAATTATCCCCAAACTCTGAATTGTTATAGTGAACACATTTGCATCTATCTGATATCCTCAATTGAGAATTTCCAAGAGCTACAAGTTATGCAAATGCTTCTGCCTTAGAGGAAGTGGATCTCCAAAAATTATTATGATCAAATGATGAATCTGTTATTCCATGAATCAACAAATTGCACAACCTAACTGAAAACCACCTATAGAATGCTCTCATGTCTTTAGTTCCTATCACAATGGGAACGTCCTTCCTAAGAACTTAGAAGGGTAACATACTCTTTACAGGAGATTACCTTTCCATACCTCATCTGTGGAAGACGAATACATGCCACCTGAATAGAGTCTACACAGGAGAACTACCTTTAAACCATACTGTAGACCTGTCAATGGGTCAGCCCAGGTCCTGAACTGATAAGAAGACTATGTACACCCAGTCTCAAACCATACCCTGTACGATCTATAATACCCAGGCCTAGAGCTGAGCCAATTATTAATCAAGCATAATCAGGTATGACTGGATAAAACCTGATATAATTACCTGTAATATAATTATTTTAAACTTCCATTTTTATAATCTAACCTTAAAAACGACGGTAAACAGTTAACCTGTTTAAATGACAATAAAACATATATATTAATGTTATGAACATAACCACAGGGAATTATTGTTAACCTGTTTATCAACCAAAGACCAAAACTGACACCAAAACTGAAAAAAAGTGCCTCAATAGTCAATACCCTTCTCTTTAACAAGGAGAGGCAACTACACCAACATACATGATTAGGACAAACCTGAAAGGGAAACACCAGAACAGCCAAACACAGTCAATGCATTATGCGCCACAGAAAATGGCCAAATACTCCAACCTCCACCTTAACAAATAAATCTCCTAGGCTTGGAACTCCTTAGGATTTTCTAGAAAATATCCTTAGCTTCAGCCTTTTTTTTCTCTTCCAGACTAGGAGATCATACAAGATCCTTCCACGTAATGATTGCATTCAAGTTCCTACCTCTAAGTTGTGTTTTGAGTCATTTGACACAGGATTCACATTTTCAACCCAATTCACCTCCTCCACTAAATCCAGTTGTTTGAATGCATCTCCATCTGCTGAGGAGTGAGGACTCATCTGAGACATCTGGGTCCAGTATTTTTGTGCTTCTATAATAAAAAAAATTCTTTTTTTATTGTACTTGCAGTAAGCAATTCTCATTGTTATTTCTGTTTTCTTGTGTTTGTTTTGGGAACCCAAAAATCCTAGGTTCTGATGTACAGCTGTTCGATATCTTGAAATTTCAGAAGACATGCTAAGTGGGTAATGATCATGTTTTTTGCTCATAACCTTTTGGGCCCATAGGATCACCCATGACCCAACTGTGGGGTGGAGGACAGCATACTTTTTTGTTCTTTCTGGATAAAATCATGTCTGTGGAGGATTAAGTGTTGATTGATGTATTCGTCATGTGATATGGTTATAAGGTTGCGTCAGGTGATGTGCATTGCAGCCAAATTGCTGAGCTCAGTAAGAGCATGCTAATAAAATTCAAGGCGATTTCTTGTTTTTTTGTCCGAGTTACCTTGAATTGAAGTTGAGGAGAGTCCTCTTTCATAGTATATTAGGGGAGCTAGATGTGAGGTTTAGTATGATTTGCATGTTACATATCCATTCTATCATCTAAAGATTTTACAGTGGACTTATAAATTTTCTAGTGAGCAGTCACCACCCTTTGATACCTGAACTGTAGGGGGAGCTTTGGATCTCTGCAGAATCTTTAGAAGGAAAAAGGATTTGTTATGGGTTACTGCTGCACATGAAGCATTGGATAAGAAACCAGAATAGAAACAATTGGCAGGATCTTGGTACCTCTTGGGAAGCAAATTCAGGGAGTGGTGGAGTTGACAGGTCTATTTTGTTATGGGGAAAGCAACAACACAATTAATTGATAATGATACTTGAACGTGGATTTTGCTGTGGTGATCTATTATCTGTTGTATGCCAATTTTGTTCCCATCTGTTAGAACTAATGAATTTCCTCTAGTTGTGTTGAAAACCACCCAAAAAAAAAAAAAAACAAAAACAAAAAAAAAGGAGAATCAGGAAGTGGTAAACTGGAAATCCTTGGCAAAGTATATCAGCATGTCAAATTTCCAACTGGTGCAAATATTGAATGAGAACTAGTTAATGGGAAAATAAAGAAGTTCTTGTGCCTCTACATAAGCAATTACTTTGTTGTATCGCCAACCACCTTGATCTGCCACACTAACATCTCTCTTTTCTCAAAACTGTGAATAGTATGATTTGTTGACATACATAAAGATTATACGTTGGTTGGTAGTCATAATTGCTTTCACCATTACCATGTAATGAGATGGAGAATTTCACAGTGATACAATTGTAATTTAAGGGTCTTGAAACATTTTGAAGGGAATTTACACAACAAAAATATCAACCTGAGCGGAACTACAGTGGTCCATTGTCATATCGTCACAAGAAGGATATGAATAATATTACATCTGGTATGTTCAATGATATATTCTTTCATTAATAAAATTTAAGTTATTTATCAAAAAATGATATGCTCTTCAATATTCATATATCTTATTTTGTTGAATTCAAAGATGAATTTTGACATTTTCTAAGTGTATTTTATTTTAATTATTTATGTCCCATGACACATTCGGGTGGTCTTGCATCTATGTAAATAGTGGAAGATGCATCAGAAGGAACAGTTGTCCAGCGGAAGGGGCGCTTCAAAGTCACACAAGCAGATCTCAGCCCCAAGGTATACTGGGATGACATCCCTTCCACCTTACAAATAAAATAAGAAAATCTTTCCTGTTAAAAAGATACGAAGTGGTTATTATAGGAGTATGATCAACAAATGTAGAATGATGAACAAACTATTCATTGAAACATGGATCATTTAAAATACTCCACCACTGCCTCTGAAGCGAAAGTACTAGATGCCACTGGATTTCTGAAAAATAGAGTATCAAGAGTAATAGTGTCTAAAATTCTGATATAAGAATAATAAGGTTCTGCTTTTTCAAAGGCTAGTATGAATGCACTTGTCTAATTTCATTATTGATTCTGTGAGTTTGGACTTGGTAGTTGTTTTAGTAATTCAAGTTCTTTTTCCATATGAAAGACCTTTTGCATATTAAAGAAACAAATGTACAGGTTTGTGTTCTAATCTGCATTTATTTGAAATGGGCATCTCCAAGGTTGAATTATGTGGATAATTTGGTAAAATCAACCTTTTAGATTTTGACACCCAGTATCAATATCCTTGTAGCATGGCTTAATTTCCCTGTATGTTTCGATGTCTACAATTTATCTTTTCTTTCCCTGCTAAAAATCCTAATTGGTCATAACCATATCATAACCTTGCTATGTATGTGTGACCATTGACATGGTAATAATAAAAACTGAATTGATCATTCTTTTTCTTTCAGGCAGTTGCTTTGTAACCACTTCTGACTTTGTTTTTCATTCAGGCTACTCCTGCAAAATGCTTGGCCAACCAAGTTTCTGGAGGTTCAACTATTCCTACTTCTACCATTCCAGCTGCATTAGTTCTTCCATCATTGCAATATATATTGCAACAAAATTCAATGCAAAGGGTGTGTACTAATAAACCCATTCCATTGTTGTTTGACTAATCTACATTTCATCTTCTTCTTTTTGGTAATGTTGGCAGGAACAAATAATTAAATTGATTAAATGTGTGGAGCAAACCTCTGGTAATTCCTGTATAACTTGCATTTCTGTTATTATGTCCTCTCGTTTCATTCCTTATTCCACAATATCATTGATTCTTTTTTTTAATGTTTTTTGTACTGTGCAGGACATCACACTGAATTTGCTGATTCAGGTACAAGTGACCTGTCACAGGTAGCTTCCCTTCTAGTCTGACCATTATATTGTTCTTATTTCTTAGTTTGATAAAGTGGGCATTGCTTCAGTATTGCTGTTTTCTTACATGTCCTATGGTGCTGACGCACCTCTAACCCTGAATGGTTGTAAGTTAAGCACAAGATTGTGGTTTTGGAAAATAGTGCCTATAAGTCGGGTCCTATGCTAATCTTAGGCATGTAATTTCCACTTTTAAGTCTAATAAATATTTAAGTGTAATAACATTAAATATAAATATTAGTTATACTTGAACTTATTTTTTAATTAATCATCACCCATCATGCCTTACCCAACCATACGGGGTCAGCTACGTGAATCCTGTTTTGGCAATCTGTTCTATTTAAAGCCATATCCACTGTTAAATTATTATTGCTTAAACCATTTCTTACTACTACCCATATCCTTGGTCTACCTAATCACTTGTTCTAACTGGCGCAGTTGGTGGTCTTCTATGCACATGCCCAAACTATCTTCATCTACTCTCTTTTTATGTAGTTAAATAATTTATTCGCATGGATGTTTAACAGATGTGTTTGAATCTGACTGATCAGAAGGAGAATAAGACAAGGAGTTGGAAGAAATTGAATTCTGAAAATTGGAAAGTCTGTATTTGCTCAAAGTATATGCAACAGCTTAGTAGTTAAATGTCTTGTGTCCATCTAAAATGTGGAAAGTATATTCTGATTCTGATAAACTAAATCAGCCGTAATTCATGCATTTTTTTTTTCTTTCCACCTTTTCTTTTCTCTCTCTCTCTCTCTCTCTTTTTTTTCTTGCTCTCAATGAAAAGAAAATGAAGATCAATTTGGAAAATGACTTGAATAATTGGGTATTTCTTGCCAAAAGATTAATTATCCAGAAATGGAAGTTTAGAGAAAAAGAAATGGTTCATCTTGTTTAGATTACAGTTGGTTTACTAGTACTTGTTTTGATTATCATTTACAATATGCACAGGGATCTCCAACTTCTGCCCGGGAAAGAGAATTGCTATCTGAAGTCATTAATCTCCAGCAAAGGTATGAAATGAGGACAGTTTCTAGTTGTAACCTAGTTACCCCGGATATGGCAATGACACAGGTGGATAGTGTCGGATATGTAATTGACACTAAAAGGGCAGCCCAGTGCACGAGGCTCCTGCCAATGCAGGGTCTGGGGAGGGATAGATGTACACAGCCTTACTCCTACACATTCAGAGTGGCTGTTTCCAAGATTTTAACCCTGGTCACCAAGGTCGCAATGGAGCAACCCAACCATTGTGCCCAGGCCCACCCTCATATGAAATTGACACTAATAATTGAAATATCCGACATGATGCAGTACCCTTGTACAAGTATCCGGGTATCATATGTTGTAACTTATTTTCTTGATTTTCATCATCCAACTGACATTTTCTTGATGCCAGCATTGGCAACCTTGTTGAAGAGCTGCAGAAACAAAAAGCGGCAAATTCTCTGGTTTGCATCTCCCCTCTCTTACAAATGTTTGTTTAGGTATGATGAATTAAATATTACATTTTTTTCCGCTTATTGTGTAGCTAGAGAAGCAATTAAATGATTTACATGTCAAGCAAGAAGTGGAGAGGATACGGAAAGAATGAAGAGCGGGTATGAAGTTGCCTAAGTTCTGCAACAATCTCTCCCCCTCCACCAAGAGCTCTTTGGGATCTCCATCAAGCTGCCATTTTAACCCAAGAATAACGAAAGCATCATCAGTAAACCCGGGCTCTTGTTTGTATTTTTTGTGTACATTATATTGGGGAATTGGGTGCTGCACGCACACCCAGATTTTGAAATGGTGTTCAGAGATTCGATATATATAGTGTCTTGTAATTTAATGATCCAATATTGTATATTATGTTATGGAAACAAGATTCAAAATATCAATATTGCAAAGCATATGAAAGGCAGTTCTAGCATAATCGCGATTCACGTGGGAAAAGCAGTGTTATCTATGTGCATTTAATGACATAATTTAAGGGTTAGCACGACAAATTTGTTTAAACTCTAGAGAATAATTATTGACTTTATCATGTATTAAAATCCATGTATTGTTTAATTGGTATATTTGATGATACAACTTTTGGCCTGTACAATTTCATTTTTATTGGTGCGAAGACACAAGAGTGCTAGTCTTGAATTATTTTTGTTTTTAACTTTACTTTGTCTCGCCCGTTCGGGCATTACATCGTTACACGTAACACATTACAGGGTGATTATGGGGCCACAGCATCTGTTGCCTATACCAATGTGGGAATCTGGTTTTGACCAATCACAAGTAAACACTCCAGTGTGCCAGTGTGTTATGTACACATGGGACCCGTGCACAGTAAGGTTCACATGACAGCAAGATACTCGTTAGGTCCATTGACCTTACCATGGAGAATCTCACTGGTTGGTCTGCCCTGTTAGGCGTTAAACATGAGCGCAATGACTGGATGGTCCTCTGCCAAGTAGCCTAGTGGCTCAATGCGTCGGATCCAGTTCAGGAGTCTACCGGTCCCAAACCAACTCGACGATGCATGCATGGACCAACTTGCATTCGCAATGTAAATTTGTCGGTTTGATCCTCCTTACATGATGGGATCTGCATGTGTAAGCCAATCAAGAGTGAACGCATCAGTTATCCGTACAAAGTACCAATTGTATGGTGTACTAAACTACTAACCTATATATTCTTGATTAGGCTATGCAACAGAGGAGACAAGTCAATGTAACCTTTTTTATCGTTGTGTTAATTCAATAATTCATGACAAGAAAACAATTGAGGAGGATGTTGCCATTAAAATTAGAGCTGGATGAGCAAAATTGAGGAGTGCATCCAGTCTTGTATAATAGTCAAATACCACTTCGATCGGTTGGAAGTAAAATTTTATAAAATAGTTGTAAAGCCAACAATGCTGCATGGAGCAGTTTTGGACAGTTTTTAACATGTCCGAAGAATACGTGTGGCAAGAATGCATATATTAATATGAAGAGGTGGAAAAAGACTCGAAAAGATGAGAGGTCAAAAATGAAATCATTCCAAGGAATCTAAGAGTAGCTCTAGTAGATGATAAAATGAGGAAAGTAGATTAAGAATGATTTGGCCACATACATAAAAGACTTTTTACAAGAACTGTGGACAGTTGAAAGGTCTAAAACTAGAAGCAAACCAAAAAGGATATGGGTTAGAATCATAAAAAATGAATTAACCACTCATATTTAACAATGGATATAATATCTAATAGAATGAAATGGAAAAATAGGATTCATGCAATCAACACCTTGTAGTTAAGATAAAGACTTAAAATAATGATGATTATTGGCTTACACAGTCCATGTGTGTGTGTAAGGGTGTAAATTGGGCCGGATTAAGTTGGGTTGAGGTGAATTCTAACTGAGTTGTTGAACCCCTAACTCATCCCTAAGACTTCAGGTTGGTTGGATTCAGCTTAGTCTCAGGTTGGTCCGACTTCTCTATTTCTTTTTGCCAAATGTACTTATTTCCTAGACTTTGTGTTCATGTTAATTCAATATTAGCATTTTTATGTATAAAGTATGCATATAAATAAATGCATAAATACTTATAATGAAAAATACATAAATATGTAGATACATACATTTATGGATGCATAGCTATATACATAAGTACTTGCATGCATCAATACGTATTTATATAGTATTTATACATGTAAATATAAAGTTATAAAGTTAAGTCAGGTTTAGGTTGGTTGGGCTATCAAGACCTCAATTGAATTCATATTTTTCAACCCCAACCCAACCCTTCTTTTTTGAACTAATTGGCCCATATTGCAACCCTATGTGTAGAATCAGATTAGCAATATTGAATAGGCAAATGCTAGCCTACGAGAGCATTGACCATCCTATATCATAAGAGAATGAACTGTTGCCACAGAACGCCCTTGTATTGGCATTTATTTCACTTTATGACCCTTAATACTATATGATCATAGCAAACATGAAATGAGAGGTTAAAGTGTTTTTATACTATATAGAATAAGCAATACTCCGAATCACCGGTATAACCCTATTATTTTACAAAAAGAATATAACCCGATGCTAGCAAAACTATCATTATTGTTTATTTGATTAAAGTATTGAAATATTCTATAAGCCACACAACAACTTGTCTTTTTCAAGTGGTTGACATGAGTAGCTAAAGCCAATACCGGATGGAGTATTGGAGGTGAAGAAATAGTTAGTAAGCCACGAGTGTGGGGTTCCATACCCACACTCAGGCTCTAGTGTGTGTGGGTCCATACCCACACCTAATTATATTTTAATTTCCTTTTAAGTTGGGCCGGCTGGCATATTATGTGTTTGTTTTATTAGGATTAGGATTTTATGTTTTATTGGGAATAGGATTTTATGTTTTTCTCCTAATCTTGTAAGGAATTAAAAGCTATAAATAAAGAAGTGTATGGGGCGGTAGATATCATCAACCGAACCCCTTTCTTCTCCTCTCTTCTCCCATCTCTCTCTCTCTTCAAATCTAGTTCTCTTTTTATTCTTTTCTTTTAAGACAAAAATCCACTAATTTTTCAAGTTGGTATTAGAGCATTTGGCGAGAAAAACTAGGGTTCTCATGTAAGCCTGATCTAGTCTGCTACATGAAAATCCATTAGATCAAGATCTTTACAGCAGCTGCTTGGTTCTTGGAGGTTACTGGAGTATTGAAAACTGCCCAAGAAATATTCTTGGAGAATGATCCGGTGGCCAGGATGAATCAGAGATCAATTTCAACCAAGATAGGGTTTCAAACCAAGAGGACGATCAGAATTTTGAGAAAGAGTTTGGGCTCGATCAAGGATAAAGTTTCAAACCAGAGAGGTCAATCCGAGTTCTTGTTGCTGAGAAAGGTACAACCTTTAAGGTAACTTGATAGAAGTTATCAAGATTTCTTTATGATCAACTTTCTTTTCTGAAAAAGGTGCAACCTTTAAAGGTTATTCGATCATAGATAACTGTCTTTTAGTAGCAAAAATCTAAGATTACCTTGCTCCTTTTAAAATCAAGACATGTTCCCTACTGAAATCAGTTTCTAGGCTTTTTTTTTTTTCTCTGGTATTCTTGATTAAAGTTACAGTTTTGAAGGAACAATTGACTAACTAAAATTAAGCTCCTTTTTTCATTCTTTGTTGATATCAGTTTTTGGATTGTTGAAAACTTTTTCCTTCTTAGAGTATTGTGATCTACTTAGTATGGAAAAGATTGGAAGTGAAGTGAAAACTCAAGGGGAAGATTTTGGGACTAGTAATATGAAAGAAAATTCCTTCCAGATCATCACTGTTAGGTTTGATGGAACAAATTAATTGGAATGGGCCCAATCAGCAATGATGGCCATTAGGGGCAGAGCAAAATTAGGGTATGTAACTGGAGACACAAAAGAACCAGCCAAGGAAGATATATACCATCCAAGATGGGTTCAAGATAACTACTTGGTGATTACCTGGCTATGCAACTCTATATAGCCCCACATTAGCCGAAACTATCTTTGGGCAAAAATAGCCAAGGAGACTTGGGGCAGCATGAAGAATACATATTCCCAACCCCTCAATGTTGCTAGAGCTTATGAGCTGAAATGTGGCTATGCAACTCTATATAGCCCCACATTAGCCGAAACTATCTTTGGGCAAAAATAGCAAAGGAGATTTGGGACAGCATGAAGAAGACCTATTCCCGACCCCTCAATGTTGCTAGAGCTTATGAGCTGAAATGTGAGGTGAAAAACCTCAAGCAAGGAGAGAAACCAGATTCAGTATATTTTGCTACTCTAAAATCCCTTTGGCATGAAATTGATCACTTGGAAACTATTGAATGGGAAAGCTAGAAGGATGTAGCAACATATAGAAAACTGATTGAAACAAATATGGTTTTTGAGTTCTTAGCCGGTCTAAACTTAGATTTTGATATTACAAGACAACAACTTATCACTAGGGAGAGTGTGACTTTATCTCAAGCCAACTCATTAATCCACAGTGAAGAGAGTATGAAGAAGGTATGCTATCTTTTTAGCTTACATAAATAGCCTTAGCAGCAACAAAATTCAAGGCTAGAGGAGAAAAGGAAAAGGAAGTGAAGAAGGAAGACAAAAGAGATATTTTTTGTGATCATTGCAAGAAGCCCAAACACACTAGAGACACCTGTTGGAAGTTGCATTCTCACCTAATGCCAGCCTGACTTAGAAACAAGAAGGGATGTGCTAATACAATAACTAATACATCATCTTCCACATCCTTGGATGCCTTAGCAGCTGTTCGGGCTGCACTAACACAACTAGAGAAAGAAGCTGGTATTTCTAGATCTACATCTCAGTCTTCAACTACTACACTTGCTTAGCCTACTTCAGCCCTTGCTCATACAGGTACAAGAGCTACTGCATGTCATGCTTCTGTCCTAAGTAATACTAGACCTTTTTGGGTAATAGATTTAGGTGTTTCGGACCATATGACCAGCTTATCTACTTTATTTAGCACCTATTATTTATTCTCTGGAAGAAACAAAGTTTCTATTGCTGATGGCTCCATTGTACCAATTTTTGACAAGGGAGACATCAGATTGTCTGATGCCATCACCTTATCCTCAGTTTTGCATGTTTCCAAGCTTAGTGCTAACTTACTTTTAGTTAATAGTATTATTAAAAATCAAAACTGTTCAATAACCATTTTCCTTGATTGGTGTGATTTTTAGGATCTGGAAACGAAGAAAGTGATTGGAATTGGCTGTGAGATGAATGGAGTCTACTTGCTTGAACATTCATAGGGGGAGCAGAGTAAATTAGGAAATTTGTTTGTTTCTTAGTCCTATAGTAAGATTATGTTTTGGCACAACCACTTAGGTCATTTATCTTTTGGATCTTTAAAGAGTCTTTTTCCAAACTTATTTGAGTCAGTAGAAGTGTCCAGTTTAAAGTGTGAAAACTGTGACCTTGTAAAACATAGTAGATCTTCTTATCCTTTGAGTAATAAAAGAAGCAACATTTCTTTTCAAATTGTACATACCGATGTTTGGGGGCCATATCATATTCCCACAGTGGGAGGGTATAGATATTTCTTATTATTTGTTGATGATTATACCCATTTTTCATAGGTCTTGATGGTGCGCAATCCGGACGGTCCTATCTGTCAATGACCTTGCCTCTGAACGGAGCTACAGGGAACTTGTGATGGAGAAGATGAGGAAACTCCGGGGGGAACCCGGTGAGATTGCTCCAAAGCTCAAGTTAGAATTCTCTCAAAGGCAAGATAAAACTAGATGGCGCAAAGTTCACACACCTTGTTCTTGGGGGTAGGGAGCTTTTTATAACCACTTCGCGCACTCACTCCGAGGCTTCTGTCAGGTCGGGTATGGTTACTTCTGTGCTCTACCAGTTCGGGTATCATCCCCTCTATTGGGACCGAACCGCCACTGCTCCTTGTCGGAGCCATCTCTGTAACTGGAGATGGCGGTGGCAGGTGGCGGTGGCAGGTGGCCGTTTGAAGTGTGGCTGTCAAGCATTAGATCCCAAGTTAGTCAGGTGCGTCATCCCTGGATACGAACTTCCTCAGTGTCAGGCATGGTATGGTTGTTCAATTCGGCGTCCTGGAGACGAAGTGCTGGAGTGGTGAGCGAGGTGAAGTCTTGAGTTCGGATAGAGGTGTGTCCCGAACTGTCATGGGGCGGGCCAGTTCGGGTCGTTGCCTTGTGTGGCTCGGGGGCTAAGGGAGAGTTCGGGCTCCTTGTAGGGAGTTCAGGCTCCTAGTAGGGAGTTCGGACTGCTGGTAGGGAGTTCGGATTGCTGGTTCCTCCCTTCGGTGCTCGCGCCTTGGGCGCGCTGTTGTGTCGAGCTGTTGCCTTTGCCACGTGTCAATTGATTACGAGGTCGGGCCAAATCTTCCTTCATCAATTGCCCCCCACTCCTCATGCTTAAGGGACTTGCCTTGGCGCGAGGAGTTCGCGAGGTGGCAGGTGGATTTGTCCCGTGCTTTGAACTGTTTTTTACTGATAGCGTGAGGTGCGTTGTCAGGGTTCTTTGGGTTTCTCGAGCGCCCCAAAGACGGGAAACGTGCCAACCTGCCTACAAATGCTGACAGACGTGGCGGCGCGCACTTATTTCAAATTTCAAAAAAGCGCGCCGCTGAGAGACATGATAGTGGGTCTTTTCGAATTTGAAAAAACGCGCCACTGCCGCTTTTAATGTGAGGAGACGTGCACTGGTGTTCTGTTAGTTTCAGAAAGACGTGCACAGACGTTCTGTTAGTTTCAGAAAGACGTGCGCCAATCACGTCTCGGTCTCAAGGGACGTGTGGTCAGCGCGACTGCGGGCCATCGGATTGGCTTTGACCTGTGTTGTTGTTTCTCGGTCACTGTGGGTATAAATAGTGGGGGACCCCAGTTGCTTTGTCACTTCTACGCTTTGCTTCTTGAGCTTAGGTCCAAGTTTCAGCTCGCGTCCAAGCTTTTAGTTCGCCTTCAAGGTATTTTGCTCATGTTTCAGTTCCCGTAGTCTGTTCAAGCATTTTTCTGGGTCAGTACTTTCTTGGAATCCATATTTTCTCCTCGATGTCTAGCTTGGATAGCTCAGACGGTTCTTCAAGTGGGTCAGATGCAAGTTCTACAAACCGAGTTGTATCCCATGGTGGTCCTAGCGAACCGAAGGTAGAGCTCGAGGAAGAGTTTGAACCCGTAGGCCGAGTCGCCTCCGGTAGTTTGGCATCCACCTCTCATCGAGATCAGACATTAGACAAGTTTGGTCCCTCGACCATGACGCCTGAGGGTCTCCAATCCTTTATTACCTATTACAACTTGCCTGGGGAGTACGCCTACTTCATACCTTCGGGTAGTTTTCCTTGGGAACACGGTCCTGAAGAGATCGTGATATTCCGGGAGCAGCTCACTGCGGGGCTGCGACTGCCTTTCCACCCCCTTCTTGTTGAGGTCATGAACTGCTTCGGCATTACTGTCGGCCAGCTTCACCCGAACTCCATTCGTAACTTGGTGTGGACAATCTCACTATTTTGCGAATAGGGCTTTCCTTTAGACTTGGAGATATTCTCTTCTATTTTAATGCTTAAGAAGCAAGCGGGTCTCCTTCCCGGGTGTAGACGGGCGTATTACCTGTCTCCTCGCTCGGATTTTAAGCTCTTACATGAACTCCCCAACAAGGTCCCAGCGTGGAAGCGAGACTACTTCGGGGTGCGAAGTGTACTGGGGTGGCCGTTTCAGACCGGGTGGGGGATGGACGCCCCTGACTCCGGTGTTACGCTTGATAAAGAGACAATGAAGGGCCTCCGGAAATGGGCACGGCTAGGGCTAAAATGCCATTAGTATCTGAAGGAGGCCAAGCTCATTGTGGCCGGTCTAAGTTCGGGTAGGTTCCTTGCTTAGAGGTTTCTTGTTTTGCTTTGTTCTTTTGTTTTTTCTGATGCTGAATTCTTTTTTGCAGGTGTGATGGACTCAGAAAGGACTCGTGGTGGGCACCTATTTCAAGGCATGAAGAGGAGGAAGTGAGTTGCCAAGCGAACTCGTGCTGAGCTGCCCCAAGATGCGGAGCCCAAGGTACCAGACTACTCGTCAGAGGATCCGCCTAGGGAGCCCGAGGTGGCTCCTCCAATGCAAGAAGTGGCAAGGGCCCCTTATAACGAGACTACTCACACGGGGGCTCCCGCCTACTCTAGTGCTCCCGCTTACTCTAGGTCCGCTTATACGCGAGCTGGGCCCTCAGTCTCGGGAGCCCAAGGGGAATTCGGGAGCGTGTTGTCGCCGAGTTGGGCCCTCAGATTGTCTGATGCCATCACCTTATCCTCAGTTTTGCATGTTTCCAAGCTTAGTGCTAACTTACTTTTAGTTAATAGTATTATTAAAAATCAAAACTGTTCAATAACCTTTTTCCTTGATTGGTGTGTTTTTTAGGATCTGGAAACGAAGAAAGTGATTGGGATTAGCCGTGAGATGAATGGAGTCTACTTGCTTGAACATTTATAGGGGGAGTAGAGTAAATTAGGAAATTTGTTTGTCTCTTAGTCCTATAGTAAGATTATGCTTTGGCACAACCACTTAGGTCATTTATCTTTTGGGTCTTTAAAGAGTCTTTTTCCAAACTTATTTGAGTCAGTAGAAGTGTCCAGTTTAAAGTGTGAAAACTGTGACCTTGTAAAACATAGTAGATCTTCTTATCCTTTGAGTAATAAAAGAAGCAACATTTCTTTTCAAATTGTACATACCGATGTTTGGGGGTCATATCATATTCCCACAGTGGGAGGGTATAGATATTTCTTATTATTTGTTGATGATTATACCCATTTTTCATAGGTCTTGATGGTGCGCAATCCGGATGGTCCTATCTATCAACGACCTTGCCTCTGAACAGAGCTACAGGGAACTTGTGATGGAGAAGATGAGGAAACTCTGGGGGGAACCCGATGAGATTGCTCCAAAGCTCAAGTTAGAATTCTCTCAAAGGCAAGATAAAACTAGATGGCGCAAAGTTCACATACCTTGTTCTCACTCTGAGGCTTCTGTCAAGTCGGGTATAATTACTTCTGTGCTTTGCCAGTTCGGGTGTCATCCCCTCTATTGGGACAGAACCGCCACTGTTCCTTGTCGGAGCCGTCTCTGTAACTAGAGATGGCAGTGGCAGGTGGCAATGGTAGGTGACTGTTTGAAGTGCGGCTGTCAAGCGTCAGATCCCAAGTCAGTCAGGTGCGCCGTCTCTGGATACGAACTTCCTCGGTGTCAGGCATGGTACGGTTGTTCAGTTCGACGTTCTGGAGGCGAAGTGCTGGAATGGTGAGCGAGGTGAAGTCTTGAGTTCGGATAGAGGTGTGTCCCAAACTATCATGGGGCAGGCCAGTTCGAGTCGTTGCCTTGCGTGGCTCGGGGCCTAAAGGAGAGTCCGGGCTCCTTATAGGGAGTTCGGGCTCCTAATAGGGAGTTCAGACTACTGGTAGGGAGTTTGAACTGTTGGTTCCTCCCTTCGTTGCTCGCGCCTTGGGCACGCTGTTGTGCCGAGCTATTGTCTTTGCCACGTGTCGAGTGATTACGAGGTCAAGCCAAATCTTCCTTCATCAGGTCTACCTTATGTATGCTCGAGATGAGGTCCCTTCTCTGACCCAGGCTTCCCATCAGATGGTCCTAACCCAATTTGAAACCAATATCAAAATTCTTAGATTTGATAATGCCATGGAATACTTTGCAAAACCCTTGGCATCCTATCTCCTTGATCATGGGGCCATTCATTAGAGCACCTATCCTCGTACACCTCATCAAAACGATGTTGATGAGAGAAAAAATAGATATAACTTAGAGGTAGCCAGAAGCATCATGCTCAACTCTAATGTTCTCATACACTTCTGGGGGGATGCAATCCGTATAGCCGTATACCTTATTAACAGTGTTCCTTTGCAGGTTCTAAACATGTAAACACCGTTCAGCCTTCTGTATCCAAATAGGGACCTATTCACTATTCACTCCAAATTTGATCCCAGAGCTACTAAATGTATTTTCCTTGGGTATGCACAAAATCAAAAAAAGATATTGCTGTTACGAGCCTGTTTAAGGGAAGCATTTTGTGTCAATGGATATCACCTTTTTTTAGGATATGCCCTACTATTATAAGGCCTCTCTTCAAGGGGAGAGTAGTGAAGAAGGGATTTCAGTTTTAGCCCTAAAGTTCCTTTACCTATCCAATTACTGAGGGGGAGAGTTGTGAAGAGGGTGTCAAAAATGCAGAGAGTTAAGAGTGTATTACAGAATGTGGTAGCGGCAGGTTGATTCTCGTACTCAATAGCAACCCAAGCCAATCCCAACATCTTCTACAACCCTAGATCCAGATACTACTACTACTCCCACTTCTACAAATGCTTAGCCTCCACTATCAGATGACCTTGATCTTCCAATTGCTATTCATAAAGGGAAGCACCGTTGCACCTCATCCACTGCCCATTGCATCTCCAAGTTCCTTTCCTATAATTATCTCTCATAAATCTACAGATCTTACTTGACATCTATTTCTACTATTCTCATACCTAGAAATGTGCAAGAAGCCTTGTTGATACCTAAATGGAAGGAAGCAATGCAAGTAGAGATGGATTCTCTTGTCAAGAACAACACACAGGAACTACTTAATCAGCCTGAAGGGAAGAAACCTGTTGGATGCATATGGGTGTTTATTGTGAAATATAATATTGATGGTACTATAGAGAGGTATAAGGTCAAATTGGTTGTAAAGGGATTTACACAAACTTATGCCATAGACTATACAGAAACCTTTGCACCTATTGCAAAAATGAACACTATCAGAGTTCTTCTATCCATTACTGCAAACTTCTCATGGCTACTATTTCAACTGGATGTTAAGGATGTCTTCCTCAACGGAGACTTGCAAGAGGAAGTATACATGGAGTTACCCCTGGCTTTTATAGTATAGAAGCAAGAAAAGAAAGTTTGCCTTTTGAAGAAGGCCTTGTACGGGGTGAAACAATCTCCGAGAGTTTGGTTTGATAGGTTTATACTAGCTTTGGACAAATTCGGATACATACAGGCTTAGTCAGATCACACTCTCTTCTTTAAGAAGACAGGTCATTCCTTGACTCTACTTGCAATCTATGTAGATGACATTGTGATAACAAGGAGTGACATTAGTGAAATTGAAACCCTTAAACAACATCTTCACAAGGAATTTGAAGTAAAAGACCTAGGGAAATTACACTACTTCCTAGAAATTGAGGTAGTTCGATCTAAGCATGACATTTTTATCTCTCAAAGTAATTATGTTTTGGACTTATTGAAAGAAACTGGAAAGTTAGGAGTGAAACCCTCTAACACTCCTATTGAGTTTAACCATAAAATAAGTACAAAAAGTGGAGAACTCCTTGAGGACAGCGCTATGTACCAAAGGTTGGTTGGGAAACTTCTTTATCTCTACCTAACTCGACCAGATATTTCTTATGCTATCAGTGTTGTTAGTCAATACATGCATTCTCCTAGAACCACCCACCTCCTTGCAGTAGAAATGATTATTGCCTAGTTAAAGAGATGTCCAGGGAGAGGTATACTCTTCAAGAATAATGGTCGTATGAAAGTAGAAGTGTATACAGATGCAGATTGGGCTAAATGTGTTAATGACAGGAGGTCTACAGTCTATCTCTGGATATTATGCATTTGTGGGGGGAAAACCTTGTTTCTTGGAGAAGCAAGAAACAGAATGTTGTTGCTCACTCCAGTACAGAAATAGAATACAAATCCATGGCCAATGGTGTTGTAGAAGTGTTATGGCTGAGATCATTGCTTAATGAATTGGAGATTGATTATGAGAAGCCTCTGATACTGTATTGCAATAATCAAGCTACAATTAATATTGCCCACAACCCAATACAACATGACAGGACTAAACATATTGAGGTTAAAAGACATTTTATACGAGAACGAGTCGCATCCCAAGAAGTATGCCTTCCTTACATTGCCTCAAACATGTAGTTAATTGATCTCTTCACTAAAGCAGTCACAAAAATCAAACTGGAGATAGATTTATGCATGTTGGGCATGACAAATATCTACTCCCAACCTAAGGGGGAGTGAAGAAATAGTTAGTAAGCCACGAGTGTGGGGTTCCATACCAATACTCAGGTTCTAGTGTGTGTAGTTCCATACCCACATCTAGTTATGTTTTAATTTCCTTTTAGGTTGGGTTGACTGGCCTTATCCATATTATGTGTTTGTTTGATTAGGACTAGGATTTTCTGTTTTATTAGGAATAGGATTTTATGTTTTTCTCCTATTCTTGTAAGGAATCAAAAGCTATAAATAAAGAAGTGTATGGGACGACAGATATCATCAACCGAATCCCTTTCTTCTCCTCTCTTTCTCTCTCTCTTCCCTTCTTCTCTTCAAATCTAGTTCTCTTCTTTTCTTTTAAGACAGAAGTCCACTAGTTTTTCAAGTAGAGGTAACTTACGCGCACATCTACAATAGAAGCCCAACCAGTTGGCTCACTACTTTGCTAACTTGGGCCATCAAAGGAGCATCTCTAACCCTCCAAAAACCTCAGATTTTAGAATTCGGATTTCGTTTTTAACAAAATCCATCCTCACAACCCTTTGAGCATCTCCGACCCTCCAACTGGTTTTGCAAGGATGGAATCCGGATTTCAGATTTCAAATTTGATTTTAGGGTAAAATACAAAAACCTCCCCTAAAGTTTCTGATAATCATAAAAACCTCCCCTATAGTTCATTTTAGCAAAAACCTTCTCTCTATTTTTTATAAAATCAACAAATACCTCCCTTCCGTCAATGACCAAGACGGAAAACATCAAAGAGATGACCATTTTTTTCAAAATCAACAAATACCTTTCTCGAACATTGTTCATCTTCTTCCTCACATGCACAACGGAAGAATGGTAGTGCACTCCCCCCTCCAACCTTCCCTCTTCTTTAATTTCCCTCCGGTTCTCTCTCTTTCTCTCTCCCAACAACGACAAAATGGCAATACACTGTTCATCTCTGCTTCTCTTGTTTATTAATGTTTCTGTCTCTATTGATGAAACTATCTTTACCTTTCATCTCCCCATATCACGTTGACTTGCAAGGTTGGAACGACCAGAGAAACACCAAGAATCTGAGCAATCACAACGGCATCAACTATTCGATTCCTCTGTTGATTCATCCCACCAGAAACCACAACCATCAGATACTTTCTCCGATCCTTCACAATCACTTCGCTCGATCTCCGATACTCACCGCTGAAATCTAAGCATGGTCGACAACCTCAATAGTGCATCGCCATTCTGTCATTGTGCGTGTGAGGAAGAAGATGAACAGTGTTCGAGAAAGGGTAAAATAGGTATTTTGAAAAAATGGTCATCTCTTTAACATTTTCTATCTTGGTCATTGACGGAAGGGAAGTATTTGTTGATTTTGTCAGAAATAGAGGGGAGGTTTTTGCTAAAATGAAACTATAGGAGAGGTTTTTATGATTGTCATAAACTTCAGGGGAGGTTTTCGTATTTTAACCTTGATTTTATTTCTTCAGCATCAGTTGATTTCTTGGGCCGATCAGATTTCAAAAAGGTCTAGGCCTTTCTGGCCCCCCACGGCCCAAGCCCGCATGGCTTGTAGCCCATTGAGACCAAGATCACTGCCTGGCACGGGCACCCATGGCCTGACTCGTCACGCAACATGGCACAGCTCGCTCTTGCGCGAGTCACAAGTCCCGATTTACACATCTAGGTCAATCCCGAGGGAGTATTTATTTAAGGGGTAATAGCATATAAGGGCAACTTTTGGGGTTTAATATCAATAAAAGTAATATTAACAAAAAACAAAAATAGATTAACTTTTTAAAAATAATATCAATAAAAGGCAAAAACACAGTTCATCTTCTTGCCATTTGTTCATTAGCGCCACCGCCCGCCATCGCCCATCTCCGCCTCTAGCAACGTTGCCGAAGGTGGCAGCGACGTTGGTCATTCCTCTGCCCAACGCCACTGCCGCCGCCTTTGTCTCCACTCACCTCTGGCAACATTGCCGAAGGCAGAGGCAGAGGTGGTGGCATTGGGCAAAGAAATGACCACCAATGTTGTCGCCACCACCTCCAACAACGTTGTTGAAGGCGGAAATGGGCGAAAGCAACGGCGAATGATAGCATTGATGATGACACTGATGAACAAATGACAAGAAGATGATGAATAGTATTTTTGCCCTTTATTGATATTATTTTAAAAAGTTAATCTATTTTAAAAAAAAAATTAAAAATATTACTTTTAATAATATTAAACCCCAAAAGTTGCCCTTATATCCCTTTATTTAGTTTCTATCGGCATACTAGAAAGCGAATACCAGCAGCACATCCGGATTTGGAAATAGCCCACAGGCTACAAGGCACCCTGGATTGGTTTTCGGAGATAGCCCCCGGCCCCGAGATGTGACCAAATCAATTTCAAAATTCAATCCTAATCCCTCTCCCATACTGCTGCTGCCCACTGACTACTCCAGGTCAATTCCAACAAACAAGATCTGATCCCACCAAATCATTGACCATCTCTTTTTGAGTTTTTTCTTTTTCTTTTTTTTTTTTTAAAAAAAAAACCACTTTCAAAAGAAGAACAGCAACCCACATTATCATACGCTGATCCCTTCATCCGATTAGTGCCCCGAGTCCCTGACCCTTCCCGTTTCCATCTCCATGAAAAAAAAAGAATAAAGAAATCGGTTACTGTTAACCAAATACCCTCTTGCTTATTCTTCTGAGACTGAACTAGCTATCTTTTTTCTCTTTTTTTTTACAGAAGGAAAAAACAAAAAAGTTACATGCAAGGTACGGGACACGAATACACATATCCCCAACCCCAAACAAGTGACTGGTTTATTCAGGAATCCGCTGAATTTGTTATCTCCACCTTTATAGTTTTGTTTTTTGGTGCACCACCGTCGGTTGCCTCATCGAACAAGTTCTCTTCATTCTTGATTGATGCAATTATTTCCTGGATACTCACTCAGCCCGCTTGTTTCTTCTGTACTACTTGGAGCCACTGCTCGGCGAAGAAGCTTTAAGTTGCTGGCAACAAACAATATTCAAATTTCAACCTCCAAAGATAATAACAACTGACCCAGTAAATAAAATAATTAAAAGTAGCGAAACCCTATAAAGAGTGGATCATGAAAGTTGAACCAGACAGTTGCAGGCAAATATGGTTAACCATCCTCCACTGACCCCTCTAAATCCCCTACAAATTGATTCCCCCCCGGACCGGTTGAACCCAGTAAAGCCCACAAATATGCCAAGACTCTCCTAAGACGGTGCCCATCTCACCAGCATGACTTTGGACCAATGTAATGTTCCATCCGCCTCATCCCTTGCAGCCGCATATGACGAGACGGGAATGGATCGGTTGCCCACACGATGCTATCCACTCAGCTTTCAACTTGATTTACAGACGTACATGTTTCGTGCTCTTCACTCTTTACCTTTGAGACATCAATCATGCTTAAGATGTGCGGCTGTAGATCATGTTGAGAGCTTGTGCGTAGTGTCCCATGTGTAGCAGATCTAGTATTCCATATGACAAAGGCAACTGGGGACCGATGAGAACCTCATGACATCATATAATGGGCATAATTTACATAACATGAAAACATATTCTAGGTTTAATTGTACGCTTTAGCTGTTTAATGGGCTGTGAAATCAATGATAAGATATTACACCAGTAATAAGGTCACACCTTTCACACTGGGACCCATTAATTTATTACTGACAATAAACCTCATTATTAATTCGACAGCCCGTTAAACAGTCAAAGCCTTCGGCTAATCCGAATTCGATCAAATCCCGTTGCCGGCGGGGATGGGGTGGGTTATGGATACGGGAGATGGGCTATACTGTTGTTTAGCCCCACGAAACTAAAACAGGCTATCTCTGCCTGTAAATAAATAATAACAGAGTATAGAATTTCACCACTGCACATAGCAAAGACATTGTACTAAATTTTCGAGCAATCAAAAAGGCTTTAAATTAGCACCATAGCTTGCTCTCAAATTTCAAATTACAACACAAAACGGACTTCATATAAAAGGAAATAAAGATAACAACGTAAAGAAATTGAATCCACCCCCGACTGGACAACCATACTCCATACAATGGCTTAGAACTCACTTTGTTTTGTTTGTAATTGTAAAGAAATAAAATAAAAACTGAAGATTAGTAAATTCTGAAGCAAAAATAAATTAGAATTTGCAATCTTTTTATTTGAACTCCAGTGTCTTTGCATTAAGTGCAAATGAAATTACACTGAAAACAAATGGAGCCTTGGGCATCTAAGGAAAGACAAAAATATTTTCTTCTATGGAGAGTGCAACTCTGTAATTCCTGATAATATTCCTAATGTGTTTATTTTCTTCTCTCTATTACATTGTGTAAAAGATATAAGATTCCACCGAGGCATTCATTACATTGGGAATTCTAATCCTCTAGACAAAAAAGAATATTATTAATCTAAGCAAATCCAAGTTAATTGTGCAAGACTTGCACCTAATGGTCACCTCAAAACGTTATTAGCTGTGCAAATAATTCTTTGATTTTCACCGCCACAAATAGGCACTTCAAAATGATATTAGCATCTATTTTTTAGGGAGAAAGTGTACCTTCCCCCTGCAAGATTTTATTATTTTAACAAGCAGTTCATCGCCCACGATCTGCCTCACTTTCTGTACAAGTTGTTCCCTGGTAATTTTCTTTTCCTGCACACCCACAATTGACAAGGTATAAGCACCCGATGGAATGATAGAATGACAAACATCTCTATATCCCTTGTATATTCAAATATGAAGGTATCAAAGATTATCTTGGAGGTGCTTACTCTGTAACTATAGTGATATTTCTGTATGACACGAATGGTAGTAGGAGGTAAAAACCTCGCAAGCACAGAGATTAAAGTAGGAAACGGCATCCAAGCTGAGGTGGGTTTTACCACTGGCTGTTGTACCCTATGAAACCCTGAACAGTTGGGAGATAGAAAATAGATGAGTCCAACGTCCTGCAACACAGACTTCTGATTCACATTAATTAAAACCCAAATCTCATTCAAAATGGGAACAGCAGCGCACAAATCGTTTACCTTCCAAGCAAGGAGCACTGAAACTTATAACGTATTCTGGCAAGATGTGAGTATTAATATGTGTACTCCAAATAATATATTTTCTAGGAGCTAACAGATTATCAACCCCAGAATCAAACTCCTCGGAGCTTGGATGAAACTGTTCTGAACCAGAATGGGCCTCTTCCATATTTCCCAGGATCACTCGACAAAGCAAGACATGTCGTAGACCATTGTTATTGAGAGTTGATGATAACGCACTGCAAATTATGAAAAAGAAATAAGAAACTATACATAGATGGCATTTATTTTATGTGTTGAACTTGCGAAAATGAAGGAGGAATTCATCAAACCCCTAACAAGGGGAGCTGCGATTTTTTTTCTCTACTTTAGCATACCTGTCTAAGGAAAAATTCTCAGGAGATAGATAGAGCCCACTTCCGTACAATCCATTGTTCTCAGGCCTTCCAGACTGACCAAAACCATGAGAGATGATCCTGTCCACCCCATCCCTAGAAGTGCCATACCAAGCAAATTTAATATTTGGATTCCCGTGGCACTTTTGTGACATTGCCTGCGAGAAAATCCTGAAGGATTGCAATCGAGCTAGCCCTTGGAAACTTGAATAAATGTTCTTGTGTATACTCGTAATTGTTGTAAGACTACGAACGGATCCCATACCCATAAGGAATCTCTGCTTGATGACGCTGTGCTCTTTATCTCCTTCTTCCAATCTGATCAACTCATTTCCACTGAAGAGCCGAAACTCCCGAGTGCTGACACTGCAAGTACCACTCTCGGAGTCGGAAACTGATATTTCCCGATCATGGGTAGTCTCTGACACTGAATCTCCAAAATCAATATACTCTGTATGTACACTTGATCCATCTGTTCTCGAATTGTTAGAAACTAAGCCACTACAACTATGATCGTGAGCCATTCCTACGGAAAAAACTTGTAACTGACATTTCTGCTTGTGATTCTCCATAATAGCTGAATGTTAATGAAAAACTGGAGGCACGCAATTGAAGTTAAGGGTTCTCCAAGACACACTCTCGAGTAAAGAGAAAGAGCCTATAGCAACAGCAACCAAAAGCAAATTCGAGCTCCTTAATTGCAGATTCAAGATTGGGATTCGCCAGCAGGACATCCAAATTGCCGAATCGGATTCTCCATCCTAGAAAGTGGTGCCGAAAAAGAGAATACGAATACAAATCATCCTCAAGTTTAAAGATGCCAGTTAAAATATATGGACAGAAGTAGTACGAATAGCTTCCTCTCTCTCTCTCGTACCTGGAAATTACGAATCAAGATAATTAAAGCGGCCTCTGAGAATCACAGAACAGCATAATCTTTCTCAAATGACAGACAAAAGAGATATACACTAAGGCCAAGATAACTAGAAAAGAAAAAAAAAAAGTAATGAACGATCTCCCCTAGGTGCTAACAACATTCCAAGTGAGATAATACATAACTTAAATCAAAAGAACAGTTAAAAACCATATAAAAACTAAACAATGTTGAAGAAAGAAGAGGTGATGGAGAACGAACCTCTTTAAGCTTGAACCGAAGAGTGTGATACCGCACCTCCTCTTTTAGGTCGTACTGTGCGTAGTGTAAGAAACAGATGAAGAGAATGAAAACGAAGATTTCTTGGGGTCGAAGAATGATTCGTGTTCAACCAACAAAAAAATAACAAACCACAATCGCAGATCGCTTGGAGAAGAGGAAGGAAGGTGAGGAAACGTTTATATACGGGACTACGAAAACCGCCGAAGTTTGATTTTCCCACTTTTGGCGGTGCGGCGCAAACTGATTTCCTTGCCGCCGCATGTTTATTTGGACTTTGGATAGAGAGTGAGAGAAGAAAGTCGGTCGTTCAGAGATTCGCAATTTTTATTGTATTTACTTTTTACTTTTTACCCTTCTCTATTTCGTCTTTTCCTACGGATAACGGAGTAACGGAGCAAAGGCTGCAAAGCAACACTGCACGAACTTTTTGAGTTTTTTCGTAATGTATTTTCACTGATTTTTCTTTTGTTTTCTTTCTTGTTTTTTATTATTTATTAAGACACCCTTATACTTTACCAAATTTATCAAAATGCTCCTTACAGTTTGGGCGTGTTCCACAAACCACGACATGATTGATTTTGATTTTGTTAGTGGCCTAGTGGGAAGGAAAATGGTTGGTTTTGTGTTGGAAAATAAAAGCAACTGCCACATACAATTTTGCTGATATAACAGTTGTTTTTGTTTAAAAAAGAATAATCAATCACGTTTTTTAGCAGCCCCTTTAATTTCATCTGACCTCTTAAAATGATTTTTATTCTAAAAATGCCCATGATAAATTTCATCTTCTCCATTAGAACACGGCTTAGGCTCTGAAGATGTCAAGGGCCCTTTCCTCCATAAACTTGAACACGGTTATGGTGAGGATGAAAAGGCCATGACCACAACACACACTTTCTTTATGATAAGTTCATAACGATGATTTTAGATTCTTTTTCATCTAACATCCGAACTTTGAAACATTTTTCAATTGAAAATGTAAAGCAATACAGCAAGGTTTTAAAAACTATACCAGACATGGAATCATTTTGGCTACAGGTTTTTGGGTTGAATGATTCGATTATTCAGTTTGAATGAATGACTCCTTCTGATTTAAAAAATAAAAATTTAATTAAAATAAAAATAACCAAAAACTATTGTTTAAGTCGATAAATAGACTAGTTAGGTCAGCGGGTCGTTGATCAAGTCAACAATTTTTGACCCATTGAGTGGTTTTAGGATGAAACGAAACTGGTTATTTGCACAGTTCTCGGGTTAATTGGTCTGATGTCCGATTTGGTTCAGTTTTCAGAACCATACAATATAGAGACAGAGGAAAATGCTAACCTCAAAATTCGCCTATATTTCTCCTCTCTCCGTTTCCACTTCCCTCTAAATCTCTCCAACCATACAATTCACTTCTCAATTTTCCTCTTTTAAAATTATCTATTTGAACATAGAAAATCTATTATCTCAAGAAAAATATGGTATTGAAATAGCTTTAACCAATCAAAACTTATGGGTGAATTTTGACAAATACCAGGTGATAGGTGAATTTTGACAAATACCACGTGATTGGCTAATATGTCTTTGATAGCGGTTGATTGGTCACAAGTTCTTTGGATATCATATTTTTCTGGTACCATAAATTCACGGTTGAACCCATTTGCACAAACCACCAATAATGCCACATGATCCACAACTTGCTTTGCCACCAAGGGAATGTTCTTTTTTTTGGATTTTGAGAGGGGGAAAGTTGGCCAATGGGATTTTGGTTCCCACTGATCAGAATCCCATGTTCTTGTTTCAAATTAATGTGGGGATTAGGGAAAATTTATTTTCTCGAGTAAGTGATACCCATCTCCTTAGTGGGTAAATAATTTTCCCACCAAGGGAAAAGTTTCCAACACTTGAATGGGGCAAAAATGCCCCTTTTAATAATGAATTTTTATGGTTAAAATGGTCATATCCTTTTATTACTTGGGAAATAAAAGAACATGGATAAATACACTTACCTGAGTAAGTGCTTCCCAGAAAAAAAAACTTATCCAAATAATTGCATTTATCTCGATAAGTACCTTATTGAAAAGTGAACAAGCCCAAAAGTGGCATCACAAATCTATGTAAATATGTTCTAGAGGTGGCCTTGACAAGTACTTTGATGACGACTAAGATGGTATTTGTATGGTTCTATTGTTGTTACCCGAAAGACGACACCAACTCAGTACCACATAAGCATTTTCTCAATAGAATTTAAAATGTTGTTTGGTTAAACCATTGATCAAAGAAGCATTTTTCTTGGATTGTGAAAACTATTTGTTTGAAAAAAGAATATATCTTTTTTTTTATATTTCTCCTAATATTTGGGCGTTTTTCACTATTCGGTGACACTTTATGGTGTCTAATGGCACTTAATTGTTAAGGTTGCGTTTGGTTGTAGTGCAAATTTATTTGCATTAGTACAAATGTATGGGAGTGCAAATGTAAAAAATGCAAATTCTTGTTTAATTTTGTTTTGGATTTTACTTTATTTTGCTTCATGTCTTAATTTACTTCATTTGTACTGCAATCAAATAAAATAAGCTAAAATTTGAAATAAAAATATATCAGGATTTACACTCAAATCATTTGCACTGTCATGGTTTTGCACTCAAATCGTTTGGAAGGAGTACACATACAAATATATATTATATAAATACATACAAAATAATACAAAATACAAGGTTTTGCACTACAAATTTGTATTTGTACTTCTAAACTGAGCCTAAAAAAACTGTTTTTAAATAATTTTTCTGAGTTTTCAAAGGAAATATCATTTGAAACATTTATTAAAGAAACAACAACAGGACTAAACAAATAATCAACCAACAACCCAATTTTGTCGATGTCTTCTAACGGCTAACTTGTTCTCTCAGTACCAAGGTCGGATCCACTGCTATCGGTCTCTCTAACAAATACACTTACTTTCTCATCGCCCAACCATCTGCAAAGTTGCTCAACTCAAATTTATTGGAACATTTCCTAGGTGGACCCCTACTGTTTAGTTAATTGACAAATTATATCCTTTATGTTCAACTATTGTCTTAAACCATCCTTATTATTTTCCATAATTGGCTAGCTTTACAGTTATCTTAGCATTTGTTAATATTCTATCAAAATCCGTACACACATGACTCGACGTGAAGTATACATTTTTTAAAATTCAACATCACCCTTTGTCCCTCTCCCTATCTCTTGTTCTTCTCCTTCTCTCTCTTCTTCTCCTCCTTCTTTATTGTCTTCTTCCTTTCAGCAAGTCCGACAAAGAAACCTCCTTTTTTTTATGATGAAGTGGTGGGCTCTGGGCTTCTGGGTTTCTGAATTTGAAATTTCGGAGACAATCGGCAAACGAACCTCTTGTAAGTAAAATGATTAAACTGCTTTGATGAAGTGAATTCTGAGTTTATGGGTTTTCGAATTTGAAATGATGCTAACACCTAACAATAAATAAAGATAGAATTAGTGCAGCCTATGGAACCAATGAAGTGCTTTATACTCTTGTCCGGTTTGTGATCGGTTGTCCTTTTTTATACTCGTGCTTCTATCGCTCAAAGCGGAAGCAGCAATACTTGTTGAAGAAAGCCCTTGTGCCGACTGCTTGGTTCACTGTTGTTGCGAGTCATGCACCTTGCGCCAAGGGTACAGGGACACAAAAAGAAGGTAAGGGAATTGATATTATCATTAACAGTTAATATTAATTAAAATAATCCATTCCATTACAGGTGCAGGGCATTCAAATTTGGGACCGATTTCTGGAGACATGAATAGGACAGTCTTGAACAACAAAACAAACTCAGGGCCAAGTGTCGGAGCAAGATTATTGGTCACAGACACTAATTCAGCACTCTTTGGAGGACCTCATATGCTCGGGCATTCTACCATTCTCTTCTTCCTCCATCTCTTCCAGTGAATTGGGCAATCTGTCCAGTACCGAAAATGGTTTCAACTCTTGTATCTCCGCATCGGATTGTTTCAGAGATCCAACATCTTCCTTTTTATTTTTGTGCATAGCTGAAATTCCATGAACGCAATCAATGAGATCCAACATCCTGTGGCTCAACTGACACAACCGATGTGGCGGCAATTTCCGATAACCCTCCACGGAAATGGTTGCCTACCCAACAGCAAGGGAACAACTCGGTTGCAATAGATGAGTCTCGTTGCTAAAGTAGTGGAGTCTCGTTGCTTAATTACTCCAGTCCATTGCAGTGACATCAAGTCCTTAGATCTACTCTTCCTTTCTCCATCCTCATCGCCTATCCAGAAATAGAACGTACTTTCTCCGTCCTCATCACCTATCCACAAATAGAACGCACACAGTAGACTTAAAGAGTTGAAGTTTTCTTCCACTCAATTTCATTTTTCTTCCATCCTCTCTCTCTCTCAACGATTTAATTAAGGATTATGACCGCTAGTGACACGTAAGAGCTTGTTTGATCAATTGTTTTGATGAAAAACTACTTCCGGCTAATTGGCCACCACGGCAACTATGTCAACTACCTCAACAAGTAAAGCTTCTTTGTCTTGCTGGAGATTGTTACAGCTCTCCTTAGAGTGTCGTAATTTGATTTCATTAGTGGCAGTGGGAAGCTGATGCACCAACATCGGAGATCATCCCATTGAAGAAGCATCACGTTGAAGAACTCGGTGGATGGTTCTTCAAAATTTTCATAAATTAGATTTTATTTTGAAATTTTGAAGAATAGGGGAGGATAAATTTGACGTTTTATTTTTTTCCTGGCACTTATTCAATATGTAAACAGTAACGATTCAATATGTAAATTGGTACTCAGCTAAAGTACAGGGTACCTATGAATAGCCTCAAATAACAGTTATATGCATGGTGTTTAAAATCGATCCGGTGACTTAACTGGTCAGGGGTCCCGTTACTGGTTCGAACGGTCCGACCATTCAACCTGAATGGTTGGCCTGTTTAAAAAAAAATAAAAAAATTTAAAAGAAATTGAAAAATGGTCAAAACCATTCAAATGGTTTAAATGGTTTGAGTGGTTAATCGGACGGTTCAGCGGTTTGCTAATCAAAATCAACGATTTTGAGGAAAAATGGAAGTGATCAGTTCCCAATTTTTATGGTCCGACCGTCCGGTCCGGTCCAATTTTAAAAACCATGATTATACGCTAAATAAAAATAAAATTGATACCAAATACAACCTAAATTGGGATGATCCCGTTTTACATCAGTGGTGATTAAAAAAAGAAAGGAATTCCACCGTTTTATAGCAAATAAATGTGATGATTGATTAATACATCTGGCAAATGGCAACCAGTAACCACAAAGGAGTCTCGATTTCCTTCTCTATCTTCTTCTAATCCAACCTTCTCTCATTCCATGGCATGATCTTTCTTTAACTGTAGAGAGACAGAAACAATTAGTCAATTAGAAATCGACCATCTTTGTGTAGAAAAGGGGAAAGAAACCAAAAGGTTTGAGGTGTGCTTGGATACATGAGATTCCCATTTTCTTTCCTTTTCCTTTTTTGAGATCCCCATTTTCACCAACCTCTTCCTTTCAATTACAGGTTTATAATGGATTTCAATGAAAAAGAAATGCACAAAGAAGATGGGGGTAAAATCGAAAGTTCAAATGACAACGTGAAAGTGCTTGTTGTTCCATAAGGCCATAACGTGTATCTGCTGCCCTAATCTTGCGGTGCACGAACATGCCGAAGATCCGAAGGTCCGAAGGTGTGGGTCTCCAAACCCAAATACAATCCTCATTCTTCTCTCTTGTTTGTTTTATGCTATTGTGACTTATCTGTGAACCGTTCAGAGATAAGTCATCAAATGCGGAACGGCTCATCGGTTATTGCCCATAACTCGTTCACCGTTTCCTTTGTGCGTGGCTAATTGTTTTACACGAAACAGCTTGTCTGAAAAGGACGTCTAAAGAAAGAGAAAGAGCGTAAAGCGTTGAACCGCTATGAAGGCACTTTCTTACGTGTCAGTAGTTGAGTGGCTAATGAATACTTTGCCATGTCAGCTGTCCCCGTACTCCCACATGCTTGGAAAAGCTTAATAAAAAATAAAAAAGAAACCAAAGAATTCGATGGGCCATGAATGAAAAACACATGGTAGGCAGTGTAATATGTGGCTCACCGTTGATGACGGACTAATTATCCACATGATGCCGGAACCACAGTATAACAAATCCTCCATATAAACCAGAGGCAGAGGTACCTCCACAAATTGGATTAAAAATAAAGAAAATAAAAACCAGAGGTACTAATTCTTTTCCCGCCTTTCTGATTCGGGGGAGGGTCATACAACTAATCATACAATAAAAAAAAAAAAAGAGAAAATTTTCGATTAGGTCGAGTGCCAATTTAATATTCGTATATTAAATCGCGACAATAGTACTTAAAACTTCCAATTTGGGATAATTTAGCATCCGGCGTTAAATTTCCGTCACCTAAATACCTCAAATTATTTGGATTTCGATTACCGATTAAAATTACGAAAATCTCCCTGATTTGCCGTTTCTTCCCTACGAACGAATAAACGCGACGGTGGCGTTTCATCACCGATGCAACTTTCAACTCGTCACAGCAGCGGCATGGCGGTGATCGACGGCAGTTGTGTAAAACCGAGAAAATAGAGAGACAGACACTGAAGTTCTTCATTCTGCTCTTCATTCCTCTAACATAATCCACCCAAGCAAGCCACGGAATGAAGTCCCCCACGCTGACATCTCCCAGTGGATCCTGGAGTTCTCTCAACATCTGCTCCCGTTCCATGCCACTGTATTTTCTCCCCAAAGCAACCCTACAGATTACATCGTTCGTGACAGAAACCAATGCGTTGCTCAGGTTGACAAGAGCAGACGAAGAAGCTGAGGAAGAATAGGAGTGTTGGATGTTTTCCATTAAAAGCGTCGTTTCTTCCTCTCACCGATCGAAATGATTGCAACTTCTTCACGCTAAGAAGCTGGAGAACGCAGATTCTACGAACTTGACGCCAGTACTCACCGTAAGGTGCAGTTGCCACATCCTTGTAATTGTACAGAAGGCGCCTAGCGTTGCTCGTTTGGGGTCTGCTAGAGAAGATGAGGTCATGTATTTCCATGATTTCTTGAGCTCTGTCAGCCGACGACACCACGAGGGCTGGTGAGTTTCCCAGATGAAGTAGCATGAGCGCACAATGGCGTTGTGCGAGTGAGTGAAGATCACGGTGCAGGCACGGACCCAGTTGGTGGAGCGCAGCCAGTCTCATTGTCGGTCTCTCTCTCTTTTCTCGGCTTTACGCAACTGCCGTCGCTCACTGCCATTATCACCTCCATGCCATTGCTGTGACGAGTTGCAGGTTGCAGGTTGCAGCGGTGATTGATGGAGTGTGATTTGACCCAACCCTTTGGGACGATGACACGTGGATATGATTCAACACAAGCAACAGCTCAGCACCACAGTCTAACCGCGACTAAGTAACCAGCCCACAGGGCCGCTCGTTACACCATGGCTTGCTATAAAGGGAGCTCGCTACTACACAAGCTCGAGGTCCCCTGAGCTACTGAAAGGGAATACTCCAAGACATGTCTATCCCAGCTCGTGAGCTAGGTAACTAGCTCGCTCCAATACTTAGGTAGAAAAACTGCCCCAAAGGCAACCTTGAGAGGGGTCACCTCGAAGTACCCTAAGGAGCTCGCTATAAAGTAGCTCGCGACTAAGCGACGCGATGCTTTCAGGAAGCTTCTATCTGACAAGACTGTACTCGTCAGACTACGCCCTGTCTCTCGACAGATGGTGGCGTGTCTGTCCTCCCAGGACGTGTCAGTCACCCGATTGGGTAGTACCCTACGACGGTCACCTGTGCAGCCCTGGCAGATAACGGCTATGACAGAAGCCCAGTGGCAATTACGCCCAATTTGACAAGAATGCCTATATAAGAGCCCCTTAGTCGAAGAGGAGGGGATCTGATCTGGTTTTTGGATCTTGAATCATCTTACTTGCTCTCGAGCTAATCTTGAACACTCAGTGATCTAGCGCGACCTACACTCTTAGCCTCTTTACATTCTTTACTATTTTCCCTAGCATTCTAACTTAAGCATCAGAGTAATCCCACCGGGCAAATCCCCAGGAATTCTTCACCGTCTTCTTCTCAGGTGTCGTCCATTTCCAACTAGGAGCCAGTCAGCAGCCAGCTAGGAGTGCCTAGATTGCGCAACATTATTTGGCGTCGTCTGTGGGAGTCGCTTCAAAAAGCCTTCCTCTAAGCTTCTATAGTTTCTTTTTGAAAACTCGGCATTCATGGCCTCCTCTAGCAACGCCGGACGTGGTGCTAGCCAGAACGCTTCGGGGGAGCAACCCCAACTTCCCACTATCTGTATTGGACAGTTCATCGTCCCCCTCTTCGTGGACGGGATTCCTAGTCTGAACGTGCCTCTCACGGTGGCACCCGCAGTCGCTCCACTCCTTTCCACGGTTGGAGCAACCTTTGCTGAACCCTCGGTTGTGCCCCTAGTGGACAACCCGAACCAGTTGGAGGACTTAATGCAATGCATGCGAGCCATGCAAGCTCAAATGCAATAATTTCAGCAGTTCCAACTCTATTAACAATAAGTGCTGCATCAGGTCTCCCAATACCAATACCAGTAGCAGTTTCCTTCCTTGCCTCAGGCCCAGCTGTCGCTTCCCCCTTAGCACCCAACCACGAAGCGGACCAAGCCCTACCGCCGGAGCGAACGACCTCGCGGAGGAGAGACCTCCTAGGCCTAGGATCCCGCCAAAAGCCAAGCCTCTTCCCATGGTAGGAAGGAGAGGTCAGCCACCCCCGCTTTGCAGCCTGTGGGCAGGTCGGGGGCCTCCTAGCCAATCAAGCCCGCCTCGCCCCAGCGTTCGCAGTTCAAGCTCCTGCTTGTAGAGAACCCGTTTGAGGTCCTAGCCACAGACTACAGGCAGGGCCCTTCAGTTCAGAGCCACTACCAGCAGTCCGAGCCCATCGAACTCGGCGACACTGAAGCATCAAGCACCAATGCCGAGCCAACAAAGCAGCAGCAGCGAAGACGCTGGCGAGCTCACCGAACTACTACCCGGGTCTCTCCCAAGCTCAAAGGAAAAGAGGAGGTATTCTCAGGTGAAGTGAAAGCTACCCCTCTCCTCTCAGTTTCTTCCCCACTATCTCCAGAACTCCTTGTTGTCCCCATGCCAAGGGACTTCAAGCTCCCTCCACTGGACAAGTATGATGGATCCTTCGATCCAAATGATTATGTGAACGCCTTTCAGTCTCAGATGCACCTAGCAAGAGCCAGCGAGTCCTGCATGTGCATGGCCTTTTCCACCACCTTCAAAGGGGTAGCCCGCACCTGGTACCGAAACCTCGTGCCATGTTTGATAAAATGCTAGGCGTAGTTCGTGCAAGTTTTCACCTCCCACTTCGTCACCAGCAAGAGGTGCCTAAGAACTCAGGAAAGCCTCCTCGACATAGTTCAAAAGGAAGGGGAGTCCATTTGGAGTTACATCAAGCGATTCAACGATGCTTGTTTGCAGATACCCGACCTGGATCCCGTAGTTCGCCTCACCGCAGCCAAGCGAGGTATCACCCACAAAGAGTTCAAGTGGTACATAATTGCCAATCAACTCAAAACCGTGACTGAGTTCCTCAAGCTCGCGGATCGGTTCATAGGGACAGAGGAAGAAACATACCAGAAGGGCGAGCAGGCCCCTGAGAAAAGAAAGAGGGAACCAGAGCCCCCAGCCTAGGGCGACAACAGGAAGAGGAAGGACCAAGCTTAGGGGGGCAAGGCCAAATCAGCCTTTCCGAGCTCCAGTAGCAGAAAGGGACTGCACGCCCCTCAATGCAAAGCAGGCCGAGATCCTCATGGCGATCAAGGACGCTCCGTACATGAAGTGGCCACCTCGACTGAAGGCCGACCCTAATGCCAGAAATAAAAATTTGTTTTGTAGCTTTCATAAAGATCACAATCATAGCACCAAAAATTGTAAAAACCTCCACGATGAGATAGAAGAACTCATCTGTCACGGATATCTGAAAATTTTTGTACAAAATAATAATAATATTAAAGTAGTACGGCAAGGAGAGCAGAGTAGTGACCCTCCCGAGTCCAGCAGGCAAGCAGAACATCCATAGTAGCAGCCCCCCGAAGAGAGACCAGTTTGGGGGACCATCCACGTCATAGTTGGAGGTTCGATTGTGGCGGGCTGCAGCTTGCGAATCCGCTAGGGAAGAGCAGAACCCCCCAAAGCGGACAAGGGTGGAAGACCCCATCTTCTTCACAGAAAATGACGCATGCGGGGTCCACTATCCCCATGATGATGCGCTCGTCATAAAGGTGAAGATCAATGACTTCGAAGTCAAGCGCGTCCTCGTTGACTCAGGCAGCTCAGCGGACATCCTCTTCAAAGCAACCTTCGACCAACTTCAGCTCCAAGAGAACGACTTCAAGCCCACGAACACTCCCCTGGTAGGCTTTAGTGGACAGAAAGTCAGGCCCCTGGGAAAGATTACAGTACCCGTGGAGGTCTGCACTTGGCCTAGCATAGTGAGGCCAACCACGATTTTTTGGAGGTTGCAACCCCCTACCCATATAACGCCATAGTAGGTCGACCAATTACCCATGCCTTACGGGCTATGGTGTCCACTTACTACTTGGCCATAAAGTTCCCCATGGACTTCAGAATCGGGATAGTGCGAGGTGACCAGCTTGGGTCTCGCAAGTGCTATGTCGCCGCCCTCAAAGGGAAAGCCAAGGTGGTTGATGACCTCGAGCTAGAGTGACCTACGGAGTAGAGCGAGGAGCGAGTTGTGCCCACCGAACAGACCGTCTCCATCCCAGCCTTGATGAAGGACCCAACCTGAACGCTTCAGATCGTTGCTTTCCTTGAGAAGCCTCTGCAATCTAAACTAGTACGCTTTTTACTTGAAAATTTAGATGTTTTTGCATGGTCAACGGCAGAAATGCCCAACATGGACCCTAGCATTATAACTCATAAGCTTAATGCTGATCCTGTATTTAGGTCAGTTAGACAGAAGAAACGCAACCTAACCCTAGAGCGATGGAGGGCAGTCGACGAGGAGGTCGGGAAGCTCCTTGCAGCCGATTTCATCACGGAAGTCCATTACCCGAGTTGGGTGGCCAACCCTGTTCTGGTGAAAAAGGCTAACGGTAAATGGCGCATGTGTGTCGACTACACCAACCTGAACCGAGCTTGCCCAAAGGACTGCTTCCCGCTTCCCAGGATTGATCGTCTGGTGGATGCGACCTCGGGGCATGAGTTGCTAAGCTTTCTAGACGCCTACTCGGGCTACAAACAGATCAAGATGGACCTGACAGATGAAGAAAAGACTACCTTCATAACCGAGCTTGGCCTGTACTACTACAAGGCCATGCCCTTTGGGCTAAAAAATACCAGAGCAACCTTTCAAAGACTTGTAAAGAAACTGTTTGAGCCATTGATTGGCCAAAAAGTGGAATGTTATGTAGACGACATGGTCGTCAAAACCCAGTTTTCATGTAACTTAATACAAGACTTGCATTTAGTTTTTGAAGTCCTGCATAGATTTAATATGAAGTTGAACCCGAATAAGTGTGTCTTTGGCGTCACCTCGGGTAAATTCTTGGGATACATTGTTAACCGACGCGGCATTGAAGCCAACCCGGACAAAATAAAGGCCATCCTAGATATGAAACCACCCCGAAAAATGAAGGAGGTTCAGAGGTTGAATGGCAGAATAGCCGCTCTGAGCCGCTTCATGTCCAAGTCGGCAGACCGCTGCCTACCTTTCTTTAAGACAATTAAAAGCAAAGGGTTTGAATGGACCCAAGAATGTCAGATCACGTTTGACGAGCCCAAAAAGTACCTCGCTAGCATATCGGTCTTAACCCGGCCCGAAGAGGGCAATGTTTTAGATTTGTATCTCTCGACAAGTGACGAAGTGGTCAGCTCGGTACTAATAAAAGAAGTAGATCGGGTCCAACGACCTATCTACTATGTTAGTAAACTGTTGCAGGGAGTAGAGACAAGATATCCGGAGATTGAAAAATTGGCCTATGCATTGGTTATTGCAGCCCGAAAGCTCCGTCTGTACTTTCAAGCTCATACTGTTATCGTCCTCACCAACAAACCTCTGAGGCAAGTCCTACTCAAGCCCGAGGTCTCTGGTCGACTGACGAAGTGGGCCGTTGAGCTCAGCGAGTACGACCTCCAATACAAGCCATGAACTGCTATTAAGGCCCAAGCCTTAGCAGACTTCATCGCAGAGTGCACTTTTAGCTCCGAAGTCCCCAAGCCGGTTGAGAATGAGGCCCCCAGTTCGAGTGAGCCCAGAGCTCCTAGGTCGGTTGAGTCCGAGCACTGTGAGGTAGCAGCCAGTGCGGCATCTCTCCTAGTTAGGCCAAGCACGAACTAGGATGAGGAGCCCTAGGTCCTTCACGTAGATGGCTTCTCGAACCAGTAGGGCAACGGAGCCGGAATAGTTCTGCACGGCCCAAGTGGCACAAAACTGGAGTACGCACTGCGCTTCGAGTTTGTGGCACCCAATAATGAAGTGGAGTATGAAGCGTTAATAGCCGGGCTAGTTGTAGCCAAAGAAATGAAAGCCAAAAACATTATCATCTGTAGCGATTCCCAGTTCGTGGTTAATCAAGTCACAGGAGAATACGAAGCTCGCGAACGGACTATGATCGCCTACTTAGCCAAAGTAAGAGAGACTCTGCTCAACTTCTAGTCACACTTCATCAGGCAAGTCCCGAGGTCAGAGAACGCTGAGGCCGACGCCCTATCCCGGTTAGCCAGCACCAGTGATAACACCATGAGAACCGTGTACATAGAGAACCTGCCTCGGCCGACGCCCTCGTACTCCGTGACACTCATGAGGGCCTGTACGGCGGACACTTGGGGGGCAGGGCCCTCACCCAAATAGCACAATGACAGGGGGTATTATTGGCTAACAATAAAAGCAAATGCTATTGAGCTCGTCAGAAAGTGTGACAAGTGCCAGAAGCATGCCAATATCCACCATCGGCCCGCTGCCGACCTTAAGTATCTCACCAGCCCGTGGCCTTTCGCACAATGGGGCATTGATATGCTCGGATTGTTTCCACCAGCGTCAGGCCAGAGGAAGTTCCTAGTGGTAGCAATGAATTATTTCACCAAGTGGGTAGAAGTTGAACCTCTTGTGACAATCACAACTCGAAACGTCCAGAACTTCTTTTGAAAGAACATAGTGTGCCGCTTCGGGTTACTTCGGGTACTGATTTCTGATAACGGTAAGCAGTTTGAGGACGTTAAATTCCAGAACTGGTGCCAAGACATGAGGATCCGACAAAACTTCAATTCAGTTGCACACCCTCAAGCAAACGGTCAAGCAGAAGTCACGAACAGAGCTACCCAATGTCCTATGTGCCTACCGAACCACAGAGAAGACCGCCACAAGAGAGACTCCCTTCAACCTCACCTACGGCACCGAAGCAGTCATCCCAATTAAGATCGAGGTTCCCTCGCTACGATTGGAAGCATATGACGACAAGGCAAATGAAGATGAGCTACGTACCAATCTCGACCTACTTGATGAAGTAAGGGACCTTGCATACATTAGCACCACAGCTTACCAACAAAGAGTAGCTCGGTACTACAACGCCAGGGTCAAGAAGCAGAATCTCCGTGTCGACGACCTGGTCCTTCATAAAGTTATGGTACCTGAGCCGGCATTAGCAAGCTTGGACTGAATTGGGAAGGACCCTACCGAGTGAAACGTGTGCTCGGGGAAGGAACATACGAGCTTGAAATCTTTGAAGGGAAACAAGTACCTCGGGCATGAAATATTGTCAACTTAAGGCAGTATTACTTGTAACTACTGAGTAGACCATGAGCCACTCTCAAAGCCTAAGGGCCAAAATGCCGAGTTAACACGACCTTGGCGCAATAAGACTCAGTCACCTCTATGGCATGGGCAAACTACTGAGTAGACCATATCAGTCTCAGAGCCTATGGGCCAAAATGCTGAGCTAACACAACCTCGACGCAATAAGACCTAGTCGCCTCTATGGCATGGGCGAACTACTGAGTAGACCATGTCTCACTCTCAGAGCCTAAGGGCCAAAATGCCGAGCTAACACGACCTCGGCGCAATAAGACCCAGTCGCATCCATGGCATGGGTAAACTCCAAGGGCAGACTATAAGTCACCCCCTCAGCCTAAGGGCTAAAACATTGAACTAAATAAGACCTCAGCACTGTGGAAGACTTAGCCGCTCCACTAGTAAAGGCAAAGTATGAAGTACTAGAGATGTAAGCAGCCCGGGTCTGAACTCTACGAAGCATAGCTCGTCTCAGTACATCGGTTGAACCAAATAAAGAACAACCTACAAACATACAGTTCGGGCATACACGGTAACTACTTCGTGGTATACTATAAAAATGCCTCAAAACACTAAGGGATAGCTCGGGGTAATAATTACCGAAAAATCCTATTTCGGGCATGTAGCTCTAATAGCTCAAGTGATGAGATCGCTTTGGCAAAAAATAAAAGAGTACACCATACTTAGTAGAAAAAGGAAAAATTTTATTACTATTTCATAAATAAAAACCGAGCTAAAAAGCTCGGGAAAATTCAACAAGTAAAAAAGGGCACAACTACCCAAGAAGAAGATTTTTGAAAACCGGGTTCTGGCACCCAGGAACCACCAAAAGTCAATCAAAAGAATAGAAAAACAAAAGAGCCGTCAGCCTTAAGGGTCCACCTCCTCCACCTCGTCCTCATCCTCCGGGGAGTCTGGCTCCTCCTCCTCTGCCTGGTCCGTCGTCTCGAGAGCCAGGCCCTTCATTGTGATGTCGTCGAGGTTGAGCCCAGAGAACTTCTTTCGGACCAACCAGCATCAGAGCTTGAATCCGGAGCGGTACGAGCTCGAGCCATACTCCACTTGGAGGTCGTGATACTCCTGGGAGTCCTTGAAGTCCCAGACCGCCTTAGCCCACTCGGCCTCCACCATGGTGTCGAAGTTTCGAGTTTGGTCCAAAAGTGTAGACTCCAAGTTTCGAACCTGTTGGCGAAGGAGCTCCCTCTCCGCTGCCACCCTCGAATCCTCCTCCCTGTAGCGTGCACTCTCCTCAAAAAGCTTGGCGATCTGCGCCTCCTGGTCACGGGCGAGCAGCTCCTAGGCCTCGCTCCCCTTGCGAGCCTGAAGGATCTCACCTCGGGCCTGGTCGAGCTCACCTTGGAGCTTCAGAATGTTGACCCTCTGATTGCGAGCATCGCCAAAGTGGATGTTGGTCTGGAGGGCCATGGCGTGGATGGCAGAGTTCACCTGCCAACAAGAGACTAAGGTTAGAAAACAGGAAAAGAAAGGAAAGAACGAGAAGAAAGAGAAAAGACCACTTACCACCATACAGTGAGAGGCAGCGAGCACCCTGGGCTCCATCTCTCCCCACCTAGCGACCTCCTCGTGGCAGATCGCCCTTCGGCTCTTCCGCCCAGCCATGATATATTCTTTGACACCCTCCCAGTTTCCTACCGGGAACTACAGGTAGGGGAATGGATGGGACGACCCAGGAGGAAACAGCCCTGGCCTTGGGAGCTCACCCTCCTCGAGGCCACCTTCTCCGGCAACTCCTTTAGATGGGACCGGTGGAACCTCAGGCGGTGGAGAAACAAAGTCTGGCTCAGCAAACTCGAACTCAGTGCCCCCACAAGGGGAAGCTCGGTCAGGACGCGACATCTTCGCCTTATGCTTCTTGTTGCTGGAAAGAAGGTGGCGCGTAGCAACACCAGACATGATGGCTGCCAAAAAACCACAAGGTATTAGTCTAGTAATATATATATATATATATATATATATATATATATATATATATATATATATATATATATATATATATATAAGGCACTACGCGACCTTGCGAGCCTAAAAGGCACTACGCAACCTAAAAGGCAACCTACCCAGACTCAAGCCAGATTGTGCGAGCTTTTCCTTGGTCAAGTAGTCTGAACAAAGAAGGTCTACTGCTGCCCAGGACAACAACGTTTTCCGAGTTTTATGGTCCAACTCAACCCTAGAATCCTGGATGGCAGCCCTCCAAGAAATTGGGAAGGGCCACCCCTCGGGGTTACATACCACAAAATAGTCTCGCTTATAGGTCGGAATCCTATTCGACAGCTCGTGCAAGAGCTTGAAGCTGCGGCGGGGAGAAAATAGTAGGAACGCCTTTCTGGAGGCGCTCTGGGAGAAGCATTATTGATGCAGAGAATGGAAGAAAGGATATCAAGATCAAGGGGAAGACAATACTCATAGCACAGAGAAATAGTCCCAACTACATTCCGGATGGCGTTGGGATGGAGCTGGTCAATGGTGACGTTGAAATGATTCAACACCTCCACTATTAGAGGGTGCAGAGGAAGATGTAGGCCAGCCTTGAGTTGTTCTTGGAAAATCACTATGTCATTGGGACCATGCTCCCAGGGAAAGTTACCGGAGGAGAGACTGTAGATGAGGTCCCCGGGAAGGTTAAAGTAGTGAACTAAAGATCTAAGCCTCTCCATCATCATAGAGGAGGGACCGAAGGTGTCGGGCTCTCTGCCCCGATAAGTAGAAGCCACCTCGACAGAGGCCTCCCGAGCCTCCGAAGCTTGCTCCCAAGCTCTCCCTGAGCTTGAGGGGGCGTCGTCCTGGTTACCGTCCCGGGGATAAGCATGGTACGGATACCCAAACATGATTGACAGAATGATTAGACTCACTAGAAAAGATGAAACGGTGTGAACAGGAGAAGAGCTCGGGCAGACTAGATGGATGCACAACCTTAGAAACCGAAGGCAAAGCAAGTTAGCGTGAAAGAAAATGAGGCCTGGGGGCCCTCCTATTTATAGCCACTGTGCCCCTAGATCAACGGCCCTGATTGAAATAGATCTGACGGTTCGCAATCAAGTTGACCGCACATCTTCTGAAACCGAAATGTGACTAGCTGCATGTCTCCCATGATTGAGGTAATGATGGTTGCACGACATCCGGAGTTAAGAGCCGCTCGACGCGTTTCTCGGCATTCGAAAAGTCAGAAATTCCCTGGCTTCCACACGCACATTTAATGCGAACAGTCAATCAAGTTTGTATTTTGGTCAAATCCACCCATCACACTTCATGAACTCCTCATGCTAAGGTAGCACTCTTAGCCCAAGGAGTGGGGGGCAATTGATGGAGGGTGATTTGACCCGACACCTTGGGACGATGACATGTGGACATGACTCAACACGAGCAACAACTCAGCACCACAACCTGACCGCGACTAAGTAACCAGCCCACAGGGCAGCTCGCTACACCATGGCTCGCTATAAGGCGAGTTCGCTACTACGCGAGCTCGAAGTCCCCCTTACTACTAAAAGGGAATACTCCAAGACAGGTCTATCCTAGCTCGCGAGCTAGGGTAACTAGCTCGCTCCAACACTTAGGCAGAAAAACTGCCCCAAAGGCAACCTTGAGAGGGATCACCTCGAAGTACCCCAAGGAGCTTGCTACAAAGTAGCTCGTGACAAGATAGCTCGCTACAGGATAGCTCACGACTAAGCGATGCGATGCTTTCAAGAAGCTTCTATCTGACAAGACCGTACCTGTCAGACTGTGCCCTGTCTCCTGACTGACGGTGCAGTCCCTGCCAATTCAATAGACTGCACCCACGTCTCTCGACAAATGGTGGCGTGTCTGTCCTCCCAGGACGTGTCAGTCACCCGATTGGGTAGTACCCTACGACGGTTACCTGTGCAGCCCTGGCAGATAACGGCTATGACAGAAGCCCAGTGGCAGTTACGCCCAATTTGACAATAATGCCTATATAAGAGCCCCTTAGTCGAAGGGGAGGGGATCTGATCTAGTTTTTGGATCTTGAATCATCTTACTTGCTCTCGAGCTAATCTTGAACACTCAGTGATCTAGCGCGACCTACACTCTTAGCCTCTTTACATTCTTTACTATTTTCCCTAGCATTCTAACTTAAGAATCGGAGTATTCCCACCGGACAAGCCCCCCGGGAATTCTTCATCGTCTTCTTCTCAGGTGCCGTCCATTTCCAGTTATGAGCCAATCAACAGCCAGCTAAGAGTGCCCGAATTGCACAACATCAGTGATGAAACGCCGCTGTCGTGTCTATTCGTTCGCAAGGAAGAAACAGCGAATCACGGCGTGAGATGCAAACACAACAAGTATACCAATATGCAATTTTGGTAATTAGAATCCACAAACCAACAGCATGTTGGGGGTTCAAACTTTAAGAAATAGCATAATGGCATCTACATTACTAGCAACGACAGCCATAACTCTCTGCTCGACCATCGGTGTCTTTGCCAATAGCACAACAAGCACATCCAACTCGGTAACTTCCAACGAAGTTTAGCAGGAAGTCACAACTTGGCCTTGGATAGCAAATTAAGGAACAAACCTAAAAGAGAGGAGGACCAGAACTTACCTCCTTAGAAAGAGCTCCCACCCTCGTCGAAGGGGAAATATTGGGAGAAGGACCGGAACTTACTTCGTTATTTAGACAGACAACGACCGGCCGGCGAACCTCTCTGCTGCGATGAACTTTGGCTCCGATCCTTTGCTTTATTCTTGTGGCGTGAGATGCATTGTCGCCTCTGAATCCCCTGCCTTCTAAGACTCAACTCACATGCGTCTACTCTAGCAACGACTGAATAGACAGTGGGCACAATAATGTTCCAGCGCTGGGCAACAAGAGTCATAGCGTCGTGTACAATCGTTGAAATCATGTATTAATGTTCCAGCGCTGGTTTTCGGTTTCTCTTGAAATGCATGTATTAACATTGGTTCCCACTTGCATCGGTCGAAATAGATGATGGGTTATTTTCGTAATTTTAATCGATGACTGAAATAGCTGGGGGTATTTAAGACTTTTTATCTATTTGACGCCGGATACCAAATTGTTATAAATTGAAAGTTTAAATACTAGATTATTGCGATTTAAAGTACGGATGCTAAACTGGCAGTCGGTTTGAAGTACAGGGTATCTATCGGAAATTTTCCCATAAAAAAAGATAAATTATAAAGACCAATGACAATTAGTTCCTTAAATTTTCATTTTTGATAAAAGTTCACTGACTTTTACGGTCAGAATTGGAATTGAAATCAAAATTCAAATTTAATGAATTTTTACAATCGGAATTGGAATTGGAATCAAAATTCAAATTCTTCAGGCTTAGTTTGGAAGGAGTACAAATACAAATTTGTATAGTACAAAACCTTGTATTTTGTTTCATTTTATATGTAATTGTATTGTACATATTTATATTTATACTCTTTTCAAACTGAGCCTTCAGAATCAAAATGGTCTATTTTTATAGTCGGTTTGGTTTGGAATAGAATGGGAATGGCAATTGGAATTAGCAGTAATGGGATTTCGTTCCCAAGGGATTGTCGTTCCCTTAAATAGAGGAATGCCATTCTACCAAGAACGGAAATTGGATTTCGGATCCGCCCAACCAAACAATTGGAATCGAAATAACCCATTCCAGTTCCAATTCCAAACCCCTATTCCTACAAACCAAATGGGGTCTTATTTTACAAAAAAAAAAAAAAAAACCTCTTTGTTAGAGATCTGTTAGTTAATTTCATTCAACTGTTTTTTTTTTTTCCAAACTATTTTTTTATTTATTTAAAAGATTTATGATACAATTAGTTTTCTAAAGGGTTGATTTCGGGAAGATCTAAATAAAGCTTTTCATATCTTTCTTGCACGAAAAGGCACAAAAAGACAAACGGAAAGATGTGCAGTAGCCAAACTAGCTTTAGATTTTCATGCAAAATCTCAATGTGTCTTTTGACTTTCAAAAAGACTTGCCAAATGACCCCTTAATTAACCAAAAAAAAAAAGACTAATTAATTCCAATAGTCAAAAATGGATTTAATTGAAACGTTTCAGGACAAATCTATGCCGCCCGGTGAATTTTGACGAATAATACCAGTGAATTTGGATGAGTTTCTTCCAAATTCTTTTATTTGCTTCGCTCTCTACCGGTGAATTTATTGATATTGGAAAATACATATCGTTTGCAAATTCAACATTTATATGGGGAATTTAATTAGTCATCAAATAAATTGTTGAGAACTTAACTTATTTCAACTTAAGTTTCGAAGTTGCCAACTGAACTTAATCGTTTTAATATATAAAATGATTTCTCCAAAAAAAAAAATATCATATTATTTCACATGCAATGAGTCGTCATACATGAATTTGCCAACTAATAACCTAACTACCAATCTTATGATCTGAATCTACTTTATGAGACAAATCCAATTCAAATTTCTCATTATAGATGCCCATGTATGTTGCTTTCATGTTAAACATGTATTTTATTTTTGGAAACATGGTAAACGTTTTTTTTTTCTTTCAAAAACAAAAAAAAATATGTTATTTTTGCCGAATATTGAATCATACATATATGAAAATTCTATTTTAAAAAATGAATATGTTTATGTACATGTATTTAATATGTAATAAGAGATTTCTAAATATTAGCATGTTAAGCCTTTCTTTACCCAAAAAAATAAAAGCACGTTAAACTTTTCTCAATGAAAATATCACACATTTTTTTCTTTCCAAATAATACATGTCTAAAAGCCTTAACTTAAATTTGTGTATAATAGCATTTACTGATTTTAACCATAATCGTTATACCTTGTCCCATATATATGGAGTCGGCGTTTTGTGATTTGTTTCTGTTTAGCACCATTTATCATTAAATTATGGACATTTAGCTTATGTTTGGTTTGAAGGAACAGGTAGAGAAAGAAAGGAAAAGACTATTAATACAAAGTTTGTAAAAGTTTTTCTACTTTTTCCTATTTTTTCCTTCCAACCAAACACATCTTTATATACGAGGCGTTAAACAGTGTACGAGGAAGACTTAAAATAGAAGAAATGGACAGCGAATATTATCAGACTGGAATCTGGAATATTTAAGGTGGTGGATAGGCTACTATTGCTTTTTTTTTTTTTTTTTTATTTAAGCAGAGAGAGGAATAAGATATAAGAAGAGGACTCATTAAGCAGTTGAACGGGAAAGGAAGACGAAGGTCTTTTTCCGTTGTATAATTATTAGTATACCTTGGCCCCTACTCTATATCTATGTTTGACAATGGTTTTAATGGCACGGGACTTGTGCTCTACGTTTATAGCAAATCATGGACATTGAATGAGAATGGGAATATCATCTCATCTGTTTTACATAAAAAGATAGGAGCAACTTAATTCACATGGCTTGAATTAATGCTTTATTCATTTCTTAGAAAACAAAAATCTTGAATAAATAGTTACTTAGACGGGAAGGGATTTCCCCCCCCCCCCCAAAAAAAAAAGACTAGAAAAATGAAAAGAAATCCTTGACACTCCCAAATGACTTGACTGTTCATAAATGATTCTACCACCTTTTTTTTTTCTTTTTTTGGTCGATTCTACCACCTTGTGTGGACCAATTTGAATTCACCTTTTTTTTTTTTTTCACACCTACCTTGCCTTTTCTGGGCTAGGCGATTGAGCTACATAATGGGCCGTTTGCAAATGGATTGTTATGTGCGTCCAAAAGTTTTGGGATGAAAATGTAATAATAAATTAGGGCTAAATATATAATTTTGGCTAGTCATCTCAGTTCAAATAATTTCACCAGTTCAAATTCTGTTGGATCTGCTCATAAGTCATAACATTAGCTTGATGTGGTTTGCTTGTGAAGATTTTCCACAAGGCTCTTAAGAAGGGTCCGGATCTGTTCCAAACAAAAATGCTTCCAACACACTCCCAACAAGACAAAGGTGTGGCACCTCTTCTCTCTCTCTCTCTTACAGACAGAAATTCCTCTCTCTTTTCTCAAATTTCCGTCGAAAAGAAAACTATAGTAGCTTGATCCTTTACAGGAAGATATGTACTACGTAGCTCCTTCAGGGGTTCGGCCAGTTCTCATCTCTGCCTCCAAGATCAAGTCCAACCATTTTTTGGACTTTCTGGGTTCGATTGTCAACTAGAGTTCCGTTAGGGCTTGGGCCTCGGGCCATACCGGATTCCCAGCTACAGTTTCAGCGGCCCGTAAACAGTATAAGTTGGCCATCAGCTGGAGTTGGGCTTTGTAAATTTTGTTGTTCTAAAGCTAAAATATTGGTTGATTAGTCAGCTGGAGTGTATTAGTGATTCAATGTGGACCTGGGACAAGTTTCATGGATCATTCGAGGCTAAAGTTGGGCTTTAGGTAGCCAGAATAACAATTGACACAGCCATGAAAACCAAAAGAGAAAATTGAGCAGGTTGTATCAATACCGACCTGTTGTTTTTCTCCTCTCCGGCTCTTCCCAGTTCCCACTTCCACGTATGACTGAATCATATTAGTTCTTTTTTTGTAAACCATTGGCCGTACGCCTACAGAAAATGTTCTTCTCTTGGAGAACGGAACCAGCAATAGAGGAGTCTGATCTCTTATTTGGTGCAGCGGAAGAAGAATGAATCACCCATTCGTTTATTAAGCGGAGAAAGATGACGGATCACGGATGGACTCAACGGAGGGATACTATGCCCCAGCAAGCTCGATTCTACTCTTCAGGCATTCGAGCTACTTTCGAGGTGATCAGTCGCATACTCCCAGTTAGGGCATTGAGGTTACTCCAAGATGGTATACGGTGACGGTACCCATCCTGACAACCCCAAACCACTTGAGCTAATACTAAAAGGCAAACAGTGTTTCCGCAACCAAGGAGGTTGTGGAAGACTGGAGGCGCAGAAAGCAGGTAATCGTTATAATAGTTCCTATTAATTTTAAATCTTATGTTTTTGCTCCAATAACTCTGAATACACTCTGCATTTCAGCTGTTATTGGCTTCTCATTGCAAATATTTCGGTTATAGTTGGTTAAAAGAAGACATTGAGGTTTACAGTGACCCAACTATCAGATTCGAGCATAATCCTATGATATAACAAACTACAACTGGGTACGTTGCCTTGTCAAATATCATTCTGGTAGAAGCTTCAATAAGAATGTTGTTGTTATCAACATCAATTTTCCTTCTGTAAGTGTCATATTGCCGATATTTGGAAACAGGACCAGGATGAGTGGCTGGGCTTAGTTGAAACTTCGGTGTCTCTGCAACAGTCCATTTGAGGCATACGGGTTGGGCTTAAATTAGAGTAATCTAGACAGGACTAGTAAGCCAGACAGTTGAATGAGAAAAGTTTTTACATCCCAAAATTATGCACATGCTGGTTATAAGAAAGTGATAGTTTAATCAGTACTGCTGTCTCTAGTTGCCTTCGGCTGAACTTCTGGTCAAATTGGAACAACTGAAGCAGCTCCCAATTTTAGGCTATATCTGATCTCGTTTTCTGAACATTCAGTCTAACTAATTGTGACCCTGTTAATATCTCATATATCAATTTTGTTGCGCAATTTGCAACTAAATAATCATTATAGGTGAATGATGTTGGCAAGCTTCAAGAAGTTGACATTTGGATTTGGCATTAGTGGTTTGGAAAACATGCAGCTTATCATTTTTCGTGCCCTAACTAGATATATGAAGAGGACTTTGTGTTTATTTATTAATTGACATCTCTTTTCTTGCAGGAGCTGAGAATTTATCTATTACTTGCTTTTGATTTTGTCTAACCTTTTTAGGATGATAATCATTTATAAAAAAGGCCATGATCCAATGTTGGTCCTAGCTATCTGGGGTCTTGGAGGGATGGACCAGATACAGACCTAACCTTTGGCATTTTTTGCCCAAAGTGGCTGCTCTTAGTGTTATGGGCCCGGGAATAGGATCTCGTCATGGGTCGGTCCACAGGGAAAGCCTCCTGTTTTCCCTTGTTCCTCCCTTTTCTTGAGGAACCTATCTTGGCGCCTTAATGGTGATTTGTTCAAGAGATCGCCAATTCTCCTTTGTTCTTTTCTTGACTGAAATTTTCGATATGTTTATTGAATAATATCAGCTCCTTAAATAGGAGATTACAAGAGGTAGAATCCTACTTTTAGGAAGACTCCTTGCTAATCTACTACTCTATCCTATTAAACTGATAAAATAAGACTGAACTGATAAGATAAGATAAGACTTCCTTAGTCTATCCTATTGAACTGATAAGATAAGATAAGAACTGTAATTAGATAAGGTAAGACTCCCTTAATCTATCCTACTGAACTGATAAGATAAGATAAGACTTCCTTAATCTATCCTACTGAATTGATAAGATAAGATAAGAACTGTAATTAGATAAGGTAAGACTCCCTTAATCTATCCTACTGAACTGATAAGATAAGATAACTGAATAGATAAGACTCCTACTAATCCCCGCTACTGAAAGCAGATAAGGTAAGAATACTGAATAGATAAGATAGGATGAGAACACTAAATTGTTGCTGCTGAGAACACTAAATTACTGCTGCTGCTGCTGCCGGCTCCCACATCACTCAGATTCAGATGCTCTTTTTGTGTGAAGCAAACTTATTTTAAACCATGGTTTGCTTGTCTGGTTAGAGCCAAACCACAAAAGTTATAGCAGAGTTGTTCATTGATGAGAGGAATACCACTACTCAAGAGATGAACAAAATAACTTATTTTACAATAGTAAAACTAGTACATGAGTCATAAACAGATATATGTAGCTTGCTTACTAAATAATGCTTAGAGACCATTATTTACAACTTTTACTCAATTAGACATGATGTAAATTATTTTCCTAGACCTATTAAAATTTAAACAGCAATCCTAATGCGAGGCAACTGAAGCAAGTTAGGTTTAGAAACCATGTGCTATCTCTTAAAATAAAAAATCCTGCTTTGAGCATGACTTCCTTATGAATCTGAGAATAACTTGCGCAAATTATGCTAAAATTGTCTGTTTTTGGTTTATGCTTCCACTTCTTTATAGTTCGAACTTTTTTTTATCACATTCATAATCAGGAATAGTGCATCCCATGCCACTTATGGTACCAATCTACTAAAACTTTCTTCCTTAAATTGCTATTTTGATCCTTTTAATGAAATCATATTGCAAAAACTGAATAAATAATGATACTTTTTTCGCATTCTTATATTCAGGTATGGTAATTTTCTTTTCACATTTGATCAGCAATGCATTTTGTATATTGCCATTCCAAAGTACCTATACGTTTTTTTAAGCTTGTTTTAGCATTGAAAACCATTATCATGGTTTCAGTTGATCTTTGAGTACATGCTAACATATCCAGTGATTTTGCAATTGCTCAATTCCATTTTTTTGCTGTGCCTATTTCTTTTCATAGCAATTGTTGTTATAGGTGAATAGTCCTGACGGTAAAAGTATGCTTTTAATTTTTTTCCTTCCCTTAAGAGAAACCAGGTGAAGCTTTCATGGTACATGCAAAATTCCCAGGAACTAAAATTTTGAGCAGACAAAGTGGTTCAACTGGGGGGGGGGGGTCTTGGTCTTGCTACTTCTTAAGAGACCGGATTCATGTAAACTGGGTATATGCTGTCATTCTCAATGTGGCAAAGAAGACAATGTTGTACCAATCTTTCTCCAGCTTGGCTAGATCACAGATGAATTAATGGTTTCTTCGAGTAAAAGCTCTTTAATTTGACATGTTCCAATTCTTTAAGGAGCTACTGGTACTCTTAAATAAAACCAGTTTATTTAATAAAAGAATTGTCTCCCCTTTTCCCTTTGGGTGGTTAGCAGGATTTTTATGTTACTTTACTGAAAGGGATCCAATTCAGTGTGGCGGTCCAACCATGTCTCAAGCCAAATCAAACAAATCATTTTAATGCTGAACTGCTTCTGAGATGACAGTTAATATGGCTTTCACAGTTGGACTGTTGGATTGACATTTCTTCGATGGTCTTTGCTTCACTTGCTTCACTAACAAACCAATGCTATGGCAATTTTAGAACATTTCTGGAGTCCAACTTATTATTTTGGTTTTGGTTTTCTTGTTAGTAGGACAGAAACTTATGAAAGTTGAGTGAAATAGTTTTCTTAGAAAAGAGCATAGATTTCTTTGTCAATTGATGCCTTTTTTTCGTATTGATGTTTGGCTTTTGTCACAGATTCAGTCATGCTACTTTTTCTAGAAGAAAGTAACATATGATTTTACCCTATTCTGATTGATGCTATGTTTATGCTTCTTTCTCCTGTTATCCTGCTTATGATTGGTTCATTTCCTTTTACAATGTTTCCTTCATTTGCTTCCTATAATCACTTTGTGTTTTCGACCAGGATGTTTCTACATTCTTTTGCCTCAAAGGATTCAATTCAGTTATACTTTGGATGAATTATATGCAATAAAATCTACTACAAACATGAGAACACAAGTTTAGGCTTGAGAGCTGTCACCTTGTGTATAAGAAAAATCATTATCATCATCCAAAACCTTATTCCAACTATATGGGGTTGGCTGCATGAATCCTGTTTTGTCAATCTATTCTGTTTAATGCCATATCCGTTGTTACATTATTGGCGCTTAAATCATTTATTACTACTACCCACGTCCTTTTCTATCGACTCCTTGCCCTTCTAGCCTCTTCAACTTGTAACAAATCACTTTTTATGGGTTCTGTTGATGGTTTTTTATGCACATGACCAAATCATCTTAATCCTAGAAACGATTTCATTTTTTAACCTGTCTTTTCTAGTTTTTCCATTCATCCATCTCAGCATATACATTTCTGCCACTAGTTTTTGGACATGTTTTTGACTGCCCAACACTGATTTGTACAATATAGCTGGCCTTTCAATTATTTTATAGAATTGTGCTTTTTAATCTAAGTGGTACTTGTCTGTCACATAAAACTCCAAATGCATGCATCTATTTTTCCCATCTTGCTGCGACATCCTGCTCAGTCTCTCGTTATTAATTATTGAACCAAAGTGTTGAAAAAGTTGACAATGAGTTATCTCCAATCCTAGGTGAACCTTGATTTGCACTCCCAATGTTATTAAATTTGTACACTTTAAAAACTCTTGTTTATAAGGGATTTGCGCATAAGCTTATTTTGCATTTAATACGTATCTAATCCACCTCTCACTAGGAACAACATTGTGATAAAATCTAATACAAAAATTGTGGGACAAGATTATTTGTTTCCCTATGGAAAATCCACATATACAAAGTGGCATATTAATGCTCGCCAACATAAAATCACACTGTAGTAATACTATAATGTTGCATTTGCTATATTATGATCCTAGCGAATAAAGTGGATATATTATCATCTTTAGACACGGAAATACCATTATTATCAAGGCAAAACCTGTGGTGCATCCGCTGCACCATGCAGTAAAAGAAGTGATTGGCGAACATGATGACAAATGTATCTCGTTAAATGTTAAAATACAGTTTATGAAATATTTTAATTTCGAGGAAGAAGTATATTGATTCTACTAATTTAGCATCCTTGGACGGATGTTGAGGAGCGTTTCTAGTCCTTGTACAGAATATCTTTTCTAATCATAAAGACGATGTCATTACTCACTAAAACATTTTTTACATGCCGACCATTAGCCTGGATTGAGCAAAAAAAAAAAAATAATAAAATAAAATAAAATAAAAAATAAAATCTCATCCAGTCTGGTAGTTCGTCTTGTCCAATATAAACCATGTCCATATCCATTATTCTAGCTTTACTTGCCAATTCATGAGCTACCACATTACTCTCTATTTACATTGCTTTCTTCAAAAGATCTCTTAAAGTTTTGAATTTCTTATAGCAACGCTTGCTTGATCCACTCATCTGCTTCCCTGTATTAGGTTTTTTCTTTGGTGAAAACTGATGAAATTCATTAAAGCAGAGAGAGAGAGACATCAGAGACGGGCACTAACATAACTGAGGACTCCACAGCTAACAAAACCAACATATAAGAAAATAAACACAAACTACTGAAAACAAACTACGACAGACGATCACAAAAGGCTATGTCCAAATTAATTACATCAGAGAGACGCAAGGGACTAGCTTTATTAGACTTAAAACTTGCAGAAAGACCACGTTTAGCCGCAGTATGCGCTTCCTGATTTGCTTCCCTCGGGCGAAACTGGACCCTGTAATTTCTTCTTGTAGTAACTTCTTGAATATCCTTGCAACAAAAGAGGATATCCGGGTCTTCAGAAACATCAATATCATTCAGCATTTTAACTAGGCATTCACTATCAGATTCAAAGCATAGATCTGACTCGTTCAGCTGATCCGCAAAAATGACTGCTTCTAAAAGGGCTTGTGCTTCCGTTTTCAGAGGCGATGATGTTTTCACTGGCCCAAAACCCGCAACCCAGCAGCACCCCATGTACTTAAGCATCGATTCAAAGAACAAGATTAGATAGCTCAGAGACCGACTTTGGTTGGGTTGGGCCGTTGGGGTGGGGTTGTGGACATAATTCCACGCGACATGGGTCCCTGTGCACTGAGGGAGAGGCTGTGATAGAGAGGGTGATGAAAATTTATGAGCACTAGATTATTCATGTGGATTGAGCTGTCAAACGTGAAGCTGATTCCGAGGTGGTGAACAGCATCGTGAAGTCAGTTGAGAGTTGGTGAATTTCATAATACCTGATTCATTTGGTAGGTGTTTGGCATCAGTGCTGGGAATATTATACCGTTTTCTTATAAAAACGGTGCTGGGTATGTAGAGTTGTAATGAAAACGGTGCTGTTACATAGGCGTTTTTTGAGAAAATAGTACTGGTTTTGTTTGGTACCAGTACTGGCGGCAACATTTTCAACATTGATCTATATTATTCAACACCCAAGATGATGTCGCATTGATATCATATCATTGCACCGTTGGCAACAATGCACCGTTTTCTTAAAAAACATTGAATTTGGTATTACTTCAGATCACACTTTCCTGATTTTTAAAGCATAGTTTGGAGCAACATTTTTCTGAAATAACGGTACCAAACGAGGTGTTGTTTTAAGCACTGCTTTCTCTAGTGTGGTGCTTACATGGTGTCGTTTTCTCAGGAAATGGCATCCAAACATCACCTTGGTGTTGGTGTTGGCCTAGCAGAGTGAGATAAGTTGCAAAGTTGATTTGTGTTTGATTCCCGTCAATGCACACAAAAGGATTTTGAGAGGGGAAAGTTGATTTTCTTCTTCATCATGCATTTAAGAAGAATATCAGGTGGTTAATCTTAAATCGATTTACCTGCATCTGGAATCAGAGTAATGGGTCCTGGAGTTGACTTTGGTTCTGAAAGTATTCCGGTGAAGAGGCAGCTTAAGGATAAGGATTAAGGTTGGGCCCTGGAGTTTGTACTTGTTTAATGAATTCAAGCAGCCTCAGACGTCAGTGTCAGCATCAACGTATTTTGGACTATTGGTGTGGTAGACGGATTTGGGGTTTGGGCCCAACGCCTTTAGTTACACTCTTTTAGGGTCCATCAATTACACTGTCAACATGTTATCTCATATCTCATTCCTCACAGTAGTTAATGTAAAGTCATCCACCTCCACCACCTCTTAGTAACAGTCCCATTATTGATTGTGATGCCACTTTTTTCTTCTCTAGAAACAACTTTGACATTTCCTCACCAACATCTTTGAGAGGGGATTTCTTGAAAGCAAGAACCTTGTGACATCTTTGCAATAGTGAATTGGGATTATCCCTTTCTGAATTTAACGAGATATTTTCATTATGTGACTAGGTGTGCTACTTTTACTTAGGGGAATGCTAATTATATGATCTAGGCTATCAAATCAGACTGATCCATTATGTATATTTGACTTCAAACATTGTTGTTATTTGTTTCAATTTTTAACTTGTAATTTGATGCCCATGGAGCTGTTTATGTTTGACAAAGTGTGAAGTAATGTATATGATAGTAGGTGGCACTTATTAACAATTAGATTTGATATTTGAATTAGATTTGTTATTTATGTACCTAGGTATGCATGGTATTTGGGCTTTCTAATTGGATTAAACCCAGTAGAATGGCCTAAATCGTATTAAAAACTAGACCAAACCATGATAGAATAGTTTGGTCTGATTTGATTTTTATACTAAAATGGTTTGGTTTGATCTGGGAATTTCTCAAACCATAATTTATTAGTGTGGTATAAGATCTTCTCCAAATTAAAATAAATCAGATCATGAATACCCCTACGCTTAAGATCTTCATACTGTTTTTTTTTTTTTGCTTTCAGGAGATCATGGCTGTTTTCTTTTGCTTGAGCATCCATGATACATGGGTCCTACAACATCTCTAGGCTAAGGGAAAAAAACAACTAAATAGAAGAAAGGAATAATTTGTTGATTAGTCCTTTGTTTCTTTGGGTCAGCTAGTTTGAATGGAAAATGGACTATTGCTTCTAATGTGGGATTTGAATTGCCCTTGTTGGCTTGTAGCCTTGATTTAGTCGAGACTTGGTTGACGTTAATCTCGCAGTTCCTAGTTCCCACCAGTGCACATGACAATATTTGTATACTTCTGAAGGATGGGTGTTTGTGTGGAGCAAGGTTTAGATGAACGTTTTAATTATTTAGCAGGTTATGAAACCAATGATAAGGTTTCATGTCAGTAATAAATTCATGAGCCCCACTGTAAAGATGTAAACCCCATGTATTTAAATACTGGTGTAGAATCTCATCATTAGTTCCACAACCCACTAAACAGCTAAAGCATTCAGCTAATCCGAATTTATTGGTATGCATTTGTGTATATAACTATATATGCATGCCTGATGATATTGGCTGGTGGACTCGACTTGAGGATTCAGCCATCTAAACCATGTTTTGTTGATGAGCAACCAACCAAGACTTTGAGTTTGATCTGTAGACTCTTTCAAAGATGAAATTCATATTCAAATTAACACATGTACAGCTACATCTCATATGCGTTGCATATACACAACAATTATTGTTACCAAGTAGTACAATATATGCAGGATGAAGCCAATGTCCGTCCTGACTGACATACATACAGTAAAAGTAAAAGCTAGCGTTTCTTTTTGTAAAAGCTGTAGTGTGTTGAGGAACGCCGGACGCCTACTTCCAACCCAAGCAATAGGATGAGAAGACAACTGTTGTATTGTGTGTAATAATTCTCAGAAATCCATTTGTCGTATATATGTACATACCATGCATCTTCATTGACTTCCTTTTTGTTCCTTTGTAATCGATCACTCGGCCACTGCCTGTTGTTGTTGGAGACATGAGCTGATAACTTGGTGACAAAGGAATTAAGAAAGAAACATGTCTCATTCATGTGAAGTTGAACTGGTCCGTTTTCTTCTGCAGCCCCCAATCCGTTTAAATCATCAAGTCTTCAAAACTCTCAGTTTAGAAAACAGCTGGAATATTGATCAATTTTATCTTGGAAGACAAATACATAGAAATAGAATTCAATTGGCTCGATCTAGGTAGGGCCTAGGATCGTTTACCTGGGTGGCGGTCTTCGTCTTCATTCTTCAACTCTTCCATCTCCGTCAACCAGACAGAGACAGGCTCATCTTCTAATTTGTTACGTTCGATCTATTCGTGGAAAAAGGGTTAATTGGACTAGTCCAAATTAAACTTCCTAGCTTATCCAACATGGATATGAATGATTGGATTACTGTTATTGTGGTGATTTCTGTCTTGCTTTAACCTACCTAAGTAAATGAATAATGAATGTACCAAGTCTAAATGGGCCCCATTAATTGACCGGAGCCTGGAGCCTGGAGCCTGGAGGGGGAGGGGGACATATTCACTATGTCTAGCAGTGCTTACTCATTGCACTCTATACAATACACATCCATGCACTCATAGAGCCATAGTCATAGCAAATTAACCTACCCTGTAATTATTCTTCACAAGGTCATTAACCTACCCTGTAATTATTCTTCACAAGGTCGTAGATGATTGATGCATGGTAAATATATATGTGGCCACCGGATTCTCCAAGTTTACTCCATTCTTGCCCTTTAACCCCGCGTAATTGCAACTTAGCCTATGCCTACGTCTCTTCATAATCACTCATGATGGACCTGAATGATTCAATTTCTAATGCTTGACTATTTGAATAGATATTACATATATATATATATATATATTCAAGAAATTATTAAAAGGAACTACATCAACAATTATTTTGAAGATTAAAGTGTTGAAGCAATTCTAACCACTCCTTTAAGGTCTCTACGGCAACTTGATAGGTTTCTTTGGAAGGACACGAGTAATGGGGAGTTCACTATGAATTCAGCCTATCACTCACTTTTAGAAATTCCATTACAAATTCGATCAAGTATAGTGAACTGGTCCAGAATCTGGAAGAATCCATACTCCCATAGATGTCAGATCTTCATGTGGAAGTTCCTCTATAAAGCTGTTTGAACAAAAACAGAAATATGGATATGCAGAAGAAGAAAAGACACTTTGTGTACTTTTTGTAAGGAATCTCTAGAAACCCAAGAGCACTTCTTTTTGGAATGGTCTCTTTTAAGGGCTGTTTGGATGCAGGCCTAATATGGACTTGTCCCAGAGGCTTTTCTAAGCTCTGGACAAGAGGATCTGATCCAATGGTGGTGGCAACATAATGCTCACTTGTAGAACAAAGTATTAAAGTATAACTATATTGCAAAGATCTGTGCTATCTTTAGAAGTTTATGGAATACAAGAAATGATCAAAATTTTAATAATGTAAAACCAGACCCTCTTCAATTTTTGTGAAAGGCTGAAAGTTACTATAACTTTAGAGAAACTGAGCTCAAAATTTTGAATTCACCACATATGCAATCAGTTTGGGATTTGCATCAGGCTCTTCTCACAAACCTCCCGATCATCTTAGTAGATGGTTCTTAGTGCGCCACCATACAAACTGCATCCATTAGAATATATATGTTTTCTCACAAGTCTCCTCTTTTCATTGCAGAAGGACAACCATGCATGGTAAGATCACAAGTAGTAGTTGAGCTCTGGGCAGTAATTAGAGGCTTATGTAAGTGTTTTTATATGGGTGTTAAAATAAGTTTTTTGCTATTAGATGCCAAAGATGTTCTTATGAAACTTGAGAAAAACATCATGTGAGATTTGCTGGCATTTTATGATCATATATCTAAATTTCTCTTATTTTTTGATAATATTAAAATTTTGTATGTAAGTAAAGACATAATAAAACCAGCGCATGATCTAGCAAAGCGAGCTACACTCCAAAACTCTTATGTGAATAATAATCACATCCCGATAAATGTAACTCAAAGTTTTTTGGTTAATTATAAAAAGGGGACCCAAATGTTCCCATGATATTTTTAATGGATCATTTTTTACATAAAAAAATGTTTGATGGAACCGAATCAGTACGAAGAACATGCATTATATTATTAATAATATAATAAAATTAACTATTATACAAATTTTCGTATGCCATGCATCTGAAATTGTTTTATCAACCACACACTGGCCCTACCGCTTTGGCTCCTCTCCATTTAGGTCCAGCCCCAGAGGTCACACAAGCTGATGTAATCAGTTAATGCGAGTCCGGATTTAGTACTGGAGACAAAACCATACATGGCTGACTGGGTAATTTATGATGATCAGTTCAATAAATTCGGATCTTCTGCCAACAAAACATATTCTGATTCTTTGCCAATTTGATCTAATACCACTCTTCCCACTCATCTCATCATGACCGGAATCCATCGTAGTGTGAGATCATTTTGGTAGGTCATTGAAATGAATTTTGTTACAAATCTCTTCCAATAATGTCCTAAGTTCCTAACAGACCACTATAGTGTAGTCACATATACACATTTCAAACCATAAGCTATTTTTGATAATGAATCAATATTTAGCGTTATTTGCAATTTTCTGAACCAAAACTGTTTTTTTTTAATATATTTAACTAAAACCAAATCTATCCTTCAACCCCATTTTTCGGCATGGTTTTCAAAATCGGATCAGAAAAATTGGGAATCGGACCAGTTTCGCTTTCTCCAAAAATCGGACTTCTCCCCAGAACTGTTGATTTTGATCAGAGAACCATTGAATCGGATGATTAACTGTTCAAACCGTTCAAATGGTTTTGATTATTTTTTATTTTTTGTCAAAAACGGATCAAACATTCAGATTGACTGTTCAACCCAATAATCAGACTCCTGACTGATTCAATCACCGGGTCGGTTTTAAAAAGCATGCTTTTCGGTTTGATTTAATTTTTTGAATTTTTATAAATACGGTGGAAACATCATACAATGTCCTGTTGTGATAATGTTGGTAGCGTTTGATTGGCAACAGATAATATGGTAGTGGAGCCCCCAGTAAAAATTACACTGATGGGTTTTGTGTTGCATAGTAAGTACCTACACTTGGCTTGTGGTCTTGGTTGATTTATTCTTGTGTAACAAGCGACCTGTACTTGATGAAATGTATCAACGTCAACGTGGTGAAGTACATATAATATTCTTAATAAGAGGGTCTAACTCTAACATAAACAAGGGTTTTACTTTTTCCAATTGACAGACGCGAAACGAAGTTTGTTTCTTATTGGAGTTGGCTGTTTGAAGAATTTGACGAAAGAAAAGATATTTTCCCTTCTTAAGTTGTAATTCGTATTGTAGAATGTAAAATTGAGGTTCTATTATGTTGTTGGGGGAGGAGGGTTATGTCGTGCGCGTTCGCCTCAACCGACGACCTGCTTGCTTTGTCATTGGTTACTCTATTAACACAAACATTCATAAAACTGTTATATTGCCTATAAGCCTTTGACCATCATTTTTTATTCTTTTATTTTATTTTGAATATGTGCTGGTTACTTGACCAAATCCGGAGCGAAGTTTCGGTATTAGTCTTTATAGTTGACCGGAATGGGACGGACCGCTTCAACTGGCTAGTCTGATTTTTTCAATGTTTTAAAATCGGACCGGACCAGGTGGTGGATAAGAAAATCGGATTTGGTCAAGTAAATCCATTTTATCCTAAAATTGTCTTTTGGCAAAAAAATTATTGATTTGTTCAATAAATCACTGATTTGGGCGATTAAACCGTTTTTTATATTTTTTAAAATTTTATGTCAAAACAGGGTATTTATTTGATTCGAGCAATCAGACTATTCGATCTAAAAACCGAATCCCTGAATGATTCATTATCCAATTCAATTTTAAAAACCTTAGATTTTTTTGAAATAGTATGCTCTCCTATCCAATTAACATCTTAAAACTCAAACCGTGAAAGACGTGATACCCAAAGAGATTTGATTAATCAAATTCCTGTATGAGTTTTGATAATTGGTTGTAATTTGATGACATTGATTGATTAATTATGAGTTTTTTCCTGTTTAGTTGAATTAATCCGCAAATGACAAAGGAAATAATTTAGGAGTTTTGATTAGTGGTAATTCCTTGGAAGTGAAAATTAACATCAGTTTTAGATGGGAGAATAGAAGGAAAGAGCGTCTATTAATTGAATATTGAGCCGTTGGGCAGAGCAGAATAGCAGTAGAGAGTAGAGAAGAGTACAAAAGGGATGGATAAGGACACAAGGAGATTGATGAGATGAAGTGGGGCACCTGCTATGCTATGTGGCTGAAAATGGGGTGTTGGGCTATTTGTAAATATTACACAAACTTAATGTCCAATTCATGCTTCCTGAGTACCACTCTCTTTTTAAGTCTCATCCTATGTTTCTTGTGCATACCAAATATGAAAATTTTAAATAAGAATATTTTAATATATTGCATTGACTTAGAAACTTTGTATACACATATATAGATATGCAACTGCAAAGGTGTATTTACTATTTAGCTTGGTGAAGAAGAAAGAAGAGTGGTGCACAAGGTATTACTAACGTCTAACGCAATGCATGCTGTCAGCAAATTAGTTGCTACTTTTTAGTATGGTTGGTGAAAACATTTAATTTTGGGCCGCCTCACTCTGTCATATTCATGCTACTCCCAGTTCCAGCGCGCTACGCTCGCCTCGCCTCATTTATTACTTTTTAATTAATATAAGTGGCTCAGGCTTTACATCTGGCGCCGTCCACCGTGGAAGGGGTGGCATCCAGCGGCAACTGTCCCATCTTACTACTCCTTCTTCTCCAACAAGATTGCCCCCATCATTATCATCCATTCCCTAAAACTAGTGGTTTAAACATTACATAGTTGATATTCTCATTCTTGAAAACTTCTTCTAGAACATAATATGTTAAAGCAATAAAACTCCCCCAGTGGGTTCATCTTCTACATCCTCTCAAATTCAACTCGATATTTTTGCTTCTTTTTTTCTTTATTTTATTTTTAAAAAATGGTTTTATCTTTTAGTAAGCAAAGGATGGCTTTGTTTGGTTTCGGCTACTTGTCTATCCACAGTGGGAATTGGGGTTTGGGCTTTGTTTGGTTCTCGGCTCCCGCTGTCGAAAAATCTTGTTTTTCTCTTTTTCCAAAAGCCGTATGTAAATTGGAATTATATGTAAACGCGGCCGAATAAAAGCGAGGGATCTACCGATCTAACGCGCTCGAGTCACCAAGTCCATCGTATGACCCATCCACCCTCACCGCTTAATTGTTAGTCTGGACGCTGTCCATCTATAGGCGGCTAATTCAGGCTTTTAGGATCCCCCAATGAACGGTTTGGATATTTCCGAAAGATGCGATTGGGGTCGTCTGTCGATTCGTTACCCAATGAAAACTGTGAAGTCTGGTTCGTTTATTGGCCTGTTGGTACACGATCCTCCTCCCTCTTTTTGGAGGTGGGTACCGAAAGATCCCCCATCACACGGGATGCATGGCTAGCCTGTCACTAACATCAATGGCTAAGATTGTTTACACAGCATGAAAATAAAAAGACCTTTTCTAGTTCCAGTAGAGTAGTGCTTAACTTAACTCTAGCGAGTTTGACAATGCATGACAGGTCACCAAGTTCCCACGTGTCGAGAGCTGCTGCAGTCAAGTGTGAACTGTATAGTCGCATTCATATTTGGCAGCGCTTAAAAGAAACTCATGATGATTATTAATTAAATTAATTAAGATTATAAGAAAGGCCTAAGGCCTTCTAGATGTTCAGTTTCTTTTCTAACTCTGCCACACGTGCGGAATTCCTGATCTATAACACGACTTTTTTTTTTTTTTAATGCATCCAAAACACGATTATACTAGTACAACTACGCATATATCGTGTACAGCAAGGAAAGAACCGAAGCCAGGAGAATAAAACCCGCCCCAAAAATCGCTGTAAGGTAACTTCGTCGCACGCGCAAACGCTTCCGGTCCTCGCCTTAACGCCTTTCCCTCTTTTTTTTTTTTTCTCCTTGTTTTCTTATTTTTTGTTTAAATTTTTATTTCTCCCTATTTTTAACAGCGTCATGCCCTTCTGCAGTTCCGTTACCTCTACGGGTCTTATTCCTAGTACCCGGTCCAGATGCTCCACTACACTATAAAATCAGAACTCGGAAGTAACCTCCCACATTTCTCTCGTTTCTCCTCCTATTTTTCTCTCAAGTCGTTAACAGCAGCAGCAGCAGAAAACAAGGAACTACCTCAAACAACCGAACCAGAGGGCGGAAGACGTGAGAGAGCTCGCTCTACTGAACACCAACCCATCGAGAGCGGGGCGGTTTTGTTATATTTCTCTATACGGAGTGCTCCAAAATCCAAATGCAGCAGCAGATTCTACAGAGTCCTGTTTTCTCCCTTTCCCCAAGTTTTAACAGTTATTCCTCGGACAGATTTGCAGAGGTTGCTGCTAAAGTTGGGGAAGAATCTAACGGCTTATCAGAGCTTAGTATCTCGGATTACACAGTGGAGAATCCATCACCCGAACAGGACACACAAAATCAATCTAAAGAAGAACAGCAAGTAGAAGACGGCAACAACGCCGACGACGACGACGATTTTGAATTCTCCTTCTGTAGGGATAACGACGGGTCTCCCATTTCAGCTGACGAAATCTTTTTCAACGGTCAGATCCGCCCGATCTTTCCCATCTTCAACCGTGATCTTCTTTTCGCCGACGGCCAGGATGATGATTCCCAGGCTCCTCATGCCTCGTCCATTCGACTCCCCTTGAGAAAGCTGTTGATTGAAGAACGCGATCCTAATCCTCCGTCGTCTTCCTCGTCCGAAGCCGACGAACTTGAAGGGTTACCGCCCGGTACTTATTGTATTTGGACACCGAAACCGGTTCAAGCGTCGCCGGAGAGATGTAAGAAGAGCAACTCGACTGGATCTTCCAAGCGTTGGAGATTCAGGGACCTCCTGCATCGAAGCAACAGCGACGGGAAGGATACCTTCGTTTTATTGACTCCTTCCAATAGCAACTCTTCCAAGATGAAGAAGAAAGACGACAACCTTGAGAAGCCTGGGGTTTCGAAGGAAAGGAGAAACTCTACTGATGTCAAGGTAGCCGGAAAATCGAAAGCCAAGGGAGTCTCCGACGCAGTATCGGCTCATGAAATTCACTACGTGAAAAATAGAGCGTTAAAGGAGGGAGATCGGCGGAAATCATATCTTCCATACAGGCCCGATCTCGTTGGGTTCTTTGCTAATGTGAACGGGTTGAGCAGAACTCTTAACCCGTTCTAAATTCTAATCTCTCTCCTTTCTTTTCATTTTTTTTTTCCGGCTGCTTTTTCGGTTGTTTTATTTTTTTATTTATATTTTTCTGTAAGTAATTAGTGGTGGATAGATAGAAGTCTGATCAGTATCCAACCGTGTTCTCTTTGATTTCCTTTCCTGGAGTCTGTAAATTTCAGCGACTTAAGTTAAATTTTGCCTTTATCTTTTTCTTTCTTAATTTTTCGCTCGCAATCAAGAATTAGTTTTTTTTCTTTGTGTGAAAGCTTCCTTCGTGATATGTCAAGAGGAAGAAGAAAACTGTAAATACTTAGAAACTATTGAAATTAGAATCCTTTCGTTGTATGTGATTTATACATTGTTTTGTAGTTAAAATTATGGGAAAACCTACGATGTTTAAAAAATATAATAGAAATATAAATATGTATAGTATAAATTCATACAAAATAATATAAAATATAAGATTTTACGCTTTAAATATTTGTATTTATATTCTTTAATAACGAGTTCGGTCCCACATGTCATGTGAGGCACAAACCGAAGATGATCTCTCTCTCTCGATGTGTGATAGCTGCTGGAAAGAGCAGAGCAATCTCAAGGAATGTGTGAAGTGATGGAAGTTACGACGTTCTTTTGTGAAAGTTCTACGTCTACCCTTACCTTTTATTTTGCTGTCGTTGCTTTCGTGAGTGATAATTAGGTATTGAGGTATCTAATTTTAGAGATAATAACTTAACATATAATATGGAAAGTTCCAAGTTGGAGGATGTCTCTCGTACCGGAATAGTTTAAAAGGGAATAATACATAATAAGTAGTAATGAAATGTTTTCGAGTTTTGACTATTAATGATTCATTGACTTTTAATTGTTTACTTGATTAAATACAAGTTTATAATAAGGAAGATTTTCGATTAGTATCCTGTAATTTGTGCTAGTGTCACTTTAGTCCCAAATTTTAAAATACGATAATTGAGTATCCAATTTTCAAAGCATGAGAATCCAGTACCTGTCATTAATCATTAGTTAAATTATAGTTTAAGTGACAAACTCAAAGGATACAGATGTTTTTTAAGTATTATTTAATTTTCTTTATCAATCATCTAAATATTGGCAAAAAATTAATCGTCATAAATCTTTGCTTCTTTCATTCAAGAAAGTTGAGGTCACGTTTGAGTGGGCATTCTAGTGAGCCCAATTTTTTTTAATTGAAGAGAATGATTTATGACTTAATATTTTTTATCAATGTTTGGATAATTGATAAACAAAATTAGATGACACTCGAAGGGCATTTGTATCTTTTTAAAATGTCACCTAATGGATAATTAACGACATGTATTAAATTGTCATGTTTTGAAAATTTGGATACTGAATTATCACATTTTAAAGTTCAAGAACCAAAATGACACTAAACTCAAATTACATAATACTAATCAGGAATTTTCCCTTATAACAATTAAGATTAATTAAAGTAGGCTGTCATCACTCATCACGGCAAAAGACAGGCTTAATACTAGTGTGTAATCATGCTTTTGAGCTTAGATAAACTAGAAATCTAGTCAGTAACTAATTCTAGATTATTAATTGGTTGTGGTTAAGACAAATTGCTATAAAATGATCTATTTGAAGTCTTTAACGAGTCGTGATGAAGTCGTCTTTAGAAAGGTGAAACAATGAAAATTGGAATTCAGGTTTTTTATCCCCCCAACCCCATTTTCATCGGAGGCCTTTAACCTGCCCGTGAGTGGCAGTCCCAATTCATCGGTTATAGGAGTAGCCAAAGAGAGATTGCCACATGGCGAATTAATAATTAGGCAGCGGATAAGGATAGAGAGAGAGAGATGTCTTGGTTGGTTCCTTATGATAGAAAAGTGAGTGATATTAGTGGTGAGATGTTTAATGGCATTGTTGACTCTAATCCCGTTTGGCTAAAGTGGAAGGGGAGCATTGTTATCCATCTCTGCACGACTCAAGTGCCCACATCAACATGTGAAGCATTCCAGACAAGTTTTATCAAGATTGGAGGAGAAAATGAGAGAGGAAAAGACAGACAACCACTTCCATCCAAGGCTGACCATAGTGCTTGCTACAATGAACTCAAAAGAGGGATATATTCAAATAGACCTTCAAGAGGAAACAAAATAGGGAAGCCTTCTGAAACAAGTTCAACTTCAGGTTAGCTGCTTGTGTTTAAAGGTTCATATCCACTCTTAAGATAATACTTACTTGGATGTTGGATCCAAGTGATCTATATATGTACTATTCACGATTTTCCTTGAAGTGGATCTAATTTAGGAATTTGATTTTAAGTAATTTATCTGGCACCAACGGACAACGCATTGCCTTGCGTAACAACAACAACAAAGCATCATCCCAGCTACTTGGATTTGTCTAATGCCCCAAATACTGTTCTAGCTGAGATCAAATCGACTTCATCCAAAAGAGTCAGTTGGTAGGTTAGGAGATGCATCACCTCCTTTTTTTCAAACTGAACAGGCTTAAAGCTGGTAGTTATTTATGTATTAGGCCGTTTGTGATTCATTCCGGTGCTGTTTTCTGCAAACATTTCTCCAAATGTACATCAGGTCATCAGTGGGTCCGATTAGAGTCTCCATCTAATTTTTTGATTTGTTTTTTCCTTCGAAATCCTACCCAAAAGTGGAGTTCTTTTTTTGGATTTTGAGAGGGGGAAAATTGGTCAATGGGATTTTGGTTCCCATCGATCAAGATTCCCATGTTCTTTTTTCAGTTGTGTGGGGGGGCAAAGAAAGTTTATTTTCCTAGTTACCACTTACCTAAGAAAGTGATACCCATCTCCTAAATGGGTAAATAACTTTCCTACATAAGGGGAAAATTGACAACACTTGAATGGAACATAAATGTCCCTTTTACCAATGAATTTTTATAGCTAAAATGGTTATTCCCTTATTAACCTGGAAAATAGAAAACATAGATAAATACACTTACTTGGGTAAGTGTCACAGAAAAAAAAAAAAAAACTTACGTAGATAATTGCATTTATCTAAGTAAATAATTTACTGGGCCAAAAAATAAAATTTTTGGAACATTAACCTTGGAAGGTGGATAAAATAGTGAAAGTGTGGATTGTCCGTTTGAAATAGTGGGCACCAAGCCACCAACCCAAATAAAGACTTAGAAGTCCGTGACCGTGAGTCTACCTCAAGTCCGGAGGAACTTCTTTGGTTTTGTTTCGTGAGAACCCTATCCTTGTGGTTGATGGCGATAACTTTCTTTTTTTTTTTATTCTTTTGAAGTTAGCAATGCCATCTTCAGATATTCCTGTTTTTTTCTTTCTAAGCATTTACAGTTATGCGCCTAACGATCTGAGGCTAATCTTCCACTTTTCCTATGCTAAGTGGAGTGGTGAAGGCAGAGAGAATGAGAGAGATGATATTTTGTTCTTCTTTAATCTACATGAAATGGGTTACAAGCAAATATCTGGATTTGATTGGGTCAATGCAATGGACTTTTAATTTGTGAGCCATTGATTCCTCTATACATGGGACAAGACATTAGGGGAAATCAGAGTCCCAGATATGATCGACGGGCTGGCCTGGTCAGATTTAACAAATTTTGAAGCAATGGTTTACGAGAAATATGTCTGAAATGGTTGACCGTTTCAGGAGCGGCGGTGGAGGTGGTGATGGTGAAGGAGTGGAGATCAACTTTGGTCAGGGCAAGCCCATGTTTACACTGTCCCAACAGCCTCTTGCAATCATGCATCGGGAATCTCTCTATATGAAATAAAGCACATAAATACAGAAATATTCCTAATGTAAGGCTGTAAATGCTGCTTGAATGGGTGTTGATCTAACAGAAGTTGATGAAGGAAGATTTGGTCCAACCTCGTAATCACTCAACACGTGGCAAAGGCAACAGTTCGGCACAACAACACGCCCAAGGTGTGAGTTCTGAAAGGAGGAACTAGCGGTCTGAACTCCCTACAAGGAGTCGGAACTCTCCGTAAGGGACCCGAGCTCTCCCTTAAGCCCCGAGCCTTACAAGCACAAAGGGCAGCGACCTGAACTGGCCTGCCCCATGGCAGTTCGGGACACACCTCTATCCGAACTCAAGACTTCACCTCGCTCACCACTCCAGCACTTCGACTCCAAGACGCCAAACTAAACAACCGTACCATGCCTATCACCAAGGAAGTCCATACCCAGGGGCGGCGCACCTGACTGACTTGGGATCTGACACTTGACAGCCACACTTCAACGGCCACCTACCACCGCCACCTGCCACCGCCATCTCCAGTTGCAGAGACGGCTCCGACAAAGAGAGCAGTGGCGGTTCTGTCCCAACAGAGGTGATGACACCCGAACTGGCAGGAGCATAGAGATAATCATGCCCGACTTGACAGAAGCTTAGGAGTGAGTGCGCGAATTGATTATAAAAGGCTCCCTACCCCCCAAGAACAAGGCATTGTGAACTTTGTGCCATCTGGTTTTATCTTGCCTTCAAGAGAATACTAACTTGAGCTTCGGAGCAATCTCACCGGGTTCCTCCCCAGAGATTCCTCATCCTCTCTGTTTCAGGCTCCCTGTTGCTCTAGTCAGAGGCAAGGTTGTTGACAGTTAGGACCGTCCGGATTGCGCACCATCAGAAGCCAAACTTGAAGGAATGGATTTATTCCACATAAAATTGTGCTCACACCGTTGGGAACATTTCTATACTTATATCTTTTTATTTATGGGAGATGTTCCTAAGATGATCATAACCCTCAAGATGATAAGTATTGTCTCCATCATTTTGACATTCATTATGAATGATAGAAGATTCCTCCTTAGCAATTGGTTCTTCAACAAAGATGGGAGGTTAGTTCCAATCAGCAAGTTTTCTTCGACATAGGGTGCAGCGCCAGACAGCCAAATACATCATAATAGACGAATGATTGTACCGATGGTCCTACACGCTCCCCTACCTGCGTTGCTTGCGACCTACCGAAGCCGAGCTCGTACTCCACGACACTCATGAAGGTCTGTGCGGCGGACACCTGGGGGGCAGAGCCCTCGCCCAAAAGGCTCTTCGGCAAGGATACTACTGGCCAACGATGAAGGCAGAGGCTGTCGAGCTCGTCAGAAAATGCGATAAGTGTCAAAAGCATGCCAACATCCACCATCAACCTGTCGCCGACCTCAAGTACCTCACCAGTCCATGGCCCTTTGCGCAATGGGGCATCGACCTCCTGGGGCCATTCCCGCCAGCAACAGGTGGGAGGAAGTTCCTAGTGGTAGCAATAGATTATTTCACAAAGTGGATAGAAGTTGAACCCCTAGCAACAGTTACAGCCTGAAACGTGCAGAACTTCTTTTGGAAGAATATAGTATGCTGCTTCGGATTACCTCGGGTACTGGTCTCCGACAATGGAAAGCAGTTCAAGGATATCAAGTTTCAGAAGTGGTGCCAAGGTATGAGAATCCGACAGAACTTCACATCTGTTGCACACCCGCAGGCGAATGATCAGACAGAAGTAATGAACAGAGCTATCCTCCGCGGACTGAAAGCACGACTGGACCGAGCTAAGGGGTTGTGGGCAGACGAGCTACCAAGTGTTCTATGGGCTCACCGAACCACAGAAAAAACTGCCACATGAGAAACCCCTTTAACCTCACCTACGGCACTGAAGCGGTAATCCCGGCGGAGATCGAAATACCTACACTACGACTAGAAGCATACGACAATCAAATAATCAAGGATGAGTTGCGTACCAACCTCGACCTACTGAACGAGGTAAGAGACCTCGCATACATCCGAACTGCAGCTTACCAGCAAAAGGTAGCTCGACACTACAACACCAGGGTAAAAAAGCAAAACTTCCGTGTCGCTGACCTAGTTCTCCATAAAATCATGACACCCGAGCCCAGCGTGGGAAAACTTGGACCGAATTGGAAAGGGCCCTACCGAGTTAAGAGAGCGCTTGGAGGGGCATACGAGCTTGAAACTTTAGAGGGCAAACAAGTACCCCGAGCTTGGAACGTCATTAATTTGAGACAATACTACCTATAGACCGCCAAGCGAAGTGGACCAAGTTGCTACCAGAGCCAAAGGGCTTGGATACCGAGCTAAAAAGGACCACGACATGGTCAAGCAAAGGCAAAAAATAATGACTAAAAGCTCAGGCAAAGTGCCAACAACGAACTAATAGGGGCATCGGCATATGGTCAGTTCGGCAATACGGCCAGTTCGGAGGAAAGAGCGACCAACACTTAATCAAAAAGAAAATCATTCCATTACAAAGTACTTTGTGTACATAATATATATATATATATATATATATATATATATATATATATATATATATATATATATATATATATAGATAGATAGATAGATAGATATAGGCCCGGAGCTACTTCTTCACCATCAAAAGGCACTTCAACGATACCCGAAGGTCCTGCCTCACCCTCAGAATCCGGCTCACCATCAGCGGCGTTGGCCATCTCATGAGTAATGCGTGAAGTGGATATGGCACTAATATCGAGCTCGGGGTACGTATTCCGAATAATCCACCGGTTTAGTTTAAAACCCCTTCTATACGAGTCCACCATCAGGTCGTCAAAGTTCGGTGAGGCGATGTAATCGTCGACAACCTTCTTCTTGGCGTCTTCAATGCCTTGAGAAAAGATCTGCGTCCTCTCCCTAATGTCCTCCTGAAGGTATTCGACCTGATGCTGCAAATCCAGCCTCAAGTCCGCCATGTGCTTTACTACGACTCCCATGGCCTCGACATCTCTCTGAGACCTCGCCTGCCTGGTCTGCGCAGCATGAGCAGCCGCCTCAGCAGCTCGGGAAGTCGCCTCTGTAGCACGGAAAGCCTCTTCGGCAGCTCGCGCCTGCCTCAAGCTTCTTTCCGCTTGGGCCGCTAAGGCATGGATAGAAGAATTCACCTACCAAAAGGAAAAAACAAGTGATCAAAAGAACGACAACAAAAGGGATAAAAGCAAAGAGCCCAACAAGAAATCTGACTTACCACCATGGCATGAGTGACAGCGCGACAAGCCACCTGGTTCAAAGGAAGATCGGTCCACGCCGCGACCTCCTCGGAGTAAATGGCCTCCCTACTCTTCTGAAGAGCGTGGTTGGGCGACAACACGCTCCTAAATTTCCCTTGGGCTCCCGAGCCTGAGGGCCCATCTCGCGTATAAGCAGACCCAGAGTAAGCAGGAGCCCCCCGGGGCAGCTCGGCACGAGTTCGTTTGGCGACTCGCTTCCTCTTCATGCCATGAAACAGGTGCCCACCACGAGTCCCTTCTAAGTCCATCACACCTGCGAAAAGAGCTCGGCATCAGAAAAAATGAAAGAACAGAGCAAAACAAAAAAACCTGAGTAAGGAACCTACCTGGACTCAGACTGGCCGCAACGAGCTTGGCCTCCGTCAGGTAATGATGGCATTTTATCCCAAGCCGTGCCCATTGCCGGAGGCCCTTCGCCGTCTCCTTATCAAGCGTAACACCGACGTCAGGGGCAGGCGTCCCCCACCCTGTTTGGAACGGCCACCCCAATTCACTTCGCACCCTGAAGTAGTCTCGTTTCCACGCCGGGACCTTATTAGGAAGTTCGTGTAGAAGCTTAAAGCCCAGGCGATGAGACAGGTAATACGCCCGCCTATGCCCGAGAAGGGGACCTACTTGCTTCTTAAGCATTAAAATGGAGGAGGAGATCTCCAAGTCTAAAGGCATGATCTGATCACAAAATAGGGAGATTGTCCCCACCAAGTTATGAATGGAGTTCGGGTGAAGCTGGTCGACTGTAACACCGAAGTGGTTCATTACCTCGACAATGAGGGGATGGAAAGGAAGGCGCAACCCAACAACGAGCTACTCCTGGAATATCACGATCTCATCAGGACCATGTTCCCAAGGGAAACTGCCCGAAGGTATGAAATAGGTGTACTCCCTAGGCAAGTTGAACTGGGTAATAAGGGAATGAAGCCCCTCAACCGTCATGGTCGAAGGCCCAAACTTGTCCAACGTCCGATCTCAACGAGAGGAGGACGCCAAACTACCCGAGGCAACTCGGCCTACGGGTTCGAACTCTTCCTCGAGTTCTACCTGAGGTTCACTAGGACTATTGGGAGATGCAGCTCGATTCGTAGAACCCACATCCGACCCCCTTGAAGAACTGTCTGAGCTATCCGAGCTAGACATTAGAAGGAGAATAAGGATTGTAGGAAAGTACTCACCCGGAAAGAAGCAAACAAACTACGGGAACGTGAACGTGAGCTAGAGGCTTGGACGCGAACTGAAACTGGGACGCGAGCTCAAGAAGCAAAACGCAGGATAATGACAACGACTGGGTTCCCCCACTATTTATACCCACAGTGATCGAGAACCAACGGCTCAGATCAAAGCCAATCCGACGACCCACAGTCGCGCTGACCGCACGTCTCCGAAGACCAAAACGTGGCTGACCGCACGTCCCCTGAGACCGAGACATGATTAGCCGCACGTCTTTCTGAAACTGATAGAACGCCGACACACGTCTTTCTGAAATTGACAGAATGCCAGCGCACATCTCCTCGCATTAAAAGCGGCAGCGATGCATTTTTTCAAATTTGAAAAGACCCGTTGTCACGTCTCCTAGCGGCGCGCTTTTTTGAAATTTGAAATAAGCGCGCACCACCATGTCTGTCACCATTTTTAGATAGATTGGCGCATTTCCCATCTCTTTGGTGCCCAAGAAACCCAGAAAAATCATGACGAACACCTCGCGCTATCAGTCAAAACTAGTTCGAAGTACGAGACAAATCCACCCCCCACCTAGCAAACTCCTCGCGCCAAGGCAAGTCCCTTAAACACGAGGAGTAGGGGGCAATTGATGAAGGAAGATTTGGCCCGACCCCGTAATCACTCAACATGTGGCAAAGTCAACAGCTTGGCACAACAACACACCCAAGGCGCGAGCTTCGAAAGGAAGAACCAGTGGTCCGAACTCCCTACAAGGAGCCTGAACTCCCCGTAAGGGACCCGAGCTCTCCCTTAAGCCCCGAGCCTTACAAGTACAAAGGGCAGTGACCCGAACTGGCCTGCCCCATGGCAGTTCGGGACACACCTCTATCCGAGCTCAAGACTTCACCTCGCTCACCACTCCAGCACTTCAACGGCCACCTACCACCGCCATCTCTAGTTGCAAAGACAGCTCCGACAAAGAGAGCAGTGGTGGTTCTGTCCCAACAGAGGTGATGACACCTGAACTGGCAGGAGCGCAGAGATAATCATGCCCGACCTGACAGAAGCTTAGGAGTGAGTGCGCGAGGTGATTATAAAAGGCTCCCTACCCCCCAAGAACAAGGTATGTGAACTTTGTGCCATCTGGTTTTATCTTGCCTTTGAGAGAATACTAAGTTGAGCTTCGAAGCAATTTCACCGGGTTCCTCCCCGGAGATTCCTCATCCTCTCTGTTTCAGGCTCCCTGTTGCTACAGTCAGAGGCAAGGTCGTTGACAGCTAGGATCAGCCGGATTGCGCACCATCAGAAGCCAAACTTGAAGGAATGGATTTATTCCACATAAAATTGTGCTCACACAATTGGGAACATTTCTATACTTATATCTTTTTATTTATGGGAGATGTTCCTAAGATGATCATAACCCTCAAGTTGATAAGTATTGTCTCCATCATTTTGACATTCATTGTGAATGACAGAAGATTCCTCCTTAGCAATTGGTTCTTCAACAAGGATGGGAGGTTTGTTCCAATCAGCAAGTTTTTTTCAACATATATTGCTGAGGAGAATAGCCATAAAATTTTTTGTTATGATTCTCACCAATATTAAAACAATCAATAAAGTCATAATATTTGACTTTTCCTTTAGAGTAAAAAATGGATAACTCCTCCATAGAACTCCAATCTATGAATTCACTTGAGGCTATACCTTCATAAAACTCTGAGGGACTCAATCTTGAGATCTATTTCCCATTGCGTCTTTTCACCACCCACAACTATAGCCAATTTGGGTGTTTTCCGAGTAGAAAAACCTTCATGAAACTTTAGAATCTCAATCTTGAAACCCATTTTCTACTACTTCCGATCACCACTCGCAACTACAATCGATCTAATTGCTTGCCTTGATGATGAAAAGGATCGAGTAGTGGCACTTGCATCGTAGTCGCTGTCCCTTGTTTTGGAACAAGAACGTAGCAATCTCAACTCTTGAGTAAGTGCACCTACTTGTTTTCTCAACTCTACCCCCTCTTCTTTTGTGTGTGTGTGTGTGTGTGTGTGTGTGTGTGTGTGTGTGTGTTTTGTTGATTTCTTGCTCCATGATGTGAACCACTTGTTTCTTCTTAAGAACCATAGTCCAAAGAATGATCAACTTGATCTCTGATACTAAATGGTGAAGTTTGAAAAATAAATCACATTCAGAGAAGCTTCAAAGAAAAGAACCAAAGCGGAATAGAATAGGAAGAACAATTCTTCAATGAATATGTAAGAGACAATCAACAAAAAATCCCCTTAGCTTTGCCCTAGCTACTATTTATATAGAATTCTTTACACCCTTAAGCCTCCTAATCTAATAAAAACTCATTATAATCCTACTAAATCTCTTCAAAAAAGAAAGTACTAATTGAATATAAATTCGAAAATCCCACTGTAATACTAACTTGGTAAATGCAAACTAAGATAGATAGATACAAAAAATCTTGCATTGATGATGCTATATTGGTAAATACGAAATAAGTTGAGTTGTCGGAAGCCAAACTAATAAATGTTTACTCAATTACACCAAATCTCGTACTATATTAAAAACTTAGAATTTGACATGATAGCCCATTCTCACCCTGAATGACTACAATTCAAGGCAGGAGTAGTGAGCGGGATATTTGGTTTGAAAAGTAGCTCAGATTTTCTATTCATTTTCTATACCCGCCCCTACCCATAGTATACTATAGTCGTACATCTCATAATACAAGATGAGTATGTGTGGCCATAGTTCAAAGTGGGCAGGAAATACAGTTTGTTGACGAGGACTCTCGCTCTTGCATTAGTAGCAAGGAAAGGGAAGGGAATTGTGAGATGGGCCTTCTCTTATGACAATTATCAAAAGATCCTCTTGATGTATTAAATTGTGAGCGCACTCACTAGATTATAATTGGTGAAAATTGAATAGTTTAAAAGGGGAAGGGTGGAGGGTAGGGGTGATTACTATTCGATTAAAACTGAATAAAAATTTTCAGTTTCTATTTTTTCTGTTTTCAGTTTTTAGAATTAGAAATTTGATTAGCCAAAATAATTGAATTTTCTATTATTATATATAATGCATTATATACTTATATATTAAAAATATAATAAAATGAAATTTCATTTCATAATATATAATATATATAATAGAGTATATATTATTAAAATTTGATTTTAATCGAAAACCAAACAAAAAAAATTGGTTTTAGTTTGATTTTTTACTCTTTTTTTTAGTTTGATTTTTAAAATTTCAATTTATTTAAATTGATTTTTAACTGAATAAACCCAATACTCACCTCTTACTAGAAGGGAAGGGAGGAAACATTCTTCTCTCTCTCTCTAAACCTCCTCACCCTCTCTTTTCGTTTCTTTCTATCATATTAAAGATGGGTAGTAATTAATTGATTGAATATTGTTCGTAAAAAGGAAAAAGAACGAGTGCTTGGGTGGAAGCAGAAGCATCAATTGTGGATTCTATTGCTCACTGCATGGAACCCACGAAAAGAAAAATAATGGAGGGGGGAGGGGCAACACAGTGATTGGCTGGCGCACTATCTAGCATTATGTGGTGGCTTGGGCCCCCATCCACCCCTTAAGGAAATATTGCTCAGCTCCCTCGCTCCATACTCCAATCCACAATACCAGCATGGAAACTAGAGTAGGCTGCTGGTATTTCATTCATAATAAATGAGTTTGGCTATATTTATGTACATTTTACACGCGTATATTTATACAAATGCCAAATGGGCAGACATCTCATCACGGCTCTGCACACTAATGCAGCTGCTTCTTCTTCAAATTAAATGCAAATACATATATATAATACATGTCTACACTAACAACACCAAGCCCCAAACTCCAAAGATTTGAGAGAGGAAGTACGTTTTTGGACAAGCTGATACAACAAACGTTTCCTTCCTTGCTTTTCTTTTATTGGGCCCCCAGAATTATAAGATAAACAAATCGGTCCATGTTCGAAATACCAGATGTATAGCGCCCTTTAATTTGCTTTTGATGTTACAGGAATTTCCATTCAATAATCGATCATTATTATTAGCAAGTTGGGGGACTTGAGACTACGTTGGTAGTTGGAGGAGGCTGGGTTTTCTATTCTGTTGGACGCAGCCCGCCATATAAGATGTTCTATTTAGGTGTAGTACTGTAAACTGTAATCATTGTTTTGGTCTCAATAAGATTAAGATGTTCTAACCAGATGGTTCAGACTCAACCCATCTGAAGGAGGAAGCATCTACCATCCCCATATCCACAGCTTTCTTCAACTGTTTAACATATAATTGATTGGACAGTTTGGATCTATCCATTTAATGGTGGCGGTGGGTATATTGTTATTCTTCCTGTGGCATTGATATGATGCTTTGGTCCTCATGCATCCACCAACAGACACACACTCTCTCTCTCTCCTTCTCAAGCATTAAAATCCAGCTTGGAAACTATGAGTGACCATTATTATTTATTAATATCGCAACCGGAAAGTACAAGAGAAGGTTCGTCTAGAGATCAGAATCCAAGGTTTTCGCTGTCAGAAAGGCTTCCAAAATTTCACTCTCCCATTCCATTCACCATTCTAAAAGATGTGCCGGGAACACAGATTTATTTTTGCCGCGTGGAACCATTTTTGGGGCTGCAACTTGAAAAGTTGCCAAACAAGGAATATTGAGTGCAGACATGGAACGTAATGGACCCAGAACTGGTCCACTTGCATGCCAAAGACCACATTGAAATCAATTTGGGAAGGGGGAAGGATCGTCTGAAACCCCAATTTGGAATCGCTACAATTCCCATATGGTGAGGACACAGACGTGCAATGAGACAAATATTGGAATGTTCAGCAAGTCTTAGTACTCCTAGCTTCATTTAATTAACAGTTGCTAAATGTTTTGTATTGGGATTTTTCTGCTCTGGGGCTATCGCAGCCTCAGGTGATTTTTATTTATATTTACAATTACATGAAAGAAAGATCGAAAATGAAAACATGTAAGGGATCTTCTGTCTTTTACCCCATTAAAGGATGCGGAATGACAACGGTGCAAATCAGGTTAGAGTAACACGTGAGTTGTGACCGAACCGCTAACCCGAGCAATCGGACCGTCAAACCATTCGACCTGGGAATGGTTTTGGCCGTTTTGTGGGTTATTTATTTATTTATTTATTTTTGTGCAGTCTGTTAGGACCGGGTGGTTGGACCGTTTGACCTGGGAACTGGACCCCAGAACAGTTTCTTGTCCTGTCCAATTTTAAAAACCTTGAATTTAGGGTTACCCATAGATTAGGTCTATGTTGGGCAGGAGCGGAGCTAGGAATTTTTTAGGAGGCACTAAAATCTAAGTGTTGAGGGTAATTTAGTGCTATCAATAGGTTAGGTCTGGGTTGGGAAAGAGCAAAGCTAGGAATTTTTTTTATGAGGGGTGCCAAAATCTACGTGAATTAGGGGGGGGGGCAGGGGGAGTAAATATGGATGGCCATTGGAGGGGCAACCATTGGGGTGGGGAGTGGGGAAGGGGGAAATATAGATGAAGAGTGGGGATTTGTTGGGCCATAGGGGGGCCATGGCTCCTTGGGGTCCCCCAGTCTCTACCCCCGGGTTAGGGATTAAACCTATTCACAGGCCACGCTAGGTTTTGCATTTATAGCAACGAAACATATTTAGGCCCAAGCTTGAGCAGGACCGGACTATCAGGCCTAGATCTTGAGCCCAAGTCTGACCCCATATAAAGTCTAAAGCCCAACTAGGAAATTGAGAAAACAAGATTTGTATTCTTTATTTAACAACAAAAAATTGATTTATTTATATTAAATTGACTTCAAAACTGAAAAATTTATTTATTTATTTATTATTTTATTTTATTAAATTAAATATATTATTATCCATAAGTTTCTACTTATTTTAAGTAAATATTTTTTCATAAAAACTTTTAATTAAAAATTAAAAAGACATGCATTGGCAATATTTTCTCTCTACCTTTTCTTTTTATTTTTTAAATTTGCGTAAACAATAAAACAGCAATTCTTTGCCTCACATTGAAAGCTTAAATACGAGAATCTCCCCTTGACACTAAAAAGACAGGCATTGGCAATATTTTCTATCTACCTTTTTTTTTTAATTTTTTTTATAGGGATTAAAGATGTGCAATAACCAAATTTTAGTGCACCAAGAATTTCACATTTGTGGTATCACTATGGAGAGAAACAAAGTAACATAATGACATAGAGATGACCACTATACTTACAAATATCAAGGCACCAAGTTATCTCAACAGCAGTAAATTTTTTGAGGCCTTGAGAACCTGTTAATTGGCAGCCGCATATCAGGCCTATCTAACTAAGCTACGACTGTGAACTCATACTGCCAGATTTTAGAATGGGCTGCTATGATGATGGGCCTTGTTCTGGTGTCCGTAGGGCCAGCCCTGCATGTCCACCGCTAATTAGTAGACAGAGAAGGGAGTGTTTTCTATTCGATGGAAACGAAGGCAGAAATTAAGAAAAGAGTGGGATGTGCTGCACTTCCCTCCCCCCCCGGTTTATGATAGGAGTCAATAAAAAATAGCAGCTCCGTAATTCTAAGGGGCGTTCTATTGTTAGATTTTGAGAGGAGGGAAAGTTGGTCAATGGATTTTAGTTCTTATTGATCAAGAATTTCATGTTCATTTTTCAAATTAATGTGGGAATCAAGGAAAATTTATTTTCCTGGGTATCACTATTCAGGTGTGTGATACCTATCTCCTAAGTGGATAAATAATTTTTTCACTTAGGAGGAAAGTTGTTAACACTTGAATGGGACAAAAATGCCCCTTTTAATAATGGATTTTTATGACTAAAATGGTCATTACCTTATTTACATGAAAAATAAAAGAACGTGAATAAATACACTTACCTGAATAAATGTTTCTCAAAAAAAAACTTAGGTAAGTAACTTAACAAAAAAACGAACAGAGCCTAAGAGAAATACTCAAGAATATGTGATAATTGGTGTTGGAACAGAAATGATTTATAAATTGGCTGACTAATGTACGTAATGAGACACCAAATATAAATTTTCAGAGAAATAGATTCATATTGGATTGGATTCTCTACTAGGGCCAGCACTCTCTGCCGCATGATATTGAGCTATCTGAGGGATGAAATTCCATATATTGGTAAATCCGTTCTTTTTGCTGCACATTCAATACTATACATTTTTTCTGTAGAAATACAATTGTAGAGATGTGGGGCTCTCTGTTTCTTGCAAACTATACCTTCAGTTGAAATGCTACAGGGAGCACTGAATCAAATAGCCTAAGCCATATTAGAAGTCAGTTGAGATCCATTTGGCAAATTTCTAGCTAGTTGTGTCCTGATTTTGTCTTGTTTCTCTTCAAATTCTGAAACTTGTGAAGTGATTTCATTTCTAAAACTAGTTATAATTAAAATTCCTGATCAAATTATTTTGCAAATTAAGGAAACTCAAACAAATGCTTAAGCAGTTACTGTCTTGCTGATGAGATCCCTATGATCAGAATCACTCCATTTCTCCATCCATATAGAAGCAGGCCACGTGTCTTATGTCTCCTGTCATATTATTAAACTGTGACAATGTTATGACCTTTTTTACCTATTAAAAGGAAAACTAAACACGTGACATGATACGTAGAAATGTGAAAAAGATGACACGAAGATGACAACATTTTACAACAAACAAGAACTGAGATGACTTATATACTCAAAGTCGAACTCGACATTTCTTGATCTGCAAATAGAGTCATTCAATTGAAATTAGAGGATTGATCAATGAATTGCCAAAGTTAACTGTGAAACTCAAGCAACATATGAGGAGGATCTGCGCTTTAATTCCCCCACTTAGTTCATCTCCTCATTTGTATATTGACGAGAGATTTTGGCAAATATTACAGACCAGTGACCGGAGAGATGTTTATTGTATATATGTTATTGATTGACACAAGATATATTATAAGGTGGGCCTCAGCCAGACAGAGCATGCAATCGATGTATATTTCTTGTTTGATGCACAGATTTATTCTGTCCAATTAATTCCAAACCTGATTCGATGTGGCTTGATGAATTGATATACTGTTTGATGCACTTGATGACCTCATTTTTGCCACTTATTGCTTTCTTTTATTATTATTATTATAATATGTATATTTTGGTGGGCCTGCGGTCTACCCTGGATTTCCTTCCTATTTTTTATTTGGACTATCGACCACAAAAATGTCGAAAAGATGACAGAGAGATGTCAACATTCTCTTTGCTTGTTTGACCAACTCTTTCTTTTACAACCTAACGCCCAAGGACTATAGTATAAGGCTGTATTATGTGGGTGGGAGAAGAAGGAAGGAGGAAGAGGAAGAATTCATCTCTGCAAAGGCTAACTTTCCATTAGTTTCTAATGCCAAGGCATCATTTGTTGGAGAAGAGAATGGATGACAGTTGCAGCATTTGGCTTATGGAGAGAAAGATCAACGGTTTGAACTGAAAAATCTTTTCTTTTCTTCTTCTTTTATGGACTCTTTGCATTTACACTGCTTCTATATATTCTCTATTTATTTATGCATTTATTTGTCCAAATTCTCCCTTAATCACATCATGAATGAGCAATCTGATTGCTGAACCTTCCCCCTGCCGCCGGTCGGGCGTGTCAACGTTGGAAGTGGGGAAAGGGAGGGAGGCTTCGGGGAGCTAGCAGAGATATAAAAGCTACTACCTTACCACAATAAGTAACAAATTTCTGTTCCGCTTGCAGATTTTAAGGGGGAACTAGCTAGCAGTGTCCTTCAAACAGTTGAAAACAAAATAAGATCTATTTGGTTTGGGTTACGTACATCTAACGATCCAGAAAGCACAGAAAGAGAGAGAAAAAAAAAAGTTGTATAATAATTAATAAATAGAGTTTATATAAAACTTCAAAGCGTTCACTGTGGTTTTCGAATATCAATTATATATCTCCCCTCACTTAAATCTAGCTTACCTCCCTGTATCTTAAAAGAAGTTGTCAAATTTAGGTAATTAGACCGACATATTACTAAACTTTGAAAAGTAATTATACAACTGTATCACACACCTAAATTTTAGGTATAGGCTACAAAACTGAAGTTCTTTTACCCTTAATATCTCTCTTATTAGGCTCAGCTTAGGAAGAGAGCAAATACAAATGTATTTGTACAAAATTTGTATATGGAATTTCTAAACATTGTATTTGCACAGTATATATTTGTATATCAGTATATGCACTCTTCTCAAACTAATCAAGCCTAAGAATCACAAGTCAAATGATAAAGTCTTGGAAATCTACGACCTCCCCAAAGAACTTTACTCCAGGTTGAGAAACAGCCACCTTAAAAATTTTGTTAAAAGCAAATCACTATCAAAATGATGCAAGGGAGGACGTAGCTCGTCTTGCCTCAAGCCCAAAGTTTAAACTCTCAAAAAAAAAAGAACAGAAAAAACATTACATGTACCTGGGAATTGGAAAACCAGAGTCATCTTAGTGGATTAAAGATCTATCTTGTATGGATATTTGATTGATTGAGTAAAAATAGGTGCTTGAGGAACTATCTATTCCAAAATTCGAAAGATAATATATCACACAATTAGCCTCTCTAAAGATATGATTAAAAAAAAAATCCTAAGCCGGGCTGCCAACCGGGAATTTTCTTCAACTTGGTAATACACACACACCAAACCTGAATTTAGGAAGTTCACTAAGACCATGTAATTACTGTCAGCCAAAATATTATTCAAATTGAAAATTGAGCATAGTTGAAAACCATCTAGAAAAGCTTTAACTTTCACTTTCCAAGAAGATACAATGCTCATAGAAGCAAGAGAAGCCAGCAATGAAATTTCTTTTGCAATCTCTAATGACCCCACCTCCCCCACCCAAACCCGGGTTGCCTCTATATTTTTGTGGTGGAGGTTTCCAAATTATCCATTTAATACATCTTGAATGGACATTTTTAACAGGAATTTGAAGACAAATGGCCCAAGAGGTGTTATGATTAGCAACACTAGGCCATGGTGCCATATTATTTAGTTGACTAAACCAACATTTTATTTGAATAAAATGTTGGTGTGTTTTTGTGGATTTATCCGTATACCTATCTGTACATTTGATTTGCTCATGTATGTAATTATGTAATTACAAGAAAGTCTCAATAACCAAGTTGCCATGGTGAACCTAATTGGCCAAGTTTCTCCTCTTGGATACCTAACCATACAATACAAATACATACAAACATATAAAATACAAGATTTTACATCTAAACATTTGTATTTGTACTCCTTCAAAACTGAGCCATAGTAATAAAACAACAGTAACAACACCATCATTTCATATCATATATACTCGATACATGAGAAAAATGCAAAATGCACTTTTATGTATGCACATTGTTTTCTAAAGCTTACACGTGTTGAGGACAGGTGGCACTGAATTAAGATGATGTGCCGAGGGTTGTTTGTTACTAGCAAATCCATACTCATCTAACCTGGGTTTGCTTCCATTTGCAGTCATCAGACCCGCCCATCCTGCTTAATGACAAACGCTCAATGTGACTCCTCTAACACAAATAAAAACTCATGTGGTGTTTACAATTTATACTTCTCTCATGCAACACTAACGTTATTAGAGGTGGAATTCTGTTGGACAGTTGCAGCCAGATACTTGTATATATGATGACATTCTTTGAGTGTACATGTATGTACTGTGTTGTGTATACGGGATAGCCCGTCCTGTCCATCATGTATACCCACAAATCCCAACCTGGTTGAATGCGGAAATCAATCTGAAGTCTGCATTATAACCACTCAGAGACAGAGTCAGTTTGAAGCTTCGATCACACTCTTTGTATTGAATTTAATTATATGAGATCTGGTATATGCAACGTTATTCAATTTATTAGTTATGATAAATACACCTTTGGGATTATCTGATGCTGACAGAAATTAAAAAAAAACAATACATAGTTGCAAGTTTTAAAAAGAAAAAAAAAAAAAAAAAAAACCTCCAACTTTAGCATAAGGGTTAAAGGCCGGGTACTTTGAAAGTTGACTTTACGGATGGGCCTTTCTAGACCCAGATGCCGGTCCATATAAAAAACTGCCTTTCATTAGTTATGGAGGAAATCGTCCATAAAAGGAAAAGATAAACTAGAAGTTACTGCATTTTCTCTGACACTTTCTGGCAATTGCAAGCATTAAGGTTATGTTTGGTTTGAAGGAAAAGGTAGAGAAAGGAAGGGACCTTTTCCTTCAAACCAAACACATCCTAAGGAAACGAGTTAATGAGATTGTAGGTTGGCTAGAGTGTAATAATCTTATTCAATCTCTCGAACTTATAGTGACGCTACCTTAATTAATAGGATCATTATATTATTATTAATATTATTGTGTTGTTGTTGTTAATAAGGATGATTTAAAGCAAAATTACCTTAACACTACATTTGTAATACCTTTAAGTAGTGTTAAATACATGTTGAGGTGAAATTAATTTCTGAATTTCTTAAAGTTAATTAGCTCAGCTTTCATGATCAGCATATATTAATTCTACTAGTGGTTTGGTTTAGATGACGAATGCATGATTTGAAGTAATGATTAAGAAAAAGAAAGAATGCATGATTTGCATTGCCACATCCATCCATAGCCTCTAGTTCCTTCAGCGAAAAATGACCATAAATCTGCCCCATACTGGAAGGAGGAAGGAATAAATGGAGGTGTGTTTGATCCCACAACCACCACCAGAAACATGGATGTGGATAGAACCTTATCTCTTTCAACCAACCCAAATCTTGGCGTCGCCATGTTATGCTGCATTATTTCTTAATTAATTTTGCCCTCCTCCATCCATCCATCAGTCATTACTGCCGTCGATACACTCATCAACCATGCTAGCTATAATGTAATTAGGACCAATCCCGTCGCCCATCGCCTGACGTGTTATTATCAGGACCGGTGGATGCATGCATTTATTAGTGTTTCTGAGACTAAGATGAGAAACTGCAGGTTGAGGTGATATATATAGTACCCATTTAACCCAGGGGTTGTGTTGTGTGGATAGTAGATGCCAATATATGGATCATAGGATTAAAGAAATTAAGAAGTAATGTACACGCGGCGACTATCCGCATGGGGTTGCATGGATATATACAATATAACATAAAAAACGAAAATGTAGATTGAAATGTAGTTAGCCAAGGTGCATGAGATGAGTGAAGAGTGAAGAGGCTGAGGCTCAGCCATTCATCTCCAACATTCAATCCTCATCTTGAGGGTTGAAGCTCTCATTTACCAAGCTTTCCTTTTCATTATCTTCTTGGAACTGGTATAAACTGTGTCACCACTTTGATCCCGTGCACAATGTCGACCTCTTCGATAAACGGGTGCCTTACCTCCCTTTCTCTTGCCAACTCCCCTGTCAAGAGAATCACACTTGCCCCTTCCATCTCCTGCAGGCTCAATCCTTCTTCTCCTTCTCCTCCTCCTCCCCCTACCCTTATTAGAAACGAGCCTGTTTTTGCTGCCCCAGCTCCTATCATTACTCCTATTTTGGTATTTTACTCTCTATCTCTCTCTCGAGTTCACAAGTAAAATATATGATTTAAACAAATTGCATTCTTGTTGGTCTTGCACAATTATTGTGCACCACTTGTTTAATATTAGTGTTATTTATTCATTTGTTTATTTAATTAGTATTTTTTATTCATTTTATAATTAACATCTGTTTTCCCTTCTCTGGGCTTTGGTAGACGGGCCCAAGCCTGGCCTATTGTCCAACTCTCAAATGTTAGCAATATTGCAATCACGAGGTTCAATATAACCTCGGAAACTACAATTGATGCCGACGGCCATTCTGTCATTAGTTCAACATTTGGCAACAAATGAATTATATGTAGTTTTAAGGCCAATGCCATTTGTTATCTAGGACATCCTTTGCCATGTGGAGGGATGTATGCCCAATCAAAACCATTCATTTGAAGCTCATGAAGTCACGACATAATTATATCTTACCACGTCACGTCACTTATGTTCATAGAATATGTTGCCAAGTCAGTTATGTTTCTAGACATTCTCTTTTCTTTTATTTCTTTTATATTTTTATAACTTAATAGAAAGGATTCTTCCTTTTTTTTTTTTTCGTTTTGTTTTTCGAGTCTTTAATTTTATGACAAAAGGGGACTCTACTTTTCAGTTCCTTCTTAAGATAATTACTCGGAGAATAATATATACTTTACATCATTTTTTTTCTTTTTTTATCCAGAGAATGTAAGAAAAGCAAGATTTCATTTTCTTGTGGACTCAAACTGTTTTTGTTTGTCACCTTGTGTGTCCACACCAGCTTAGGGAGGAGAACCCTTGAGACCACCATGGCTGGAAAATTAACAAAGTGTATGATGTTCTGTTGCATGAGGAACCCCTCTGTAAGATTTCTTACGATGAAAATCGACCACTGGAACTTGCCAAAACCTTTGTTTCTTTCGTGTATGTGTGCTTATTTTTTATTTTTGAAACAAACAATCATGTTTCGAATGAGACATGATTTGAACTAGTTTAATATTTAAGGCTCAGTTTGAAAAGAATACGACACAAAATACAAGATTTTGCACTATTTATACTCCTTCCAAACTGAGCCTAATTTTCATGAATGTATGTGAGATTATTAGTTAGAATTCATAAGATTGTCCAATCCGCGTTGCTTTAAGGAGCTTAGTTAGTGCATTGTTTGATTTTGAGATTAATTAGCAGCATTCACTCTTCATTAATTGTTTATTTTGTGTTGGCTAAAACCTTGTGCTGCTCCTCTTATACTATACATAGAGAATAACAGAAGGCATCTAGAAGAAGAAAAGAAAGTAAATCCAAAAGGAAAAAAGAAAGAAAGAAAGAGTATTTACACGATGTATTTTTATTTTATTTTTTTTAAAAAGAAAAAAAAGAAACAATTAGAAATGATTGATATAACATTTATCTTTATCTATCTATACTATTATAAAGCTGATTATATAATGTCAACTAATATCTTTATCATTTAATTACTTGCGCATGTACCTTAGTATACTAATACCAGGTATTTATCTTAAATTTTATATAATTCATAAATACCGCACCATATATAATATGTGATTAATATTTATATTTTATGGCACATGCTCTCTAATATTAGTGTCATGGTGAAAATAAGGTATCACCTTTTAAAATTATATTTAAGCTCAGTTTGGAAGGAGTACAAATATAAATACATACAGTATAGATTTATATAAAATAATATAAAATATATAATTTTGCACTCTACAAATTTGTATTTATGCTCCTTCCAAACTGAGCCTTAAGAGTAGACATAGATCAAAAAATTTGATGGTACCATTCACAATAGACTTTCTGTATCATGGGATATCAGGAAAGGGTCAAACCAGTTCCTCCCTTTTTTTTTTTTTTTTATGGGATTTGGTAGGTTGTTTTATTGCACTTAGCAGTTAGTAGTTAGTACATATATTCCAGAAGTCGTTAACCAAGGTGGTCAACTTCTGGACGGGCCTTAACCATTAAAAATTTTTAGTTTGACGAGGTCTAGAGTCTCTGGTTCTAGATCATCGGCCCACCTGACGCCTTATCTGACTGTTCGTCTGTTCTTTTTTATTTATTATTTATAAATATATTATATTTTTTTTTTGAGAATGAAAGATGCCTGCCGTTGATTCCGATCTTGTGTCTGAGTGAGTAGCGTAACCAATCGGCCATCAGATCAGAATAACCGCGAGTTGCATATTTCCAGACGGTCCCGCCATTTTTTATTTTTTATTTTTTTATTTTTAAAAACAGCAAAGCGAAAAAAAATAAGAAAAAGTATGAAAACACACAATGCAGAATTCTGAATTTCAGTCCCCTACAACTAGCTCTCTCTCCCCTATAAATTACATCCTGCCCGTGAATTTGGCATCAATTCACGGTCAGATGCATTTCCCCTATACTTTGCGCCTAGTAAATTCTAATCAGAGCTGATTGGTACTTCTCTAAAAAAAATAACCGTTTTTTGGGGGGCTCTAATTTTCAATTACAGTATAAATAAAGAGTATCGCCCTGTGGGCTGTGGGCTGTGGGCTGTGGGGGAGAGGTGTCTGGTTTGTGTGTGTATCTACCACTTGTCGGATAACCAGTGATTAGGTGACAAAAGAATCTATTGCGAATTCACAACAAGAATATCCCTCCAATAGAAGGTCCAAAGCACAGAATTTTGGGATATCAAAGTATTGATTTCTTCAACTCTTTCTCCCAACTTAATTTTAGTTTAGTTTTCTTTTTCTAACTTATTTCGAGAATTCGTTGTTCTTTCTAGCTCCATGAAATCTGCATCTTTGTTTCTCGATATTGGAGATGATTTCTCAAAATTTCAGGCTTTTCTTCGGAATTATTAAGAGAAACTTAGAACTATTTTGATGAATGAACTATTTCAGGGTGATTCACGGGGTAACATGCTATCATTTGTCGTCTTCCCATGTAGTTTCTGATCGTCTGTTTCTTTCTACTCTTCGTTTTTACCTTCAGAGTTCTCAAGATACCTAAAATCCTGTATCATTTTGTTTTCAAGCATTCCTAAGAAGGTTCTTCTTTTACCTTTAAGGAATTAAAGCAACGTTTTAGAACCGTTGCCGATCGATCTAAGCTCCCAGTAATTATAGGTAGATTAGAAAAAAAGAGGCTTGAATCGTCGAGATCGAGCCACTTCATTTTAATCTGATGAGAACTAATCCGGAATTTCGGCTTTCTTATTCGCCGTAAACAAGCTTAAACTCCATATTTTGATCATAAAATATGATTTGGCAAGGAACTAAAAATTAGTGATGCGGAGAAAGATTATTATAATTCTATAGGTCTGTCAAACTGATTTTTGTTCTATAATATCTGTTTTTCTCTAATGTATGGGTCAATAAAACTGCAGAGAGAAGAAATGGGGAAGGATTCATACGAGGAAGCCATTGCAGGATTACAGCAGCTTCTCAGGTACCCTCTTTTTTTTTTTTCTGCAAACCTACCTCTACCTGTGTCTTGCGCCTTCTCTCACCGATATCTCGTGCAGCGCGTTCTCAACTTCTCATCATCTCTGGTCTCTGCGTTGCGTTTGACGCCTAGACGGTTGGAGAAGAGTAATAACTAATCAGTGGATGGATAGACCCAAAACCGGATGTTTATTTTGGCCTCTCTTTTTCTTATAAATCACTTGCCTAATGCCTACCGAGTACCCATGGCCACGGGCCACGGGTGTCCGACTCCGAGTGGGAGTGAACGTCAGCCGTTCGTATTAGGCCGCATTTTGAGGGGTTTTTTTTTCTGAATACTTATTTTATTAAATTTTAACACGCGAATAAGTGTTTTGGTACATTTTGGAATGGATGGATGCAGGGAGAAGGGTGACCTGGAAGCAGTTGCGGCGGCGAAGATAGAGCAAATAACAGCGGAGTTGCAAGGGGCGGTGGTCGATGGGAAAGTGTTTGATCCGGTGGAGCGGATGAAACACGGCTTCGTCCACTTCAAGACTGAGAAATTCCAGTATGTGGTTGCGCTTACACTCTCCCTAATTACTCCTGACCTGTAACAATAGATACTGGCCCAACCAATAATATACCACGTCATCCTGATAGTGTGGGCCACATTTTTTATTTTTATACAACTGGCGTGGTGTATTATGATTGGTTCACTCTTGCTGGAACAGCTGCAAGATTTTGACATGCACTAACAATCGTTTATGGGCAGGTATGGTGATGATTGATGACAACGAATTCACCAAAATCAAATTAAAAAAGATGTTAACAAATGAAGTTATTTAATAATTGTAGTTCACTGACACTCCGTGGTTGACCAGTGTTGTGTTGTTTAATATATAAAATACAGGAAGAGTCCTGCATTGTTCGGGGAACTAGCCAAAGGCCAGAGCCCAAAGGTACAGTGCTTATGCTTCCTCCTACTGATTTAGATTTTAGAGCATCATGTACTCTTTCAACACGAACAGCTTGTCCACGGACCACGGTAATACAAATACGGTTAAGAAATTAAGTGCGACTGTCATAAAAAATAAATAAATAAAGACAGCAGCGTCGCAGTAAATTAAGTGCGACTGTCAATGTGGGGAAGGTCCAAACTTTTTATGAGAAAGGAGCGTGCCCTCCTTTATAAAGGGTCATGGTGAACTCAAGGAGATGGGATTGGGAAGGGTTTGAGTCTCACTTCATATTAAGTATCCTTTTTACTACTACTACTATTATGATGGCCAGAATGGAGAACTTGAACCTGCTGATCACAATATATTATTGGCCAAGTTCACCCAGCTACACATTGAGCACATTTCTTGTATTTTATAGGGTGAACAAGATCAACAATGTGTTGTGGCCGGTAGATGTCAGCTCTATAATGGAATCCCAGTCATCATGCATTCATGTAATTGACCCAACCCTTCATTATAAAGGGTGAAGCTATGATGCTCCAAAGGTCTGATACCGGGAAAGCCCATTATAAATTGTTTAATATATAGGGCCAAACCAAAGTGTTTTGCAAGGTCTTCAGTAATTAATGATGATGGGTGTTGGATGATACCATGATGGTGATTTTTCTATACTATTGACTATTGTGATCTTAATATAGTTGTATTTAGAGGTAATCATGGGCCGGGCCGAACTTGGGTATATGAATTTCAATATAAATTGGCATTGTTATATATAATATAATCAATATCTACATGGATATAAATTGTGGGCTGTCTAAAGCATTGGGCCCAGGCCCACCCTAAAATTTTTTAGTAAAGGCCTCGGCTTGTTGTATTGTAATAATGCCATGGCCCTTGGGCTTATCTAATTGTATAACCGTGAGAAAACCTCACTTTTAGGCTTTGTATTTTGGGGTTTAAAAGTATTTTGACTTTAATTATGGTACCACAGCCCAAAACTGAAAGGCAGGAACTAATCGGCTTGTTTATGAAATGATAATCCCTAGTTAGGTGTTTGCTGGCACTTACCGTAGCTTATCCAAAGTTACAGATGCTTATTGACAAGAGGTGCAAGTGGAGTTGCCCCGAGATGAAGAATTTCAACTCGAGTTCGGGGTTGGGCTCTGGTTCATTCAAAACTCGACAAATGTTCAACCCAATCTGATTCAATTTGCATCCTAATTATTTATTAGATTAAAGTAGAGTAAAATAGAAAGAGGCAACACATGTGAATTTTGATATTAAGTTGAATCGACATATATTGACTTGTTCTTGTTTTGTTTTTGGTGGGGTAAATAAATGATTAATGATATGCAGTTTATGGTGTTTGCGTGCTCGGACTCTCGAGTCTGCCCGTCGCATATCCTAAATCTCCAGCCGGGAGAGGCTTTTATGGTCCGTAACATCGCTAACATGGTTCCCGCATATGATCAGGTGATTTTTCCATTCTCTATTCTCTATACAACACCCCCTCCTCGCTAATTAATTACTTTTCAATTAACGATTTTTTTTTTTTCCGGATGGATTCGATCTATCCATGTTGCATATTGAATTTAGCTTTTAATTTATGTAAAATTACTTTTATTTTTATTATTTAATGAAATGGAAGTTTATGTGTGTGTATGTGGGGTGCAGACCAGGTACTCGGGAGTTGGGGCGGCCGTCGAATATGCCGTATTGCACCTCAAGGTAAATATCCTTGGATGAATCGTTTTCCTTATCCCCATTATACACTCATCCTCTACTTTTTCTTTCACTAATATGGCCTTTCCCAACAGGAAGGTTGTAGGAAGGTTGTAGGAGTGGAAATGACAAATGATTCAAAGTTTGTGGTATGGTTGTTGCTTTAGGTCCCCACAAGGCCACAACCACCCCCTACTCCAATTGTCCCCCATGGAATTGCTATTTGCTAGCCACCACTCATCACTCATGCCTCTTTCTCCACCATTACATATACCTAACCCCTCAAAATGACATTCTCTTGCCAAAGTGCCAACCACCCACCAAGTGTGGAAAAAGGACATAACATGTACTCCAAACTCCGACTTCAAATATTAAGGAACCACACACAACAAGTCCAACCTAACCTATAGCCTAAAGAATAGGTGGTTAGCACGGGTAGATATGACAACACATTAACAAGGAGATTATAGGGTAATGTTTTTTGGTGGGGGCGGGCAGTTTCTTACAAGGACGTATGACTTACCTGGAATCGATCTTTACCAAATCTTTAATATGAGTATGACTTACTTTACTACCCCCGTCTTACATATACTGTAGCTCATCCTATTTTTACCAAATCTTTAATACGAGTATGTATGATTTTGCGTAAACTCAACAGGTGCAAAACATCGTGGTCGTTGGGCACAGCTGTTGCGGTGGGATAAAGGGGCTCATGTCTATCCCCGACGACGGCTCCACCTCCACGTACGTCCTCTCTGTCTCAATCTCAATCCTCCCCTCTCCTCTTATTTCCATCTTCTCTACAGTATTAATTCCATTCTCCACTGCTTAACTTTATCTTGGGTATATTCTGGCATCTATTGCATCCCGCAATATTTTTGTCAAGACTCCAAGACTCAAGAATGGTCCTTTCACCATTTTATTATTATTATTAATTTATTATTTTGGGAATCTTCCAAAAGTTATAGTTTTATATCTTTATCATCCTTCATGCATGTTTCGCATGCATCTCACCTTTATTCTTTATTAAGTAGTATGTATATATACCCAACTTTTTTTAATGTTCACACCTTTTCCACCATAGATGCGTAGGGGATTCGCTAATTGCTTTGACTGCACCTTCTCGTGGCATGAGTAACAAATTTCGTGAAACGAATTGAATCAAATTTATTAATAATCGTTTTTCTTGTTTATTATTCCTTGAAATTTACCATTGCTGGCTCCCTGTCTGTTGTAACCTGTATCTTTTCTTGAAAATAATTAAATAAATTAAAAGGATAAAATTATTTACTATTTGTTATCATCTCTAGTGACTTCATCGAAGATTGGGTGAAAATATGTTTGCCTGCCAAGCACAAGGTGAATGCTGAATACAGTAGTTTGCCGTTCCCTGATCAATGCTCCCAATGTGAAAAGGTAATTAGTTCCGTCTTATTTGGTTTTCCTTTCCTTTTAATGACTATAAGACACAATATATAATTGCACTCACATGACAGTCCACATTCAAAAGTTCAATTTTTTTTTTCAAATAATTAATGTCAAATTTCTAGGATCGATCATGTCAATGTCAATGACGGTTCAAATGTGCAAGGGGGGACCCTCCCACCTTCAATAATTGTGATCTATATTGAATCTTTTTTGTTGTCCCACTGTAAATGTAAATGCAGGAAGCGGTGAATGTATCCCTGGGAAACCTACTAACTTATCCGTTTGTGAGAGAAGGATTGGTGAAGAAAACTCTGGCACTTAAGGGCGGATACTACGATTTTGTTAACGGAACTTTTGAGCTTTGGGGGCTCGACTTCGGCCTCACACCTTCTCTCTCTGTATGATCATCCACCACAGTCAGTCAATGATCCCTTCCATCTCTTGTTTCTTAATATGTATCGTGTATGAGTAGCTTTCATCACGGGCGAATATAAAATAAATTAATTAAAAAAAAAAATTGGTAGCCAAGAGGGGCATCTTGAATTCTTGTGTGTTAGATTTATCAAGTTTCAAATAAAAGAAATTGATGTGCCGTTTGCGTTCTCTTCTTTTAGGTAAGAGAAGTGGCTTCGATACTGCACTGGAAGCTCTAGAGACTCTGCTTTTATCTCTTTTATCTCCCCCACTGAGAGGTGATGGAAACTGGAAAGAGCCATAACAACAACATCACCATCACCTCACAACGATCAAGCCTCTTTCTTTCTTCTTATTGGACTTAAATTAAATTGGGGTCTGTAGATCATAAAAACCCTTATTCCAAAAGTTAGAATGCAACTTCTTTATCGTTTAGCCCAATGCGCAAAATTCTTATACCTATTCTTTCTAGCTTCCAAAGCAAACAGTAGAAAGGATGATACAGATTGTACACTTCGACGCTATTTCTTTCTGGACGAATTAAAACTGCAAGTTTTATGAACTCTGAATGGGATAAGCTTAAGTTAAAATAAATAAACTTGGGTTCTGGTGAAATCGAGATTCAGCATAAGACGATGTATCAATTCAAAAGGTTGGATGTATTTGACTTCAATGTGTTAGTATAGAGTCAGTCACAGACTCACGGAGGGTCGTCAAATCTGCCTGCTAATATATTAGCCTCTAATCTATTATATGTGCCTAACATTACCTTAATTAATTAACCATCTTCTGAATTCTAACGACTTAAGTAATTCTGCACCACCTACCATACATACGCACATAAAAGGGAAAAGGAAAGGATAAGAATTTGATGAAACAGAGCATATTTTGGTCGGGAGTCGGGACACAGGACAATGCATATACATGGGTCTCGGCCACATTTCTCATATTCAGCGAATCAAGATGCTGAATGAGGAGTTTTCTGAGGTTTTTTTTTTATTTTTTATTTTTAATCTATCTAATTCTAAGGGTTTGTAACTAGACCAAAAATCCCTCCGACCTAATGGCACCTTTGCTCCATGTTAATAGTTGGTCACTGCTGGCTACTAAAGGAGATATCATAGCATTTAAGCTGGGATCCTTCACCATGTACGAAATATTCCAAAGGCAAGAAAATTAATTACAAACTTACAAAATTGAATCGTGTCATAATGTATTACAGACCAAATATATTCTTAGATTAGGACAACAAACAAATAATATTTAAATAGGAACTAACCTGCCGATGACGCAGCAGGAAAATTTAACTATTTTTTGTTCTCACCCTAGAGTCGCATGTGTATTATGAGATAGTGACAAATAAATAAATGGAACTTATTTAAATTTCAATTTAATCCATTAGCATTTGGATTTGAATATCTAATCCATCCGATTCAGATCAACTTTAAATATCGTATATTTATTATATTAAAATAAAACGCGATCATATATTATAATTATTAAAAGAATAAAATAGTTTAAGATCATCGGCTTGTAAAAGACCACAATTAAACACGGCCAGCCTAGTATCAACCCGAACAGATCAAACATACCAAGCCATTTGATTGGTGATTTACACCGACTTAGTATTAGAATATGAACTCTGGCCTAACTAAAAAAAAGCTGTAAATGGTACCAAACAAATGTGAAATGCAAGAATAGAAAGTTATTGAATTAGATAGATGGCTAATTTATAGATAGAGTTCTAACATACTCGTGTATAGTTGGCCAAGTGGCCATTTTGTTACAGTTGTAATCTTGCTTTGTTATAGCTGTCATCTTGCTCTGTTATACTTCTGATACCCTCCCCTCAAGTTGGAGTTTCAGTGGATACGATGCCCGATGTGGATGATAGATCGATGAATTTATCGTTACTGAGAGGAAGAGATCTGCAGGTTGAGAATTACTTGGAAGGTGGAAGGTCTGAATCTCTTGCCACTGTATTTGTTCACAGATAGTCGATGTCGATGTGTTTTGTCTTTTCATGAAAAACGGGATTAGTAGTGATATGTAGTGCAGCCTTACTGTCACAATGCTACTGCGTTGGAGATGCAAGAGGAATATGAAGATCAGCAAGGACCCGTTTTAGGCATAACATTTCAGCTGTTGTGGTAGTCATGGCACGGTATTCTCCTTCGAAAAAAGACCTAGAAACTATGGGTTGTTTCTTTATTTTCCATGAAATGGGAGAGCTACCCAACATTGTAATGTAGCCAATTGTCGACTTTGGAGTTGAGGGGCAAGAGGCCCAATCGAAATCACATTACCCATGAAGAACAAGGTTATTTGAAGCTGGTAAAAAATGCCATGATGTAGTGTTGCCTTTAAGAACTGGAAAACATGGAGGGCAGCATCTAAATGTTCTTGGTGTGGTTCATGTATGAATTGACTAAGACGATGGACAACGAAGCTAAGATCAGGCCTTATTACTGTGAGATAAACAAGGCATCCTACCAAAACCAAAAGGAATCTGCATATAGACTTCTTCATGGAGATCTCCATGAAGGAAAGCGTTGTTTACATGAAAATCCCAATGTTTTGTCGTGGTTACAGCCAAGAGACATCTAATAGTGACTAATTTAGTCACTAGTGCAAATGTATCGTGGTATTCTAAATATTCAACTTGCCTATAGCCCTTAGCAACTAAATGGGCTTTATACCGTTCGACTGAACCATCAGCATTGAACATTTTCTTGTATACCCATTTGAAGCCAATGGCTCATTTGCAGGAGATAAATCAACGATGGGCCATGTTTTGTTTCACTCAAGGGCATCTATTTCATCAGCGATAGCACGCCTCCAATTAGGATCACAGACTACTAAAAAGAAGGTAGGTTCAATATGGGCAAAAGCAGCATTAGGGTAGGATTGTGGTATTCACGAAGATGATGCAACTCAGGTTGTCAAGCACTTCGAGAACTACTGGATTATCCTAGAGGTATGGTTAGCATAAGAAAACCACACGAACAAAGATAAGAAAAGAAAGAAGCCAAGAAGGAAAGAAGGGAATGAGAGAATGTAGATGTATATTTCTGTCTCTATTGAACTCAGTAAAATGGTGAATCATGCATCCATTTAAGAATAGACTGCTTAAGAGCAGTAGAAAACCCCACAACCAAATTCCTTTTTCTGCACAATTAGCCATTACTCCAAGTATAATGAGGGTGAGCTGTTGGGTTTTGTTCAAGCTCAATGATCAGTTTCTGTAAAGCTGAGTCAGTATTCCAAGCCTACTGCAATTGTTGATACAAGTCTACATCCAGTGCACTCAAGGCCAATAATAGAAGCTCTGAAGATTGCAACTTGGAAAGAGCATTTGCTGCCTTATTTTCCTGCCCCTTTTTGTACTGAATTTCAAAGTCATAGCCCATCAGTTTTGCCATTATCTCCTGTTGTGCTAGAGTAGAAATTTTCTGCTCCAACAAATATTTGATGCTCTCCTGATCTATCCTTATAATAAAATGTCTATTCAATAAGTATGTACTCCATTTTTTGACTACAAACAAGACAACTAGCAACTCTCTTTCATATACTGATTTTGCTTGATGCAAATGACTGAGGGTGTGACTTATATAAGAAATAGGATGATTATTCTACATAAGAACTGCACCAATACCCACACTTGAAGCATCAGTCTCAATGACAAAAGTCTTAGAAAAATCAGGAAGACCTAGGATTGGGGCAGAGCAGAGACCTTCCTTCAATTGGTCAAAAGCCACTTGGGCCTGTTCATTCCATGAGAATTGATCTTTCTTGAGAAGATCAGTGAGAGGCTTAGCAATTTGACCATAATGCTGCACAAACCTCCTATAATATCTTGATAATCCCAAGAATCCTTTCAGCTGTTTCAAGTTAGAAGGTGGAAGCCAATTGCTGATTGCTAAAATTTTAGTAGGGGTAGTAGCAACCCCTTGGGAAGAAATAAAGTGCCCCAAGCACTCCACTCTAGAAGCAGCAAAGGAACATTTGCTTCTCTTGACATACAAAGAATGTAGTGGCAGTAACTCAAAAATAGCTTCCAAATGATGTATATGAGTCTACAAATTTGGACTATACAGTAGAATATCATCAAAAAAAGACTAAGACAAATCTTCTAAGATATTGCTTAAAAACATGATTCATCAAATTCTGAAATGAAGATGGAGCATTTGTAAGGCCAAAGGGCATCACCAGAAATTCATAATGCCCTTCATGTGTCTTAAAAGCTGTCTTGAATACATCTTCCTTATGCATTCGAAGTTGGTGGTAACTAGATCTTAAATCCAGTTTAGTAAATACACTACCACAGATAGCTCATCCAAGAGATCATCCAAAAGAGGGATAAGGAAACCTATCATTCACAATTCTATTGTTTAATTCCCTGTAGTCTATACAAAGGCATCATGAACCATCTTTATTTCCCATTAGAACAACAGTAGAAGTATAAGGACTTACACTAAGTTGTATAATACCTTTTTCCAACATTTCATTTACCAACTTCTCAATAATATTTTTCTATAAAGATGGGTACCTGTATGGCCTCTTATTGACAGGGAGGGCCCCAGGTTCAATTGGGATCTTGTGATCAAAGCCTTCTCTGTAAGGAGGCAGGCCCATCGGTTCTTCAAATACAGTAGAGTACTTGTCCAAGATCTTGCAGATTGCTTCAGGTTTGGCTGCATTATTCAGAGTAATAGAGAACAGAGAAACAGTAGCATCAACATCCTCTTCAATACTGCAGAGTTGCAACAAGGCTAATTGTCCTCCTTGCAGTAGTGATTTAGATATTCTTTTGCCATCAGTTGCTTTTAGTTTATTAGTGGTAGCTCCTCTGACAACATGCTTCTTCCCATCAACCCTAAATTCCATTCTCAATTATTGGAAATCCCAAACTATAGGTCCTAAGGTTGACAGCCACTGAATTCCCAGTACCACATCACAGAATCCTAAAGTTAAGACCATGCAATCTACTGCAAAAGTGGTGCCTTGTATCTGCCAACTAAATCCTTTACTGACTGCTGCTATATACACTTTATTGTATCTCAGCTACTGATACAACCATTGGCTTAGTGGTCTCCACTTTACCCCCCAACTTCTTCACAACTTGCTCATCCACAAAGTTATGTGTACTACCACTATCAATCAAGATTTGTAGAGGTTGTTTCTTGTGATACCCAGTCACCCTCATAGTCTGAAAATGTGAGTTTCTTGTAATCGCATTCACCGATATGCAAGGCTCAATAGGGGGGTTCTTCTTCCTTACATTCTTCTGTAGTGTCATCTTCATCCTCATCATCATTTAGTTCCACAACATATAGTTGGGCTCTCTTGTGTTTCAATTGGTGTCCTGGTGTAAAGGGTTTATCACAGAACATACACAACCCTTTAGTTCTTCTATCAGCCATTTCCATAGCTGAATACACCGTAGGTGGCTTGTCCCAGATAGGTGTTCCCTAAATCTTAAGAGGAATAAATGGTGGGGTTTAAATAGTACCTTGTTTAGAAGTTTGATTATTACTCACAGCTTTCAGATACACATTCTTGATTTGAGAATTATACTTTGACTGTTTGTACTTTTGCACAGATTCAAATAACTTTGCTAAGTTGGCAGCATGCTTAATAGTCATGGGATGAAACATTCTCACATGCATCTGTGTTTCATATTCTAACCCGGTAATGAAGCAACTGATTTTATATTCTTTAGTCAATTCCACCATGGTCAAGATGTTCTCAAACTGCTCCATATACTCAACAATAGAGCCTGATTGTTGAGCTACATTAATTTTGACATCGGATCATCAAAGGCATGACCAAACCTACTCGCGGTGGCCTTAGCATAATCCTCCAAATTCATGAGGTCATTAGTGAGTCTAGACTTCATCAAAGCGTGATGCCATTGCAGTGCTTTACCTTCCAAATGGATCGCTGCCAATTTGACTTTAGCAATAGACGAAGTGTTATCCAAAGAGAAGAATTGGTCACATTTGTAAAGCCAATCCTTCACATAGTCTCCATGAATTTCAGGAAATCTACCTTTGTAAGCCTCGTGGAGAAGGAGGAATCAGAGAAAGAATTACCATCTCCACCATTTCTTGGGTGTCCTCTCCCTGATGTCTCCCCTGTCTGCTCATGCCTTTCTTACTGATTAACCAGTGTCATTATCATATCCTTTAGCCCAGCGATGGATTGATCCAATCGAGCATTAGATTCATTCAACTTCCTTGTTAAAGCTGCCTCTACATCTCGAATGGAAGTTTGTTGTCGTGTTGATTCCACCATTATCCAGAATCAGAACAAGCTCTGATACCAATGATGCATCTCAGGTTGTGAAGCACTTCGAGAACTGCTGGATTATCCTGCAGGTATGGTTAGCACAAGAAAACCACACGAACAGAGATAAGGAAAGAAAGAAGCCAAGAAGGAAAGAAGGGAATGAGAGAATGTAGAAGTATATTTCCGTCTCTATTCAACTCAGTACAAGAACTTTATAACAGCTCGTTCAACCGCCAGCTCAACTCATGCCAATTAATATAACAAACATAATTGTCTAACATCCCAACTAATATAACAAACGTAACTACCAGCAGAATTTTCTGCCACTTGCTATGCTACATCAAAAGAGCAGTGGGGGTTGGCATGAGTGACGAGGCTGAAAAGGGAATTGATCTTCATAAAAAACCGCATCTTGACCATAAGGGTAGCGGATGAACACACTGCGAATTGAATGGCCTTATTTAATTAATTGTCGTGCGAATGGCCTTAAATAGAATGAATTCCCATCTCCAAATGGGAACCCAAAACTTGAATACGAGAGGGTCTAGCTAGATTCTCTCTTTTTTTCTTTGCCATTGCGTCAGACCTTGTGAGACTCGAGCACCATGCACTTCTTTGGCTAGAGCCCATCTTGCTTACAACTATACCAATGAGCATGAGACTTAAATCATGACAAATTTATATCAATTTAATTTGGATGAAGGGTCAAATATAATTATAAATGAATTGAACTCGGGTTTTCTAGAATTAATTGGATTAGGTTAAAGTTAAAATTTGGACAAGAGAATACCAATTTCAGCCCTACGTTAGATGGATGTTACAAAACTAAAAATGGAAAGGCCTAAGAGAAGTCGTGGGTCTTTATGATGGGCAAAATGGAAATCCCCTCCCTGCGAGAGGTTTCAAGCTAAGACCAGCAAGCCATTCTGACTTAACAGTATGCACATGTCAAAATTAATAACTTTTGGTATATACTAGCAGCGAGAGCAGAGCACCATTAATGATGTCTGCGGCATATAACCACCGTTTTTACCTATTGATGGAACCTTGGTCTGCAGTATCCAGTCATGGCTTCATAAATCTAGCTAGCTAGAAAACACATAGATAAAACGCTTCCTTAATCGTTCATTTGAACAACGTTTCACGCGTCCAGTCCAAACTCCACATGCAACTCACACCTCAACACAATTTCTAGCTTGCATTATTCCATGCTCCTGGGTCCACCATATATATGTCAGGGTCAGGACCGGAGGAGGAGTCTGGATCGGGACGACAGAAACCCTTTCTCTCACTAGGAGAAAAATTAAAGAATCACTATATAATTATGTAAGATTTAAATCATTAATTAATGTAATCCGCTTGGCAAATTAGTTCTATTATTGTTATATAGTCAACCATCCACATGAAAATATCATTATTCACGTTGCTTTGTTAATTATTAAATAATTTCTGCACTTATGAATGAGACATTTTACCATACTTATGTGAGTTTGGATTATATATATATATATATATATATATATACATAGCTAATTAAAACGTGATGGTTGTTGTTTCTTGTGTGTGGGTGGCTGTAAAACCAACGATAAGGTGATAAGAGAGTTGTGAGCCAAGCCGTTGATTGGTTAAACCCAACCCGTTGGACGTGTATGGAACCAATATATATGTAGAATGTGTACCAATGACTGGCTCTTTCGTTCACTCTTGATTGCATGGTTAGGTACACCCGCTTTTGTTTTATTTATATATATAAAACGTTTGTCCAAAACTATCATGTGATAGACACAGAGGAATAAAGTAGATTAATATAAGCACGTTGCCATTGCAAGTCAGCCATCCATCCATGCTTAACCATAGTTGGTTAGCTTAACCAGGGTTAACTTATTAGGTGGGTTGTCTAAACTATATAACATGCAAGCAACCATATTCCTCTATAAAAAGAGACTGAACCCACAGAGCTTGGCATCGTGTGTTGGTTCTGTGCCTGAGTTGGTAAACCATTCTTGTGGTCATTTGTCCCTGCAGGTCTGCTGTGAATACTTCTCTTCCTCCCTCATGTATTTTTGTTTTTAATCTTTTGTCTTTACACCGTTATTCTTCAAAACTCTCCGATTTCTGGCCTGAATGTATAGTATAGATCATTAAGATTGCTTGGGTTTGGACTATATTTAAAGCGTATTTGGAAGAGCTTCAGCTTTGATTGAGCTGTGTTGAAGAACAGAAAGTCTATTTATTAGCTGAATTTAACTGTATTTCGGCTTTCCAAGTTTTTCACCCACCATATATACTATATAGCTTCTTACTTCTATATATGGGGGCTCACCTGCATGCTGCAGCGTCAAAGCCCTCCCAGTCCCAGAAGGGCAATTATTAAAGTTGGGTTCCTAGCTAGCTTAATGCATCATGAGCTATAGAGATAAATGAATCCGGCTTCAGTCAGGGCAATGTCTATTCCAACAGTCTTTACAGTCTTGCGTTGGGAATATCTCTATAATTATGTAATTTATTTTATGGGATATATTTATAATACAAGGTTGAAGGGGCTGCTTGAAGGGTGCAAACACCGACCTGCCCTGATAGAAGCCGAACTTTCCACCCCTAAGATGACTTAGGCAAATTAAATTACTTTTCAAGACGTACTCCATATATAGATCTCCTGAGTATGGTAATTGCATAGATCTTCTTCAACATTGTTTCATTTTGTAAAATATATATATATTCACACTTTAATTTGTTGGATGTACATAGGCAGCAAGCAAAGTCATATATAGGAGATGGAGGATTCATATGAAGTAGCCATTGCTGTACTGGACAAACTCGTCAGGTATATCCTCTGCAAAACACAGTCACAGTTTTCTTATTTTCCAACCGTTCCGATACTATGTCCAACTGTACTAAATACCCACTAGAATATTGGGTTTTTTTTTTTTCTTCAAAATTTCCAAAACTAAGCTCATGAGCCATTGACCCGTGATTTCAGTTTCGGCCCTACGTCCACCTACGTTACCTGAATCATGGTCCTAGGAACAGGACCACCATCAAACCAGTGAGGCCCACTGAAAGTCAGCATAATCGCCTAAATTCAATTTTGAACATGTGATGATCCATTTATTATTATTTATTATTATTGCTGTTGTTATGGATGAGTGATGGTCTATTTATTTATTTACTTTCTTAAGAGCAAAATAAAAGATTCATTTATTATTATTTAAATGAGCATTTGAAAATTTTTTTACACTTGTTCCTTAAAATACCTTCAGCCCACTCTTGAAAAAGATTAAAACTCACCTTTAACGGTTGTCAAAATATTTATCAAATGCTCATTTAACATGCTTACTTATGTTGTGCCTACTAGATCCGATCCCCCATCCATAATCCACATTCAAAATATTGGAAGGCCCACTTATGAGTTATTCTCTTCAATCTGCTATAAGGCTTTGACATAGTGAATAAACCCCGTAAATGGATACGAATGATACTCTCACCTTTGGTTGTATTGGTATTATTGTTGTTTATACCTGAGATCTTTTGGGTTGATCAATACAAATTGGTGAGAAATAGTATAGTAATTACATCTTATGCCAGAATTATTTCAGTTAGAATATTTTAAACTTTACCCCTTCCAGAAATAAACATCAATTTGATATTTCTAGAAATAACTTTTCATACATGCCTATATCAACCATATATAATAATTATATATCAATTTAATCAACTCAGAATAATGTTTTGTTTTAGGTAGAAACAACAATGGTAACAAATTATATATCAATTTAATCAAGGGTATTCCACGGTGATTTGATAGTTGTTTCATCTTAGATGATAGATTTAAAAAAAAAAAAAAAAAAGGAATATAAATCCACCTTGCAGGCTTGCACAAGGAGACATGTATAGACCTACCGGTTAGAGGTATGGAATAGACCTACTGGTTAGAGCGGAGAGGTATGAAAAAAGAAAGGATAAATTTCTTAAATTACCCTTATGGTTTAATTAATTGACTAAGTATACTCCTACTATTTGACTTTTTTTAAGGTTATCCCTACTGTTTAGGAAAATTACCAATTGTTGTTAAATTAATACTGACAGAAGGGGTATACTTAGTCAATTAGCTAAGCTATAAGGGTAATTTAAAAATTTTACCCAAAAAATAAAAAACTTTTGTATGTAATTGAAAGGAGAAAAGTCCACCCAGTAGTTCATCATATATAGTATTTTGGACTGTGGCTCCCTCTTCTATTGACTTTGGCCATGTTTGGGAGTGCTTAAAAATAAGTGCTTATTTGGGCTATTAAGCACTTATTGATATTTTGGAAATAAGCCCAAAATAAATGCTTATTTTTTAAGCCCAAATTTCTAGCTTTTTTGTAAAGTGCTTATACAATAAGCACTTATTCAATTTTTTTCGTCAAAATTTATCCCTAGTTGAATTTTAAAATACCACATATAAAGTTATGTTTAGTTGGATTTTATAAAAGTACTTTCGTAAAAGTGCTTTTATAAAAAAAAAAATACTTTCAGAAAAGTGTTGTCACAAAAGTATTTTTGTAAAAGTGCTTTTAAAAAGTACTTTTATAAAGATACTTTCACAAAAGTACTTTCAAAAAAGTGTTTTTATAAAAGTACTTTTGTAAAAGTGTATTCGTAAAAGCATTTTCATAAAAGTACTTTCACAAAAATGTTTTTATAAAAGTAATTTAGTAAAAGTGTTATCATAAGGGTATATTTTGAAAATTTGAAAGAAAAATGACAAAATAATCACAAATGCTTTTTAAGTGATTATTAGAAAAAAAAAAGATTACCAAGTAAGTATGCCAAATGCAAATAAGTACTTATTCGAATAAACACTTATTTTTAAATTAAACACTCCTAAACATGACCTTAGTGGTGTGCCTTAATTTGGTAGCTAGCTTCATCCTTCAATTCAAAAAAATAAAAATAATTAACATAGACTGCACTTAATTGTTGGGTTACAGGAAGAAGGGAAGCATGGAGGCAGTGGCTGCGGCGAAAATCAAGCAACTAACAGCCGAGTTGATAGAAGCTGATGAGGAGTGTAGTAAAAATGAACCATCATTTGACGCCTTTGAGAGGATAAAAGGGGGTTTCCTTCACTTCAAGAAGGAGATATTTAAGTAAGCACTAATTAAGCATCCTACTTTCTCATACTGTTATGGTTATAGTTTAAATAATATTGCTTGAATTATATATGTGCATTGTTAACCCTCCATTCATCCAACCGATTCCTTCTTGTATTTTTGTTTACAGTAAGTATCCCCATAAGTTCGAGCAACTTGCCGATGGCCAGAAGCCAAAGGTACCTTATACACTTGCTATCTTCCAGTTCCAGTACTACTAATACTAGCTATTAGCTATTATCAATATATCCATCCATATCCCATATTATATATAACACAATTAATTGAATATGATGATGATGATGACAAATAGTAATTGACTGCAGTTTTTTGTATTTGCATGCTCTGATTCCCGAGTATGCCCCTCCAATATACTGGACTTCCAACCGGGAGAAGCCTTTATGGTCCGGAATATCGCTAATATGGTGCCACCATTCGACAAGGTCCTCTAATTCTCTTTTCCTATATCTCTTCCTCCACCTTATTACTTCTGATTGATAATATATAGAGTCTGTCTATCTGTCTGTATGTGTATCTACAGATTAGATACTCTGGAGCTGGGGCGGCCATCGAATATGCAGTCTTGCATCTTCATGTGAGAACTCAGAAATACATGCATTATTAGAAATTTCTCAGGTTTTGTTTTTGGTGTGACTTGTGAGAGAGGGAATTAATTAATTAATTAAAATATATATATATACAAATTCCACAGGTGGAGGTAATCATGGTAATCGGACACAGCAGGTGTGGTGGGATAGAGGCACTCATGAAGCAATCCCATTCCCCTACGTAAGTTTTTTCATTAATTTTGTAATATATTATTTAGTGAGTAGGGAGTATCGCATGAAACCAAAATGAAGAGGCTCTGCTAGCTGCGCATGCATGACTGCTATATATATATACAAACAAATAATCCATCTCTTGCGCGCATGTTGCAGTTATTTCATAGAAGACTGGGTCAAGATCGGTTTGCCGGCAAAGGAGAAGGTGCTTTTAGACCATAGCCATTTACCTTTCGAGGAACAATGCATGTATTGTGAAAAGGTGAGTGCAGACCTACCAATCCAATCTATTACTTTAAGGGGATCCATTTGGTTTGCAATCGGAGGGAGGAGGAATGGCCATTCCCTCAAATGAGAGAATGTCATTTCATCGGAAATAAGAACGGAATTCAGATTCTGCGCTCAAAGTTGTCAATTCCAAATCCCTCTTCTCACAAACCAAATGGCCCCTAATTAGTTCATTCACGATTATTAAAATTAAGGGTCTGGAATCATTGATATACATTAGATTCTAATGCATGGTTTAATGGTTTCAGTTATTAATTTTGTAAAATTAATAAAATGTGCATTCTAGGAGGCTGTGAACGCATCGCTCTTCAACCTACTGACTTATCCCTTCGTCAGAGATGCTGTGCTCAAAAAAACTCTGTATTTGAAGGCCGGCTACTACGACTTCGTTAATGGATCTTTTGAGCTTTGGTCCGTCCATTTTGGCGCTTGTCCTCCCATTCTCATTCATTAATATATATTTTAAAAACTTGGCACTTCAACTTCAACCATGCATCTATATATATATATACTATGTTTCCCCACTTGTTCCAGCTATATATATATATACCATCGCCTGCGTGCAATAAATAAATGAAGAGCTAGCTAGCTATTAGTAATTTCCTTGTGTGTGCACTTCATTTCTTTGTTAATTCTGTTCGTTTTTGTTAATGATAATACCCCAAGTCAGTGTAATATTTTATCACCAGTGTGGAGCTTCAATAATTGTATGGGTTTTTATGATTCAGTCCACCCCTAAGTGGAGCTAGGATTTTTTAGGGGTGGACTGAATCCTGGCCGTGGATTGATGTTAAATTTATGAGTAGGATGTGATTTATAGGAGAGCTATTAATAGACTAGGAGGGAACTGCAAAAATGATTTCTGAGGTGGAGTGTAGTTCAAAAAAATTCAAAAATGCCTTAATAATTATTGGTTCCACAGGCCATAGCCTGCTGCTCAGTTCAGCTAATCCTATCTCAAATCCACAACTTTGGGCTGTGCTTGATTTAAAAGAAAAAGGTAGGGAAATGATACAAACCCTATACAATTTCCCTACCTTTTCATTCAAACCAAACACATCATATAGATTTTCAATATTTTTTTTGTGGTTGTTTATAAGTTCCCACTGTTCGATCTTTTAGCAACAGAATAGTGTCCAAAATAGATCTCTTGTTGTTGACTTGAGGAGAGAACAAAAGGCTACAATAAGGGAAGAATTCCTTTCTCTCCATGAATATTGCTCATATGATACCATCGAATATTCAAGCTGTTTCCCTCCATTCTTCCATTCTACAGTTCGTTAAGAGGTTTCGGCATCTCCAAGGAGCTGGGAGATGGGTGCTTGTTGAGATGGGGCTTTGAGGCTTTGTGAAATTTGGGGTTCTAAGAACCCGTTTTATCAACCAGGGAATGAAGCCATTTTAAACGGATCATATTTAACCCATTTACGATGACTATACTGTATACGGTATGTGGTGTGGGTTAACGGTCTGAACCCATTTCTGTGTGACCCGTTTAGGACACTATACTCGCTTATCCTTGCCCTGCATGGGTTATGGATAATATTATTAATTAATTCAATCACAATAAAATAATATTTAATAATTATAATTAATTACAACTTGCCACAAATGTTTTATTATTATTATTATTATTATTATTATTAAAAATCAGTTTGCTAATTAAAATTTACTAAAAACTATTATAATGTTAAACTACTCATTTTCAAACTACCGAGAACGTTGAATTAATTTAATAAACATAACAATGACTTATAACGTTATTAAAAATAATTATAAAACTAAATAATCTTATTAAGAAATAACAAAGCCTATGCACTAGCTCAGTTTCTATCAATTAATTATTACTTTTTAAACCAAAAAAAAAAGAAGCTAGACATAACCCAAATTAGTGCTTTTTCGCTTTGTCATAAATTCTATTGATGTGAATTAATCAAGGGAAATTTTTCTGATTAGTACCCTATACTTTGGTCCTCGAACTTTAAAATGCAACAATTTAGTACCCGAACTTTTAAAACATGACAATCCAGTACCTGCCATTAACTAGCTATTAACCAGCCATTAAGTGGCATTTGAAAAATACACAAATGCCCTTCAAGTGTTATTTAATTTTCTTTATCAACCATCTAAACCTTGACAAAAAAACTAACAGTCTCAAATCCTGCTTGCCTTTTCCATTCAAGAAAATTGAGGTCACCTTTGAGTGGCCATTCTGGTCACCTCAACTATTTTGAATAAAAGAGGCAAGGATCTGAAACTGTTAATTTTATGTCAATGTTTGAATGATTGATAAAGAAAATTAGATGACACACGAAGGGATTTGTGTCTTTTTCAAATGCCACTTAACGGCCGGTTAATAGCTAGTTAACAACATGTATTGGATTGTCACATTTTAAAAGTTCGGGTATTAAATTGTCGCATTTTAAAGTTCAGGGACCAAAGTGGCACTAGGCCCAAAATGCAGGGTACTAATCTGGAATTTTCCCTTTAATCAAATTAGTGATATTTTTGAAAAATAATTACTATAAATTAATAAATAAAACTATTTAATCATAGGGAACCTACTTAATTAATTACATTAAATTATTGAATTTTAAAAATGGATAATAAAAACAGTTAAAATTTAACATAATTATTATGAATAATAATAAGTACTTAATTGATAAACATAAAGATAGTTAATTTAATAGGTTTTAATTAAATCATTGAATTCATTTCAAAATTTAAAGTTTCAAATTGATACAACTATATAATCAAAATCTTTAAAATAATTAGTTAGTAAATACATCTGGTTTTAAAATTAATTAATTGTATTGGACTTGAACCAATTCAGCCAATGTTTAGAGAACCAAACTGGATTGATTGGTTTGACCAGAAAAATCATGGCCCAATCCGTTGGCTGGTTCAAATATTAGGCTCTAAAACTAGGGTGTGATAAAATCTGGGTTGGTATCAAGGGCCAACTATTTTTGCCAGAGAAACTCCTTTTTTGGTATCAAATAAAAATTAAAACTAATATATGTAGATAGAATATAATTATATATTTTCAATATATGTATGTATGTATGTATGCAGGATAATGTGTTAAATGAGTTTGACCTAAATGATTGAACCAATGACTTGTTACCATAGGGAAGGACGTTTATACCTCTGAGTTGGTTCTCTAAACATTGGGTTCAATCTAATTGGGAATGTTAAGGGGTTCCTTCTGTTTCAACTTAACAAAATCCATGCATTGCATGGTTCTCAACTAGTATTAATATTAAATTTAAATTGACCACATAGTCATATTTGCATTAAGTATGGCTATGTAAATTTTAAAACACATTGACAAGACAATAGAAAACACTATCTCTATTTAAGCATTTTTTTAGGTCAATGATTGAAGGCAAAGATTCACCCCTACCTTGTACTGGAATTTAATTAATTATAACCGGGATGATGATGATTGAACACTAGACCATATAGGCTTTCATTTGGGCCAGTTCATTTTTTTATTTATAAAGGGGAAATTCAGCCAATGGGATTATGGTTTCTATTGATTACTTTGTTGAACAATTTTAACAACAATGTTTTTATGGACAAAAGAATCATTTCATAATTTACCTAAAAAATAAAACTAACACAATTAAGTTTACTTACTTAACTGGTAAGTCTTTCCCAAATAACAAATACGCAGGTGGTAGGTAACTAAAAAGCTTAAAGGTTTTTATTCTTCACACCTCATGCAAAAAGATTATTGGGCTTGAATAGGCATTTATTCTTTAACACACTAACACTATAAATATACTAATCATGAAAAACATAATAATTGATCTGCTATGAGCAAGGACCAAAAGACTTCATCATGTGATTGACGATATGGACCACTTGGGATTCGTGGTTTCTCAACAAGTCAAAAATCCGTACGTACCAATCTTAATGGTTTGTAAAAGCCTTTCGAGATAATCTTGTTGCATTAAATGACTTCTTACTAAAAAGCTTCAAGTAATTGTCATTGTTGGAAAATGGGGTTATTGAGTTTGCTCTTGGGTTATAGTAAAATCCGTTTCTATGATACAACAGAGTCTTGGGTGAGAATCTACAACCAGTAAAATTGAAGAATTTTCGAAAAAACCTTCTGTGAGATTATAGTAAATCTGACTGAGAGAGAGAAAGAAAGTAGATTTCGAAAATGTGTGTTGTTGAAATCTGATTCATGATCCTTAAATAGTTTATGAAGATGTATGAAAAAAATGTAGGTACTGGTTCAGATTAATGACTGTTAACTTTGAATTGTATCTCTTGATCACATTCGATCAAATCGTGACTGTTGATCACTGTGAGATCAACGGTCAGCATCCAAAGCCGCCATTCATGAGCCACGCGGGTGCGATCAAAGTGCGCTTCTAAAGCACCTCATTGCGCCACACACACGCGCATGCGCGTTGCACGGTATCAAACCTCCGTACTCTCTTCTATTATTTCTAAATATTGTAAATCAAAGCTTATAATTTTTCAATGTGAAACAAGTTCAAAACTAGATTTTGTAAGAGAAAAAGCTAATTTTCCAAACAAGTGTGCAGATGCATATTTGTTTTAGTTTGCAATTTGCTGGATTCAGATCACCTATGTACGATAAAAAGTTGGTAATTCAAAACATACTTATCCAGCTACCGGCTAGCAAGATCGTTATATCGGTATAAACAACCCGATTGTTTTATGAAATATGAACTTACTTTAGAGTTTAGACTGACTGAAGTAGTACTCTGTATGCTAATCAGCAATTAGTAGAAATATTGTTGCATCCACTGAATTGCGATGAAATATAGTATTCATAAATTGAGCGGAGGGTTACACAGCAAGGAGTAGTAGTACAGAGAGAGAGAGAGAGAGAGAGGTGGGGGTGTTACAATCCACGCCAAACAACATCAAGGGGATTCCCATCAAGAATCTCTATTAGACTTGGAGTATTAATGTCTAAATCGTCACTAAGAGACCAGAATGATTTCTCATAACATTCACTCATCGCCGGGTCTTGTGTCTCCAGGTCCAGAGCTTCAGGACTGTTTCCAGAGGCAGAGGCTTCAATATTATTCACTGCGGATCCCACGGCCTTAGAATTATCTTCGTCGCAAATTGGAAGGTTAGGTAAATTCGTATGAGTGGAGAGATGGAGAGATTCCCCGGCTTCAACATTGCGTTTTTCGAACAGCGTCAATGATGAGGAAACGTCAACAACCTTGCTCTTTTCCTTTCTGATGCCGAGCTTCTTGCTCAAATGAGTGTTCCAGTGGTTCTTCACTTGATTGTCAGTTCGGCCTGGCACTCGGCCCGCGATTAGTGACCACCTAAAATAAGTTAACAACCACTAAATGTTAGTTGTTAGACATCGACTCGTTTTCTGCTGCCTGCTGCTGCTGTGGTTCTGTTTATCAAAAACCGGCTCCAACTTGACTACTTGATCAGTGTTCAAAATAGGCAAGTCTGGTTCCATATGCATTTTGCCAAATTAAAAGTCCAACCAGCCGGGTTGCTGGTTGAGCCAATTCAGGTTTAACAACTCTGGTCCACAAAAAAGTTCGACCAGCCAAGGTGGTCGGTTCCTGCTGGGTTTTAACTAGTTGAGTTCTACCTTCTACGTACGCGGTACGTCGGTCTCCAACAATAAATAAACAAGCACTACACCCCTACTATCGCCATATAGTCGATTGCTACAACAGTTGCCGTTGGTGCTAATTGTAAAATACATCGATCGGCCATGAGTAATCCCTAATATATTTACCAGTAAACTTGACGCTATCCTTATTCCTACTAAGCCTAACTCTGCTTGTCTCTATTATTAACTACTTGATATATAGCAACTGTTAATCAATTAAATAAAAGAAAACAGAAACGAAAATGATGAGTTCATCAGCACGTACGATGGCATCAAGAACAAAATTAAACTCATCGTGCATGCTGATGGTTGGCTTGGTAGAAAAAACCACTTGAAAAGATCTCGGCCGGAAACAGTAATTAATTGATGGTGCAACAAAAAGAAAATGGGCAATGTGGGCAGCAAGAAGCTTGAATCAGGAATAGATCAGAATACAATAAGTTTAGTATAGCAAGTCGAAAGCAGAAAGACCTATTGCCAAGGAGCTTATGGAGTCGAATGATAAGGTCGTCTTCTTCCTCAGTGAATTCGCCTCTCTTCACGTCGGGTCTCAGATAATTCATCCACCTTAACCTGCAACTCTTCCCGCACCTCTTTAAACCTATTAATATACTTGGAAACAACTACAAATCACAACCCATCATCTAAAAACTAAAGTAAAAATATAATAACACCACCGGATACAATTCGACACCAGGTGAAATTAAAAAAAAAGAAGCGCTTCTGATCACCTGTCATCCTAGCTACACGATTCCACCGCCCTTTTCCATGAACCTTTATGTAGTCTATGAGAATCTTGTCTTCTTCTACCGTCCAGAAACCCTTCTTGTAGTGGTTCTTTTCTTCCATTTGCAAAGCAGACAGAGTTAGAGTCTCTGGATGCGTTTATATAGGCGTGGTGAGAGGAATGTTGTTAGAACCCTTTTGTGTAGATTTTGAGCGCATGTGTTTGCTGTTGAGCTTCCTCTGCTCTGCATTAAGGTGCTAATGGACAAGTAGCTGTAATTTCTCCATACCATGCAACCTCAGCTTTGTTTGATAGTCATTAGTCAAGCATCTCATTACTTAATTGGGTCTGCAGGCACATTTTCTCTCACAACCAATAACTCTATATATATATGTAATATGTTATTGCATGCATGAAAACAATCAACATTAATTATATATATATATATATATATATAAGACACCCTTCGGCCCATGTGGGTCCCCTTTTTTTTTGTCATTTTCGTTATTTTAACCGAAAAGATGCTCAGTTTACTGATCCTACTTTTGCCATGCTCAGGCAGCTACTTCGGTAATAATCCACACATCAGATCTCACTCATATATATGATGATCTACTACTGTTAATTTAAAGGCAGCTATATATAGCTATTTCGACTCTGAACCACCATTGATATATAGTTGATACTCATCACATGCCACTCGTCAGGAGGATCGATCTTGCCCAATTATCGGTCATGTTTTTGGGCACTCCCTCTAGTTGGGTTATGGATTATGATATATTGATGCCCAATGCAAGGCAAGCTGTTCGAACGGGCGTTGCCGTGACGGAAGCCAAACTCGTGTGAGCAGCGGCAAGAAGAAATCAGTAATCAGGGTGACAGGACCTGATTAGAGGGTCTGGATACACGTATTAGTTTTTGAAAAGTAACGGCAGAAGGGTTAAACTCTTCGCTACATCTCTTTTAGCTTTTAAATTGATTTTTATAAAAGTCAAATAATATAATTTATTAACCTTTTGCCTCTCTCTCTCTCGATTTTCATGAGGCCTTAATAGGAAGGGTCGTGATATCAAATTGATGTTTATCTAAATTCTCAAGATATATATTTTATTGGCAACAAAACTAAACTGTTGTTTCAAAGTATTGTTTTATTCTCTTTGTTGTAGAAATAGTAGTAAATAGAGGAAGGACAGAATAATCTCGGCATTGCTACCTTAGATGTATCGGCAAATACATCTTCTTGTCTCTAAAGGAATCACCTTCTTCAGAGTGCTAATTTCCACAATTAAGAATTTAGAGGGCACTTGGGCGTAGAAGAAGCATTGGTTGCTGATGAGGAATGAATCAAAAAAATTTGAGTTTCAAGGTAACACCATGGAGATTGGAAGTCTAAAATTGGTAAAAGTGGAGAATCTGTTAAATAGAATGAAGAGATATCTCTAATCTTGCTGTAGTTGCTGGAGTTAAGCCTTAGGAAGATGAGTTCTTCAAACTGATTCCATGGCTACCTCCGAAGACAAAAAAACAAAACCCTTTTAACCTGTTAGGTCCATTTGCTTTTTCTCGCTACAATCTCCCTGACATCTTTGCAATCAGATCAATAATTTTCTCATTTTTTACAATTATATCATCTCAAAGTAAACCCGATTCTTCAAAATATAGCAAGATCTTTCCCATTTTTAATTAAAATTATTAGATGAATCAAATAAAAAAACCAAAAGAACAAAGAAAATAACGAGCTCCCTTTTTCTCTCTCCCCTTTTGCGGTTCAGAAAAAAATTAAAAAAAAGTAACAGAGAGTTATCTACTCTCCCGTTACTTTTATACGCTGATAAATAATAATAAAAGATAAAAAGAAGAAACAGGAGGCGTGTTACAAGGCGATTGGGTGCCCCCACATTGTAAATTCTTGTCTTCAGCTCAGCTCAGCTCATCCAGACCCGATGGCCTGAGCCACCAGCCACGCCTCTTCCATCATTAGGTATATGATACGATGCACTCTGAGTCTGTACGTTAGGAATAGGATGGCCGTCTCGGTTATTTGATTTTGAATTTTTGATAGACTGATCTGAAACTGAAAAGCTCAGCTCAGACCATGTATTGTAAACGAACGCATTAAATGAGTCGTGGTCCGTCCGTGGCCATTTAATGTACGTTACGAATTCCAATGCACGCGCAGTGGCGTCTTTCATAATTCCATGAGCACTCACTGCACCCGCCTTGTTCTGTAATTCATGCTCGCCTTTTCCAATTTTCTTTCAAACTGTTACAAGCATATAAGACGATGAGGTGACTGGTGAGGTGACGTGGTTTTAGAAAGTAAAGCTGTGGTTGGCCTTTCTAGCATTAAATTGCTCAGTTTCCTATATTTCAGCAGCTCGAGTATGCATCCGAGAACCCCCGACCCACCACCACAAAAAATCGAAGGATCAGTTTCAATTTCTCTGGCCTCTCCTCTTGAAATCAGAAATTGACTTTCAAAATGTTGCATTGATGGACCGAAACGTGATTCATGACTTCTCCTCTTAGCAGAAGAGGAAAGCAGCTACTCCATTGAACAGTGACCTTATCGACGTGTGAATAACTCTAGGTATTTTGTTTGCGGTAATAACATATAAGGTTAACTTTTAGGGTTTAATATGAATAAAAGTAATATATTTAAAAAAAAAATAAAAATAAATTAATTTTTTAAAAATAATATTAATAAGACAAAAATACTGTGTATCTTCTTCTTGTTATTTATTGAGCTGCCGCCACTTCCGCTTCCGATGACGTTGCCGGAGGTGGCCGGAGGCGGTGGCAGCGGCGGCGAACAGAAGAATGATCACCGGCGGCGGTGGCGGTTCTGATGAACAAATGGCAAAAAAAAGATGAACAATATTTTTGTCGATATTATTATTAAAAAGTTAACGTATTTTTAAAATTTTTTTAAATATATCACTTTTATTAATATTAAACCCATTTTGTTTTTGTGTACATAACTGCGACTAACAGCTAGCAAAAGAACCCAAGTCGTCGTGTATGTTAGAAATTATATAATCTGGTGATTGGCACATTCAATGAACCCGACCGATCACATTGTCAACCCAAGGGTTCAAGGAAAAGAGAACCAGATTGATCTTAATTAAGAACGCAGAGCTCAAGACATACAGTCGCAACAGTACTCGATGGTCATAATATTATGGATTTCAATTTGCAGGTAACAATCAGGCAATGGATAATTGGATATACGGTTATAGTTTCCCATTTATTGTTTACTTTTCATTGGAATACTAATCTTAAATGCCCTTGCACCTTAACAAGTTACAACTTACAACACTGCTAAGCATAACAGGCTTCCTGGGTTGAAAAGAGATCTGAGAGTAGGTTTTTTAAGAGAATGGAAAAGTTTTAGCAATTTTAATTTAGTTAAATTTCTACTTCGAATAATCAGTATTTGGAAAATGATCCGTTTTGAGTAAAAATAAAAAATAAAAAAAAATAAAAAACTAAATGTTTTGGCTAAACTTTTTAGCATCAAGAAATAAATTCTTAGAGCGAGTTTTGAATACACAAAAAGAATCGGCCCCAACATTTTTCATAATTCCAAACTAAGTCCTTCTTAGTTGTCTCATCAGAAACAATTCTCTCAAAACATGCGACATAGAGTCCTAAATTGTCTCATTTAGGAGCTACTACACGCCCTGAAGAATGAATACCTTGAGACTTGGATACAAAGCAAGAAGTAGCAAGCTGGTAAGTTGTTTTTCCTCCCTATCTGGTTGCAGTGAAATTTTATTTCCATTAGTACAAATGCTTTGGAATGCAAATTCCGGTTTAATTTTGTTTTGGATTTTCGTCTTATTTTACTTCATTTGTACTACACTCAAATAAAATAAAGTAAATTTTAAAATAAAAATAAATCATAATTTACACTGAAATCATTTGCACTACCAAGACTTTGCATCAATATAAATAAATTTGCATTGCAACCAAACACAATCTAAGCAAATGCGGTATGCATTGAATGCAACTTTTATTAGGGATAAAATAGGTCAATTTGAAAAAATTTGCTACATAATCCTGATATTTCAATTTTTTTATAGCCTATAAGAACCCATATTGATTAGGGAGACCTACTGGACCAGTTGGACCAGTTGTCTTCACTCCAAATCCACTAAGTCCTATTCAATCAACCTAGTATTGGAGGTTTCTCAAATTTATATAAACCTTTCAAATCTTCACCATTCTTAATTATAAAATGGACCTGGAAGTGCTCGGAAGGATGTTTTGCCAACAAGAGGTTTAACAATCCTACGTGGCAATATGTTTTGGGTCCAGAAGGGCTTGACATTTTTATCTTGACACCCTTTCCACTTCACCAAAACAAAGGTATAGTGCTGTGAATACTACACCTGAAAGTCGATATCCCTTGAATAAATTTGAATTTAGAGAAACCCCAAAACAAAGTATAGTGCTGTTAAGACACGGCAAATCCAAGATCACATCTCTGCCCCACAGCACATCCCCACCATGTATTGGGGAACATCTCCTGGTGATGACATCATCAGTTCTGGTACTATCGTCAGGAGATGTTCCCACTACATAGCGGGGATGTGTTGTGGGGCGGCCCCTTGTGAGGTGGAGATGTGAACTTGGCAAATCTAGATGCCCTCTAGGAACCTGTTGCCTCTGTTTGAAAAGCTATAAATCAAACCCAATGCAACATTACCGTTTGCACAAATACTTTTTTGGCCCCTTTCGCTTTTCAGTAAGTTATTTATTCAGGTAAATGCACTTATCCAGTGTTTCTCGGGAAAGATTTACCCAAGTAAGTGCATTTACCCATTTTTTTTTTAATTTCTCATGTCATTTTAGCCATGGTTTTCAAAACCAGACCAGACTGGACAGTCGGACCAGAAAAATCGGGAATCGGTCAGGTGATCAGTTCCGTTTTCCCCAAAAACCGAATTTCCCCCCAAAACCGTTGATTTTGGTCAATGAACCACTGAACCGAGCGGTTAACTGTTCAAATGGTTTTGACCTTTTTTTTTGAATTTTTTTTTATTTTTTAATTTTTTATTCTTTGTCAACCATTGATTTTGGTCAATGAACCACTGAACCGGACCCCTGACCAGTTTGATCACCGGGTCGGTTTTAAAAACCATGATTTTAGCCATAAAAATTCAATATTAAAAGGGGCATTTCTATCTCATTCAAGTAGTAGCAACTTTAGTGATCAGCAGGAAAATAAACTTTTCATGATCTCCACAAATCTGAAAAAAAAAAAACATGGATTTCTTGGTCAATAGAAATCAAAATCCCATTGACCAACTTTCCCCTTCTCAAAATCCAAAAAAATACCCCCTTTATGTCAAAAATTTCTTCTTCTTTGTGAGAAATGTTTAATCCCGCTTTAGTGGTTATCACCATATTTAATTATTTTAATGTGTTTTTCTCTTTTTCAAATTCAACCTTAACCCTGGCTCATGGCGTGGAAAGGGAAAAAGCCACACCCACATGACACATCCACGCAGGAAGAAATCAAGACTGGGTATTATTAGAGACCATGGTGTTTTACTTTTACCACAGGAGCAATGAGCTAAGAACACATTGGAGGTAGGAGGATCTATACCCTATAGCAATGCCTAACTAGCTAGGTTAGGACTATAGCAATTCCAACTCCAATGTGGTCCACCTGATGAACTCGTTTGGAACATCACATGCACGAGTAGTCGAGTACCGTCTACTGTGTTGGTATTCAACGGTGGTCCGTGAGAGTCATTGTAGCTACCAGCTTTGAGACTGAGAGTGACATAACCTGAAGAAGTCAATGTGGACCTTCACTTCCCTACGGGCAGTAGCCAACATTACAAAATAAATAAAACCACCATACACACATGTCTCAGTCGTTCTCCCGCCAACTTACGAAGTACCTATGCTGCAAGAGTGCAAATGTAATGTAAAACCAAAGTGAATTTGTACTCTGTTTCGCTCTTGCAATTGTTTGATAACAATACTTTTTGTACTGAATCAAAATAAATTTGTTTTTCCCGACAATTTTGCATTCAAATGGAATGCCAGCTTTTCATTCAAAGTTGGTCGATATATAATAGGTAGGTAGATTCCGATCTTAAAATTCGTGTTTGTGTTCATCACAACCAAACATCAATGCAGACCCCAACAAATTTGTATTCGTACTTTTTGACCCAATTTTACCGATACATGTACTTTTTTCACTCTTTTACCAAAATAAGTCGAAAACAAAGACAAAAGAAATCAAAGTGGACGAAAGACAAAAAAGCAGACGAAACAGTGAATTGCAAAGATACAATTTCATTTTAGATAAAAATAAATAAATAATATACAAGTTAACTACACTGTAAAATCTCTCTTCAGTAAATATAAAGAGAATGATACTAAAAATTGTAGAATAGGAAAAAAATGGCAAGGGGGCAACATGAATGAAGCTTTTATTCAGTCTGAGTAGCTAAACCCAAGTGTTGCACAGAACGATATGCCAACCATTGTTAGATCTTGCATTCAAATACTCCAGCCTAAATAACAGAGGGCCATAATACCATAAAACTCTGACGGAAACTGCAGTAGTTTAATTCGTCCACCATATCCTAGGACAGAAAGGAAAAGACAGTATGAAGATACTTGTGTTTCTAGAAAGAAGAGGAGCAAAGCAAGGCCAGAAGAGATGAGAGATGGGGCTTACCAACTTCCAACTTATCAACTCGAAGACTGAAATTTCTGCACAAGTTTTTCCACCATGATTCTTTGCTGCACCCCGCTCAAAGATTCTGAGTTCATGATTGCATTTGAGACAAGGATAACCGTGGACGGAGATGCAGCATTGACCTAAAATTCCAAAAGTGAGTTGGTTAGTTAAGCATCTTTACTTTGAATAGGAAAGCTCTAATTTAACTGGCAATCTCAAGGTTGCAACAAGACACCTTCCAATTGCCATAGACTCGTCCTGCCCATCAACAGGTGGTCATGAATTTTAGCAATTAAATGAAAATATGACACAAGAATAAAGGCAATTTTTATGGTTCCGGAAAGGTATGGTATCTGAAAAGTTTTAACCAATCAGAAACCCACACGAAATTGGATGAAACACAATTGATTGGTTACTACTTTGATAAATTCCAGTTGATTGGTTATTACTTTTTTAGGCACCAGTACCATAGTGGGGCTCAAATAACAAATAGAAACAAGGATTCTAATGAGATGTAGAAAAGGGCAAGTTTTGTTCACAACAATAAATTGATATGGATCCATTGAATCCAAAAGACTCCAATCACAAACCAGATGGTCCTGGCAGTTGGCAATAATGGGGACTTCAGGTATTAATGTGATCCATCCAAATTCTCCACATGAACAGATATCCCCCACGAAGTTAATAAAGAACATACCCAGACTCGGCCATTTAGCCCGATAGCTATCTCAAATGATAGCTTTTTCCCCAGAGCTTCAAGAACCGGACATGTAGGGGAGCTTAGCAACCTAGTAGTAATAAAAAAGAAAAAAAAAAAAAACAGTGTCAAATTCTTTCTCTACAATCCGTTTGGTGAGATGATAACTTTGAAGCCAATGGGAAATTACATTCGTGAGAGGCCAGTTGATGTTTCAAACATATAGCCATCTTTCAAGACACCAAACTCTGCTGCTTTCCCACTGGCTATTAAATCAACAAGAAAAAATGAATTTCAGAACAATTAACAATGCAGCAAATGGTTGAACTAGATTGTGATGCAAAAGAACTCCTTGTCAATTTTGAATTTGCTTTTTTTCTTTTTCTTTTTTTATGGAAGATTCCATAATCTTGAAAAGCAGAGATATGAAGCTGACAATGGAAAAATATGCATTTATTGTGAAAAGCAGGACACACACAAAAGAGATCTAAATAAAATTGAATACCATCAGTGCATGAGAGCTCAGGATTCATGTCAGCATTTGTTTTGACCACTCGGACATAGAGCAACGTACCTACCTGCAATGAAAGGTAGAATAATTTCACACTTGACCATTTGGAGTTGAAGAAGAAAGGGAAATACAACTCTAAACATTACAAGCCAGTGAAGCACGTTAAAAAACAAAACAACGAAAATGTTGCAACAATTTCTTGGCCATAACTCCAATGTAATACAACTTTAAATCGGAATATTTCCCTTTTATCAGTATTACAGGGTAGGGAGATAACATGTATCACAAATATCACCCATGGATATCTTCTTTTCATACTTTTAAACACCATTTTCATTTGGGCCTTGTTCTCCCAAAAAATGTGATTGCTTAATTGTCATTAGAATATTTAGTGTTATCTATAAAGTTAGCAAGTCAGCATGGACCATTAACAGGGAAAGAAAGATAATAGGCATGGTAGACAGAATAAAATCAACAAGATGATCATGAGTGACATAAAGAAAAAAGAGTTGATTATGAATTAGAGAGGATTTTTTGCTAGTTAGACTCCGTCAGTGCTAAAGGAGTTTAAGTGTTTAACAATGCAATGATGAAGTATGGCATTGACATGAGAAATGCGCAAAATAAAAGCATCCCTTTTTTTTCTATGCACGTACAAGTTGAGATACCATCTACCATAAAACAAGTACTAGAACAGATTGAGAATCTCTATTAAGCTTAACCTAGGTTCTCTATTGATGGGCATAATATGACCTGAATAACCAAAGATGTACCTCATATTTTGGTATGTTTCTCCTCGTTCCTCCCTCAAAGGCAAGTACAGGTAGAAATGCCAAAGTAGGTCCTTTTATATCCACAAGAAAGTTCTGCACATAGAAAGAACACAAAGAACAAATTTTATCACCCTCTAGTTAACACCTCAGACATGCAGTTGATATGTCGATGACATTTACAAATTGGAAGAAAAAGAAGTAAAGAACGACTTTGATCCATCAAGTAAGTTGAACAAGCACATTAAATAGGTAAGAGAAAGTGAATATCTAAGAACATTGCTTGTTTCACTATCATAGAGTAACAAAGACGTAAAACTAAGTACAGAACTTCATGATATTCTTGAATATGATTTTTCTACCGTGGCTTTAGTACAATTAAAATAAGACTGGAGAATCCAATGAACCCAGTATACTTGAACCACATGGCACTAGCATCTCAGAGGTATTGTGCCATATGTTCCACTCAAGACCCAAAGAAATTGGGGAAAATTGAGAAAGCATAAGAAAAAACCGGTGTTCAAAGAACTGGATTGGAGTGGCTGTTCCAACTGGAAAATCCATGAACGGATACACAGGCCGGGTTGGCTAGGCTCTAAAAACTAGGGGTAAGAAAAACTGACCATAACTGCCCAATGAGCCATTTCAACCAGGGACCAGTGGACCAGTCCCGGTTTCATAAAACTGGCCTGTTTTTTATTCATATAAAATTCAATGTATATGAAAACTTCCGGAGGAAGATCTGGAGGAGCAAAAAAAAGCGACAGAGGAAGGGAAGAGCAAAAAGGCGATTAGGACTGTGCCGGAAAGAGATGAAACTAGAGTTTAGGAAGAGGAGAGTGTTCAAGGAGATGCGATTAGTGGGGTTGAAGAGACAAAGGAAATAAGAGAAGAGGAAGAATCAAGAGGGGACAGAGGAGGAAAAGGGGATAATGGCGTTGTAGAGGAGAAAGAAGGGGAGAAAGAAGCAGGGAATGGGGGAGGGGGAAACGGGGGTGTAGGAAGAAAGAATTGGGGTGGGGTTAATACTTATAAAAGGAAGAGATATAGAACTTTTCCTTTAGAAGAAAACAGAGAACGGGGAGGGGAAAAAGCGGACTTAGGGGAGGGCTCTGGGGATGACCAAGTTCTTAAGATAGAGAAGAATTATGACATTGAAAAAGTGATAAATAAGTGGAAGTCAACAGAATTATGGGCTTGTTCCTCTTAGGTGGGGAGGAGTTTATGAAGGAAGCATTTAGGTCCGTGGAAGAAAGAAATGGGGAGAATGATAATAAAGAGGAGCCAGTGATTGACTGTAACTCAAGTAATTCAGTAATTCAAGGGATGAAAGGGCCGATTAGAGGATGCAAGAATGGAATCAAGGAGAAGGAAGAAGAATTGGAGGGGGTGAAGGGGTCAGATAGAGGCCACATACTTGCCGGAAATTTGAAAAAAGCTAAGGGAACCTTAACTACAGCTAGAAGATGCAAATCTAAGAAGAATAGGAAAAGTCAACAGTAGACAGCAGTGTCAAAGGTATTTGCAAGGATAAATGGTTCTCCGTTTGGCATTGGGCCTAACAAGATAGTGAGAAAACATAAAAGTGTAGTCAGAAGACAACAAGAAGCTTGCATCCAAAATTCAAACCAGAAGACTGATTGAGTCGGAGTCGATTAGGGGTTGGGTTTTTGTTTTTGGGTCTTTTGTCAGGTGCCAAGTGTGGGTGTTTGGGGTCTGTAAGGGCATCAGTTTTTGTGCTATAAAGATCGGAGTTTCTTGACCTTTTTTGTATCATTTATATGTAGTTTGTAAGGGATTGGCCATGAGTGGGCTGGTTTGGGCTGGCTGGTTCTCGTTTCACCTTGTTGGGTGTTGGGTGTTTTCTTGTTTGTTTCTTTCTCCTCGGGTGGTTGCTTATCACCTTTCCTTGTATCTTCTTTTTGTTTTAATAAAATTTTTCATCTTGAAAAAAAAAAAAAAAAAAAAAAAACTTCCGGAGGTCATAACTTTGTACTTGGTGGTTGGATTGTGGTGATCTTTTTCTTTATTTTGGGTAACTTTTCAAAATGTATATGTTCCAAGGTGCCTTGCCCCACTATTTTGCCAAAAACACCTTTTTTGGCCTCAAATCTTAATTTAGTATAAAAATTAAAATTAAATAATATATATGTTATATGAAGAACATAATTAAATACTTTTAATATATGTATATAGTTATTAATATTATGTATATTATATAATTATGCAGATTACATATACATTATATTTCTTTTGGTAATAGAGGAGAGAAACAAAGATGGGCTACACAAGCTTGGGGGTAGCCTTTCCCCAGCAATCAGCAAAGCAAATGTTTAATCAAACATCCTGTCTGAACTAAATACCAAACAAACCACTATCAGAACGCCCGATATTAGCCAACCAGTCAGCAGCCATTTTCGCTTCCATAAGTATGAGAATATTGCACATTCAAACTATATCTTCTGAAGCAGCACCCAATAATTTTACTGAAATTCCACTGTGAGGGGGGGATGACAGTGCCTTTCAAGCAATCCACAACCAACTTAAAATCTCCCTTGATGATGATTGTTGAACTCCCAAATCTAACAGCCAATTGATGAGCTTCAAATGCAGCCCACGCCTCCACTATGTTAATGGAAGTTAAACCCAAAGATCAGCAAAAGAAACAAGAAACTTAAAACTTTTTTGTTGGTATCCCGTGCAAGCCCACCAATTGCACAAGCCCCATTTTGTTTCATAGAAGCATTCAAAATTTATTTTAATAACACCTCTTGGAGCTCACCATTTGACTCCAATCCACTTCTTTCTCCTAGGATCAGCAATCTCACCCCTACAGTGAGGGATTTGGGTTTAACTTCCATTAGCACAGTGGAGGCAAAGGTTAGGCCACCAATCTAACAAATTTGAATTGAACATCTCTGGCATGGGAACTCTAGAGTCAAGTACCATCCAAATTTGTTTGGCAACACGACAATTAAAGAAAATATGATCATGTAACACTGTATCTGTATATTAATATCCATTCCCCTATTTTTTAGGAAAAGTTAGGTTGGGATCTTTTTCTTAAGAAAGCTCAAAAAATTTAACTTTGGGGGAGGGGACACAAGGACCAGATTTTCTTTTTTGCACTCAAAATAGAGTTATCAAAACCATGCTCATTTGCGATCAGTCAATAGTCTGGCCTAACCATAAAACACCCCTTTAGGTTAAACCTCCACACAACTTCATCCTCTTTATCTTCCAAAGGGATGGAAGTCGCCTTTTGTCTTAATCCTCTTCAAACCACTTTCTGGAACAAAGTTAAGAATTTTCATTTCATTCCAAGTTCTCAAAGTAAGATCAATGACATCAGACACCATCATACTAACATTAGTGGGCAAATCTGTATTAATCATCTTGCTTATACTTATAGGTCTGTCATTCCCAGACATCAAACCAGAAATTAATCTTTCTACCATTACCAATTTTGATGCCTAAACCTTTCATTATCAAGTCTCTTTGATTTAAGATAACTCTCCAATCCCAAGAACACCCTTTTTCGGTTTAACTTCCCAAATTTTGTTGTGCAATAGATACTTCTTTACCACTTTGGGCCCACAAGTTATTGGGCTCATTTTAGAACTTCCCGACCAAGTTTCAAAATGGAAGTTTGGTTAAGCCAATCCATTTTTTAAGACCCCAACCACCTCAATTATAGGGGACGTAAAGACTTCTCCAATTACAAAGAGATAAGGATTTTTGAAGTCCAAGAAATAAAAGAAGCTATATTCTCTATGGAAAGATCCAAAGCCCCGGGCCCAGATGATTTTACGATGGCTTTTTTTCAAGATTGCTGGGAAATTGTGGGTGTTGATTTAGTGGAAGTTTTTGCTGAATCCTTTGAGAGGGGAAAATTCAACTCAGGGGCAAACGCCACCTTTATCACTTTGATCCCTAAGACCTTAGATGCCTCCCACCCAAAAGATTTTAGACCCATAAGCCTTGTGGGTAGCATGTATAAAATTGTCTCCAAGGTGTAAGCTGAGAGGATTAAAAAAGTTCTTCCATATTTAATCTCTCCAAATCAAGGGGCTTTTGTGTTTGGAAGACAAATAATAAACCAAGTCCTTATTCCAAATGAGTGTGCGGAGTTTAAAAAACAGAGAAAGGAAAAAGGGCTAGTTTGCAAATTGGACCTAGAGAAAGCCTATGACTTGGTGGATTTGGATTTCCTTCTAGAAGTGTTAAGGTTGAGAGGTTTTGGAGCGAAATGGAGCAAATGGATAAGGGGTTGTATTTCCTCCTATCATTATTCCATTTTGGTTAACGGAGTTGCCAGAGATTTCTTTCTAGCTAAAAGGGGCCTTCGACAAGGTGACCCCCTTTCCCCCTTCCTCTTCACTCTAATAGCAGATGTGTTTAGTGATTTGATCTCAAGGGCTGATGCCAACAATTTGATACGAGGTTGGAGAATTGGGGGGAGTAATGTGATGGTTACCCATTTACAATTTGCAGATGATATTCTAATCTTTTGCGGAGGAGAAAGGGAGGAAATGACAAATTTACAAAGGATGGTATCCTTTTTGAAAAGATCTCTAACCTCAAAGTAAACCGGAGCAAAAGTTGTGTAGTAGGGTTAAGTAAGGAGAGAGGAAACGTTGAAAGCCTAGCTAGTTTGTTGCGATGTGAAGTAGGTGAGTGGCCTCTACAGTACCTTGGTCTACCCCTAGGGGGAACCCGACTTTTGTTAGTTTCTGGGATCCAATAGTGGAAAGATTCACAAAAAGGCTTGCTGGCTGGAAGAGAAACTACATATCTCTAGGGGGTAGAATAACCTAATAAAGTCAACATCAACTAGTTTTCCAGTCTATTACCTCTCAACCTTTAGGATCCCCTTAAAAGTGGGCAATAAACTAGAGAAACTGATGAGAGACTTCTTGTGGGAGCCAAGGGATACAAAAAAGGATCATTTGGTAAAGTGGGAGGTGGTATCAAGTAGTAGGGATAGTGGAGGCCTAGGGATAGGAAACATCAAACTTAAGAACATGGCACTGCTGGGTAAATTGCTATGGAGGTTTCCTTTGGAACAAGAGAACTTATGGCATAAGGTAATTGTAAGCATTCATGGCATGACAAACAACGAATGGGACGCTGGTCTTGATCCTAGGGCAACAAGGGCTTCTCCTTGGAAAGGAATTCACAATTTGCTACATTCTTTCCTTTAGCTGGTCAGGAGGATATCTGACTTGGGGACATTCTTCTCAAAGACAGATTTCCACCTATTTTTTCTTTGTCCCTCAACAAAGAGAAAGTGATTTCTTCAATGCTTGTTAATGAAAACTCTTGGGATCTAGGATTAAGGAGAGGGTTAAGGGAACATGAAATGGGCTTAGTAGATGAACTAATCTCCCTTCTTAATACTGCACTCCTGGACCTCTCTTGCCAGGACAGCAAGATCTGGTCATAGTCCCCCTCTGGCTCCTATACCTGTGCCTCTTTTTTCTCCGCCCTCCTTCGTTCCTTGTACCCAGGAGGCTCCTTTCCTACAAAGGAAGTCTGGTGTAGTCCTGTACCCCCAAAAATAAGAGCCTTTTGTTGGGAGGTGGTGCTCCAAAACATTAATACTCTGGATAATTTACAAAAAAAGCCGAATCATTGCCTCTCCCCTCATGTTTGTTGCCTTTGTTTGGGAAATGGTGAGACAGTTACACATCTTTTACTTTCTTGTCCCTTTGCTTCTTGTGTGTGGAATTGGTTTTCTTCCTTATTTGGCTGCAGGTGGACTTCTCCCCCAAATGTGACAAGTCTTTTCAACCCAAGCTTCTTCCTACTATCAAAGAAAAGGAAAAGAGTGATGTGGAGGGCAACAAGAGCTGCCATTCTTTGGTTCTTATGGGAAGAAAGGAATAACAGAATATTCCAAGGAGCACAAAGATCAACAGAACAAATCATTGACTGTGTAGCCATTAAAGTCATACATTGGCTGAAAGTAAGTGACTTATTTAAAGACTTTTCAGTGGATGATATACAAAGGGGATGGTCAACAGTGGCAAACTCTTCAACCAAACAGCTTGTCCTTCAACCTCCTTGGACACCTACAGCACAACAAAGGGTAAAATTAAATTTTGATGGAAGCTCCATGGGTAACCCAAGACCCTCAGGAGCTGGGAGAGTCTTTAGGGATGGGGAGGGCAGAATGGTGGCACTATACTATGAGAGCTGAAATTTTGGCTCTCCTACAAGGCCTGAGATTTGCTAAGCAATAGTGATTTCAGAACTTGGAGGTGGAAGGGGACTCTAAATTGTTAATAGGGTGGCTACAAACAAAGAAGTTGGGTGTATGGAAGTTTAGACAGCAAATAAGGGAAATAATCAGTTTGGCAAGGGAAATGGAGTAACATTCAAATGGGTAAGGAGATCAGCAAACTCAGTGGCAGATAGCTTGGCAAAACAGGGGACCTTCAGGGAAAACTTCTTTTGGGCTGTACTGTAATTCTTGATGTTATTTTGGGGTCAACACTCTTTGTCTGAGTGGTTAACAGTGCAAGATGTTTATTTGATATCATTAATGAAAGTTACCGTTTGGACACCTGCAGCACAACAAAGGGTAAAATTAAATTTTGACGGAAGCTCCATGGGTAACCCAAGACCCTCAGGAGTTGGGGGAGTCTTTAGGGATGGGGAGGGCAGAATGGCGGCACTATACTCTGGTCCCATAGGAGTGGGAGACTATGAGAGCTGAAATTTTGGCTCTCCTACAAGGCCTGAGATTTGCTAAGCAATAGTGATTTCAGAACTTGGAGGTGGAAGGGGACTCCAAATTGTTAATAGGGTGGCTACAAACAAAGAAGTTGGGTGTATGGAAGTTTATACAGCAAATAAGGGAAATGATCTGCTTGGCAAGGGAAGTGGAGTAACATTCAAATGGGTAAGGAGATCAGCAAACTCAGTGCCAGATAGCTTGGCAAAACAGGAGACCTTCAGGGAAAACTTCTTTTCGGTTGTACTGTAATTCTTGATGTTATTTTGGGGTCAACACTCTGTCTGAGTGGTTAACAGTGCAAGATGTTTATTTGATATCATTAATGAAAGTTACCGTTTCCAATAAAAAAGAAAAAAAAAAAGAGATAAGGATTTTTTTTCTTTCTATTATTACCCCATAAGAAGGATTTTTGTGATGTATCAATATTTTCCAAATTTTCTGTGGGAAATTCAAGTCCTCATAAGAAACTATGCCATCATAATATAATATAATGTATTATATTATATATTACATATAGATTATATATTATATTATACATCTATAGGGTGCCATTTCACAGGTTGACCAATTTGACCTAGGTGATGAACCCGTGGTCTGTGACCCAGAGGAAAAAAATGGTTCAGCCTCTGGGTCGGTTCTCTGAACCAAGGTTGAAAGTACCGAGATGATATGCCCCATATCAGGCATATTGTATCATATCTTTGGGTTTCTAATACACCTATTTAAAGGTATTTTCAGCAAACCAATATTTTTATTGATTAAATAGTAAAAAAATGTGTAAAAATGAAATTTTGAAAAAAAAAAAGCATGAGTTAGAAAGTATTGATACACCCCTGCCAATACATCTGGGTGTATTGATACTTCAAACCCTGCTCTGAACATTGGAAAAAAACATGGGATTCGTATATGAAATGTTTTTCAAGGAATACTAAAAGTACATTATACATTTATACTTTAGACTGAAAAACAATAACAAACAACCATGTATAATAGATTGAAAGCTTAAATAGGCATTGATGGAAATATTTAATTATTATCATCACCATTCTCTAGGCTGAGAATGGTGATGGGTTCAATTATCTGTCTCTCAAGGAGCTTTAGTCCACAATAAACACAATTAAGATGGAGTCTTGATAACGAAAAAGTTAATTGACTCTAGAAGAAGCAATATTAAGAAGGGTTTAGTTTGCAAAATTGTTCTAGAGAAAGCCTATGGTCATATGAATTGGGCTTTCTTAAACTACATGGTGTATAAGATGCACTTTGGACAAAAATTGAGAAACTGGATGAAGGTATGTGTCACCACTACCAGGTTTTCAATCCTTTTAAATGAACCTACAAATGAAAAGGCAATTTCAAAAGCTCTAGGGGCCTTAGACAAGGTGACCCTCTTTTCCCACTGTTGTTCCTCATGGTGATGGAAGGGATAAGTAAGATGACTGCTAGAGCCAATAGAAGGTGAATGTCTAGAAGGCTTTGAGGCTGGAAGGAATGGTGGAGGAATTCCCCTACTCCAATTTGCAGGCAACACTATTTTTCTGTGAAGCTAAAGCAGAACAAGTGGTTTGCCTAAGATACTTACTATGCTGGTTTGAGGTGGTATCAGGCTTGAAGGTTAACCTTCCTAAAAGCAAAACAATGGCAGTTGGGGAAGTGGAAAATTTGCATGACCTGGCAGGTCTGTTGGGTTGTAAAACTGGCTCCTTACCCTCCAAACACTTGGGTTTGCCATTAAGGGCCAAATGAAAGCATTTGGGCCACAACAATAGAGAGGGTAAGCAACAAAGTAGCCTTCTAGAAAGCAAGATATTTACCAAAAGGAGGTAAACTGACCTTGACAAAGAGTGTATTGGCCAGCATTCCAGTTTATTACATGTCTCTCTTCCCCATTCCACCAGATAGTCTTGACAATTGAAAAAGTCATGAGAGACTTTTTAAGGATTGGGTGGAAGGATTCTCAAAGTACCATCTGGTAAGTTGGGACCAGATTTGAAAACCAGTCAAACAAGACAGCTAGGGTATCAAAAAAAAATAAAGCTTTTCAATTCGGCTCCCTTTGGTAGGTGGTTCTGGAGGTTCTTCAGTGAACCAAACGAACTTTGGTATGTATCACTTCTCAAAAATATGGCACTTAGAACAATGGTTGGGATGCAGTTGAATCTACCTGCCCATATGGCTGGGGAGTGCGGAGAGGGGTCTACAAAGCTTATCCTCATTTCCTAAAAGGAATTAAATATAAGGTAGGGGCAGGGAATAGGCTGAAATTCTGGAAAGACAATTGGTGTACCGATTTACCCTAAAAGATGCCTATCCAGAGTTGTTCTCAATGGCTTCCAATAAAGACGCCACAGTGGCTGCTTCTTATGTCACAGTTGAAGACACAATGGTCCGGTCACCATCATTTAAAAGGAAATCAATGACTAGGAGGTGCCCCATGTTGCAGATTTGCTATCCAGGTTGCAGAACCTAAGTTTGGAAACACAGCTCCCTGACCAAAGATACTGGAAACGGTCCAAATCTGAATCCTTTTCTGTGAAATCTTAGCTCAGTCAAATCTCTCTTACAAAGCTGGAAAGTTGGAAAAATGTGCAAGGAAGGATCCTATGGTCAGCAGTACCTCTAGCTGTGTTGTGGGCTATTTGGGGTGAAAAAAAATAGGACTTTTGAGCAAGACACTATCAAGAAGAAAAGCTGATAAACCTAATAGTTGATGATCTCAGAGGCTGGTTAAAGTGATAACATACTTTTCAAAGAGGAAGTTTTATCTTCATTTTTTTTACAGTGACTTTTTTGGGGGTTTAAGGGTGCATATGTGCAAAATCTTTTTGCACAGTGAACTGACATACATGTATACCATTCTTTTTTATTAATAAAAATTTACTTTACCTCATCAAAAATCAAATAAATAAACCAAAGACAAAAGTTTGGGTCCAGGGACACAAGGCTTGTAACCATTTGGGGTGGGGCCCTATAACTTTCCAATTGCCACCATCCTAACAGAGGACCTACCACTCAATAGGTGCTACCTGGAAAAGTAAGTGATCCAAAGATCAATTTAAATATCAATATCATCCAAAATATGTGCAATCAGGATAGGGGTGGACAGTAAGATGAGATCCCCAAATAAAACCTTGAATGGAATTGAATCATCATCATCTATGCCTTGTCCCAACCATATGGAGTTGGCTACCTGAATCCTGTTTTGCCATTCCATTCTGGTCAGTGTCATATCCAAAATGTAATTATGTACCAAAAAAGTATGCTCTTTTCACGTTCTTCCTCAATAACCCACAAGGCTACCAGCCTAGCACATCAAAGTACCAAACACCTGTGGACAACTTTTTTTGTCTCCTAACATTCACCCTAACTTCTACCAAGCTTTAAATATTCTTCGGAGAAACCAGTACCAGATGTTTTCAAGAAGAGGTTCTGAAATATAAGAGAATTTTTTTGATGAATGAAAGGCAGAGAGCCTTGGAATCACCTTCTATTTTATGTTTTGTATCAAGAGAAAACCCTGTAACATTAGTCTATCTAAGACAAAGGGCCTAAGGCTAAGATGAATTCTCCAATGGATGCTTCTCAACCATGGCCAATGTCTCTTACAAGATGGCATCTCTTCTAAAGGGGTACTTTGATACTACATCGGAATCCAAAGAAAGTAGAAACAGAAAATAAATTTTCTTTGTACCATGTAAATTTTTTTTATGAAATTCCTTAAAAAGAAATCGTCATTAAATTTGTATCTTTGTATTTATAAATTTGCCACTATTAGGTAGTAAATCAACTCATATTTTCATACTACTCATTTTCATTGAGTGCAGAAAGAGCAATGTCACTCTTAGGCTGAATAGAGAGCATGCAGAAAATAGCATTGGTCTTGTATAATATCCTATATAAGTCCTTGGAATAGTTCTCTAACTCATAAAATAAGTCAAACAAAAATTCTCAGAATATTAACATGCAGCTCCATTGCTTCCAATTTGGCATTCATGTCATCAAGTGGGGAAAGAAAAAGGAAGCTTACATCTGCCTTTGAGTCTACCACAGTACCAAGAATTGTGTCCTCCACACAGGGTACATACTGTAGAACATAACAACCAAATAAATTATAATATTAGATTGCAAAAGGATAAAATTTAAGCAAGAATGAAGAAATATATTTTATCATCCAAAAGCTTAGGAGGTAGGTTATTGCTTCAAAGATATATAGTTAAACATTCAATATGGACTTCAGAATAAAATAGTAAGATCCATAATCCTAGTTAAGACTGCAAACAAAATTGAGTATTCCGAAAAACTAAAAGCCTAGTAATCCCTTATTATTCTTGAGAAATGATATACAGGCCACCCAACCTTTATCAAAAGGAGAATTTATTTTGTTGTTTGCATGGCATACAGCCAACATATATGGTTGCATTAAAATGACAAGAAAACTTAAAACAACTCATCAAAAAATGAAAACCTAAAACAACTTCAATTGTGAAATGGAAATGTAGGTATAAAGTAAAATATTTCTACCCACCCTCTTCTGGGAACTTTCAACCCAATACTTGTTTGGTTTTGAGAACTTTAGCTTCCCAGCCTTCATCACAGAAATGGTGTCACAGTCCTGCAAATCAAGGCACCCTAATGAATACAAATGATTCTAATACCCATGCAAAGAAACAATGGTAAAAGATAAGTTGTCACGCACACAAAAAAATAAAAAACTACCAATTCGTAATCCATGGGATGAAAAACAGACCGCCCATAGGACCAGAAAATTTAAAGCAAGTCTTCATACAGACTACAAGCACCCAAAAAAAAAACTACCAATTTTTAATCCATATGATGAAAAACAGACTACCAATAGAAACAGAAAATTTATACTGCCAATAGGACCAGAAAATTTGAAGCCATCATACATACTCCATCTTACCAAAATATCTTCCAATCAAACAATAATATTCTAATATAGCAAAACACACGCACGATCATTTTATGGATTTTAGCTTATACTTTAAAATGGCAAAGAGCCCATTAAAAGTTATAACTTTATAGTATGATTTATCAATATTTTCACAGAGTCTTGATCTTTTCTTCTATCTTGTTATGTTCTATTTTATTTCAATTGCATGTCCTTTTGTCTTCTGATAATGATGGAATTAGAAATGCCGGTTGTTAATCGTTTTGACCTTGTAAGAACTAGACTTAGATGATAACATCAGTTGCACTTGCACCACTTTTAGTTTATTTTTTATCAATTGATGAGTTGCAAGAAGTTGCATATATTGGATTTTAAGTATGAAGTTGAACTCAATTATACCATCCACCAATCACGATGTTGGTAATAATATTTAGAAGATGGCAAGGTGCCAATCAGCTGATTGGTAAGGTCTCTTCCTGGTCATAGCGGAGACTTCGATCCGAATCCCGCCTGCACCTGGGGTGGAGGGTTACAGGTTGGGGGATGGACTACCCCCCCATTGTGTAGCCCTTCAGAAGATATCAAAAATAATAATATTTAGAAGATGATTGTAGGCTGGAAATAAGAGGAAATTTTTTCTCTTCCTTTTTCAATTTTGTATTTTTTACATTCGAAACATTATCTTAAGAACAGAAAAGTCTTATGATTTATGATTATATTCATACTTCACTTTGATTTAAACCCCTTATAATTCACAATAATTACAATTTTCAGAACATCAAACTGAACACCTCAAGAAACATGAGTTCAAGTTGAATGAACACAAAATGATTGCAGCATACCTAAGTGCTTATATTAAGGGCATAATAAGTTGTGACAGGTATAAAGGTGTCAAGTCAGTGAGCCTCAACATAAGATACATTCTATACTGAGTAGAACTGTATTATGTACATAAAACATTGAATAAACACATCAGACAATATAACACCTCATTATGTGATGAAACTTAAATGCACATTGCACACATTATGGTTTACCACGTATAGTAGTTGTCAAATGTTATATTTTTTCAGATATATGAGCATGACGAAAATGAGAAAATGTGCATAACTAAATTTCCACTTGCCCCCTACAGATACTGCTTTATAGATTTTACTTAGAAATGTATTAATGTCCAAGCCCACCAATGTAAACCATTACCAGTCATCGTTAAAGTAAGTAGCTAATTGAAGCTTAAAGTAACTTAATCAAAGTTAAAAAGTCATCAAAATCCATAATTGATCACCATCGAATCCAAAAGTTCAGTAATATGTGAAGAAAGCGTTCACCACCAACTTATTAACCAGTACACACTTGGCTTCCAGGAAAAAAGGGGAAAAATCAACTATAGCAAGCTGAATTTCATGGATTGCTTTCTTACCTTCTGGCATGAGTCTAATAAGATCAAAGGAAATCATACAAATTCACATCGGGGGAAGGGGGTTGCGAAGGTTGTTAAACTTTTCTAGAGAGAAACCGGGAAAGGAAGCCCTATACGCACCTGACGCAATCCTCCACCCAATTTGATGGTTTGGTTAGACATGCTTGATAGATCAAGAACCACATCTCCCGGTACCTAAAAAAAGCGGTAACAGAATAAAGTAGAAAAAATTGATTTAGGTACTGAGTACTGATCGTACAGAGAGCTTAAGGAGCCAATAGTTGCACATGAAGCATTGTACATTCAGGAGAGAGAGGGAGAAAAGGAGGGAGGGAGAAGTCCTTACCACTATCTGGTCAATGAAACTCGTGGTTAGATTCAAAGATCTATCATCCATGACTCTTTCACAAGACCAGGATTTGTCTTACCAGAAACTAGTGCTAAAGGTGGTAGTGGTACGCGGGCTGCCGTATTTCTTGGTTTTCCCTGTTACAAACAATTCAAACTCAGAAACCCAGTAACTGGAACTAAGAACAGAGAAAATTTTCGACTTTCGTATAAAGTAAAAAAAGGGAAAGAAAGAAGAGGAAGAAGAAGAATACATATAAGTACTCACCTCCCTCATAAAGTAGATATTCATATAAACAGGAAGAATCAATCTCAGTTTAGAAGAAGAAAGTACAGTGTGGTATTTACCTCCCTTGAAGAGAAACCTCTGGGTATTGCACGAACTTCTGTGTAATCGTCTCTGAACGTTGCAATAGAGCCGAAAAGGAGAAAGGGAGAGAGAGCCGGCGTCTACTTGTGCAGTTCTGCAATCTGCTACGAGCTTTGCAAGAGAAAAGAGTTTGGGCGAGGTGTCTGTTTAGAGAATAAAGAAAAGGTGAAGGGCGAGTTAGGGCATTAGGTTCCTCTGCGTTGAACTTGCCAAAAAATCACAGCGTGTCCATACATATTTGCACCACATCAAAAAGTGAGAGTGGCTATTCGAACTTCGAAGTGGGCTTGTAGCTTGTTCGGAAAAACTTTGGCTGTTTTGATAACCTGCCTGCTGTGAGTGACACCTAATAATGAGTGTGGGTAAAATAAAGGGTAATAGGATATAAGGGCAACTTTGGGGGTTTAATTTCAATAAAAGTATATATTTAAAAAAATTAAAAATAGATTAGTTTTTTAAAAATAATATCAATAAAGGGCAAAAATATTGTTCATCTTCTTCTTGCCATTTGTTCACTAGAGCCGCCGCTCGCCACTGCTATCCACTGCCGCCCATCACCGCCTCCGCCTCCGGCAATGTTGTTAGAGGTGGCTGGAGGCAAAGGTGGGCAGCGACGGTGCTGGTGGTTTCTCTATCCAATGACGCCACCTCCGCCCACCTTTGCCTCTGGCCACCTCTGACAACGTTGCTAGAGGCAGAGGCGGCAGTGAACGGCGATGTTGGGTGGTGGCGGGCAGTGGCAGACAGTGACTCTGGTGAACAAATGGCAAGAAGAAGAAGATGAATTGTATTTTTGCCCTTTATTGATATTATTTTTAAAAAGTTAACATATTTTTGATTTTTTTTAAATATATTACTTTTATTGATATTAAACCCCAAAAGTTGCCATTATATACTAGAAACCCTAAAATAAAGGGAAAATTACTGAACAACACATAATAAGTCAGAAACCAGATTAGATGAATGCTTTAGTTGTTCAGTCGACTGTGGAACCAATGATGAGGTTATACGCCAATAATAAATTCATGGCCCCACCATAAAAAATGTGGGTCTCGTGTATTTAATACTGGCATGGAATCTTACCATTGGTATAGCCTCCTAAACAACTATAGCGCTTAAACCTTGATCATCAAGTCAGTTCCCAAACTTTAAAATGTGTCTCTATGGTATCTTGAACTTCCGAATTGTGTCTAATAGGTCATTGCCGCTAGTTTACTGTTAGTTAGTGCCATCACATAACATTAGGTGTGCATTATATAATTTTAAAATGGCAAAATTACCCTTTATAATATTTTTCTTACCATTTTACCCATTCCGTTTGAGTGTTAGGGCCTATTTGTTTTCTTTGAAGTCTAACATCTGAAAGTGCAATAATTACAATAAGAGGTATATTGGTATCGGTGAACTTTTCTTTCCTCTGGAATTATGAATTCTAAATTCTGAAAATTATCAAATATCCATTTTGACCACATATATGAGAGCTTCTGTTTGTCTTTTTGGGAATATCATTGGAAAACAAAAAGTTGTATGCTTGCACTTTGAGAGATAAGAGATAAGAGGAAACAAACAACCGACTTTTCTCTTAAAGTTAAAAGATTACTCTTAAGATATAAGAGTTAAGAGGAAACGAAAAAACTCTTAGAAGAAGGAAAAGGGGAAAAGGGTTATGAAACCGAACACCAATCAACTATTGAAGCTCTTGCTCCCCTGTTCAAGTCCCCCTGTTCAATGATCAACTATAACTAGATGATCACATATCCAATTTCATAACCCTTCATCCCCTTTCCTTCTTTTAACACTTAGACGAAATGGGTAAAATGGTTAGAAAAATACCATAAAGGGTAAATTTGCCATTTTGAAATTATTTAATGCACACCTAATGTCATGTGACGGTGTTGACTAATGGTAGGAACCTATTAGACACAATTTGAAAGTTTTGGGTACTATAGAGACATGTTTTGAAGTTCGATGACTGAATTAACACAACTCCCAAAGTTTAGGGTACTCTTCAAAAATTTTCCCTAAAATAAAACAATATTTACACTAACCTTCTTCTAATTGAAAATACAAATGAGTAGCTGAATTAGCTAAAGTGTCATGTGCAAAGGCTCCCAAAACAGCTCAGGCTTTTTTCTCCAAAATAGCCAAAGTGGTTTAGGCTTGTTCTATGTAAATGTTTGATTCGATCCTATTTTGTCGGATTTGAATAACCCATTGTTGGATTTTGCAGATCGGATTGGGTTGGGTTCAAATCACCCCTACCTAGTCCAAAAATATCCGATCTAATTGGACCTATATATATGTATATATTTTTAAACATATTTACTTATAAAAAGACATGTATATATTATTACGTTTATTTAGAAATATGTTTTTATTGCATTTTTTGTAATTTGTTTATAAAAAATAAATTTTTATATAATATATATGATGAAAATAATTCAAAATATTTATATTTTCTATTTTTCTTTGTATAAACATTTTTCTTTTAATAATTTATTAATTTTTTATATAATTCAAATCGGATCATATCAAATTCGAATATCTAACATCCTTAACGGACTTGGATTTGAATCACCATTTGTGAGATCCAATTAGATATTTAGATCGGATTAGAACTTATATATGTGCTATCAGATTGGATTCAGATATACCCTAATTTGGATTCGGTCCAATCCATTTGCATCCCTACTTGTTCATGGGGGTGATTCGGTTCATTTTCCCTTAATATTGCCAATTGAACCCAATTTTTCAAGTTGAATTTGAGGCAAACAGCAACCATGGGTTGTATTTGGTTGCAATGCAAATAAATCTACACCAATGCAAAACTATGACAGTACAAATGATTTGAGTGTAAATTCTAACATATTTTTGTTTCAAATTTTAACTTATTTTGTTTGTTTGCAATACAAATAAAATAAATTAAGACATAAAGGAAAATAAAGTAAAACCCAAAACAAAATAAATGAGAATTTGTATTTTTTTTTTTCATTTGCACTCTCATGCATTGTACTAGTACAAATAAAATTGCACTGCAACCAAACACATACTTTTTTTTTCAGCAAAGATAGAAACTGGATTCATTAACCTTATGATTAATGAATCATATCTTATGATTAATCATATTGGACTTAAAAACATTCCTTGAACTTTTAAAAAAGTTATTAAACTCTTATTTTATCCTTTTATACTCTTATGTCATTTTTCTAGAGATATTCTTGTTCTCCTTCCATTGAGATAATAAAAGAAGAATGTGGGAAAACAAATAGAGATAAAAATTTATTGATATTGGAATCTCAAACGATTAAAATTGTGAGGCAGAGAATCACCATTAGATCTTGGGGACTTGGCAATAGATGCTCCTGGTCCATGCTGAAATTGGAGTGAGGAGTTGGGGTGGGGTGTCAAGGGTTTTGAGCTTGTAATGAAGTAACTTGTACAAGCTCCAATAGAATGTAGTTTTAATTGTAATGGTGAGATAGTTCCTCCCATTCACACTGAAAACACGTTTTCTATAGAGAGATTGATGATTTGACGCAAAGAAAAGAAATAATGAAATGGAATTAAAAAGAGAAAAACAAGAAATGAAAAAAAAAATAATGTACGATTTGTGTTTTTTTACTATTTTTTCTTCGCGTTTAACACAATCTTAGTGGCTTGTTGAGCAATGATTGAGGCAATTTTGTCACTACAACCCTGTTGGAAACATGAGTGGCATTTTGGTGGTTATGATGTCGATGAAGGGTATTTGTTTGATTGTTTCTTGTCGGAATGTTGCATCTGCTAGCCTACGGAGGACGTTGAACTGAGAGGAAATGTGGTCGGATATGCCCACCACCCATTAACATATTGAACTATAACAATGAAGAAACATGATTCTTTTTTGTTCTTTATAAAAATTTGAAAGAAAAATAAAGGCTAAAAGATTCACAAGTAAATTTGGTTAATATTTTGGACCGCAATTTGACAAATTGACAATTTTGTTTTCTGATATTATCAGTATAAAATTGGTTTATATTTTGTATTGCAATTAGGTTTTCACTAGTAGACAATTCTTTTATAATTTAATTTTTAAATAATTAATACTTAGTTATATTTTATGTACTATTTTTAATACATTTTTTGCAATACAAAAATAATAATAATAATTAATTTCAGTTAAGGATGCTCATTAAATTGATGAAACTGACCTAATTCGTCCCGAGTTGGTCACTTTATAGATTTTTCGGTTGGCTAAGGTTAAGCAATTTCCCAACCTAACCAAGTTAGGTTAGTTTTGGTTTGGCCATTTATAAATTGACCAAAATTGAATTGACCCGATCATAAATATATATTAATATTTTATATTTCAAATATATTTTTTTAATATAGGAAAGTGGAAAAATTCTCATATTTCTTAGTCTAAAATATTTTATATTGTAAACTTAAATTTTTAAATTTATTCTTTTAATAATATCATTGCATTTTTTAAATGTAATTTAATTTTTTAAGTTAAATCTTTTGAACCGACCCAAATCGATATCAATGTTTTCAACCTACCATTGACTCGACCGGTTGAACCATTCAAACCATCATCCAACCTTGACTCTAGCTCTAATTTTATCAAAACCCACCTTTGAGTAAAAAATCGTTGACTTGGTAAAAAACCACCCTAACTTGGAGGGTTCAACTATTGACCCGTTCAACCCAATCACCGTGTTATAGGTTGCATACTTAATGCATGTTCAAACTTTTAGAGACCATAACTTTGCACTATGATGTCCAATTGAGGTGATTTTTTTTGGGGTAATTTTTCAAGATATATGTGTCCTAAGGTGTCGTGGGTGCCCTGCCCCACTATTTTTGCGAAAAAACCCTTTTTTGTCCTCAAATCATAATTTTTATCTTTTTTATAAACAAAAAAATTAAAAAATAATACATATATTATATGTAAAACATAATTATACACTATTTACTGATAAAATATGTATTTGTACACATATATACATAATACACATTTATATATGTATATAAATATATATTTGTTTAAATATATGGAGTGTTAACGTGGAACGGTCTAACCTGTTCAACCAAGACAGTTGAACCGGTGACTGTGACCCATATAAAAAAGTGGGTCGGTCTCCTAATTGGTTTTTAAAACATTGACCAAACAACATGAGTTGGTAGGTTAGTTTCGATTGACCAACTCCCCAACCCAACAAGATCGATCAATTTGGCTGGACAAACAATCTATAACTAAACTGAACCGCCTAGCGAACACTCCTAATTTCAGCTAAATTGGTAGTCTAATCTCTAACAAATAACAATAGTTTAAACTCCAATAATTATTAAAAATTTATAGCAAAAAATGCAATAAATAACTAATAAAAGCTTCAATACCTCTAATTTATTTAATTTACTTTCACTATTTGAATAATATTTAATTTTTTTCAATTATTTATATTTTATATTCTTATTATCAAATATTATTAAATCTCTTAAATTAATTTTTTTTATAAAATTTTAAAGTTATTACATAATTTCATTATTTAATTTTTTATTTATTTTTAAATGATGTTTAAAATATGATCTAGTATTAAATTTTGATATTTAAATCATTTAAAAATGAGTTATTTATAATATTATTTAGTTATTTGACAAATTATTTATATTTTATTTATTCTCAAATATTATTAAACTTATTATAATTATTTTTGTGTTTTTGATAATTTTTTAAAGTTATAACATGATTTTGTTATTTAATCTATTTTTTATTTATGAAATAATATACAAAATATGATTTAGTTATTAATTTTTTTATATTTAAAGTACTCAAAAATAGTTATTTATAATATTATTTAATTATTTAAATAATACTGATGTAGCGCGATCTGGTCACTCCTATCTGGCAGGGGCCTCGCTCCTAGCTGGCAACGGACAGCACCTGAGGAGGAGAAGAAGACGAAGGATTCCCGAGGAGCTCGCCCGGCGGGAACACTCCGATGCTTAAGTTAGAACTCGGCGGAAAACTAAGAGAATTGCAAAGTAATAAATGCAAAGAGTGAAGATGCGCGATTTTCAATTACCCTTTTCCTTGGGGATCGGGTTCGATCTAACTAGGAGAGAATCCGCACGGGTTGCTACCTCACGATGCTCGAGCCCAACCAGCCTGGGAACCTCAGGCTCATCCCACCTGGGGGCCTCGGGCTCGACCGGCCTAGGGACTTCGGTGCTGAAAGTGCATACCGTGACAAAGTCAACTAAGGCTTGGGCCTTGATAATAGTTCGCGGCTTGTATTGGAGGTCGTATTCGCTGAGCTCAATGGCCCACTTTGTCAACCAACCAGAGACCTCGGGCTTAAGCAAGACTTGCCTCAGATGCTTGTTGGTGAGGACGACGATAGTATGAACTTGGAAGTACGAACGGAGCTTCTGAGCTGCAATGACCAACACATACGCCAACTTTTCGATCTCTGGATACCTTGTCTCTGCACCCTACAACACTTTGCTGACATAGTAGATAGGTCATTGGACCCGATCTACTTCTCTTATCAGTATCGAGCTGACCACCTTGTCACTTGCAGAGAGGTACAACTCCAACACATCACCCTCCTTGGGTCGCATTAAGACTGGGATACTGGCGAGGTACCTTTTGAGCTCGTCGAACGCAAGCTGGCACTCATCAATCCATTCGAAGCCTTTGCTTTTAATTGCCTTGAAGAAAGACAGGCAACGATTTGCTGACTTGGACATGAAGCGGCTTAAGGCGGCTATATAGGCATTCAGCCTCTGAACTTCCTTCATTTTCTGGGGTGGTCTCATATCTAGGATAACCTTAATTTTTTCTGGGTTGGCCTCAATGCTGTGCTGGTTGACGATGTACCCTAGGAATTTACTCGAGGTGACACCGAAAGCACACTTGTTTGGGTTTAGTTTCATGTTAAACTTACGCAAAATTTTGAAAACAGAATGCAAATCTTTTATTAAATCATTTGAAAACTGAGTTTTGACGATCATGTTGTCTACATAGCATTCTACTTTCTTGTCGATCAACGGCTCAAACAACTTATTTACAAGTCTTTGGAAGGTAGCCCTGGCATTTTTCAGCCCGAAGGGCATGACCTTGTAATAGTACAGGCCTAGCTCAGTTATAAAGGTTGTTTTTTCTTCGTTGGCAGGGTCCATTCTTATCTGGTTATAGCCCGAGTAGGCATCCAAGAAACTCAACAACTCATGCATTGAGGTTGCGTCCACCAGGCGATCAATCTTGGGGAGTGGGAAGCAATCCTTCGGACAAGCTCGGTTCAGGTCGGTATAATCGACGCACATGCGCCATTTACCATTGGCCTTCTTTACTAGGACTAGGTTGGCTACCCAGCTCAGGTAATGGACCTCTCTGATGAAGTTGGCTACGAGGAGCTTTTCGACCTCCTAGTCAACTGCCCTCCAATGCTCTGGGGCTAAGTTGCATTTCTTTTATCTAACGGGCCTAACTACAGGATCAATATTTAGCCTGTGAGTTATGATGTTAGGGTCTATGTCGGGCATCTCTGCCGCGGACCATGCAAAAACATCTAAAATTTGAAGTAAAAACTTACCAGTTGAGATCGTAGGGGCTCCTGGACTTAAGCGCCGATCTGGAGTGTTTGAGCTGAGTCCTCCGCCGAGGTGGGCACGGGATCAGTTTCTTCCGTAGGTGCAGCTCGCTCTTCGCATTGCTCCGTAGGTCGCTCCAGCTCGAGGTCATTGGCCACCTTGGCTTTCCCTTTGAGGGTGGGGCGTAGCACTTACGAGACTTGAGCTGATCGCCTCACACTACCCCAACTTTGAAGTCCATGGGGAACTTCATCGCCGAATAATAGGTGGAACCACCGCACGAAGAGCATGGGTGATGGGCCGACCTATTATGGCGTTGTACGGGGAGGGAGTTGTGACCACCAAGAAGTCATGGTTAAGCCTCACTATGCTAGGCCAGGTGCCGACTTCCACAAGAACTGTGATTCTCCCCAGGGGCCTGACTTCCTCTCTGCTGAAGCCTACCAAGGGAGTGCTTGCGGGTTTGAGGTCGCTCTCTTGGAGCTGAAGCTTGTTGAATGCTGCCTTGAAAAGAATATCTGCCGAACTGCCAGAGTCAACGAGAACGCGCTTGACTTCAAAGTCATTAATCCTTATCTTTACGACAAGCGCATCATCGTGGGGGTAGTGGACCCCGCACATGTCGTCCTCAGTGAAGAAGATCACGTCTTTTCTCCTTGGCCGCTTCGGGGGGTTCTGCTCCTCCCTTCTGAGCTCATGGGCTGACGTCCGAGCTACAGTTGAGGTGCAGCCCGCGACGATCGATCCTCCGACAATCACATGAATGGTCCCCCGAACTGGCCTCTCTTCAGGGGCTACCGCTGCGGCTGCTCTGCTTGCCTGCTGTTGGGCTCGGGAGCATCTCTACCCTGTTCCCCTTGCCGACCTAGTTTATTATTATTATTATTATTATTATTTTGTACAAAATTCCTTAAGTATCCGCGATGGATGAGCTCCTCTATCTCGTCGCGGAGGTTCTTACAATTTTCGGTACTGTGATCGTGATCTTTATGAAAACTACAATACAAATTCTTATTTCTTACATTGGGGTCCCCTTTCAGCCGGAGTGACCACTTCAGATATGGAGCATCTTTGATCGCCATAAGGATCTCGGACCGCTTCGCGTTCAGGGGTGTGTAGTCAGTCCTTTCTGCTGGAGGAGCTCGGAAAGGTTGACCTGGTCTTGCCCCCCGAGCTGGGTCTTTCTTCTTCTTGCTATCCCCGAGGGTCAAGGACTCACCTTTCCTTTTTCTTTTCTCGGGCACACTTTCATTTTTCTGGTTGATCTCCTCCTCCGTTCCTATGAACTGGTCCGCGAGCTTGAGGAATTTGGTTACAGTCTTGGGCTAATTGACCACCACATGCCACTTGAACTCTTTGTGCGTGATGCCTCTCTTAGCTGTTGTGAGCCACACTACGGGGTTCAAGTCGGGTATCTGCAAACAAGCATCATTGAACCGCTTGATGTAACTCCGGATGGACTCTCCTTCCCTCTGAACTATGCCGAGGAGGCTCTCCTGGGTTCTCGGGCACCGCTTGCTGGTGACGAAATGGGAGGTAAGGACTTGCACGAACTGCGCCCAACTTCTTATTGACCCGGGCGCGAGGTTCCTGTACCACGTGCGGGCTACTCCTTTGAAGGTTGTTGAGAAGGCCAAGCACATGCAGGACTCACTGGCCCTTGCCAAGTGCATTTGCGACTGGAAGACGTCAACGTGGTCATTCGGATCAAACGATCTGTCATACTTGTCCAAGGGGGGGGGACCTTGAAGTCCTTAGGCATAGGGACGACTAGAAGTTCTGGAGACAGGGAGGACGACACTGAGAGGAGTGGAGTGGCTTTCACTTCGCCCGATCTTACCTCTTCCTTACCCTTGAGCTCGGGCAGATTGTGGGTGGCAGTTCGGTGAGCTCGGCGGCGTCTCCACTGCTTCGTTGGCTCGACATTAGTATTGCTTGCTTTTGTGTTGCTGAGCTCGATGGGCCTATAAAGGGGCTCGGATTGCTGCTGATGGCTATGAACTGAAGGGCCTTGTCTACAGTTCATGTCCAGAACCTCGAACTGGTTCTAGGCGAGCAGAATCTCAAACCGCGAGGGCCGAGGCGATGCGGGTCTGACTGGCTGAGAGGCCCCGACCTGACTACAGGCTGCGAGGTGGGAGGAGTAACTTGTCTTTCCCTCCTGCCATGGGATGAGACTTGACTTCCGAGAGGGTTCTAAGTTTGGGATGTCTCTCCTCGGCGAGGGAGACGCTCGCTGCGACGGCGGGGCTAGGCCTGCTGTGCAGCGGGGTGTCAAGGTGGAACTTGCTGTTGATGCTGAGGCAGTGGTGGAACCTGCTACTGGTACTGCTGTTGGTAGACGTGGTGGAGCATTTGCTGCTAGTACAGCTGGAATTGGTGGCCCTGATGCATTTGAACTTGCATAACTTGCATGTAGTGTACCAAGTTTTCCAGCTGGTTCTGTCCAACCATTGGGAGAACTAACAGTTCTGCAAAGGTCGCCTCCACCGACGAAGGGATAGGAGCATTTATTGGCGCCATGACTTGAGGCGCGCTCAGGGTAGGGACCCTGTCCGCAGAGAGGGGTACAGTGAACTGGCCAATGCAGACGGTAGGGAGTTGAGGTCGTTCCCCAGAGGTGTTTTGGTTGGCACTTCGTCCAGCGTTGCTGGAGGAAGCCATTGAAGTCTTATTGAAGTTGCTTGGTGAGAGGCTTTTGAAGCATTTCCCATAGATGACACCAAATGATGTAGCGTGATCTGATCACTCCTAGCTGGTAGGGGCCTCGCTCCTACCTGGCAACGGACAACACTTGAAGAGGAGAAGAAGATGAAGGATTCCCGGGGAGCTCGCCAGACGGGAACACTCTGATGCTTAAGTTAGAACTCGGCGGAAAACTGAGAGAATTGTGAAATAATAAATGCTAAGAGTGAAGATGCGCGATTTTCAAATACCCTTTTCCTTGGGGGTCGGAGCCCTTATATATTGATGCTTTTTCAAATCGGGTGTAACCGCCTTTGATTCTCTGCTATAGCCGTTATTCGCTAAGCTGATTCGATTGGTGCAGGTAACCGTCGCAAGGTACGGTCCTATCAATTGAGAGACATTACACAGAGTTGACATGCACGACGCCGCTTGACGTGAGACGTGGGCGCAGTCCTCTGGACTGGCAGGCGCTACGCTGCCAAACAAGAGACGTGGGAGCAGCCTGACAGGCACGGTCTTATTGGATAAGAAGTTTCCCAAAGACTCCGGGTTACTCAATAGCGAGCTCCTTCGTAGCGAGCTCTTTTGTAGCGAGATCCAATAGCGGCTGCCTTGCAACAAGCCGTTCTGCAGCGAACTATCTTGTGGCGAGCTGTTCATGCTGGGTTTTCAGCGAGCTCATTACGCCGAGTTGTGGCCAAGCTGTCATGATGAGCTATCATTTATGTCGAGTCACGTCCACGTGTCCCCTGGTTAGGAGGTCAGGTCAAATCACCCTCCATCAAATACTATTACTTAAATTTTAAAATATTAATTATTTATTAAATTTAATAATCCATAAAATTATAATTTATACTATTATTACATAATTTTATTATTTCAACTATTTAAAATTTAGTTATGTTAAATATTTCAATCATATGTAAAATATTTAAATTTATTTATTTTAAAGTTATTACATAACATTAAGTATTTTGTTATATAATTATAGTTATTTTTAATATTTTTTTATTTAAAATATTTAATTGATGAGACAAAAAAGAACCCTATTTTTATCCCCTAATATTCACTCTTTTACATTAATTTGGCACTTAGATGGACTCATTACTCTTGTATTTCGATTCAAGGCAATAAAGAAGACAATTGGAAGAAAACAGGGCAAATCGGGTGATTTTGCACAGTTTCGGCGACAATCAGTTATCTGGGCATAACTCTCAATTCTGGATTCCGAATTGAACAATTCAAGAAGCATTAGAAATATGAAAGGAAGGCCCACAACTTTTATGTTCTGGGGTTTGACAGATTCGGCCCGCATTGAGTACGAAAATGATCCCAAATTTGGAACAAGTTCGCAGCCAGGCTCATTTCACAACTGAAGCCAACTCGCAGAAATACCTTGAAACAACCCAAGTTATCAAAGCAGCCCAACTCAAAATCAAGAGTCAAGAGTCCCAATTTCGAATGTAACCTCTTGAAAGAGAGTCTTATCAGATCTAAAGTCTTGAATGTAATCCTATCAAGATAAGAAGATTGGATCACTAGATAAGATATATGATAAGATTATTTCAAAAACAGATTAGGACTTTCTAATTTGAAGTTAATCTCCTAAAAGGATTTGGAAAGCAACCCTCTCCTTCTGCTATATAAAGAGGGGGCGGACCAGCTCTAGCATCACTCACTCTAAGATCCAAGAGATCATCAAGAAACTCAAGAAATCAGTTTGGCCATGGAGAAGCAGAGCAAAGAGATTGCGCAGATCATGAGCAGCTAAGCTTCTTTTTTCTGGTTCAAGGGGGGAGGTTCGATTGTGTCATTGTGAGGTTCTGTAGTTAATTTATTTTCTTGCTTTTTAATTCAAGTATTCATTGATTCTTGTGCATATTTTTATTGGATGTTGATGTTAATTAGTTTGACAAATTAAATTAATGTTGATTTTCCTACTGCTATCCATGATTCCGATGATCCGTAATTTTTATGAATAGTTGTACAAGTAGCAATTAGGTTAATAACTTTTTGGATCATTTGTTCGTGACAGCCTTTCACCAATGTATTGATGTGGTTTAACCTAAAAGGAATTGATGGAACAAAATTCGATAATTGCTGCTATCTCAATTATTGTTATTTTGGTTTAACTGTTTTCACAAAGCTTAATGCTATCATTAATTATCATAGAGCGCTATCATACCCAGTTGATTAAAGATAAGTGTTGATCGAATGCTGGGTTTGGTCAACTGATTTAGGAAAACACAATGTTTATTATGGCTATCCTAATAAATCTAAGGTTAAATGCTTGAATGGCAAGAATGCTGAAATTTACCTAGGATCGATGGCCAATCGATTCAACTTGAACCCTGAACCAGAATTCGGCAAGACTGATTTTCTCTTGTTTGTTTAATTTGCTATTGCTTTCTTTTTTTTTTTAATTTTAGTTATTAAAATTTTCCCACTCAACTATAGTATCCATTATGCTAAGAGATTACTGTTAGCTCCCTGTGGGATTCGACCTAATACCACTTTTACTACAAATACCTTATTGTGGGTCTAGTACTAAATTTGAAGACTTCGACAACCCATCATTAATCATTAAAATATTTAAATAATTTATTATTTATATTTTTAATATATATATATATATATATATATATATAACATCTGAGCAGCATCGTTCCAGACAACATAGAAATCCTTGTAAATTAACCATTCTAATACTTTTTGGCAGTAGAATCTGAAGCACAGGTGACCAGTAACCTCCTATCTTGCTAAGATCCCTCATACTCTAAACGTAGTATTTCAACTTTTATATTCCTTATCTCTTTTTGGTTGCAAGTTCTTGTATGTGATACCACAGTATCAGGTATACTAGCACTTAATCCCCATGCTTTGAAAAGTATAGATTCTGTAACCATCATCGAGACTCTTCTTGTGATTCTGACATGTTTCAATTCCAAAAATCTTTCAGATTCTACTTCTCTATGAAAAGGTATTGCTTCATACATTATTGAGGACTGAGGACGGACTCAATTCATCACTAAAACCTTTCCTGAAGAAAATAAAACAATACCATCACTTGCAACTTCGACCCAGTGATACGACTATGAGAAGTCCAACATTGTTGTCGTACACATCCAATCATTTAATATTGCTTGTGCAGAAAAACTTGTGAAGTTTGAAAAATAAAAATAAAAAAGTACGGACAGATTTAATGCAGATTTCTGAATCTCATTACAAATCTATAAACATTCAAAATATCAAATACCCACATTCTATGAATCAACACCCACCGGTGAATTAACATCAAGTCCGAACTGATAAAAAAAAATGCAATGAAGTTCCATAGTTTCTTAACTGGCCATGTTGATAAAGTAAAGGCCAAATGGCATTATTTTCCCAATTCATCCCATGGCTGATCATGGCAAGGGAAAAAGAACCTCCCGTGGAATTCGTTAGACAAGAAACAACATCGATAGACGACTTGAAAGTTGAAATTTCTCAAGCTATTTAGACTTAGTAGTTACTGAGATCCAACATTGTTCTGTAATTTATTTCAATGACTTCCAAAAACCTTAAAATGAAAATAAGAAGGTAATAATTATTCAGAAAAAAAAGTAGGACAACATAAGCCACATTTTTCCGAATCACCTAATTAAGAACCAACCTGATCAGACGCGCCATGAATTACATGATAATTCGTACCCATCTTTGTCCCAGACAAAGCCCGACCCCGACCCCGACTCGTGGCACTTCCAATACACCCAACGTAAATACATCCTGCCTAAACACACAAAAACCATCAAAGAAAAAATCCAAAAATGAGAATTCAAACAGAATAGGATTAACTAGACAAGTAAAACCAAACTCACAGTCTCACACAGCACACAAAAAACACTTCAAATATTCCCAAAACACAATAAGAGAATGTTGTGTGCCTTAAAAGAGAACTCACCCCCTAAAAACTAGTTATTAGAGGGAATTCAAGCACATATATATCCCACAACAACATCCCATACTACCGACATGGGATACCTCACAATAGCATCTCATACGGACAACATGAGACAAATGGATTGTAACATTATACCACGCTCCGCAATCCTAGTGGCCGCGAAGGCTGGCTTTGCACTAGTCCATCTACTCCCGGCTGAACACTGCAATACTGACGTAACCAGTTATATATAAAGTCCATGGTGCCGCAATTGGCTTCCCAAAGCTCTCAATTCGCTTCAAAACTCCATCATCTTTAGGATGAGTGTGGAAAGGTGACCAGCGATTGTGCTCTCCCGGAGATTCGGCTAGTAGCAAGATGTAGTTGAGCTTGCTTATAATCTCTATCATTTTTGTTAGAATCCTTTTCTAAATCCTTTGATTATGCTTGAAACGGTTGAGACGAGCTTCAAAATTTGCCGTCCGCGCATCCCTGGATGAACCAGGCTCTGATACTAAATGATACGAACCCTTTCCCATTGGTGGAAGGAAGGTCATATCTGCCCTCGAGCTATAGTGTTGAAGCACCACCACTCAAAGAGGGATTACAACAACCATAAGGAAGCCTAAGAAGATGAAGGATTTAGGTTATAATTGATCAATGCCTTTATTGATATATCATAGGGTATTTATAGGCTCATAGCCACTTACAACTCATTATGATTAACAACGATTACAAGTGGTCCTAATAGCATGATTGCCTTGCTAACAAACTACACAGCTGGCCGTAGCTTCCCATAATGATTCAATTCCCTTGATCATAAGAGACACACATGCAACAATGAAGGAAACTAGCAAACTGAGTCCTCCTATAAATACTCGTAACATTCCCCCTCCTTAAAAATTACCTCATCCTTGAAGCCCATTGGAGGAACTTGTGAGCTAACTAGTTCCACCCTTCCTAAGACAAGATATCTTTACTTTGTAATATCTTGGGCTTTAACATTTCCTTCCCCAAGGGTAGCCTTATCCTCAAGATCTATATTAGAAAATCCTATCACCAACTCTTTCGCATATTTCCAGCTGGCATCTTTAACCACCCTTTCACACTTATGTAAGACTATCGAAAAATGGATGTGCAGTTTTGTAATCACACCATTGCTCCAATTCTTTCAAAGTATAGTTAACACTTCTCCATTTTTTAATTAGATTAGAAACTCCATCACTTTTAGTTCTTTTTGGAACATTGTAAGCAAGACACATTCCTTCATTTACTTCTGCATCTTTTGTACTGTAACCCTTTACGAAATAGGGCCCACCAAGAGTAAAAGCATTGTAACTTGGAAAATCTCCTACATAATTACCGTAATTGTCATGAAAGACTAGTATAGGAGGAGTTTGTTTTCTAGTATCTTTCCCTTCCTTCTAAAAATGGATGAAGTGAGTCACTACCAGTTGATGGTGGTCAAAGAAGGGGAATATGCTACTATTGCCAAAGCCTTGATTCAGCTGAAACATAATCTAGTGCCCAACAATTGTTCTCTTGGTGAACTTGGTTTTATCTCAGTTAATATTTTCCTATACCCTTGCCATTTGATCAATGTTGGTATCACTAAGGGTTGTTGGATGTCCATTTACAATGATTCCCTCACTTGACAATTGCCACCACCTTCTTGCAGAAATGAGTCTCATGATACTGGTGACAACTCTAGCTACTCCAGTGAACCACTACTTCTCACTGAATCCGAAAGGCATGGATTTCCCATTTTGGTTTGTCATTAAGAACCACAATCACCGTTTCTTGCCATACAACAACAACAATACAACCTTCAATTGTGGAATCTGGACCCATACTTCTCATCGTCACTAAAACTAACAGTCGGTTGATAAAGTTGGCTTAGCGATTGAGTAACTTATAATAAGATAGATCCGGCTTTATCATCCCATTGCCATTGCCTCTGATCAACAAGGTCTGTTTGGCTTCTTATGTACAAGTTTAACTAATAGCCATTGTTGTGCACTGAATTCACCCATGTCCATCAATCCCTTCCTATCCAATGTGTTGGAGAATTTGATGGTGAGTTCTTGAATGAAGATTTCCTTGCTATTGTAGAAGGCATGGATAATCAAGTTAAATCATTGGGGTGGCTCCTCAATGTCCTCATCAAGTGAGTCTTCGTCAACCTCCACCAATGAGGCATTGAAAGCTTTACACTCCAAACGAAAAGAGAGGTGTTGTGTTTTGGATTTAGAGTTGTTGAAATTATAAAATAGAGCAATACTAGTATAAGACTGGAATGGTTCAAGATGGGATCAAGGCAGTTATTAGGGTTTGATGGAAAGAAGAAGAAGGGTTGGAGAATAGATTTAGGATTTAATCCATCAAGATAAGTGAAGACAGTTTTTTGGGTTTCGCCGGCTGACTTGGCATTTCATCCTAGAAACATAGGTGGATTGTGAGTGGCAAGGAGAGAAGGTAGGTCGGGCTATGGCTGCTGCTAAGGAAAATGATGACTAACAGTTAAGCAATGGAGGCGGCCATTGGTGGGGTGAAATAGGACTTGGTTTAAGGGGAACAGTGAGAGGGGAAAGGACAGAGACCAAGGGTCAAACTATAGAAATAGCCATGGACGGGGTGATTGGAGTAGGATTGGAATGCTGGTAGGTTTTGGTTGGGGGTTGGGTGCTCTTCGCAACACCCTCCTGATTTTGAACCACCTCCCTTGTACCATCACCTAATCTCATTGAGCCCTCAACTTCTTTTGATGAACATGATGTTGCAATTTGCTTCCTAGAGCTCTCAATCCACTTCAAACCTCCATCATCTTTAGGATGAGTGTGGAGGGGATAAGTCCAGTTATTATGCTCTCTCGGAGATCCAACTGACATCAAGATGTAGTCGATCTTGCTTATAATCTCTGTCATTTTGGCCATAATCCTTTTAACTCTGTTTAGTTTGTGGGAAGATTTGGGTGGGATGGGAAAAGATGGGATGAGATGGGATGGGATGGAAAAGTGTAAAAAATTACCTTTCCATTGTTTAGTTTTATATATGGGAAAACACTGTTACAAGGGAGAAGAGAGAAGAGGAAGATGGAGGGAGAGATAAAGAAATCCATGACTGGAGCTCCAGTCTGTGTTTGCGAACCCAGATCTAAGTTCTACCATGGCAGAAAACCCAAGAAGATGGCAGTTACTAGGAACTCAAGTCTAAGCTCCAAGTTTTGTCTCAAATATGTGTCTGCAAACCGAGGAAGATGGTGGTTACCAGTAGCGGCGATGGTTACTAGCAATGACGATGGTTACCAGCAGGGGCGGTGGTGCAGCAGCAACGGTGTTACTAGCAATGGCGATGGTGCAACAACGGTTGGGCAAAGGATGAGGATGAAGAAACTCGAGTTTTCTCGAGATTTTCCATCGGGGTCGCACGACTTTGGTGCGACCGTGATTCCACAATTTTGGGATCTTGCATCCCACTTTTTTCTCATCCAACCCCCTATTTCCCTTGAAACAAATGAGAAAAAAGGAATATTCTTGGAATATCCCCTTTTTCTCATCCCCATCCCACATACCAAACAGAGCCTTCCTAAATCCTTTAATTATGCTTGAGATGGCTGAGACGAACTTCAAAACTTGCCATCTATGCATCCCTGGATGAACTAGGCTTTGATACCAAATGATACAAACCCTTTCCCATTGGAGGAGGAATGTTGTGTATGCCCTCGAGCTATAGTATTGAAGCACCACTCAAAGTGGGATTACAACAACCACAATGAAGCCTAAGAAGATGAAGGGTTTAGGTTATAAACGACCAATGCCTTTATTGATACTAGTAAGTGTGCACGTGCTTTGCATATAGTAATTTTAGATGATGATATTGATAGGAATAATGTATCCAAAATTTTCTATAAAATTCATGTATTTTTTATAATTTTTGTTTGGGAAAATTCCCAATTAGTACCTTGTACTTTGGCTCGGGTGACAATTTGGTCCTCGGACTTTAAAATGCGACAATTCAGTACCTAAACTTTTAATATGTGACAATCAAGTACCCGAACATTCAAAATGTGGCAATCCAGTACCTGTTGTTAACTAGTCCGTTAATCAACCGTTAAGTGACATTTGAAAAGTCAAAAATGCCTTTTGAATGCCATCTAATTCTCTTTATCAACCATCCAAACATTGACAATAAAAAGAATAGTTTCAAATTCTAGATTCTTCTAAACACTCACCAACTTTTTTTTGAATAGAAGAGGCTAGGATTTGGGATTGTCTAGTTTTTTGTCAACGCTTGGATGGTTGTTAAATAGAATTAGATGGCATTCAAAGGGCATTTTTGACTTTTCAAATGTCACTTAACAACTGAATAATGAACTAGATAATGGTAGGTACTGGATTGTCACAGTTTGAAAGTTTGAGTACTGGATTGTCGCATTTTAAAGTTTGGGGGACCAAATTGTCACTTGAGACAAAGTACGGGGTATTGATTTGGAATTTTCCTTTTTTATTTTTCACTATTAAATGGATGCAAATTGCAAAATCTGAATATGATTACGTAAGCACCTAATATTGAGCTGCAAAGTTTCGAGTATCATTGATAGCCCTACCTACTTGGTTGGACTCTTATTTTTGTAATGTTTTATCTTCTTAGTGTGTATTTTTTTGTTCATTTATAAAAAAAAAATGTAAGCTTTAAAGAGAGAATTAAATGGGGGTGAAATTTGTAGTTCAAACTACATTTTAAATCTCATAAATAAATAGTGATTAAATTAAAAAAGGGCATTTTAGTCAAAAAGAAAGTTCCACAATCTTATTCATATTTTTAATAGTGGTGTAAATATGGAGTTATAGATGTGTTCAATTTTTTCTATATTTTTTATTTCTATGTGTGTAAAAATAATATTGTTATGTACACTTATTTTTTATTTAATATGATAAATATACAATATAATACATGTGCCCAAATGTTTTTGTAAAATTTATGTATTTTTTATTTTTGTGTTTTTTCATATTTTCATATTTTTTATTATTTAATTAAGACATTAAAGGTTGACAAATTTGACCCAACAGTAGAATTATTGATCTACGCTAAACAAGAAAATAATTTCACTTTTTGTTAGTTTTAGATTATGTATTTCATTTTCATCATCAATAAAATAATTCTTTTTTATTAAAATCATTTTTTTTTAATTTTATTAATAAAAAATATCACAAATGTGTCTATTTTTTCTATATTTTTTGTAATTTTCTATATTTATTTATTTTTAAAAATTTTATTATATAAATGTGATTTCATGGATTGGCCAATTTGATTCATATAGTTGAATTGCTTAATCATCACTTGGATAAAGAATAATTTTGTTTTTGAGTAAGTTTTAAAATATATGGGTTTATATTGTTAAAAGTATTGGACATAGATCTAACTAATAACAATTATTAATGAAAAATAACTTAAATATGGATTTAATAAGAGAGAATGAGAGTTAATACCTTAAATACAAGAATTAATGAGAGGGGATTAAATGAGGTGAAAATCATTAATTGAAATTACATTTTCAACTTTTATAATTAAAAATAGACTAAATAACAAATGTGGGCATTTTAAAAAATTTTCACACCTTAATACTTTTTATAATAGTATAGATATAGATGGTATAACCTGCTTACAACTCATTATGATTGATTACAGGTGATGCTAAGAGCATGATTGCCTTGCTAATGGCTCGATTCCCACAATACATTCGTAGTTTCTCACAATGACCTGGAAACATGTATGCATAGCAACGAAGGTAGTTAGCAAACCAAGTCCTCTTGTGATTACTTGTAACAGAGAAGGATGCCTCACGGCAAGGTTAGTGATGTATACAAAGGAGGGGTATTCTCTTGGAAGAGTCGAATAGTGGCGAGCTCATCGGACTGCAGTTTCTGAGGATGGCTGACAACGAAGGCAGCTGCGGAGTCGAGTTAGCAGTGAAGGAACACATTAAGAATCAATGTATGCCAGACGAGAAGGGATTAGTGGTAAGGAAGAGTTTTTTGAATGATGAGATCTTGGCCTTGCAGCAGGGAAACTGAGTCTGCAATTGCTGTTGGGGAAGAGACATAGAACAGGAGAAACGCAATTAGGATTTTTGCAAAGGAAGAGAGAGTTAGAGAGCAGGGAAATTGAGTCTACGATTGCTATTGTGGAAGAGATAGAGAACAAGAGAAACGGAATTAGGATTTGCAAAGGAAGAGAGAGTGGAATCAAGTTTTCTAGTCGGAGATGAAGAGGAAGTTGGAATGGCGGTAGTTGGAAAAGAATAGAAATGAAATGAGGGAGCAAGCAGCCATTCCTGCAGAGACAGTTGTGATTTGTGTAGGGATACATCCACTTGAGATTTCCTACTCACTTTTCCTATCCACTCTCTACTCGTGAATAGAAATGAAATGAGGGAGCAAGCAGCCATTCCTGCTAACACAGTTATGATTTGTGTAGGGATACATCCACTTGAGATTTCCTACTCACTTTTCCTATCTACTCTCTACTCGTGAATTGGAGGATATCCAAACCCAATACAATAATACAAATATTATATCCAATTTGATCAAAAGATTTCACAAAACATGATTTGAATACAAATTCGTTAAGGATGTCAAGTATTCAAATATAATTCTATCTAATTTAATTTTTTAAAATTTTAACAAATTATTAAATAGAAAAAATATAACAGTTTATATAAAGAAAAACAAAAAATACAAATATTTTCATTATATATACACATATATTTTATAAAAAATTACAAAAATGCAATATTAATGTATTTATAGATAGGGTAAATTACAAAGACCCCCCTATACTATAAGGTATGTGATAAAGACCCCCTGCACTTTGTTTTGCGACAAAACCCCCTTATACTATGACCGTTACAATATTTTTTAATCCCCATACTACCCTTATAGACAATTGGGAGAAAAACAGTCATCTTCTCCGACCTCATGACACACGAACAGCAGTGGCGGTAATCCACATTTCTCTCCCTCTCTCCCCCTCTTTATTCTAAATCCAAATGCAACAGATTCTAGAATCTTGTTCTCTCCCGTTCCCCAAGTTTTAATAGTTATTCCTTCAAATCCCGCCCCGGAGGCTTCTTACTGTGCGAATCAAGATCCTTCATTTTTTTTTGTCAGGCTCAATTCTCCAGCAATTTTGATCCGTTCATATCTCGCTATCAATTATCTCGATCGATTCATCTCCAGACAAGAATGCTGGTAAGTAAAAGCTAAGTTCGCCAAGTTTCCACTGTATCTTATCTTTCTCCTTCTTCTGTTATTTATGTTGTGGTCACTCCTAGAGCATTTTCTCTCGTCATCGGTTCGATCCTCTGAAGATCTAAGCAATCTTGATGTTGCTGCAAGGAAAACCGTGGATCCTGAGGCTTGTCGCAATGTCTTGCCTTTCCTTTGCATTGAAAATGAAGAATACAGAGTTCTCCCTGACTGATTTCCTGGTAAAAGAATATACATTTTTTTCTTATTTCCTTATTTCTTTCTGTCTTTGTCCTATTCGTCGCTCTATTCCATTCGTTAGTCGAATCAAACTCTATGCATTTACTAAATGCTACCGGTATTAAAAGAAGTCACCAATTTGTTGAAACAGAGGGAAGAATGAATCATCTTCAACACACAAACAATACAGCGAATGGAGCTCCTGATACTCGGAGCTCTCAAGTGGAGAATGCGCTGGATAACGCCCTTCTCCTTTATTTGTTACTTCCAATTAGGATTACAATTAGTAATTGAATTAGGAGTCTGTAATTGAATTAGGAGTCTCCGATACATCTTCTTATCCTTGTAAAACTAGGATCTCAACTGTATATATTTCGGCATTCTAAGTGAATAAAATCAAGAAAGTAGAAATCAGAAAAGGCTCTGGTTTTACATGGTATCAGAGCCAGGTTACTCTGGAGATCAGCGGCGGCAGCAATGATTGTTTGGCACCGGCAAAGGACCAGTGATCAGTGGTGACACTCCTTCTCGTTTCATCGAGGTCGCCTGCACCCATGGTTTCTGAAGTATCACTGTTCATCGTCTCCTTCAGTGAACAACGACAAGACTTCAGACCAGTGATTAGCGGCGACACTCCTTCTGGTTTTTCCCTATCACCAACGATATTCCGGTGGCTTGAATTCAACTTCTCGTACTTCACACCAAGATAGGCCTTCGAGAGTTTCCGATGGCCTAATTTCATTTTCACCATCATGGACAATGTGCTGTGGACCTTCGTCACGGTCTTCGAGTCCTTGGCCTTGGCTGCGATGCTGTGTTTCTTCTTTGTCTTCTGTGGCTGTACTCTCTGATTGTCGTATCTCTCCATCTGCAGCTTTGCTGGAATACTGAAATTTCAGGCGACACAACGGACCAGTGATCAACGGTGGCAGCGACGATTGCTCGGCGCTGTGCTTTTCACAGACTAGATTAGTACGACACTGTGATTTTTCACATAGCTCTTTCAGTGAATCAACGTTTTGTGGCAGTTTCTCTTCTGCGAGTTTAGCAGCCTGCCTAGGGTCTTACGCTCCCGGCCGGGTCGGTTCAGATCCGACTGTGCTCTGTAACAATAGCTCACATCCCACTTAGGAGTGATTCTTGACCAAGGGCAAGTTCAGCAGCCATCAACATCCGTCTGATTGACGGATGAGGTGTTGGTACCATCCACTTATTCACCTGGACTAGCAAATGGTGAGATGGAGACTAACCAGCAAGGTGAACTCGCAGAAGAAGGAGTCAGTGTAGAAGAAGGAACCCACGTAGACCCGAATGCCAATACTAGTGAACCCATGCATTCTTCTGACGTCACCATAGAAAATGTAAGCAAAGACAGTTCTGACGTCAGGGGGGTGGCAATGTTGGGCAACAACAACACTCTGATTCTCATTTGGGGCATGGGCATCGACAAAAACAACAGTCTACAAGGTTAAGAGACTATGTGTTTCACACCACACAGCGCTTGAGTCTCTCTCCACGTCCCTTTGCAAGCTCACTCGGCCTATCACATTTTGCAGGTAGTCCTTACCCCATAGATAACTATGTGAACTATAACAAATTTTCTTGTCGACATCGTACTTTCTTGCCAGCTATTACTGTAGGAGTTAAACCCACTTCTTTTGCTGATGTCGTAAAGGATGAAAAATGGAGGGATGCTATGCAGAAAGAAATACATGCACTTGAAAATAATCAGACATGGACTGTGGAGCCTTTGCCATCCGGAAAATGAGCCATAGGATGCAAATGGGTTTATCGAATCAAGTACAACGCTGATAGGACAGTGGAAAGATATAAAGCTCGTCTTGTGATTTTTGGGAACAAGCAAGTTGAGGGAATTGATTATAATGAAACTTTTGCCTCAGTTGCAAAAATGGTTACTGTCCATACCTTCCTTGCAGTCGCAGCAGCCAGAAATTGGGAGCTTCATCAAATGGACGTACATAATGCATTATTGCATGGTGATCTTCATGAGGAAGTCTACATGCGAATGCCTCCGGGTTTTCAGTCAGATAAACCAGGTATGGCGTGTCGGTTGCAAAAATCTTTGTATGGCTTGAAATAAGCGCCGAGATGTTGGTTTGCTAAATTAACTGCAGCCTTGAAGACATATGGGTTTCAGCAATCATGTTCAGATTACTCCCTCTTCACTTTTCGTCAAGACATGGTGCATGTGCTTGTTCTCGTATATGTGGATGATATTATCGTGTCAGGTAATGATCGTATGGCAATTCAAGTCTTCAAGAAATATTTGAGTGTCTGCTTTCATATGAAAGACTTGGGATCATTGAAATATTTTTTGGGCATTAAAGTTGCCCAAAATTCAACAGGAATTTTTCTGTTTCAACGAAAGTATGCTTTGGATATTATATCTGAAGTTGGATTACTTGGTGCAAAACCCGTTCTTTTTCTTTTGGAGCAGAATCACAATCTCGCATTGACAGATGGGCCCCTCTTATCTAATCCTGAGTGATACAGACGCTTGGTGGGGAAGCTTATTTATCTCTCAGCAACGCGTCCAGAGTTGTCTTATCGTGTGCATGTTTTGTCACAATTCATGCAGCAGCTGCAAGAAAGACATTGGGAGGTTGCATTGCGAGTGGTGCGCTACTTGAAAGGAAGTCTTGGTCAAGGAATTCTCTTGCGTTCAGATTGTGATTTGCAGTTATATGCATGGTGTGATTCAGACTGGGCGAGTTATCCTTTGTCCCGATGTTCTCTGTCTGGGTGGTTTGTTATGCTTGGGAAATAGCCGATTTCCTAGAAAACTAAGAAACAATACACTGTGGCTCGTTCTTCAGCAGAAGCAGAGTATCGGTCTATGGCCACAGCCACATGTGAATTAAAATGGCTGAAGGGATTGTTATTGGCTCTTGGAGTTACGCATTCAAACCCGATGCGGTTATATTGTGATTGTCAGGCAGCCTTGCATATTGCAGCAAACCCAGTGTTTCATGAGCGTACGAAACATATTGAAGTTGATTGCCATTTTGTGCGGGATGAGATTCAAAATGGTTGCATACATCCTGCATATGTATCAACTACCGTTCAGCTAGCTGACATTTTTACAAAAGCACTGGGTCGCAAAGAATTTGAATACTTTCTCGGCAAGTTGGGCATTCACAATCTGCATGCTCCAACTTGAGGGGGGTGTTAGAATTACAATTAGTAATTGAATTAGGAGTCTCTCTTGTAATTGAATAAGGAGTCTCTGATACATCTTCTTATCCTTGTAAAAGTAGGATCTCGACTGTATATATTTCGGCATTCTAAATGAATAAAATCAAGAAAGTAGAAACCAGAAAAGGCTCTGGTTTTACACTTCCTTTCTCTATTGAAAATCAAAGAACCGCCTCTGATACATGATCTGAAAACTAGAGCAACAGAGATTATCTTAAAGCTCAAAACGGTAAATTGAAATAACGTTATTGCATATAGAAATATTTCTTTCGTAATTGTACATCAGAGTAATTCTCGATTGGATCATTACAATCTCTCCTATTACTTATATAAAACTTTTAGAGTTCAAGCCATCGATAGTTGTAGCAACGGCAGTTAGTTCTTTCCCTTGCAATTCCCTTGCTTTAAAAAAGAGATTTCCTCCTGTGTATATGTAAATAAAGTAAGCACTTTTCCCATTTTACAAATAAGATGTGTTCTTTATAGCCCCTCTTAAAATCCATTTTGTTATTTTCTCCAGGTTACATGAGAACCTGTTCGATTGTTGCAGTATGATGCAAGACATAGTGATCGACGGCTACAAGTCGGTATTTGATAATTGATATATATGGTTTCAAGCTCGGACACGCCAGTCAACGTGCTTGACCAGTACTACTCAAGCTCGGAAAGCAAGAAGACTAACTCCTCCATCTCCATCGCCACTCCTACTATAAAAACAGCGGAGAGAGACATCAAGCGGCGAAAGTTGAGCGACTTCTGCAACGATAATGCGTTACAGCTTTAACAGATACGGCAGTGTTGGAATTCCTGATAAGTAAATCTGGTACAACAGCATAAGTCATCCAGGGAACGACATCAGCAGCGCCATGGATTGAAAAGAAAAGAAAACAGTCTATGAGAGTGTGTGATACTCTCCCGAAACCAAATCACTGCTGCCCCATCACGTACACAAACAATCTGCCTCCCAAATCTAAAGAAAAAGGAAAACAAGATGAAGGAAAGAAAAACAAATGAAAGGAAGAACATGACTCTGTAGAATCTGATGCATTTGGGTTTTGGAGCACTCCCTATAGAGGAAGAAGAGAGATCGGGGGAGAGAGAGAAATGTGGATTATCACCACTGCTGTTCGTGTGTCATGACGTTGGGGAAGATGGACAATGTTTTTTTCCCAATTATCTACAAGGGTAATATGGGGATTAAAAAATATTGTAACGTAAATTTTAACGGAAAACTAAGAAGGGGATTTTTGTCTCACAGTCATAGTACAGGAGGGTCTTTGTCCCAAAACAAAGTGCAGGGGGTTTTTGTCACAGGGCCCATATTACAGGAGGTCTTTATAATTTACCCTTATAAATAAATAAATAATACACACAATACATACAATGATCGAATTGTTTGGCTTGGAAAGGAGTAACCCAAATTCAATGTGATTTTAATCAGAGCCTATTATAATGTCATAGTTTTACATCAATACAAATTTATCTGCATTGCAACCAAACACAACATACAGAATGGAGTATATATAAAAGTAATCATTCTCATTTTATTATTGTGCTTCTGTTTACAAGTCATGATTTTTGAATCACCGTTGACCCCAATAGTTGGACCATTCAGCCCGGGAACCGTCCAGGTAACCAGTTCCATTTTACTCCAAACTTGGTCCCTGACCACAAACCGTTGAATAAGTCAATAACATACTGACCCAGGTGGTCAAATCATTGATCTATCAACCCATTTAATGTTTTGACCGTTCATTCAAACCATCAACCTGAAAACCGGTGGCCAGAACGATTCTATTTTTGGATCGTTAAAACCATGTTACAAGTATCTTGAACTTGGATTCGACTTGGCCATCCATCTTGAGGATAATTACTCAAGTAATGTTTAGGTTTGTCCTTGGCTATTTATAACACCAGATATACCACCAAACGTGTTACAGGACTCTTATTAGGGGAACTGGCTAAAGCATTGGCCACGACAAAGATACCACCACCCACCACCGGTGTAAAGAACAAGTGGTGCCCTCTTTTTCTTATCGGATCTACAGTATGCAATGGCCAATGCTGTTGCCTGTTGGTTTTCATCAGATCCGGACTCAATTATCGGTTACAGCAGATCCGAACTCCCCCACCCTGCATTCCTTTGAGTGTCCTTTCATTCCCGGAGTGACACCTGTTTCTCTGCACTGCTGACTGCACCCTCTACCTCAGGGTCCACGATCATTGGTGGCAGCCAGTGGTTCATCAGGTCAGGGCATTGATTCATTAAGACTCGGATGAACATTCGCGAAGCACATACAGGTATGTGACAACCGGCTAAACCACATTCTAATCCAAACCGGAACAAATTAGCCTCGGATATGATCCGCTCCACATCATAACCTAGTTCTCCTGCATTAGGCATTATAAGCCGAACTGAAAATAATCCAAGGCAATAGAATTACAGCACAGTTGAAGTTCTCTTTTCAGTCTCTGATCTGGAACAGTTATTATATTCTTCCAAAGATTTGACTAGTGACAACGTCCAAAATATGCATGGAGCACGTTCCGGGAACACAGATGAGGTCCGTTTTCATTATATTTTAAACGTAAGTTACTGTATATTAACTTCAAGGCTCTGTAACGGTTAATTAGCCATCTAATCTTCTCTCCGGTTCTATGTCGAGCAGATTACAAAATAAAAAAGAAAAAAAAAAGAAAAGAAAACAAATGCAGAATGAGTTTGAGAGGGAAACTGAAATAGTGTGAGAGTTAATTATTTTTTCATCTAATTCATTGAATTTAACAAGTTAATGTAACGGTCCTACTTTTACACGTTGAGGTGGAGAAATACTGAGTGGTAGTTCTTTTAGAATTATCCTATAAACGCAGAAGAAACAGAGAACCAGAAGAGGAGAAAGACTAGACATGGAGGTTGGGCGACTTAGTCTTTGTATTTCGTGGACGGTAATTCTGGTTATTTCTCTGCTGCAACGACCCACGTTTGCTATCAAAAAGGTGAGGATTATCCCGTTTTCTCTTAAAAAGATTGGCATCTGTTGGAACAATTAATGAAACAAAGTAGAGATTATTATTTTTTCAATTAGTTTTGTTTTTCCATAAATTTAAAGAAGCTTTCTCAATCCCCCATGCATGCACGGTGGCATTATCAGTCTCACATATGCTGATCGAATATTCTGGTTTTATATATAGTCTTACGTGGTGTACTTCGGTGCACATTCACACGATTCAGAAACATCTTCCATCGATCTCGATCGAATAGAGGACTCTCATTACGAATTTCTCGGTTCTTTCTTGGGAAGGTGATAAATTTCTGGGCACTATCTAAGGTTATTTTATTTTATTATTTGTATTTTTGAACAACTCCTTTTCACTTTATAGTAAAGAGAAGGCAAAAGACGCAATTTTTTACTCTTACACGAGACATATCAACGGTTTTGCTGCAGATCTTGAAGATGAAGAAGCAGAACAAATCTCAAGTAAGAGGCTCTGTTCTTATTAAATGTAGTACTTGATTAGTATTGTGTGCTTGTTATTAATAATAACTCTCTGTCTACTTAGAACATCCGGAAGTTGTATCAGTTTTCTTGGACAAGGGAAAGAAACTGCATACAACGCGGTCATGGGATTTTCTCCGAATGGAGAGAAATGGAAGTATTCCTTCGAAATCCATCTGGGTGAAGGCTCGATTCGGCGAAGATGTAATAATCGCAAACCTCGACAGCGGTATTCGTTCCTTGTTCCTTTCCCCTCCTTAATTAATACCTATATCTCATATCTAAGAAGGCTAAGAATCAGATGCAATTAATCTATGTATTGGTAGGTGTTTGGCCTGAATCAGAAAGCTTTGACGACAAGGGAATGGGACCGGTTCCATCAAGGTGGAGAGGATTTTGTCAGAATAACACCGAAGTTGGAGTTCGTTGTAACAGGTCTACAATTCAGAATTATTTTTTTTCAATTCATCATCGCCTTAGCAAGGCAATTCTCATCATCGAATCTATCAAAGCTCCTTAGAATGGTGTAATTCGTAGGAAGCTTATTGGAGCGAGATACTTCAACAAAGGCTACTCGACCCGACTCAACGGATTATTACCCAGCGCTCGTGACTACAACGGTCACGGGACCCACACCCTATCAACTGCTGGGGGTGGATTCGTAGCCGGAGCCAACGTCCTCGGACACGGCAACGGAACTGCCAAAGGTGGGTCGCCGAATGCCAGAGTGGCCGCATACAAGGTCTGTTGGCCCACCGGCGACAGTGGTTCATCCGACTGTAGCGATGGCGACGTGCTTGCGGGCTTTGATGCTGCGATACACGATGGTGTAGATGTGCTGTCGATTTCTCTGGGACAAACCGCAACCGATTATTTGACGGATAGTGTAGCAATCGGATCGTTTCACGCCGTTATGAAAGGGATGGTCGTGGTTTGCTCGGCGGGGAATACGGGACCAGCTTGGGGTTCTGTCAACAACGTTGCACCTTGGATTATAACGGTTGGGGCCAGTACCATTGATCGCCAATTCTCCACTTACGTTGTACTCGGAAATAACTTGCGTTTCAAGGTTTCTCCCTTTTTTATTTTTAAACTTCAAATAGAACAAAGGTTCAGCTGCTCAAGAAATAAGTATAGCATTCTGTTTACTCTTAATGCAGGGACAAAGCCTTTCACCTGACAGCTTGCCAGCAGAGAAGATGTATCCAGTCATTAGACCAGTCGATGCTAAAGCTGGGAATGCAACCGAACATGATGCGTAAGGATCAAACTTTGCACATGCAAATATATGCAGTGAATTGAAGTAGATAACTAATGTTTGCTATTGATCGCTGTGACACTTGGTTGCATTGATTTCGCTCGAAAACTCAAAAATCATACAGAGAGAGCTGCGTTATCGGATCCCTCGACCCCAAGATGGCGAAAGGCAAGATTGTGGTATGTCTTCGGGGCACAAACTCGAGAGTGGAGAAGGGCAAGGCAGTGATGGACGCAGGTGGAATTGGGATGGTTCTCGTCAACGACATTACTTCCGGCTATGAAACCATTCCTGATGCCCATATTCTTCCCACCTCACATATCTCTGCAGCTGATGGCCTCTCCCTTTTCTCTTACATTAATTCCACTCAGTGAGTTTATTATCATGTCATTTCAAGGCTAGGGATAACAGAAATCCGATTGGGTTGCTTGCTTTGAAACCAACCCGTCATGCTGCCAATGTAAAGTCTTCCAAGGCTCAGTCGTAAATATCATGCTATCAGCAGCCAGTGTGAATTCATCAAGGATATATACTTACTGGTTTTTAATTTGGGAATTTTACGGTTCAGTCCCCTTTTAATTTTTGGGTCAGGAGTCAGGACTGACCTCTAGATTCTCTAGTTACTGAATCAAATTTGCACATTATTGATTCTTTATTTTTCTTGAATTTTAAGAAAATTCACGTTAATTGGTTTAGGTCCCCGGTCGCTTACATTTCACCTGCGACGACAGAGCTAGATATTAAACCGGCGCCTACTGTTGCCTCGTTCTCATCTCAGGGACCAAACAGCGTCACACCGGAGATACTCAAGGTACATTTTGGGTCAGTACTGTTTCATCTAGGGAGGTTGTTAATGTATATGAGCTACTAAATGTACGGTCCTTGTGTGAAAAGCCTGATGTAATTGCACCGGGGGTGAGCATTATAGCTGCTTTTACACAAGCAACTGGGCCTTCTGACCTTCCATTTGATTCACGTCGAGTTCTCTTCAACTCTCTGTCTGGCACGTCAATGGCATGCCCTCATGTTTCCGGCATCGTCGGCCTGCTCAAGACACTTCATCCTGATTGGAGTCCGGCGGCGATCAAATCGGCTTTAATGACCACCGGTGATTAATTACTTCGATTTTTTCAATGTTCACAATTTAACTTTTTTTTTTCTGCCCCGGTAGCCATTTCCACATCTTTGGTGTAATTCTAATGCAAACATAGTTGTTTTACTTTTACACAGCTAGAAACAGAGACAATATGAGAGAGCACATACACGGGTCATCGCAGGACAGCGGAACTCCATTTAGTAATGGAGCTGGGCATGTGCGACCAAACCGAGCAATGGACCCTGGTTTGGTCTACGACGTAACCATCCAGGATTACTTATACTTCTTGTGTGCTCTGGGGTACAGTGAGGATTTGATTGCAAAATTTGCAAATGAACACTATAATTGCCCCAAGTCCACCAGCCTGCTGGAATTCAACTATCCAGCAATAAGCGTCCCCAGTTTATATGGATCAGTCTCCCTGACTCGGAGGGTTAAGAACGTCGGCTCTCCTGGAATTTACAATGTTCGCATCCGAGAACCTGCCGGAATTTCAGTGATGGTAGAACCCAAGAGGCTGATATTCAACCAGATGGGTGAGGAAAAGAAATACAGGGTTACTCTCAAGATCAAGGAAGGTGGTTCAACTCAGAATTATGTTTTTGGGGGACTAACATGGTCCGACGGGGTGCACTATGTAAGGAGCCCCATTGTGGTGGGCATAGGCAAGTGAATATTTTGTATCTTGCATGTGGGTCCATCAGATTCTACCCTTTCACTACTTTCAGCCCAAATGTTTGACTTTGACGTGTCTATGTCTACCCTAATTAATCCATTAATTTCCTCAAGAGATGAATTTTGAGAAAGACTGGTTTGTTGAGGAGATAATTGCTTATAACTAAATAGGAAAAATTACCAGATAAGTTGATAAATTTGCAATTGATACATTGAGTCTCGGGTTGCCGGAGTCAGTGGGCTGGTTTGGGTATGGGCAGATCCATACCCTAAACAATTAGAAAAGCCCAGGTCCAGTGCCAGTTCCAGTTCCAGTTCATACAAGGGTCCTGTAGGGTCGGTAAGTAATAGACCCAGAACCAACCCTTGATAAGAGTCACAAGACCTGATTATATGACAGGCCTTTAGCCTAGTAATTTCACGACAAAAATGCTAATTCTCTCTCTCTCCCCTAAAAAATATCCTATTTGTAAGATGAGTAGATGACAACAACTGACATGCACATACATGCATAAATCACTATGGGTGTTAAACCGTCAATTGGGTTGGAAGTTGGAACAGGTGTGCAACCACTGTGTGTATTCATATTCTTTCTTGTAGTTGTTTTCCTCTTTGTCTATTCTAAACATTTCAACGCTTAGCAGGAGATTAACTTTGAAATTATGAACCACATATAATGATGCATCAAGAATCTCAAGGCTTAATACTTGGCCTTTCTACGAAACCAATCTGATTCAGACGGGTGGCAGAAGGAAATTATGATAACTTGCCATCAATTAAAGTAGTAAATGCTTTTTTGAATGATTTATAAAGAAGGAAAGATACAAGATGGGCAGTGACGGGCCTGACGGCAACCACGTACCAAATCAGATGTGTGGCCTCTAAGCCAAAGGCACTATTGATAAGGTTAGCGCTTCGGACCACAAAACTCATTTTTAAGCTAAGCTCTAATCAATCGAATTGGTGGAATGTCAATTTTATCTGAACTGAATAAGATATTTGACTGGGCCCATCCAACTTGCATGCTTTCCACCCCCCCCCCCTTTTTTTTTTCTATTTCCAATAATGAGTGTTAACCGAACATTCCCTTTGATTTTCACCCCATCACCCAATTAAGAGTGTATTTAGCATGTAATCATGTTGCAGGAATACATTAGGTCAATACTCGAGAGGAGATTTTTATGTCCATTGGATTGATTTGAGATTCTATTCATCATTCATGTTCATACAGATATGGATGAACTAGTGATGTAGTGCACGTCCCTTCTGAATCTGATGTGCCGTTCCTTGTTGAAATTTCTAATTTTGAGGGAAGAGAAACGCATCGACGCCAAATTCTTAAATCATAAAGTTAATGAAAATATTTTAACAAACACTGAAGGCTTGCCTTCCAATCAACGATATCTGGGCACGGTCTGCAGGAATTGGGTTACTTGCACTGGTGCAGGAAGAAGCAAAGGACATTTCACAAGACAGCCATGGAGACCGAAAGTTTACAATAATTAGATGAAGCACTTTTCATCTTTTATTTTTTTTTTCATGTAAAATTTATCAAGCATTACGATAATAAGAGACCAGAATCAAATCTAACAGGACTATTGCTTCATTCTTCAATCATTTGGTATAACTTAACACCTGTACTGTAAACGAGTGTGTGAGAGAGAGAGGGGGGGGGGGGGGGGAATTTCCTCCATTCTTTGAATAGTAGAATACAAAATCAGGACCTGACAAAGGAATTTCATCAACTCCTTGGAGCAATGAAATGCAAATACAACCACCTTTGCCCCGCCGAAAAATAATATAATCAATTATTGCAATTTGCAACCAAAAGCCCCTCCCTTCAATTATTTTCTCCTTCATCCTTCCCAAAAAGAATCTAAGGAAAGCACCCATCACCTAACCTTTTTCTTTTTAATATCCTATTCTACATACATGTTTTCATACATCACCAACATAATTATACCTTTATGACATCTTTCTCTGTTGAATGAGAATTGGTATCAAGGAGAGCTTCTAGTGATCTGGCTTTCCTGCTCCGCACCCTACCTGCTTCTTTCAATAACTCAGACAACCTCCTTTTCTCATCATCAACATCGGGATTCGCCGTCCCTAGCTTCTCCTCCCTCATCCCAACCACATATTCTAAAATCTCAATGGCATCATCTAACCTGAAAATAGTATGATCAGAAAACAAAAGATATTTAGATGATGGCTATTAACAAGCATGGTCTGCGGATTTGACAAAAAGACATCGATTTAGAAATCTTTTATTCAAGAAATATGGCAATCTACTTCGTGTCATCATTTGCTAACTGCATTTTTGAATGCTTGCAAAATGATATCATCTCATTTATCTTTTTTCTGGAATTTGAACCTATGTCGTCACCTGAAAAAGTCACTTCCAGTTGTTAAGTTAATCACGACAATGGCCTAATTTCTATCGATGTTTAGCAACTGCAAATCAAATCCTCTCTCTCTCTCTCTGTCTCCCCCCTTTTGTATGTGTGTGTAGAGAGAGAGAGTTGTTTTACAGGATAGATTTGTGGCACCAAAGGCAATGGAAAAGCATATTATTGGCTAATCTGATACAAGATTGTCTTTCCAATATGGTTAGCCGTATGGTTAATCTGATACAAACTTGTCTTTCCATATGGTTAACCAAAACTTTAATCTCCCAAATGGTTATAACACATCTGTATCACCCCCTATCCGAGAGATAATACCTAATTAGATCAACCCAAAAAATATGCAATAGTTATTAACAATAAGTCATTTAAAGATCAGCCAAAATAATGCATGTTACACCAATGAATCTAAATCTCAGACAGTAAAAGAAATGAATGTAGCATCCATAAAAACCAAGCACAGCCACATAAAAGCACACAAACCTGCCCATTGCATCATAGGTACCAGCGAGGTTGCTATAAACTCCTAATGTGTCAGGATGATATGGTCCATATTCTTGTTCCAAAATATTCCTTGCTTCTTCAAATAAATCTGCAGCCTCATTTATTGCATAACGCTGAACACAAGCAAGGCCCATTTGATTTAGAGCAATCCCAAAGAAAGCAGACTTCTTCTCCCCACTTGCCCGAAGCTTTGTAATAGCATTTTTCAAGGAAATGTATGAGTCATTATAGTTCCCCATCATATAGTACATGACTCCCATCTGGGCCTCAATGCCTGCAATTGTGTTTTGTTGACCAGGAGAATTGTCATATATCCTTAAAGCCTTCTGAAGCAACCTCAGTGCCTGCTCAGGTTCATTCATAGATTCATAGATAGCAGAAACATCAGTCAGACCACTAGCAATCTCCTCTGGGGGTACCCCTGGAATAGGCTTCCCATAAATCCTTAAGGCATTCTCACAGTAAGACTTGGACTCCCTTATTTTCCCTGTCTTGTTATATACATCAGCCAGACGGACAAAGACAGAAGCAACAGCTGGATGGTTCTCTCCTTTACTGGACTTCAACACAGTGAGGGCTTTTTGATAAGCAAAAACAGCCTCATCATACCGAGCCAATGATAAATAAGTGTCTCCAATGCTACAGTCAACAGAAGCAACCTCTGTTTCTTGGCCATTGGCCACCATGGCCATGCTAGCTAAAACAAGATGCTCAAGAGCTGTTTCATGGTCTCCCTTTGTATCACAAATAAGACCCATGAGCCTTCTGTCTGCCACTTCCTCAAGAGAAGCAGGTGTACCCTTCTCTCTATGGATGTGAAGAGCCATCTGACAGAGCTTCTCGGCCTCATCGAATTGCAGTGCTTGAACATGAGCTTCAGCCAAATAGCGACAAGTCTCACCAACTCTTGTGTCCAATTCCCCTAACACTTGCTTCTGGACCTCCAAACCCATTGTGTAGCAGTTTATGGAGTTCTCAAGCTGGCCTAACATTGCATATGTATCACCCAACTGCATATGCCCAGCAAATTTAGCAAGGGCATGATCCTGGCCTTCTTCCACCACCGGAATCTTAACTGAACGCTCGAGAACAGGAATTGCCTCATTATACTGGCCTAAGCTGCAGTGTATTGCTGCTATAACATGCAAACTCATGACCAGTTCTAAACTGGGTTTCCCATTTGAACATATTTCAAATGACTTTTCTGCTCGAAGGGCAAATTCAAGTGCTTTCTGGGGATTATCACCAGAAGAAATCAAGTCCCTTGCTTGTTTTAGTAGAAAAGGCCCAAGATCAGGGTTGTCTAGGCTTGCTTGTAATAGATCCTTGACTCCATTTGGAAAATTTGTCCCTCCTAGAGCAAAATTTCTCTGCTTCTTCGCAGGGGAAAGTCCAGTATGTTGTTTTATTGAATTTTTATCACCCCATTTATCAACAGGAGGCTTCTCATGTGGTGTTTTGTTCCTAGGACTTGATTTTGCAGATGCCTTGGAATCCACCTGCAATCGGGAGGGTCTCTTTGATTTTACTGAAGAAGTAGACTTGGTACTGGTGGACTGAGTATTATTAGTCGTCCTGGACGCTTTATCAGCAGACCTATTATCTTGGTTAAAAACTAAATCATTTCCATTACCCTCGTCTGGTTTCACCACCTCCTCTTGCACTATACCCCCTTCCCTCATATCTCCACCAACAAGATGGCGTAACTCAGAATCAAGCCTTGATTCGTCACCATCAGACGCATAGCTAATCCTGGACGGTGACGGATCAGAGCTCTGCATCTCACAGACATTATCATAAAGCTGCTCGATAGAGGTGTTAACCATGCCGTCCAAAGGCATATCAAGAACATCACTCCGAGCGCTTTGGGAACTCAAGGTACTTTTCGGCGACCTACTAAGGGCCAAACTTTCCTTAATAGGCGCGGAATTGTTATTTACTTCACTCACTACGCCCTCACCATTGACTCCATCCATGACGAATTCAGGCATATTGAAACTCAATACAGATTGGAAGTTCTCAAACTAAAAAAATAGCCTGCAAAATTATTTCTAAACAACATAAGCAAAAGACAAAATCAAGTAACCTTCCATTGAGAAGGAACGGCAACTTTAAAATGTTACATGTTCAGTAGATATAAAATGGCCAAACGAAACAACAATTATAGAACAAACAGTAAGTAGGAAAAAAAAAAAACCTTAAGACAGATACAAACGTTACCAGAATGCGATCGTTGAAGCTTCCAAAATTAACCAAAACGACGGTATTTACGGATTAACATAATCATCTTAGGGGTGTCAAAAAATGAAAATGGTTATCTTGCATTAAGACACGAATCAAAAACCAAACAATAAAAAAAAAAAAAGATAGTTCCTCTGAAGTTCTCCATATTATGAATCAATTACAGGAAAAATGAACTTAGAGTTTCACTAATGAATCTGCATGAATCAGTGTAGTTTAACGCCACATCGAAGACTTAATCCAGAAACATTACTAAAAACATGTCAAATACTTCGGAAAACTGAAAACAAAAGCCAGAAAGGAAAAAAAAAGAAACAGACGAAAAAAAGGTACCAAATCTATCTTTGCATCTGATACAACAACAAATATGAGAATAAATATGAAGAATAAGAGTCCAAACCTTAACAATCCGCCATGAAAGAGAACGCGAAGGTTTTGTATTGTCTGAAGAGGGAGCGAGAGAGAAGAAAAATCACACTTTTCTTATATAAGGTGTGAGGGGTAGAAGAAGACAGGGGAGAGGATTTGGGCAGGCGCGTAAGGGCAGAATCGGAATTGAGAGCGAATATTTTTAGAGGAATATCATAATCATAATGCAAAAAAGAAAAAATATCAGAGAGGAGAAAGGTTGCGCGCGAAGAGGTAGAATGTCGAAGCAAAGGGAAAACGACTTTCCCCCCACCGCGCTTGGAACCGCCGTCCGCTGAGTTGTTCTGTTGTTTGGCATTGGGTAGAACTTGCCACGTGTCAAAACGATCGAATTTTGTTCGAGAAGACTCATATACCCCGGTACGGCCACATTTTCCTTCAAAAGCCAGCCTGATATCGAGTGAATCATGTGTTCGTTCATCAATGTTCATGTATGCTGTGGCGCGTCGATGCATAGAGGTTTGCTTACTAGATTTCTGTGTCAGTGATGGTTTAATGTTTTTCTTCTTTGGAAACAAAATGGTTTGGCTTAAATTGGTATTTCACATTTAATTTTGGAAAAGAGAGATGTGATGGATCCGGATCCTCGCTTTAGTAACGCGCTTCGCTTCCCGATTCCCAGGTTCCCATCTCCACCATACTTGACCTCGTGGTCTGTAATGTAATTATGTAAACAGGTCTACATGTGCATCTATTCAACTATTCTATTCGACCCAAGATCACACACAGACTGACCAAACAACACGTCTGACTCAAACGGCGTCATTTAAATGGGTCGGGCCGGGTCAAATCTGCTATCCGGATCTGTTCATTATTAAAAAGTAAGATGGTTTTAGTTTAGTTCAACTTAATGACTTATATCCTTTCGGGTCTACAGAATATGAGGTGCTGATGCTGTGGAGTGTGGACCAAAGGCAAAGGGCACGCACCTGGACCTGGTAGCTTCTATGATGAGGGCATCTCGTCAGCTTGAGTTCGAGTTCGCTTTGAGAGAAGCTTTGGACCAAAGAGCTGAACACTGACAGTTTGAAAGGGCACCTCATGTCATGACTCCCATGATGAGGGCACCCTCCATGCCACACCTATGCTTATTACCGAAGGCCACATCCCATGATGAAACGAGAGAGTGTTTTCATTACTCCCTATTTTTGATGAAGGGAACACACCCCTTAAACATTTTTAAATAGGGTTTTCTTTGGTGATGTGTCCATTTTTTCTCAAAAAGCCAGGTATGCATAAAGATAAGATAAATACTATAAGTAAATTTAAAGGACTATATATCCCTTGAAAAGCTTAACAATCTAACAGAAAACATCTTCAAATCTAAGGTTGTTTTTTGGTAGCATTGCTGTAATAGAGAGAAATATGTTTTCTCATGTCATATCATATATGAGAGTAACTTTAATTAATGTATGTATAGGACTGATCTTTGACGTGTATAGTTCTAACATCAAATTTGATATTTTAGATAGAGACAACAATTTGTAAATGATCAATTCAAAACGTCTATAGTTTCATATAGAAAAAAAAAAAATCTCATTCACAAATTTGTACTGATTAACTCAAAACCTTTCACTAAGAGAGAACTAATTAGTAGAAGAGTCAAATAATTTCTTGTTGGGTAAACCAACGAGTACAATTAACTTTGAGTCAATCTAATGTGGGTTAGGACCATGTCCCATGCCAAGTACAATTAAATTTGAGTCAATCTACTATCGGTTAGGGACCATGTCCCAAGTACATAGATAAAGGAATTATTCATCATCATCATCACCATCATCACGGTAAATTATAAGGACCCTTCTATGGTCAGTGACAATTATACCCTTTGAACTTCCACTTTGCACAAATACTCCTCTCCATTAGAGTTTGGTCAATTAATTTCAAAAAAATTCTAATTCAGTTATTTAACTTTTTTTTAAATCTCTAAACTACCATTTTCTTATTTGTTTGAATGATTTAAGATTTAATTAGTTTTTTTTAAATATAATATTGAAGTTTTCTCAATAGCTCTAACAGAATCTTGCAGATTTGATTTCTGGCTGAATTCATTATTTAGATGAAATGGTAGATATTTCTTTCTAATGGATATAAATTTAAGGTTTCATTTGTTTTTTCTTGATTTATTGAAGAAAAGAGTGGATTTTTTTTAAGTGAAGAGATACATTCATGTCATTGAAATGAAACAAGAATTTAAATAAACTTATTTTTCTATGTTAGTAAAATGATTCCTGTTATTTTAGCCGGTTTACGAGAAAGGGGCAAAGAAAAGAAAATACGAAAAATTCAAATAGATATTTGATAATTTAGTGCAATCTGTCATCTAACTTGACGATCAGGGGGTATTTATGGCAAAATAAAAGTTTAGAAAAGTCTTTATCGCAAATGAAAGTTTAGGAAGATAATTGTCACTAATCCCAAAGGCCCATAAATAAGGGGTGTCTTTATAATTAACCCTTATTATTATTATTATTATTATTATTTTGTTGTTGTTGTTGCTGTTGTTATTGTTACACAAGATTCTATGAATAAACCTGAACTGTCCATTAGAAAGGTGGCCAATTGGATTTGCCATATCATCTCTATATCCAATTGAAGCTTTGCTTATCTAATAGTAGCTGTGAATACTAAGAATTTGCTGTCTCCCGTTTTTTTTTATAATTGAAACTTGAAAGAGGGCCTATTTTGAATGTGCCAAGATGTTCTAATTTTTCCAATAAATGGTGGGAAGAGCCTCTTGAAATCCAAATTGCCCCAAATTAAATAACCCAGGAATCTCCTATAAACAATTAATTCAGTTTGAAGCTGAAACAGGAATCTCTGCCTACTACTCTTTAATGAAGAAAAAAGTATGGGCCCAAAATTGTTAGCCAATACTCAAAAGTATGATTACTTTTATATGTATTAGTAAAGTGGAAATCTAGCTTGGCTTTCACGATATGCACATAAAGCCTATGCAAAGAGTGGACATCTTAACTTCTCCTTCTGCTTGTTATACTAAAAATAAAACCTTGGGCCGTTATGAATTCTGATCAATTGGGTAAAACTTCAGGGCACAATGGGATTGACTACATGGCTGATTGGCTGATCCAGTGGACCCCTATTTGATAGACCGTCCCAATTGGACCACGTGATTGTTCCATCTGGCTGAAAATAAGGGGGGGGGGGGGGGGGGGGGAAGCTACCATTCTCTATCAGAATGGTATTTAGGATGTGGTTATTGTTAGCTGAGCTCTTTTCATCCAAATATGACAACCGAGAATGAGGTGTCCACCAACAAGGCAACAACTTAAGTGGAGCGCCACCTACCTGTTTTGGATTGTTCCAGCGAGGCGTGGGACCCGGTACATTAAACAACTCAAATTCAATGGTTTGCGGCTTTTGCCGATAGTGGAGTATACGTCCGAGTCCGAATATATATTTTTCTTTTTGCAAAAAAAAACAACAAAACCGTAATTTTAACTGACAGCTGTGGGATTTGAACCCACGCCCTTTCGGACCAGAGCCTAAATCTGGCGCCTTAGACCACTCGGCCAAACTGTCAAGATTATTCAATTTCTCTAATTTTTATAATTTCTAATTTAGTATTCCATGATTTAATCCCTCATTTGTAGACTCTATCCCCAATTCTCTCTACACTTTTGGTTGCATTTTAATTGATTTATTTGCATTGGTGTAAATGTTTGGGAGTACAAATAGGTTGCGTGTAAATTTCAATTTACTTTTACTTCAAAATTTGCCCTGTCATATTTGATTGTGAAAGTAAAATGATGTGGTTCCATCTTAGGCTTCATTCGTTTTGCTTATCTGGGTAAGCATTCTTGTGCGCTAACACTTACCCAGGTAAAGAAAGAGGTGAGAGGGAGAGAGTGCCTACCAACACCGTGCAGCCCACAGGTAATATGATAGAGAATTAATGTAAGTGAAAGGTGGTATGAATTTTGCATCAGTTTTTGAAATGCAAAATTTATACTACCAATAAATGCAAATAAAATTTTGTATCAAATAGGGTTTAAAGCATAGTTATAAGCAAACAGATTCAAAACTGAACTGGATTCAAAATTTATATTTGGTTCAGATTTACAATACAAAGAAACTGAGCCTTAATAGGGTTTTCTGAACCTCCAAATTTCAATACCGGAACAATATAAATTTTGTTATTGCAATTTGCAAATATCCATAATTCCAACGGTGCATTAGATTAACATTAGGGGTGTCCATGAAAAACTGAAAAATTGAATCGAACCGCAAAATGTGGTTAACTGAATCAATCGGTTTTGTTTCGGTTTGGAATTTTTGAAAAATTGAAGGACTGGTTCGGGTTTCGGTTAACCTACAAAAAATCGGTAGTTAACCGAACCGACCGGTATAAATATTTATATGTATTAGTAAAGTGCATTTGCACGTGGCAGTATCTTTAAAACAAAACTGTTTATAATTTATGGTCACTTTTTATAATTCATTTATCCAAAAATTAATTAAGGTATTAAATAGACAGTTTCTAAACAGTTATAATTCATGGTTCCAACACCCTTAGAGTTTTTGAACAGTTATAAGTGGGCAGTTTCTGAAGTGAAAGTAAATGACATATATGCCCTCTTTATACCCATTGTATGTTTAGACAAAAGGGTAAAAAATGTCCATTGGAAATTCCAGAAAGAAGGGCATTTGCTCTTTTATTGGTAGTATAAATATTATATTTATATATATTTTTAATATATGTCACATATTTTCTATATATTATATATAAATATATTCATTATATATATAAATATACTTATATTATATTTATAATAATCTATTTATAAATACATTATATATTATATATTTTTAAAATATTTATAATATATTATATATCATTTATTATTTATAATATAATATTATACATATATTTATATAATATATATTATTAATATAAAAAACCGAAGAATCGAACTGATAAAAAATCAAAACCGACAAATCGGTTAATCGGTGGTACCGATTCAGTTTTGGTTTGGAGAAATGGAAAACTGGTACCATTGGTTTGGTTTGCAAAATATGCCCATGGTTCGGTTAACTGAACCGTGGACACCCCTAATTAGCATAAATTAAAAGGGTTTTCTGAATTCTAGAAATCTTGTTGATTGGCAATGTACTGCCACTAAAAGGTAAAAGATAAAAATATAAAGTGATATTTGGATTGTAATCCCCCTCAAAAATATAAATTGCAGCCCCTCCTAGTCTACTAGTAGCCCTCCTATAAACCGCATCCTAGAGTGGAGCTCTAAATTTCTAGGGGTGGACTGACCTATAAAAACCCCAAAGATTAATATGGACAATCACTACCGCTTTGGACAATGATCATGGAGAATCATTGCTAGAATGATCGTAAGGCCTACAAATTTCCCGACTTGGACTAGGGCTTTTTATTTAAGCTCAGAACAACCCTCTCAGCGGTCTAGCCCGTTTGTAAGTTGGGATGGGCTTGGAACCAATACTTCATGGTTTGTCTAACCTAGCATGTGGGTTTGGCTGTTTGAGCTTATATAGAAGTTGTGTTACCATGTGTTAGGCCTAGCTCGATCTATGAACACAGATCACCCTGTCGAATGATCATGGGCATAGGGAAAAGTCTTGAGAGTTGGAAGGTGATGTAGCACGATCTGGTTACTCCCTACTAGAAGGTAGTTCAGACATTGAACTATTATGCAAATGGGTCGAATTGCAAGAAAGAGAGACCAGAGGTCTTGGGGTACTTTACCCGGTGTGGGCACTTCGATGCTTAAGTTAGTGTGGGAGACTTGTGAGAGAGAGCTGATATCTTAAAATAGCAAATTGTGAGAGCTAAATCGTGCATACCTTATGAGGCTAGAGGCGATGCCTTTATATAGGCGAGCTACCATAGGCCTCACAAAATGTGTCTGAGATCATCGGCCCATCCAACCCGGAGTCTGTTCCGCACCCGAAGATGGACTTTGTATAAGCTTATAAGGCTTATCTAGGTCCGTTCGATTTGAGCGTCGTTGGTGTGTGGCGTGATCTCGAGGAGATCGGAGACAACTGACTCGCTTCTAGAAGAAGGCTACATGGCACCTTGACAGGTTGGTGAGTGTGGCGAGCTGCTCGAACTCCGACACTAGCTAAGTGACCCGAGGTGCCCAAGGTGACTTGGACTGCTGAGGTGTCCGAGGATGCTGAGATGTCACCAAGTCGATGGGTCGCTCCACGTGCCATCATGTCACTGGTCGGGCCAAATTATCCCTCATCGGAAGGGTTTACACTACATAAAACTGGAGGAGAAGGTCAGAAGGGGGACCTTATCATTACGGTCTCGTTTGTTGAGTTGCACTCTCTTCGTAGGTATGATGTACATGGATTTCCGTTATAATATGGCATTATGACTCTGGCCTCTAGGTCATAATTCAAAGTATCGATTGGTATGGTCTCTGTTGGTTGTAGCAGAGACTTGGGAAATTGGGATCGAATCCTGCCAGCACTTGGGTTCGGGAATGGGTTACCCCTGTTGTGTAGCCTCTTTAGAAGATCTAAAAAAAAGTATCCATGCAATATGCCCACAATGAAAAAAATTACATATCAGGCATTAAATAAGTCTAAAACTCAATTTATTTAGGCAATGTTTGATTGTAGTGCAATTTTATTTGTACTAATACAAATGTATGTGAGTATAAATGAAAAAAAATGCAAATTTTGGTTTAATTTTGTTTTATACTGCTTTTTACTTCATTTGTACTATAATCAAACAAAGTAAAATAAAATTTAAAACAAAAATAAATCAAAATATACACTCAAAACATTTGCACTGCCATGATTTTACATCAGTGCAAATAAATTTATAATACAACCAAACACAGCGTTAATGTTTCTGGAACCCCAAGTCCAAGATAGATACGATCCGTACTTTAAACCCTCCGGGCTTTACTATTGAGGCAACGAGGCCACGAGTTTGTTGTAAGTAGGTGTGGTTATATGAACTTCATCACTCTCTTAGAGGTCGGGAGATATTAGAGAATTATGAGCTGAATGCCAATCTAATTCTCGGGGTCCTAAACCTTTATGGATACTGTAAGTCTGTAAAAAGACATTAGTGATTATAAACATATAATATTATATTTTAAATAATAAATAATATATCATATATTATAAATATATATTTATATATAATGCATACTTATTAATTTATAATATACATAAATATATGTATACCGATCGGTTCAGTTGACTGCCGGTTTTCTATATTGGTTAACCAAAATGAACCGGTACCTTCGATTTTTGAAAACTCCGAACCGATCGGTTCGATTAACTGATTTTTCGGTTTGATTTCGGTCAGTTCGGTTTTTCAATTTTTTATTTTTTTGCTCACCCCTACTTAAGGCTATGTTTGATTTGAAAGAAAAGGTAGGGAACTAAAATTAAACAACAAACTTTATGACTAAGGGGTTGTTTGGTATTGATGGCCTTTATAAAATAAACATTTTGTACGATTTTGTCTTGAAAAATGAGACAAAATCAGATTTAAATGTTTTGTATGAAGTTCTTTTACACCTCAATGCCATTAGGCGCCATATGAGCCAAACCGTAAAAATTGGTCTTGAAAATGAAAACCGACAAATTTGGTGTTTTTTTATAAACAGTTCACAATTCACACAATTTTCGAGAGAGCCATTTATATGATAAATAGCTCAACCAAATAACTTTTTAGGCGTTTTTTTGTTAAGCGCATCTACAATGCTGAGCTGGCACTGTTTCTCTGAAACGCTACATTGATACCAAACACCACTGTTTGGCTTATATGGCGCTAAGGTGTAAAAGAATCATACAAAACGTTTAAAGCAAACTTTGTCTTGTTTTTCAAGACAAAATTGTACAAAACATTTATTTTATAAATGCCATCCATACCAAACAACCCCTAAAATTGGGAAATATATCACTATAGTAAGTGTATTTTGATTAGAATCTTATAGCCGCAGGCCCCATGCGATGCAAGGGAAAAAGATGTTCAGGCTTATTGGACTTGAAACTTTTTTCTTTATAGGGCTACACCACCCGAGAGCTAGGTTCCAAGCATCGACACATGTCGACCGATACATATCGTTTCAAGAGCTCCCCGATACTCCCCTATAGAGGGTGTATCAAGGTTCTGATTGGTTCAGGGCATGAAGAAGCCTTAAATCGGCCCCCCTAAACCGGTTTTGAAAAAAAATAAAAATAAATAAAAAAATACCAATATAGTCCGATACACCCCTACCAGAATATCGGGCATATCAATATTTTGAACCTTGGCCGGGAGTAGAGATGGCAATTTTATTCTTAGATTTTTTTTTTTTTAAATTACATTAGATGGAAATATGGAACCACTAAGGCACAACCAAAATCTAAGATGAGCAAAATATGCGAGAAAGAAATAAACAGGGAGAGACGGTGAATAAAAAAAGTCCACCTTTAATTAATTAATTTATTTATTTATTTATTTTTGTATTACATATCACACATTATACATTACAGGACCAACACCACCATGAATTCATCTACGTGTTCGGAGACTTGGACCATAGAATGTAGAATGTAGATATATTTTACTTCTATGTTAAACGCTATAACCATAAATTATTACCAAGGCAAAAACTGAGCATGCCCAACAACCTTGGTGATCCGAATTCTAAGGTCCTCTTCATCAAAAGATCAAAATCGACTTAGCCCCTCAATTTTCTTAACTAATTTGCAAATCAGGTGCAGATGTGCAGTGATCAAAGAGCCAGGCACTTGGGAAAAATGAGAAGTGGGAAGAGGGTGATTTTTTGAATCATAACTTGTACTACAATGAAAAAAAAAAGAACTTGAGGCCCATTTGATTTATGGGAATAGAGGTCTAGAATCGAAATCTCCAACTGTTTAATTCGGCACAATCGGAAGCCCATCTTCATTCTTAGTGGACGGTCATTCCCTCAAAAATAGATCATTCTGATTCCAATTCCAACTGTAAACCAAGCGGACCCTTGTACTGTAACGATGAGATTACTAGACCCAAGTACATGATAAATTGGTTTGCTGAAATAGGTAGTTTGCTTCTTAAAAGATTATTTTGTTAGCCAGCAAAAAAAAAATAAAAAAGATAGAAAGAAAGAAAAATGTTAGTGGCCTCCAGAATACACATGCAAAACTACAAAATTACGCAATATACTATGCAAAACTTAGTGAACTTTAAAGAGAATAGAAAAGAGAAAATGTGGGAGAATTAGTGTAACATGATATATTCAATATACTCAAATAATTCAAGAGTCCAGTTTCTGGCTCTACATGAAGATAACAAGGTAAATAACGGTGATTATGCATTAAGAACAATAGAAGAGAAGGAACACCTTTGTTCCCCAATAGGAATCATCTTTAACTAACGTTAATAAAAGGTTCATAATTGAAAATATGAACCTCTGCAAGAAAAGAAAAATATGGTACATACTGCATGTCTAGGCTTTCAAAGAAGAGGACCTACAGATAGTAATACACCTTGGGATGCATCGCATGAATGTATCATGTTTTGATGGCTTGTAATATGAGAAAAATGTAGGATCCTGTTCAAGAGATTCAGCATAACTCTGAAGAATTGATACGATCTCATCAAAGTGTGGCCGTTTATCTGGGTTACTTGACCAGCATCGACTTGTAAGATGGTGGAATGCCAGTGGGCAAGTAGGGGGCAAAGGAGGTCTTGCATTCTGTATCAATCCACCAATATGACATGTAAAGAACTCTAACTTTGTCTTCTTTGGCAAAAATTAGGAAAGAGATAGACATCATCATAATATTTCCTTCATCTCTGAAGGAACGATAAAATCTGTAAACATTTCTCTTAAACAAACTTTAGACTCTATCATTGAATGAACTGCATATCTCGGTTCACATCTTTCTCACCACACCCATTTCTCTTAAACAAACTTTTCCTTTCTGTACGAATGTCTTGTGTTAAGGTCTGATTTTTTTTTTCATTTTTTCAGGTGGCAATAAGTTGTTTTTTTAGGCAAAGTATAATGTATTAATATCAGAAGTATGGTTCTCTGTACATTAAGGTTAATTAATATGACAAAATGATGTACATGGTATACAAAATGTACTAAAAGAACCCGTCCTAAAAAATAGTATGATTCCTGGTTTGAGTTGGTCAGATCCTGGTTCAAATTCTAAACTTTCAAAAGTGTTAAAAAATGGGGAAAATGAAAAACAAAAAGGGTACAGGGTAGGGAAGAACAATGGTAATTAAGCAAATAGTATCAGCATGGCTAACCAAAGCAACACCTATATATGGTATTCACATCTCCAGTCAAGTTTAGAAAATTATGAATCATAGATGCATCATGAAGTCAGGACTCAACATACACAGAAATTCCCTTCCAAATTGATTGAAGCGATTCATATCTTGTGATTATATACTTTCAATGGATCTCTGTTGACAGACTGCATATAGATCTTTAAAGTGGCTCTACTCATTTCTGAAATCATATCATGGGCAAAAAATGTATGTCCAAACAGGCAGCGGACAGGCTAAATAAGAAGTTTAGGAATTGGTTCATTATTATCAAAAAGCACGAGACAATTTATTAGTTGATAGAGATAACAAGACTTAAGGTTTCAATATATTTTACATATCATTAAAAAAAGAGGCTTCTGGTTCTTGTCTTAAAGTTTAGAAAAAGGTTCCTATTACATCAAAGGGTATATAAAACATATGCTACTTTAGCATAAAACTGGGTAAAAGTCACCCAAAAAACAAAAAATAAATTTGCATGCATCAAATGTTAATAGAAATACAAGTATATATAGATGTTCTTACTTTAATAAATATTTATATACGACAAAGTTTTGAAGTAATAATCTGTCACATTTACAGAGGGCTGATCTCTAGACATTTTCATTAGTAACACGGAAATTCAATTTTATTAATAGAGAAAATGCAAGATAATGATGATCATATTCTATGTACAACAGTAGCCTACAAGCACCGTGTTTCTTAAGAGAATCCACTTTAAGATTAGCTCCATAGGTTGGTTTAAAAGTATGATTAATAATCTTGCAATAACCAATAAAAAATTGATTTTGCTAGGTTTAGAAGCTGCTAGGAATAGGGAATCTTAGCAAGGAAGTAGAATAAGAAAATTGCCACATTTTATTATATAACCTTTTTATTATTCAAAGCAGTCAGAGTTTTCTCCTTACATAAAATACCTAGGGAAAAAGGTAAAATTAGAAAACATTGAACTCAAGCCTTTGTCACTTCAGGTCCATTATTTATTTAAGGATGGATATCTACATCAACATGTTAACTGGTTTCAAAGTGGTGTTTATATCATTGAAAGGACTTAGCTACACATTGTTAAGGCACTATGTAGCATCACAAATCTAATCTATTCTTGAAACAGGAAAAACACTACCTGGCAGTTTGATAAAGACAGAAATGGCTGAATTGAATGACTTATTGCTTTGGATTTTAGTTGAATAAGTCATTAAGTACTTTGTGAGCTCCTTAATGGCTTAATGGCATGTTGAGTTGATAACTACACCTGTAATTTTTTTTTTTGTGATTATATTATCCACTAAAAGACATTGCAATAAGTCATCCAGTTCAGCCACTTAATCCATTCTCAAATGGCCCTAAGTAAATGAAGGTGCAACAATTGATCATATGTTATATCCAAATTAGTGCAATTGTTACGAGAACATGACCATTTAGTAGCATTTTCTGTATAACAGAAATTAGAAATATGCCAAAAATGGTAATGCGTTTGTACCTTTTGTGAGACAGCAAAAGCAGCCTGTTCAGGAGTCATGTCCTGGAATGGTGTCAGTGCTGTTAAAAGTTCCCAGAGGACTATGCCGAAACTGTATACATCAACTTTCTTTGTGTGTTTCTTTTCCTTTATCATTTCAGGTGCCATCCAGCGGTAAGTACCTGTGAACCCCTTTCCACTGCCGCACTGAGATTCTAAGCATGAAATCCCAAAATCTGCCACCTTCACACACATATCTTCACCAAGCAACAAATTTTCTGATTTGAGATCCCTATGAATTATCCCCTTAGAATGAAGATAATGCATTCCACGTGCAATATCAAGGGCCAACTTCAAAACCAGGTCAATGGGAACAGAATATGGTTCTTGCTGATGGAGGTATTTTCTCAGTGAGCCCCCTGCCAAATACTCAGTGATGATACAGAATACAGGAGGTTTCTTACATGCTCCAACAAACTGCATGCAGAAAGTGGAAATAAATGCATTTTGGTCAAACAAAGCAACAAGTCTGTAGTAGAGCTCATTTGTTAAACAAGACACACTATTATGTTCTAGCTAATACAGAGAAAAAGGAATAAAAAGAAGAACATGTCTTTGATATTTAGAAAGTAAATAATATTCAAAGACTAAGTTGAACAACATGCAGTAAAATTACCAAGCTTACATAACTAGCCTAGAGTTTCTTTTCATCATAGGAGCAAAAATGGCATTCATTGCATGCACAAATTGAGAAAGTTTGGCATAGGAATACTGTACAAAGTGTTATTAGCACAGGCAGATAACAATTCATGCTATTAATTAACTCCATAGTTCTCATATCCACAAATCTCAAGTGTATAAACCTGAGAATAACTATTATATTCTCATCATGTACCATCTCCTGTAAGCACAAGTGTTTTCATGAATTTTGGTTGCAACAAGTGAAGTCTTCTTTCACATGAAACTTGAGGAGTTGACCTAAGGAGTTCACAACCTCCCACACAATGGCTTTATTTGAAGAAACGACCTCTAAGATATAAAAAAATATGTTTGATATATTAAGCATATAGCAAAAATTGCTTGGTCTAATGGTAAAATCTTGAGCTGACAAGCATGAGAATGTGGGTTTGAGTCTGAGAAAGCCACTTTGTTAAAAAAAAAAACTCCAAAATATCTGGGGTCAACATAGGGTAATGGCCTTTTTTTTCATAACCATACCATATATACCTTCAGATAAGCTGCATTAAATATCCACAAAGAAGGGATTTTAAAGCAAACAAAACTGCAAATTGTTGGAATATATATATATATATATATATATATATATATATATATATATATATATATATATATATATATATATTTGATGGATAAGTGTTGGAATAGATTTTGAATCCTTGAAAACTGGACATTATGAAATGTCTGCAGCATGGTTTCTAAATTTTGTTTTTCATCCCAAAACACTGGTCATAACCAAAATTTCCATTTATTAAGTTTGTGACACCTAATGATCCAAATTGCAGCAGAATTATACTTCATTTATGCTCTCTCCTGATATGAGTGAAGTAGTTATCCTATGATCCTGCCTATATTACACTGTATCAGAGGTGCAGGGCTGCAGGGTGGGTCATGGGTGTCAGGAAAAATGAAACTTGGAAGATTTGGGTATAAAAGAATACATCAGATTTTATTGATGTCTTAATGGGGAATGCTCAATCAGATATTTTTTCAAGCATAAGCTGGGATAGCTGGTGTATGGAGATTTGGATATGAAATTGGGAGTTCTCTCTGTATGACAGCAATTAGAAAAGCACTTTTTGAGGATGGCCAGTAAATCCAAAAGCAAAAGTAAATGTAGGAAAATGCTATTTAACAAAATACTAGAGAAGGGAACATGTATAAATACAAAGTGGAATTTGGTTTTTCTTTTCACAATACGATTAAGTGAATAAATTAAGTTATGATGGGTTTGTCTTGCCTTTCCATACTTAGAAAACCTGATAGGAAAAATGAAGATCTTGGATCCAAGAATCTCGAAAATGTAGGGCTTGCATATGAAATTAAGAAATCTTACTATTTTGGAGAAAGTGTATAAACCAATAAAACCATTTCATTTAACGGCACTGGTTAGAACTAGTGAAGCTCGAACTCCCTCTTCTTCAAAAGGAGTAACAGAAGCAGAGTGGTGTGTATTGCATGCAGATGATATGGATCAATGAAAGTGATTAGTGTCAAATGGAAGGAGCTTAAACAAGGAACCAGAAACCCAGTGAAGTACTTAGAATTGAAGAAGTGAGAAGAAAAAATTGGAACGCAATTAAGGTCTGTATCTAGAAACTCGTTCTTGCAAAGAAGTGGGTGCAGTGTTACCTTTGATGGCGTTCCTGCCCTTCTTTACCACCTAAAGATATTACTATCAACTAGACATTAGAGGGTAAAGTCCACACAGAAAATTCATTAAATAGATAAAAGAAATTAAACAACCACTATAGGTCAATGGTAAGTCTAATGTGTTTGAGAACTCCATTTCCTTCCAAGGCCAAACAGGACGTCTTAAGCTCCCTAGCACCACAAATTTTGCTTCTCAATGCACCCCACAATGCAAGAAAAGGGAAACAAAGATAGCCGAGAACACACACAGAGAATTATGCAATTAACAATAAAGGAAATAGAGCGTACAGTGACGATATTAGGATGCCGTAGGCGAAAGAGCAACGCGACCTCTGAGGTAAACTGCTGCTCCAACAGAGTAGCCAAGCTCTCGTCTTCCTCAGGTTGGCTAATGAGCTTTATTGCGACGTCCATCTGTTTGTATATTCCGCGGTAGATCCGGCTGTGTCGTCCCGTCGCGAACTTAATCCCAATAAAGAGCTGAGACAAATCGGCACTCCATTCTTCTTCTCCGTAACCTTTAATCTCTGCTCCAGAAGAAACCAGGTACTTGGACCAAGAGATAGCTCGTTTGTATTCTCCGAGGGAGAGCCTCCTTTCGGATCTACCATTGTTTGATATCTGCTTAAACCAGTGAAAGTTCGTCATTGATCCGAAACAGTACCATCAAATCCCCACTTCGGGAACCTTTTAGAACGAAATGTGGATAGGGGAGGCCGGGAGGGCACTGAACTCTGCTTGTCTCTTAAAATTCGGCTGAACACGGTAGAGTTAAATGGAATCTTTTGAGAGCATAAAATAATAATAATAATAATAATAATAATAAATAAATAAATAAATAAATAAATAAATGGATGAAGAAAGGAACTGAGAGATGGAAATGATTTAAGCTTGAAAACTGAAACCTTTCCTGTTCCAACTACATTATGGATATAAATATAATGGAGTTCCGCTCTTCAATACATAAGAATCTCGTGTATTCAAACTCGTAAACATTCATTCATTCGAAGATCTGGAATGGAATATCAGCATCCAACCCCGAAATCAAATAAAGAATGATCGCTTTCAAAGAAATTGAAAATTAAACTTCAAATTCCCCCACATTATGTAACTATTCGAACAGAGAACATAAACAGTCCTTCGCTGTCACAAACGTCGTCTCAATCTCCTGCAGCAATGTGAGAAAGAGCAACTCATCCTTTCTTTGAAGTTCGAACACCTTAAATCCCCATCTCAAAATCAAGAACTACAGTAAAAATAAAGAAAAATCAACTGCTGTTCACTACTGTTTCTAGACTCAATTATTAGGAAGGGCAAGATTTTTCAAAGCCACGAGCAAAAGCTGTCCAAGTTAAAAGAGATAAAAGAGAGAGTTCGGAAGCTAGATTCATGACATCACAGTAAGGAGTTAGACCTTGTTAGGGTTTGAACGATAATTACATGGAGAGAGAGAGAGAGAGAGAGAGAGAGAGAGAGAGAGAATCGGATACTTGCTGTAGGTGTAGGGGTTTTTTTCTGGTGCAGTGAAGGCAGCTACTGGAGGCTGGAGCTGGCGAGTTCTCACTCCCTCCCTAACGTGGGACGATTCATGTTTGAGGGGACAAACCGGGTTCACTGATGGAGTGATGGAGACTGCTAATGGATTTTCAGATAAATGCCCCTTTTAACCGCTTATAATCTCAGAAACGCCACGGCATATCGTTTGCAAAGTGTCTAAGTGGAAACTTGCCACCGGTCCAGTGCCTCCTTGATTGACAAAAATGCCCCTAAATCTTTTGGTCTCCACTCTCCTTCAAGCCGTTCGTTTTCGTTAGCGATTATCATGGACCGGTCCAGACCGGTTTTTTATAGGAGGCCTGTCCGGGTAACATTATTTTTAAAATTAAAATTTTAATTTAATTTTATGATCAAAATTAAAGAAGATATCTAAAAATTGATTGTAAACATATTAATATATTATACCATGTATAGATGCCATATATATTTGGTAATATAGATATTTGATAAAAATTATAGAAGACATTATACTATATATTTGGTAAAATACTATATTGCTATATCAGATATTATACTATATATAGGCTGGGCCTTGGATTTGATTGTAAGGGTGTCAATTGGCCTGGATTTGGTTCAATCTCATTCAGTCAAAAGTGAATTTATTACAAATGGATTAGGTCTAATTTAATCTAATGAATATTTTGGATAATTTTGGATGGTTCAATTCAATGTTTGGACTGTTTAATCTGTTCAAATTTGTTTTAATTTAGATTAATTTTAATATAAATCTGATCTATTGACACCTATATTCTTATTTTTTATCAATAAATTAGATATTAGCTCAATCCAACCCAATCTAATATATATTCAGTACAATCCAATCCTATAAAAACTTTGGACCATTAATTTAGACTGATCCAATTTAATATGTGTTGTTGGTCCATCCAATCCATCAAGATTGATTTTGATTTGGATGAGGCCCTATCCAAAATTGATCCATTAATACCGTTATACCCCTAGTTGCTTGGTGTAGGCCCAGCCCGCATTATGTGCGGATTTGAGCTTGTCTTTGGTAAGCAACAAGAGTTGCCATTTGTTGGAGAAGAGTTTCTCTCCAACGTAAAGCAAAACATGCGTATGTTTCTATTGGACTCTATTCTAGAAGAACATTGTCTACAAGAAATGTTGGACAGAGGAGCTGTTCTATCTACTTTGGGAACGTTTGGTAAGTCTTTTGGTAGGTCTGACAGTCAAAAGACGTAATGAGTTTTTGTATGAAGATTTGAACAGTTCGAAGCTGGTTTGACTACTGTACATCTTTCCATATCTTTTCGTACAAGAATAACACGAGAAAGATGCAACAAGTTCTATTTGGAATTTTCCGAAATCAGCCCAAATGGACTTCTTACATCTTTTCAGTACACCGATTTTTGGTAGTTAAATCTATTACGAACCAAATGAAAAAAGACTGCAACACGGTCTGTTCGACTTATAAACAACAAAAAGACCACATAGAAAGACGTGCCAAGCGAGCCTTTATCTTTTGAATGATACCTTCTAACCAGCCTCAAAATCCTGCAAGATGTAAACCTTGCCCAATCTGATGATTACAATGGGCTTCAACCCAATCCAACATTACTAACCCAATCTGTGGTTGAATTCAGTGACTTATTTGATTTGTCATATTATGGATAAATAATTTAATAAAGAAATAGTTGAGGGTATTAATTAGTTTAGAAATCCTTAACTTTTTATTTTTGTGATAAATCCTAGGTTAAATTAGAGTTGCAGTTGAAGAGTTTGAATTCGACTAATGGATAAGGTTAGGGTTGAAGCCTCAGCCAACTTGACCCAATCTAAATCAGGTTTGGCTTAGGTCAGTGTAATGCTCGTTCAAACAGTTTTTACAGCCTTACATTGAGAATATCTCTATAGGTATATGCTTTATTTTATGGAGAGATATTCTAAATGAAGGTTGCAAGAAATTGTTCAAACGGTGTGGGTACGGGCTGAAGTCAAACTCACCCAAACCCCACTTAACTTCATATTTATATGTATGAATATCATATAAACATGTATTATGCATATAAATACTTAACATAGATGTATGTATGCAAATAAATGAATAATATTAAATTTAAAAATAATTTTTTTTCTAAAGCATGATAATTATGTACTTTTAAATATAATGATGCTAAAATTAAATTGACTTTAGGTATTAAATCCAAAAAATAAGAAGCCAAAATGAAATAGAGTGACATAAGGATTAAAGTATCGGTATTGGACATCATATTAGACCATTTGGATATGAACACAAATACAAATATGTTTTGAAAATGCAAAAAGATGAATAAAAAATATAAAAACACTTGGATACATTGAGAAATACTATAAATTCAAGGTAAAAATAACTATAATTAATATATAAATATATAAAAATATAAAAAAAATATTATAATAATATTTATAAAAAAATATTATAATTAATATTAGCGGACTGCTTCTATTATATTATCAACACACCCTTATTGCACGAACTCCACAACATTTGTTGCGGAAATCACAAATCAGTTAGCAACGTGTGCGAGTGTGAGGATTGTTTGGTCAAACGAAGAATTGAGTGGTTGCAAGTTGTGATTGGGAATTGGGAGAAAAAGAAAAATGGGAAGTCGTGGACATTACATAATTTAAACAGTAACAGGAGTTGGGCCTAGACAAGACAAACAGGTCCCGACCATCCGTGGATGTGTCGGACAGCCGTAGGGTGGTCCGTATAGGGTCTGGTCCATTACCATTATTTGACACACTATAACCATTAACTAATAACCTTGTTTGATTCCATGCCCATCAAAACAAAAACGACAACCTTTGCATACAATTTATTATCATTATCATACCCGGTGATAACAATTTTATTACCACAATGGCTTGGCCTCGCGTCCAGACTAACGATTACAAAAGGCTTGCTTTAGTCTATTTACACGGATCTCACCCAAACAAAATCAATTATACCTTATATTTATATACTCAAGACTCAAGAGTAAGGAACTCGCTTAATACTCTAGAGACAATAATCTTATGAATAAATAATATAGCAGTTCAACAGATATATGTTAAATTTAGGTTTTAATCAATCATATTAAAAATGTTATTATTTAGGGATAAATAGAAATTTGAATTGCAGCTCTCTTCTAATCTATTAGTAACCCTTCTATAAACTACATTCTACCCGTGAAATAAACATCAATCCACTGGTAAGATTCAGTCCACCCCTAAAATCTTAGCTCTATTCTAGGGGTGGACTGAACTATAAAGACCCCTATTATTTATTGATTTGGGTTTGACTTTTCATCAAAATTCATGGATGATTGTAATTGATCAATGCCTTTCCGGTATAACGTCTTTTGGGCATCATAGATTATTCCTGTTTTACCAAGTGTATAAGAAAATGTGAGGTCATATTGGATTAGACAATAGCAATGAGCCTACAACCGGATGGATGTATGGTGTATGTCCAACTAGGTGACGTGACCATCTGATTTGTTTTCATTCCTGTGGTTGTGGATGCTATTTAGACAGACTGTAAAATAGTCCCCCATGGATGTTGATGTCTACTACAGTACTTCATCAGCGGATATTCAAATTTTACGCTGCGTTTGTCAATTTAATTTGTTTTCATGTGAAAGTTTTGCAAATATAACAAACTAACTAACTAACCAAGTTTTGCTGGAAATTGTATCACTTTGTCTGTATTTAGAATTCAAATTCCATCTGGTTAATGTTTGTTGATCCCAATTCAATTTATTTACAATTAATTCATATATGGATCCACACTATTATTCGAAATGCATGGGTGAGTTTTAATTGATCAAAACTCTTCCCATACTGTATCTTTCCTTGTAGCATTAAGCTCAATACAAATTGGGTTTCTACTTCATTTTGTTAAAAGTTATATTAATTTATTTTATCAATATCTGAACAACTATCTAACTTATTATATCCAACAATTTATTTATTTTTTTCGGTAAAAAATAATACAGTAATCCAACTGAGGATGTCATTTGGGGACTATTGTGTATGTTGTCTTGAAAACTAAAACCCCAAAAAAAGAAAACTTGTTATATGAGTTCTTGTAAATTAATTGTGTATTTCATAAAAGATCAGGAGAGAAGAGTTTTTTTTTTTCTTTCTTCCCCAACCCACCCCTCCACAATTACTGCACAAACAAGATCTCGTTACCTTATCGGCTCATAATTCTAGGGTCCAGATGTGCTTAGTAAATACTAAATAATAACAAACAATGCTAAATACAGGGTGGCACAAAATTGTGTTGTGTCAAGTGTGGTTTTATCACTAGTAGCAGAGCTGGGTTCATTCGATAGTTTTTATCGAAGAGAAAAAAAGGAAACAAATTAAGATGATAGTTACCACACAGAATGTGCCAAAACACGTTCATGTGCAACAACCAAAAATGCGTTGTAGGCTTTCAAAGAAAGTATGTGTAAGATGTTGGATGGTCCCCTTGATAACTTACAATCTCCTCTAGCTAAATCGTTTCTGATGTAGGCGCATGTGACAGGGCTCAGGATGGCACCACGTGGCTTTGCCCGGATGCAATTCTGACCATCCGCTGCCAATTACCTCCAACCACTCTCAAGGCAAAGTCAAGTATAAATAGAGGTCCCCCTCTCGAGGTAAACCATCTTATTCACTCCTGTTCTTTAGATCTTTTACTTTCGAACGACCTCGTCTGAGTTCTCACCTTGGGTTTCATCCGAGCCCTTTTATGTACTTGACTAAATTGACTGTCAAAGTCTCTACTCCTAGGATAACACCAGGGGCCTCTGACTTGCTCTCTTATTTTCAGGTCGGACACACCAGCCCTTGGACACATCAGCCCTCAGTTAAGAAAGCAAGTTTACTTTGTTGCCCTCAGTCCATCCTTAACAGCAATAGTTTCCTTCAGTATAATACTAATCTTACATGCTCTATGAGTATATAGCACTACTTACATACAATACTTTCCATTGACAATGTAAGATTATCAATCCTCTTCTCTTTTTCTTTATTTCCCCTTCATTTGTGGGTTAAATGAATCCTCATTCACTTCATAAGATGAATAAGATAGTATTGGGTGGTCCTTAGCATCTTGTCATAGTCATCAAAGATGGTTAAACATCAATTATGAAACATAAAATTGCAATGGCAATGTGGATCCTATCTTAAACAAATGGACCGGGTCCAAATCCAATGTGGGCTGCCTAAAAACTGCATGGAAGATGATATCAATTCATTTATGTTCTCCATACAAGTCTACAACATTTTTTAATCCAAAATTCTTCCCAAATAGAATCTGTTACAAGAATGATATCAATAAAAAAAGGTTCTCCCATGAATGGTTTCAATTTTCATTTTATTTGATCTCCATAGTCCAGTCTGAAGCATTGAAATTACCTCATACAAAGGCTGTATTTGGCTAAATATATAATATATGTTGCAAGATAGTAATTTAAACAATATTGCAAGTTAATGTGGTAGGTGATGGACTGATAGATGGTTTGTGTGGTGGGGGACATTCTGGAGTTTGGACCACTCATACATTTAGTGCTTTGTACAAATCATTCTATACTCCATGAAAGGCTGGTATTCAGTATTCCTTCCAACCCGTGGGAGTACTAAGTGCATGCCGACATGTTTAATTGATCACAGAGTAACCATGTACATATACATCTTGGAAACAACATCTCTTTATGTGCAAGGTAAGGTTGCTTACATCTTCCCTCTCCAGACCCAGCATTATTGGAAGCCTCATGCATTGAGTTGTCCTTCAAGAGTGTCCCTATATATTTCCTATTCCAACTCCAAGGTGAGTTTGATGTTAAGGTGGTGTTTGACAATTCAGACATTTGAGGTCTGAAAACTTTACTTTTCAGATGCCACTGGCATTTGGGTCTATTTGATTAGAGGATTTGAAACACAAATTGAGATCTGAATTGGTAAGACCTGGTTTCATGTCTTACCATAATCACATGCATTTTAGATATGATAAAATGACATTAATGCCCTCATTATTGTAATCTATTTAACAACAACAACAACAATTATTATTATTAATATTAATAATGACTAATAATAATAATAATAATAACAACAACAACAATAATAATAATAATATATTAAATATTATTTACTAATAATAATGATAAACCAATATTGTTATAAATATTTATTATTACTTAATAAATAGTATTTCTTCATTTAAATAAATAATAATATTAGTAATAATATCTATTTAACAATAGTATTATTATTATTATTATTATCATTTAAAAATATTAATTATATTAAAATTAAATAACTATCATTATAAAACTATAAATGATGCCATTTTAATTTAAATAAATAATAATATTTATACAGTCATAAGAATATTTAATAATATGTTTATTAGTAATAATTAAAATGTTTTTATTTATTATTAGTTAATAATAAATAAATAATATTATTAATTAAATTATAAATAATTATTTATTTCAAATAATCATAAAATTTGTTTATTGATAGAATATTATTTTATTTAATATTCTTTTTATCATTTTAATATTATCTAATAGTCTATTTCTAAGGGTAAAATAGTAAACTTCACAATTTCAGATGTGGAGAATTGCTCCAACTCAAATGATCTTATCTTTTTAGAATCTCTTAAAAGCAGAAAAACATTTCTACTTCTTTTCAGATTTTAGACCCAAATAATAGCTTTTGAATTTTCCAGACATCAGACCCAAATGCCACCGAATTTTTATCTTATCCATCTTTATTACTTGCTCCAGAGACTACCCATATTTTGATTATGATATCAAAGATCATTTTCTCTCTTAATCCCAACAGGGTCTCTTATTCCTTAATTTTGTAAAGATTGGAAATCAGAGAAAATAGATGAACAAGTCAGTCTTGTAATTCTCAACTCTCATTGGGCCCTAGGTTGTTGGAGCAAAGCATATAAATAAAAGATTGCCTTCACCCAAAACCATTTGTGGAGGTAAATGGTAATCATGTTGGTGGTGTTTTCCTACCATTTGCCACTCTGCCTTGAAAATTTATTTTGTTACTTGCCCAGTCTATTTACTAGTGATTTCTTCTTATGAATTGATGAGGAATAATTTGACTCGTCAAATGATGTGACGACACGTGGAGCGACAGAACGATGTGGTGACACCTCAATGACCTCAGTGACCTCAGCAATCCCAGTCATCTCACATACCTCGGGTCACCCAACTAGACCGAGGCTCGAATAGCTCAACTATATGCACCGATCTGCTGAGGTGCCACGTAACCTCTATTTAGAAGCAAGCCAGTTGTCTTCAATTTCCTCAGGATCACAACACCACGTCGACGGAGTTCATCTTTTCACTACCCAATTCAGACGGACCTGGATAAGCCTTACCAACTTATGCGGAGTCCATATTTGGGTGCAAAACCAAATCTGGACCAGACAGGCCAACAATCTCGAACACACATCATGAAGCCTACGATAGCCTGCCTATATAAAGGCCTTGCCTTCAGTCTCACAAGGTGCGCGTGACACAACACTCTAAATTCTCTTGCAATCTATCTTTCAACTCTCTCAAAACCTCCAAATCGCTAACTTAAGCATCGGAGTGCCCACACTGGGTAAAGCACACTAGACACTCGGACATCCTTTTCTTGCAACTCGAGTAGGCAACTTCACTAGCTCGACGTCTGAGTTGTCCTCCAACAGGGAGCACCAGATCGTGCTCCACCATGAACCATGCGGCCTTTTAGGTGGGACGTATAGGAGAAGCAAAATCCCATCTCTGGTAGCCAATACTAGGTAGAGGCTACACTAAGGCTATGTTTGGTTTGAAGGAAAAAGTAGGAAAAGGAAGGGAAACCTATACAAGGTGAAGCGAAATCCCATCTTTGGTAGCCAATACTAAGTAGAGGCTACATTAAGGCTATGTTTGGTTTGAAGGAATAAGTAGGGATAGGTAGGAAAACCTATACAAGGTTTGTAAAGGTTTCCCTACCTTTCCCTTCCTTTCCCTACTTTTTCCTTCAAACCAAACACAACCTAAATAATACGTAGCGTATGATGGTTTCTTCAATATCATTCAAGAAACCAGAGCATTTAGACTTTAGACTATGAAATCTAACTCTAAAAAGGATGCTCTCCAACAGAGAGGTTCATGATTCATGTGAACCTTGGCTCCACTACTTCAGCAATTCGTCAAACATATTCTACACCGAGCCTTACTTCTGTCACTATCGACTACATGATCTAAATACCCAAATCCATTGATTTATTATTCAAAAAAGTATGAATAGGCCTAATGCAGATTTCTGATTCTCACTTCAAATTTATAAACATTGAAAAGGTCCAAAAACCACATTCTATGCACCCATACCTGCCCATAAATTAACTTCAATTCCAAGCTGACACTTACCCCAAATGTACTTTGAACCTATAAATTCTGACCCTGGGGTTATTGGTCACTCCCCCTTTTAGAGTGGAATGGGCCAGATGTTGGAGGCCCTATACCACTACTTCGAAGTTCTATTATATGCTATATAAGGGAAAACGACCCTGAACCCCCCCCCCCCCCCCCCCAATAAGAAAAGAAAACCCCCTTACACCTGTATTAAGAAAAACCAGCCATAGAAGCCCAATGGAAAAATCAAAATACCCCCTTACTGCTAACTCTCAAGTTAGCATTCATTAAATGTTATGACTAAAGTAGTCGGTGTTTTCAACGCCACTTACATCTCCTTGACATCAGTCCTGGAGGCTGTCCGAGGGCAAGAAGCCGAGAACTAGAGCGGTATTTTGAACCGAACCTTTGAGAGGAGAGCTTGTGAATGGGAATGGAGTACCTTATCAGCGATTCCAAATAAAGATTAGAGAGATGAAAGATGATTACCTCAAATTCGAGCCCCGAGAGGTCGATGCAAGCATGATGAATGCCCTTTGCAACGTCATACTTGCAAAGATCCTGATCATTGCAATCGACCTCATCGAAATTGAGGTCAACTCCTTTGTTCTCAATGACGAGTTCATCACTCACCACCTTGGCCTCATCCTCTACGGCTAGTGTGAGTATTGCTCTGTCAAGTTCCACCTCAAAGTCCGCTATCACTCTGACCATACCCTTGATGTTATCAGCTGCGACCTCAAAATCTCCAACCCTTCTGTCGTCCTTACCAATGCCGTCCAGTATGCAGAGTCAACAACGCTTTTGAGCAGAGGGGTATACTTTTGGTGAAATTGTGTCGTGGACAAGAGCTGGGAGTGAGGTGAGAGCGATAGTTGGGAAGGGGATAGGAAAAGACCATGCAAAGTAGTCACCTGCACCCAGTGTGGCTTTCATGTATGAACCAAATATTCATATTAGTGAAGATTTGATGGGATCACTAACACTTTAACAGAAAGGAGATTGGATTGAGAGTAGCCCAACAAGGCTTTTGACATTCACCCCAATACTCATAGGGTTGTAAAGGTTGATCCTGAGGCATTACACTTACGATGATGACATGATAACGAAAGTAGAGCACAATGGGGAAGCCAAGACTTGTTGAGATATATGCTAAAGAAGATAGTTTCATTTTCACTGTTGAATCTATTGGCGCCATTAAAGCTTTACAAATAAATGGTGATCAATGCAATATAAGTGCTTAAACAAAGGGGTTTCTTCAACCAACTCCCCCTCAAAAATCTAAATTTCGATTGGAGACGTATGGAAATCGAAACCATTGCCAGCCCCAGCCAATAAATTTGAAATTTGTCACCGCTCCGCCCCTCCCCCATGTCAGCGTAAGTTTAAGTATTATACCCATTATACCTCTCTATGAAACGTTAATCGCCTTCCCCATTTCAAATTTATAGCATCTTCTGTATTTCGAATTTATAATGTCTTCCTCATTTTGAAACTTTTAAGAGCCGTTTAATCACCTAAGCTTTTCATCTCTCATCACCGGAGCTTCTCCATTTCAAAAAGTCATTTCATCACTAAAGCTTCCCAATTTTGAAAATTTTCAGTCATTTCATCGCCAGAGCTTCATTTCTCTTCATCTCTACTTGTGTTCCCCATTTCGAATTCTCTATCAGTGTTCACTGTTTCATCACCAAAGCTTCATCTCTTACTCATCACTAGAGCTTTATCTCATCGTTTCATCATCGGAGCTTCATCTCTACTTGTGTTTGCCATTTCATTACCGGAGCTTTATCTCTACTTTGGTTCGTTGTTTTATCACCGGTCTTCCTTATTTAAGACATTGAAACATTCTCAGATCCCCCTGTGTTCACTGGTCACCGGCCATGGACGATACTCAACATTCACCATTCGGAGGAAGCTAGAACATTGGTTTATTGTTCATCATCTATCGGAGGCACCTTTTGTTGACCATTGACAAGACGCTCGAAGTTGGTTTTAGCAGCCGTTGGAGGGTTTCTTAGGCCCCTGCATTCAACCGCTGTGGAGGTGGTTCCCTTGTGTTTCCGGCACAACTCCTGTGTTTCCGGTTCATTCCAGTTTGGCCACTTGTGCATTTGTTGATGCTACTCAACCACAGGCAATTTACTTTGTTACATTTTTTTTCCTTAATTGATTTCTGTAAGGACCTCTGTAAATGAATATTTGAATGTTGCTTAGTTCAGTGATAAATAAAAAGAAGTGTTTACTGTTGATTAAGATACGGATATTGTTACCATGGGTCATTGAACATTTGTAGGTATGAATAGCCAACGGAGTGTCGGAAATCAATCTCTGAGTAGTTTGTAGTAAGATACTAAGTATTGCTATTGCAAACGAAGATGCATCATTCGAATTTCAACAACTCGGAATAACCCACAAAAGTTGTTTTATAGTTGTCAATTAAAGTCCGAGGTAATATTTTTTTTAGCATTGATATAAAGCATGTATATTGCTAATGACATGTGTTGCACTTGTAGGAGCAAGTGGTGAATAGCCCAATGACTGAAAGCGATTCTATTGATGGTTGCAAATTTTTTGAGTGGGCTATTCCTCAAGGTTGGTCGGATGATGTTACATCGGGAAATAGTCACGGTGATGTTATAGAATGCCTTGAAAATGTGGAGAGAAAAGTTGATGTTTGCGTAAGGCAGATTGAGTCTATGAAGTCAGTCCATGAGTTAGCAACTTAAGGGATGGCTACAGTTAACCAACTTGTTTTTCTTCTTTTTGTTATCATTCTCCTTACATTGGTCTTTTGGAAATATTTTATCATTATTGGTGAATTCATAGGTTCAGTGTTTTTAATATTGTGTTAAAAAACTCCCCCCCCCCCCCCTTTTGTTTTCATGTAGGTGAACTATTTTGGTGTCTTATTGTAGTTATTTTGACTTTTAAATATAAGTATATAAACATAAATTGCTTAGAAGATATTTTTTTGACTAATAAATATTTGTAAATTCATCGAATATACCTTTTGGCAAGAGGTAGAGAAGCCCAAGCTCATGAGGAAAGCTGACGGAGCGACCTCTAGATGATTCTGCCATTTCCAAGAAGCAGTCTCAGAGGGGGGGGTGCGGGGATAGATGGGTGAAGGAACCACCTCGATGGGGTGGGGAGAGGTCTCCTGGACATCCCTAGAGGAGGCGGAGATGCTCCAAGCCAACGGGGAAGGCCGGCGGTGGGAAACTGTGCTTTTGCAGAACCACCATTTCGCACCGTCAACCTAAGCCATCAATGGGAAACAGTGCTTTTGCAGAACCACTGCTTTGCACCATCGACCTGGGCCATCCGGCCAATGGGCGATCGGGGTGAGTGGCAATATGAGGGAGTGGGTTTGGTGGCCATCGAATCCCTCCACACTCGTTGGAGCGGCCTCCGAGTGGTTCTACCATTTCTGAAAAGCGGTCCTGGAGGGAGGCTGCGGGGGTAGACAGTCAGCAGAACCACCTCCACCGGGTGGGGAGAGGTCTCCTAGACGTTCCCGTAGGAGGTGGAGATGCCTCGGAACAACGAGGAAGGCAAACAGTGGGAAATGGTGCTTTTGTAGGCCATCAGATCGATGGGCAATCGGAAGGTGTTGGGATGCTGGGTGGGTGGGCGGCAATAGGAGGGAGTGGGTTTGGTGGCCATCGAACCCCTCTGCACCTGTCGGAGCAGCCTCCGGGTGATTCTGCCATTTTTTAGAAGTGGTCTCATAGGGGGGCACGGGGGTAGACGGGTGGCAGAACCACCTCCACGGGGTGGGGAGAGGTCTCCTAGACGTCCCAGAGGAGGCGAATATGCCCCGGGCCAATGAGGAAAGCCAATGATGGGAAACAGTGCTTTTGCAGAGTTACCGTTTCCCATTGTCGGCCAGAAAAGTCAAGCCAATGGGCAAATGGAAGGTGTCGGGATGCTCGGTGGGTGAGTAATAGTAGGAGGGAGTGGGTTTGGTGGCCATTAAACCCCTTCGCACCCATTGGAGCAATCTCTTAGTGATTCTAACATTTTAGACAAGTGGTCTCAGAGGGGGGCACAAGGGTAGACGGGCGGCGGAACCACCTCCACGAGGTGGGGAGAGGTCTCGTGGACGTCCCTAGAGGAGGCAAAGATGCCTCGGGCCAACGGGGAAGTTCGACAATTTGAAACAATGCTTTTATAGAACCACTATTTCCCACCTGGAAGCCGCTCCAACGGGTGTGGAGGGGTTCGATGGCCCACTCCCTCCTACTGCCACTCACCCACGGAGCATCCCGATACCTTCTAAATCGCCCATCGGCTCAACAACCCGAGCCAACGGTTGGAAACAGTGGTTCTACAAAAGCATCGTTTTCCACCATCGGCCTTCCCCGTAGGCCCAGGGCATCTAGGCCTCATCTAAGGATGTCTAGGAAACCTCTCCCCACCCCTTGGAGGTGGTTTTGCCGCCCGTTTACCCCTGTGCCCCCTCTAGGACCGCTTCTCGGAAATGGTAGAATCACTTGGAGGCCGCTCCGATGGGTGTGGAGAGGTTTGAAGGCCACCAAACCCACTCCCTCCTACTACCACTTACCCACCAAGCATCCGACACCTTCCGATCACCCATTGGGCCGACAATTCGAGCCGACGGTGGAAAACGGTGGTTCTGCAAAAGCACCATTTTCCATCGTCGGCCTTCCCCATTGTCCTGGGGCATCTCTACCTCATTTGGTGATGTCCAGGAGACTTCTCCCCACCCCGCAGAGGTGCTTCCGCCACCTGTCTACCCCGCACCCCCCTCCAGGACCACTTCTTGAAAATGGCAGAATCACCCAGAAGCCTCTCCGACGGGTGCGGTGGGGTTCAATGGCCACCAAACCCACTCCCCCTACTGCCACTCACCCACTAGTCATCCTGACACCTTCCAATCGCCCATCGGCTTGGCGGCCCGGGCCAACGGTGGGAAACAGTGGTTTAGCAAAAGCACCATTTCCACCATCGGCCTTCCCTGTTGGCCCAGGGCATCTCTGCCTCATATAGGAACGTCCATGAGACCTCTCCCCACCCCATAAAGGTGGTTCTGCCACCTGTCTTCCCCCGCGCCCCCCTTTGGGACCACTTCTCGAAAATGGCAAAATCACCTAGAGGCCACTCCAGCGGGTGCAGAGGGGTTCAATGGCCACCAAATCCACTCCCTCCTGCTGCCACTCACCCACCGAGCATCCCGACACCTTCCAATTGCCCATTGGCTCGATGGCCCCTGTTGACAGTGCAAAACGATAGTTCTACAAAAGCATTGTTTTCCACCGTCGGCCTTCCCTGTTGGCCTGGGGCATCTTTGCCTCATCAGGGAACGTGCATGAGGCCTCTCCCCACCCTGTAAAGGTGGTTCCGCTGCCCGTCTACCCCCATGCCCCCCTTTGGGACCGCTTCTCAAAAATGGCAGAATAACCCAGAGGCCGCTCCAATGGGTGCGGAGGGGTTCGATGGCCACCAAACCCACTCTCTCCTACTACCACTCACCCACCGAGCATCCCAACAGCTTCCTATCGCCCATTAGCCCGTCGGCCTTCTCCGTTGGACCGGGGCATCTCTACCTCATCTAAGGATGTCTAGGAGACCTCTCCCCACCCCTTGGAGGTGGTTCTACCTCTCGTCTACCCCCGCACCCCCCTACGAGATCGCTTCTCAAAAATGGCATAATCACCCGGAGGCCACTCCGACGGGTGCTGAGGGGTTCGATGGCCACCAAACCCACTCCCTCCCACTGCCACTCACCCACTGAGCATCCAGACACCTTCCAGTCGCCCATCGACCCGACGACCCAGGCCAACGGTGGGAGGTAGTAGTTATGCAAAAGCACTGTTTTCCACCGTCGGCCTTCCTTGTTGGCTCGAGGCATCTTTGCCTCATCTAGGGACGTCCAGGAGACCTCTCTCCACCCTGTGGAGGTGGTTCCACTATCCGTCTACCCCGCACCCCCTCTAGGACCGCTTTTCAAAAATCACAGAATCACTCAAAGGTCGCTCCAACGGTGTGGTGGGGTTCGATGGCCACCAAATCCACTCCCTCCTATTGCCAATCACTCACTGAGCATACCGACACCTCCTAATCATCCATTATCTCGATGGCCTGGGCCGACAGTTGGAAATAGTGGTTTTGCAAAAGCATTGCTTTCCACCATCGGCCTTCCCCGTTGGCGTAGGCATCTCCGCCTCATATGGGGCATCCAAGAGACCTCTCTCCACCCCTTGAAGATGTTCCGCCATCCGTCTACCCCCACGCCTCCTCCGGGACCGCTTCTCGGAAATGACATAATCACCTAGAGGTCGTTCTGGTGGGTGTAGAGGGGTTCGATGGCCACCAAACCCACTCCCTCCTAGTGCCACTCACCCGCCAAGCATCTGACACTTTCTGATCACCCATCGACCCGACGGTGGGAAAGGGTGGTTCTACAAAAGCACAGTTTTCCACCATCGGCCTTCCCCATTGTCCTAGGGCATCTCTGCCTCACCTGGGGATGTCCAGGAGATGTCTCCCCACCCCGTGGAGGGGTTTTTTCCACCTATCTACCCTCACGCCCCCCTTTGAGACTACTTCTCAGAAATGGCAGAACCACTCGGAGGCCGCTTCGGTGGGTGCGGAGGGGTTCGATGGCCACCAAACCCACTCCCTCCTACTACCACTCACCCACCGAGCATCCCGACACCTTACGATCGCCCATCGGCTTGGGCCGACGATGGGAATTAGTGGTCCTACAAAAGCACTGTTTTCCACCATCGGCCTTCCCTATTGGATCGGGGCATCTCTGCCTCATCTGGGGAGGTGCAGAAGACCCCTCCCACCCCTTGGAGGTGGTTCTGCCTCTCGTCTACCCCCACGTCCCCCCTCCGATGCCGCTTCTCAGAAGTGGCATAATTACCCAGAGATCGCTCCGGCGGGTGGAGAGGTGTTCATTGGCCACCAAACCCACTCCGTCCTATTGCCACTAGATGCTTACCACACTCAATGCAATGGAACAGATGATTAGAGATGAAGGTTCAGTGATTAATGACTCTAAAAAATGGGGAAGATGTTGTAGCTTCGAAATGGGGAAGACATTGTAATCTAGTGATGGGAGGTGAAGATCCGACGATGAAACGACTTTGAGAAATTACTTCTAGTGATGAGTGATGAAGCTCTGGTGATTAATGACTCTAAAATTGGGGAAGACGTTGTAGCATTGAAATGGGGAAGATGTTGTAGCTCCGGTGATGAGAGATGAAGCTCCAAAGCTCCGGTGATTAATGTCTCTGAAAAATGGGGAAGACGTTGTAACTTTGAAATGGGGAAGATGTTGTAGCTCCGGTGATGAGAGATGAAGCTCCAAAGCCCCGGTGATTAATGGCTCTGAAAAATGGGGAAGACATTGTAGCTTTGAAATGGAGAAGACGATGTAGCTCTAGTGGTGAGAGATGAAGTTCTGATGATTAACGACTCTGAAAAATGGGGAAGTCGTTGTAGCTCTGACAACGAGAGATGAAGATGTTGTAGCTTTCGGCTCTGAGAAATGGAGAAGAGGGTGAATGCTGTAGGTTCGAAATGAAGAAGAAGACGATGAAAAAAAAAGACATTGGGGGTGGAGGGGTATAATGGGTATTAACACTTAACTTATGATGACGTGGGGGGATGAAGCCAAGGTGGTAAAGGATGAACTCATCGTTGAAAACAGAGGAGTTGACCTTGATTTTGACGAGGTCAATTGAAATGGTCAGTACCTCTGCGGGCATGACGGGGCAAGGCGTTTGCCATGCTTGTGTATGTCTCTTGGAGCTTGAATTTGAGGTAGCGTCCATCTCTCTAATCTTTATTTTGGGAATCACCGGTAAGATACTCCCTCCACTCTTGTTTGCAAGCTCTTTCTCTAGAAGGTTCTGTTCAAAATTCTACTCTGGTTGTCCTGAGTTAAATCCCTGAAGAGATATAGGTGGCGTTCAAAAACACTAACTATTAATGGGGTTACTTCTGTCATCAAAACATTCAATGAATGAATGTGGATTATGCCTTGAGAACTGGGAGGATTTGGCCATGGTTTCATTATTTAATTTTACATAGCTCGTATTCATATCATCTATCTTTGGGCATTTTCATCAAAGAATTGTGAGATGACTAACATATATCACGTTTGCCGAATGGAGGGGGCTTGCGATGGTATTTTGATTTTTTTATTGGGCTCCAGTGGCTGGGTTTTCTTGATACAGGTGTTAAGGGGTTTTATTTTTTTGAGGGGTGGGTGAGAGACCGGATCTGCTCCTCACACCTAGCGCCTCACACGCACATTCTATCATGCATTGGGAACATCTCCCGTACTTATTTTTTATTATTCATGGGAGATGTTCCCATGCACAGTGGTCATGCATGTGAGGAGACCAGATCTGCTCCTCACACCTGGCGCCTCATAGGCACATCCTGCCATGCATTAGGAACATCTCCCGTTCTTATTAATGAATATTCATGGGAGATGTTCCCAATGCATGGTGGATGTGCATATGAGATACCCATTTGTGAGGAGCCCGCCTCGCACGTGAGGCGCCCAATTAACTTCCACCATATGCGAATGAAGAAGTCCATAAGAATAAACACAAAGACAAAGAAGGTTGTTATTTTTGTTGAGAAGTCAGAACCATTGCTTTTCATGAGAGTTCTGTTTTACTAGGAATCAGGAATGCAACATCATTGACCTTGATCATACACCCATATTTTCTTAGAAAATTTGATGGAGGGAAATGATATTGGGTGTAAGAATGGTGATTCAAGGTCACCCCCCTCTTGCAAAACCCAAAGCATAACCATTGAAAAGTGTTAGTTGTATTCGCTTGAAATCATTGGTTACAAGTTTTTCCAGTACGTATCAGAAAATCAAATTCAAATAGTATGCTTGGCTTGTTTAATTAAAGAATTTGACTATAATATCCTAAAAGTTTGTGACCAATCGACCCGTATCAAAAACATATTAACCAATCAGTGGTATTAATCAAAATTGATGGGTAGGTTTAATTAATGTTCTTCCCGTGTCATGTCTTTCTGGTATCTCCCTTAATTAAATCGAGTTCAAATAGAGAAATTTTGAATTAGGGGTTCAATTATAATGTTAGAAAGACAAAAAGTTATAACCAATCAACCGGCAATCAATTAGGTGGATCTTTATAAAAATCATAGGAAGAGTTTGATTGATCAAAACATGTCTTTCTGTCATTATAGATTTTTCTTATGTTGTAATTTGGATATACCCCTATGCGAATTGGATTCCTTCCGCCATTTCCCTTCTCATATTCCCAGCGTGATGGTAATATATATGAGAGTTTGCCCAATTGCCATTGTTCTCTTCTAATTCTATATCATGTGTAAAGACTAAAAAGTGACTTTTGACCATTTTAACTTTTGACAGATGAAATTTTTTGTTCTTGTTTGAAAATAATTCTGATTCTGGTATGAGGATTCTCATGGTGATGGCGGTGGTTGTTTGAATTTCCTTTTTCCCGTCTTCAGTCTTCCTGTCTTTTGACCTTGATACTTTTTAGCCTCAAACAGGACCAATGATAATATTGCATGCATATTCCTAACCGTGCCTTGTCCCCCTACCAAAATATTCTTGGATGAACAGGAATCACCCACCCCATCTACCGTCTGTGTTGCATGGTCGAGCGATCGATCCACTGTCTGAATCTACAACCTCAGAGATCCCTAACAGAACAATTCATCAATGGAAGAATATGCTGGCAACTCGTAGAGGTTGAGACTGAGAGAGTCCTTCAATGGGACAGCTGTAATGTCTCATATGCATGTCTAGATCACCTGGCCAACAAAACACGTTCCAACCCTGTACCAACATGATTTTTACATCACACATCTCATACATGGCAGGTCCCAGTCTCATGGTGATATGTGCAGTGTTAGATAGCATTGATAGAGGGTTGGAACGAGTTTTGTTGGCAGAAAATCTGAATTCCTTGTATGCATGACCGGGTTGCTTTTGCTTGTTGTTTGTTTATTTATTTCCAAATGAATTCCAGCTGATTGTTTCCAACATTTTTTTATACTCTTTTTTTTTTTTTTCAGAATTACATCAATTCTAGGGCAAATCTCTTAAATTATCCTGAAATTGACTTATTCTACCTTTACTATTTACAAATTATCTTAAAGTAGTCCTAAATTTTTTCACAATTGATTAAATTCTCCCCTACCGTCATCATCCGCTAAAATTCCATCGCATGATGTTATGTGATGAATAATTTTTTTAAAACCCAATATTACCCTTTTATGGTCAATTTTGCCTTTCTTTATTCTTCAAAGTTTTAAAATAAAACTGACTCTTGCTCAAACGAGGGATGCATGTGGACCCAATTATAGAAGCCTCAAACGAGGGATTTGTAGACTTGCCCTTGAGCACAACAATAAATCTAATTACTTGTCCGGATTTTGTTTTAGAGGATTGATGCTACTGCCAATATGTGGACTTGCATCTCTGTTGTGCTTTAATGTACAACACTCTTATGTCATCTAGGCCAAATATAGAAGGGTTTCTTTTCATCACCCTTATTTCTTAATCCCCACTTCCAAACCTGACCCAAATCAGATACCAAACTGATCTACAGTCCCATGCTTTAGATTTCCGATAAAAATTTCAACGTCTCTACCAAAACTGTTAATAGATTTTTTATATTAGTCTATGCAGGGGAAAACTTTTGATATTTTTATTTTGTTTTATTCTTACAATTCTGCTAAAAGTGATAAGGCATGAATGCTAAAAGTGATAAGGCATGAAAGCTTGGGTGTGAGGCCGTTATATAATGGGAGCAGAAGTGGGGAGGTTGTTCTAGTTTTCAGATGGAGAAATAATAAGGTGTTATTCAAATGTTTCATTTTAAAAATTTAAAGAAAAATGATAAATAAAATAGTCTTTTTTCAAATTTTTCCGTTAACCCGATCTGTTGAGAGGGGGAGGATGTATTCAGTTATCATAAAATTTAAAAGTATTTTAAGACGACAGCTGGCAGGAGCATGTGGAATGGAATTTAATCATGATGTCAGCAACTTTTCTTTTATTTGTTGATGGATTGGAGGATAAGGTATCCAAAAAAGTTTTTACTTTTTTTTTTTTTTGTTTTTCTTTTTATTTGATTCAAAATAAAACTTAAAAAGGTTTCCAAAAAATTCAACTTCAAACTTTGAAGGTCGAATCTTATAGGACCCACATAAGTCAAAAGAGAGTTGTTGACATTCTCCAGCTGGGTCAAAAATCCTCTTGCTTTCTCTCACAAATGACAAAATTAATCAATGAAAGGAAGCGACGAGTGCATTAGTTCACAACTCATCACATACAAAGCAAAACAATAACGAGGCACGTAATTAATCTCATTCAAATATCATCATCGTCATACAAATACAATACAACCACCACTGAACTGGATTGTACCATTCAAAGGAAAGCCACACTTGGTTCAACACTCACACGAATATTCATGGCTCATGATGTTATAGAATTAATGAAAACACATCTGTTGGAGGTTGGAGATTATCTATCTGGTTACATGCATGCTCACTTGACCTTCTCTCTTTTTATCTGCTTCAAGTCATGGGTATATTTATTTTCCTTTGAAGCTGGAGATTAATTATTGATGAAACCAAGCTAGTAATAATCCACACTGCTAACTGCTGAGCTTAGTCAAGCATTTTACCACTCACTGTTAATAATTTTGTGTGTAATAAATAACCATACGATTTTAGCCATTCAATACATTCAAGTTTTCTTCAAACATTATGTCTTGTGTGGTAAAGGCCCGAGATTCTTCTTGGCAAATTAAATGGGCCCCCTCACAGGGACTTAGATTGCTGGATGTCACTTATTCCATGGTGGAAGATAAGCCCAATAAACGTAACACCCAATGGAGGAATCACCTCAACCCTCAGGTTATAAAAGCCTCAGTTCCTTACTACGTCAAATATTGTCTATAAATACCCTCCCACGACCCTCCCCATTCAGCAGCAGATCCTCCAGTTTTCAGTTTTTAAATTTGCCTCTCTTGTGCGCATCAAAGTTAATAGCAGCTATCATGGACAATAGAATTGAATCTTCTGAAACTCTAAGGTACACTCTCTCTCTCTTTCTCTCGTATAATCTTCTGGGGTTTTATATATATACTCATACTCTCATAAATTAAAATGGGTGTTTGAAAAAAAAAAAAAAAGAGAAAAACTTACCCAAAGACTACCTTATTGCTACCTGCAGGAACAAGTGTGGTGCATGCTTCAGACAGTTTAACAAAGTGGAGCACTTGGTGGATCACATGAGGACCTCATATCACTCGGTTCATGAGCCCATGTGTGGAATCTGTAGAAAGCATTGCCGCTCTTTCGAATCATTAAGGGAGCATCTTATAGGTTGGTATCGATCGAGTATCAACCCAACCCAAACTAAACCAAATGCTACTACGACAACTTCTATCTTGAACTGGCCATGCATTAAGTTAACTTTTTTTTCTTTATATATGCTCACCTACGAGACATGACGACGCACTTACGCTTAGTTGCTTTTGAAGGCCCACTGCCAAAGGTGGAATGTGCAAGAATATTTGGCGTCAGAGGATGCAACATCTGCTTAACCATTCTCGACACCCCTAATGCTCTTAGGGCTCACCGAGGAGCATGCCAACTCTCCCGAGTGTCTCCCGTAAACGCTGCTCTCGATCTATCTACCTCTGCAAATTAATTAATTAAGCATGAAAGCAGTAACTTATATTAATTCTATATATACAATAAAATAATTAATAATAATATATCTTCTGTTTCTGCTTCCAGCAGGGTTTGCTTTCTCGAATGTCCAACTTGGGAATAAAAGACGATCTTCTCAAAGTGGATGGTGGAAGGATAAAAGGTCCACAAGTAGTTGCACTAGGTTGCAAAATGGTTGGTGGTGGCAGTGATGGCTCACTGGATCTCTGTGCTAGAGTTTGCCTCATTGATCAAGATGAAAACATCATCTTCCATTCTTATGTGAAACCACAGATTCCTGTCACCAACTACAGGTATTTTTTGTTTGTTCATATTTTAATTTTGATATATTATAAATTTATGAACCATCATATCATATCTGAATGCCATTGATGAAGCTCAAGCTTAATTATATACAAGCAAGAAAACAATAACTACGTACGTACTGTAGATATGAAACTACCGGCATCCGCCCAGAACATCTGAGAGATGCAACGCCACTGAAGCAAGTGCAAAGGAAGGCTCAAGACTTCCTGTGCAATGGCGAACCAATATGGAAGATTCGTTCCAGAAGTGGGAAAGCAAGGATTCTTGTAGGCCATGGCTTGGATCAAGAACTTGAGCGCTTAGGAATCGAGTATCCTGCACACTTGATCAGGTATATATAGCTGATGATGAAGTTGTAACAGTTAATCCAATGCTCAAGAGCAACTAACAAACGTCCGTTAATAATCTGATGTTTGTATGTTCAGGGATACAGCCAAATACCCTCCCCTGATGAAAACGAGCAAGCTCAGCAACTCACTCAAGTACCTTACTCGAGCATATCTTGGGCAAGTATAAGTATTCTATGGTCTATACAGAAAACAAGATCTATATATATCGCTCTAAGCATATAATTTTAGTTTATAGATCAAAAGCTTGAACCTTGCAACGCTATTTATGTATGTAACACGTTTGACAGGTACGATATCCAAACTGGAATACAAGACCCGTATGAGGATTGTGTGGCTACGATGAGACTTTACATGAGAATGAAATCAAAAGTTCACCAGATGGAAGAGTACCCGCTTGCTACGGATGCACAAAATCGCAACAACTTCGCTGTTTGGAGGCAGAACGAGCTCGAGAGGATGACACCTGATGAGCTATTGGCCATATCAAGGTCCGACTACTACTGCTGGTGCTTGGATTCCATCAATGTGCCAGAACAGTGAACACCTCTGCTTGTTTATCCGAGGCGTCATAAGAAACAATATAATAAGATATGGGTAGGTATATTATATTAAAGTTTTATATATATAGAAGGTATCAGAGAGGTTATGTTGATAGTAAACCTAATAATTAATGTGCTTTAAGCAGGTGTGTATTGAGTTTCTATGAAGATTTAGATAATTGATTATTGATCTAAAAATGTCATGTCCTAGCTAGCCAGCATTCTCACTTTCGTTTACATGAAGTTAACATAAATTGACAAGCTTATATTATAAGGAGAAAATCGTGCAGATTATGATCCAGGAAACTGATGGATGGCAAACCGGTAGCTTATGATCAATGAAGTAATAGCACTGGTAGCTTACAATCTAATGGTCATAACATAACTCTCATAAGAGATAAAAAACAACATTAAACAAACCATATACATAGGAGACAACCAAACCCGATACAAACCCACATTAATCTATTGCCATTAATTTGGATATGGGGTGTGCTACATGCATGATGCATCATGTTTTTTACCGGTCCGATCTGTTTAATGTCATATTCATTATTAAATTATCGGTACTTAAAATCATTTTTTTAATATTTGTATCCGTGCCTTTTTTCTCTATCTTTGCCCTTTTAATATCCTTCGACTGTAACAATCACTTTTTCTTATGGGTATCGGTGATTGTCTTCTATGCACATGACTAAACCATCTATCTACCTTCTCTCATTTGAACCTCATCACACCATTTTTACAATAACCTACTATTCTCCCCGTAACACTGGATCAGTCACCATTCACTGATTTGGAACATCATATGAGCAAATTAATATAAAATTAAACGACTGAGGCAGTTTATTAGTTACTTCATTCTTTGAATTATATAGTACTTTCTCGTTAGACTATGCTATAGTAGTGTGCCCTTTGGTGCTTGTCTTTGCTTTATCAATCCCTACCCGAACCCATAGCAGCTAGTCTGGTCTGGTATTTAGAGAGAGAGCGAGAGAGAGAAACCTTTCGGGTTTTTTTATTTTTATTTTTTATTTTGGTGGTAAACATCATATTTTTAAGGATAAATTCCTTGTACTTAGAGGGTGGTAAGAGTAATTAGCCCCCTCAAATTTGTTTTGTGACGAAGACTGTCCATTCAAGATTCTATAAGTGGACACCAATATCAAAATGATGAAAGTAACCATATTAAATAACAAATTATTTCAAGGCATTGATGAACTGATCATTCTGCGTTTTCAAGATGAATTTAAAGCTTAGAGAAACATGTGTGGAGGTTTAGAAAAACTAGGTCAAAGGGCATAATGCTGTCTGTAATTTAGTCCATTTCTAAATCCAATTCACCAGACCCGTACAACAGGTCCATCAAGAAACGGTTCGGAGTTCAGACGGGGTGAATCTCAGGACCCCACCTTTCGTCTCTCTCTCAAAAAAAAAAAGGTAATCAAATATATTATTTCGACGACAAGAATAAAGAAAAATACTGTTTAAGCAAGACTTTCTGCCCATCCCCCTTAGGCCAAAGCCCACCAGGTATGAAGTTTGGACAAGCATAGGCCCACTTATACTTTATACTGAAATTTAATTAATTATAATGTGAGATACGGAAATTTAATACTTGATATCAAATAGACTCTAATGTCATCTCAAAGAATCATTCAACCTAAAAGCTTAAAATGTTAATAGAGGTCTCTGGATACAAGTATTTATTCCCTAACACTCATGCATGAGATGCAATAAAAAAAAATCCAAATGCAAATTTTGGCATTATTGAAATAGAGTAGGATAGTGTAGATACAAAATTTCAAACACTGCACTGTACATATTTAAGCATCTAGAGGCCTCTTACATGTTTAGGTAGTGCTTTTAATTTTAATAGAGTGGGATAATGGTAGTGACATCCTGAAAACTGCTTCCTTTAATCATGGGATTGGATGTATGACCACCTTACCGGTAGCTCTGCCAGTCTCAATGTAGGAAAACGCTTCTACAACTTGGGAGAATGGGAACGGGCCTTTGGGATCAATAACGGGTTTCACCTTCCCACTCTCAAAATATGGGTTTAATTTCGTCAGCACAGACCCATTGGAAGTGACCACAAATCTGAAACCAGGCGGGGTCACAGCACCTGTTAGCACCACCACACTCCCCCCTTCTTTTACTGCCTTCACTGATTTATCGCCTTGTCCTGTTTTTTTTTTTCAAAACAAAGAAAATGAATCCACCCTCTTAGTCAAATATAAGAATCAAAATCGGAATAATACAAAAACGAAAAGCTGAATGAATTCAATATGGAATCTACATGCCAAAAATTGATCGGACTGGATAACATTGGCAATTTAATTTGTAGATGTAATTCATTAATCTTTTATTTCTTCTGCCTCTTGGCTTCTTTTTTTTCCTTTTCTAAACGCACAGAAGGCTTTGATTCACATGATAGAGTACTCGCGGAACTCATCCGACCCTTGCATGCAGCATGTTCAAATACCCTATTAATGCATTCACATTGGACATGAGGGACACGGCACACTACCTTTGTTCCTTGGGCTCCATTTGGTTTGTGGGATGGGATGAGAAAAATGAAATATTCCAAAAATATTCTCTTTTCTCATATTTGTTTTGAGGGAAAGAGGGGGATGAGAAAAAGGTGGGATGCGAGATCCCAAAATCAATGATTCGGAGAAAATCATTTGAAGGGATGTGCCTTATTCTTCTTCAACTGGAATAAGACGACGAACCTCCTTATCACAGACCAGCAGTGACAGCAACGACGGCAAACAGTCCCCTTCCTTTCAACAGTGGCTGCGAACCAGCAAAGAACAGTCTCCTTACCACGGACCAGCGGCGACGGCAACGACAGCGAACAGTCTCCATTCCTTTTGACAGCGGCAACAAACCAGATACTATTCATTGCCTTCCCTGATCGAACAGAGGAGGCGGCGGTGGAACAATCCTTCACTGTTTTCTTCACTGTGCGGCGACAACAAACCAGATCTGTTTCTTTTTCAGATCGCCGTTTTATTCACCCCTTTGCATTTCCCTCTTTCTCTGGTCGCCACTGCAACTCTCGGCAGCAGCGATCTGCCTTCTCAGCACTCCCATCTCTCTCGGTACTTTTCTTTCTATTTTCCCATATAAACCAAACAATGGAAAGATCAATTTTTACACCATCCCATCCCTTCTTTTCCCATCCCATTCAAATCTTCCCACAAACCAAATGGAGCCTTACAAAACTTGGATGTTTTCCCATTTCCTGTATTTTATTGGAAATATTGACTTAAAGGCTAAGCAAGCTTCCCCAGAAAGGAGAAGCTTCATCTAGATATATCTAGGGTCCATTTGGTTCCCTCTGCCTGGAAAGAGAATTGGAATGGGCCATTCCCATTCCAACCATTTGTTTGGTTGGAATCAAGGTTCAAAATTTTGATATGTATTGGCTGATACATATCGTATTGGGGGCTTCCTGATATGTCCTAAAGGGGGTGTTTCGGGGTTTAACCTAGTTCAGGGGGTAGATGGACCTTAAATCACCGGTAGATGGACCTTAAATCACCCCTCAGAACCAGGTTTAAAAAAACTAAAAAATATGGGAGAAATGAGCTTCATGGAGGCCAATATGCCCCTACTGGTATATCATCCGTATCGATATTTTGAACATTTTTGGGATGGGAATCCCCCAAATGGGGAATAGCCATTGTAGTCTCCCCTAGGCCCGAGTCAAGAGAAGTAAATAACTCGTGACAAGAAACACTCAAAATCTTAATATTAATAAAATATTATTAAATTAATAATAAGATAATAATAAAATAATAAAATATTAATATAATATAATTAAAATAATAATAAAATACTATCATATTAACTATTAAATAATAATAAATTAATTTTAAAATAATAAAACAAAAATAATAGAATAGTAATAAACTAATGCTAAATATTAAGATATAAGTTATTAAATATTAATAAAATAATAATTATATATTCACAAAAATATTAATAAAATAATAAATAGACTAATACAAAATTGAAAATTCACTTGATTCTGATCCTCTCAGAGAAATATACAAAAGAAAATGGCATTTAGAAGCTTACCAACTGCATCAAATACCACATCAAATTTCTCCGGTAAATCTTCAAAGTTTTCTTTGGTATAGTCAATGGCCAAATCTGCACCCAAGCTCTTCAACAGCTCAAGTTTTCCTGTGCTGGATGTAGCTGCAACTTTTGAGGCACCAAATACCTGCTTTGCTAGCTGACAAACAAATATAAAGGGGAAATAAGTATGGATCGTTGAATCCACACAATCATCTAAATATTCAATGACGGTGAGAAAGAGAGTGAAGAAATTACCTGGATTACCAGAGTTCCAACTCCACCAGCACCACCCAATACAAGAATAGATTTCCCAGCAGAAAATCCAGATCTTTCAAGACCTTCATATGCAGTTTCAACAGCAAGGGGAAGGCTAGCAGCCTGAGCAAAATCCAGATTCTTGGGTTTTGGAGCTAAGAGTTTCTCCTCAACAGCAGTATATTCTGCAAAAGAGCCGAACTGTTTAGGGTTTTCCAGAGCCTTCTCATTGATATTCCCATATACTTCATCCCCCTCCTTTAGGCTCTGCACTTGGCTGCCCGCCTTTACCACTATACCAGCAACATCATAGCCTGGAACAGTCTACACCGAAAACCCATTCAAAAGATGAAGATAAAATGACCAAAGAGATTTGAGAAATATTTCAGGATTCAGTAGATATACCGTGAAATAGGAATAGAAAGCAGAGAAGTTAAACATGTAAGTAAATTGAGGAGAACCCACATTTAGTTTTCAACCCTTAGTAATCATATACTCATGGTGTCCTACGAGAGCTGGAACCGCAAAATTAACAAGCATAATTCACATTATTAGGTGAAACCATACTGCTTTGCTTTTACTCTGTAGTTTGAACGAAAAACAAATATTTGTATTTTGCAGATATCATAGCAACAAATTAGCATTCATTTAACAGCTGTCACGAAAATTAATAAATTCTTCAAAAAGCAAAAGAGTTGTCAGAAAAAATAAAATAAAATAAAAAGTCCTTTTCGCGATTTGATTTGTTCAAACCTCAAACCCAGGACAACTATGGTTTTCAATTTTCATCATTAACGGCTTTAAAACGTCCATTCCAGAATGTGTAGTTCAAGAAACCAAATAAATACAGGACCAGCTTGCAATAACATCTAGATAGAATACCAGTAAAATCCTCTTGTGCAATAGAATTTTTTTGAACCCCAATTAAGAACACTTATATAACGCTCAATAGTAAGAAATCCCAAGGGTGAAGTTACAGATGATAAGAATTTAGAGAAACAAAAGACAAAATGGGATATAGAAAGAACTCACAGGCAGAGGGGAATCGGTTGCCTTGAATTTCCCCTGTCTTCTCTTGCCATCAACCGGGTTAAGAGCCGCAGCAACAACCTTGATCAAAACCTGGTCCTGCTTAACATCAGGCATGGAAACTTTTGGATCAAATTTAAGAACATCGACACCTCCATATTCCCCGTAAACCCAAGCCTTCATTTCAGAGGGTGTGGGAGAAATCGTAGAGGTCTCTACGGAAGCAGGGGCAGCTTGGGAATTAGCAGAGACTCTGAGAGGAAGAGGAGAAGAGTTCCTTCGAAGACGGGTAGTCGAACTTGTTTTGATATCTGCTGCTGCTGCCAATGTAGAAGAGAAAGAAAGGAAAGATCTAATGTGATGGGGTGGCAGCGGCGGCCTTGAGGTGGATGAGAGAGGGTGGTAGTGAGCGGCCGTAAATTGGGTTGTGGTGGTAAGAAGAGCTTCCATTACCTGCACCTGCTTATCTTCTCCCGCCCTTCTCAACTTCTCAGCTTCTTACTTTCATACAAGCGTTGATAAGCTTAGCGCATTTCGCTTTATTATCGTGGCTGCGAGATGCGCACACGTGTGCATGCCTCGGATGCAACCACGTGTAACTAATCAGGAATGATAACCATTAGTTAGTTGTTCGTACGGAAATGTTCCGGAACAAGAATTTCCACACGAACAGAAATAAACAAGAATAATGCCAAACGGGACCTAAAGTACAATCGTGCATTGGATTGGGAACATCTCACGGTCTCACCACAAAGAATAAGGGGAATTCGGATTGGTTGAAGGTGATTGTTTCGGCTGTGTTACCAATGATAACACCCCCATTTTATTGGGATCGGATAAAAGTAGTTTTTATAGTTTTTAATTTTTTCAAGGTTAGGTTGAGAGTATCTTAAGGGAAAATGTATGATACTAAAAGGATATGGTATAGAAAGAGTTTTGACCGATTAAAACTCACTCATGAATCTTGATAAATAACATTTATGATTCTGATTGATTGTTAAATCTTTTTTCAGATATTATGTCTTTTTCATAACATAGTCGAACCTGTATTTTAAAGGACAAATGTCAAAAAAAAATTCTAGTGTTGAGGACCAAACAGCATAGGCTATGCGGTTGAGAGCATTTCTGAGATAAACATATTAAGCATAATATTAATTAAAAATGTAAACTTAAATTTTAAAATAAATGTTCTAAAAAACCTATTATCTAAAATTAAAATACATAAAATTAACATGTAAGACGTATTCAAATGAAATTTTTAAAATAAAATCAAACATATAAAACATATTCAAGCATGTAAAACCCTTACTCTCTTTTTTTCCTCGATTGCATTACTTCAAATAGCTAGTTTGATGTAAAACATCTTGCCCTGATTCTGTGAGCCGCCTTTGTAACAAGCCCCTCAAGGAAATCCCAAAGAAATCTATGTAAGGGTCTTAAATTCTTAATCCCTACAAGCCCCTAGCCCAGCTGCTAGGTTCAAAAAAGAACAAAAAACGCAAAAAAAAGTGGGTAAATTAGTAATTATCTCCTATTTTATTTTGACAAAAATGAAAGACATGGATATGAACGTATTCATCCCAAAATTGTTCTCAACAGCATATTTGAAGAAAAATTTTCTACATGATTCTTTAATTGAGAAAGGCTAATGGGGTGGAAGAATTTGTTGGCAGGTAAACAAATTTTTGGAGTTAGATGGGCGGTTAATAATGGGAGGAGATAGACGTTTGGGGTGACCCATGCGTTCCAAAGATAAATGGTGATCATATTATTGGAAAAATGTGGAAAAATGAGGTGACTAATCATATCCGTACTCAATATTGCCTCAAGGTTAAAAGCATTCGTCCAGGCAATCACAATTGGGAAGATGGGCTAACTTGGGACCCAGATCCAAAATGATAAATTTACTTTCAAATCTGCATACCATGTAGCCATTAGTATGTGTGAGAATAGAGAATTTGAAAAATAGCTTAGATGACACGTTTAAAAAAGTGTTGGAAATGTATATGGAACTTATAATGGAAATCTTCAAGGTAGAGGCATTGGAGAAGATGGGTCTTGAAATGGAGCTGAAAAAGAATGAGTTAAAGACTTTTTAAACCTCTCCTGATATTGTCGATTGGACATAGTTCTCCCCTCTTAAATTTATAAACTGTCATGTCTAATGGATTAAGAAAAATGACTAATATATCCCTAGTTAAATTTGAGATTAAATTGATTTTTAATTAATTAAAAAAAAAAAACCCATCATCTTCGACCTTAGAATAATGAGAACTTGATTGCTGATGGAGCTGCATCTATCCACTAATCCACCTATCTTCCTACCTGTAAATTAGTTAAAACTAATCTGAAATCATAAATCTAAGCGCAAAAGGGTACATTTGACGTTCACATTTGTTTTTATATATTTAAAAAAAAAAACTGTTTGCAAAAAAAAAAAAGAAAAACATATCAATTTTGTTATAAATAAGACCCTTCTCTGAGGTTGCCTTTTTCTTGGTGAGGGGAGGTTTCTGTCCATATATAAAGACAACCAAATAAGCAAAGAAGTAATAAAGGGAAAAACTGGATTTTTTTTAAATGAAACCACACATGATGTTATGTACTAAATAAATATGAATGGAGTGTTAATAGATGGGAGGGTTTTGTCTGCTGATGTCATCCAAGAGGGGGAGGTCAAGTACGAATGACAGAGGGTGGGTTCTGGGCAGCGATCATATTCCCGTCCCCCCGAGCCCAATTTGAAATTAACCCCGTCCCCAATTCCGATCTTCACTAGGGATCCCCAAAGGAGATGGGCTTCCCGCAGGGGCTAGACTTTCTGAAATGTATTAATTAATAGTATTTAAAAAGTAAATTTACTTAAAATAAAAAATAAATTTAAAATATAAATAATATTTTAAATATATTTTGATTATATAGTATAATAATATAAATAATATTATAAGTATAATATATTTAATATAAATAATATTTAACACATAATTGGAATCATGGCAGAGCAGGTACTTCATTCCACATCTCTGACCCCAACCCCAGTTGGGAATCCCTATCAATCTCATCCCTGACCCCATCTCATCGGGTCAGGGAGGTCGGGTATCCAAAGGGAATGAGAAAATTGCCATCCTAGGTCTAAATCCAATTTAAAAAATAAGGGAATGTTTCAGTATTTAAGTCAAATATCAGAGGAGACTTATGTTTTTACCAATTTGGTTTAAGTCAAATATTCTGTGATGTTGTAGCTAGAGCAATTTGGTTTGGTAGTGATTTTAGTTTAAAAGCTGATGTTTCTGATTATAATATTTACTCTGTGTATTGGCTTGCTGAATCTTGTGATTATTTAAAGGCAAATTCCTTAGATCCTTCTTTTGATTTCTTATGTTTTTTAATTTATTTTGTGGTCCATTTGTAATACTAGAAATGAAATATGCGAGTTCAAATTAGCCCCCAACAACACCCCACAGCATATCCCATATTAGGATCTTCCGATGGTAGTATAAAAAATGATGAGGTATCATCAGAAGATATTCCCAATACACAGTGGGTATGTGTTATGGGACGTTGTGGAAAATTATCTTATCAGGGCTGATTTTAACTCGAAATATGCTACTCTAAAGCTAATTTACATTTGAGATCTGCATTAAGTTGTATACATAATTCGATTCAGAATCTAGTAAGCGGGTTCCGGCAAGGGACATCAGGAAAGTTGTGTCCAAGCCATTATCAAGTGATAAAAAATAGTTGCCATTGGCGGTCTCCGGAACCAGGTTGGGTCAAACTTCGAAGTAAATTCTGATGCAGGCTTTCCGCTTTCGGTATGGTGCCGTGGTGATTTACGATTGGAATGGATGTAGGAGTGAGCAAGTGATTTATTCGATTAAAAATTAAGTTGAACAAATCAAAATTTTAAATGAAAAATCGAATTAAAACCAAAATAATCAAAACCGAAATTGTATTTCGGTTTTTTATTATTTCAGTTCAAATCAATACTATACATGATGGTGTGCGATCTGGAAGCTCCTAGTTGTAGGGCAATTTGAACGCCTGTCGTTAAGTAGATCGCTCGAATTGCAAGGAAATAGAGGTATCAAAGAACCCTGGGTGGCTAACCCGACGAGCTCGCTCCGATGCTTAAGCCAGTAATAGTATATGTGAGCTGAGAGTTTGAGAACAAGGAGAACTACAATGCACTAAATCGCGCATACCTTCTGAGGTTGGAGGTAAGGCCTTTATATAGGCATTGTTTGGCATGGGTATCACACAACGCGCCTAGGAAGACGTACTTAACTGCTCTGAAGTCCTAGGAGGTAGTCGTGCACATAGGCCAATCTTTGCGCCTTACTCAGTTTCCTCCAAAACATTCGGTGTGAGAGATGACTTCCAAGATACCCAAGAGTGATGGGATGCATGCAGAATTTGTGCGTCGATGTTGGAATTTAAATAGTGGGTCAGTGACACAGCTGCACTATGTTAGTCCTTTAAGGTGTTGGTCGTCTACTCCTACAATAAGCCACAAGGAACTCAATCTGCGGGGGCAGCTTTACTAACTGCAGGTTGCCATATCACATTGGAACCTTGAAAGGCTCAACCCACAAGGGCGATTGTAGTCTTTTGGCTGCCGGCTCCCGCGGGGGCTCAACCTGTAGGGGCAAATAGGACTGACAAGGCTCGTTCAGGCTGATTACGCTCTAATCGCCTCCTTGGCATAGGTAGACAAGTCCTAATTGCCTCCTCGGCATAGGCAGACAAGTCCTAGTCGCCTCTTCGGCATGGGAAGATAAGTCTTAAATGCCTCCCCGGTATAAGCGCGACAAGTTCCAATCGCCTCTTCCACTTGTGCAAGTGAGTAGCTCGTGCATGGACAAATCAGGTACATACCCTACAATGTCCATCCACCTCAGCATATAGCAATACTGGGTTATTCCTGCTTGGAATCCAACTCGTTATCTTGACACTTCGAGATAACCAACACTTAGAAAAATTTCGGGATAACTAATAAAAAGTTCAAGATAACCAATAGTTAGAAAAATTTATGTGGATCATTATGTTTCATTAACAAAAAGTTCTGAGTACATGGTAGGAGAGAGAGAAGAACAACTACAACCGAGCTCAGAGGCTCGGGACATACACTATGTAGGGAAGTCCAAGAAAAGAGGCAAGAAGTATCAATCGTCCCGGGGCTCTTTGCCCCTAGTAGCAATGCTGGTGGGCTGATCAGTCTCCATGAGATCATTGGCGGCGTCGGAGGCACCACCTCCCTCATCCCCTTCCATAGTCTCCTCGCCAAAGAGGTCGCCGCTCTCCTCCTCCTCGGAGTCAGGGTCCTTAGCTACCTCGAGGGCCATCTCCTCGGTGATCTTTGATGTGGTAATAGCGCTGAGGTCAAGGTGAGGAAACTCACATCAGGTCAACCACCTGCTAAGTTTGAAGCCTTTGAGGTAGTCCGTCGTCCCATTCTCGAAAAATAACTCGCATTGTTCCGCCGAAGACTTATACTCCTCGACGGCCTTAATCTTTGCCTCCTCCATCGAGCAAAGCAGGATGTCAGTTCGCTCCTTCACCAGATCCTCGAGGTTCTGGACCTCTCTTTTAAGGGTTGCCTTGCGCTCCTTCAACTCCTCCTTCTCCACCATCAGAACTACCAATAGTTCTTTATGAGCTCGTGCATCCCTCAATAATTTGTTGTTCTCACTGTGAGCTAGGTTCAGATCGATTCCTCGGCTTCGAGAGCCCGCTTTAAATTCATCTCGGACTGGTAGACCAGAGCATGGGTCGAAGAGTTCACCTGACAAGAGGAGAAACGAGATATAAGTACTGAGAAAAAATCTAAGTACAAAAAGATTGAAGGTTGGTTACATACCACCATGCAGTGTGTCGCCGCTTTTTCTCCGAGCTGCACAGCCAGTAGCTCGGCCCACCGAGTAACCTCTTCAGGGAAGACTGCGTTTTTGCTCTTGAGGAGACCAAGATTCGGGCTCAAGACACTCCGAGTTGGGACGTCGCTACTCGATGGGATGGCCTCCTGAGCTGGTTGGGGGCCTTGGAGGATGTAGTTTCCTTAGGCAATTGGCATGGGGAAGCCCTATCCTGATCCTCCTTGACTAGGTCGATTACCGGGGGATGTTCGGTGTCAAATGGAGGTTCGGAAGAGGTGGCACCAACGCCCGAAGTGGGAACCTCCACTTGAATATGGGCCTTCTTGGAGGCTCTCTTTTCTTCTTGCACTTCTGCATTCCTTTGAAGAGCTCGTCAACAGAGAAGTCAACCATGATAACTGTAGCAAAGCAACAAATAGAGTTAGAGGCAATGTCATCAAAGTAAAACAAAATAAGAGAAAGAATACAATAGTTAGCGACCTACCGAGAGGACTTAGGTCGGCCTGCATGAGCTTCTCTTCGGTCACGAAGTTCTCGAACTTCAAGCCTAGCTTCGCCCAAGCCCGGACTTCCTCCTGCACCTTTTTATCTAGCCTAACATCGGGGTCCTAGATGGCAGGTCTCCAGTGAGTTGGAAAAGGCCACCCTTTCGTGTTACAAACTACGAAATAATGCCTCTTCCAAGCTGGGACTTTGTTGGGGAGCTCGTGTAACAACTTGTACCTGGGGCGTGGAGACATGTAGTAAATATGCCTGTGCTCGGATAGAACAAAGACAGAATTCTTTTTTATGGAAAGGATCGAGGAAAAAATGTCGAGGACAAGAGGTCAATTATAGTCATGAAAAAGGGAGATGGTACCTACAATATTACGAAGGAGTTAGGGTGGAGCTGGTCGATGGCGATGTCAAAAAATTTGATGATCTCGACTATGAAAGGGTGGAGTGAAAAACGAAGGCCAGCTATGAGTTGTTCCTCGAAGACCACGATCTCGTCGTGACTGTGATCCCAAGGAAATTGGCCCAAGGGGATAATATAAATGAGATCGTTAGGAAGTCTATAGTGATCAACCAAGGATAGGATCTTGTCCGCTGTCATTATAGACGGACCGAAGCTGTCTGGCAGTCGACCTCGATGTGAGGAGGAGGCCGATTTGCTAGAAGTTTCTCGCTCTTGCCGAGGTGAGACTATCTCAGACGGATTGGGGTCCTCATCCTGTGCCAAAGTGCCCACCTCAACAGGATGAAGCCCCGCAGTCTGTGCTAAGGTACCCACCTCGGCCCCAGTGGACTCACTACTCCCATCTAGAAGGCTATCTAAACTAAGGCTAGACATAATGAATAAAAAATGAACAAGCGAACTCAAAGTAAAGAGGGACAGAATAAGGCAAACTCACCGAAAGACGAAAGAAGAAGTGATCTACCTCGGATACAAGACGCGAGCTGAAGAACGGATGCGTGACCTCTACTCTCGAATGCACTTTGAAGGACGAATGAAAGGGGCCTAGGTCCCCCCTATTTATAGCCACCATATCCAGGAACTGACGGTTTAGATTGTTGTGATCCTACAACTCTCATGAAAACCGATTGCACTCCCTTCGAGGAAAGATTTTGGTTGAGCACGGTTTTTGGCGTCCACGGAGTTTATAAACCGCGCCGAGTCGACACGTCCCCGACACACGATCTGGTTTCTCCCACTAACCCGCATGGGTTACATCGGTCCGACCAAAAAACTGAGAGGTGAACCAAGAAGAAATCGAGCCAACCTACTTGCGCAGACCATGGACTCCCTGCATCGGGGTTGCGACCCCTGGCACGGGGAATGGGGGGCAATTGATGAGGGGTAAGTTGGCTTGACCTAGCAACCGAAGTACATGTTGACGCGATCAGCCACTAGGATGACAACTCAGCAAGGGAGCCTTGCCAGCAACTCGGGAGCTCAGGACCTTGAGCACCTCATCATAAAGGCACCTCAGTACCTGATCCAGTTTGGAGCCAAAGAACCGAGGTGCAAGATTGGGGCCAAGGAACTGAAGCACCACGTAATCGACTCTAGAAGCTTCTCCAACGGACTCCGAATTCCCCGAGTTCACGTCATTCATTAACAAGGCTCATCCTCAAAACGAACGTACACGCGATTATTTGCTCACTAGCACTCTAGCATTCAAGTATTCAGCTCACATCCATAATATTGTACTAACTTAAGTATCAGAGCAACCTTGCAGGATTAGCCACCACGGGTTCTCTGATCTAATATCCTATAGGTTGGTCAAGCTTGTCACGCAAGTGTTGTTCAGATCATCTTCCAGTTAAGAGGATCCAGATCACGCACCATCAATACATATTTTAATATATATTATATATAAAAATATGGTTTCAACTATGATATGGAAAAGATAAGATATCTGGAAAACTTCTGACCAATCAATTGGAATCATAAATGTGGTAGCCAATCGGGTGTTATTTATCAAAATTCATGGGTGAGTTTTGATTGATCAAAACTCTTCCCATACCATACCTTTTCTACATCATAGATTTTAATACATAATATATTATACAATGTATATAATAAATAATATATTTTAATACATAATATAATATATTTTATACATATTATATATATTATATGTTAATATATCATAGATAATAAAGTCTCGGTTTTTTTGGTTAACCAAATTTCCAAACCTGAAAGTCAATTTTATAAAACCAAAATAATCAAAAACTGAAAAACAAAAACCAAAATTTTCGGTTCATTTTTTTGGTTTTAACCGAATAATGCTCACCCCTAACTGCATGTCTTTATTTTGATGAAAGGTCTCCTTTTGCTTAAAAAGTTAAAAAATATATAAAAAGAGAAAGAAAAACGTAGTAGTAGAAAAGTTATTTTGGAATCGGATGAAAAGTCATTCTTTGATCTTGATTAATGGGCACTAAAAATAGAGTGGAAGACTAACCTAAGGATTCTATTTTCTTAATGAAGGATATTCAGCATTTGTGTCAAGACTTTGAAGTCAGATTCTCCAAAGGGCTGGAAACTGTGGAGTATGAAGTTATAGGTCAAGGATTTTCAAGGCATGCTGACATTTTATTTGATCCTCCAGTCTGATTGATAAGAAACCGTCTAAAAGTTGATAGTTTAAATTGTTCTTCGTGTCTTGTTTGTTCGGGTTTAAATGTTGGTAGTTAGTGTTTGGTTTGATCTATTAGTTGTGCTGTGTCTTTTTAGTCGGTGTTTTGTATTGTTAGGGTCCACTTCTACGTTGTGGCCAGTAACCGTGCTCTTGGGTAGTGAATCACTAAGTTCACTACTGAATCTGAACTTTACAAGTAACATTTGGTTCCCAAATCAGAAATAATTAGGATAAATTGTTTCCATATGGCAGCAACTGACCAAGTATATACATACTGACACTGTTGGAGACTAAAATAAAAACAACTCTATCCTCTCTATCTTTATGCGTGGCCGTATGTGTTGCGTGTACAAAGAAAAAACTTGGAATTTCTCTCGCATTGGCACTGAATGCGAATTTTTTTTTTTTTACTTTTCCAACATTTTCTCTAAAGCCAGAGAAATGGCGAAAAAAAAAAACATGTAGAAGAGAGATACTGGATAAATATATAAATGGAAGATGACAGGGCTAGTGACATTTTTTAAGTGGAGTAGCGAATACAGAGGTAATAGCCGGAGATGAGGGAACTGAAAGCGAAGGCGATAAATGCAAGGAAAGACATCCCGATGGAAGCACTTGCCATCTCTGTGAACTCGTCTTTCCCCCAGTTGGATTGCCAATCATCCACCCGAGTCGCCGCCGATGATGATGCCGATATCAGAAGATATGTCAATATCTGCCCATTTACAAAACAGACTACCCATCTTCAGTTCATCTTCTACATGGGGTGGGGGCTTTGATCAATTATCTTCCAAAGTTGTTCCCTTTCTTCCTACCCGGGTGTCTGTCATCGGTCTTAGGAACAGGATGGGAGCCCAATAGCCCATATCTTCCACTTGTCCCTGTTTTAAGATTCAGGAACCAAAGAGGGGATGGGTCCTCCATCTCCACTTCCACTAATCCTAGGTAGGTAGGTTATAGGTAGGGATTTAAAAGGTCCAATTCCATCATGAGATGGGTCCCAACTCTCAAAACTAGGCAGTGGCAAGTCAGATCATAGGCCCCCAGATCCATCCACTTTGCAAAAAGCCACACGTTTAAATGGAACCACCCTGATGATTACGCATTAGCTGAATTAGATAGCTGTTTGTGGGATCAAATCATTTTGTTCCACGCCAGTCATAAAATACAACGACAGATTAAGTGGTTGTGGGCCGTATGGGCCATATATACACTTTTATCTTTACGACTGTGTTGGAGCCAAATGATTGTTCCCACACCTAAGTAAAACAGGAGTGCTATCTATCAAATTCAGTGAATCCTTTGTAACAGGCCCAAAAGATTCTCAAATTTTCCCTCAGGTACCCGGCCCACAGCCGCTCCTCACAGAACGTACTTTACAGCCTGTATTGGGAATATCTCCGTCCTTTGTGTTATTATTCACAGTAGGATGGAGTTATGAGGTGCGTTCTGTGATGAACAGATAGAAAGATCTGCTCTTCACAAATGAGCGCTTCATTGGGAACATCTCTCGTGAATAATAATTAATAAATGGAAGAGATGTTTCCAATGTATGATAGGATGTACGTGTAAAGCGCCAGGTACGAAGAGCAGATCCGGTCTCTTTTAAAGGGTCACCATACGTCAGCACGGCCAAATGGAGATCGGGTTCGATCAGGGCAAGCCCGTGCTGACACCGTCACGGCCTCTTGCAACCTTGCATTTGCATAGGAATACCTCTGACCGAAACAATAAAATAATAATAATTAAATCACAAAATTAATTAATATCACATTAGTAATAAGAATCGCAATTATCAAAATTAGTAAAAAAAAAAAAAACTTGCCTGATCCATGGAGAAGTCAAAGAAACAGCGGAGTGGAAGAGGGATGACATGTTTAGCGGTGATCATGTGGTAGGAGAGTGTGCACGCCTGAAACCCAGCATACACAAATGCAATCACGGTCACGGATATGCAATACCTGCCATCGCCCATCAGTACATCAGATTAGATTATCAAATCATTCACTCACATGTGAGGAAGGGTTACTATAAGGCAGTGTTTGGTTTGAAAGAAAAAGGATAGAGAAATAAAGGGAAAGATAACTATAGGTCATAGGTTTCTTTACCTTTTCTTTCGAAACAAACACAGCCTAAATAAATAAAAATTCATGCAAAACAAAACTATTAACGTATAAAGTACTTGTACAACAAATAAACCAATAATAATAAATTAGGATCGTAGGTCACAACGTAAATATCGAAATCTGGATATTGCCAGGTGGTTGGCTCACAGAAAAGGTCTCCTGTTGGCTGTAACCTGTAGCGAAGACTTGGGATCGAATCCCGCCTTCGTCAGGGGTTTTGATTATGTTACTTAGAAGAACAAAGAACATTTGGGGGAGTATTTTCAGCAGAAACGAACATAGAAGCTCAACAAAAACGAGTTTGAGAAGTTCGACCTGTATTCCTTGTATCTGTCGAAGGAATCACCGGCCCAACCTTGCGTCTTGTCGGCGGCCATGACCGAAAATGACACCAAGCAGAACACGGCCGCACATACCCTAAACCCTAATTCCGCCCTCTTCACCATCACTTCCCTCCTCGACCTCCGAAGAATGGATGACAACGCCCTCGATCGCCTCTCACCTCCTTCTTCAACGTTTCGCCCGTCTCCTCCCGAATCCACCTTCGTCGCCACCGATAACTCTTCCCGGATAGACCGGTTCACCACGATCACAGGAGAAAGGGATTTCACCGTCGCCGATGAAGGCACGTTGTCCGCCGGCGGCGAGACCGGTTTTTTCTCTTCTCTAGGAATGGGAGACCGAAGCGGAGAGTAGCGCTCGACGGCGACGATCGCCTTGGATGGAGACTTCTCTGATTGATTATCTTGGGGTGGGCTTTCTGGAGGTGGGTTGTATTTTTCTTCTGGCGGTGACCGGTGTGGTGAAGAAGCCATCTCAATCTGTGGTTTGGAGATGATTGCTTGTGTATTTCCTCTCCCTTTATTCTCTCTCTCTCTCTCTCTAAGTCTCTAAGCAAGCAAGGGAGGAGGGAGGGAGGGAGGGAGGGAGGTAGCGTATGTTTGAACAGTTGGAGCTTGGGAAGTACCGAAGTAGTAAGATAAAAATTTATGTAAGTCGCTGCGGGTGGGTCCTGGGTCCACACCACCACAGACATAGACATGGTGAGAAATAGAAACACTGTCAAAGATTCTGTGTCTCGTAACACATAATAAAAAAAGAAGGAAGAGTTGGAAAAAAAAAAAAGAGGAGGAAGCATCATCTGAGATTACCCAACAAATTACCAAAGTGCTAGGTGCTATGCAAGAAAAAGATAGAGAGAGAACAAAATGCCCACTTTTCTGAAGCCACCACTCACTTCCTCATTCCTCTCTTTCCTTATTGCCTTCTTCATGGATACATTAATTTAATTGGAAAATTGTCAAAAATTCATATTCATCACAACTTTTCAGAATGTCTAAAACTCATCATATCATTAATTTGACGTTAAAGAGGTTAATAGCTGTTAATATATTACCATTTTAATCTTCATAGAAAAATATAAAATATATACATGTATTTTAATATTTAGATATGAGAAAAAGGAAAAGTTTAAAAAATATTTTCAAATATAAAATACATAAAAACACAGAAATTGGAAAATATAAAAAATCATAAAAATTGCACACAAAAAAAAATTCAAATTATAGAAACTATAGAAATTGAAAAACAAAATTATAGAAAAAACACCAAAAATTATAGAAAAGCACAGAAATTGCAAATAAATAAAAAAAAGATACAGAAAATTTTATAGATTGTAGAAAATAGAAAAAAAGTAAAAAATAGAAATTATAATAAAGCACTAAAATGTAAAAAAGGAAAATTGAAAAATGAAAAAGACCATTTTCCTTTAACTCACCATTCAGGTGATTTAGTCATAAAAATTGTTATTTATGCTAATATGGATACCTATGTTAAGAAATATTAACGGTGTACTAATGGAAGATGAATTTTAGAAAATAAAAACTTAGTGACATGATGAGTTTTAAACATTTTAAAAAGTTATGATGAGTTCATGAGAAATGCTGAAAACTTATGATGAGTTTTGAACATTTTCCCTAATTAATTAAACTAGTTGTAACAGTATAAGTTGTTTTGAAGCCTAGACAAAGCCCAATTTTGGTTAACTGCTACGACCACGTATGTGAGCCATGAGGCGGGTACTGCGGGCGGGTCTGTCTCACACTCACAGATTCCACTTTATTGATTAAATTATTATCAAACATAAGATTTGAAATTGACGCGTGGACTTTAACAGTGACCTACTTACCACCAAAGGAAGTAGTCAACCATAAAGAAAAACCCAAACCAGCCATCCAGGTGCGAGTTCTGTCTGTGATTTTTGTTAACAATCTGTAAAACCCGATTAACAACACGTTCAAACTTAACTTGCACAGTAAGTAGCAATCGTACAGCATACATATATTTCAATGAAGAAACAAAAAGACTTGCATGATGAAAAAGCGCTTTATTGAAGATTTCTTTGTTGAAGGGCTTTTAGATTCTTGATTTTGCGTCTCCCTTGGTTTCATTCCTTACCTTAACCTTTTTTCTCGAATCAATTTGTCTTTTTTTGGTTCGAATTCGACATCTCAATTCTCAAATCAATTCCAATTCATGTTCCTCCAAGGCCCAAGCCACCACCTCTTCCAAAGCAAACAAAAGAAAAATGGGGATTGGGGAGGGAATAGATAGCCAACCCAGCTCACATCACATGCTGGCTGCAGCTGAAATTTTAAAGAAACAACTGAAAAAAGCGGGAGCTTCTTTAGTTTTAGATTAGAATCATTCGATTAGATGCACTCGTTGGTACAAGTTCACGGCAATGCCGGCAGTTGCATAGTCAGCTACAAAGCTAGCTAGAGAGTACACAACACAGAGGAAACAAGCCACATACGTGATAAAGAATTAACACATGTTATGTAAGTTTTAAAACAAACTAATAAGACTATTATTACTTCCATTTTGTCACTGTGGTTTATCAGCCGCAACATAATATACACCTCAGTAATTGCATGCAACAACACTATTAAACAGCACTGTATCGTAAACAGCCATTTAATTGCTACCCTCAAAACCCTGCTGCATAACATCTTCTATCCTATGTACACGGATACCCTCTTGCATTCAAATTCTAAAGGGATTAAATGCATTTCCCCAATAGCACTCTCAGGTCAAAACAACTGACTTCATTCTGGAAGTTTCAGCCGGTTGAATAACACAAGGAAGCTTTGCTGTGGAACAACATAAAGGAATCCAAGGTCTGCACCTCTGGCATACGGCTCCATGCCCTGATTATATATATATATAATCAACAGCTAGTAAATACTACAAAAATAAAGCCACTAAAATAAAAAAAAAAAAACACAAAAAGAAAGCAGAACAAACAAAAAACCTGATTCTAACTCATTTTGTGGATAGGTACTTGAAAAAGAAAAAACAAAAGCAGAAACGAACAAACCAAAAAAGTTCAACTCATTGTGGATGGTTACTGAGGCAAGATATGTGAATGTGAATTGTGGATGGTTATTTCATTTGCATTCATTTTCTCCCATGAGAAGACTATACCTCCTCTCTCATCCAAGCCCCCAATAAATGGACCATCAATCAGCCGAGCAATACTCTTCATGAGTTCGTCATGAAAGGTGAATTCCAATTGGCCTAATCATCTAATTGCATTGGTGAGACTCAACCATAAAGCAACAATCATGAAATTCAGAAGATAACTTTACCCCGCCACTAAGTTGGAGCAGTTCACCGTCAACCCATTGTGGATTCTTAAATCCAAATTCTGCTATTCTACCTTGACCTTTGTAACTTGCAACCTGAACAAGAGATCTTTCCAATCAGTTGCCATCAGAATATGCCTAAGCACCGATAGTCCCTACATAATCAAACTCACAAGAATTGATCATTCAAACGGATGGAGCACAGTTAATAGAGTCACATCTGATATTGGACTCCACATGCCATGGCTACCTGAATCCCAGCTTTCATCTAAAAAGAAATGAAAGACTACTAGGGAATCTGGAAAACCATATTGAAATACACAAACCAAAATCTCCTATTTTAAAAATATAATTGGCCCATGCAGAGCAATCTACAGGAATATCATAATGCCTGCTTCAGACTGCTGCAGAACAAATTTGGGTAGGGGGAAAAAGAAGCAAGAACAGGAATTACCACTCTAAGTTCATCTGGATACATCCCACTGTTGGGGATACGACTCATTTTACCAATTTTTGCCCGAAAAGTTACCTGTTACAAGAAATACATATTTGACTAAACAATATAAATGCATGTATATCGATGTAAAACAAACACGATGAAGTTAAATTCTACAAACCTGACCAGCAGGAACGTTCAAATCCCCTGTCATCTTTACTGCCTCAACATACTCAAAAAACTCCACATCTGACCTTTTGTCTGTGTCATCCACCCCATGCCAGTTACCAAATTTACGCCTCAACTGTACCACCTCAGTGCCGTAAGGGCCAAAGGCCCCAACATAAAGGCCTGCATTTCAACCAAGCATTCTCATCCTCACAGAAATTGGTGGTTGTTTACATAGGAATCCCTGGTTATATTTGTTTTCACTCTAAGGGGCAGATAATATGGAGAAACAAGTTTACCATCAAATGGATCCAAATCATTTCTAGGGGTGGTGATCCAAGTGAAAATTGTAGTTCCAGATAGTCTATTTCGTTTCTGAGCCTGACTTACAGCTAGCTTTACAATTTCGTGCACATCTCTAGAAACCTAAAAGAGTTAGCAACCAGTCAATTTATTTTCAAGAAAATATTCATAAGACAACAAGTTTGCACCTAGATCATGATTGAATTTCCTTGAAATGTAGAATACAATAAAATTCGAAAAGGAAGCAACAATATCTCCTCATAAGAATACTGTTCTCAATTATATATAACAACTAGTTTCCAGATGGTGACGAACCAGTGGCAGATGTGAGGTCTGGATATGGTGGTGCTCCAACAGATGGTTGTGAGGACAAAGGAAACATCTATTTGGATATTCAGGTTGTTACTCGTTAGTATGCTTAGAGGGTTCAATTTGCCTGCAGCAAGGGCATCAAGAACCTAATTACAGCAGTAGATTTGGCCTCAATCACCATAGTGATTAATAGCAAAGCTGATGGATCATGGTGTTATTGGGTCTAAAAGCCTCACAAGTCACAAGACATCATATTTCAGAGGCTGATGCTACTTAGAGAGAGGAAAACAATATGAAGATTTAATATCTTCCTTTATCTAGTAGGTTACAAGTTTTTAATGTATTCCCACCCCCAAAACTCTCTGACACACCCTGCACCTTTTTGTGAAAGCAGCATTGAACAGCTTGTATATCCAAGAATGTCAATATTTCCTTTTAACAATATACATACTCAAATTTACCTATAGAAAGATCTTAAACTTGTACATGGTCAACAAATGAACGAAATAAAAAGTTGATGTGGAATAGAATTTTTTATTTGATAATTGATATGGAATAGAATATTTTTTGCAAGCAACACCCTTCTAACCTTTAATAATTTCCAAAACTACATTGATAGAAAAATTAGGATGCAAAACTATCAGAAATGGACCATTCAAAATGTCAAATAATATCAGTTCTATATCAAAATAAAAGTATAAACTTCATCTTAACTCACCTTTGAAGGAACCTTGTCTACACCCAAAAATTCCTTAGCAACATCAAGAGGCATGAGCTCAGAAATACCATTAGTTGCAATAGCTGCAACTCTGACCCTAGACACTTTACGTTCTCCAATGTCAGAATCCTCACTTCTCCTTGGAACATGATGTACAAATTAATCCTTTTCAATATCCTTTATTTCAGCTGGGAATCGCATAAACCCATCCTCAGAAGGGGTATCCTCATTGTTATGTAACAACCCACCAATAAAAACCTTCATGGCCATATTGTTTTCCTCTTCCCTTGTGTTGGTATCTCCTCCAGGAGCAACCCCCTCATGATGAATTTCACCCAGGTCAACTTTGTCTGCAGAATTATCAGCAGATCCTGCCTTCTCATTGTCCTCCTGCATTGGCTGCTCCACACTGTCACTACCCTCTACTATCTCCTCTGGAACATTAATGTTCATGACTTTGACTTTTAATCCTGGAATTTTGTCTTTAAGAAAATCTATAACTCTTTCTATCCCTTCTTCACTAGCATCCTTAACATTGTTTGCACTCTTTTCGAGTTTCTCTGCCTCATCCTCTTCATCCACTGAAATATCTTCTGCAGAAGAATCGGTGGCAGAAGTGGTTGGACCATTTGATGATTTTGATGTCGACAATGTAGAATTTGATGGCCTTTCTTTGACTCGCTGCAAGCATACTACCTGAAAGAGATTCAATATCAATAGCAGTAGGTATAAATTGCAATAGAAAACCTAGATTACCTGACAAAAAGGCCATATGATGTCTACTGACATGAAATTAGGAGGTAATAACATGCCCATAAGGCAGCATCAAACAACTGATGAATACCACTTAAGTAGCCTCTTACCAGTTACTTTAGTCACCATACAAAACAATGCAATAAATTAAATTTTTTACAATATAATATATTATTAATTTTCTGTCTTTATTTTTTGGTGGTGGAGAGGGGCGATATTTTACTCTTCACATGAGAGCAATGTTCTATGATACTGTAGTGAGAATGGGCCAAATAGGCCTTAGTGTTCTTTATTTCTTTTAAGTAGTATTTAAAAGTTATGTTTCTTAGTTATAGGCCTTAGTTATGGGCCGTATGGGCCTTCTTTTATTTTCTTTAACTATTTCTTTAGTTCTGGCCGCCCCATTAAGGCCATCCAAGTAATTGTACTCAGACTTAGAATTATTAATAAAAGTGATGAAAGGGGGCTAGAGAGAGAGGTTCAAATTCTTCTTTTCTCTCTTCCCTTCTTTTCTTCTTCCACAACCTATTGCTGAAACTTCTTTCTCTTTCTCTCTTTTCTTCTTTTCTTGCATTATCTGAATTACTGTAAGTGTAATTTTCAACTGATACACCATTATAGCAAGTCCTTAAAGCCTATTTAATGGTTATTATAGAATTCTCTAAAATGATAACCGACATCCCACCTTATGTTTTATGTCTTGTTGGCATCATTTGACACACACACATAACAAATGCATATGAAGGGTGCCACACAAAACCTATGGAACCAACCAATTGAAAAAAAACAAAGAAGTTATACATGTACCAGCTAAGTCCATTAGGACAGCCACTGCTGGTTCTCTGTTTGCAAGAGTGAGCCTAGTCAAATTTAGTATTTATCCAGTCAGCTAGAGACAAAAACAGATTCTGTATCATCAAAACAGACTTCCTTGTGTCTCAAGCAAAGCTTTAATTAAATATGGCAAATACATATATTACCTGCATAATGTATGTATTATTGGAATCTTTGACAACAAAGATTTCGAACAATGGAGTCCCAGGAGTTGCGGTGACCAACTGCCTGAAACAAACAAATGTTACTGATGTTCAATGGTAAGTAAGAAATTAGATAGAAACATTTAAATTAACCTCCACCTTGAACCGTAACTCCTTGCCACAAATCTGCCTACACCAGGGGATATTTGTACTAATTTTCCAAAGGGATCATCAGAATCCTTTGAACAACCCACCCACCACCCTACCTGTAAATAAAGAGAAAAAGGACATTAATAAGTCATACCAAAAGCTTCATCTAGAGATATTCATTATTGTGATTTGCTGATTACAATGTACTATAGTCGAATTGAGCTGCATCTTTGTACTTAGCAAGTTAAAGATTGCCCACTCAAACATCTTGTTGTGGCTGCATGTATGAGCACGTGGCAGCCAACAGAGTAGGAGCTAACAAAAAAAACAACAAAACCAATTCAAAAAAGAAACTCCTGTAATGCTTAATTCGCCAGTTTTCCACAACCAGTTCGTTGAAAAGTTCCTCTTGAAAACACTAGTTCAACATACCATGTTACCAACTCAGCATATAATCAGATATACATGCTATTGCTAACATGTCCATGCTATTGAATTCTACATTTTCAAAGTTTTCTCAGCACAAGACCACTAACTAGTTAATAAAGGCCATTACCCAATGTTGGTTCCAGACTTCCAGCTACTGGGGTCTAGGGAGGGGTAGACTGAACACAGTCCTAACCTTTGACATTTCTTGTACAAGCTACAAAGTGGTCACTCTCAGACTCGAACCACTTTCTCACACTTGCTAACATGAGATTTTACCATTACACCAAGTAATGGAGATCACATACAGGTAAAGAAACAAGTGCCAAAAGCTAGCATGCATCAGCATTTCCTAAGCTCCAGAACATGCATACAATGCAAGCAAGCATCTGAGTAGCTTCAGTTAGTTTAGTGTCAATTCCAGGCCAACTAACATTAAAGGCACTTCAAAATGTGTATTGCACATCCATATTGGACATAGTATACTGGAAAACTTTATCAGGCACTTCTTGTGTGCCCAAGTTTTCCCTGTTGGTCATGTAAGAAAGAGACGATATTTAAGTTCTTTATTTATAGGATTACAAGATATAATGACTAGAAAAATTACCAGACCACTTCCTGTGAGTTTACATAATACTGATGCATCACGGTAACGCTCTTCATCAATCGCATTCTGTCAATCAACAGAATCGTAAGATTAAATCTTAAAATATCATGCTAATTCATACATAATGCAACTAATTCAATCAATGAGCTAACCTTCAATTGTAACATAATTTCAGCGATAGCATCCTTAGATGTTGCCTCAGCAATAGCTGCTTTCAGTTTTGCAGCTTCCTCAAAGTCTTCTTTCTCAATTGCATCTTCTAGTTGAAACTATAAGAAAAAAATTACTGTTGAGAATATGTGGAAAGAGATAAATTTTGGTATAGGAATTTATGCACCCCTATAAGTATGATAAAAGTATCAAAATAACTCATTCATGCACGTGCAGATTATTTCATGGCAAATAGATAAAAGATCACCTTTTCCATAAACAAATATCATAATTTTCTTTAAACCAGAAAACCAGCATCAAACACTGAATCAGTGTTGCCAAAAACTGATCAAAATGTTTTATAATTCACATAATCATAATCAACCTATAGAGAAAATAGAATAAGTCTGTCCCTTTAATCAGCAGAAAGGTTAGTGTTTAGTCTAAATTTTACAAACTTGAAGTATGCTGCAAGGCTGCAAAGACCCTGGAAATGGAGAGGGCAAATTAGTGTAGAATGTCATATATATATAGGGGAGTAAGGGAGTGCAATAGAAATGGAGTGTTATTTAATCAGATCCTTGTACTCCCCTCAAGAATGTAAAGCATGTAGAAATGGAATCCAAAGTGAAGATAACTTCTCGATAGAAATGTTGCAACAAATAAATGAGTGTGACAGAGAGATCAGTTTTTTTATCATGTTTCACTGAAAATTTTGAGCAATAGAGAGATGCACGCTGATACATCAATGAAATTATTACTTAAGGTAGTTGAACCCAACAGACTTAGGCTTGAACACACAGTTGACCTGCCCTTTTGATTTCAACAGCATCAAGTTTGCCAATATTCTCATAACCCATGTGTGCATGGAGACCATGAAATTATCGCACCTTTTTAGGTCTAGTGGTGTTAGAATTGATGGCGCCTGGCTGCACTAAGGAAAAAATTTAGTAACGGAAAGGATAGGGTTTACACATTAGGGCAGAACTCTGGGGAGTCAATTTTGATGGGAGCTCTCTTGGAAGTCTGGGACTGCCAACATTGGTGGAATGTCCTCAAAGCCTAATGGATGTGGATATGATGAATGATGATGGACCTTAGTGTTGCAGATTCCACCAAAAACAAAGTTCTTTCCCTCTTAAAGGTACATGGATAGCCAACTAGCCAAGAGAGCAAGATTTGCTTATTTTTCAAACAGATTTGTTTATTTAGCAGTTCAGGGAATTTGACTAATTCTACAAGATCAAGCCTAAAGTTGGGAAGGGAATCATAAGATTTGGAACAGTAACTTAAATCTTAATGAAATAAGGAAAGTTTCAATCTCTGTTCCTACTCAAATCAGATGGATCCTCAGAAATGGACAGTATGATAGATGGTCTTGCTAGATTCTGGGAAGAGAAGGATATTTTATGGTGAAAGCTCTTTATCTTAGTTTTGTTTGGGGGAGGGAGATGCCATTGCACATTTATACATCCTTTGTTTAGATGTTAATGTATTTCTCCTTGCCTTACAGAAAGAAAAGAAATTGAAAAAAGGGAAAAAATCTCTTAGAATCTAAATGCTTCACAGCTGAACTACACACCTATTAAGAATGTGGTCAAGCCTTTTATAACTCTCCTCTTTTTCCTTTCTTCTTGTTCATGGAGAAACTATGACAAGAAAAAGCTGTGCTCACATGGTGCAAGCCCCTCAGAATTGACCTCTATAGACTATAGCTTGAACACAAAATTTGACTTTGTAAATTGGTGAAAAGGGGCTACAATGGGCCTTGGTAGTTGTAGCGTTCTATCCAAGATATTAATCCTTAGTTAGGTAGCACTCTCTTTATTTATTTAATTTTTTGTACAATAGCTTATCCCTGACCTTGCAGGAACCTTTGTCTCTCTTTTTCAAATAAATTCTTGAATAAGTATACTTGTATAAAGAGTTTGCCCGTGTTGGCTTTCAGACTTTATTAAGGATGACCTGCTAGTGTTTTTTGCTTTTTTTTTTCTGTTTTTCCAGTTTTTTCTTTCTTGTTTTGTTTGGCAGCTGGCTTTTAGCTTGTTTTTTTCTTTCGCAGTTCGTCTTTCCTTGTTGTGTCTTTGTTTCTGTTTCTTTTTTAATACAATCAGTTGATTACCCAAAAAAAAAAAAAAAAAACTATGATACTGGAAATGCATCATGTTTAAAAATCAGATAACCAATCAACCGGTATAATAAAAGTGGTAAATGGTAACCAATTAGCAGGTATTCATCAAAATTCACCCCAGGGGGTTGATTGGTCAAAGTTCTTTGACATCATACCTTTTCAGCATCATAGATGTTGCCTTGTATACATAAATAATGTTTTAGTGACAATTCACCACATTGTAAAATATAATCCATGTTTTACTCCACAATCTATGCCTATAAATTTGAATTGAGAAACAATTGCATTGCTTGCTTATTTTCCTTCAGCGTCATGTAAAAGATGCACTTTTCTCTTAGGCTCTTTCAACATGCACTCTATGTTCTGCCAATTCTTTATCTATGTCAATGAGTACCGGAACTCTGCATTTATCCCCATAGATGTTCCGGAACTCTGCATTAGATTATTTATTATTTACAAGGGTATCCTTTGACACAAGAAAAAGCACTAGCATTGATGCTTTTAGATTGCAAACGACAAAAATAAGCTTAATCAAGTAGCACCATAATTCATAAGCTGGAACTAAATTCCCCAATTGCAGTTAGGGACCCATTGGAGGAAAAATGCAGAAACCACACACAAATAAATAAATATATAAACAAACAAAAGAAAAATCCTAATAGACGAAATGAGAGGCCTAAGGAACTTCAAAACTAAAAACCTAGATAACAGAATTAAGGAATAAGAAAAGAATTAGATTATATTATTCATTTCGATGCACTCAGTAGAGGGTAAAAGGTGCCAAAAAGCAAAGCAAAGACAGTACGAGTAAAAACATTTAATGAAACAACAAAATAAGAAAGAAAATGGGAACCTTGAGAAGCGATGAAAAATTATCGGCCAGTTCGACTTCTGAAAAATGACGACTCCAGCGATTCCAATCCCAGTCCAAAGAGTTGCTGCAATGGCAAGAAAGGCTAGAATTCTTTACACTTCTCCACATGTATTTATTTTGAATCGAACCCGCAAAGTTCAGATTACTCCCTTTGTTCACCGGAGAATCAAAACATGAGCAAAATTGACGTGGCGGGACTGCGTTTCGCAGGCCCCATGCGTTAGCAACCGCCATTTGTATTCCTCCCTCAGCCTCTCCCTCTCCCACTGTTTGTCCCTTATACGATAATTTGAATGGAAAGAGTTAGTGAGGTGGGGAAATGGAATGGACCAAATGACTGGATGGCGCGTGTAGAACTGCAGAGAAAATTTTAACTTCTAAAAGGACTACTGGATTGGAATATCTACTAAAAGAATATCACTATTTTGTCTTGTGATTGGAATTACATACAAATACAAGCATAACTCACTAGTTACGTATAACGCGGAAGACAGTTTGCAACTTTGCACTTTGCAGTAGGGTTTCTAAGAGAAGATACAAAGGATACCCCGAGAAAGAGAGAGAGAGAGAGAGAGAGAGAGAGAGGGAGCCCACCAGTGTACATCCTCTCACCCCTTGTTGCCGCGGACAGGGGAGTGGAGAGATTGTTCTTCTTCTTGTCCATCGGAATCGAGCATCAGAGTGAAGTTGCTTCAAGGCATCAACGGCTACACTAGAGAAGTAGAGATGAATCCTCGCTGACATTATTGGTGGAAGAAACCATTGGACTTGTCTCCATCATTTACCTTGGGTTTTAGCGCCTAAAATATCAACCTCAACCTACACTGAAGGCTTCTTTTCTCCAGTTCTTCAAGCGCGGCTCTATAGAGTTTCGAATCCCCTGCAATCGGTAAGATCTATAACCCAGCAGCATCAGTCTCAAACCTGGAAGGTTCTATTAGGGTAACTGTCACAAGCTTCGATTAGGAGCTTGACCTCTCAGAATCTTGCCCCATTGACCACTCCAAGTTTTTATTGGATTTAAGATCACTGTTCTTGTTGCCAATCACAACCAACGACAATAAGTGAAGGGGTCAAGGAGAGGAGGAAACTCCTAACTTGATTGCGAAGGAAAGGAGATAATAACCTTCCACAACACACAATGGCAACGCAGTACAGTATCAAGCTCGCTATTAGTCTGATTTCTTCTCATTTTGGTGATCTCGTTGCTAAAGTATGTGAGTGCCTCCTGCGAAAAGGATCCCTAACCTTAGCAGACATAACTCGATTCACCGAACTCCCTCAAGCTCAAGTGAAGAATTGCCTACTCGTCTTAATCCAACACAATTGTGTTCAGGCTTTTTCTATCCAGATTGAAGGTGGCGTTGGAGCTGCACCTAAGGTAATTACTCAGTACACTGCAATTTTTGATAACATTCTTCACAGAATGAGGTTCCCTAAATTCTTGGCAATTGTATCTGAAGAACTGGACAAAGAGTGCGAAGAGATTCTTGAAGGTTTGTTTCAACATGGTCGACTTACTTTGGAACAAATTATATTGCGAGCAGTATCAAACCAAAATGAAGGAAATTCTACTGTTCAAGATGCTGTACGAGAAAGCTTTGTTAGACTTGTTAGTTCCCATTATGTGGAACGTTGTCCAGCTTCTGAGCCTTTTCTTGCCCCACCAGATGAAGAGGAAAATCCTACCAAAAAACGGGCCAAGAGTGCTAGGTTGGCTGAGGAAATAGAAACTTTAGAAAAACGAGCTATATCAGCCGCGGCTCCCTTAGAATCTGAAAGATTTGCAGTTATAACGGATACTGGAACTGATGTGAAATCTGGAGATAGATCAGGGAGCCGTTTTCTTGATACAGCAATTGGAGAAAAGCGCAAGCATGAGGCTTTGGAGATGGATCGAGAAACTATGGCTACAATTTGTGAGAAAGAAGTTCTTTGGCGTGCTAATTTTGAGGCATTTATACGTCGTTTAAGGCATAAGGCTTGTGTTGCAAATGTCAGAGCAAGGATGGATGATGGGGCTTGCACTGTCTTAAATGCAATGCTGGAGGCAACAAGAAATGCAGAGAGCAGAATTAAAACAGAGAATTCAGTTCCCTTGTCAATGGATGCTATTTTAGCAGAGGTGATGAAAAGTGAAGGAGGCCGTAGTATGACTGTAGAACGTGTTAGAGCTGCCCTTGGACAATTGGGCTGTCGCTCCAGTCCAAGAGGAGCAGAAGATTCTCACAGTGTTGATTTGAGGAACATTATTGAAATGGCTCAAAATGATGAAATGGAATCAATTGTTCTGAAAAGATACGGGAGGGATGCCTATAGGATTTTCAGGTTACTATCCAAGACTGGCCGCCTGGTTGAGACTGACAAGATTTCAGATATCACATTTGTAGACAAGAAGGAAGCACCCAAGATTCTTTATAATCTGTGGAAGGATAATTACTTGCATATGGAGAAACTAACTTCACAAGGATCCAAGCAATCGGACTTTTTGTTGTGGAAAGTGAACAGAAGCTCTCTTTGGAAACAAATTTTAGATGAAATGTGCCATGCTGCTTTAAATTTGAGTCAACGACTAGCTTACGAGTTTGAACAAGAACATGAGATTCTGCAATTGCCAAGGGAGAAAAGAGTTGGAGCTCAAGGGAAAAGATTTGAACGCATAAGAAAAGTTAAGGTAATTTTGGAATCATCCCTTATGAAGCTTGACGATGCTATCATGCTCTTCCATGACTTTTGAATGTGCAACTCATATCAATGTTAGCTTAGTTGTTTATTTTTTTTTTTCACTTTGTGTAGAAAATTACAGGTATGCTTGATCTAACACTTTGAACTATGGAATACATAGAATTGATTTCATGTTTAAATCTAACCAAAGATTAACACCAAAAAAAGAACATGAAGATGATAATATCTTTTATTATATATGCCCACACTCCACAGAAATGGTTTTTTTAAATCCACTCAGAATTTCAGATCTGTTTCACCATGAACTACTTGTCTGCCAAAAAAAAATTAATAAATAACTGTTAACTTAGTCAATGACCTGATGACCTGACCAATTGAACCGTTGTTCTTTGAATCATTTGACCTGGTCAATGGATCATGGGTTAGACATTAATTTTCTTATCTTTTGTTTTTCATATTTGTTATCAGTTCATTAATTAAAAAAAAAAAGATTTATCACACCTTCGTCTAATATGATGAATATATAATATTAGATATATGCTTACTTTTTCTACAAATTTTCTGTAGTTATCTATAATCTTTTTTTCCTTTTACCCATTTTTATATTTATTATTTAATTGTGATATCATGGGCTTACCCCTTTTAACCCATATAGTTGAACTATCAACTGTCCACCCAAATGGGCAATTGATAATACAACTGCTTTGGACCTATCCATTGAAACCATCTGCCTTGGCGCTTTGGACCTATCCATTTAAAATACAGCTGCTTTGATCTCCTCTTTTTTTTATAATTTAATAAATTTTATTAGATACCAAAGATAAGAAGTACAAGCATCCCAAGGAGAGGCACAAAGATGCAAAGATGCCAAAAAAAAATGCCCAAAGGCACAAAGTACAAGCATCCCAAGAAGTACAGCTTTCCCGACTTACTAGAATAAGTTACAAAGATGCCCAAAAAAGACCTTCCCTGGATACCCCTTGTTTGGCCAATGAATCAGCCACAGTGTTTGCCGACATGCTTACCCATTTAACATCCACTCTTATAGTTTTAGTCAGCCACTTCACACTTTTGAGGAGGTCTTTATATCCCCATATGGCAGTGTTCGAATTTAACAGCCACCCTACTACCACTTCACACTTTTCCACCCCAAGCTGGTTAGCAACCTAAATCCCTTGAACAGCAGCTAGTAACTCAACTCTTGTAGAGTCTCCCACTCCCACCAGTCCTCTTCTTCAAAAGATTTTTCCAACCAGCCCATTAAGTCCTCAGGTAACGTAGGCCACTCCAACCCTTCAACCCAGATGATTTCATCAGTAGGCTTCCTAAAGACAGATTTGAAATTGTCCACAAAGCCCTTGCTATCTCTCCTAGTTGGGTTAAAACCTCTCTCTCTATCTCCAATTTGGACATAAAATTCTTCCTTCTTCTTTCATTGGACATAAAATTCTTCCTTCTTCTTTCATTGGCCTCAGCGCGAAAGAAATTTGTGTCTCTATCTCCCTCTTTGAGCCATCTATTCCTTGATTTTTGCCTCCGACTGATTTCTTCTTTCAGTAAGATATTCTCCATTTTTTTTCTTTAAGGACCATCTTAGCTCTCTATCTCTTTCCTCAAATAATCCTTGCATCTCTTTATTGTCCAACTCTCCAATATGATCATACACCTCTTGTTTACTCTCTTCTAGTCTCTCAAAATGCAATTCATTCCATTCCTTGATTTTTATTTTCAGCCCTTGTAATTTCCTATGAAATTCCATTCCTTTCTAGTGTACACTAGGCCTTTCCTCTACCCATCACTCTTTTACTTTTTGAAGAAAACCCGGATGGCCTAACCACATTGTTTTCAAATCGAAATGTAGTAGGACTCCATTCTCTCAAATCCTCCTTGTAAAGTGCAATCGGCCAATGGTCTGAGGTTACTCTATGCAATGCCTTTGATACTAATCCACCCCAATGCTTCTCCCAATCCCTAGAGAATAAGAATCTACCTAATCTTGAGTAGATAGGATTAAGTTGGAAATTTGACCAAGTAAAACTGTGATGGGCAAAGGGCAAGTCCTTGAGTTCAAAGGAATTTACAAATCGATTAAAATTCCTCATACTAGTCGTGATCCTTTGCCTTGGATTATTTGTCTCCTCTGAGAATCTAACAACATTGAAGTCACCCCCAATACATCATGGTTAGAACCCACTCAAACCTTTCTCTATAACTATTCTTCCCACATCTCATTCCTTTCTATAACTATTCGGTCCATACATATTGGTTATAACCCACTCAAACCCATCCTCAATCTGTTTACATTTGACAGAAACAGAAAAATTACCTATCAATTCTTCTATCCCTTCTAACACTTCATTCCTCCAAAGTGTAATGATGCCTCCCAAGGTCCCCCAAGAAGGGGTCGCCGCCCAACTTATACCCCTTGTCCTCCATAGACTTATTACCCGTCTACTGTCAAAGTCAATTAGCTTAGATTCCTGCAGCAAAACCAAACCATTCCGACTTATAATCCTCATTTTAAAGTTCTATTACCTCCCCTTGATACTAACCCCTTTTATTTGCTTCCTCTTCTTTTTCCCCTCTTCATCTTTCCCCTCTTCCACTAAATTCCTTATCCCCTTCAACATGTAATCTTAGTCTTTCAACCTCACTCAATTTCCTCTTCCATATCTTCTCCCCTTCATTTTTACTAATGTAGGCTTTCAACTTATTGGGATCCTTGAGATTACAGCCTAACTTTCCAATAAAACCAGCAACTGAATCTTTAGCTTCTTCGAATTCTTTTTCTCCAGCCCTGTTCCCATTAAAGTTCTCATCCCTGTCATCAATTCTTTGCTGTCCTAATTCTGATAAAGCTCTCTCAAAATTCCCTATCATCTTTTCCAGTTCTTTCTTTTTTTAATGCCTCTAAAGAGTTGCAAATGAACCCCCATACTTTGTCTCCTTTTTCCTTCACTTCCAGTGATCTCTCCCCCTCAGATTTTGGGCCTTCCCCTTCAGCCACCTTCAAAGGAACTGAAAATTCATGGGCTCTTGGATTACCAGGAGAAAAGGACACCGGAGCACATGTTTCAGGCACAAAAGAGGGATTAGTACAAGAATCTGAAATGACACCAATACCCGAGTCCAAAGGGAATTAGGGGAATGGTCTAAAATTGCTGTCGATACATTCTTTGTTTTCCAGTTCAGCTCAGAGTTGGGTGCAGCATCTTCCACTATAGGTGTCACCGAGTTGGGTTGCCAGCCACGACACTGTTTCTACTTGGACTGCTAGCTAGCGTCTTTCATTCATCCCTAACCGGCGTGTCTCTTCTAGGCCGTTGATGATCTGAGTTACTCTCTTCCCAATTCCCTTCCAATTTTTTATATTTGGGGTTTGGACCTCCCTCTGCCAAGATTTCAGTTTCCTCCTCTGGTTGTGTCCTCTGCACAGTTGTGTTGCAACTTCCTTTCATTTCAAGAATTTGTTGAGGGTAAGAAAGATTGCCATCATCTTCCATTTCACTGAATAGTAGGGTAGTGTATCACTGAGATCCTCATCTCCTGCAGCTTTATCTTCATCAATACTTCCTATATTGGAAGCCTTCCATTGACTGGACTTTCACCGTCATAATCTGAACAGGGAACACAGTCTTCAACACCATCCTCAGAATCCTCTGACCTTGCTCGAACATAATGTGGGTGAGGCCATTCAATCTTGGACCTTGAAGGACTCCTTTGTCTCCACTGCAATGATGCCTGCGGTGCTTTCAAGTTTTTACTCGAAACTGGTTTTGTATTGGGTTGAGAAAGAAGGTAGACCCAAGTTCCCATTTGCAGAACCTGTAAACCTTTTGTTGGTCACATGTTTACTAAAGATGCCACGTGACCCTTCCTCTTTGAACTTGGGCCCAGCATCCATTCACTCTCCCACCTGGTTGAACCAACCCATTAAAATTTTGATTCACTTTTGGGTCTTGTGGGTCAGTCGGTCTGTGTTCAAAATTGTTTGACTGCCACCAGTCTTTAAACTTGCCTCCACCCGGTTGACAGATGGCTGCACACCTTTACATGCAATCACCTGTGTGAAGGAATTAATATGAGCCTTCAGATTTGGCTCCTGTGGTCTGTCATTCCCATTAAACCCAGGTCTCTGTTCATAGCCTTTCCAACTTCCAGACTTATGATCTTCCATTCCTGTATAATTTCTTTTCAACTTCTGTTTCTTCTCTTTCAGTATGCCATGTGTACAACATCTCTCCTTGTCAGCATCATCTTCTCCACTGGCGCATCCTTCCTTCCACCACCGAGCTTCCATGGAGGAAGCAATCCAGGCCTTGTAGTCAACACCATCGACAAAGATCTCAATGAATTGCGGTACCTGTTCTGCCCGTGCCCCTGCTATTTTCATTTTTGCAGCATGAAGGTTCTCCTCCATAGAGTTTCACCATCTTCGGAGAAATATTTTTTTCTAGACAAGGATGGAAAGGCAGACCCAAAATCCTCAGACTGATGCCTTCTGTTGGCTTCACAACCTTTTCACTTCTTAAGCAGTCCCATCTATGTACTGTCCCCAAGTGTTGCTTAGGGCCTGTTCGTTTGCTCTGAAACCTGACATCTGAAAGTGCAATAATTACATTAAGAGGTATATTGGTATTGGTGAACTTTTCTTTCTTCTGAACTCTGAATGCAGAGAGTGTTCTAAATTCTGAACTCTGAATTCTGAAAATTATCAAATATCCATTTTGACCCCATATATGAGAGTTTTTGTTTGTCCTTTTGGGGGTATCATTGGAAAACAAAAAGTTGTATTATTGCACTTTAAGAGATAAGGGATAAAGAGAAAACGAACAACAAATTTTCTCTTAAAGTTAAAAGATTCCTCTTAAGTGATAAGAGTTAAGAGGAAAGGAACAGCCCTTAGTCTCCACCAAAGTAAAATCTGGTAAATTTTGTGGGAGTATAAGCAGTGCCTTGTTGTCTTTCAAAGGGGAGAATCTGTGACATGCCTGTTATTTTAAGCTTAAATCCCTTAAACTACCCCTACTGTCCACAAAATTGACAAACTGTACCCTTACTATTTACATATTGTCTTACGCTACTCTTAAGTTTTCTGACAATTGTCCAAAACCTCCCTTGCCGTTAATTTTCCATCACACTCCGTTCACATGTGACATCATATGAGTGGTATTTTTTTAATTCCTAAAGTACCCTTATTGTTCACCACTGTTGTTGGAAGTTGCAGCGGTGGTGGTGATTTTGGTATCGTCGTCTGCAACGGCGGCCACTGCAACTTCCAAACGGCAAAAGTTTGGTGAGAAGGAGGTGAAGAATGAATTGGGCCGGAAAGCCATCACAACTCATGGCTCCCATCTTCATACACCTCTTTCTCGAATTAGTTGCTCATCTTCTGTTCTTAAAACACGGAAGCAACAAATCTACTATGAGAAAAATTGGGAAAAATTGGAAATTAAAATCTACCAACAAATCTATCGATATCGAACTGTCTACCTCCCTATGCAGCTTGTACTACAAGAATCCACTCTTCTTATAAAATGTCCAACATATCTCATCAGTGATCACCGCCACCGGCAACATTGGAGTTTAGCGACGGAGAACCCCCCAGGTAATTAAAACCATACTCTTGTTCCTTTTTCTCTGTTTTGCTCTCAATCAACATCATCACCATGCCCAGTCTTCTTTCTTTCAGTTGTGTTTTCAGATAGGGGGAGAGTTCAATTTGGGTGCAGAGGACCATTTCCATTCAAGATGCCGGAATCCAGTGTCGACGGTCCCAAATTTGGATAACCACCAGCTGCCTTCTCACACTCTTCCCCCTCCTTTATCTTATCCTAGTGACCCAGAAGATGCCTCTTCTGTGTCGTTATCAGCTAGTAATCATGACAGCATTACTCTAACTCAAAAGGTTCATATTTCTCTCTCTCCACTTAAAACGATCAACAAGAACAAGAAAAAATAAACAAAAGCCTTCCTTTCTCTTTTTTCTGTTGCCTTCTCTACTCCTCTTCCCCCTCCTTCAAGTTCCAACAGAGATGAATTAATTTGTAACCGTTGAAAAATTCTCCCTTCTACCTCTTAGAACTTGAGCCTGCAATACTGATAAGGATGAAAGGAAGAGAAGCATATGTGCAGTAGGAAAAGGTCTCCTCCCCTGGTGGTTCAGACATCAAATTCAAGAGAAATATTTCCCCTTATGCTGATCTTTTTTGTGGTTCGATTTGCTCTGCTAACCTGGTGGTGTGACGAAGTTGCAAGTGATTCAACCTAATTAAATTTGTTGCTTTGATTCTCAGTTCGGAGGGGGTTCAAGAAATTCAGTTCTCTACGACATTATAAAAGGTTCGTATTGGCAGTATTATATTATACATAAGAAATTTGCAGCCTTTTTAACAGTAAACCCTCTGATCTGGTGCATATGGGTCGGCTGCAATCCAAGTTGGATGCTGGGTTTTGCATGAATGGACAAGAAACATGGAAAATGACTTTTAGTTGAGTTATTCACGTAGGCGGTGTTTGGCATATCTGGGTTTTGCATGAATAGACAAAATACGTATTCGTTGATTCATCTCGTCGGCAGCTGCAGTGAGGCAGGTTTGAGTCTCATATCAAATATGGTTTTGGGTTTTGGAAGTTGCATTTGGGAAAAATTAGAAATCATGGGTTTTCATCAGTTGGGTTTTATTTTGTAAATTTGATGAATATTAAAGGGCAAATTCAATGTTTTGTTTTCTTCGTTAGTATTTACCGGTGTGTCAATTGTCAGAAAACTTAAGGATAGTGTAAGTCAATATATAAACAGTAAGGGTACAGTTTGTCAAATTCGCGAACAATAGGGGTAGTTTAAGAGATTTACCCTTATTTTAATATTCCTTCAATCTCTTGACACAGTCTGGTCCAGTCTTTAATTTCCTCATTGATAGCACCAATTTATTTTGCCACCTATTTAGAACCATTAGCCCACAGTATAGGCTTTACTGGCCTTGCCACAACTATTTTATCCCTTCAAGCAATTTCAGCTTCCATCACATTCACCGAGGTAGTATTAGTCTTTGTCACAGCGACTTCCTTCAGTTCTCTTTTCTCCATTACAGTTTTTCTGGATTCAGCCTCTAACTTGGAATACTCCTGTATGGCCTTAGCCATTTGCAACCACCCTGAAGCTTCCCCTCCTTCTCGAAGGCAAGTGTATTGTTTCAGGCCTTTCCCATAATGCTCGTACACACCAATGAAACGACCTTTTCTATTCTCCTTCCTCTCCGCAAAATATTTCCTGCCTTCCTCAAGGTGGCAGTGCTTCCAGGTTTGCCCTGGTTCTGCTTGTCTTGCTCCTTCTAGTATCTTCATAAACCAATCAACAGCCTTACCTACTAGAATCATCAAAGCTTTCCTCAACTCTACTATCTTCAAAGCTGCAGCTCTTCTTGTCCATACTTCCTCCAGAACAAACGTATTTGCCTCTGTCTTCAGTATTCTTCTCCATTTTCTTACCGGTTTAAACTTACTTCTATTGTCTCTCAAGCTCAGAAAAGGCCAGGATAATCTCTTGAATAGAGGTGTGGGAATTGATTCTTTAGAATGTGTACTTTGTAACAGGGCGGATGAATCAGTTGATCACCTGTGATTGCATTGTAATTTCTCTTCTGGTGTCTGGGAGGAAGTCTACAGGCTGTTAGTTTTCAAGGGTTGTTACCTAGTGTCGGTGGAAAGCTTCTTAAAAGGGTGGAGGAAAGGCTATCTGGAAAATAATTCCTGGAGCAGTGTTTTGGACTTTATGGCAAGAGAGGAACTCTAGAATTTTTCAGAATAAAGGCAGCCAAGTAGAGGATGTATGGCAAAAAAATGTGCGCAAATTGTTTTCTTGGTCATCAGCTCAGTTTAACTTGAGCAGATCAGTTTACAGCTCCCTTTTTGAATATGTATATCTTTTTGTAATAGGCTAATAGCGAATGGGATGGTGGTATAGTTTTTGTTTTGTACTCCGTGTACAACCTCTAGTTATACAGGGTTTTTTCTTTCTGTTTTAATGAAATCATACTTTACCTCTTCTCTTGAAAAAAAAGAGCTCCTTGTGTGGTCACATAAGAACAGAGCATGGATTAAAGTCTTGTCATTTTTATCAAAGATTTTACATAATAGGTTATCAATTTGTTTTTCTTTTGTAGAGATTTGAGCTTACAGCATTGGCATCTGCATTTCCCAACAAAGTTGTTAACTTTCGGCTCAGGAAGAGACCAAATGGTACTCCAGAGCTTCTTATCTGTTGTCATCACACCCCTTAGAGGATCTACAACTTGAGATTCCTTTGCTAAGAAGTATGCTGACCAGACAGAGAACCTGCCTTTTGGGTGTGGAGCTCACACCAGCCAAGATTTTCTGGATCAAAAATTTCTTAAACTCTGTTGACAAGATTTTCATTGCCACCACAATAAAAGCCTCTGCCAGTTGCTAATTTTCTCTTCTACCCGATCAACATTGATATTCAAATATACGGTAGCAGTGGCAAGAGCGTCTGCCCACGGCCCACATTTTCCGTCTTCTTATTTGCACCCTTGTGTACATTCTAACCAGTAACCACACGGTAGCACTGGCCAAGTGGCCAGAGCGTATGCCCAGTAAACTTCCCATCCCATTCACGTGCACCTTGTCTGGAAGCAGAAATTTTCCCAATTGAACTGAATTAATTATTGGCCAAGAAAGGATCTAATAGTAGTATGTTAGCTCTCAACCTATAATCAGTATGTTGATTATTTGGAAATGGGTTTGCTAGCCGGGTCGTTTAGTAAACTCTAACTCGAACATCGCAAGAAATCTTCCACTTGCAAGTTAGCCTGAAGCTCGAAAGGAATCACTTGAGACACATTAGATTAGATATGTTCAAGCATCCCAAACCGAGAATGGCAGTCGAAAAGGCCCGATTTTCAGAAATGTTTACTTAGTCAAGCGTACCCTACATGTATTAATGTGTGTTGTAACCAATAATAATTGGGATTGTTTAAGCTTGTTTTGATGTGATTGATAACAGAAAAAAAAAAAAAAAGATGTGAAATAGCAAAGATAACGTTAGTTCATACTTAAAAGAACGTCGTTTCATATTCAATATAAAAACAATGTTCTATAAAATAACTTTAGATGAAAAGGTTTGAATATCTGTTACTAGTTGGGTGGTAAAACTCCTATACAAGATGGTGCATGGACTGAGGTGGACAAGAGATTAATATGTGCCTGATCCAAAGGGTCCTCTACCTGATGGACAATCTGAATTGGCCAATGGTTTGTCCTTGCGACGAACAGGTGGACTCATGTCCTACGTAGGGATGCAAACAGATCGGATCGGATTGGATCCGAATCAGGATATATCTGAATCCGATCCGATACTTTTAAGAGCCAATCTGATTCGATTGGATCTCACAAGTATTGTTTTGAATTCGAATCCAATGAAGAAGTTGGGTTTTTGGATATGATCCGATCTGATTTAGATTTCTTAAAAATTAATAAATTATTAAAAGAAAAACAAAATATAATAATTTAGAAAAATAAAAACAAAATCAAAAAATACATGTATCTTTTCAACTATTTTTAACGTATATATACATATTTTTATAAAAGAAATAATTAATATAACAAATTTACAAAAATGTAATATAAATAATATATTTATAAATAAATAAATAACATATATATCAGATCGAATAGGGGTGATTTGAATCCGATCCAATTTCTGAACGGATTGGATTCGAATCAGGGTATATTCAAATCCAATCAAAAAGTTGGATATTTGGATCTGGTCCGATCCGATTTGTTTTCTTTAAATTTTATAAATTATTAAAAGAAAAATAAGATATATCAATTTAAATAAAGAAAAACAAAAAATACAAGTTTTTTAATTATTTTCATCATATATATACATGTTTTTATAAAAAATAAATAATATAACAAATTTATAAAAATACAATATAAATAATATATTTATAAATAAATAAATAATACACATATATATATATATATATATATATATATATATATATATATATATATATATATATAGCATATATATTGGATAGGGGATAATCTGAATTTGGTCCGATTTCTGATTGGATCCTATTATCCGATCTAAAGATCCAAACTAAGGTGATCTGAACTTGACCAAATAGGATCGGATCAAATCATGATCCGATTCATTTGCACTCCTACAAGAGAAATCCAAATCCGACAAAATAGAATTGGATCTCAAATCCCGATCCATTTGCACCTCTAGTCCCACCCTCGTATAATAATCCACCAGTTAAAATGCCCCAAAACCATATATTGGATTTTAACTATTTAATTATCCTAATGTGTTTAGGAGATTGAAGAAAATATCTTGTCTCAAGAAAGGTTCAAAATTTTGTCACCTATCAACCGATATATATTGTATTGGTAGGTCACTGACGCAAAATACAGGCGTTTCGGGCATTAGACCTATTTCAGTGGGTAGACAGACGTAAAACCTACCCCCTGACCTATTTTTGAAAAACAAAACCAAAAAAAAAAAAGGGTAAGCACATGATACTACTGATACACCCCTTGCACCTTATCAGGATATCTATTAATGCTTTGAACCTTGGTCTCAACTCAAGGGAAGTTGATAAACCGAATATAACCCAGGCAAGCAGGAGTTCCAAAGACTTGGAGTGAACATGGATTGACCATGGATGAATTGTTTCCGTTTGAAGATTGTTTATGTTCTCAATTTTTCCAATTTGAATCCTAATGCTCAGTTTGGTAAGAGTACAAATACAAATATTTACAGTGCAAAACATGTATTTTGTATTTCTAAACCTTGTTTCTTGATGCCGCCTATGTTAGAAACAAGTGGTTCAAAACTGTAAAACCAACACATTTGTATGTCACATAATATGAAAATAGCAGCACATCATGAAAAACTTGGGGGTATCATTGTAATATGCCAAAATGCTTACATATATAGTCAGTTGGGGTTTTAATGGTTTGGAATAAATAACCAAACCAATTCCAATACACTTATTAGGAAATGCATTATGAGCCCCAGACCCTATATAATTATGTCAGCTCTTCAATGGGTCTGCACATCCCATCGAGGCATTGACAGGCCTAAGAAGAAGAAAATCCTGGCTCGGCCTATTACAACTTCAGATTAAACTCCATCCATTAGTTCAAATGAAAACCATATAAAAGGTGTCCACAAACAAATGTCTAAATTCATCATAGCTCAAGCTCGGTTTTGAGGAACAAAAAGCGCAACTCTTTTACTCAATATCAAGGGTCAGTACAACATTAGCATATGATTGGCAAAACTTTCTTTAAATTTTCTTTGTGGGCCTGACTTTAGAACCCAGAAAACACAAGGCTGTATTGAAAGGAGGATTTAAAAGTGAGGTTGGGGTGAATGAACAGTGCATTCCATTGATGGTTCTGGGCCAGCTGGGACCTCTGTGCTAGAAGGATCCTGAATTACCACTGATAGTGCTCCATTTTCAGCACCTTCCAAGGCAATGGTGTCACTGCCTGCCACAGCATTCTCTGTGCGGATTGGGCGCAAAAGGCCGTGCAACCTCAGTAGATAGCTCTGGCCAGGAGGCTGAGCTCGCATATAGCGTGTTGTGGTCACAACACTAGCAGAGGCATGACCAGAATCAGGACGAAGGTTGGATAGAGCACTGAGATCGAGGTTAGGGAAGACAGAGCAACGGCAGCGCGGGCACTTCACATTCAGCCGAAGCCACTCGTCAATGCATTCCACATGGAAATTGTGCGCACAAGGGAGTCCACGAACCTGCAACATTTCTATTTAAGGGACTTGGAGCTCAAGAGCCTTAATGTTCTAGAAGGAAGTTTGGTGTCAACAAAATCCAGGTATTACAGTCATGTCCTTTTCTACAATTTACAAAATGGTCATCATATGATGCAACCCAAAAAAACAGCATTTTTATGGTAGAAAGCATGAAAAAGACTGCTTTAATGGTCCAGCGATACAAAAGTTGGTTAGAGAATTCTTGATGAATAGTTTTTTGCTTCTGCAAAAGGATCACCTATTGGATGGACCAGATCAACAAAAATGTCCACCATGGTTATTGCAGATATTAAGGAACAATCCAAATCAGAAAACACATGGTGCGTTAAACTATATTGCTGCGAAGAAAAAACCATCTCTATTGTTGAAGAAAAGAAAACAAAAAAAAAAATGAGAAGATTTTGTTCCAGATGATTCATCGGAATATTCTCAAAATATAAAAACAACGAGATGTTGAATCATATGTTACAATCTCCATGGTATGGATGATAGGTCATATGGATGATGATAGTATAAAAAGGAACATTTACCTCATTCCCAACACGGAACTCTTCAAGGCAGATTGGACATTCACTGCAATCAGTTGGAACAGCCTTTAGCCTGAACTTGGGCAGTTCCTGAATGAGTGCCTCCACTGCTTCTCTCTGTGGAATCAACAATAACAACCACGGACTCAGAATTGGCAATAAAAACAAATACAAATTTGGAACAAGAATTTAGGGCATCTTGTCAGAGTATTGTTTGCACTACATGAAAAGCTTAGGGCACACAATCTTGTCTCATGATTGACTAGCGATAAACATCAATTAGACAGATCAACCTGAACCAATCAAGCCAAGCTCAGACAAACTTTGGCATGCTATGGCTTGGCTCGACTAAAATACTACTAGATTCAAGTTCGATTCGAACTCTATTTTCCAGTTTGAGCTCAATTCTATTAAATATTCAATGAGCTCAAGTTCAGCTCGAAAATGAATATATTTTATGTGAAAATATATTTTACATAAAAATATTCTCAAAATATCTATTATAAAAATATATTTTTAAGTCTATAATATACATTAGTATCAATCTTAATTGAGCCAGGTTCATGAGCTCTCAAGCCGAACTTTTTATTGGTCGAGCGCAAGTTTGAATAACTAATCGAGCTTACCTTGAGATTTGAACTTGATTATAATCAAACTCGAATCAAGTCTAATCGAACTTGATCCTGAACTATTCGATTAGAACTCAATTCAATTGCAACCCTACCCTATTGTAAAGGGTGTGGAACAGGCCCTTGTTCTAAAAGGTAAATTCTAGGCCTCATTAGTGAGAGGATAACAATCAGAGTATCAGACTAGGATCAGGTCCATAAGGACCCAATCTGACCATGTAATATACTAATATCTTCAAAGAATATACCACTAGGGCTGCCAATGGGTCGGGTATGACCTGATGGACCCAAACTGATTGGACCGGTTCTAGTTCCAGGTCCTGATCTAGTGTCCCAATTATTATCGGTTCGGAACCGGTTCCACCCAGTCCCAAACCGATTCAGACCTGAGCCAAGATATATACATACAATATATAATATATTAAATAAAATATATATAATATACATAATGTATATAATATTTAGTATATATGTATATATTATTTATTATAATCAGGTCTGTCGGGTCAGACCCGATTGTCCTGAGAACCGATCCGTTTGGTTCTGGGTCTAAAGATTACAGACCTTATCGGATCAGGTTCGGTTCTGGGTCCACAATATTTCATGTCTGGTCGGTTCTGGTTCTAGCTGGTTCCAGACCAGACCCAACCCGTTGACAGCCCTATATGCCACTACCTTCCTAGGCTCTTTTGAATGACTTCACTTCTAATCCTATCCTTTCTGGTTTTACCACTCATCCATCTCAATATACACACTTCTACCACACTCATTTTTTAGACATGTTTCTCAACTGCCCAACATTCGGCTCCATACAACATAGCTGATCTTACCACTGTTTTATAAAATTTTCCTTTCAATATAAGTGGTATTCATCTATCACATAAGACTCTAGATGCACATGCACCCCTCCATTTTTCCCATGCCGCTGTAATTCTATGGGCAACGGGGTGGGTTCGAGCCAAGCCAAGCCAAATAAGCTATTCAAGCTCGGCTCACCAAGGTAGTACAAGGCTCGAGCTCGAGCTCGATTCAAGCTAGAACCTTGAGCTCGACCTTGGCTCGAGTCCAAAGCTCGTAAGCTCGAGCTCGACTTGAGAATTTTTTTTTTCTAAAAATAAAATATATATATATATAATATTTTTATTTGATATTTAAAAAAATTAAGAAATATAATAGTTAGTTATTATTATATATAAAAACAAAAATAGTATATATATATAATATTTTTATTATATATATATTATTTTCTATAATTTTATATTTATATTTATTTTCTATAATTTTATATTACTACTACTATTATTATATATATGTGTATGTATGTATGTACGTATGTATGTATTTATGTATGTACCGTAGCTATTCGAACCGGCTCGCGAGCCTCATGACATGAGCTGAGCTTTATTAGGCTTGAGCTCGGCTCGTGGCCACCCCTAGGCAATATCCTCTTCAATCTCTCCCTTGTTATGAACTGTCAAACCAAAATCAGGACAGACCCAATAAGTCCCATTAATAATAGGACTGATTCTGGGCTTGTTACTCACAGAACCTATAGGGTCATAGTTGGGATTGGATCCACCAATTTCCGTATAAGGTTAGGACCGTGTCTACCTCGATGTAACCCAGACCCAACACATTGACAGGTCTAAATTGTGATGCATAAAGATGTTTGTTGGAAGCCACTATATCAGATTTAGCTCTGCCAGTATCAAAATGAGTTTCTGCAATAATTTGAAATCAGAGCCATTATGCTTTAAGTTTGAAATCAGCAGCACATAAAGTCTGGTAATAACTACCACACCCAAAGTGATAACCATGGAAAAAAACAGCATGCCTGAGGTGCAGTTAAGTAAAGTCCAGGATGATATGCAGCAGTGTCTTGGCCCATCCCTCTCATCTCTTGACCAGCAGCTTCAAATGCCCAATCAGGTACTCGGATCATGTCAACCAAAACCTTAAATGAGGAGGAATGAAATTTCAATATAGTAATTTAAGCAAATAAATAAGAAGAAAGGACTAATGATCATTCTGTGATAGTTAAAATCAAATAAAGGTGTTTAAGTCTGGTATTCATCAAGTTGAAATTTAATTATGACAGTGCATCTGGAGAGGAGCACCTTGCATTGATGTTCTGTATCATGTAGAATGCAAAAAATATGGTTATTAGAAGACCTTAATTGACCAGTTACTCAACTTTTAAGATGGCCCACAATATCAAGGGAAACTTTAACTTAAATCAAAAGTGATGAATTTGGTGGCAGATGATTTGCTAATTCTGGAATTCTTGGTATGGTGATAGCGCTCCTTTGATACTTAGTTCTTCTTTCTTTGGAAGGGAGTTCTGATTTCCTTAAATTTTTTACACAGTTGCACACCCTCATTTATACATCATCTTTCTCACATTAATGCTACGCAATCTTTTTACCTTTTCCAAGGAGATATCTGGTAGGGGGTGTGCAACTTGGATGGAATTGGATTGACATCTATTAAATTTTGAAAGGGCATGAGACCAACTCAATGCAGTTGAAATTCTTCAATGAGGACAAAGTTCACTCTCCTTATAAGTAATTAAGAATCCAAACCAAGGAATTTGAAACCTTACACCATATTCTGAAATTGGAATTCCTTGTTGAGCACGTTGCAAGTGTGCCTGCCTTCGGGTCAGCCACTGCAAAGTAAAATCAAACATTAGATTCCCACTAATTTTTCCTCCTCCATGATGCATGGGCTAAATCAGCTTCTTCTCATCACCATGCAAGTCTCATTAAAAAGAAAAAGAAGAGTAAATGGACTTTCAAGAGAAATAACCTGCTAAGCATAGTCTATTCAGTACTTTTTTTTTTATAAATCTATTCAGTACTTGTTTCTAAATAAGAATATTCTTATTTCTAGTATGTCTTAATTTTTTTTTATTTTTAGCTTTCAGAACTTCATTAAATGTATAGAAAAATGAATATTTACAAGTATACAAAGTATTCCACAGAAGTTCAGGATAGCATCTGCCACAAAACCCAATTTGTTGTTATTTACATGCTTCCATACATGCAAATTGCCCCAAAACAGCTTCACTCTGTTCACCCCTTTCTGGCTAGCACATCAGCCAAACTATTTGCTGATCTTTGAATCCCAGAGAGAAGGGTTCCCATCTCCCTTGCAAGGCATCTAATCTCCCTCATAATGTGTCAATATTGCCATTGTCCTTCACTATTCTTTTTTATCCAACCTATCACCACCTTTGAGTCCCCATTTGTGAACTATTAGGTTTTTAATCCATCCATAATCTCCTAATCATGTAAGATGACATTGTGCATGTATATTTCCATTCAAGCAAGGGTATGTCGCCACTAAAATTGAGAATATTTTTTAGCATATAGACATCAAACAAATTCCTTTCAATGGATAATTGTCTACAAATTTCAGTATTTGTTTTCATTGATATTGATAACAAAATGTTTTTTTATGTAATACCAGAAAGATATAGGATTTGGTATAAGAATTTCTCTGAGTAAACATCAGCAGACAGAGAAGGGAGAACTAACCTTTCCAGTGGACATGCAAGCAATGCAGATGAGTCCACAGTAGCTGAAAAGCAACCATATAAGAAAACCCCATTTTTGGCCTTCTTCAGGCAACTGCAAGCATTTAAAAGAAATGGTTAATATAAAAAAAAAATCACATGAGAATTATTTTCTCCCAGAAATAGGTACATAAATCGGTAACTTACACAGCCTCTTGCGCTTGTGAACCACAGAGTCCCAATCACAGTCCAAGCCCAAAGAAAAGGATAAAGCAACAGGGAAAGAATCGAAAGAACCACAATCCTTCCACAGAAGCGAGCATATCTTTGCTGCCAGCCAAAATCCCTGCATTATGTAAAACAGAGGAAGGAAGAAGGAACAATCTTATTATATGTAATCCAGGCTTAATACATATTATAGAAGCAAATATGTTTATTGTGTGTGTGTATCTGGCTGACTAACTGACTACCTTGGAAAAACAGCAACAGCACCCTAGAAGATTTTTAAGCTTAATCAACTCTACTATTGTTTTTAAAGTGTACATTTATCTTTTTTTTTTTGACAAAAAAGAGAAACTATTAACTTTTTTATAACTTGCTAAAGTTTTTTTTATTAATATTATAACTTGTTAAATTTTGTGGTGCAGACAAAGAGTTTGGAACTCTGTCTTTATCCAACAACTTTTTAATCACTAACCATTCTTGCCCATCAGAAAATAAAATAAAATAGCGTATCTACATATATAGGAAGGCCTAATTATCAGTGCCAACGGAACAAGATCAGTCAACAATACAGAAATTTTGCTGGTAAACAAATTATATTCGCAGATAAAACTTCATGGAGATTCTCCATACTGACTCTTGTCACCCAAAACGATATCAAAAAAAGGTTCCAGACTCATACAGGGCAAATTAAAACAGCAATTGCAGAAACGTGGAGGACAGCAATGTTGAGCAGGAATAGAGGTTGAAGCTTCGCATATCTATCACAGGCAATCAGGTGGTAGATTTCACTACTAATCAAGGGCATAGGATTCAAGAAAGTCGGGAGGAGATAGGACCCAACCTCAACCTTTAACCAAATCTCAGTTAATAACCAGGGATGCACTACCCCCAGGTTTGATAGCAACTTCTTTCCTTCTTTATCCAAAAGAAAACAATGGAGGTTGTGCCCACCTGAACCCCACACCCCACCCATCTTCCTACATCAATCCTCAGTCATAGTCTTGCAATGGACTCAAGAAAGAAATGTTCATCCAGACAATAGAGCCATCTGGAATAAAAACCTTGCAATTATCACTTTTATCTTCCTACATCAATCCTCAGCTAGCTGCAAATTGCTTCACCTGGAATAAAAACCTTGCAATTATCACTTCACTAACAGTTGGAAAGTCACTCAAAATTTTGAATGGCATAAAAGCAGTGCCATGCTAAACAAAATAACAGCATCCCCTTCAGGGGAATCTCTATTTCCCTCAGACGAAATCCTTTCCTAAGCTATGAGTTCGTCCATAGTCAATGCACATTTATCATATAAAACATGTTATTTCTTGGCACATGAAACACCTTATGATGCACAATCCAACTCATGCTTTCTATGGCACATGAAACACCTCCATGTGCACGTTATTTTTTGTTCACTTTTATCTAATTCCCTGCTGGTTGGTGAAATAGCATTCAGATGAAATCATTACAAATAAATAAATGAAAGGCGTTAACTACAATATCACTAAAGACATTGGATATTGACTAATACACTTATCGTGTCTCAAACTTCATAACCAACTTGTAAGGAGTTTAAGTTAGGATCCTTACAAACCCATTCCAGCGGCAAGGCCATTGTCTACGAACATCAACAACCGGAATACAAAGACAGTCGTATAGTCAACCTAACGCAATGGACAAAGAAAGGTAGCGGAACAGTTTTCTTCTACGACACAAATGTACAAACTTGAAAATAATGGTAAAGATGTCTTGTTTAATAAAGGAAGCTTACCACAATCCATATATGCAACGGGTATGTACAAAGATGATAACGCTTCCAATTAATAGAAACAATGATTCTAGCAGTCAATTTGTCAAAGACTACAACAAAACTTAAGGAGACCTACTTCAAATTACAAGTCGCGGAAAGTCAAGATTTCCCGTAACATGAAAAATTACTGGAACTACTATCAAGGATACACACTTGTCGCGAGCATTGACAAGAAAAACCCATCGTACCTGCAAAAGGAAAACCAACATTGAACATCAAGATAAAGCCCCATGTCAGAAGTGAAGAGGAATAACTTAAAAAAAAAAATACTGGGAGATAATTTTGAGCAAATGGTTCTCCATTTCCAACAAATATTCGAACTTGCCACTTGAAATCGACGCCCCTCATAGCCATCAAATACGAACAACATCTAAATCCCTAACGCGCTTCAAGATATTGTAAATCAAAGGAACAAACCAAGCATTGAAGCATTCGAAAATCGTTTTCCACCAAAATCAATGCTTCATTTCAATAAAATCAAACAAACGTAGATAGATGGGCTCATAGAAAGATGAATATGAAAGAGAAGGATGAAGAAAGACAGCAGAAAATAAATAAACAAATAAGAAATAAAAGACGATAAAATATTGGAGCGAAGGATTCTGTTCGGACTTCGGAGACAACGAGTAGACGAAGTGACTAGTAGATTGCTAACAGCGAAGTGAAGCAGAGAAGTCTTTTATACGAGTCGGGACTCGGAAGGTTGAAGCTTGAGGGCCCGTTCACCGTTACTTGACGGCGTTATGTCCGGCTCTGGACTTTTTTACGAGCAAGAGTACGGCAGCAAGTGGAGACCACGTAAGATTAATTGCTGACGTGCTGGATTTTGAGCTCATTGAGTGGGGCTTATTAGGCTCGTTAATTAATGAGTACTCGAAAACGACCTATGCTTACCAGGTGTCAACTTGTATTGCTTTACAGGAATGATCTAGTGTAAATAATCCTACTTATTATGATAAACGCAACTCAATCTCCTGTAAGCAATATGAACAGTCGTCGATTGTGCGTCAACTTGTATTTTCATCGTTCATTCATTATTTGACTAATGGCTGTACGGAAAAGTGGGTGTACCGAACTGAAGCACGATCAGTGTTGTCAAACAGGGGATATGCTATCATTAATGCATCGGATTCGGATCCGATATAAGTCTGAAGTTAAGCAGAGTTCGGCAAGAATATTAGTATGCTAGGAATCAGTGTTGTGAACATAGTTGGATTGACCTCAATCACATTTTGATTAGATGAAGAAACTTAGGTCGAATAATGTCATGCCAGGACTAAATGTCACAAAAGTAAATACACCACAAGATCTCCTAAAAGTAAAAACTCTGCATAAACACTGAAATCATCACCATGGAACATTTTTCTTTGAATTAACATACATGTATGGAGACATTTTCAATGTACGTTGAATATTGTGTACACGGTGTTTTTTGTTTGGAAAAGATCTGGATTATAGAAAAATGCGATATTTGAGGAATTTGGATTTCATTATTATGCCTTTTTTGTCTTCCTAATCAAACCAATACCATGAAAACTTGTAACCAATGAGGTTGTATTTATCAAAATTCACAAGGTGTTTTCATTGGTCAAACCTATTTTGAGTATCATGTCTTTCTTTCTGGTATCATAGACTTTTTAATTTACAATTTGGCAATAAACTTATATATTTCTTAAATAATATATTTGTAACATCTTTGTCTTATTATGATATTATTTATTTAATTCTATACTATAACATCCTACTCAATCATTACCTTGTTATGAATTACCAAATTATGGTATTAGAAAAAAAAAATGTTACATTGAGTTATATCTTGATTATCAATCTTAAACAACATGTATTTATTATTTTTATTGTTGTTGATGTTTCTAAGGTATTTGTCCATAAATTTAAATGTGCATCTAATCATTTATTAACAGGCCCTCCTATTTGTGTACCGATCAATTCGTCTATGATCAACACAAATAAATAAGCACTAAGTGCTGAACAACCAAACTTGATTTCAAGTACTCTTTTAGCCTACATTCATAACATGTCATATACATGAAACTTCAAAACAGACACTTAAATCATTCAATGCAACTTCAACCCTTGCCTTTTTTCGCATACTCCCAACCCCTTCTAACCTCATTCAACTTGCAAATTAAAACAAAAAAAAAAAAAAAAATCCAATTTTACTTCACTCTTTTAAAAGTTCAATTCAAATAGTGATTCAACTACTGTAAGCTATAGATCGTCCAAGTTGGAATAAGTTGATCATCTAATATTGAAAAAGTCAACCTACAAAGAAATTAAAGGGGTGGACAAAGAGGAAGGTGCACATGAGGTTCGCTGGGAGCTTGTAGTTACGTGGGCTTGAACCCACATCTCTCCATATTTGGAATGATGTTGAGTGACCATCCAAGGGATCATCTTCATGCGCTAATGCCATGGTTAAACATCACGCCATTATTTATGTGACTGCAAAAATCTATATTATATAGAAACACATGATTCGGAAGGGGTATAGCTAATCAACATGCACCTCAGATGAATTTTATAACTAACCACCTGATTGATTACCAGAATGCATGTATTTTGTTTCATGGGCATTTCGTAATAAACTATGCAATATCATTGTCAAATCAACATTTTTTCCATCATATTAATTTGTATGCATTGATATTCATGAAAGTGGGTTTTGATTTATGTGTGTATTAACTATTGGGGGAAGCTTTTTTTTAATGTTTCCCCAAACAGTTAAGCATTTATTCATTGATCCACAGATGTGGTGCATAATAGTGCCTAGTGATACCTAATTGTCTATAAACAGTTTATCAAATACTTTTCTCAATTTTGAAGACAAATCAAGTATAAATGTTTATTTAATAAATGAGAATTATACCAAATACATACAATGTTGTTATTATTAAAAGGAAAATTGTCTAAAACTCACAATGAGTTTTCAGCATTTATCTTAAACTCACCACAACTTTTCAAAATGTCTAAAACTCATCATGTCACTAACTTGACATGAAACAAACTAACGGGTGTTAATATATTACCATTTTAACATTCATAGAAAAATAAAATATATACAAAATAAATTATCGGGTGTTAATATATTACCATTTTAATATTTAGACATGAAAAAAGGAAAAAGATAAAAAAATTATTTTTCAAATATAAAATACATAAAAGCATAGAAATTACAAAAAATATAAAAATTCTAAAAATTGCAAACAAAATATTTTTTAAATTTATATAAACTATAGAAAATGAAAAAAAAATAAATAATAAAAAATTGTAGAAAAAACACAAAAAGTTATAGAAAAACACGGAAATTTCAAATAAATAACAAAAAAATAATAAAATTTATAGATTATAGAAAATATAAAATTTTTAAAAAGACATAAATTATAAAAAATATTGAAAATTATAACAAAACACTAAAAAAAGCAAAAAAAAAACAAGAAAATTAAAAACTGAAACAGATCATTTTTCCTCTAACTCACCATTCAAGGGTAATTTGGTCATAAAAATTGTTATTTATGATGACATGGACAACTCTGTTAATAAGCATTAATGGTGCACTAACGGAAGGTGAATTTTGGAAAATAAAAACTTACTAACATAGTGAGTTTTAGACATTTTGAAAAGCTGTGATGAGTTTAAGAGAAATGTTAAAAACTCATGATAAGTTTTAGACAATTTCCCTTATTAAAACTGAATTGTACAGTAACCCTGTTTATGACACAAGCGTATGTATTAACTAAGGTTTATCAAAAAGCATTTAAATCTCCCTTATCAAAATAAGATACCCGTTATATTAATTTGACTGAATTATGAAATAAATGCGGTTTTATCCTTTGAGTTTTAAAATGAACTATCGAATGTGAGAAATCAGTACGTAAAAAGCATTGTAATTGCTGAATGTGAGAAATTTTAAAAATGAACCATTGAATGTGAGAAATCAGTACGTAAAAAGTCTTGTAATCAGTACGAAAACACACATGCATGACAACAAAAACAGGTAAATATGTAGCGTCAGATTTTCAATATCTTATTTAATTAGTTTTATACATGAGTATGCTCCGAAAGCGACAGCGATTAAATAAATGAAAACCCATAAGTGAGAGATGAAGTTTTGTGATGGATGGATGGAGCCTGTGAGATTAGTGATTTCAGTGATGACCAAGGTTTGGAGGTATAGGAGATCGCCTGTGCATGTCGGCATATGCTGTGGAAGTGGAAGCTAATTTAGTAAATGAGGAGTTTAGTGGCACAAGCGCAGTTGGTTTTGGGGTGGCAAGAAAGTGATGAAATTCCAGTTGCAACAATCGGTAATGTTCGTTGTTGGATTTTAATCTCATTAAATATGAAATCTAATAGGTTTGATTGGTTAATTACATGAAAAAAATGCATCTTTACATGTATTTTGAAAAATAGTTTTTACATAAAAATCAGTTTTCAACTTGTTTTACCTTGAAAAATTGTTAAATTAAGTTTTGAGTTTTTAAATAAGAGTTTATTTACACTTCTTAGAAATATAAGAAGAGTATGGAGGCTTGCTATCGTGCAACGTGCATGCGTGCGTGTATATGACATAATGAGGCGCACTTTGCTCACACTTACGTGGTGGTTGGTATAAGGCAACTTTGACTTTTGATGCAAGTTGATCATTGATGTTTCACTTATCACGATTCGATCGGGTGTGATCAAGAGGTACTATTTAAAGTTAATAGTCATTAACTATTAACTACCTTTTAGCAGTCAAATTTGTGATTTTTCAAAAAACCTTTTTCTGAACTCTCACATTCCTCTACTCTATAACTCTTCATAAATTATTCAAGGAGTGTGAGTCAAGCAAATGAATACAAGTTTTTAAAAAATCATTATTGTTTCTCTTAGTCCAACCTCTTAATGTCTTACAAAAAGTTTATTCGAAGACTTCAACTTTGTTAGTTGCAGATTTTCGCTCAAGGATTTGTTATATCTTCTGAATAAATTTATCTATAACCCAACAGAAAGCTCAATAAAACTAAGTGGGGCAAATAACATTCTAAAGATAATATCTTTAGACATGCTTCAGATCTTATCCTCTAAGTTTCCATAACCCCATTTTCTAACTGTTAGGATTCCAATAAGCCAGTCAATTGGTTGGAATGTTCATCTCATGTAACATAAGGGAAGGCTTATGGTGGCTTTTCGTCCCTGATCGTGTTATGTTGATGCCTGATGGTGTGTATCTTATCATAGATCTTGGATATCTTGTTTAATACAGCAACGAAAATTAAATCCTTTATTCCTTGATTCAATATTTTTAAGTTTTCAAGATATAAGTCCAAAGTGTAGACTTAGAATTAGAAGAACCCAATTTTGGTACTGCTTGAAGTACGTAGATGACCACCAAAGAAACCTTCCACTCATTTTTTACATTTTTTCCTTGTTTCATAAGAAATAACCAACATCGTCACACGGAACAAGCTAAATCTGTTAGAGAGGAAACACATGAGTTTGCCTCTTTATCTTTAATCTTCCAAATGAATAAGTAATTATATTGCAAGTGAGTTTGTTTAAATTTGAGCTGAATACGTGAACAAGAAGTTCAAATTTATTTATTTTTTGTCTTTTTTATTTAAAAATAATTGTTTTTTTTTTCAGTCATCAAAGGGTAAAATTGAGTATTTGAACTAATATTACAAGGTAAACATGATATTACATGCAAATGAAATTATTTGTCCACTGACATCGTTTTATAGGGCAAGGTTTTAAAAATTAGCTTGAAAATAAAACCATTTTAATAATAAATTTTTAGGTCAATGATCATCCATCCGAGTTTAATAGTTTAAGCCATTGATTTAAATATGCTATATATTTTATATATCAGAAAAAAAGAAGCAGCAGCGATAATGGTGATCGGCAATGGTGATGGAGACATCAATGGTGATTCTGTTCACAATTGCCGGGGTTGCAACAATCTGAGATTTGAGATTCCCTCTCTTCCCCTTCCATCTAGATCTCTCAAAATTTCACTTTATTTTTTTGGGTTATTTTAATTCTTAAAAATTTAAATGTTTTTCATTGAACTGTGAACCATTATTTGAGGCGAATGGTACAATGTTGAGACTGCTTGGGTCAGCGATTCATTGACCAATTCAAAGTTATTTTTTATTTATTTATTTTTCTAAATAATGGAGAAGGAAAAAACAGAACATGATTGGTGACCAATTTCTTGGTCGAGCAGTTTGACCGCCTAAGTCAATAATGGTTTTAAAATTATAGTGGATGTTTAAGTTCTCTTATAAACTGGAGGAGAGCTTTACCAGCTGAAATGGTTGAATTGAAAAGCTCAAATTTTAGGAATTCCAAGAGTTGAGATGGTTGAACTGAAAAAGTTTATTGCTTGGTCATATAGTGTATAAGGGATGGTTTTCAAAACTGGACCGGACGGTCGGACTAGAAAAATTGGGAACCAATTAGGTGATCGGTTTCATTTTTCTCCAAAATTGAATTTTTGCCAAAAAATTGAATTGGTCAATAAATCATTGACCCGAGCGGTTAAACCATTTAAACTATTCAATGCTTTTTTACTTTTTTTTTAAATTTTTTTATTATTTTTTTAAAAACGGGCTGACTATTCAACCTGAAACTGGACCCCTAACTGATTCGTCCGAGTCAATTTTAAAAACCTTGGTATAAGGTTTTAAGGAGGCTGCTAGCTCCTTAACTGTTGAAGCTGAAGTATTTTTTTTTTCATTTTTTGGTAAAAAGGAAGATTAATATTGGTCAACATAGTTCAAGTCTTTCAGAGCCAGCTCGTGGGTTCGGTCCGGGGTGATCTGAAAATAGACACCACTTTCTGATAAACCTCTCTACTGAATTTGGATACATTATTACACTTTTAAATATTACTATTTTATGCATTAAAGCACAAAGAATAAAAAGTTATAGTTCAGCAACTTCAGCTTATCGTCTTTTACCCTATATGAATTAATCAACCAATAACAACACTTCACACTGATCATAAAAATACATTACCCCATAATCATTCAACATCTTATTTATTTGAATTCTGAACACTTTAAGCCGCGGACTGGCTGAGTTCCACAACCCACTGAACATTTAAGTAGTTCAGTTACGTTCAGTTATAATATTGGCGTAGAACCACATCATTAATTCCACAGCCAGCTGAACAGCTAAAAGTTGCTCTATTTATTTTATCACAGAATTATAACGAAATAATCAGTTTAGTGATGTAATACCTACCCTACCTAGGGCTCTAGCCGCAGATGAAATCATGCAATTGTAAAATACCAAAAAAAAATCATGCAATTGTGCTATTCCATGACTTCCTTTCTCTCTGCGCTTCATCCGTTTTTATCTTTGACAGCACCAATCCAGATGAAATCATCATCATTACTGCGACATCTTGTCCTTTTATTACTGCCAACATGCCGGTATATTTCCAGAGTTAGATAAAAAGTCAATCTAGTCCTATCGTCTTTGGCCTAAAATAATCAAATCGGAATATTTTGCATCTTAGATTTTCACAGGAAGTATCGACGGTTTGTAACTAAAAATATAAGAATACTATCGGTAGGATAACCATACCTTATCATCAGCTGCTCCATGATAACGACAGTATTTGAGTTGTTTTGAGGTTTGACATGAGCAAAGTCTTCAACTGATCATCTCCTAACCAAGCAATCTCGGATTCATGGGTCACGACTGTCTGGAGGCTGGAGCCGTTTCGCGCGCGTAGAAGACCGAATAAAGGGGAAAAACAAAAGAAATCAGATAAAGAAAAGAAGAAAAAAGAAAAGAGATTTAAATTATGAAAAGAAAATAAAGAAGCAGAGAAGGAACCCCCCAGAAATTTGCCAATCGGACATCACAAAGAAAGTTCTCGCGGAGGAACACTAATACTACTCAAAACCCGCTGTTCACGTTTCCACATTTACTTGTTCCAGAGGGTTTGAATCATCTAAGTTCATATCGATCTGCAAGTTCCATGAACCTCGTGCTTAACATCTACCTCGGTTTCAATCGTTTTTATCTCATATTACTGGACTTGGTAGAGCTGCCTTAATGAAGCCGAATCCCTTCGTTTTCTAGTAATGGCAGATTACAGAGGAAGCACTAAGGGCCAATTAGTTTACACTCAAGAGACTCGATCCCAGTGGAACCCTGCGATGGAGAACGGAATCGGAGGCTTAGTTAACAGGTTTTCGAGATTGGGTATCGACGATTCTTCGATGGAACACTTAGTACAGATCATGAAGGCAGTTCAAGCCGCTGAGGACACCATCAAGCAACAGGTTAACTTGTCGATTCTTCGACGATTTCTATTAGCTCGTCGCCATTTTCTTTTTAAATTTCCCCATTTTTAATGTCCATTTCTACATGAGGGTTGTGATGCTTTCCCACCCCCCAAATGAAGGTTGACTTTAAAGCGTTATTGAAAACTGAGCTCTATTTATAAGGCTTGCTCTGTCTTATTTTGTACATATTTGGTTTGCTTAACGTTCAAGACTATATCCTGAATTATCTGCAGTTGGGTGTAATTCTTGCTTTTGCAGTTCAATAATAGCCCGTGCAATTTAGTATACTTGTTATGGTAGGTTAAGCAAGCAAATGTTCTTAATTGTACAGTGAACCCTGCATGCAATCGTCAGTTTTGGATAGATATTTGAAAGATAATAATTTTTTTTTTTTTTTTCATTTAGGATGTGTTTGATTCGAAAGAAAAAATGGGAAATGAAGGGGAGGGTTTATATAAATTTCCTTACCTTTTTCTTTTTTAATACCATTACTGTGTTTTATACCAAACACAAGGCAAATAGGATTGCAATGGAATTGGATTTCGATCGGATTACTGAAAACTTGCATCCAGATCTGATTGGGTTTGAAAGCTTCAGATTTGAATTCTAATTCTAATGGACTCGGATCAAATTCAGATTTAATCTGGCTCTGCTTTATTTTTTTTTAAATACAAAAAAAAAATTGTAACTAAAAATTCACAGTGAAAGCACAGTTGCTCTTACTTTGTGTTAATGTACAAGAAGAAGTGATTGGTCCCTTTGTTAGCTAACTCATTGGTTGACTCCCTTGCCCGTGAAGGCATAGATTGATAGATAGACAGGAATTAAGGTGGGGTCAATACTCGTTGGGATAAAACTGATAATGTTATGGGTTGGGGCTCTTGATGGAGCTGGATCAAAATTTTCTGCTTTGTTTTATTTCCTCTACTTATAAATTTTACAATGTTTGCATCCATGGTGTAGACATTGTACGTGTCTTTAATATCAATAAAATTTCATCTCTTACTGATAAAAAAGAATCTTGGCACCCATCCAAATGTTTTTTTTTTTTAATTTTTAAATTTCTTTCCTTCGCACATATTTTCTGTTTGAATCTGCTTATATTGAAGATAGATGGATATTAAAAAATGGAGTTAAAGGGCACAACACGTAAATTAAATGATGAGGCAAGTTTGGTCATTGAGTCAAAATGACAATGGTAGTTAATTGGTTCTACTGTTGCTTCAGTAGTCCGAACCAGTAAGGAGAAGAAGAAAGAGAAGGAGAAGAAGAATAAGAGGAGAAGAAGAAGAAGATGAAAGAATTGTCGAACCTGATAGCTAAACCCTATCAGTCGACCTCTTAATAGTGATTAGACTCTAATTAAATGTACAAGGACTAAACTGCCCCTACTTAAGTATGGGACAAAGAACCTCTAATAAGATTGCCACATAAGCTCATAACTTAACCAAGGTGAATTGACTAATCTACCCTTATTTGGCTAACTCTAACACTCCCCCTCAAGCTGGAGAATATATGTCATATAATCCCAGCTTGTTAAATATATAGTTCACTCTCCCTGAGCTTAAGGCTTTTGTAAATAAATCTGCCCACTGATCACCTGAGCCTACATGTTCTGTGCTTATCTCTCCAGTAAGAACCTTCTCCCTCACAAAGTGGCAGTCAATCTCTATGTGCTTTGTTCTCTCATGAAAAAAAGGGTTGGATGAGATATGGAGCGCAGCTTGATTGTCACAGTACAACTTCATAGGTTTATCCATGTGGAACCCGATTTCTTGTAGGAGATTCCTCAACCACACTAATTCACATGTAGTGTGTGCCATGGCTCTGTACTCGGCTTCAGCACTGCTTCTAGCCATAACCGTCTGCTTTTTACTCTTCCACGTCACAAGATTTCCTCCGAGAAATGTGCAGTAACCTGTAGTAGATCTTCTATCAGACACAGAGCCCGCCTGATCTGCATCCGTGTACCCAACTACTTCAAGTTTTCCTCCTGGTTTATACAATAGCCCACGGCCTGGAGTTCCCTTCATATATCTTACAATTCTAAGAACTGCATCCCAGTGAGATATACGAGGGTTCTGCATAAATTGGCTCACCACACCGACTGCAAAGGAGATGTCTGGTCTCGTGATAGTCAAATAGTTCAGCTTCCCCACTAGTCATCTATACCTTCTAGGATCATCAAATATTTCCCCTGTATCACTGCTCAACTTAACATTTGGTTCCATAGGAGTCTCAGTCGGTTTTGCACCTAACAGTCCTGTTTCGTCCAATAGATCGAGAACATATTTTCTTTGGCACAGGTTTACACCTTGTCTTGATCTAGCAACTTCTATACCCAAAAAATACTTCAATGTCCCAAGGTCTTTTGTTTGAAAATGATTTTGCAGAAAGACCTTTAGTTTGTCGATCCCCAATTTGTCACTGCCAGTTATGACAATATCATCCACATAGACCACTAATAAAATCTTTCCAGCTTCTGAGTCATAGCTGAACACTGAGTGATCAACCTAGCATTGTTTCATTCCAAAATTCTTCACCACTTCACTAAACTTCCCGAACCAAGCACGAGGCGATCGTTTCAACCCATAAATTGTCTTTTTCAGTCTGCACACCTTACCAGCCTCCCCCTGAGCAACAAACCCAGGTGGTTGCTCCATATATACCTCCTCTATAAGGTCACCGTGAAGGAAGGCATTTTTTATGTCAAGTTGAAATAGGGGCCAATCATACATAACTGCTAGGGAAATTAACACACGGACAGAGCTAATCTTAGCCACTGGAGAGAAGGTCTCCATATAGTCCACTCCATACAACTGTGAATAACCTTTAGCAACAAGTCTGGCTTTCAGACGCTCTACACTACCATCTAGCAAGTATTTAACAGTGTACACCCATTTACAACCCACAACATGCTTACCAGGAGGAAGAGTAGTGAGCTCCCACGTGTGAGTATGCTGAAAAGTAGAGAGTTCCTCCTCCATTGCCTGCCTCCACCCAGGTGAACTAAGAGCCTCTTGGACATTGTTAGGTATGGAAATAGATGACAATAGTGAAACAAATTGGTGATGTGAGGCGGAAAGGCGAGATACTGAAACAAAATTGGAAATGGGATGGAGAGTAGAACTACATTTACCTTTCCGTAAGGCAATGGGTAGATCAAGTCCTGAGGGTTCAGCAACAGGAGCAACGACAGGATCCGCGGACAAGGTAGAAGCTGGAGGAGGGGCTGGTGTCGTTCGACGTGTATACACTTGCCGAGTTGGTGGTCGTTCAATAGGGATCTGCACTGAATGAGGTGACGAGTCAACTCTAATAGGAACACCCGGAACGGGATCACTGACTGGAAAAGGAAGAGGAAGTAAAGGTGGAGACTAAGATGCTTCAGTTCCTGAGAAGAAGGGAACAGACTCAAAAAAGGTGACATCAGGACAGACATAGCACTTCCGAGTAATGGGATTGTAACACTTGTACCATTTTTGAGTCCGAGAGTAGCCAAGAAAGACACACTTAATGGAGCGTGCATCCAACTTGTCTATTCTAGGACTCGGTGTGAACGAAGCACACACAACCAAAGATACGAGGTGTTAATGGAAAGGGAGACAAGGTGGGGAACAAGATAGAGAAGGGAGACTGACCATGAAGAATAAAGGAGGGCATCCGATTAATGAGGAAACACGCAGTAAGTACAGCATCACTCCAAAACCGTTTAGGAACACTCATATGATGAAGAATAGATTGAGCCGTTTCAAGGAGATGACGGTTCTTCCGTTCAGCCATCCCATTTTGTTGAGGAGTGGATGCATGTGAAGTTTGATAAATGATGCCATGCTGTTCTAAATACTGTTGAAAGGAAGTAAGAAAATATTCACGACCATTATCTTAACGAAGAACTTTGATTGGAACACCAAATTGTGTACGTATTTCAGCATGGAATTTTTGAAAAATGGAAAATAATTCACTCATTTTTTTCATTAAATAATTCCATGTCATTCTTGAACAATCATCAATAAAAGTGACAAAATACTTGTAACCATTATAAGACTCTATTTTGGTTGGGCCCCAAACATCTGAATGAACCAAAGCAAAATGACTCAACATACGACTTTCAACTCTAGGACTGAAGGAAACACGACGATGTTTCCCAAACTGACACGACTCACACTGTAACACTGACAAATGACTCAAAGACGGAACTAGTATCTTGAGTGCCTTGAGAGAAGGATGTCCCAGTCGACAATGCCACTGTAGAGGAGTGAGTGAAGTCTAAAGTGCAACTGACGATCCACCACCGTCAATGTAATACAATCCACCACCTTCATGCCCCCCACCAATCTTCTTCCCCGTCCTGAGATCCTGAAAAACACAAGAGGAAGGGAAAAAAGTGACAGAACAATTAAGAGTCTTGGTTAATTTACTAACAGACATAAGATTGAATGGAAACTTAGGGACATATAGAACAGATGATAAAGAAAGAGAAGCCATGTCAACATTGCCAACGCCACAGATGGGAGAGGAGGAACCATTGGCAAGGGTAACAGTTTGAGATGTGGAAGTTTTAGAGAGAGAAGAGAACACACCTGGAGTCCCGGTCATGTGATCAGAGGCTCCAGAGTCAATAATCCAAGGAGAGGTTTTAGATGATAGGCAAGCTATACCTGAGTGGCCAAGAGTAGCAGTAGTGTGCTGTGAAGCGGACTGAAGGAACCACTCATACTCATCACGCGGTACACACCATCTCCCTTCTGGAAACAAATGTAGATGTGGAAGGAGTTAGGTTTGCCTGTTGATTATCACTAACATCAACCCCACCAGCAACAACATGATTGGCCCATTTAGAGGGAGGGCGGCCATGGAGATCATAACAGAAATTTACCAAATGTCCTTCCCTGCCATAGTGGGTACACTTCCTTGTAGAGCTGCCTTTTTCTTTGCCACGGCCTCCTCTGAGTCACCACCACCACCACGACCTCCTCGGGAGGCATGTCCTCCCCCTTTCGTACCACATCCACCTCCTCTGGCTGTCACAAAAGCTGATCTATCAGACTGTGTGGGATTCTCTATCTGTCCCAAAGAAATCTTGCGAAGCTGAGCAAACACTTCCTCAAGTGTAGGAAGGGTAGAGCCCCCCAATATTTGGGCCCTAACTGGTTCATACTCTGATTTCAACCGCACTAAGAACGTTGTGACATCTAGTTGTTGCAGACCAAAGTACTCAATGATAGACATTGAGTTCATTTCTGAGGTTCTTCATACTGGCATAGTACTCTTCTAGGGTTTTATTTCCTTGTTGCTGACCAAAGTACTTCTGATAGAGCTGATATACCCTTGTAGTATTATCTTGCCCAGAATACAGCTTCTTGGCATGTTCCCATATGTCCTTAGTTGTATCTAAGAACATGAAGTTGGCACTTATTTTGGGTTCCACACTGTTCCATAGCCATGTCATGATTTGAGCATCCTCCTGTTCCCAATCATCAAACCCTGGAGAGTCAGCCGGTGGTTTATCTTCTTTCACATGCTTCACTTTTCTCTTTGCCTTGAGAAAAACTTCCACCGACTTGGCCCATGGAACATAGTTCTCACCATTCAGTTTAATTGAGATCATCTGTACACCTATATAGTCAGAGGAAACCACCACACTAGGTTTTTGATCACTACAGCCTTCTCCCATTGCTGCCATGATACTCTTTCAATGCTGCCTCTAATCTGACTTTTCCAATCACCAAGTGCTGTTGTCAAGAGTTTGATATTCCAGAACCTACAGCAGTCTCTAAACACAATGATAGATACACACGCCTTTGTTCTTATCCACACCACTACTGATTTCACAAAAAAACACAGACTACACCGACATTAATTCAGCACTTACTAATCACATGCAAGCTCTCTTACAACTACTCAACAGAGTTTGTGCATCACAAGTACCACCACACAGCCATAGATGTCACACACAATACAGACCTGCTTAAACGCTTTTAAGAGGGCACCACAAGACCAACAAGAACTCAACTAGTACCATTGCATTACACCTTGCACCATTCGGCCACCTACAGTAGCCCCTATACTATTCGGCCACCAGCAGCAGCCCTTACACCATTTGGTCACTGTAAACACAGCCTGTTCTTGGAATTTTTCCAAGAACCAGGGCAACAACCAACCTAGTTCTCTAGGTTCTGATCAGTCCTCTCAAGTTCTTGAAGATTTTCAACCCAGAAATACCAACAGCACAAAGAGAAGAGATAACCAACCTTCGTTTGAGAGCTTCAGCCAACCATTCACTGCTGAAGTTGTTTTCTTAGGAAAGGAGGTTCTGCACACCAGAAAAAAAAAAGAAGAGCTGAGATGTTTCAAGCCTGGGACGAACCACTTTTCTCCATTGACAGCCCAGAGAAGAAAAGGAGAGAACTGAAGCACGAACTGAAGTTGTCACGAACCTTGCTCTGATACCATGTTTCTACTGTTGCTACAGTAGTCCGAACCAGTAAGGAGAAGAAGAAAGAGAAGGAGAAGAAGAAGAAGATGAAAGAACTGTCGAACCTGATAGCTAAACCCTATCAGTCGACCTCTTAATAGTGATTAGGCTCTAATTAAATGTACAAGGACTAAACTGCCCCTACTTAAGTATGGGACAGAGAACCTCTAATAAGACTGCCACATAAGTTCATAACTTAACCAAGGTGAGTTGACTAATCTACCCTTATTCGGCTAACTCTAACATTAATAAATAAGCCACCATCACGATCATGAGTGAAACCTAGCATCACTAGGAGATGCACTTCCTAGGTTTTCTTGGAGTGACATTGAAGATAAATAGTAAGCAAGTACGTGAAATCAATTGCCTTTTCATTGCCCAAACTAATCAGCTAAGTTGATCTCTAGTTGCCCGATAGAGTCCATGACATTGATAAATTGCTGATAGTCATTGGGGGGGGGGGTCTTGTGATGAGTGAGCTGGTTTAGGGTTCTCAGTTGGTGGAACAGATGTATCGTTTGGTAATATCAACAGTGATTCCATCTTCATGGGCCTTGTCTGCCTTCTACTTATTTCTCTAGGAAATTCTATCTAATAAACTCCTTGTTTTTCTTTCTTTTCTCTTGTTGGTAACATTTTACTTTATTACTGGGGAAAATAAGTGCATTTGCAAAGGAGAAGAAGCCTTGTCACATATACCTAGACACTTCACCATACATGAATAAAGAATTCAGAAATAAGTACAAAAGTTATTGCATCATGGAAGGTCCCTGAAAAAGCTTCAGTTTCCAAACTCCTTCACTTGCTAAGAAGTCAAGGGTTGACTGATCTAAGGACACAGTTGAAAAAAATTTCATTTTGGCTGCTAAATATCTAGCCTACTTGATACAATAAATACCAAGCCACTCAGAACACATTTTCATTTTTTTAATTGGAAACGGTAACTTCATTAAATGACTTCAAAAATAACTTTCCAGATTTAAGTACAGCTGTCAACCCCTAAGTAGGTATTGAGCCCCCAGTAATCTTTCTTACAAAACTGCCCAGAACATACTCTCCCTCATAGTCCCTTGTTTAGCCAACGTGTCAGCTAAACCATTAGCTGATCTCCTTGTCCATTTGAAGCATGCACCGATCTCCCTTGTTATATTGTGGATTTCCCTTATGGGTTGTCTATAAATCCAGGCTCCCAACTTACCAGATTGCAGCCACTCAATCAACAATTTGGAGTCTCCTTCAATCTCAATTTGGTGTAACCCCAACACATTTTCATTCATCATATGCCAACTTGAGAATTATCCTTTCACCTTCTGTTTTTACTAACATAACTTCATTCTTTTTATGGATCCCCCAAGAGAGAAATTTCTGCCTTTTTTTTTATTTGAAGAAGAAAGAAAAATTACTTTTTTGTTTTTGTTTCACGATCTCATCATATTCTCAATTTGGTGTAACCCCAACACATTTTCATTCATCATATGCCAACTTGAGAATTATCCTTTCACCTTCTGTTTTTACTAACATAACTTCATTCTTTTTATGGATCCCCCAAGAGAGAAAGGTTCTGCCTTTTTTTTTTTATTTGAAGAAGAAAGAAAAAATACTTTTTTGTTTTTGTTTCACGATCTCATCATATTCTCTTGCTCCCTCCCAAAAAATAAAAAAGACATTTTTTGTTTATTTTTTAACTAGTAAAACTTTTTATAGATGAAAAATATTTCATGTCTGCATTACCAGATTATATACGTTTGCAACTAAATAATATTGTATACCTGTATCTGAATTTTATTTTAAAACTATCTTCATTGTAGAAACACCATTTTAAAACTATCTTCATTGTGTAAGTGATTGATTTGTAGCTAATTTGTTGGTCAAGTGGTTGGATATAGTTTCTCTGTTTGCCAAATAACCTCACCAATCTTTTTATATTGATAATCATTGTTCTGTAGTTTGAATTTGTGAACTATTGCATTACTTGTATAAACCATTCTAAGTTTAATCATGTATTCATGCTGTAGCTTTTATATATGTTTGTGTTGCTTGTGGTGACTATCATCAGTTATATTGCATCACCTTTTTTGTAGGTGGAAGAGAATAACCGCTTGAGGAATGAACTTCAAAAGAGGGACCAAGAACTAGAAAAATATGTAAGTGCAATTGTTATTTTCTGATTGCTATAGAGGAATTAATATTTGACTGCAATTTAACCTTACAGTTTAGAATATATGCAAGTTCCTTTCCAATAGTAAAAAATTGAACCTACACTAATGAAAGGAAGATAATTACAAGCATCAATATTGAGAGAGCACTTGCACAAACAAAAAGTCTCTTTAGAAGCATACTTTGTTTTGGATGGAGCAAGAACATACTTAATGTAAAACTAGTAAATTAATGAGAACATTTCATTGTGTGACCAACTTTTTCTTTCCCTGAAGTTATATTTTAATAAATCCTAGTTGTGTCATTTTATCAGAAACCAGATGATTCAACAGTTATTGGACCTCATTCAGAGAGAGGCAAGCATATCTATGGACCTTATAGAGCACGTCAATCATTTACTTCTGAAATGAGCCAAGAAGGTATGAGTAGACGGATAGATAATTTACCTCATTTTATTCACAGGGCACTCTAGCTCTCCATCAAAATTTAATGGCAAAAACTGAGGATCATGCCTCACAAAATCATGCAGAAAGTCAACATTACTCTGAGGGCAGCAAGGTAAATGGAAATTTGAAGGCACTTCCTAGGGGGCAGGCAGCTGTAGATAATGCTGGCTTCTCTCAATTTTCCCAATTAGATTCAAGATCCTTTTCTCCAAGCAGGTATCTTCACATCAGATATGTAAAATGCATCACTGAGTATTCCCTATTGCTCACATTATATTGGAAAACTAGCTAATATGACCACATACAACTTTGTTTATTAGATTTTCTTGTTTAATGCATATGATAGGTACCAAAGAGAAGGTGAATTTGACACTGAATATGGCTCAGCTGGACGAGGGCTAATGTCAAATAACTCAAACAGTGTCTGGAAGCAGGTTTTATTTATTAGTTGTTTGTATGAAATAAACAACAGAAATTTCATGTAGTGATGCTTGATAGACCGAGGTCTACATTTGCCACAGGACCTCATTCTTAAGGTTCGGGAGCATGAAGAAGAGATCTTGCAGCTGAGGAAACATCTTTCTGAATATTCTATCAAGGTGAGAAGACATACTTGATTTTTTACTATTGCCTAGGTTGGTGTATCTTTCATATTGCTTGGTTCCATGTTAACTTGGCCAAGGTACATTTCACTGACAGGAAGCAGAAATTCACAAAGAGAAGAATCTACTGGAAAAGCACATTGCTTATATGCGTTTGGTAGGTGAAATTGCTTTAGCTTGCTTAGTTTCTGGTTAATTTATTGGCAATTTCTTAAACTGAATGCTTTCAACCAGGCATTTGATCAACAACAGCAGGACCTTGTTGATGCTGCATCAAAAGCTATCTCTTATAGGCAAGATATGATTGAGGAGAACATACGTCTTACATATGCATTGCAGGTATTATTTTTTGTGTTACTCTTATATTTTTACTTTAGTTTTATTATTGTTTTGGTGTTATCAGCATAATGTTTTCTCTCTTTGTATTCCAGTTAAATAAATGAAGCTACATTTTTTTGAAAGAATTAGTATCCAGAGAACTTTGTAACAAATAGGTGCTTACAAGGGGGAACAATACGTTCACCTTCAGTTGGAAGGCATCCTAGAGCAATAGGTTCACCTCCTTGTTGTGAATTTAAGATTCCTTCTCTCCAGCCAAATTTGTGCTGGTCTAATGTTATCTTGATACCTGTATAACGATTTCCTATTGTGTTAGATACAATTCCTAGTGTAAATTTCATATCTAATACTGTATCCATACGTGCCTTTACCACTTAAAATTCAAGCCTTTTGGAGGGGGCTGAGTGAGCTCATTATGGTATTAGCAGAGACAACCAACAGTGTCACGACGGTGACGACTGGTGGAAAATGATCAATGAGAGGTTCGGTTGACATAAACCCCATTTGGGGGAGATGAGACGCCGTGGAAATTACCCTAGGAAGGCATATTACCAGAAGTGAAAACCCTTTGGCAGCAATGGGGGAAGAAGATACAGGGAAGGGGAAAATCAAATAGTGGAATCCTTTGCAGAGAAAGCAAAGCTCTGGAATGGACGAAAGAGGGAGAAGCCACAGTAAAAGTTGGAAGGAAAAACTTTTTTGTGGAAGTAAACAGGGAGGGAGAAGAAAAGAGGAAGAAGTTCCTGAAAGCATGCCTGGTAGGCTCGGTGGAGACATCTTACTCGGTTCCAAAACTACAACAGTGGATGGAGAGAAAATGGAGCATAGCTTTTGGGGAAAGAGTAAGGAGATTATACGGGAAAAACTTCCTATTTATCTTCCCCTCTGAGGCAGGCACTCAGGGTATGGAAAACAGGGGCGAAAAATGGTGAAGGTTCTGTGATGCTTAGTTCCATGGGAGGTGTACTCTGAGGGGCAAGGAAAACCACTCAATGACGGTGATGAATATCGGGTGAAAATATTTGGCCTTCCCTTACAGTTTTGGAGTGAAGCAGTGGTTAGGTAAATAGGAGAGTTATGTGGAAGGTATGTAGAAATGGACAACTCACAGGAGGCAAAAGAAACGACAGAATGAGTGAGGTTTAAAGCAAAGTGGAAGGGCTACCCACCGGTGACAACAAACATCTTAGAAGAAAGCGAGATGGTGGTGGTAACCCTGTGACCGGAGATACCTCCAAAATGCTGCAGAAAGACGGAGGATGCAAGGCAAGCGGTATTAGTAGAGAAACGTCTGATCCACTTGGCCCTGGCAGGTTCAGACATCGATTTGGAAGTAAGCCAAAAAATGAAGGGGAAAGTGGTGACTAGAGAGGAAGGAAAAAGCTTAACCGGTGCCGGAGAAGAGGGTGAGCTCAGGGAGACGGAGAGGGCAGTTGCGGGTGAGGTACAGGGGCACACGATGATAGCTGAAATCACTGACGTCAAAAAGGAAAGAGTGAGCAAAAAGAAAAGTCAGATAGAAAATCTGATCTGTAGAATGTTAGAGGGCAGGTAGACTAAAATTAATATACCCATTCAAAATTTGAATTTTGAAGAGTTGGGTGAGAAGTTAGTGGGGTGTTGTTGTGAAAAGATGGAGCGATCTGGACCGTAGAAGAGGGGGGAGTAGGTCAAGGCGGTGTAGGAGAAGACATGATAGATCACTAATGTCACCACCAGAGTCCCTGGACACTAGTATTTTAAACCTAGAGGGTTTAGAGGAGGCCCAACACGTGGCTTCAAACATGGAGGAAACAAGGGCTACTCCAGCGCCGAATACAAATTGTGGGAAAACCAACCAACGGACTGGCTCGGTTGAACTGGTTTCAATCTGTTAGTGTCGACAGTACAGGGGTCTTTTGGTCTTTTGGTTTATCTAGTTGAAAGTGAAAGGTCTTCTTTGTTCAAGTTTAAGTTATGTGTCCCATCACTTATAAGGGACAATACTGTCTTTTTGTAACTTAACCTATTCACTATAAATACAAAGTGGGTTGACTAGAGTAACTTTTCCACAATAGCCGAACCCTTCTTCCCTTTCTCTTCTTCTTCTTCTTCTTCTTCTTCTTCTTCTTCTTCTTCTTCTTCTTCTTCTCTTCATACTTCAGGTCTGAACTGAATAAGATTGATTTACATGGTATCAGAGCGAACGTAACAAGTTCAGATCTTCTCGTTTTTTTTTTCTGGTTTACCCAGTTTTTTTTATCGCCCTCTTTTCTAGGGTTTCACAGATTTCTCAAGAATCACTGGGAGATTAGGGGAAAGGCTGCAAAGGAGTGATTGTTTTTCTCTGTAGGAGGCCTTCATGTCTCCAGTGTGTGGTGCAGTGGTTGTTTGTGGTGATTGGTAGGAAGCTCTCTATTCGATGGTACAAAGAGAGCAGGTTCCGGTGGAAGAGTGTTCAATTGAGTACAGGTTGGTTCTGCAGTGTGTAGTGCAGGTGTTTGATTTAATGGTTGAGTGATTACAGCTCTTGTATTAGGTGTGTGATTGGTTCTGTAGTGTGCAGTGTAGGTGTTTGATTTAATGGCTGAGTGATTACAACTCTTGTATTAGGTGTGTGATGTGTATTTGGAGAAGTCGGTGGTGCTGAAAGTGAGTGGGGTAGATGTGTGATGTGTATTTTGAGAAGTTGGTGGTGCTGAAAGTGAGTTAGGGTTTTGTGGTGGTGCATGAAGTTGTGCTGAATATTCGAAGGTGAATAATTTGTTTATAACAGTAATTTCTTTGTGAAGTAAGGTGAATTAGTTAAGATGGCATCAACTGGAGATGGGAATGACAATAAAACAGGTGTTATGATTTCTCCAGATTACCTAAATGTTCAAATGACATCTATTAAGTTGAATGGTAAGAACTGTGCCGTGGACAAAATCTGTGGAGGTATTTTTAAAAGTCAAGAAAAAGGTAAAACATGCAAGAGAGGAGAAGCCCTCCTCTGATTCTCTAGGGTTCAGTGATTGGGAACAGGAGGATGCACAAATCATGACCTGGTTGTGGAATAGCATGGAACCTAAAATCAGTGAATTTTATGTTCCTAGATACAACTAAAGAAATCTGGGACCATGCTAATAAACTTTACTCCAGCCAAGATAATACTACTAGGGTATATTAGCTGTACCAAGAGTACTTTAATCTAAAGCAAAGTAACCAAGGCTTGGAGGAATACTATGCAAGCATGAGGAATATCAGAAATGAGCTTAATGTATATCATCCTCTGACTCTGGATGTTCAGGTTCAACAACAACAACGAGAGCAACTTGATGTGACAAGGTTCCTAGTGGGTCTGAAGGCTGAATATGAACCTGTTTGGGCACAAATATTGGGGGGTTCAGCTCTTCCCTCCCTTGAAGAAGTGTTTGCCCATCTTTGGAGGATATTTGTTGAGTCTACAGAGTCTTCTTCTTTCTTGGACAGATCTGGTTTTGTGGTGACTAGAGGGGGAAGTCGTGGAAATAGAGGTGGAGGTGGTGGTCGTGGGTTTCCAAGAAACCGAGGTGGTTCTATGTTTTAATCGGTCTGGTGGCTGCAGTGGTGGCTGAGAGCTAGGGGGAGGTCGTGGTAGAGGAAGGAGTAATGCAACTAGAAAATGCACATACTGTGGATTAGAGGGCATGCTATTAATTTCTACTATGATTTACATGGTCCACCCAACACTTGGGCTAACCATGCTGTGACTGGTGGCAGTGGTACAATTTGTGAAAATCAACAAATTGATCAGACTCCCTCCACATCTACTGGTGCTTTTGGGAAGGAGATGGTGAGTGTACCACGTGAGGCATATGAGAAGTTCCTTCAGACATCATCTCAGTAGAACCCAACTACTCTTGCCCAATCAGGCATGGCTTGCTTGGCTTCCAAACCTTCACACTGGATCATTGACTCTGGAGCCTCGGATCATATGTCTGGGACTCCAAATGTATTTTCTTCTCTTTCTCAGTCTTCCACATCCCAAACAGTTACCCTTGCTAATGGGTCTCCATCTCCCATTTGTGGTGTTGGTGATGTTAATCTTACCTCCTTATCTTTATCATTTGTTTTATATGTTCCCAAGTTCCCGTTTAACCTTACGTCTGTTAGTAGATTAACCAAGTCACTTAACTATTCTATAACCTTTTATCCCTCTTCTTGTGTGTTTTAGGATCTCAAGACGGCGATGAAGATTGGTGGAGGGCATGGGGCAGGTGAACTGTATTACCTTGATGGTGGTGGCCCGCCAATAGCATTTCAGTCATCTCTTACTCCTCTTCAGTGCACTGTAGACTTGGTCATCCATCTCTCAAGGCTTTAACGTTGCTGGTTCCATCCTTAAGTCATCTTTCCTCATTGGATTGTGAGTTGTTTGGGAAACACCATAGTCTCTTTTAGTCCAAGAGTTGATAGTCGTGTCTTGAGTCCTTTTTCCTTAGTTCATTCTGATGTTTGGGGTCCAAATAGAGTAATGTCCTACAATGGTTATAAGCATTTTGTAATTTTTGTTGATGACTTTTCAAGGATGACATGGTTCTATCTTGTGAAAGATCGCAGTGAATTGTTCTCCATTTTTCAAAAATTTTATGCTGAAATTCATAATGTTTAGACCTTGATCTATGGTTGTACCTCCTTTAGACCTTGATCTTCCTATTGCTTTGCAGAAAGGTAAACATAGTTGTACATCTCATCCTATCTCTCACTATGTTTCAGTTGCTCACCTTTCTACTTCCCATTGCCATTTTATCTCCTTGCTATCCTCTGTTTCCACTGCCAAGACTGTCCAGGAAGCCCTTACCTCTCCAGGGTGGTGACAAGCTATGGAAGAGGGATTGTCTGCTTTATAGCACAATAACACGTGGGAACTTACTATTCTCCCTCCTGGTAAGCATGTTGTTGGATGTAAGTGGGCCTACACAGTGAAGTACTTTCTTGATGGCAGTGTGGAATGATTGAAGGCCAGGTTAGTGGCGAAGGGCTATTCTCAGTTGTATGGTGGGGACTATATGGAGACATTTTCTCCTTTGGCTAAAATTAGCTCAGTATGGGTATTGATTTCATTAGCAACAATGTATGAATGGCCTTTCTTGCAACTTGACATCAAGAATGCCTTCCTGCATGGTGATTTAGTTGAGGAAGTCTATATGGAACAACCACCAGGGTTTGTTGCTCAGGGGAAGGATGGCAAGGTTTGTCGACTTAAAAAGGCAATTTATGGGTTGAAACAATCTCCACGTGCATGGTTTGGTAGATTCAGTGAAGTTGTGAAGAAATTTGGGATGAAACTGTGTCAGGTAGATCATTCCGTGTTCAGCCATGACTCAAAAGATGGGAAAATCTTGATAGTGGTGTATGTGGATGATATTGTCATAATTGGGAGTGACAGTAATGGGATTGACAGGTTGAAGAACTTCCTTCATGATCAATTCAATTCAAAAGATCTGGGTAAGCTGAAGTACTTCATGGGAATAGAAGTTGCAAGGTCAAGGCATGGAATCAACCTATGTCAAAGGAAATATGTCATTGACCTACTTGAAGAAACAGGGCTGTTAGGTGCTAAACCAGCTGAGGCACCTATGGAACCAAATGCTAAGTTGAGTGTGGATGTAGGTGAGGAATTTGATGACCTTAGAAAGTATAGGAGATTAGTGGGAAAACTGAACTATTTGACTATCACACGGCCAGATATATCATTTGTTGTAAGTATGGTGATGCAGGTGAGAAATTTGATGACCTTAGAAGGTACAGGAGATTGGTGGGAAAACTGAACTATTTGACTATCACACGGCCAGATATGTCATTTGCTGTAAGTATGGTGAATCAGTTTATGCAACATCCTCGGATTCCTCATTGGGAAGCAGTTTTAAGAATTGTTAGGTATCTGAAGGGTGCTCCAGGTCATGGTCTACTATACAAGAGTGGAGGAACTCTTGAGGTAGAAGGATATACAGATGCTGATTGGGCTGGTTCTGTATTAGGCAAGAGATCAATTACATGATACTGTACTTTCCTTGGTGGCAATCTAGTACCTTGGAAAAACAAGAAACAAACAGTGGTGGCAAGGAGCAGTGCTGAAGTTGAGTACAAGGCTATGGCTCATACTACATGTGAACTAGTATGGTTGAATAATTTGCTACAAGAGATGGGATTCTCAGTTGACAAACCCATGAGACTATGTCGTGATAACCAAGTTGCTATACACATCTCTTCTAATCCAGTCTTCCATGAGAGGACAAAGCATATTGAAGTTGATTGTCATTTTGTAAGAGAAAAAATGATTAGTGGAGTGATAACTACATCTCATGTAAGCTCAGGAAACCAGTGGGCAGATCTCTTTACAAAGGGACTGTCTCGGGGCAGAGTAGGTTACATATGTGACAAGTTGTATACTCTCCAGCTTGAGGGGAAGTGTTAGTGTTGACAATACAGGGGTATTTTGGTCCTTTTGGTTTATCTAGTTGAAAGTGAAAGGTCTTCTTTGTTCAAGTTTAAGTTATGTGTCCCATCACTTATAAGGGACAATACTGTCTTTTTGTAACTTTACCTATTCACTATAAATACAAAGTGGGTCAGCTAGAGTGAGTAACTTTTCCATAATAGCCGAACCCTTCTTCTTCTTCTTCTTCTTCTTCTTCTTCTTCTCTTCCTTCTCATACTTCAGGTCTGAACTGAATAAGATTGATTCACACAATCCAAGCTGGAACTTGAGAAAAGATAACCGGTGAATGGTCGCATTTCAGGAGGGAGATAACTTTGGACAACAGTGCGGAGAGTAGTAGCAGTAAAGGAAATATAGGGGAGGTCCAGGGGGAGAAAGGGGAAGGTGAGAAAAGGAAAGCATGAGCTCAGGAGGAACCAGGGTATCGCCAAAGGATGGAGTCATCCAAAGGTGGAGCCCTAATTACCGTGAGCAAGAGAAAGGGAAGAAGGGTTCGACTATTGTGGAAAAGTTACTCACTTTAGCCGGCCCACTTTGTATTTATAGTGAATGGGTTAAGTTACAAAAAGAAATTATTATCCCTCATAAGTGATGGGACACATAACTTAAACTTGAACAAAGAATACCTTTCACTTTCAACTAGATAAACCAAAAGACCAAAATACCCCTGTATTGTCAAAACTAACAGATTCCTAGAAGGACTAAGAAATTTTTGAAATTTCGCCCAGCCATCAAGCATGGTTCGAACATCCATATGATGGATCCTAACCCTTCCAACAGCTACCCCAATTGATACGAGTCACAAGATTTCTACTTCTAATGGAGAACTGTTGAAGGATAGGTGAGTGTTTTAGAGGTTGCTAGAGAAACTACTATATCTAGTATGACTCGCCCTGACATTGCATATGCTGTTAGTAGCATTAGTCAGTTCGTGCATGCCCCTAGACATATACATATGGCAGCAACAGAGAGGATTTTATGTCACTTGAAGAGTACTCCAAGGAAATGTATTCTTTTTACCAAGCATGGCCACATGAAACTGGAAGCATATAAAGATGTTGATTGGCAGGTAACATTGATGATAGGAGGTCAACTTTGGGGTACTGTAGTATGGTTGTAGGTAATATTGTTTCTTGGAGAGCAAGAAACAATCACTAGCTGCTAGATCTTTAGCTGAGCTAGAATACAGAGCTATGGCTCATGGAGTTTCTAAGTTGCTTTGGCTTCGGTCCCTGATGGAGGAATTGGGTGTTGAGTATGACATGCCACTGATGCTATATTGTGATAATCAGGCTACCATTAACATTGCCCACAACCCTGTACAACATGATAGAACGGAGTATATTGAGGTTGATAGGCATTTCATCAGAGAAGGAGTGGCTTTTGGAGAAGTTTGTTTACCTTTCATTGCATCTGAAGAACAGTTAGCTGATATTCTTACCATAGGAGTCTCCAAGGTGAAGCTACAACATGATACAAGCAAGTTGGGCATGATTGACATCTATGCTTAGCTTGAGGGGGAGTGTAGAGAAGATGGGTCGAATGTCCCATAACCCACAGTTGTGCTTTATATTTTTTATGTTCTGTTATGTTAATGGGCCTTTTCTTATGGGCCTGTTAGCATTAGTTTTCTCTTGTTTTAATTAGCTAGCCGCCCCACTAAGGGCTTACTTGTAATTTTCTGATAATTAGTGATTAATCATTTTAATTAAAAGGATCAGGGAAGGGAGAGAGTGTACGATCAATTCATCTCTTTCATCCTTTCTCTTCCATCGTTCTCTTCCTCTTCTTCTCCTCTTTGCTGTCTTTATGCTTCTTCCTCCCTTTTTAATCAGATATCATTTTCTTTATTTGGGACTGTTTTTCTTCTCTAACTAAAGAGAACCTGGTTAATAGAGGCATAGAAGTGGCAGATTTGGCTTGCCCCTTATGCAATGCCATTATGGAGTCGTCCAGACATCTGCTGATCCATTGTGAGTTTCCTCACTGGATTTGGTTAAAAATGTTGGGTTTATTTGGGGTACAACATGTCTACCAGAGGATGTGAGGGGATTAATAGAGGCGTGGTATCTTGGAGGCTTAAGCAGGGCTGGAAAGGTCGCTTGGAGTATCATCCCTGCAGCAGTATTCTGGGCTGTATGGAATGAGAGGAATAGCAGAATGTTTGAAGGAAATCAGCACTCAAAGGAAGAAATTCTGAGCAAAATATTGGGAATGGTTCATTCTTGGCTGGCTGTCCATCCTCTATTTAGATCCAGACATGTTAACTCTTTTTTTGAGTTTGATCTTCCTTTTGTAAGGAATGGATAAGTCTTTTTGGAGCTTTGTTTGGGTGTTATGTGCAAATCTGTACATCCTCTGTTCAGTTTTTCATTGTACAGGGGTTTCTTTGTATAAGCTTTTTGAGTAATGAAATACTTTACCTTACAGTTTCAAAAAAAGTTTTACTATGGCGATACAACACATTGATGCAAGTTCAACCTACAGATATAATTTAAGATTCTCCCTTTTAACCAAAGCCTTGATTTTGTAATAGCATCCAACTTAGATGTTTGATGATGTTGAAAAATCTACCTGGACCTGTTGTTCATTCTTCAAGTCCTGGAAATTATATTGATTACAAAAAGCATCCTGGAAAGAGAGTGTAGACCTGGATTTTCAATGGTACATCAAACAATATGACATGAAATAAAGTTTTGGAGTAGGCAATATTTATGAATGGGAGCTATCAGGAAAAAAAATGGAAAGAACAACATACTTATGATCGGGATATGAGGATAGAGCTGACAGATGATCTTCAGGCTTCAACCTGGAAGCCAATCCAAGTTCCTTCTTGAAGTTTTTTGAGACAGGCAAAATGGATGACCCTTCTCTTGATCTTTTGGATTCTTTTTAAGTGCCAAGTAAGAATCAATATGAAGCATAACTGTATTGATTTTGCTAATACCAAACATTTTCTAATGTGACATATAAAGAACCCTCATTTAGAGCTTGTCCTAGGGATCAGGGAGATTGTTACTTAAATAAGGAGTTTCTGGGGTCTGATTTATCTTGGATGGGAACTTGGAGGTTGTATTGAGCTTTTCTGTATGGTGTTGCCATGCCACGAGTAGCTGTAAGATCCTTTACAGTTCCTTTTTGTTCCATTTCTTTACTCCCCTCTGCTCTTTTTTCCCTTCTTTTTGTGTTGTTTATTTTCTCAGTGCGTAATTTAATTTTCACCCTGATTACATTTTTGTTATCAACAAAAAGAAATGGATAACAAATATGGGCATATACAATTGACTAGTTGAGGAGAATGATCCAGTGGTTTCTTGCAAGGCATATCAAATCAAAGAGGGGTAGTAATGTGGGTGTGGAATAAGAAAAAGAAGAAAGGGAGTGGGGGAATGATCTATGATCTAAGTAATTCCCTGGAGAAATCAGAGAATTTTGGTATGGTGCCTAAACTGAGGTCTGAAAATTGATTTCTTCCCAAAACTTGGTTTCATAGAGGTAGTTTCATGAATTTGGTAAATTTCAGATTTGAGTTGATTTTTGAATTTTGATGTTATTACTAGGTGTTGATCTATAAAGAGGCAAAACCATTTAGCGTTTTTACCCAATAGACCACCTTAATTGAAATGATATCCATGATAACTTCCTCGGTTCTTGTCTTCTCACTGGGGACCTTTCGATTTTTCCCTTCCCAAAGTTTTTCAGAAGACTACTGCCCTTGTCCATCTCTATAGAATTTCCCCTCTCCTTTTTGTTGGAGATCTTTCCCTTGTAAAAGACTTCCCACTTCAGTTGGGGGAGCTCACCTGCAATCAAAAAGAGAAAAGAACCAGTCCCAAATGCTAGATGCAAACAGGCAGGTGGTTCATAGATGGTAAGCAAAAGCTTTTTTGTATTGAGTCCTTGGTGCCATCTCATCACCAGTGACCAGTTTGTATGCTATGCTGTTTTATTTTAATAAAATTTTTCTGTTATTATAAAAAAAAAAGATGGTAAGCAAATTTTCTGCTTGCATTACAAAGGTCTGGGAACAAACATCAATTCATCATTTTTTTTGTAGGATTTTGTTAGTGTTAATCTTGAAATGTATTACCAAAATGTATTGCCTCCCAGCGTAAATCTTTTTTTTTTTAGGTGGCACAATTATGTATGACTCATAGGGGGTCCTACAAATTTCACTTTGGATCTGGTGGTGGGTACAATGATGTGGCGAAGAAGGGGTTTTGGGTGATCGAGGATGAAGAATAGGTATGGAGAATCAAGTAGATAGCTTGCTTTCCACCGGAGAATGAGCAAGAAAATGAAATGGAGAAGAATTTCAGTTCAAAAAAAGGAGAAGAATTTCAGTTGTAGTAAACAGCAGAGAGATAGACCCACTAAACCAGAATTTTGTGGGGGAGAAGGAAATTTTTTTTTGAAGAACAAAAAAAATATTAAAACAAAAAGAGAAACAACAGGGAGGTGATAAGATATTACCGAGAGAAGACAAGCAAGTCTCAAAGACCCATTTAGACCCCAAATACACAGCTAAGGCAACCCAAAAATCCCCAAACCAAATCCTACTTGAGAAACATAGAAAACCCCAAATCCACGTTGAATCAGGGTCTCCACCAATTCAACGTTTGAGAATTTACTCCACTCTTCCCTGACTTCAAGGATGACTTCTCGCTCTTCAAATGGAAAAACAGAAATCGAACACTTGAGCACAAGTTTTTCCATTATGCTCTCCAGTATCCTCCCCCCACTCTATTACCTCTGTAGCTGCAGAAAGAACCAGCCTCTGTCTCCATTCTTCTTTTTCCTTGTTTAAAAACAATTTTTGTCCGCCATTTGAACTAGCTAAAGTCAGTTCCGAGCATTTACTCACCGAATTTTCTCCCTTTGAAAACTTTCTAGAAAGGTGCGATTCATGTGTATCTTTCCTTACATCACAATAAAACTTTTTTTGTCTTCTGTAACCTTTCCTCTTGTCTTGTCAGCGTCTCCTGTAAGCTATCAGCAAAAACCTTCCAACCTCTTCTCTCCCTGCCCTCCGGAATGCAAATCAAAAATTTTTTATAATCCCCAATGACCTCTGTAATGGAAACAAACCATCCTTTCACGTTTCTTCTCATCTCCACTTCATATGTCCTCCCCTGTATATCGAAAGAACTTTTCCAACCTGTAGGTAACCCATAGAAACGACAAGAATTTATTAAACCAACCTTATTTCTTCAAATCAACTTTTTTAAATTTCAATTGCAATGACTGTATTTGTAGACTGAACATACGAACTCAGATGTTGCTTCATGGGGTCCAATTTGGATAAGGAAACTGACCAAAATCAATTTCTAGTTGCTTTGAAACTAAGACAAATCTGTAGGTAATCCATAGGGACACTCAATGAGGACTCTTAACTCCTAAAGAACCCCAGTAATACCTTCTAATCCTACTAAAAATAAATTAATGTAAAGACGCCAGAATAGTGATTTTATAGTAATCCTACTAAAACTAATATTTTATAGTAATAACATGAATTATTATAACAGGAAGTCCAAAAGTTACCATAAATAGTAATTTCAATATATCAATAACATTATGGAAAACTTAAACCCATATTTATAAGATGTCTACAACTAGAAAATAAAATTTAAAAACTCAAAAATGCCAACATCCTTATCACTCAAAAATTCTGAAATTGGAGTAGGAATTGGAAAATTAATTTGTTTTTCCATATATTCTTTCCTTTCTTCCATATCTACATTAGACAGGCCCACTCAAATTTCTTTTCTCTTCTTATAGGGATTTATTCTCTAAGGATTTATTTGTTGATTATGTAATAAATTGGATTGTGATATTTTCCCTGGTGAGGTTATCACTATATTGGATTTTGAGGTAAGAGGGTGTTCTTTTCATTGTTCTGATATAGCTTAGGTGCCATAGTAGTTCTACTGATGGTAAATTTACTTGTAAGTCAGTGAAGCTTGACTGAATGCATGGGCTTGGAGTTAAGTTCATTTTGTAATGCATTGGGTTATGTTATCAAGCTAAATCAAAATTCGAGGTTCACCATCTGGTTTTCTCAGGCTGCACAGCAAGAAAAATCAACATTCGTATCATCTTTATTGCCTCTTCTGGCAGAGTATTCTCTACAGCCATCAGTGCCTGATGCCCAAGCCATTGTTAGTAATCTTAAGGTTCGTAACTTCGTTTATATTGCCTTTCAAATATAATGAATAGATACCTCTTAACACCTTTCTTGTTTTATTTTATATTGGTTTGGTTTGAATGCCTTTAAATGCTAGTTTTATCATTGATTTCTCCCTTCTTTAAATTCATAAATATTTTAGATTGATTATTGTCCTAATCTTTTAATACTTCTGGGGTAGATGTACAATAGTTATTTGGAAGATGCTTCTGATAATTTTTGCAAATGCCTTTGATCATTGCATGCTTTACCTTTCTATCTGTATTTTTCTTGGCTAGTTCTCTTCTTTGTACAAGTGGCTTACAAGTTTTTTTCATTCTCCT